>NC_134712.1:119698307-120948307 GCF_049634645.1 Pelodiscus sinensis | reverse complement strand
GTCCCAGAGGCACATGTCTACAGAGCAAAATAAAAATAATAATAGAACCCCGAGTCTTAGAGTCTGGGTAACTTACTCAGTCATGCTACAGGGCCATAATAATATATCAGTTTAGTTGTTCTCACTTGTTCAGAGCCCAGGTTCCAGTCCTGCCAACAGGGTGCGGCAAAGAAAGCAATTACCCAGGGCCCAATGATACAAAAGGGCCCTATGACCTGGCAGCTGCTACTAAGACAGAGATGGCAGACTGAGCCCCAGGTCCTTTAAATTGCTGCCTGAGTGCAGTACTCTGAGCAGCACTGAGGGCTGCATGGGTGAGGCTCAGTGCTCTCTGAGCAGCACTTAGGGCTGCCTAGGCCCAGGCCCTCCCCTTCTGGGAGTTTGGCAAGGAGTCTGGCAAGGCTATTGGCTCTGCTGCCAAACCCTGAACACTGCTGAAGGGGGCAGGTTGCAAAGCCCAAACAGCAGCCCAAATGGAGATGTCTTCCATTCTATTTTTAGCCCTGTAGAGTGAGCCTGAGTCAGTGGACTGGGCTCTGAGATTCTCTGCCACTGGTTGTGTTTTGTTTTTGAAAATGTAGTGACAGTGGCAACATTAGAAATCAGGTGTCTAGGCAGTGCTGTCTCCTTTTGTCTGAATGTATTGCAATATGCAAAGTGCAGTTCCATTAAGGGGAAACCTTGTCGTCTAGGGATTGATCCCACAAGATGGTGAGCTTCTCTTGTAAGGTCTCAAAGTTTTGCAGGAGCAAACCTGTAGCAATGATAATCTATGAAAATCATCATTTCATTGTTTTCAAAAAAGTCCTACTAGTTGATCCTCTCTAGTCCGATACCATCTGGCATGGCAACATTTGGGATCCAGAATGATTTCAGTTACTCAGTTGTCCACTTATCGCGGGTGTTGTCAAGTTTGCCTCAGACCTATCAAGTTTTGTTTTTACACCCACCAGTCCTGGCTTTCAGTGTTCTGTGACATTATTTAGCTCTAAATCAACCCTAAATGCATTCTAAGAGACCAGCAAGCAATGGAAGTGCTGGTAATGTTATTACATTTACTCATGTTTTCTATGCTTTATCTATTTATTTCCTTGTGCCAATACAGTAAAATTATCACCGGGACCAGATGGCATTCACCTAAGAGTTCTGAAAGAACTCTAACGGGAAATTGCAGAACTATTACCTATGGTTTGTAACTTATCTTTTAAATCAGCTTCCGTACCTAATGATTGGAAGATATTGCCAATAAACGTGATGCCATTTGGGAACAGGTCCCATATGAAGAGAGATTAAAAAGACTTGGGCTTTTCAGCTTAGAAAAGAGGGGATTAAGGGGAGGATATGATAGAGGTCTATAAAATCATGACTCATATGGAAATAGTGAAGAAGGAAAAGTTATTTACTTATTCCCACAATATAAGAACTAGGGGTCACCAAATGAAATTAATAGGCAGAAGGTCTAAAACAAACAAAAGACATTTTTCTTCACTCAGGGCACAATCAACTGAATTCTCTGGCAAGGAGCTAAGGGTTAGAACTTTAACAGGGTTCAAAAAAAGAGGTAGCTAGATTCATGAAGGTTCACAAAGGCTTATAGCCAGGATAGGTAGGAATGGTATCCCTAGCCTCTGTTTTTCTGGAAGTGAGTGACAAGGGAGAGATCACATGAGGATTACCCGTTGTGATCCCTCCCTCTGGGGCATCTGGTATTGGCCACTGTCGGCAGAAAGGATACTGACCTAGATGGACTTTTGGTCTGACCCAGTATGGCCATTTTTATCTCCTTATGTAACAACACTAATACTTTGTTATGAAGAGAGCTTATAAGTCTTGGCTAGGCGTAGGCTTAGATAGGGTGTATCAGTACAGCCATACATTGTTAAGCAAATTGCAAGTGTTGTTCCATTTATTTGCCTCAGTGAAATAAAAATAGAGACTCACCCGCACTAATATTGACTTCCCGTGGCTTAGCAAATTCTCTGGTTTGGCACCAGTCAGGTCCTAAGAGTGCCAGTCTAGAAAGGTTCAACCTGTATTATGTATCTCTTAGTACAATATTCACTTAGTATTGAACAGGCCAGATTTTGTGTTTGGTTTTCAATAAAGGTCCTAATTGAGGTACAAATGTTTAAGAAAAGGTGGGGGGAGGGAGGTAAGTGATACAGTGTGTTAGTGACTTAGTTTAAATTAAACACCTTGAAGAGAAAGAGCATATTGAATATTTGGCCCCCAAATCTTTCAAACCTTAGGGAATGTCTACACAGCAAAGTTATTTCAAAATGACAGACCTTATTTTGAAATAACTTTCCTAGCATCTACACAGCCAAACTGCTATTTTGAAATAAATTCAAAATAGCGGAGTACTTATTTCGAATTTGGTTAACCTCATTCTACAAGGAATAATGCCAAATTCGAAACAGCTATTTTGAAATAAGTGCTGTGTAGACACTTATTTTGAAATAGGGGGCCTCCTGCCTTCCTAGGGAGCCCTGGTGGCCACTCCAGTCTCAACCAAGAACACTCCTCTCCCTCCCCCCCCCCCCCACCCTGGAGACCTTAAAGGGGTAGACTCTGGCCACAGTGCCTGTGCCAGCTCCAAGCCTGCCAGCCCTGAGCCAGTAGTCACTGCCCCTGACACAGTGGCCCCCGAAACATGAGCCAGCAAGCCACTGGCAGCCAGCCCTCCATCGCTCCCCGGGAGCAGTCTGCCAGCTCCCAGGAGCCTGCCAGGCCCAGAGAAGGTGAGCGCCTTCCTGATCCAGGGTAGAAATCATGGACCTTATTCAAGTTTTGGGTGGATGACCCCAACGACCATGAACTATGCACTAGACAGAGGAATGCGGCCGTCTATGGCAGGAGAGCTTCCAGCCTGGCCACCAAAGGCCACATGCGAATCCAAGAGCAGGTTCGCATGAAAATCAAGTTGGTCCAGTGAGACCCTCAACCCTGAGCTCTGAGCTTCCCCTCCCCCTTCTTCCCCTTGCTTCCCCCTTCGTGCTCCCTCCTCTCAGGTTTCCCCTCCCCTCTCCCACCCTCTCTTTTCCCCTCTCCTGCCTCCTTTCCCCATTCTCACCAGAGTTTCATTCCTCCTCCCCCCAGTTTTGTTAAATAGAGTTTGTGTCCATGAAAATATGTGTATTTTATTTGACATCAGGAAGAGGGGTTAGGGATGGGTAAGTGAAAGAACGTGAGGGAAGAATGAGACACAAGCTCCCAGTGGGGCAGACCAGGGAGGCTCTTAGTGCTCCTCAAGGTGCAAGCTCTCCTGCAGGGCCTCCTGGATACTGACAGCCCCCCAATGGACCTCCTGGATGGCAGCCTGCAAAAAGTGCAGCCAGGCTCACAGCAATGCATCCAAGAGAAGCATCAGAGTGTCCAGGGGCAGCTCAGGCTCCATGTCGCAGAGTGCTGTGGTATCCTGAGTGAGGGCAACCAGAGCATGCAGAGACAAAATGCTTTGTTGTCCCTCATTGAGGTAGTCAAGCTAGCAGGGAAACTTGAGAACTGGCTGTCCGGGAGAAGGGGGGATGTCCCTTTAAGTACAGACCTCAGCTAGCCTCAGGCAGTAGCCCCACACAGTAAGTCCTGACCTGGAGCCCTGCTGGAACTTGTTCTGGCCAGCTTTAAATGTGATTCAGAGTCCACTCAGGGTATGTCTACACTAGCTCGTTAATTCGAGCTAGGTAGGCAAATCAGGCAACTGGAGTTGCAAATGAAGTCCACGATATTCCACAAGCAGTAACAGTTAATCCGAACTAAGGACTTAGTTCAGATTAACTTTAAACTGCCGCGTGTAGCCGCGGGCAGTTCGTTCATACTAAGGGGGAATTTAAAATGGCGGCCGGATGGGAACATGCAAATAAAGCCCGGGATATTTAAATCCCGGACTTCATTTGCAACTCCAGTTGCCTGATTTGCCTACCTAGCTCAAATTAACGAGCTAGTGTAGACATACCCTCAGTGTGGACGTGTTATTTCAAAATAGCAAAATACTATTTCAAAATGCATTTTGTGTGTAGATGCGTTATTTCAAAATAAGATATTTCAAAATAACATTGTAGTGTAGACATACTCTAACTGAGGAGGGCTTTAAACTAGGGCAAAGAGTGCAGTTGACCAAAACCCAGAGGTAAGAGAAAAACATGGAGACCTGAGAGAAGTTTTGGAATTTGGAGGACCGTGGGCTTATAATAGCAGGTACAAATGAAAAACAAGACACAACTAGGAGGCAAAATCACGTCAGTATCTTAGATATCTGTATGTTATTGGGAGGAGTTTGGGGAAATAAGCAGGAAGAACTTGAAATTCTAGTAAATAAACACATCTATGACATAGTTACCTTGATAGAGACTTGGTGGGATAATATGCATCACTGGAATATCAGTATTGAAGAATACATCTTGTTGGGAAGGACAGGCAGGGGAAAAAGGGAGAAGATTTTACCTTATATAAGTTGAAGTGGAAATATAAAATGACTTGTTAAAAGTCTCTGTGTAATGCTGAAAGAGGTAAAAAACAAGAATGTTGTTATGCTAGGGATCTATTACAAACCAACAAACTGGGAAGAAAAGGTAGATGAGGTTTTTTTTTAAAAAACAAAAAATAACAAAATCATCCAAAGCATAGAACACGGGTGGTGATGGGGGGCACTTCAACAACTCAGACATCTGTTGGGAAAACAGAACAGCAGGGCAAAGATTATCCAACAAGTTCTTGGAATATATTGGAAAGTTTTTTTTTCTTTATTTCAGGAAGGTGGACAAAGTTAGTAGGGAAGATTTCATTTTGACAAGTAAGGAGGAACTGGTTGAGAATTTGAAAGTGGAAGGCAGCTAGTGTAAAAGTGATTATGAAATGGTACAGTTAAAAATTCTAAGGAATATTAGGAGGGAGAACAGAAATATAAAGATAATGGATTTCAAAAGGCAGGCTTTAGTAAACTCTGGGGCTGTGTCTAGACTGGCCAGTTTTTCTGGAAAATCAGCCGCTTTTTCGGAAAAACTTGCCAGCTGTCTACATTGGCCGCTTGAATTTCCGCAAAAGCACTGACTTCCTACTGTAATACTATGCTGCTCCCGTTCGGGCAAAAGTCCCTTTTGCGCAAAAGGGCCAGTGTCCACAGCTGAGATTTGTTTTGCGCAAAAAAGCCCTGATTGTGAAAATGGCGATCGGGTCTTTTTTGTGCAAAAGCACGTCTAGATTGGCCATGGACACTTTTCTGCAAAAAGTGCTTTTACGGAAAAGCTTCTGTGCCCATCTAGATGCTCTGTTCCGAAAATGCTTTTAATGGAAAACTTTTCAGTTAAAAGCATTTCCGGAAAATCATGCCAGTCTAGACGTAGCCTGGGGCTACATCTACACTGGCATGATTTCGCACAAGAACTCTTTTGCAGCTAAAATAGAGAAAGAGCAAGTTAGATACATTAGATGTGTTCAAGTCACCAGATCCTGATGAACTGCATTCTAAATTACTCAGGGAATTTCTTGAGGACATATCTGAGCCATTAGCTATTTTCTTTGAAAAATCATGGAATACAGGAGGGATACCAGGAGATGGGAAAGGGCAAGTATAGTGCTGTCTCTAAAAAGAGAAGGAAGGACAACCCAGAAAATTACAGACCAGCCAGAATAATGTCTGTATTAGGAAAGATAATGGAGCATATAATTTGCAAACACCTAAAAGATATTAAGGTGATAATTAATAGCAAGGATTATTAAAAAAAAAATCATGTCAAACTAACTTCAAAGCTTTCTTGGACAGTGTAACAAGCCTTGTAGATATGGTATAGCTACATTTTAGTAAGACTTCTCATAGAGTGTGTCATGATCTTCTCATTAAGAAACAAGAGAAACATAAACTAGATGGAGATATCAGGTGAGTTCATAACTGTTTGGATAATGATGCAGAGGGAAGGGTTATCAATGGTTCACACTCATGCTGGAAGGACATAGTGACTGGTGTTCCACTGGAATCAGTTCTGGTTCTTCTTCTGTTCTAAAATATTTTTACCAATGATTTAGATAATGGCATAGAGTATATACATACGCTTTACTGATGATAGCAGTCTGGGAGGGGTTGCAATACTTTGGAAGATAGGATTATAATTAAAAATTATCTGAACAAAGTAGAGAAATGATCCGAGGAAAATAGGATGAAATTCAATATGGACAAATTCAAAGTACTCCTCTTAGGAAGGAACAATCAGTTGGGCATATACGAAGTGGAAAGTGATTGTCTATGAAGGAGTACGGCAGAAAGGGATCTACGGGTCATAGTGGATCACAAGCTAAATATAAGTCAACAATGTGACACTTGCAAAAAAAAGCAAACATTTTTCTAGGATGTATTAGTAGCAATGTTGTAAGAAATTGTTCCATTCTACTCCACACTGATTAGATTTCACCTTGGGCATTATGTCCAGTTCTAGGCTCCACATTTCAGGAAATGTGTGGACAAATTAGAAAAGTCCATAGAAGAACAATGAAAACGATTAAGGGTTTAGAAAACATGACCTTGAGGGAAGATTGAAAGAACTGGGTTTGTTTAATCTAGAAAAGAGAAGACTGAGAGGGGACATCATAATCTTCAAATTCCTAAAAGTTTGTTACAAGCAGGAGGGAGGAAAAAACACTCTCCTTTAACCTCTGATGATAGAACAAGAAGATGTGGACTAAATTTCATTGAGGGTTTAGGTTGGACATTAGGAAAACTTCCCTTACTGTCAAAGTGGTCAAGCACTTGAATAAATTGCCTGGGGAGGTTGTAGAATGTCCATTATGGAGATTTTTAAGAGCTGGTTAGATTGTCTAGATGGTGCTTAATCCTGTTATTAGTTCAGGGAACTGGACTGGACAGGAAGGGCCAGTAGAGGGTTTTCCTTTGCTGTGTATATAAACCCATGCAGCCTCAGACTTTGCTCTAACTAATGCCCTTTGCTGGATAGAATTAGAACTTCTGATCTGTTTGTCATATGCTCTTTATTGCTAGTAGTCAGTAGATTCTTTTTATCCTCAAGTGATAGAGAGAGGCTGTGTTCTTACAGCAGAAGCATCTGATTTCTATATCCAGTTTCTACAGTACTATGAAATTTCAAGTAGTTTTAATATATAGCACACTGGTCACTATAATTTGTTGAACTATTTAGAAGATTGGTTGTGAATATAGCCTGTCTTTTGACTAGTTGCAATTTCATAAAGATTTCTGCAAATACTTTTCTTTCTTATGTGATCTCCACATGTATTCAGTGAAAAAGTGCAGTACTTGGGTTATGAACAAATCAGACTATATAAGACTCATGGAATTGTTTCTGTTCCCAGATTGAAACTCCTTTATAACCTCTAAAATAACAAAAAGAATAACTTTTGGCAAATTTTTAGCTTAACTTGTGCTAAACTGATGACACTTTCAGGATTCACAGATAATTTCAGATTACATTGCTCTTAAACTAGGGAATAATGACTCTCTACATCTACTTGGAGCTTATATGTGAACTTATAATTCATTAAATTTTCTGCTCAGCCAGCATTAAGACCTACCCAGCAGGTCCTATGTGACCACAGATTTGTAACAGTATTATACACATATTTTTTCTCTGTTTTATAGAGATTGTGTAAACAGATGAATAAGAATTTGCACAGCTTAAACCAATATTGCATTCCCTACTGCAGACTACTCATATGAGGTTTACTCTTAGATACTGTCAATTTCCTAAACTGCTTTCAGGAGCCTGAACGTTAAGTGATGGGGGTGACTTATCTTTGCAAGCGTGATTGCTGCTTGAAGAGAATATCAAAAATAAGAGAATGTGGTTCAGCACTGCCAAAACACAGAACTCCTAATCAGGAATAATTTATCTGAAGGAAAAATGCCAGATCAAGTATAAATTAGATTTATTTTTAAATTGCATTTTGTGTGCATAATGTGGAAGGTAACAATAGATGTCCTGGTCATTCAGTACTTTCAGCATTCTGTGGCTGTATCCTATTCACTTACTACCTTTTTAATGTTTTTAAAAAAGTTTCAATGCATTAAACCATTTTTTGGCTTTCTGTATTTCTGCATAATTCTTGTACTCATGGAGACTTCAGTCAAGAGCAAGTAAAAAGAGCAAGGGAAAGTAAAATTGGGCCCAACCAGGGCCAACTCCTACGCCCAACCAAGAATCCGCAAGGGGAGACTCCCTACAAATTGAGAGGCCCCAAGCCCCAGGTGGAGAGGAATCCTCACTGTGAGGAGCAGCTGCAGACACAGCCTAAGTAGGGAGCTTTAGACATTCAGGATGTGTCTAGACTACAGGGTTTTGTTGACAAAAGTTGGCTTTTGTCGACAAACCTATATTTGCATCTACACTACCACCGTGTTCAGACAACAGTAAGTCGACAGAATGTGGCAGTTCTGTCGATAGCGGTAAACCTCATTTTACGAGGAATAACGCCTTTTTTCGAAAGTACTCTTTCGAAAAAAGGCACTATTGCATGTAAACTGTGCTTTTTCGAAAGAGAGCGACTAGACTCTCTTTCAAAAAAACCGGCTTGCTTTATCGACAATACTGATCGTAGTCTAGACACTCTTTTTTGACAGAGGCTTTATTGACAGTATCTGTTGACAAAGCCTTTGGCAAAAAAGGTGTGCAGCCTAATCGTAGCCTCAGTGTTGACAGGGCTTTCTCTGCTCTGTACTGATTGGTGGTTTGCTCCAACTCTTCTACTTTCTGGCTCCCTGTGATGGGGCAGACGGACCCTGTACTGAAGGGCAGGCAGTAGCCCAGGCCCAGCTGGCTGAGAAGGCCCCGCCCCTCCAGCCCTGCACGGCAAGCTCCCAGCAGAGCCTGAGTATAAAAGCAGAGGGAGCCCTGCGGCCAGGGAGGCCGTAGGGGGAAGGAGGAAGCCAGGCCACGCCGGTGTTTCTGCAGCAGCTGAGACCCGAGTTGCTGCCCGTGGCTGACACTGCAGCAGAGCCAGCAGCCACCACCCCCCGGGAGGCAGGACCGGTCCGGGGGGCCAGTGGCCTACGGGGGAACCAGGGTGCAGCAGGAAGCAGCCAAGGGCAAGGGACCGGTCGTGCGGCTCGGTGCGAATCGGCTGGAGTCCTCGCCACATGGGCAGGAGCCATAGTCCCTGCCTAACGGGCCCTGGGCTGGGAGCCGGTGCAGAGGGAGGCCCGGGTCCCCCAGCGCCCGTTTCCCTTCCCTGGACAATTGACCCCTGGCCCAGGAAAGGCTTCTCTGGGCAACTAGGCCTCAAGGGCCATATTTACCCTGCTAGAGGGGAATTGACTTTGGGACTAGGCTGCTAGAATCATGGGGTACATCTACGCTAGCTTGTTAGTTTGAACTAGATAGTGTAAAGAGAGCAAGTGGAGTTGCAATTGAAGCCCGGGATTTAAATATTCCAGGCTTCATTTGCATGTTCCCGGGCGCTGCCATTTTAAAATGTCCACTAGTTCGGACTCCGTGCCCGCGGCTACACGCAGCATGGAGTAGGTAGTTAGAATTAAAGATCCTAATTCGAACTACCATTACTCCTCTTTCCCCTTCTCAGTCGGGGGCTGCCTCAGTGAGGTGTGGGTTGTTTTTGTTTTGTTTTATTTTGTTTTTTTGCTTCTAACTTCTGTGTGGCTACTGACTGATTTTTCTGTGGGTCAGTGACCCCAGATCCAAAAAAGGTTCCCCACCTCTGTGTTACATAAACCACCTTCCCCCAAAATAGTGGCATTTATACCACATTTCTTAACATTCTATTGTTAATTCTATTGGGTGTCATACCCCTGCCCCTATGCTATGTCTCTCCAAACTTGAAGATGGGATGGGTCACTCAATAACTGTTCTGTGCTTTTCATTTGCTCTGAAGCATCTGGCTTTGGCCACTGTCTAATTCAGTATGGCTGTTCTCATGCTTATTTAGACTGCAAACTTTTCAGGACAAGGATCATCTGCTACTCTATTTGTACAGAAATTAGTACAGTGGAGTACCATTTCTATGTTTGTTCTTAGGCCCCACCACAGTAAACATGACTAATAAGAGGCAGATCCTAAGCTGGTGTCAATGAATTGAGTTCAATAGGTATATGGAAATTTACAAACGTTGAGGCTCTGTCCCACAAACTTTAATATAAGCACTCAGGGTATGTCTACACCACAGTGCTAAGTTGAACTAACTTATTTCGAATTAGTTAATTCGAAATAAGCTAATTCGAAATAACGCATCTAGACCCAAAAACTAATTCGAATTAGTGTTTTGCTAATATGAAATAGCGCGTCCACACTGGTTGGACACTGGGTCGCATTTAAGGGCAGCTGAAACCGGTTCCGGAAGGGCATCAGGTCAGTAGTTGCTTTGTTTGACTGCTGTCTGAGGCTATCTGAGGCTCGTGCTTAAAGGGACCTCCCTGGAGAGCCAGATCTCAGTTTTTCCGCTTGATTGCCTACCTCGCCAAGGGACAGCAAAGCGTTTTCCTCTCCGCCTCCCTATGTCAGTGGTTCCCATTGGGGACACTGCCACAGTTGGCACCATGGAGCCAGAGCTCGCCCTGGGCATGCTGCTCCAGTTTTTGGACTTGCTGCGGCAAGCCTGCCAGCAATGGCTGGAGGCTGCCTGGCACCATCTGGTGCATGTCAGCCTCCTGCCTCTCCCCCTAACCTCCCTGGGGGTCATGGAGGAGCCGCAGCAGCGCCAGGATGCCAGTGTGCCCCGACGCATCTGGCATCTGGTCATCAGCAGCGACTGGTGGGACTGCATCATCGTGGAGCTCTGGGGAGACCAGAAGTGGACTCAGAACTTCAGGATGAAGAAGGACACCTTCCTGGAGCTCTGCAAGTGGCTCGCCCCTGCCCTGTAGCAATGGGACACTTGCATGAGGCCCGCCCCCCCCTTCCAGAAGCATGTGGCCATCACCCAGTGGAAGCTCTCCACACCGGACAGCTACCAATCTATCAGGAACCAGTTCAGCATGGGGAAATCCACCGTCTGAGCAGTGCTCATGCACATACGGCACTCACCATCCAGTGGCCCGGGAGGGAGGGGCTGCAAGGAGGGAATGGGCCACCCCAGGAAAAACGGGGGGGGGGGAGGAGGCCAAAGTGACCCACACGGGAGGGTTCGGTCTGACCCGACCATACTACATGTGGCCCGCGGCGGCCAGGATCGCAGCAGGGGTCGCTTCTGGGAGTGGGGTGTGGGGCTGTACCAGGGAATGAACACTCCCAGTCACCCGGGTGCCCCAGTGATTCGCGGTTTGCTGTGTCTCTCTGCAGGTGGTCAAGGCCATCAACCGGGTGCTGCTCCACAGGGTGGTCCGCCTCACCGACCTGGATGCAGCCATCCAGGGGTTTGGCACCCTTGGCTTCCCCAGCTGCAGGGGGGCCATCGACGGGATGCACATCCCCATCCATGCCTAGAAAGCCATGCCTCCCTATATATCAATGGCAAAGGTTACTTCTCCGTGATGCTGCAGGCCATGTGTGCCCACCGGGGCCAGTTCACGGACATTAATGTGGGCTGGTCTGGCAAGGCACCCGATGCCAGGGTGTTCCAGAACTCCTCTGTGTGCCACAGGCTGCACGCCATGACCATCTTCCCCGACCCCGACAACAGGGTCGGGGACATGGACATGCCCGTGTGCCTGGTGGGGGATGCGGCCTACTCCCTACAGCCCTGGCTCATGAAGCCCAACATGGGACACCTCAACCCCTCCCGGCAGGCCTTCAATGCCAGGCTCAGCAGGGCCCGCATTGTGGTTGGAGGGCCTTCGGACGCCTGAAAGCCCGATTTAGGTGCCTCCTCACCCGCTTCGATCTCGCCGAGCACAATATCCCTCCCGTGGTGGCAGCATGCTGTGTGCTGAACAATTTATGTGAACGGAATGGGGAGGCTTTCCTGCAAGCCTGGATGGCTGAGGCTGACTGCATGGCTGGCCAGTACACGCAGCCCTGCACCACCGCCATCCGGGAGGCCCAGCGGGGGGGCATCCAGATCCGGGAAGCCCTGAGGGAGAGCTTCCAGGTGGAGGAGGACTGAACTCTCCCTGCATGCCCCACTGGGGCCTTCTTCCACCCTCCCCACATTCCCCTTTCCCCTTCCTACCTGACCTTTCCTAATGTAAAATAAAAACACCTGTTTTGCCAAAAAAAAACCCTCTCTCTATTGTACATAACTGGGGGTGGGCAGAGGGAGGAATCAGAGTGGGAGAGGGGAGGGAGAAACCTGGGAGGAGGGAGCTGGAAGGGGGAGGAAGGGGAGAAAGGGAAGGGAAAGCTCAGGGTTGGGGGTCCTGCTGGCTTTCCTGTCTCACAGCACTGTGGGTGCAGGGGCGTCAGGAGGGAGTGGGTGTGGAGGGTGGGGCAGGAGGGATGGGGGGTGCAGAAGAAGTGGGAGGGGGAGCAGGGGTGGGAGGAGGAGCGAGAACTGGTGCAGCCGCAGGGGCTGGAGCAGGAGGAGGCAGGAACCTATCCTCCAAGGTCTGGAGGTGACCTCTGAGGGCACAGCCCTTCTCCTTCAGCGCCTCCAAGGCCCTCTGCCCCGAGGTCGATCACCACCTGGGGGGTATGGACTGCGTGAGCCCCCAGGATGCGGTCCAGGGACTCATAATGAGGGCTTGCCTCTGGGTCGGCCCCTGGCAGGGAGGCCCTGGAGTAGGCCTGCCACAGGTCCTTTATTTTGCAGCGGACCTGCTCCCGGGTCCGCATGTGGCCTCTGGCGGCCAGGCTGTCAGCCATGTGGCTGTAGATGGCCGTGTTTCTGAGGCTAGTGCGGAGATCATGGATGTTGGAGGCCTTCCCCCAAACCTCGATTTGGTCCATTATCTTCGCACTAGACCAGGCGGGCTCCCTCCTCTTGCGGCCCCAGGCAGGCTCCTGGGAGTCGCCAGCCTGGTCCTGGGAAGAGGCGGAGGGGCGGGTGGCAGCGGGTGGCTGGCTCATGCTATGCCAGGTGCAGGGTCTGCTGGCTGGACACTGTCAGGCTTGCAACTAGCACAAGCACTGTAGCCAGACCATGCCCCTTTAAGGGCTCCGGAGCCGGGAGGGGGGCAGAAGAGTTTCCCTGGTTTGGCCCAGAGTGACCACCAGGGCAAGCTGGGAAGGGCTAGCCTCCAACTAGTTTGAATTAAGTGGCTACACAGCCCTTAATTCGAACTACTTAATTCGAACTAGGAGTTACTCCTCATAGAATGAGGTTTACCTAGTTTGAATTAAGTGCTCCGCTAGTACGAATTAAATTCAAAATAGCGGTTTGTATGTGTAGCCCCTATAAAAGTTAATTCGAACTAACGTCTGTTTGTTGGAATTAACTTTGTAGTGTAGACATACCCTAAGGTACTTTCTCACTATGGCTATAGTCCTTATTTGTTCTCTTAGCTGCTGTTCCTTCTCAAACCTTGTATTTGTTAAAAATAGTAATAAGAGATCAGCAGTCAGATTACAGCTGTCCACAGGACATACTTTGAATTTCACAAGTCTGCTAGAATAAATTTAGTGTAATGGTGATAGAGATGCAGCCGTGTTAGTCTGGTGTAGCTGAACTATGTAACACTTTAAAGACTAACAAGATGGTTTATTAGGTGATGAGCTTTCGTGGGCCTGACCCATTTCCTCCGATCAATATGTGGAAGAAAATCGTGCCGATTGCTAGCACAATCTTGCACACCTAACTGCCATCATTTCGAACTACAGAACTGCATCCAGTATTATTAGTGGGTACAAAATAGGATGTAAAAAGTGGAAGACTTTTTTTTTTTTAAGCATCAAGGCCATATAGGAAAACTTGCTTCAGAAATAAATGGGACTATATACTGAAGGAGAGGATTAAGCTACATGATTTCACCAGGTTTATGGAAGAGAAAAAAAAGACTTTTTAATTAGCTTCAAAGTTCAAGTTTTCCTTATGCAAAAGGTCCAAATTTGGAGGAACTACAACATGCTGAATGAATAACAATACTATCTGATATAACAGCATCCTACCCCAACCTTGGCCTAAGATAACCAGATCAACAACAATTGTAGATGTAGTAATCTTCTGCAGATTTTTAATTAAAATGTATTCATCTAATTATTTAGAGGATTCTGGTGTCAAGGACCATTGGAACAAAGAGATTTAGGTAGACTTATGAAATTTGCTATTGAATGGAGAGATAAACCTGAAGAGATAACAATGCTAATGTTAAAATGTTAACACATTATTGAATATGACTATTGTAATATTTGAAAACTGAAGGTTTAGTGTATGGATCACAACACTCATGATTATTTTTTAGTACTATAACTTCCTTTGCCTAGATTTGATAGAACTGCCACTTTCCATTTCAGAAAAGGCTGTGTAATGTCCAGAAATTTTTCAGATATTACCTTCTTTACTGAAGACTACCCAAACCTCTGGGTTTTAACCTGCCATATAGCTAACTTTCTTGACTACCTGATCGAATATCTAAGATATCACCACCCTACCTTTCCCCACGTATATAAGATTTCTGTCATTTAAAAGAAATCTGTTGATGTGTATGTGTTCTTCTTCTGTACAACAATATTCCTTCCACAGTATTACTTTTAGTTATGACAAAGACTGGATGAAACATTTAGGTAGAAATCCAAAACTTCCTAGGCTATCTCACTATGATCCAGAAAGCTGACCAAGCCCATTTGAAGGAAATTTTGAAATAGAAATTCTTTTCAAACTGAAATTCAGATAATTTCATTTAAAAATATAAAAATGAGACATTGTAATTATTTTCTGTATTTTTTTTGTCCCTAACAGAGACAATTTGATGAAACTCAAATGATTTAGTGTCACTAAGTCAGCATTTTTCACAGGAAAAAAAATAGGATAAAAAATTCATGAAGCTCTAGGTTTGTTTCCTATTGAAAATACTTTGGTTATTTCAGAGAATACCACATACCAAGCCATTTGCAATTTTTTCCGTAACTCAGTAGACTTTTCTGGGAGAGCAAAAAGCTAGACACCTGGAATTCGGAGGGAATGTTGCAATGCTCCCAGTAAACATCTTCAGGAAATCTCTGCCAATGAAGTAAGACTGAAAATTGGTAGTGAGTACCAAAAACAACTGTGTTGAGATGGATTGATTTGTTCTTGTTTCTGGTGGATCAAAGATTCATGGAAACAGAGCATTCTGCTTGTAATGGTCTCGAGATACCAAGGACTGCTATCTTGTTACACCTCTTGCCTCTAGTGAGAGGTAGGCCTTGCCTGTGTTAGCTAGGCGTTAGCTTCCTAACATCAGCAATCTGTTATCATCACCCTCTGAGCTATACCATGCATATTTTTGTACAGGACATGCATCCCAATCTTCAAGTTCCCTTGCAACATTCTTCTGTGATATCTATTCCCTCACAGTGCCCACTCACAGAAATCTCAGATCCTCTGCCCTCAAAGGAGCAGAGTCTCCAATTTTACCTTATATCACTGCTCCTGTGTATCTCTTGGAACTTGTAATTGAACAAGAGAAGATTTATTTAGGAATAAAGATTAAACTAAAAACACAAGAGTGTAACAGAAGCAAATGATTACAATGTAAAACAGCATTGTAACAAGTGAACGAGGTCCTATCATAGAATCATAGAATACTAGGACTGGAAGGGACCTTGAGAGGCCATCAAGTCCAGTCCCTTGCCCTCAGGGGACAGGACTCGATTTATATGTTTATTTATACATATAAATTAATATTTATATTAATAAATATTAATATATTTATTAATAGTTACCTTTACTATCTTATACAGTAAACTTCTCCTCAAAGTTTAGTCCATTGATCAGCTGAGTGTTTTACAGAAAGGAAAATCCAAACTTTCATGAAAATACCCCATTGCACAAGTTGTTTCTTCAATGGATGGGTGCAGCGTGCCTCTGCCCGCTCTGTGTATTACTGAAACAGTCTTTTGTGTCTATTTATGGATAGGACAATCTCATGCTTATTGCAATATTATTTTTTTTATTTCCACATAGTTTCAGTTAATTCCAGTGGTCTCTGATGGTTTTCACTGAGATGGATCAAGGGTAGAGAACTGAGTTCTGCATCACAATACTGGCTAACCAAGAAGGGGTGACAACTACTTTCTACTTCAAAGGGTCACCGCTGTGATATATTATCCTCTTGTGATTAACTTTTACTTCAGGACTTCAAAGTATACATTCAGTATAGTCACATTATTCCTTAAATATTCCTATCCATGCATCTCATAGTGATAATTAGTATTGATAAGTGATAAACTTTTTGAAGACAACTTACATGTTACCTCTTAAAGATAAATATGCTTCAAGGCATGTGTTTAATATAATGAGATTGTCAGGACTGACAACCAAGCAGTTTGCAAAGAACAGGGGACCCGTTTTGTCTCTTGGATTGACTGCTGTGAAAAATTAACTAATTGAATAGCAAGCCTATGAGTGGCATTTGATTCTTCCATTTGGTTTGAAAATGTATCTCCATGGACAAAAGAGCTTTAATTATGTCAGCCTGAGGGCCACTAATTAACTCTGAAAAGGGATATGATGTCTTTCCGGGATGAACTAAATGAACTTAATGGGAAATATGGGGAATTGGATCAGGGCTATGGAAGAAAAACAATGTTCATCATATATGAATATGATAGTGTCCAGGACCGTCAAGAGGTTAACATTGAAGCTTGTTCTATGGATGGGCAAAATTGTTGCATTGGGTGCTAACACCCAGGGGCCACCACTACACCACAATGGGGCTATTTTTTGGTACTCAGAGGTGGCAGACAGCATGGCTAGGGTCTGGGTTGCTCTTGTCAGCAAGGCATGGGAAAGAGGAGAATGTAGGCTGAATTCATGGGCTTGGACAGCTATGAAGTTATACTTAAGTCATTGGTGCTATAAAAATAAACAATTATGGTTATGAGAGAGAAGAGATAAGTGCTCTGGTGATGGTGTATGAATTGGATAAGCACTGGTAGTGTAGTTATATCTGTAAAAAAGGGTATGTCTACACTACCCTCCTAGTTCGAACTAGGAGGGTAATGTAGGCATACCGCACTTGCAAATGAAGCCCGGGATTTGAATTTCCCGGGCTTCATTTGCATAAACTGGGCGCCGCCATTTTTAAATCCCTGCTCGTTCGAACCCCGTGCCGCGCGGCTACACGCGGCACGAACTAGGTAGTTCGAACTAGGAAGCCTAGTCCGAACTACCTAGTTCGTGCCGCGTGTAGCCGCGCGGCACGGGGTTCGAACGAGCAGGGATTTAAAAATGGCGGCGCCCAGTTTATGCAAATGAAGCCCGGGAAATTCAAATCCCGGGCTTCATTTGCAAGTGCGGTATGCCTACATTACCCCGCTAGTTCAAACTAGCGGGGTAGTGTAGACATACCCAAAGAGATTAGCCAGTAGGCCAACACATTCTCAACATTGTTGCCATCCAGAAATACCAGCTATCATGAGACAGTGTCCAGATGAGAACTAGCAGTATCAAGGCACTAAACTAACAGATACTTATGAAACATGTTACCTTACGTATATATATTCTGTGGAATCCTACACATTAATATATACAGTAATTCCTGTGCTAGGTCAGACACATACCTGTGTCTCCTGGAGAGCTTGATCTTTGTGTATCTTCTATTAAGATACATTCTTCTTTGTACTTCCTATCTGTATGAGTAGGTTTCTTTCTCTCTGACTGCAGGCTTGCAGGGTTACCTTATTTACATGATTTTTAATTACTGTTTTATCCTGAATGCATTGCTCTCGTGTGGTCCACTAAGAGCTTAAAAGTGCTGGGTATAAGTATTGCTATAGTGTTCCTCTCACATGAGGCTGTATTAACAAATTCAGCAGTATTGGTTGTGCATGACTGTAGAACAGACTTAGTTGCATATTTTATGGATAATGTAAATACAAAAGACTTTTTGCGGCTGCACTGAAGGACTTTTCCCCTTTGCTAAATGGAGTAGAGAGATTTGTTCACAGGAAATGCAATATTCAGATTAAGTTGCTATGTATAAATTATTCTATCAGGAATGAAATGATGGTGTGGATTGGGTGTGGGAGAGTGCTGTGTTGGTGTGAGAGAAAATAAGCAGATATGGCAGGGGAGAGCTTCTATGAAATAAATGGTAGATGTATTTTCTTTGGTGTCAAAGTCTGCATTGCAACTTTGCCTCCAGATTCCATGGTGATGAATGGTTGGTTGTATGGGAAGAGGAAATATTTAGGTATATGGTCCTGAAGTATCTTTGTTTTCTTCTCAAAAGAGTGAAACCTTCAGTGTATGATGGGTTTCTGGTGCTAGCAGTATTGCTAAAACAAAGCATTCCAAAAAAATCAAGATTTTTTTAATTTGAATAATTACTTTTATTTTCTATTGTGTTTTGAGTCTTTAGGGTTCAAGCTTTTCTCCACTGGAGAACTGGATTTTTTAATGAAAATAATCATTCTGATATAATATTAGTCTAGGAACTATAGCTTTAAAAAACTATCAAATATCAGACTTGTGATAAAATGGTGAAAGTTGCTGGTTATTTCTCACCTGGGGTGACAAAACTGAGGGTCACTACAGTGTGTCATAAGGAGAGCCTTTCCTTTACTCTCAGCCTGAGGAATCTTTGGTCCCATAACAGATCCAGAATTTGGCATTATCACCTTACCTGCTAGTGGTTTGCCCAAGTGGCCTGCTAATCTTTGTTTTATGAAGCATGAAACTCCATTTGTAAGCATTAAAGTCCAAAGGGGAAAAGTGAAAGATAACTTAAAATGCGTATGTAGTCTAAGGGGGGGAAAAAGAACTATGCAGCATTTTTTTTAATTAAATTATTTTTGATTAGACCAAGACTGTGCAGTGCATGCCATGCACTTTTCTATAAAGGTAACAAAATAGTCAGCTCTAAAAATGGTTCTGAAAGTTAATATCCTCAGCTGGGCATGACTAAAGGGTTAGTTTTCTTTATAATTGCATAGAAGCAAGATTATATTTAATGCCCAATTTGGATTCTGAAATATTCACATTCTGCTCTATTTTCTGCTTTTCGTCATTTAACTGTTTTGAATACCCTTGTGGTTGAAAAGAAACTTTCCATATGGCTCTCTGAAAGGGAGAAATGGGGCAGAAGCCCCCGTTGGGGAGGACCAGGTGGGCTCTGAGGGCTTCTTGGAGTGGACGCTCTCCCTCAGGGCCTTCAGGATCCTGACCGCCCCCCGACGGACCCCCCAGATGGCAACCTGCAGCAATGACCACGAGACGCACCGGCATGCCCAGGGGCAGCTCTGGCTCCATGTGGCCGAGTGCTGTGGTGTCCCGCGTGTGGGCACTCAGGGCACTCCAAGACAGGACTGCTTTGTCCCTCATTGAGATAGACAAACAAGTGGGAAACCCTGAGAACTGTCTGTCCAGGGTCGGGGTAGGGTCCCTTTAAGCATGGAGCTCAGTTAGCCTCTGGCAGCAGCCCCACACACTAAGGGTATGTCTACACTACCCCGCTAGTTCGAACTAGCGGGGTAATGTATGCATACCGCACTTGCTAATGAAGCCCGGGATTTGAATTTCCCGGGCTTCATTAGCATAAGCGGGGAGCCGCCATTTTTAAATCCCCGCTGCTTCGAACCCCGTGTAGCGCGGCTACACGGGGCTCGAACTAGGTAGTTCGGACTAGGGTGCCTATTCCGAACTACCGGTACACCTCGTTTCACGAGGAGTACCGGTAGTTCGGAATAGGACCCTAGTCCGAACTACCTAGTTCGAGCCCCGTGTAGCCGCGCTACACGGGGTTCGAAGCAGCGGGGATTTAAAAATGGCGGCTCCCCGCTTATGCTAATGAAGCCCGGGAAATTCAAATCCCGGGCTTCATTAGCAAGTGCGGTATGCATACATTACCCCGCTAGTTCGAACTAGCGGGGTAGTGTAGACATACCCTAAGTCCCAACCTGATGCCCTGCTGTCACTGGTTCTGGCCAGTCTTAACTTTGGTGCAGGGTCCACTCAGTGTGGACGTGCTATTTCGAAATAGCAAAATGCTATTTCAAAATAGTTTTTGTGTATATATGTGTTATTTTGAATTAGCTTAATTCAAAATAACTATTTCAAATTAAGTTAATTCGAAATAGCACTGTAGTGTAGACATACCCTCGATGTGTTTCAGACCAAGATAGACAAACATCCGTCATGGATGATCTAGATATGCTTATTTCTGCCTCACTATGTGGGGAAGGACTAGATGTGCTGTCAAGGTCTTTCCAGGCTTACATTGCTATAATTCACTTTTCATACATGCTTATACTCCTACAAATCCTATTGACTTGTATCCCTGAGTATCAGATATATTTAATTGCATAACCATGAATTCAGATCTTTCTCTTAAGTTTTTCAGGTCTGGAAATGTTGGCCTTAGTATTATTTCTCCAGTTTTCATCATCTGTAAAATGAGGATTATATCCCTTAGGGTATGTCTACACTACAGTGCTATTTCGAATTAACTTATTTTGAATTAGTTAATTTGAAATAAGCTAATTCAAAATAACGCTTCTAGACACAAAAACTAATTCGAAATAGCATTTTTCTAATTCAAAATAGTGCATCCACATTGAGTGGACCCTGAATCAAAGGTAAGGCTGGCCAGAACCAGTGCCAAAAGGGCATCAGGGTTGGACTTAGTGTGTGGGGCTGCTGCCTCAGGGTCTCCATAGTCTGTGCTTAAAGGGACCCGACCCCTATCCCGGACAGACAGTTCTCAGGTTTCTCTGCTTGCTGTCTACCTCACTGAGGGACAGCAAAACATTTGTGTCTTGGAGTGCTCTGCTTGCCCTCACTCGGGACACCACGGCACTCTGCAACATGGAACCAGACCTGCCCGCAGAAACTCTGCTGTGTCTCGTGGACACGTTGCCAGCAGCCTGGCTGCACTGTCTGCAGGCTGCCATCCAGGAGGACCATCAAGGGGCTGTCAGGATCCAGGAGGCCCTGCGGGAGAGCTTTCACCCTGAGGAGTGCTAACAGTCTCCCCAGTCTGCCCCACTGGGGGCTTGTGCCCCATTACTCTCTCTCGTCCTTCCACTTACCCCTTCCTGATTTCAAATACGCATATTTTCAAAAATAGAAACTGTCTTTATTTAACACACTGGGGAGGGGGAATGAAACTCTAGGGAGACTGGGGAAAGGAGGAGGGAGAGAGGAGAAGAGAGGGTGGGAGAGGGGAGGGGGAAACCTGGGAGGAGGGAGCTGGAAGGGGGAAGCAAGGGGAAGAAAGGGGAGGGGAATCTCAGGGCTGGGGGTCTCGTTGGACCACATGTCTTCCAGCATGGCAGGTGCAGGGGTCTCGGTGTCCCTGGGGGGATGGGGAGGAGGGTGCGGAGGTTGAGGTGGGGGTTGTGGAGATTGAGAAGGAGGGTCCTTCCCCAGGGTCAGGAGTGTGTCAGGTCTCTTCACACATGCGTGTGCCTATTGGGTGTCATGGCACCAAGGGTGGGATGGCACGTGCTCGCAGGTGTGCAGGTGGCTGCGTGATCCATGGGAGGCATGGCCCATGTGCACGGTCCCTGGTCTCCTTCCCTGCCTCCCCCCCGGGAGCCGGTATGGCCTCCCCTGACGACTCTTGTGCCAGGACAGCTGGTGATGGCCCCTCTACTGTGCCCAGGTCAGGGCCCTCAGCTCCCGGCTCGCTGCTCCCTGGAATGGCACTGACTGCCCTTCCCCCCAGGATTTGGTCAAGGGTGAGGCAGTAGGGGCAGGTGTCAGTTCCTGCTGCGGTGCTGCCCCCAGTGGCCCTGGCGTACGCCTGCCGCAGCTCCTTTACCTTCAGGCACACCTGCTCCTGGGTGCGCCTGTGGCTTTTCCTGGCCATGGTGGCCGCTATGTGGCTGTAGACAACTGCGTTCCTCCGCCTAGTGCGGGGATCATGGACATTGGGGGCCTCCCCCCAAACCTCAGTGAGGTCCATGATCTCCACACTAATCCATGAGGGCACGCGCTGTCTATGGCCTCTGGCTGGCCCCTGGGTGCTGGAGGACTTGGCGGGGGACAGCTGGCTGCCACTGGCTGCCATTATGTGGCCACAGACTGAGGGTCTGCTGCTGCTGGCACGCCTGGCTCTTGCATGTGCTCAGTGGCCAGACTTTACCCCTTTAAGGACCCCGGGGCTGGGGGAGAGGAAAATAGTTTTTCTGGTTTGGTCCAGAGTGGCCACCAGGGGAACCTGGGAAGGACTGAAGGCCCCCTAATTTGAAATAAGTGTCTACACAGCACTTATTTCAAATTAACTATTTCGAATTTGGTGTTATTCCTCATAGAATGAGGTTTACTAAATTCAAAATAAGGGCTCCACTATTTCAAATTTATTTTGAAATAGCGGTTTGTATGTGTAGATGCTATTAAAGTTAATTCGAAATAACAGCTGTTATTTTGAATTAACTTTGTAGTGTAGACATACCTGTAAATGGATATGTCTCTACCCTTCTCTCTTTTCCTCTTTTTATGTCCTTTTCCCTCAGTTTCTCTCACCCTTTTTATATTCCCCATATTTACTCTAACTGCCCCTTCTTCACCAATCCAAGCTTAACTCCTTCCCCCAAAGAGTTCAGTTTTAGAAATAGAAATAAAACAAACAAAATACTCATATTTACTTTTTTGTTTAGAAGTAAGAAAAGTAAAAATCCATGGGGATTCCTGTAGGACTGACATTTTGTATTCTAATAGCTTTTCAGACACACAGCTTCAGTGGCTTCTTTACTCATGCCTTATATAGACAAATATCCAATTGATAATGATTTGTTGTGCTTTCACCTATCCATGAAAACACTTTTGTGAAATATCCCCCTGACACTCTTCTTCGGCTTCATATCTAAAATGAGTTGTCAATGGCTAGAGACCAAAAAAGCAAATTATTAACAGTGTATAAAGGAAAACTTTGTTATAATATCTGCTTGGTTGTCCCCTAAGGCTACATCTAGACTGCAGGCTTCTTTCAGAAGAAGCTTTTCCGGAAGATATCTTTTGGAAAAACTGCCAAAAGAGGATGTCCACATTGCCAAAGCACATCAAAAAAGCAATCTGCTTTTTGAAAGATAGCATCTAGACTGATTGGACACTACCTCACTTAAATGCTCACCCGGAACCACTTCAAGCAGGACTGTAGGTCACCAGCTGCGTCTGAGTGCTGGTGCAGGAGCCTAGCAGAGACATGTGTTTAAAGGGACCCCCCTGGACTGCCATTCTCTGCTTCTGTTGCATGCTTGCCTACCTCTTCGAGGGACAGCAAAGCTCTTGCAGTACTTGCTGTGATTGCCCAGCTTTTTTGGATGCCACAGCTTTTTCCTTTGTACCATGGAGCCAGAGCTGCCTCTGGGTATGCGATGGCCCCACACGGCCATACTGCAGTTTCTGCAACACTTTGTGCAGGCTGCCTTCCTGGTCATGACCGAGCTCAACCCCAAGCTCATTCTGGGGACCCTTTCCCTGCGTGCTGGAGCAACATCCTTACAACCGCAACCCACTGTGGAGAGGCGTGTCTGGAAGCCGACACCACTTCCAACTCGTCGGACCAGCTAGTCATGGATTGGTGGGATGGCCAGCAGAAGGCCACCTTTTTGGAGCTGTGTTCCTGGCTCTCCCAGGCCTCTGACAACATGACACCCACCTGCCGCCCTCCATCCCTCTGGAGAATTGTGTTGCAATCACCATATGGAAGATCACCACCCTAGACAATTACCGGTCGGAGGGCAACCAGTTTGGCGTGGGGAAGTCCACTGTCGGGGCCCTCCTCATGGAGGTAAGGCACTCTGGGGCTGCAGTCCCTGCAGGGGTGGGGAAGTCCTGGAAATGGGGGAACCTTGGGAAATGGGGGGTTGGGAGTGGGGGAGGTGGAGTGGGAAGAGAAGCCCCATCCCCAGGGGGTTGTGCCATCCTGTCTTCACACAGCACTGCTGCTGGGGGGTTGGCTTCATAGGGGGTGGCTCCTGGGCTGTTTCAGGATTGAGGAGATGGGAGGGGAGAAGGCACCCCTCAACAGCTCAGACACCCCCTCTCTTGTTTTGTGTGTTTGTTTGTCTCCTTCTGCAGGCTGTGAGGACCATTAATTCCATCCTGCTGAGGAGAGTCATCTGCCTGGGAGACCTAGACTGATCGTGGCCGGATTTGCTGCCCTGGGATTCCCAAACTGCGGGGGAACAATTTATGGACCCACATCCCCATCTGTGCACCTCAACATGGAGCGGCCCAGTACATCAACCGCAAGGGCTACTTTTCTATGATGCTACAGGCCCTGGTCGACCACCATGAACAGTGCATGGACATTTTTGTTCAGTGGTCAGGCAGAGCACCTGATGCCTGCATTTTTTGGAATTCCAGCCTCTATGGGAAGCTGGAGGTGGACATATTCTCCCCCTACTGTGACTTTGCGGTTAGGGATGTGCAGATGCCATTGTGCATTGTGGGGGACCAGCCCTACCCCTACCTACTGATACGGCCACTTGAACACAGCAGGGACCAATTTAATGCCCACCTAAACTGGGTCAGGATTCAGGTGGAGCGCACCTTTGGCTACCTCAAGGCATGCTTCAGATGCCTCCTGACCCACCTCAATGTGGGGGAGCACAACATCCCCAAGGTGGTCATGACATGTATCCTCCACAACATTGTGGAGAGGAAGGAGGAGGCCTTCCTGCTGGGGTGGGGGACAGACACCAGCAGCAAGGGGAGACCTTTCAAGCAGCTGCGGACAGCTGCCATACACCAGGCCAATCAGTTGGGGATGCGCATCCAGGAGTTCCTGAGTGAGAATTTCTGTCAAGCACTCCAATAACTCTCCACAGGGCCTCTCCCCTAGGGGCCTATGGCTTGCTGCACTATCCCTTTCCCACCACAACCCCTCCCTTCACCCCTTCCCTGACCTCTCAATAAAGACACCTGTTTGGTTTTGAACAAAACAAACTTTGTATTTCTGTTTTAGAAAAAAAAGGGGGGAAGTGAAAGGGGGTTCATAAACTGGAGGGGGAGGGGGCTCATAACCTAAAGAGGGAGGGGGACTCATAACCTGGAGCAGGAGGGGGCTCAGAGTGGTGTGGGGGGCAGCTGGATATGCTACCTTGGGTGCAGGGACCTCATCAGATTTGGGGTTGGATGAGTCCAGGGACCACAGGGTGGTGGGCTGGAAGGGGAGCTGGAGCAGGGTCAGGGATGGCAGGGGACAGAGTGGGGGGTCATAGGCATCACTGGGGGGGGGGAACGGGCATCGCTTGTGGGGTAGGGGAAATGGGCATAGCAGGGGAGGCAGGAGGGTGGTAGGCAGGAGCAGCAACAGCAGCCAGGTGTACCATCATGTCATGCATGATGACACACGTGCTATTGCACCACTGCATGAGCTGGTCCCATGCTTGGTTCCGCCACTCTATGTCCTCCTGGATCTTCTGTGCCAGGGTCTGCTGCATGTCATACAGGATGCTGACATGCTGCCGCATCAGGTCTTCATGGACCCTGGCACACTTTCAGGTGCCCCAGGCTCTGGCAGATGACTTGGGTGGTGTGGCTCCCCCTCAGTCCCGACTGGTCCAGCTGTGGCGAACACAAAGAGGGAGAGACTGCCAGTCATCCATGCAGACACTGTCCCTGAGGCTGTGCTCTCCTCTGTGAGCAGCGACAAACAATTGTCAGGCCAGAGGAGGGGGATGTCCCGGGAGCAAGGCTATCAGTGGCCTGCTCAGCAGGCTCTGTTTCCTAGGGGTCCCGAGGTTTCCAAAGAACCATGGTGCCCACTTCTTGCCCACCCCCCGGCCCACAGACAAGCAGGCAAGGGAAGTGTCCAGCCACAGTGGGATCCCCCCATGGGCAGCAGAGGAACCAGGAGCAGCCTGGCCCTCCCTGGGGCCCACACACATCCCTGCACCTTGTAGCTCTGCTTGCCAGAGCAGGTGCTGCCTTGCACATGCAAGCATGCCCATGTTCTGTGAGCATCACTCCTCAATGTGTCTGGGGTTGTGCCTGTGCCCTTGAGGAGGAATAGCAGTAGTTCGAATTAGGAGCTTTAATTCGAACTACCTAGTCCGTGCCGCATGTAGCCGCGGGCAGGTAGTTCGAACTACAGGGCATTTAAAAATGGCAGCGCCCGGGAACATGCAAATGAAGCCCAGGATATTTTCAAGTTCAAAGGGCTACATTAGCCACCCTAGTTCGAACTAGGGTGGCAGTGTAGACATACCCCGTGTGTGTGACAAACTGAGAGTACTCACCTAAAGATCCCTCCCCAGTGTCAGAGGAGGCCTGGAAGATGTCTAGGCTCACAAAACAACAGCTCTAAGGAGATCATGACATCTGTGTCATCTGCCTCCTCCTCTTCATGCTGTTCCTGGTCCTCCTCCTCCTCCGCTGTGACCTCCAGCCAGGCGATGATGGGCATGTTGAAGCCAGAGTCTACCACGACATGGAAATAACCAAGACAAATAAAAATTCAGAAACAGAAAAATTATGTAACACGAATCAAAATGAAGGAAAACAAAGTGTTTGAAAATATGATTTTAAGACTTACTAGCTAATGTAAGTATATGTATAGACAATACAGCAATCCTAGCTAAATATAAATTATATAAATTCATATATTCTTATTTTTTATTCATAGAAAAGTTCTTTCATACAGTTCCATTGACTTGACAGTTTACCTCAGTGGAGGATGTTCCCAATACAATTAGTGGTATGTACCAGGAAGTAGCAGAGGCCTGGATCAACAGGCAGTAAAAAGTCTGGATATATATATATGTGATATAGAGCTAGGAAGCTCACTCAGGGCCATATTAAATGTTATGTGTGCCTAACGCCAGTGTTGTTTTAGTCCTTCATTTTCATGCCCGCTGACTTCAATCAAAATTTAAACTTTTAAAACTAATTCAAAATAAATATTCTGTGTAGTTTTTTCAAATGAGTCATTATATTCCATCATTGTATGAATTCACAGACTGCACATTTTATTAGTTGGTTATATGCTGGTAGCCAACAACATCCAATTTTGAACAAGACTGGGATAATTTAATAGCACAACTGTTTACAAAGGGATACAAAGGAGTAAATAATTAGCATTTTAAAGACTGTAATTTTCAACTGAAACAATAGCCCACAATAGATATAAAGGAGAATTTACATTTAATTGTCTTATTTTTTTCAAGCTAAAATTATTGCTTTTATAAAAGAAAAAGAAACCATTTTTTAAAAAGAGGGAGTTGAACCACCAATATCTGTATTGTATAAAGCATTAAGGCATTCACTTAAGGCATTCATAAACCAACAAAAGCATGGAAATCTTGGGTAAAACCTGAAAATCTAGGCTGACACTCCATACAGAATTGTGCCTTATGCTGTTCTTCTCATTTGCCCACAAAGACAGATTGTCATTTGGGATTTTCAGCTTCTATTCTGAAGAAAAAGAACATTGAGGTGAACAGAAGTTTTGGAGAGAGAGGTGATTAGAATCAGAAGTTCATCTTTAAATTTCTCCTCACCCAGAGGAAAACTCAGGTCCTCCCTTAACCAAAGCTCCTGAGCCAAATAATGAATCTTTATGACCAGGAAAAAACTGATTCTCATCCATCAAATGCAACAGGAAACTCCAAAAACAACATGGTTTGTTTAAACAAGCCTTTTTTGGAGAGAAAAAAAGAAAAATCCTGAAAGCAGGCAAATTGTACTGGTTTTATTTTTCTTTTTTAACATATAATTGAATTTCAGAACTGACTCCTGATTTTGACTCTTTCCAAATAATTGTAACACAAATACTGGTACTTTGCCTCATCTTCTTGATCACCAGAATACATGATTTTTTTTCTGCAAAAATGCTTTCCACAGAATTCAGTTATTTTGTCAAAATGACCATGAGTAGAGGTGATTAAACATGTCTGTTCAGGATGTGAATTGTAGCATGCCAAAAAGCAATATTAGTTTGATAGTATTAGCTGTGTGCTGATACTTTCTGGAGCTTTATTTATTCAGACTCTGATTTTCAGTGTGAGAATAAGATTCCATCATTCTTATATGTTTCTCTTCCTCATGACTTGTCAGGGCTGTTTCCCAATGTGGCACTCTGAGTGCAGAAGTTGAGGGGCTTGCAAAATATCTTGTCTATATAGTCTCTGCTTCTTAAAAAACAAAAAACCCTCTCCTCAGAGTCACAGATGCACTGACTCTGGAAGATAGGCTGTCACCATGAAGTGATTTAAAAAAACCCTGAAAAACCAGGAAGGAACACTTGAATTCCTTCCCAGGAGGTACCCCAAGCTCCTCTGCCACTAGAAAACTTGAAAAAAGAAGCAAAAAAAACCCCAGAAAACAAACTGTATCTCTGATAGCTGACCTCTGAGGCTAGGCAGACACACGCAGAGACATATTACTTTCCAGGGCACAAGAATCAAATCATGGCCTTAAAAAAGGTGATTTTATTAACAAAACAAAAAGTTATATTTGATAAAGCATACTTGGTTGCTAGGTGTTACAGAGCAACTAAGAAAAGAACAGATCAAAACACAAATAATCATAGCTTTTTGGGTGGCTTGAATATGGTGAGTGAGGGGAGAGAAGGCATAGATTCACACAGAGAAGTTTAACCAAACAACCAAAACAAAGAAAAAATATCCTGATCGTGACTAAATACACATTGTCCCTTATTTACTCATGATGCCTTCATGGTTCTGTCCACTTCCATTCCCCAAATACCTTGGAGGCATGATAGTCCTGCCGGGGTTTAAATAATTCTCTGTCTCCCAACTCCTGGCTTAAAGTCACACAAAAAGAGTTCAGGCAAAGTATCTATACACAATTTAAATTTCAGCACTGTATGCCCATTGGTTCTTCTGGCCTCCTAACACTCATAGGCTGTGTCTAGACTACATGGCTCCATCGATGGAGCCATGTAGATTAGGGTTGTAGGCAAAGGCAAATGAAGCCGTGATTTAAATGATCGCGGCTTCATTTAAATTTACATGGCTGCCGCGCTGAGCCGACAAACAACTGATCAGCTGTTTGTCCGCTCAGCACGCTAGTCTGGATGCTCCACTGCCGACATCAAAGCCCTTTGTCGGCAGCCCCGCTATTCCTCGTGGGATGAGGTTTACCGGGGCTGCCGACAAAGGGCTTTGATGTCGGCAGGAGAGCGTCCAGACTAGCACGCTGAGCGGACAAACAGCTGATCAACTGTTTGTCGGCTCAGCGTGGCAGCCATGTAAATTTAAATGAAGCCGTGATCATTTAAATCACGGCTTCATTTGCCTTTGCTAAAAAACAAATCTACATGGCTCCGTCGACGGAGTCATGTAGTCTAGACATACCCATAGAGTATGTCTACACTGCCACCCTAGTTCGAACTAGGGTGGCTAATGTAGGCATTCGAATTTGCAAATGAAGCCCGGGATTTAAATATTCCGGGCTTCATTTGCATGTTCCCGGGAGCTGCCATTTTTAAATGCCCCATAGTTTGAACTACTTGCCCGCGGCTACACGCGGCATGGACTAGGTAGTTCGAATTAAAGCTCCTAATTCGAACTACCATTATTCCTCCTGCAACTACCATTATTCCCATCCTTAACATATTGTATACTGTTGTATTCTGTGAAAGAGAGAGAGAGAGACAAATCTGAACTTCAGCCTTCTATTGTCAACTTGATCTTAACAGAAACTTAGTATCTTAAATTATATTCAGACTTTACAACCTTCATTTTTACACTAATGTATTTAGCAAACAATAAGGGACACTATTTTTCACTCAGTGCCTATTAATTGGCATTCATGTGAATTGTACAGGCATTACCAATGGTGTATAAGTCCCTAAACAAGGCAACCGCAACAGAGCTTAGCTAACAAATACAGTTTCTGATGTAAGCTAGAGGGAAATTAGAGGTGCCAAGAATTGTTATAGGAATGGTGAACAATAATGTCTCTACATTTTCCCACACATTAAGTAAAGCAATAAAATGATAGCCATAAATTTAAAATCTGTTTTGTCTTTCAAACGGTGCCCATTTAAATAGCAATAGACACCTCTTGGAACCAAACAGGTGTGTTTCACATATTCAGGGCAAATTGAGTCTAAATAGCAGCAAGTATTTACTGCAAAAATATCTGCAACTTCCCAGTAATAGAAGAATGACAGCTAGCAGATCCAGTCTATAGAACCTCTCTTCCAGAAATAGATAATTCCTTATCTTTGTCTCTCAGAATCATTGTTTTTGTAACTTGGGCTACAATGAAATTGCTGTAAACTTTACATTTTTACATGAACTCTAACCTCTAATCGTTTTTTTTTTTAAAGTTACACTGAGGATTTTACTTTTCTTCGGACATTGGAGGTCTGATTACACAGAAGCTTGGAGTATGCTTCCCAGCATAGAACACGCACTAGCTTGCCTCAAAACCTTGCGCAAGAAATGGTGGGGTGACCATAGCAGCACAGGTGGGGTTTAGATTAGGCACCACAGAAGGATTTACCCAGGGATTGGGTGGGATAGTATTCATGTGGTTTATCTAAGCCACCATCCATGTCATATTACCTTACTGCAATTTACAGAATGCTAGTTCAAGCACTGCAAGCGAGTGTGTATGCCCACACTGAGAAGCACCCTCCTAGCTGCTGTGTAGCCATGAACCTGTGTATGTGTTTTACTGGTTTCCTGGTTTTCTTTTAGATCTATAAATTTTCTGTTGGAGTGGCATACGTTTGTACTTTTCTGGGATTGGCATACGTTTGTACGTTTCTGAGCTCCTTACAAACTTCTTTTTTAGCCCTCATAATAGAAAAAGTGAAGATGGATTGATGGCTTATGACAGTGGTTTTCAAACTATGGGTTGCGACCAAGTACTGGGTCATGAAATTTCAGGCTCTGGGTCTCATTGCAGGAGTATCAGGCGACTAGAGGGGTGCTAAGGCAAGCAACCTGCCTGTCCTGGCACTGCAGACTGTGCTGTGCCCTAGAAATATCCAGCAGAAGGTCTGGCTCCAGAGGGGAAAGGGGGGAGAAAGTGCATGGGACTTCATGCACTGACCCTGCCCTGAGCACTAGTTCTGCACTCCCATTGGCTGGGACCTGGCTGCTTCTGGGTCATAGCATGGTCTGTGGTGCCAGGAGAAGCTGGAAGCCAGCCTTAGCATTCCCACTGCACTGCTGATCTGGGGCTGCTCAAGGTAAGCTCCTCCTGCCCCAATCCTGACCCCCTCAAAGCCAGAGTCCCCTCTTACACCCCAAAGCTTTCATCCTCAGCCCCACCCCAGAACCTACATTCTTGGTCAAATGATGTTGGGTCACAGGCATCAACAATTTTCTTCAACTGGGTCATGAAAAAAAAAGTTTGAAAAAAATTGAAAACCTCTGGCTTATGGAGTACAGAGTAGGATTTTCAAAGTCACCTAAGTGATTCAGGAGTACAAGTCTCATGGACTTTCCTAAGTAATCTTGGCACACTATTTTGTAAAGAATATACTGCAGAGCAATAAACTAAAAGTATAGCACAGGATGGACACAGGCATTCGGGGACAGATTTTCAAAAGCTCTTAGCATCCAGCACTATTCTCAACATAACAGTTGTTATAAATTGCAGTGTAGTTGCTTGATACTACTTAGTGGAAACTGCTGGTGCTGAGTGCTTTTGGAAATCTGGCCTATTTTTTTATTTGTGGAGGAAAGTGTATTTTGGCAGCTGTGAATAATGGGAGAAAAGGCATACCAATATGTGTTATTCAGTAGATAAGTCTCACAGTTTATCAGATCTATTAAGAGGAAAAGAACATTAATCCAATCCGCAGTAAACCAAATATAATTATTTACCTTAAGTGCTTGTCTGGCCCCCATTACCATAAAATCTGAGTACCTAAAAGTAGAGTGCAGTTACAGTATTGTGAGTTTTCACTAACTTCTGTGAATACCTGTCTGAGATGCTAGGCACATACACAGTTTGGTTTTTATCTCCTTACTAGTCCACTCTTATTTTTAGCATGCTAGCTTCACCAGAGCTAGCCTAGCTAATTCTTCAAGATGAGACTCACACTCCCAGCTCTAAGAGTGGATATAGCCTAAATGACTTGAGCAAGGCAAAACAAGAGGCCTGTGATAGATTATCCTTATTATTCCTTTCCTGGTGCAATGAAATTTCATTGTTTTCAGTAGTGTTACATCTGGAATTAAATTGGCCTCATGATCTCTGAACACAAATTGTAATCCACAATGAGACAAAACTTAACTGTGCTCTGCACAAGGCCCTTCCTTTTCATTATTTATTTTGTTTAAAGTTTCCCTGGAGTTTATTAGTGTTTGTTTAAAAAAAGGCGGAGCAGGGTGGGGAAGGGTGAAAAACAGGGAAAAAGTTATCTGCTAGTTTTCTAGGTAAATATCAGGGTTAATAGTGGGGGATGGGAGGGCAGAAAAAAAGCCAAAAATAAATACGAGTATTGAAACAGAACACTGTTTAATTCAGTGGTTTATTTTATGAATGTGCATTAACAATACACAGACACACACATGTGCAGATGTGTATCTTCCAGTACATCACTTTACTTTAACAACCTCTCATTTACACTTTGACTAATGTATTATTAACATAAACACATCCACCTAATGTAATGTACTGGATTTTCTTAACATAATTAATATTTGCTTGTACTTCAGTGGTCCAAATTTCAGATGAAATTTGGTAAAAATTGAAAAGGAAGGACCCAAACTGTTTGCCTCTTCATAAAATTGTCAATTTACTGCTGGATATAACATCATTAGACAAAACATTGGTAAAAGTACAGCACTCTATACATGCTCGAAAGCAACCGAGTAACTCTTGTTCAGATTTAAAAACTGACCTGAAAAAGACAAGGAATGAAAAATTTCATACTTAAAATTAAAAATTTGCAAAAGGTCTGAATGCCTAAAAACAGGCACTATTCACTCTCAAAGCTTTGTACAAATATATGCATTAATTAATCTGCCCTTTGATTTAGATAAGTAAACATTGCACTCGGACGGATGGAGAAACAGCACATCTGAGAAAAATCCCGGCCCCACTGAAACCAACAGTCAGGATTTCACCAAGCAAGTTTAAGGGCTTTTTCTAAACAGAGTTTTGGTAGCACTTCAATTATATCAGCTTGAAACTGATATATTTAAAATGGTAAAATCCTCAGTGTGTATACACTTATGCCAGTATTGCTTATTCCTATTAAGCTATTCCACTCTAAACATTTTGTACAAGCATAATCACAGTCGCACTAGAAGCTGCATTGATTGAACTATTTCAGGTTAAAAAACTCTGCATTCCTCTAAATAAAATAGTATCAGTAGAAAATGTGGGTATAGACAAGGGCTTTCATTCCTGTCCTATTATCCCAAAGCTATGGAAGAGTTATTAAAGGTTCCTCGCTTCTAGCCCGGTTTCCACACTTCACTGCTTCCGCTGCTTTTGTTGTAGTTGCTGCTGTAAACACCAAGGCTGTGTCTACACTGGGCCACTTATTCTGGAAAATCAGCCGCTTTTCCGGAATAAGCTGCGAGCTATCTACACTGGCCCTTGAATTTCCGGAAAAGCAACGACGCTCTACTGTACAAAATCAGCCGCTATTCCGGAAAAGCTACGCTGCTCCCGCTCGGGCATAAGTCCTTATTCCGGGACACTGTTCCGGAAAAGGGCCAGTGTAGACAGCCCAGTAGTCTTTTCCGGAAAAAAGCCCCGATCGCGAAAATGGTGATCGGGGCTCTTTTCCGTAAAAGCGTGTCTACATTGGCCACAGACGCTTTTCCGGAAAAAGGGCTTTTCCGGAAAAGCAGCCTGCCAATGTAGACGCTCCTTTTCCGGAAATACTTATAACGAAAACTATTCTGTTTTAAGCAGTTCCGGAAATTCATGCCAGTGTAGACACAGTCCAACACTTCATAATAATATGTGTGTCATAGCTAATCTACTTGATCTGTCATAAAATTTTAAGGGAGATTTTGAACACATAATTTGAACTTAAAAATCTTCAAGAATGGGGACAAACACTTGTCGGAAGTCACCTAGATATAGTTGATACTTTCTTAGTTCAGGGGAGCTGCACTTGACCTCTCAAGGTCCCTCTCAGTCCTACATTTCTATAATCTTCGAGTACATCTATACTGCACCCAGAACTTGAAATAAACTACTCAATTTGAGCTTCACAAATTGCATAGTTTACTTCAAGTTAATTTTGAAATAGTTTCTTTCAAAATTTGGCACTATCCACACGGTGCCAAATTCAAAATAGAACGCTGTTCTGAAACAAAATAACAGGCTTGCTCAAAAGAGGCGGAATAGCTATTTCAGGATACTTCCGGTATCCCAAAATAGTTCTGCAGTGTAGATACAGTCTTTGAGATCAATAGGTTAGAATGTAATCAGTTTGGTTGTTTGTATGTAGGCACTTGGATCAATGTTGACTGTTTAATATATATATGACAAAGATACAGTAGAAAAACTTATGAAGGGATTGCTTGTTCCAGCCCCATGTGTCTGTAGGTAGACACAGAGCTACTCCATCCATTCCTCCCTTTAGCCTCCCCGCCCTTCCTCCACCCCAGCCCACACTACGCACCTTGCAAATATTGGAGTGGAGTCAGAAACCAGAGCAGAAGTTCAGGCTACTATGGGCATTCTGATTCATACTGGAAACCTCAGGCATTCAGGAGGAAGCTGTCATAATTTAGAGCACTCCCACTCCACACGCTGACAAGTTTATGTCAGAGGAGTTTGGCCCTGGAGCAGCCAAGAATCAGAGGGCGATCTGAAATAGACAAGGCTTGAAAAATTCCATACAGAAAGTTAAACATTTCCAAAAGGTATGAATGCCTTAAAACAGGCACTATTCACTCTCAAAGCTTTGTACAAATATATGCATCAATTAATCTGTCCTTGATTTAGATAAGTAAACATTGCATTTTGATGGATGGAGAAACAGTGCAATTGAGAAAAATCCTGTACCCGCTGCTGCTGTTATCCCATATACTGTAGCTAGAGCATAGCTAGCTGCTTGTACTGCAGACACATCCAAGTGAGGGAGACAAGACATAAATAGGAAGTCAGAGTCTAGTCCCAAATACACTAGTACAAATCCAGAACAATTTCTAGAACACAATAGACAGTTGAAATGCTGCATCCTGATATTCAAAATTGTGTTTAGTTCCAAATATAGGATCCTGATCCTCTGGCCAGGGAAAATATACTTTAAAGGTACATGGGTTAAGTTTTACTGCTGGTTAGGTTGCCATGTATCAATGCCATTTTTCCTACATTAGTGGAACTGGCTTGGAGATAAAATTACTGAAAATAATAGTTTCCATTTCATATGTTTGGGGGAAGATTATGCACATTTTCAAAACATGTTTTGTCAATATTTTCCTGACTTTACATGATTAACAATCATCTGATATTAGTTGAAGAATCTTGTCAAATGTAAGAAATTCTCTGATCATTTTAAGAACATTAATTCTATGCTGCCTTTGGAGGCGATATTATAATAATAATAACATCTTCCATCAGTAGATTTTAACATGATTTAAGAAGGTGATTAATTTAATTATTTCAAGTTTACTGATGGGGAAGCTGAAGAAAAATTAGTGGCTTCTTTTCCTATAGCAATAATAGTTGGAGGTGTCACAAATGAACATTATGGCTTTCTGCCTCCTCCTCCCTGAAATTTGTCCATCGTGACACCTCTAGTTCTCTAGTTCTATGTATATCTACCAGATTAAAATGTATTTTTCTTCTAGATGCAGACAGATGATCTCCACAACAAACTTTAACTTGCTATGTGCAAGACACAGAATGTTCATGAAAACAAGTTCTTTAAAAACGTGCCCTGCTAATGGATTGACTCTCCCAACCTTTTTTTCTAGTATTTGTCCAAGACATTACTTTCACTTTTTCTCATAGTCAGGTGTCAACCAGTTGTCTGCCTCATAACTTTTGTTAGCAGGCTTTGGTGTGTGTGTGTTTCAGCAAGTCAAAGAAAGAGAAATAGATACAAATGACCCACACCCCAGTTTAGATAAGGAAAGAAGCCATGTGTTTTATTTATCAGGACAGCAGAGTTTAATTACAGGTATGTCTCTATCTCCTTGCTTACCAAAGGATGAGCTAATATTTGGAATTATGCTTCAAACAGATTATAGAATCACAGAATCATAGAATACTAGGACTGGAAAGGACCTTGAGAGGTCATCGAGTCCAGTCCCCTGCCCTCATGGCAGGACCAAATACTGTCTAGACCATCCCTGTAGACAGTTATCTAACCTACTCTTAAATATCTCCACAGATGGAGATTCCACAACCTCCCTGGGCAATTTATTCCAGTGTTTGACTACCCTGACAGTTAGGAACTTTTTCTAATGTCCAACCTAAACCTCCCTTGATGCAGTTTAAGCCCATTGCTTCTTGTTCTATCCCCAGAGGCCAAGATGAACAAGTTTTCTCCCTCCTCCTTATGACACCCTTTTAGATATCTGAAAACTGCTATCATGTCCCCCCGCAATCTTCTCTTTTTTAAACTAAACAAACCTAATTCCTTCCCTCATAGGTCATGTTCTCTAGACCTTTCATCATTCTCGTTGCTCTTCTCTGGACCCTCTCCAATTTCTCCACATCTTTCTTGAAATGCGGTGCCCAGAACTGAACACAATACTCCAATTGAGGCCTAACCAGCGCAGAGTAGGGCAGAAGAATGACTTCTCGTGTCTTGCTCACAACACACCTGTTAATGCATCCCAGAATCATGTTTGCTTTCTTTGCAACAGCATCACACTGCTGACTCATATTCAACTTGTGGTCCACTATAACCCCTAGATCCCTTTCTGCCATACTCCTTCCCAGACAGTCGCTTCCCATTCTATATGTGTGAAACTGATTGTTCCTTCCTAAGTGGAGCACTTTGCATTTATCTTTATCAAACTTCATCCTATTTACCTCAGACCATTTCTCCAATTTGTCCTGGTCATTTTGAATTATGACCTTCTTCTGCAGATTAGTCACAACCCCTCCCAGCTTGGTATCATCTGCAAACTTAATAAGCCTACTTTCTATACTAATATCTAAATCGTTGATGAAAATATTGAACAGAGCCGGTCCCAAAACAGATCCCTGTGGAACCCCACTTGTTATGCCTTTCCAGTAAGATTGTGAACCATTAATAACTACTCTCTGAGTACAGTTATCCAGCCAGACAGTTATCCACAAGACTCTTTATCCTATTAAAGAAAGCCATCAGATTGGTTTGACATAATTTGTTCTTTACAAATCCATGCTGGCTGTTCCCTATCACCTTGCCACTTTCCAAGTGTTTACAGACGATTTCCTTAATTACTTTCTCCATTATCTTCCTTGGCACAGAAGTTAAACTAACTGGTCTGTAGTTTCCTGGGTTGTTCTTATTTCCCTTTTTATAAATGGGCACTATATTTGCCCTTTTCCAGTCCTCTGGAATCTTTCCTGTCTCCCATGATTTTCCAAAGATGATAGCTAGAGGCTCAGATACCTCCTCTATCAGCTCCTTGAGGATTCTAGGATGCATTTCATCAGGCCCTGGTGACTTGCAGGCATCTAACTTTTCTAGGTGATTTTTAACCTGTTCTTTTTTTATTTTACCTTCTAAAACTACCCCCTTCCCACTAGCATTCACTATGTTAGGCATTCCTTTAGACTTCTCGGTGAAGACCGAAACAAAGAAGTCATTGAGCATTTCTGCCATTTCCAAGTTTCCTATTACTGTTTCTCCCTCCTCACTGACCAGTGGGCCTACCCTCTCCTTGGTCTTCCTCTTGCTTCTAATGTATTTATAAAAAGTTTTCTTGTTTCCCTTTATTACCGTAGCTAGTTTGAGCTCATTCTGTGCCTTTGCCTTTCTAATCTTGCCCCTGCATTCCTGTGCTGTTTGCCTATATTCATCCTTTGTAATTTGTCCTACTTTCCATTTTTTATATGACTTCTTTTTTATTTTTAGATCATTCAAGATCTCATGGTTAAGCCAAGGCGGTCTTTTGTCATATTTTCTATCTTTCCGACACATCGGAATAGCTTGCTTTTGGGCCCTTAACAATTATAAAAGTGTGGGAGAGCATAGACAGGCTAGTGGGAGACTAGATTGGTTTAACCTGGAGGGGCCCACAGCAAAGGAGGAAGTCCTTTAGCCTCAGTTTTCTGCTAACCCAGGTCATAAGCTATTCACATCTGTGCGGCACTAATAGAGACAAGAAAGAATAGTCAATGATGGCAGCACCTGCCATTTCTGCCATTAAAATTTTGTGCTTTTTTCCCCAAAGGATAGAAAATGTATCCCTCTTAATTGTTTTATGTTGCACGTCCTCACAATCTCCCCAAGCCTATGGGAGAGCAGGAAAGTAAACAAATTCATCCTTAGCATTTACACAGGAAAAATCCAAGGCAGGACTTCAGCAAGGAGCAATTTTGAATTGTGTACCACAAAGAATAAAATTATGATTGCTGAAGATACCATTCAACCTCTCTGGGATGTCTGCAAAGAAACATGAAGATGACAAAAAGAGAGTAACAAAGTATATGGCATGAGAAATGAGGAGATTAAGATGGAAATGAATTGGGGGTCTCCAAACTTCATTTTCCCATATCATTATGCATTGTATCAAATATGAATAGATTCATTTTTTTCAATGAAAAAACTCCTTTAATAACATTAAAGCTTTTGAAATAAAACCAACCAAATCTGAGAAATGTAAGCCTTACTCCATTCCAAAGAATATAATGTACTGGGTCTGCTTTGTCTTTAGCACAGAATGATTGATGGGTTTTTACACACACACACACACACACACACACACACACACACACACACACACACACACACACGAGATTATTTCCATTGTTTGTGTCTGTGCAATGAAACTGCCAAGTCTGCTTGGTTTGATTTCTAGCAAGTTGTTAAAATAGAAATGTAGTCCCCTCCTCACCACTAAAAGCCAAGAAACAGTTGCAGTTAAAAGAAAGAAATATACATAGTCCATGACTCATATCAATATCTGTTTATGCAATCAAATCACTGCATATTTAGTTTTGCAGTTGTTTTCCCTGTGAGATCTTCCTAGCATTATAGGGCCAAATTCCACAAGCTGAAGTTAATTGAGCTGCACATGTACCCACTTAGGCATCAAAAGCTATATGCTCTAGTATAGCAGAAACTCCTTTCTGCTTTCTTTTGCATCTCTGTCCAAACCGTGTCCAAAATGATTTCCGAGTCGGGTGCCAAAAGTTAGGCACGCCTACATAAAACAGAGTTGATTTTTCAGAAGTGCTAATTATCCCAGAATACCACTGCAGTCTATGGGCATGTCTATACAGCAAAGTTATTTCAAAATAACAGCTGTTATTTTGAAATAATTTTACCAGCAATTACACAGCCAAACCGCTATTTCAAAATTAAATCAAAATAGTGGAGGGCTTATTTTAAAATTGGTAAACCTCATTCCATGAGGAATAGTGCCAATTTCAAAATTGCTATTTCGAAATAAGAGCCGTGTAGACACTTATTTCAAAATAGGGGGCCTTCAGCCCTTCCCAGGGTGCCCTGGTGACCACTCTGGGCACAACCAAGAAAACTCCTCTCCTTTCCCACCCTCCCCAGAGACTTTAAAGGTGTAGACTCTGGCCACAGTGTAACTCCTGACCTGATACCCTGCCAGAACTGGTTCCGGCCAGCCTTACATGCGATTAAGCATCCTATCAATGTGGACGCGCTATTTCTAAATGCATTTTGTGTGTAGATGTGTTATTTCAAAATAAGCTATTTCAAATAACTATTTTGAAATAAGATATTTTGAAATAACGCTGTAGTGTAGACATACCCTATGGGAGCTGGAGGTGATGGAACTTGTGAGAAGTCTGGGAAATTTGAAAATTAATGTTATAGTGGACCATTTCACCTACCTCATATACAGTGGGGAAGAATTATTCCATTATTCTCTGAACACTAGGGCTGTTCCCAATTTACAATTCTCACTTTGGATTTTTGTAAAGTTGAAATTACAGCCAGGTTTCTCTTGCAGTCTTACATCGAAAGTCATGTTTTTGCTGGGGTTAAAAAATTCCCAAACAAAACTCTGTGGCTACGTCTACACTGGCATGATTTTCCGAAAATGCTTTTAACTGAAAAGTTTTCCGTTAAAAGCATTTTCGGAAAAGCACGTCTAGATTGGCAGGATGCTTTTCTGCAAAAGCACTTTTTGCGGAAAAGCGTCGGTGGCCAATCTAGACGCGGTTTTCCACGGAAAACATTACTGTGCTGTTTACACTGGCCCTCTTGCGCAAATGATTTGTGCAAGAGGGCTTTTGCCCGAATGGGAGCAGCACAGTATTTCTGCAAGAACACTGACGATCTTACATGAGATCGTCAGTGTTCTTGCTGAAATTCAAGTGGCCAGTGTAGACAGCTGGCAAGTTTTTCTGCAAAATCAGATGATTTTGTAGAAAAACTTGCCAGTCTAGACACAGCCTCTATGTTTTGAAGATATTGCCTCTATCAATGAAAATAAAGAGGTTAAGACTCTCAAATGTTCATCTTTTCAGAATAAGCAGTAGAAAACAAACTTATTTTCTTTTTAAATTGAATGTAGCATTCATAGCAACATCAAAATGACCACATGAGAAATTGAAGTCCTCCAGCATGGAGTTCATTGTAGTATCGGGACCTACGAGATTGCCAAAGGAAAAGAAACTATTATGTATATAAGAACATAAGAATGGCCAAACTGGGTCATAACAATTCACCATCCTGACTAGAATGGCTACGTTTACAGTGTACGATTGTTTCGGAATAAGCTATTTCAGAAGAAATACTCCAAAATAGCTAATTTTGAAATAGCGCATCTACACTACAGGGAAATCTGAAAATTAGTCCACGGCTTCCCTAATGTGGACATCCTACCTTGATTTAGAGCCTTGATTTAGAGCCCCAGGAGGCACTGGGGAGTACTTACTTTGAATGGCCTGGGGGGGAGCTATTTTGAAATAGCAGCAGTAGAGTGTCCAGACTACTGCTATTCTGAAATAACTATTTTGAAAGAGGTGTAATTCCTCATGGAATGAGGTTTACAAACACTCAATTAAGCCATCCATTATTTCAAAATTATTTCAAAATGATGGGCTAGCTGTGTAGACACTCGCATAGTTATTTCAGAAAAACGGGCATTATTTCAAAATAATGTTGCTGTGTAGATGTACTCTACCTGTTGTCTGATAGATAAAAGTGCCCATTTCTTCAGTGGGTGTTACCAACTAAGACAATTTAAGTGCACCATGCCTTGTCATTCAGTTAGATGTCAGCAAGTCACCAGGTCCTGATGAAATGCATCCCAGGATACTCAAGGAGCTGATAGAGGAGGTATCTGAGCCTTTAGCTATGATCTTTGAAAAATCATGGCAGACAGGGGAGATTCCAGAAGACTGGAAAAGGGCAAATATTGTGCCCATCTATAAAAAGGGGAATAAGAACAACCCAGGAAACTACAGACCGGTCAGTTTAATGTCTGTCCCAGGGAAGATAATGGAGCAGGTAATTAAGGAAATCATATGCAAACACTTGGAAGGTAATAAAGTGATAGGGAATAGCCAGCATGGGTTTGTGAAGAACAAGTCATGCCAAACTAATCTGATAGCTTTCTTTGATAAGATAACGAGCCTTGTGGATAAGGGAGAAGCGGTGGATGTCATATACCTAGACTTTAGTAAGGCATTTGATACGGTCTCGCATGATATTCTTATTGATAAACTAGGCAAATATAACTTAGATAGGGCCACGATAAGGTGGGTGCATAATTGGCTGGATAACCGTAGTCAGAGAGTTGTTGTTAACGGTTCTAAATCCTGCTGGAAAGGGATAACAAGTGGAGTTCCTCAAGGGTCTGTTTTGGGACCCGTACTGTTCAGTATCTTCATCAATGATGTAGATATTGGGATAGAGAGTACGCTTATTAAGTTTGCAGATGATACCAAACTGGGTGGGGTTGCAACTTCTTTGGAGGATAGGTACATAATTCAAAATGACCTTAGCAAGTTAGAGAAATGGTCAGAGGTAAACAGGATGAGGTTTAATAAAGAGAAATGCAAAATGCTCCACTTAGGAAGGAACAATCAGTTCCATACATACAAGATGGGAAGCGACTGTCTAGGAAGGAGCATGGCGGAAAGGGATCTAGGGGTCATAGTGGACCACAAGTTGAATATGAGTCAACAGTGTGATGCTGTTGCAAAAAAAGCAAATATGATTCTAGGTTGTATCAACAGGTGTGTTGTAAGCAAAACTCGTGACGTCATTCTGCCGCTCTACTCTGCACTAGTTAGGCCTCAGCTGGAGTACTGTGTCCAGTTCTGGGCGCCACATTTCAAGAAAGATGTGGAGAAATTGGAAAGGGTGCAGAGAACAGCGACAAGAATGATTAAAGGTTTAGAGAACATGACCTATGAAGCCAGGCTTCATGAACTGGGCTTGTTTAGTTTGGAAAAAAGAAGATTAAGGAGGGACATGATAGCGGTTTTCAAATATCTAAAAGGGTGTCACAAGGAGGAAGGAGAAAATTTGTTCCTCTTGGTTTCTGAGGACAGGACAAGGAGTAATGGGCTTAAAGTGCAGCAGGGGAGGTTTAGATTGGACATTAGGAAAAAATTCCTAACTGTCAGGGTGGTCAAATATTGGAATAAATTGCCAAGGGAGGTGGTGGAATCTCCCTCTCTGGAGATATTTAAGAACAGGTTAGATAGACATCTGTCAGGGATGGTGTAGACAGAGCTTGGTCCTGCCTTGAGGGCGGGGGGCTGGACTCGATGACCTCTCGAGGTCCCTTCCAGTCCTATGATTCTATGATTCTATGCTTCTAGCAGTCACAGATTTAAGGGCACCTAGAACATGAAGTTCCACCCTTGACCATCTTCGCCAATGGCCAGCGATAGATCTTCCCTGCATGAAATAATCTAATTCTTTTTGGAACCCAGTTATACTTTTGACCTTCGCAATATCTTCTGGCAAGGAGTTCCACAGGTGAAGAAATACTTCCTCTTTGTAAAATTTTAAATTGTTTGTTTTAAATTTTCTGCCTATTAATTTCCTCAGGTGACCATCACTTTGCAGGTATAGTTGAGATTATGTTTTGCAATGCATATTACTTTGCTTTTTATCAACACTGAATATCATCTATCATTTGGTTGCACAGTCACCAAGTTTTGAGAGATCTCTTTGTTACTCTTTACAATTACCTTTGGATGTAATTATCTTGAAAATTTTGAACCATCTACAAAGTTTGACACTCAGAATCTTTGCCAGTCTTTTTCCAGATAATTAATGAATATGTTGAATGCACTGATGTCAGTACAGATCCTTGGCACACCCGGCTTTAACCTCTTTCCAATTCCTTACCTTTTCTTTCCTATTTTCTAGCCAGTTACTGATACATGAAAGGACCTTGCTCTTATCCAATGGTGCCTTACTTTGCTTCAAACCTTGGGGGAGGAATTTTGTGAAAGACTTTTTCAAATTGAAGTACCTATATTGACTGGATCATTCTTGTCCACATACTTGTTGATTCCCTCACAGAATTCTAATAGATTGCTAAGCCATGATTTCCCTTTATGAAAGTCACATTGACACTTCCCAAACAAATAATATTCAGCTGTATGTCTGATAATTCTGTTCTTTACAATTTCGATCAATTTCTCTGGTTCTGAAATTAGGCTTGCCAAACTGCAATTGCCAGGATCACCTCCGGAGCTTTCTTAAATAATTGGCATCACCATATTTGGTAGAGAGACTGATTTAAGTGATAGGTTACTGTAGCCGGCCAGAGTAAGTCTCAGGTCCAACACTGGGCTCTCAAGGTACAAAATACACCACACAGGTATCTGTCAGACACAAGGGCTATGTCTAGACTGGCTCCAAATTCCAGAAAAGGGATGCAAAGAGGTAAGTCAGCATAGGGAAATCCGCGGGGGATTTAAATATCCCCCGCGGATTCAAATAAACATGTCCGCCGCTTTTTTTCCAGCTTGGGGAAAAGCCGGAATAAAGCCCTTTTGAAAGTAGGAATAAGAGATCCTCCGGAAAAGGGCTTTATTCTGGAGGATCGCGCCAGTCTAGACGCTTTTTTTCCGGCTTTTCCCCAAGCGGTGGATATGTTTATTTGAATCCGCAGGGGATATTTAAATCCCCCGCGGATTTCCCTATGCTGACTTACCTGCTTTGCATCCCTTTTCCGGAATTTGGGGCCAGTCTAGACGTAGCCAAGTAGTTTATTTCCTGACAGCTAACAGCTGTGCCCCATAACTGGAAGAACAATATAACAAAGAAGCGGCATATCATACGTCCCTTCCTGCAAGCCTGAGACCCCGCGTAGGCTGCGGATGAAGTGGGAGGTAGTTTCAGCTTCCCAGGCGCTGATACCCAAAGCCCATTGGTGAGGTCCGATTTGCTAGGCTCTGAGGCAGCCTTAAATACAGTTTTCCTGCCTTGTTTGGCAGTTTGGAAATTTCCAGGGCATACTCATTACATGCTGATGTAGAGCTTAGCTGTTAGTTATCGATCTGGTTCTGATCTGGATTTTCTTGTTCTTTGGCCCTGTTTATGTGATCAGTATGTTAGGGTAAACAGAATTGTTTATGCATTCTTGCCCTTTACCGTTATCTTATACTTGTTCCTACTATACTGGCAACAATACTTACCTTAAGTGGCGTATGCTCCCAAAGACTTGCTTCTGGCTCGTCAGATATAGGGGAAAGGGAAAAGGGGGGAAAGAATGCAGGCCTCACCACCCCTAAACTAACACGTACAAAGTTCTTCCGCAATTGACCACGACAGTTACGTAATACAATATTTCTGCAATTTCACATTTGAGTTCCTTCAGGATCTTTGCAGAAGGAACTAGTGGATTGTGGATGAAGCAGTGTTTTGGGTACCTAGTTTGAGATGCCTTATAACATTTGGATTTTCAGAGGATGGGTGTGAAATATTTTCTGAAAATCAGTCCCTTTGAAAATGAAAAGTAAAATACACAAGGGGTACAATTTTCAAAAATATTTATATTTTAATACCAATGACATTTATGCTCCTTTGAAAATATTGGCCTTAACCATTTTTATGAAAATAAACACCATATTTCTCTGACCAAAATAATAATGATATATTGCATTATTTTTATTTGGTGTTGTTTTACTGATATCATTGTATTTAACTGAAAAAACATACCTAACAAAACTGTGTGTATCTACAGGGGTATCTACAGGGGTAACGGGGGAGGGAGGAGTAAATTGGTGCAGAACAGAATATCCCTTCTGGAAAATCTCTACAGAAGGAGATAAGTTTCCACCGCACATTTCCCTCTCATTCCCATTGAAGTCCCAATTGAAGTCTCTCAAGTTGGGCTTTATAGCAGTGGATCAGCAATGTTCCAGAAAGTGACAGTAGATGTTGTATGAGATGGTACGGGGGACACGTGACTTTCTGCAGCATTGTTCCTGGTTGAATTTATTTTATCGATTTTTCTAGTGGGAAATATGCTCAGGAGTTAAAGCTGCTTCAAGCAGTATTAGCTCCCCATCTGGGTTCTTTCCTTCTTTTCTGTCCCCTGGGCAGGCAAAGGGGAGTGGCAGAGAAGTCTTGGCAGAGCCATATAGAGATGAAGACGTGTATATAGAACAGTTGGTGTATCTGTAGGTCTGCATGATAAACAGATCCCCAAAGTGTGTGGGCCCACCCCTTATCAGACCCCTCCTGCGAGATGGAACAATTTCTATGAGATAAATCTTGCAGATTTCAGTCTTCTCTTACCTCTTTACCAGTATGATGGGGTCAGTTTGCCTCCTGTTTCTGTTGTTTCCAGGGTATACCATGATAGAGTACATTTTTGTGTATTGTGAAAGAGCTTGAAATATTCTTTATCTGGTAAAGATGTTTTGCTTTATTTTGCTCAGTTTAGCTCAAACAATATCTGCCCAAAATCTGTCAGTATGATGGATATGAATCATAAATCATGTTATCTCATGTCAATGTGCCCCTCAGAAAAATTCCTTCACATAAATTCTCTTGTATGTTATGAACTGGACCCTTAGGAATGAACACAGAACTTACATTAGTTTAACTCTTATTTACATAGATCATTTGAGAACCTCATTTGACTTAACAGAGCAATACTTTTTAGATAATAAAATGACACCATAAAATAGTGTTCAAACATCCAGTTCATTCCAGCAAATGCATTTTTGGGGGGAGCATTTAATTTTCTTTAAAAATTGCTGAGTTGATTTATCTGAAAATTTCTGCAGTTCATTTAGCCCTTTTCATTTATGCAGGATAGAAGAGGGCTATTAACCATTATATCTCTTAGGGATTGACAGATCCACAAGAGGGAAAGGTATAAGTCTTTCAACAGAGTATGAAGTGCTACCTATGCGCATAGAATAAATCACCATGAAAACAAGGATATTTCGATGTTATGTATATGTCCTGGGACTTTCAAATATGGACCATATCCTCATTTGATTTAATTAACATAACTTCACTGAATGCGTTAAAGCTATGCCAATTTACACCAGCTGAGGAGCTGACTGCACATATTTAAACAACACATTACATTATTTTGTGTCTGCATCTATCTATTAGATAAAGAAAACAACCATACTTATAGAATGTCCACACAGTCAGAACCAGAAATAAAGGATCTTCAGTCTGAATACAAAAGGAAAAAGGAAACAAACAAACAAACAAAAAACCTTCAGCCAAATATTTATATTTATTATTTCTTTTTGTTTTTATTTATTTTAACTTCAAATAAAAGGATGCCTGTCCTTAACTCTGAGTGCTCACCATATCAATTTCTAAAACATTATACAAAGAGATGCAAATAAACCAGTCACAACCATTCTTGTGTCTTCTCCTGGGGGGCGGGGGGGGGGGGGGGGGTCCATAGGCTTGTACATAGAGGCCTGATTTTTTGGAATAATGTGATCACATAAGCATTTACATGATATCTACCAGAGTCTGTAGACAACCTGCAATAATAGCTCTGAGAGGTATGAATTTCCCCATGAAGGTCAACATGGTGTTAATGCTGAGATCGACAGCCTTTAGGGCTTCAAGTGCACTTGGTAAGACATGTAGAGCAGTAGGCCAGGTCCTTCATCCAAACAGATATCCCATTTGCTCAGTGTAAATTCTGAGGAATCTCTTCTGTCACCCCTGTCTCTTTAGGAAGAAGTGAGCTCCTGTTATCCCATGTGGAGGGAGAGCACTGTTACCCTTCATGAGTTAAAGCAACCATTTGATGTTACCACAGTGCCACTGGGATGGATCCTGTATTACTTCTATTCTAATTGGGGATGGTTCCATGCTATCTCTGCTTTAATGTGGCCAGGACTTACACCTTGGTCACTCCATGGGCATTAATGGAGTCGCTCTGGATTTATAATGATAACTAGAGCCTGGCCTTTCTAAATTGCAGATTTGTGAATCTACTTTTGTAAATGAACATGTTGTTGCAGGTAAGAGTAATTCTCAGGTCCGACACTGGGTTCTCTAAGTACAAAACACGCTGCACCAGTATCTGTCAAACACAGGGGCTGTGTCTACACTGGCATGAATTTCCGGAAATGCTTAAAACGGAATACTATTCCGTTTTCAGTTTTTCCGGAAAAGGAGCGTCTACATTGGCAGGCTGCTTTTCCGGAAAAGCCCTTTTTCCGGAAAAGCGTCTGTGGCCAATGTAGATGCGCTTTTCCGGAAAAGAACCCCGATCGCCATTTTCGCGATCGGAGCTTTTTTCCGGAAAAGACTACTGGGCTGTCTACACTGGCCCTTTTACGGAACAGTGGTCCAGAATAAGGACTTATACCCGAGCGGGAGCAGAATAGTTTTTCTGGAATAGCGGCTGATTTTGTACAGTAGAGCGTCGTTGCTTTTCCAGAAATTCAAGGGCCAGTGTAAACAGCTCGCAGCTTATTCTGGAAAAGCGGCTGATTTTCCGGAATAAGTGGCCCAGTGTAGACACAGCCAGGCAGTTTATTTCCTGACAGATTTCAGCTATAAAGAACAACATGATAGGAATAGTGGCTCTTACTGTAAGCTTGGGACCCCGGTCAGCTGCGGATGAGTGAGAGGTCATCTAAGCTTCCGAGGCACCAGTACCAGAGTCCATTGGTGAAGTCCGAATTGCTAGACTGTTGTGCAGGGCTGGCCTTACCATGATGCGAACTGAGGCAGCCATCCCAGGTGCCAGACTGTGGGGTGCCACTAGAACCCAGAGAATTGAGTCCTTTCAAAGTTTTGGCTCAAGTGAGGGAGTATGGGGGCATTATTTGAGCTCCCCGCCTCAGGTGCCAAAATGTTGTGGGCCAGCCCTGTTGTTGTACAGCTTATATACAGTGTTTCACCTTGTTTTTCAGTTTGAAACTTTCTGGGGGTTACTTATAACTTGTTAAACTATGGCTTAGCCATTGAGTATTGATCTGGTACAGCTTGTCCTTTGATCTTATTTACATGATTAATACATCTGGTTAATCAAGATTGTTATATGTTCCTTCCCTTTCTCCTACCCTTGTCTATAACTTGTTTTCGTTACAATGGCAGCACTGCCTATCTTAAATGTCTGTGTTCCTGAAGGCTTGCTTCTGGTTCGTCAGATATGGGGGCGGGGAAGAATGCGTGCCCTCACCACCCCTATACTGTCACATACAAAGTTCTTCTGCAATTAACCCCTACACATGTGCTAATGTTTACATTTTTTTTATTTGGTCAGCTTTACATCTGCCATGTTTTGATTTTGTGTGGGTATGAGTATGCATGTAAATCAGACTTATTCTGCCTATTTATGAATGGATTTAAACAAAAGCATTCCCTTTTGGATTTTAAACAAAACACATTAATTATGAATAAAATAGAGCAATTTCTGCAGCAAGATGCAGAACCACAACCATCCCTCATGTGGTTTCAATTTCATTGCAGATTTTTTATATAACTCTTTTAGAGACCTTGGAGTTACCAATAGACACATTTGCTATTAACTGTACCAAAATAGTAAAGACTTGAGAATTTCTTCCTTTACTAATCTGTCAAGACCTGAGTTCAAGTTTTGGTCCCTGTGGAGCCAATAATAAACCTGACCTCCCTTAAATCTAATGCAGCTTCATGAATACAGCTCACTGTGCTACTTAAGTACTACTGTTATCTTTTTGTTGAAAGAGAAACAACAGAACCATAAACTCAAGCTTAAGCCAGTTAAAGAGAAATTTCCAAAATTGTATAGTTCACTTTACATTCTATTAGATATAAAAAGGGAAGCAATATACTTGTTTCACATTATGACAGTTATATTTTAAATTGTCCTTGAATAATGAGGTAGTTCTTGACATGCCAATATTTTGACACTTCAGTCCCATTCTCTTTGTGTTGTTAACTGATAAATAATCATTTAACGAGCATGACTTTGGCTCTGATTTTCCAATGGTTTAAAAGTCTGCACTGTGCATTTTTTAATGTGGTATTCAATTCAGTCCACTGCAGCTGTGTCAATGACATCACCTCAAACATAAAATCTGGAGCGCTAATGTTTGATTGGATTGCATTGCTGTGTTGTTGCAGTATTCCTATGAGACATTTGAATTGTCCCAATGCTTGAAAGAATAGAAACCTCTAGAGAATGTATTGTTTTCCTGATGCACTCAAGATTGAGGTGAGGACTGAAAGATTTTGAAGAGAAAAGCTATCAGTTTTTCATCGTCTTAACATCAGAGGGATCACTTGGATAAAACTTTGTGAAGGATGAGAGAGAAGATGATTTATCAAAAGGTGGTAACACGCAAGTAGCTCGTTTCAAACTGACGTACACAGCTTGGATTTAGACCCAAGATAAATGTTATCAGAGAAAAAAAAAGGAGAGTGTCATTTTGTTGACAGTTAAGAAAGAAGGGACCCTGAGATACCAAAAATTCTCCTGGAACTGTAGAGTGGTTAAAATTTAGTTAAGGTAAGGGCAATCTATCTTCATATATATATATATATATATATATATATATATATATATATATATATATATATATATATATATATAATGACTTGACCTTTCAGCATATTTGGGCTGCAAGGCATGTGACACATTAGGTATGTTCACACAAGAATTTTTGAGCATTTCTTTTACAAAGCTGCACTAACGCACAGAATTTTAACAAAGCCGAGACTCTGAAGTGCATCTGCTTCAGAGAAATTAAACTCCATTCCCTGTATCATGTCTCAAGGAGCTGTCCCATAATTTCCTGAAGCAAAAAATATTCTTGTTCCTCTCAAAGCAGTTTAAGGGAATTAGAGACTCAAATTCCATTGAATTTTAATTGAATTTAGGTACCTAACTCCCTTAGGCACTTTGGGAAGCCCGAGATCAAAGGTATTCTAATTTGCAAGTAAGCATGTATAGAAGGTTCTCCTTACACATGCCTAAATATCTTCCTAATTTTATTTGAACTCCACATCAGAATGAATCTGTCACAATTATGGAATATATACAGTTCAGAATTCCAGGATCCAGGAATCAAATGAATAACAGCAAGAGGCAGAGTGGAGAGAAGGTGATGGGGAAGGATTTCAGCTATCAATATTTTTAAAGCCTGAACTTAAACTGAATCCAGGGTTCAAAAGGCAACTTTTAGAGGTCCCTCATTTAAAAGAGAACTGCTTTAGCATCTTTATGTACAAAATTATACTAAATTTCCCAGCTATACTGTCTTGAACATACTACTGAGACAAAGCACCTGTCAGTAAGACAAATGAGGCAATGTGATTTGATCCCGTACTGTGCCTTGCCTTGGGACCTAATTCTGCAGTGGAGGTATGTCTAGTCATTTCACAAGGCATAAGGGAGTGGTTGACAAAGGCTTCACCTGTCGACTGATCCTCATCTTGACTGCTGCGCTGTTCCAATGATCAGCTGAGCTAGTTTTTATTTTAATGAAGCTGGGGATATTTAAATCCCCGCTTCATTGACTATGTCAGGTAGTCTGTTTTACATGCCTCTGCCGGCAGAGGCATGTAGTCTAGACAAACCCAGGGATCCAAGTATGTTGGTCTGGTGATTGCATTTCTGGAACTAGGGCAAATGGATTAAACTTTGATCCCCATCTGCCTACAGTTCATCTTCTTCCTTGAGTCTTTTATCCTTACCCGGTCCTAACTGAGCACATTATAACATCCCATGGTGCAATCCAGAGAGGGACTGTTTGACCCCTGTCATGCACACTGCGGTGTTTCCTACCTGAGCCACTCTTTCTCAGGCTATGTCTAGACTGCAGGCTTCTTTCAGAAGAAGCTTTTCTAGACAAGATCTTCTGGAAAAACTTCTTCCGAAAGAGAGCATCTACACAGCAAAAGTGCAACGAAAAAGCAGTCTGCTTTTTTGAAAGATAGTGTCCACATTGATTGGACACTATCCTGCACTTTAGTTGTGATTACTGTGGACAGAGTGGCCACCAGGGCACTTGTGCTTTTTCCTGGAGGCCTCTTTCTTCGAAAAAACACACTCTTCTGTATCCACACACACCTTTTATTGAAAAAGCTTTTTTGGAAAAAGGCTTCTTCCTCGTGGAAAGAGGTTTACTGCTTTCTGAAAACCCTGTCTGTTCTTTCAACTTTCTGTCACAAGAACGCAATAGTAGTGTGGACATAATTGTAGTTTTTCCAGAAAAAATGGCTTTTTTTTCTGGAAAAAGTCTGCAGTGTAGACAAACCCACAGCCTTTCAGCCTGCAGGTAACATCCTGAGTGTCTGTATAACTGAAGACTTCCTGCCCCATCAGTCACGTTCTGGCTTCCATCAACACTCCAAGTCATGGCTTTTCCCCCAAAGAATGTGTTTTGTATTGTCCTGCTTTCTCCTGGACTGTCCAAAGGGACAGTCCAGTGCCTTGCCCATTTCAGGTGATCACTATACAACAGTTTGGTATTTTAAATGGAATTGCTCACACAGTTCATAACACTGAATTAGTTTTTATTAAAAGAGAAAAAAAGTTTATTTAACTAAAAGGAGATTTTAAATTAGTACTAATGAGGAGGGTTTCAATGAGTACTAATATAACACATTAAAACCAGAAATAGATACAAGAGAAATAAAGCTAACACACTTCTTAGTACTAAAACTTGCCAAACTAGGTTGGGTCAAGAGGAAGTCCCTTATCAAATGTTCCCAGTAATTTTGCCAACCAAATTCTCAGATCAGGATCTGCTCCCAAAGTTCATCCACTATTTATTTTGTATTCTTAGGTGAAAGAGAGATGGACTACATATAGACTACAGGCTTCTTTCGGAAGAATCTTCTGAAAAAACTTCTTCCAAAAGAGAGTGTCCACAATGAAAAGTGCATCGAAAAAGCGATCTGCTTTTTTGAAAGAGCATCCAGACTGATTGGATGCTCTCTCTCATGTAAGCTGTGATTGCTATGGACGAAGTGGCCACCAAGGCACCTGTGCTTTTTCCTCTTTTCTCTTCTTCCGAAAGAACTCTGCCTTCCCCATCACATATGCCTTTTTGCAAAAGAGGTCTTTTGGAAAAAGGTTTCTTCCTCCTAGAATGAGGATCATCCATGGCGGAAAAACCCCTCTTGTCTTTCGATTTTCTTGCAGAAGAACACAATTAGGGTATGTCTACACTACAAAGTTAGTTCGAACTAACGGACATTAGTTCGAACTAACTTTCATAGGCGCTACACTAGCGCTCTGTTAGTTTGAATTTAATTCGAACTAACGGAGCGCTTAGTTCGAACTAGGTAACCCTCATTCCACGAGGAGCGCCTAGTTTGAACTTACTAGTTCGAATTAAGGGCTGTGTAGACCCTTAATTCGAACTAGTGGGAGGCTAGCCCTCCCCAGGTTTCCCTGATGGCCACTCTGGCCAACACCAGGGAAACTCTATTGCCCCCCTCCCGGCCCCGGACCCCTTAAAGGGGCATGGGCTGGCTACGGTGCCCATGCCAAGTGCAAGCTTGCCAGCACCCAGCCAGCACACCCTGCACCTGGCACGGATCGAGCCACCCACCCGATACCCCCCAGCCCTCCCCCTCTTCCCGGGACCAGGCTGGTGGCTCCCGGGAGCTTGCCCGGGACCGCAAGAGGCGGGCACCCGCCTGGGCTAGTGCGGACATCGTGGACCTCATCCACGATCTCCACACTAGGCACAGGAAAGTGGCCATCTAGGGCAGGAGAGCTGCCAGCCTGGCCACCCAGGAGCAGGAGTGCATGAAAATCAGAGTGGTCCAGTGAGACCCCTGAGCCCTGAGCTTAGAATGTCCGTACTGGGTCAGACCAAAGGTCCATCTAGCCCAGTAGCCTGTCTGCCGACAGTGGCCAACCCTAGGGACCCTGGAGGGGATGGACCGAAACAATGACCAAGCCATTTGTCTCGTGCCATCCCTCTCCAGCCTTCCACAAACCTTGGGCAGGGACACCACTCCTACCCCCTGGCTAATACCACTCCATGGACCCAACCTCCATGACTTGATCTCACTTCCCTTTAAACTCTGTTCTAGTTCTAGCCTTCACAGCCTCCTGCAGCAAGGAGTTCCACAGGTTGACTCTTTCCTTTGTGAAGAACAACTTTCTGTTACTAGTTTGAAGCCTGCTACCCATTCCTTTCCTTTGGTGTCCTCTAGTCCTTCTTTATGGGAACTAATGAAGAAGAAGTTTTCTGTATGCACCCTCTCCACCCAACTCCTGCTTTTAGAGACCTCTATCCTGTCCCCCCTCCGTCTCCTCTTTTCTAAGCTGAAAAGTCCCAGCCTCTCTCTTCCCCTCTCCCACCTACTTTTCCCAGTCTCCCCCAGTTTTGTTCAATAAAGACAGATTCCATTTTTGAACACAATTGTCCTTTATTTTGTACATCAAGAAGAGGGGTTAGGGAAGGGTAAGTGGAAGGAGGTGAGGGAGGAATGGGGCACGAGCCCCCGATGGGGAGGACTGGGCTGGCTCTGCGGGCTTTTGGGGTGGAAGCTCTCCTGCAGCCCCCCCGATTGCCTCCTCTCCCCAGATGGCAGCCTGTGGCAAGTGCAGTCGGGCTGATGGCCGAGTGCTGTGATGTGCCCAGTGTGGGTACTCCAGGCACTCCAAGCCAGGACTGCTTTGCAAGCGGGGCACCTCTGAGAACTGTCTGTCTGGGGTGGAGTTCGGGACCCTTTAAGCACAGCCCTCGGCTAGCCTGAGACAGCATCTGCACGCTCTAAGTCCTCCTCTGATGCGCTGCTGGCACTGCTTCCGGCCATCCTTAAGCCTGGTTCAGGGTCCACTTAATGTGGACATGCTAGTTCGAATTAGCAAAACGCTAATTCGAACTAGTTTTTTAGTCTGGATCCGTTAGTTCGAATTAGCTTAGTTCGGATTAACTAATTCGAACTAAGTTAGTTCGAATTAACATTGTAGTGTAGACGTACCCTTACAGTGTAGATGTTCCTCGAGTTTTGTCAGAAAAATGGACGTTTTTCTGACAAAACTCTGTAGTGTAGACATACCCACAGACGGAACAACTGTGGGGGTTTTTTGTCACTCAATTTATAGTCCATTTACTCTTTGAAATACATTTTCCTGAGGGTTACCATTAGACAAATTTCATTCCTGATGTGAGGTTGGATGCAGGGAGTCCTGTGGTAAAAGAAGTATCACCCTGTTGTTTGCTAGTATGCAGATGAATGGCCATTAGTCAGGTGACTGCCAATCAATGATGATGACACCTGCCTAGAGTTGTCAGTTTGTTCTTTGTCTTTGGCAAACTGATTTGCCCACTGTTGTCTGGTAAACAGATTACAGACCAAATTTCAATGTATGTTTATAACTTTATATATAATGTTACTAAACATATTTCTTCATGGTATTATTGATCCATGAGCTATTAGCTTTCAAATAATATTTCACAAAGTATACTTTATGCACAGATGATTACAGAAGTAATTAGACCATGCATATAGACATGTATTACATTAAGGCTATGTCTAGACTGCAAGCCTCTTTCGAAAGAGAGCGTCTAGACTGCACGCGGAACTTTTGAAAGAGCAAGCCGCTTTTTCGAAAGAAAGCACCCAGTGAGTCTGGATGCTCTCTTTCGAAGAAGCCCTATTTACATTCAAGAACGCCTTCTTTCGAAAGAAGCACTTTCGAAAGAAGGCGTTCTTCCTCGTGAAATGAGGTTTACCGCCATCGAAAGAAAAGCCGCGTTCTTTCGATTTAATTTCGAAAGAACGTGGCTGCAGTCTAGACGCAGGTGAAGTTTTTTCGGAAAAAGGCTACTTTTTCCGAAAAACCCCCTGAGTCTGGACACAGCCTAAGTGCATGAATAATCCCACTCAAGTTAGCCCACTAGCCTACGTGTGCGCTTTGCTCATGCGCCATATTGGCAGGCACTTAAGCATGTGCTAGCTGCAGAATATGGATGCTTTCATGAAGCACAACCTCTTATTTTAGAAGCCCTCTAGGACTTGGATAGACTGTGTCTGTCATCTGGGCAGCACCTTTGTGTACGGGTGCTATAATAGGAACACTGTAGATGCCAAGCTTAGAATATGCTAACAAACATGATTGTAAAAGAGATTGTCCCTTGTTGTCTTCATTACAGACAGAGCTTCAAAATAAATATAAGATCAAATCATCCAAGTCTTTCTTATTAAATTAGTCCCACTTAAATAGATAGCACTACGTGTGTCAGTAAAGTGACCAGGAATTAGCCAATAAAGCCTTTAAAAAAAAAGGCTCATAAAGCAGCTATTTTTAGAGTGCTCCCAGTTCTGTGCTGTAATAGTAGAAAAGGAAGTGTGATTTCCACTTTTATAGAGTGATACTGATAATAAAAGTTATGTATGTGCAGTATTATTTAATTATTGTGGTATTCTCCACTAAATTCTTCATGTGCAAAGAACAGCAAAAGGACAAAAATCATTGCTTTCATAAAATGTGATTCATAACAAGTCATTCCAATAAAACAGATTTTTAAGGAACACCGATGAAATTTTGGTAATGAGCAGTTTTAATGAAATTGCCGACAATTAAAGCAACCATACAATACACCACAATTGTACAGATTCTGGCTTATTTCAAATGCATTATTTCATTGTGAATTATGTTTTTTTTTCAGTGCTTAACTCTTATGTAGCACTGTGATAGGATATAATATCTTATTATAATTCAGTTAACATGTCCAACTCTAAAAATAGTGACCTATATTATGTATGTGTTGCAAGCTACTCCATAGTTAAAGTTGAGTTTAATTTTTCAACTACACTGTTGAAATACCAGTGCAAAGCATGAGAAAAAATTCTGATTGAATTTAAACGTACATCACTTTTCCTTAAGGAAGAGAGTAAATATTTGTGAAAGTTGGAAATGAAGCTGTTCTTTAGTTTTAGGAATTAGGACATCCCTCTCAGTTATAAAGTTCTTAATTGTACAAATGACTTAATTGTAGCTATTCATACATACAGGGGATGGCAATTTTGACAAAATGTTAGGGAAATGTTTATTTTTCAACAGAAGTGTAGTATAACAACCAGGATTTAAAAAAACACTTTTCCTTAGTTTTTTGGGTGGGCTATTTTGGAAACCCAACAGAGATCTCTTCTGGCCAACTTTGGTTTTGAGTGGAGGCCCGGATCCTTGACAATGACCTGCACTCAGTCTATGCTACAGCAGAAGGTCAAGTTAAGATACACAATTAAAGATATGTTCATGACATAGCTGAAGTCAACGTATCTTAAATCGTATTTCTGAGCCACTAACACAGTAGGAGTTCAACAGGAGTGTTTGCTCCCATCATCTTCCCTTACTCCTTGTGAGGAGCAGGCACTGATGGGGGCACCCTCTGAGTTTGATTGAGCAAGTTTTCACTAGACCCACTAAATGGAACACTGGAAAATCAACTGCAGCAGTGTTGATCTTTTGCATAGTGAAGATGTGGCCTCACAAGGATGATATTATGACCTAATCTTATAAGAGCAAAGGTCTACACAGGGAATGTAAGAATTGCAGGCTTATAACTTTGCACCTGCTACTGCAGAAGGGTCATCCCCAAAAATCAAGCTTTATGAGAAGCAGGTCCACATTAAATGGCATTTTGGCCACTTTTTTTTTTTTTGGAGATACACTGTGAGTTCAGGAAGCCCCTGAATATGTCAGTCTTTTGATCCAGTTGATTGTGTCACACTATGGAAGGCCTTAACACTATGGCTGTGTCTGCATTGGCACCCTTTTCCGGAAAAGGGATGCTAATGAGACACTTCGGAATTGCAAATGCCGCGGGGGATATTTAAATATCCCCCGCGGCATTTGCATGAACATGGCTGCCGCTTTTTTCCGTCTCGGGGTTTTGCTGGAGAAAAGCGCCAGTCTAGACGGGATCTTGCGGAAAATAAGCCCTTTTCCAGAAGATCCCTTATTCCTACTTGAAGGCTTATTTTCCGCAAGATCCCATCTAGACTGGCGCTTTTCTCCGGCAAAACCCCGAGACGGAAAAAAGCGGAAGCCATGTTCATGCAAATGCCGCGGGGGATATTTAAATCCCCTGCGACATTTGCAATTCCGACTGGTCTCATTAGCATCCCTTTTCCGGAAAGGGGTGCCAATGTAGACACAGCCTATGGGTATGTCTACACTACAAAGTTAATTTGAACTAACAGCCGTTTGTTCGAATTAACTTTCATAGGGGCTAGACATGCAAACCGCTATTTCGAATTTAATTCGAAATAGCGAAGTGCTTAATTCAAACTAGGTAAACCTCATTCTATGAGGAGTAACTCCTAGTTCAAATTAAGTAGTTCAAATTAAGGGCTCTGTAGCCACTTAATTCAAACTAGTTGGAGGCTAGCCCGTCCAAGGTTGCCCTGATGACCACTCTGGGCCAAACCAGGGAAACTCTTCTGCCCCCCTCCCAGCCCCGGAGCTCTTAAAGGGGCACAGTCTGGCTACAGTGTTTGTGCCAGTTGCAAGCCTGCCAGCACTCAGCCAGCAGACCCTGCACCTGGCACGGCATGAGCCAGCCACCTGCTGCCACCCAGCCCTCCGCCTCTTCCCAGGACCAGGATGGCAGCTTCCAGGAGCCTTCCTGGAGCCGCAAAAGGCGGGTGCCCACCTGATCTAGTGTGGATATTGTGGACCAAATTGAGGTTTGGGGGGAGGCCTCCAATGTCCACGATCTCCGCACTAGCCAAAGGAACACGGCTGTTTACAGCCACATGGCTGCCAACCTGGCCACCAGAGGCCACATGCGGACCCAGGAGCAGGTCTGGTGCAAAATAAAGGACCTGCGGCAGGCCTACTCCAGGGCCTCCCAGCCAGGGGCTGACCCAGAGGCAAGCCCTCATTATGAGGCCCTGGACCGCATCCTGGGGACTCATGCACTCCATGCCTCCCGGGTGGTGATTGACCCCGGGGCAGAGGGCCCCGTCCCTGACACGAAGGGGGAGGAAGAGGATGCCAAGAGCCAGGAGCCTGCAAAGAGCCTGCCCAGGACCCAGCACCCCCAAGGCACCCCACAGAGCACATCGGCTGTGTCGTCGGAGGCCGGGGAGGGCTCCACATGTGAGTACCATCATGCTCCCCTTATGTGGTGGGGGTGGAGGAAGAGGGGCCCAGGGACCATGCGCCTGGGCCTTGCCCACCGTGGAGCAGCAACAGAATGTCATGCAGGGGCCCTGGCCCGTTCCCTCACACGCTGACCTTGCCTAGCAGAGGGGGGCAGGGTTTCACCCAATGTGTCCCCAGGGAGAACTGATCACTGCTCTTGTTTCACCACAGCTGCAGCACCTGGGACTGCAGGGCTCACCACCCCACCTGCAACAGCCACCTGCAACCAGGCCAGCAGGTGCACCATGAACCTGGAGGATTACCAATGGCGGCACCTGCGGCTACTGGAGCACCAGCTCTGCACCCAGGACCACTAGGTCTGGGACGTTAGTTCGAATTAACTTTGATAGGCGCTACACTAGCGCTCCTCTAGTTCGAACTTAATTCGAACTAGCGGAGCGCTTAGTTCGAACTAGGTAAACCTCATTGCACGAGGACTAAGCCTAGTTCGAACTTACTAGTTCGAATTAAGGGGTGTGTAGCCCCTTAATTCGAACTAGTGGGAGGCTAGCCCTTCCCAGCTTTCCCTGGTGGCCACTCTGGCCAACACCAGGGAAACTCGTATGCCCCCCTCCCGACCCTGGACTCCTTAAAGGGGCACGGGCTGGCTACGGTGCCCGTGCCACTTGCAAGCCTGCCAGCACCCAGCCAGCAGACCCTGCACCTGGCACGGCACGAGTCAGCCACCCGATGCCCCCCAGCCCTCCCCCTCTTCCCGGGACCAGGCTGGCAGCTCTCGGGAGCCTGGCCAGGACCGCAAGAGGTGGGCACCCGCCTGGTCTAGTGCAGACATCGTGGACCTCGCCCACGAATTCCGCACTAGGCACAGGAAAGTGGCCGTCTAGGGCAGGAGAGCTGCCAGCCTGGCCACCCAGGAGCAGGTGTGCATGAAAATCAGGGTGGTCCACTGAGACCCCCGACCCTGAGCCCTGAGTTTAGAATGGCCGTACTGGGTCAGACCAAAGGTCCATCTTGTCCAGAAGCCTGTCTGCTGACAGCAGCCAACCCTAGGTACCCTGGAGGGAATGGACCGAAGACAGTGACCAAGCCATTTGTCTCGTGCCATCTTTCTCCGGCCTTCCACAAACTTTGGGCAGGGACACCATTTCTACCCCCTAGCTAATACCACTCTATGGACCCAACCTCCATGACTTGATCTAACTTCTCTTTAAACTCTGTTCTAGTTCTAGCCTTCACAGCCTCCTGCAGAAAGGAGTTCCACAGGTTGACTCTTTGCTTTGTGAAGAACAACTTTCTGTTACTAGTTTGAAGCCTGCTACCCATTCCTTTCCTTTGGTGTCCTCTAGTCCTTCTATTATGGGAACTAATGGAGAACTTTTCTTTATGCACCCTCTCCACACCACTCTTGCTTTTATAGACCTCTATCATATCCCCCCTCCGTCTCCTCCTCTCTAAGCTGAAATGTCCCAGTCTCTTTAGCCTCTCTTCATATGAGACCTGTTCCAAACCCCTGATCATTTTAGTTGCCCTCTCCTCTCCCAGCCTCTCTCTTCCCCTCTCCCACCTCTTTTTCCCAGTCTCCCCCAGTTTTGGTCAATAAAGAAAGATTCTATTTTTGAACACAATTGTCCTTTATTTTGTACATCAGGAAGGGGGGCTAGGGAAGGGTAAGTGGAAGGAGGTGAGGGAGGAATGGGGTACGCACCCCTGATGGGGAGGAATGGGCTGGCTCTATGGACTTCTCAGGGTGGAAGCTCTCCTGCAGCCCCCTGATTGTTCCCTCCCCCCGGATGGCAGCGCCAGGACTGCATTGCAAGCGGGGAACCCTGAGAACTGTCTGTCCGGGGTGGGGGTCGGGTCCCTTTAAGCACAGCCCTCGGCTAGCCTGAGACAGCATCTCCACGCTCTAAGTCCTCATCTGATGCCCTGCCGGCACTGCTTTCGGCCATCCTTAACTACTGTTTAGGGTTCACTCTGTGTTTACATGCTAGTTCAAGTTTGGAAAACGCTAATTCAAACTAATTTTTATGTCTAGCTGCGCAAATTCGAATTAGCTTAGTTCGAATTAACTAATTCAAACTAAGTTAGTTCGAATGAGTGCTGTAGTGTAGACATATCCTCAGACATTACAGGTGATATAAAAGGAAAAGGCAAGAGAAGGCTTACAATATTCCTTTGGCTTGCTGGGGACTCTGACTCAGCAAAGGATGGAATCCTGGGCCATGTCCAAGAGGCATCTCTGTATAGTTCCAGGTCCTTAGGGCAAGTCTAAAGGGCTTTGGCAACAGTAAACGATATATAGCCTGTGCACAAAATTCTTGAAGCGACAACTAACTACGTGCAGAAAGAAAAAAAACAAAACAAAACACCTGCCCGTTTGAGAAGATTCCCACAGACAGGCTTGTTTACCTCGGAGCTTATCTCAACTATGCAATGAACTCAGCCATGCTGGGCATGGCCTATCTCTCTAACGAGCTAGCTAGCTGGGAATTTTCCTTGCTAACAGCAGGCCAAAGCCTGTTTTCTAGTTTCCAGACATGAGAACTGGGAAGATTCACTAACTCCTCTAAATATAATCATCTTCCAGTTTTCCAACCCAACAAGGGATCACGATTCATATCGATATGGATGGGTAGACTGGTGTATTATGCTGTCTAGTACAGAGCCATTGGCCAATCAATTTACCCCTATCCATTATTTAATTAAGTTTGTGGCCCTTTACATGTCTAACTGAGCCCTAGTTAGATGACATTTACTGGCTCTAGAAGTGCAGATGGTCTAATATTAAATAAAAGGGTATCAGGAAGATGGCTTTGTATCTTAAATGTCGGGATTCCTCCTAATCCCCAACTAGATTTAATTGAGTCATCATAAGAGATTCATCTGGATTTAATTATAGTATAAACGCCTCCCCCCTGTTATGTACCTAGGATTCTCTGCTACCCTTTATGAAGGTTTTCTTTCAACTGTTGGTTGTGTTGCCAAGAATAATTGATCTGGAGGATTTCAGTGATAACTTCCCTAGATTCGTTCACATTTTCCTGGCTAGTTTAACAATAGTGGGACTAGCCCACATAATTTCTGTCTTGATTCATGCAGTTGTTCATACTGTGGATCTGGTGTTTGGCCTGGGATTGGGTGATGGTTGGAAATTATATCCAACTGTGAACTGATCATTGCTTTGGTTTGGGATTGGGCAAAGAATTTGTTTTCTTGATCCACCTTAATTGTTTATAAGATCAGCATGTTTGCAAGGCGTCTTTGGAATAAAGCCTTTCAGCTTCTGCCATTGAGATTTCAGAGATAGTTGGGAAGACTTTGAAATGCAACCAGTGATTAAAGGTAAATGCTTCATGGCTGGTGAAAGCTGGTTTGAAAATATTAGGCCCGCTATTAGCAGAGATTTCTCTGGCCTCTTCTCTGCAGGAGGGACGGATGCTAGATATTTCAAGAAGACATTCCTCAAGCAGAGGTCTCAGCAATCTTTTTTGATATAGGTAATTCTTGTGTCTGCATTGGATTTCCCTTTACTAGGAAAGATTGCTTAGCAACAAACTTAGCATCTATGGCAACCTTGGATTTCAGGGGACCCCATTAATCTATCGAGAAGCTTACGCACACTGCAGAACTGTGACTCAGAGGTCAGTGCCTTCCTGAAACACTTGGTCTATGTATGAATAACTAGTAGAAATGTTACATAACCCATTATAAAGTTTTATATTATATATAATGAAAAAGGGTATTTAGCAAAGAGTTATACATACCTCGGAATTGGATCATCAGCAGGCTGAATCCTCCATTCTATATTCATAAGCCTGTGTCTCTGAGCTATCAAAACAACATTGTTACCTGTAGTTGTTTTGTTAAAGCTGGGGAAACTAGAATTGGAAAGACCTAATCCAAAGGGAGTCTTTCCATTGTCTCAGTGGTCTTGGATCACGCTGAGGATAAATAATCTATCTGAAACCAATCACAAAATAAAAGAAGATAATGGGTTACTTTCTTGTTAGGACAGAGATGATCTGGCACAAATACATAAGACATTATGTTTATTAGTCTAGTTTATTAGTCATTTGAACAGAACTAGTAGATGTTAAACAGAAGTATAGACTATTTTTTTAAAAAAAACTAACATATTCCAACAATTTTCTCACTACAGAAAATTCACCATCCTGAAGCCAGCCCACTTACATCATTTGACTACAGCATTGTGAGCCCTGGGGAGTCAGGTTTGTCTGGAAAGAAGATACTGCATGTTTTATTAATTGCATGATCTCTTCAGACTGAGCCTGCTCAAGTTTCTGGAAATGTCTAGTTCACAAAGGCACATTCAGTTATTTATTTAGCTGCTCCCATGGAAAATAAACAAATTCATTTGCATAGTCTTATGCAGTCCCTTGCTAGTGTCTTGAAAATATCCTACAATAACCTTCACAGTTTTACAAAGGAAAGAATCCCATCCAAGTGCCAAGGGAGCTGTCACAGATGTTGAGCTGAACACCATCCCACCTCAAGATTTCAAATACCTAGATGATATTGTCCAGTAGGAGCAGTTTGGTGAATTACTGTAGCTGACTTCTAATCTGTTTGGCGGAGAAGTAGTCATATTAATAACCAGGCCAACCTGTATTAAATCCTATGCATCCAGATTGAACATAATCCCTGACAATCATAACCAGTCAGCTTCCTACTCCAGATTATAACCAGCTCAGTATTAACCCTATATGAATGGGGCATTGTCCAATTATTTGACAATTGCCATATTCTTGTTGTCAGGGATAGTGCTACAGATAGCTCAGAAGATACTGTAACTCAAACATCAACAGCTGCTGCTGCCATATCTCTTTTGTGTGGAAATGAAGCATAGCCACAGAAGAAGGCTGAAAAACATCAGGCTGACATTCTAATTCTCGTCATCGTCCACAAATGGTCCATATCAAGTTTCAGAACAAGATTAGAAACAAGAATATTGCAAGTGGAACCCACCAACAGCCTTTACCAGTCCTGGTTTGGTTTTGGCAGTTGTCTTCAAATGGCCATAATAGAATGTAAGACCAAACAAATCCTGGAACATGTTTACCAAGGACAGCTGCTACATAACTGGATACCCTGGGCATCAAAAGTTTCAGTGGCATAACAAGATTTCCAAGACTTAAAATGGATAGATAAGCATTTTCAGCATCTTAACCTATAATAATCCAGGTTGTGCCCAATTTTCCAGGAAGGAACATCCTTTTGGGATTTTATGTGGCTGATGATCTCGATACAGGTATCAGAGAACACATTTGTTATTGGTCCAAGTGTTAGCTGTTAATCGCCCATCAAGTAGAATGGTGTGTATTGCCTTTATCAATTAAATCAATGCAGTGTTAGTTACACATTGTCACTGAATGTGACTGTGGAGGCTGTTCTGCCAGATATTCTTTCCAAGGTATAATTTACTACAAATTTGTGTTTCACATCTATTCCCCTTCTGCACTTTCAAGAACTTTAACACATTTTCTTTTATTCCCGGTAAACCAGGTAATGTTAAAAAGTGTGTTTTAAAGATATTTTCTTTTTTCAGAATCTAACTGTATATTTGTGTATTGGAGTAGAGATACTGTATATGAGACAATATCCGTGTGTCAAAACATACAGAGTTTTGACAAGAAGTTTTCTATGAAAGGTGAAATCTGTTATAGATTGGTCCTTGCAAGCAAGAGCTTTTCTGTTTTGTTTTGTTTTTTAAGATGTTTCAGCAGTCGTTATTGTGTCAATATCTCTAGATATGATAAGGAATACTTTCAATTTTCAAATTGGTACAAATATATTTCTGCTACAGCATATTTAATCTATTTTTGTTAACTGGATAGATAGTTGGGTTAGGTCTCTGCCATTCTTTAATCTTAGCACTGTTTGTATTTTGTTTCTTTTTTTGGCTTGTGCATCTCTTTATTATCCATTTTGTAACAAAAACAATAGAGTATATTTTTAATATTTTTGAGCACATGCATTTCTGTTATATTCAATGGAACCTTCCACACCCATATGAAGTGCCCCGAGCAGTCACTTGCTTATCTGAAGAAATGTCCTTAGAATGTTGCTCATTCTTCAAGTACTTTATCTATTCATTGCCAGTTTCTGCTAAAGAAAAGCATAACCTTTCTAAATCTAATAGTAGAACTTGAGACAGTTGTGTTACATGAGTGAATCATCTATGAGGATTCTGTGTGCTCAAACAAGGTGTCACATTTCTGCATATGTATCTGGGCATTGAAGCTAGCAGACTCAAAGATGTTCTCAGATTCAGACAGTTAGGTCACAGGCTAAGGCAGAAAAGCAGAATGTGTGAAATACACCTAAAAATCCCTTATTTTATTTAAATCTAGACAAAGGCAAATTACTTTTTAAGTATTATGAATGTATAGGCACTCACACACACACACATATACACTTACATAGACATGTTTCTTCCATCCCCGTAACTCTGCCCTCCCCAATCTAAATATTTGCATTCCCTTTTTGGATCATACCTTATCCACTCTGTTCCACTGATGCCAGTTTGTTTACTTCTTCCATGCTGTCTCCTGCACTGATCCCAAAGGAGCCTTTCCCCCCTCTTCTCCTTATTCAAGATTCTCCTTAAACTACCAGGATGATGGGGGGGGGGGGGGGGGGGAACTGTATTTCCTTCATTTTCCTATTTACTTTCTGGTTCCTGCTCCCTAAATTCAGTGTTCCAGGTCCTATATATAGTAATGGCTTTGTGTTACTAGACTGGGTCTGCTGCTACTCACTAGCCTTTCAAACTATTACTGCTTTAACTCATGTATTGTTATTACATGATTTGATTGACAGCTCACATATATGTCATGTTATTACATGATTTGGTTGACAGCTCACTTGCATGCCATTTTGGGGTGTGTCTAGGACATTCAGTAAGGCCTTGACTCTAAATCGAGCTCTGTGCAGGCATACAGATCCCCACTGAAGCCAGCAGACTGAAGCCGGGTAGATGGTTCTACCTGTAGGGAGCTTGATGTAGGATGGAAATCTTAAAAAACAAAATCAGTCTTCTTTAGTTTACATTATCCCACTTCATTACCCCATGCCCTATCCTACAATCTGTTTCATGCTTGTTACTTCACATCTACTTCAATCTCTAAGGAAATCAGGCAAGAATCAACTGGTCTTTCTCTTGGGGTATGTCTAGACTAAATGTATGGGGTATGTCGACAGAGCCATGTAAACTAGTTTACCCTGCATAGGCAAAGAAGCAGGGATTTAAATAATCCCTGCTTTATTAAAATAAACATGGTTGCCGCGCTGTGCCGACGATCAGCTGATCCGGCACAGTGCGGCAGTCTAGAAGCGGATCTGTCGGCTTTGCTGACCGATCATGTAAATGATAAAAAAAGTTTCATCATTTGGTAATATCAGTGTTGAGAGATTTTCTTGGAATGTATCATTTTATCTCTCCTCTAAAATTAAGAAAGTCAATAGGATTAAGCCTCTCTCCACCTGAATAGAATTGTATAAAGCATTTTTCTCTCCCACTCTTTGGCACCTCTTTTGCATGAAAATTATTTGTCATTGTTCAAGAGGTACAAATATTTCTGTCTATCCATATAGTTTAGTAAATAGACACATCATGTATTTGAAACAGTAGGTTGTAGCAGGTGTCACCAAATATATTTTATTGTGAGGTTTTAAGTGCTCGTAAATGTTATCATTAAAGATTAGAGATGACATTTTCTAAAAATATCACCACTGCTTAGAAATTTAAATCTTCTGAAAATACTTTGTGGTCCCCAATGTAAAATTAAGTTATACAACTTTGCATATTTGTATCTTGGTGATTGGAATGTTTTAACTATGAAACTGAAAACATTCATGCTTCTTCAATGTGTTTTTTATTTTTTCTACATTGCTTTTTGTTAGATTCCTTCTGCCTGAGCTCTTTTCCTCTCTTTACACCATCACATTAGATTAAAACCAGCATTTTCAAAATTGAGTGCCTAAAACTGAGCTCACAAATACATATTTAGGCATCAAAATTAACTTTTCTTTAATGGTAAAATTTTTCAGAATTTCTGAGCAGCATTGAAGATGATCAGAAAATAGAGTCTCTCTCCTGTGGAAAATTTCAGCATGTCCAAATTTCCTTTTTTCCTAACCCAGGATGAAGAGTCAAAATATTGAAATTTACCATGGAAAGAAATTCAAAGATATTTCAATTTCAGAAACATCAAAATTGTCTTATCAAAATGTTTCATAATTACAACATAAACTATCCAATATTATATCTACTATATAAGGGTATGTCTACACTAGCCACCCTAGTTCGATAGAGATAGGGTGGCTAATGTAGTTATTCGAACTTGCAAATGAAGCCCGGGATTAAAATATCCCGGGCTTTATTTGCATGTTCCCGGGTGCCGCTGTTTTTAAATGCCCGGTAGTTCGAACTCCCTGCCCGCGGCTACACGCGGCATGGGCTAGGTAGTTCAAAATAAAGCTCCTAATTTGAACTACCGTTATTCCTCCTGCAATGAGCAGAATTATCGAACTAGGGTGGCTAGTGTAGACATACCCTTATATAGTTTGAATTAGGGGCTTTAGTTCGAATTTCCTAGCCCGTGCCGCGTGTAATTAAACAGATTAAGAGCTTTATCTTTATCATGTTAGTTTACCAAGCTTCATTTTAAATAAAGTAAAATATTAATTTATGTCCAACACAGAAGATTTCAACTTTATCCTTATTTATAGCAGGGGTGGGGAATATTTTTTTGGATTGGGGACCAGTTATCCACCAAAAAAATCAGTTAGAGACCATGCAAAAGTGAGAAGCAACCCTCCCACACACAATGCCCCCACACAAACTCCAACTCTCACTGATGTGGCCCCCAAACAAGACACCTCCCTCCCCTGATGCTCTAGCCCCAAGGGAGTTGGAGGGAGAGGGAGAGGGTGAAGAGAAGACCAAGATACAGGGCTTCTCACAGGCCAGGTTAACTCTTCTGGAGTCATGGGTTAGTAGATTTTGTGAGCTCTCCAGATCTGGGGTGAGGCCAAAAATGAGGGGTTCAGTATGTGGGAGGGGGCTCTCAAGGATTGGGATAGAGATGGGGTATGGGTGAGGGTGCAAAGTCTGGGTGGGAAATAGGATGATGGAGCAGGCTGGAAGTAGGTGTCTGGTTAGGAGGGAGAATGCAGGAGCAAGGGAGGGTGCAGGTGAAGGGTGGAGGTAGGGATTCTGCTCAGCAGGGTGGGTGCAAGAGCAAGGATAGTGCAGTGTTTGGCCAGGAGGAAGAGTGCAGCAGCAAGGAAAGATGAAGGAGCAGGCTGGGACTATAGGGTCTTAGCAAGTGGAAGCGGGGGGTGGGGAGCTACTTACAAGGCTTCATGCCCTCCCACTGCTCCCAGGCACTGACTCCTGGTGATCTGATTGGCTATGATTTAAGCCAGTGGAAGCCGTGGGGAAGGCCTCCAGGCAGTGCATCCGTGTGCTGCCATTCTCCCAGCCACTCGCTTGCTCCCCCTGCAGGCTTTCTCTCTTCTCCTCCCCCGCAATAGAAAGCTGCTGCTGGTGCTCCTATCTCACAGGGTGAGGCCATGGGGACTCGAGCTCCGCAGTGGACTCCCCACTGTGGAGGATGGAGGAAACTAAGCCTCAAGTCGCGTCCCACTTGCAAGACAGCAAAGAACTACTGCTCTGTGCTGTTTGCATACACTCATCCATGCATCCTATTGAAGTCTTTGTGTCTTCAGCTTTCACCAGAAAGCCCGGCCCTGGTGGTGATCTCAAAATATGGAGGGAATGATAATGCTGTTCTACGCAGGACTGAGGCTTTGTAGGACTGTGTGAATGAGCAATGTGTTGCACTGAGTGACGTCTATCTGCAACACAAAGATTTTGCAGAGGGATTGGTGACACCTGCACAGGGAAAGCACGTAGAAGATCATGCTGCATAGGTGGCTTTCCCTCATATGCTTCCATTATACCGTTTTTATGAGACTGAAGCTCGAAGTTCCTCTTCAGGGAAAGATTATTCCAAAGAGACAAAACTCATCTCATGAAAGCATTTACTTCGCACTGAGGTTATGTCTAGTATGCAGGTTTCTTTAGGAAGAAAATTTCCAGAAAAACTTCTTCCAAAAGAGAGCATCCACACTGCGAAAGTGCATCAAAAAAGCAATCTGCTTTTTTAAAAGATATTTTGCATTTCAGCTGTGATTATTATGGGTGGAATGGCCACCCGAGTACCTGTGCTTTTTCTGCTTTCCTTTTCTTTCAAAGGAACTCCCTCTTCCCTGTCCACACACGCCTTTTTGCGAAAGCTCTGTCAGGAAAAGGCTTCTTCCTCATAGAATGAGGATTATCAACGTCGGAAAAACCCCTCTGTTCTTTTGATTTTCTTTCGGAAGACTGTGATTGCAGTGTGCATGTAATTGAGGGGTTTTGGGACAACCAGACATTTTTCCAAAAAAACTCTGTAGTGCCTGAGATTACCTTGTGAATAATATGTATTGTCTTAAGATGTTTTAAATGGTATTTTCTTGGGAAAAAAAGACAATAAATAGAAAAGACACATTTGACATATAGATGGACAAATCAACTGAAAACCTTAAACAGATATAAAGAATGATGAAGTGTGTGAATAATGCTGGTAGTCTTTAAAATCAACTAGATTATTAAAACCAACATCATTGACAATAAATGCTGGAATTAATTATACCATTTTCTATGCTCATTTCAGCTAGAGTTGAGCCCAAAATGGAAAAGCACAGTAAAATTTGGAAAAATTTCCAAGTCTGATCTGAATTAACGCCTGAACTTCTAGGCTCAGGTATATCCCTATCATTATAATTCAAATAATGAGTCTAAATCAGAAGTGGGCAATAACTGCCTCATGGGCCGGACACAGATAGCCATCGTTAGCCACTGGCAGGCTGCCAGATGCCTTGTTTACCTGCATATCTGCAGGTACAGCCGCTCCCAGCTCGCTGTTTCTGGCCAATGAGAGCTGTGGGAAGTGGCAGCCCAGTTTGTGCCACTTCAAATACTTATCCTTTACATTGTTTTTCTGGCCCGTACCTGTTGGCGTGGTAAGTTACACCTAGTTTGTCATATGTGTCTATAATTAATTTCCAAACAAGGCTGTTTTTTGTTGAGGGGTATTGGGAGTTTATCAACTTGCTAGCCTGACTTTTGAAGACAATTTGAATTTATAGAGAAGCACTATTGGTTGTTTTGTTGTTGGTGGTTTATTTATTTATTTTTTTTAAAGAAACATCCCTTTATGGAATATACTGAGTTATGACAAACTTAATGGGCAACATGAGCTTGAATGTATATATTGCAGTTAAACACCATTTTAGCCTGAGTATCATGAGCCAAGTCCACTAGCATGGACCAGCTATGGGATTTTAACTGAAGTGTAGATGTACTCTTAGCCTCTCCATTATGTCAGCTCCCTAATTGTAATATAGGGCAGAGTTATTCTCCCCATGTTATAGGTCTTTCGTGAGGTTAAACTTGTGCAGCACAGATACTACAGTGATGAGCAGTGAACACAGAGGAAAACCCTGTAAATTGATAAATCCTCTTTATAAATTAAAAAAGGAATACATTGATTATTTAGTCACTGCTTTGTCTTTCAGATCATTAGAACATGATCCTTGAGACGAAACAGAAAATCTTTGCTTTTACAGTGGTTATGAAGAAGAGTAGAAGTCTTTGTGGTCATTCATTTTTGAAGTCTTGTTTGTTGTTTTGATTGTTCTAGTGGAAATTTCTTGAAAGGTATAGTCTGTCGTGCTTGAATGGAAGATGGGTTTGTGACGTTTTGTGCTTCCTCCATTTACAAATTAGGATGAATATTAAAATTGCTTATTGCTTTCATATCAGATATTTTGAAATACAGTCTGGGAAATTTGGTTTGTGTCCCATTTGCAGCATTTTGTTGTATTATCGGATATGCTCTTGATCAACCTTCAAAAGAATGGTAATGCATGCTTTGTGCCTTTAGGATTGCAGAAATCAGAGCTGATCTTAACTAGGCTTTTAAAAATGAACCTCCTGCACAAAGGGATTCACTCACACAGAAGTAAAACTCTGTTCCTTGGTGTATCTGCAGAACTATGAGGCCAGCAATATTATGCAAATATTTGAGCCTGTGAATAAAGAAATGCAAGGATCAGAGTCTAAATCATGTTACATTTTAGTTTAGATTTTGCAGGTTGTTCATACTTTGTTTTGCCTATATCTCTGGCTATTATTTTTGTTGTGTATAATTTGTCAGCTAAGCCATCTGGCTTTGCTACTGTTCACTGACTGGATCTTTGATAAACAGGAGAAGGGATGTCAACAAGATTTCTTGACAGGTGCTTTTATTTGAGTGAATGTTCAATTACTTTTTGCAGTTTTCACCCAGCTTTAACACAAATGATAGGATCTACAAATTTGTACTTGCAATTTCTTTCTTTCTTTCTTTCTTTCTTTCTTTCTTTCTTTCTTTCTTTCTTTCTTTCTTTCTTTCTTTCTTTCTTTCTTTCTTTCTTTCTTTCTTTCTTTCTTTCTTTCTTTCTGTACAGGATACCAATATACAGTCCCAATGATGCATGCACAAATAGAGAGAGCAGTAGCTTGACAAGTATCCACATTTGTTGTGGCCATGTGATTTGCTTTTCCAATTCATGAGTATGTTCCCAGTTGAAACTGTATTCAGACCACCAAGCATTGTCTAGCATAGAGCTGATTGGTGGTAATTTTTGGACAAACGATATTCATGGGTGGCAGGTGAAGCTCCAGCTTGGGAAGCATGCTACCCAGCCGGTGGTCCCACCCATACACCTCTGCTCTGCCCAAGCCCTACCCCTGCCCGTCCCCTCTGTCTCCCTTTTCCTTTCCTTCCCCTCTCTGCTCATCCCCCTTCCAAAAGGGGGATGAGCCAAATCCCTGATTGGGGGGGAGGGACCCCAAATGTGTCAAATGAGATTGGGGTGGAGGGACCACTCCTCTGATGTTTCTTTCTAAAGAAAATAGAGCACCTTTTTCACTGCATGTCAGATTGTGAAGACTGGACATGCAGAATGTAACTAATTAAGAGCACTACATGTGGGAATATAAAAGGTCAGTCACAAGTTTGGTTTTTTTTATATAATCTGAAGTTTGTCAGAGATTTATTTGCAAAAACTTTGTAGTAATGGCAAGTCATCTGTTCTGCTGAATACAACATTAAATATTATGAAATATATGATTCATCTCTTCTCTGATTTTACATTTTTTTTAAAATTACTAAGCTTATTTTGTTTTTTAAATGTATTCTTAAACCTTTATAAAGTAAACACTCCAGATCAGTGCTCCCCAACACGGTGCCTGCGGGTGCCATGGTGCCTGCCAGGGCACCGGCCCAAGCTATTCTTGCACCCTGGGTGCCTGGCACATGCACAGCCCCCGCCCCGGGCGCACAGTGCATGTGCGGTGCTACCCCCGGGGACGTGGCGCATACGCAGCCCCTGCCCTGGGCATGCGGTGCATGTGTGGCCCTGCCCCCAGGCGCCTGGCAGCCCCAAAAGGTTGGGGACCACTGCTCCAGATTACTACATATTTAACTCACCGAGGGATATTATTTTAAAATAATAAGTCAAAGTGGTTTACTGGGTTCATAACAAAGTTCATTGCTTTTAGAAAAGGGGAGCATTGATTTATTTTGTGTGATATCTCTAACAATAGGCATGTTTATGAAATGTCACCATATGTTTCTATTAAAGTATGTTTCCAAAGATTTTAGGCATAATAAAAGATTTTATATTTTACTAAGGTGCTGATTTAGCTGCAGGGTTCTCTTAAAATGAGTTAATCAAATAGTCAGAAACAGAGTAAGAGAAACTGATTTTTCCAGCTATCTGGATAAAAAGGGATGTTGCCACTCTAAGGGCTCTCTTGAACATTGGGGTTGTACCTTAGATAAGGGTAGTCTTTTTGAAGAATTCATTTTAAAAACTCCATGTCTGAAGATCCAAGCAGTTAAGGCTAAAGATGAATACTCAGAATTGTGCATCTAAAAATCTATGCAAGGATTATCTTAGAGATGTGATTTTATCATTTTCACCAACAAACTAATGAAATATTTAAAGCAAATATGAAACTAAGGTCCTGTATACATATGTGGCTGCGTCTAGACTGGCATGATTTTCCGCAAATGCTTTTAATGGAAAAGTTTTCCGTTAAAAGCATTTGCGGAAAAGAGCGTCTAGATTGGCACGGACGCTTTTCCGCAAAAGAGCTTTTTGTGGAAAAGCGTCCGTGCAAATCTAGACGCACTTTTGCGCAAAAATGCCCCAATCGCCATTTTCACGATCGGGGCTTTTTTGCGCAAAACAAATCTGAGCTGTCTACACTGGCCCTTTTACGCAAAAGCTTTGCGCAAAAGGGACTTTTGCCCAAACGGAAGCAGCATAGTATTTCCGCAAGAAGTACTGATTTCAGACAGTAGGAAGTCAGTGTTCTTGCAGAAATTCAAGTGACCAGTGTAGACAGCTGGCAAGTTTTTCCACAAAAGCAGCTGATTTTGCGGAAAAACTTGCCAGTCTAGACGCAGCCATAAGAGTAAAGCATGGCTGTTTTTGTCACTAATTCAGAAACTGACAATACTTTCAGGATAGCACATGCTTGTCCCTTAATGGCTCTTTCACAGGTTCAGTGCTATGCTAATAGGTCTGGCCAGCTGGAAGGATTTTCAATTTAAAGTTACTAGGTCCCATCTGAAGGAAGACTAACCAGGCTGCCACAGCTTGCTGTGGTATCCTGCAGGAACAGTGAGAGCAGAGATAGGAAGAGGTGAGATGTTGGGCACTATGTCTACACTGCAGAGGTTTTTTGGAAAAATGGTCATTTTTCCAAAAAAAATTCACTTATGCCCACACTGCAATCGCGTTCTTTCGGAAAAAAATCGAAACAACAAAGGTTTTTTTCCAAAATTGGTAAACCTCTTTCTACGAGGAAGAAGCCTTTTTCCAAAAGAGCTCTTTTTGAAAAAGCTTGTGTGGACAGGGAAGATGGAGTTCTTTAGAAAGAAGAGGAAAGAGGAAAAAGCACAGGTGCCCTGGTGGCCATTCCATCCATAGTAATCACAGCTTCAATGCGGGATAGCATCCATTCAGTGTAGATGCTATCTTTCGAAAAAGCAGATCGCTTTTTCAATGTGCTTTTGCTGTGTAGACACTCACTTGCGGAATAAGTTTTTTTGGACAGGCTCTTTGGGTACATCTAGACTACAGCCTTTTGTCAACAGAGGCTTTGCCTCTCACATGTCTCCTTCAGAATAGAAGGAGAAGTGGTGTTTTTAAGATGCAGGGATTTGAAATGCCTAGCACTGACTGTATTAAGGGACAGAAGCATAGCCTCTGTCAACAAAAGTCAATACCTGAGTCAAAAAAGAGCGTCTAAACTACAGCCAGTACTGTTGACAAAGCAAGCCACTTTTTCGACAGAGAGTCTAGATGCTCTCTTTTGAAATGAGAATGAGGTTTACCGCCATCGACAAAACTGCCATGTTCTGTCGACTTACTGTAGCCGCAAGTATAATTTTGTCAACAAAAGTCCACTTTTGTCGACAAAACCCTGTTGTCTAGACATACCCTTCCAGAAAAGCTTCTTCTGAAAGAAGCCTGCAGTCTAGACATAGTCTAAGACTTAGGGGAGATAGGGTAGGTCTAAACTACACCTCTCTGTCGGCAGAAGGATGTAAATTAGACATATCAAAAGTGCAAATGAAGCCAAGATTTAAATATCCCATGCTTCATTTGTATAAAGGCAGCCATTGGTTTTTTTTTTTGAAATGGGGCTTTTTGAAAAAGACCTGTCAGTTTAGACAGGCCATTTTCAAAGAAATGCCCCATTTTGAAAGATCATATTTTGAGGAGTACAGGATCTTTTGAAATGGGGCATTTCTTTTGAAAATGCTCCGTCTAAACTGCTGTTTTTTTCAAAAAGCCTCATTTCGAAAAAAAGCGGCAGCCGCCATTATGCACATGAATTGTGGGATATTTAAATCCTGGCTTCATTTGCACTTTTGATACATCTAATTTACATCCCTCTGCCGACAGAGGGGTGTAGTTTAGACATACATAGAATGTTTTCCTTTGCCTCTTAATCTCAACACCCATGCTACTACTATTTTCAAGTAAGATGCTCTACGAATTCTTATTTTCCCTGTTTTAGAATACTTTATTTTACTGAGTCATGGGTCTTAGTGTCCCAGAGGTTCTCATTTAGCAGTGTGAAAAATTAATCATATCCCTTCTCCACATCAGACATTTCTCTAGCCTTCATTCTCGTTCTCTTTTCTATAATATCTGTGTCATTTCCATTGCACTTAATCAGGGGTAGCACACAAAAGCCTAAAAATGGCTTAACAAGTTTCTTATAGACAATTACACACCTTGCGTTCAGGGCTTATATGATGTATAATTCTCTGTGCTTGTTTGACTGCATAGCACTATTGTCTTCACTGTGTTGTCCACCATCAAGCCTAATCTTACAGAACACAGAACAAGAGTCGACTGTTACCAGGAGTCAGGACCTGAAGCAGATCCAAGTTTCCAGGCAATCTAGTAAATGCAAGAGTCTAGAAGTAGGCTATATGATTGGCTATACCACCTGATTGGTGGGAGGAGTCAGCAGACTATGCTTAAGCCCAGCAGCAGCAACTTGTGGCTGTTCAAACATTTACCCACGGCTGCCATTGCTCCTGTGTTTTCTTGTTCACAACCATGTTCTCATCTGCTTAGCACCCAGACTTGTTTCTGCTTCCATTTGCTCCTGGTAACCCAGCTATAACCATTAGACATCTGTCCTCTGGCTCTGACTCTGACAGTGGGTTCCTATTCATGGTTGCTCACTTCTTTTCCAACCATTAGGTGTAAATGCCTACGTGCCAATCTCTCATTGATAACACCATTTTACATCTGTTCTTTCTGCTCCTGTCCCAAATAATGTCACACTGCTTTAAGCTGAGACTCGGGAATCATACTTGTATTACTTTCTGTCCTCTTACCCAAAAACAATCTGTTTTTTTTTTCAATTGAATAGGAATGAAACACAAGGGGGAATGGAGATTTGAGTTTTGAATATTTATCTGTACAAAGACATAGACAAATGGGTTGCAGCACTTTTACAGATATCCATAAAATAGTTTTGTCCTATTTTGGGCAGAATAGTTAAACTACAAATTGAAACTGTGGGGATTAAATAAAGTTTCCTAGGCAAGAGATGAAAGTGCAGCTGTGCTAAAGGAAGTGAGAGTCCCACTGCAATACTATTGCCCCAAGAAAACATGATGTGCAGGTGTATATTTAGAATCGAGCACGGATGTCAGATGGTGGGTCCCTCAGGCTACCTGGCGACCTGCAGTCTATTAAAGAAGAGGTAACAGCTGCTTCCAGTAAAACTGCAATGAAGATGGAGGTGGATTACACCCAAAAGAGCTGCCCAGATCTCAAAGGGACAAGTCTGGGAAAAAGCATCCTGTGCCTGAGGAAATGGCTTAATATCATCAACTGAGAATGCTCCAATAATGCATCGAAGAGTGAATATGTTACTAAAATAAATGAGAGACTCTATGTAGTTGGAACTTCACAAATTTGGTACAGCAGACCATTCTGGGAAGTGGTGGATAGCATATGGGCTGTCTGGATCATGACTGTACATTTACACAAGATGTCAAGCATATTATCAGAAAGAATGTTAAAAGCACAAAGGCTGGCTGAACCAACTGTGTGTTAGAGCTATCCACAATTATATGCCAACATAATTAATTACATTTTCTCAATTATAAATAAATAAATAGACAGATAAATAAAAATATAGCTGTGCTAAAGAAAGACCAAATACCTAATAGCCCTGATTGTTGGTCCAATCTGGGAAGATGTGATAGGTTAGGACTGAAATTCTGGCCCCACTGAAAGCAGAGGCAAAGTTTCCATTGACAGTAATGAAGGCAAGATTCCACACTAGATCATCAGCTGCTAGAAACTGGCATGGTTCCATTGGATTCAATAGAGCTGTAGTGATTTACATCAGCTGAGTAACTGTTCTTGCATGTTTCTCTTAGCTCTGTGAAATGGTGGTGTGGTGGCATGAGTTTATTTCTTGAGTTGAACACAGGGCACTGAGAAATTGCCAGAGAATGGAGTATTTTATGGTTTAAAATGTTAGTAGTTTAAGAAACCTAACTGGAAAAATCTCACATCTCTTTCAGAATAGAAGGGAAAGTGGTGTTTTTAAGATGCAGGGATTTGAAATGCCTAGCACTGACTGTATTAAGGGACAGAAGCATAGCCGAATGAAGACAATGTACTTTGGATAAGGCCTAAAGTGTTCTAAATTTCAGTCAAGCTAACCAGTGCTGGCTGCCACTGCAATGGTAGAGCATTTTAAATGGCCCAGATCAGTAAATGCAGCTATCGAGAGAGAGGCAGAATCTTCTCACGTTAATCCCTATTTATAGCACTAGGCTAGAGAGCTGCTGAACAGGCCATTAACACGTTCACAAAATGTACTGTTTGGTTTAATTTCTGTCCTAGAAACAGTAAGATAATTTATTGTGAGAACTCAATTGCCTGGAGTTTAGGGACATTACCACAAGTTGTCCTGTGCTGCTTTCCGATTATGTCTTTGTAGATTGTGCAATATATATAGTGGGTTAAAAAAATCAATGCAATTTCTATTAGTGTCAAAAGTAGAGACTGTTTCTCTATGCTACCTTTCAACTTCCCTGATCCTGAGGATGCCAAGGGCTGATGTGGCCTTTACCTAATGAAAGATACTCTTCTCTTGGAAAGACCGCCTAGGAACTGTTTCACCAGCTGAGGATTAGCCAGGGAGTGGTGCCCTCTGCATTGCTTTCTTTCTATGCTCTATGGTATGCTCCCATCTGGGTGGAATGAATTGAATCAGGCTATCTATTATGCACACACACCTCTCAAGGTGTGAATTGTCTCAAAAAATATTGGCTGACTCTTTATAGGACCTTTTCAGTGTTTTGCACTTGCTGAGGAAAGCAAAGCAGCTGAAACAGGGTCCTGGGCTCTGGCCTTTTTATTTCCAGTGGGCAAGACCCTCCTTAATTTTTTTAATGCAAGTTACTGAACAAATACTGAAGTGTTCAAGTTTTGCTGAAACTTCAAAATGATGGTAAAATGTAGTGTTTCAGACCATTTTTTTAACATTAATCTGGTTTTTGTCCAAGATGAAGAGCAGAAATATAAAAATAGCTCTACAAGAGCCTACAGCAAGAAATACTAAACTAAAATCCACATACAAAGCGTATTTTGAAGAAAACATACAACCAAGACCTTAACAAAAGAGGATCAGATAACCTGTAAAGACATTTGGAATACTTCTTTAAGCTCAATGGAAAATGCTCACTATGAAAAGCAAAATGGCTTTAGAATTTTGTAAAACCCCACATGGTATTACTACAGAATTTGAAGATGTATACTACAGAATCTAGAGTTGAATTTATTTTATTTTATTTTATTTTATTTTATTTTGAGAAATAGCTTATTTAATAAAAATGCACTTTGGATCAACCTCAAAGATGGATCTAACATAAATCCATGGATTTAACGTACATCTGCCAGATATTTTCAGCCTGAATTTTTATATAAATACACACACACACACACACATATGGTTTGTGACAGGGCACGTAGCACTCTGCTTTTGCCTTCCTGAATAAATAGCTCTGTCCGTGTCTAGACTACAGTACATCCCTTTTTCAGTAAAGGGATGTAAATTAGGCACATTGATATTGCAAATAAAGCTGGGATTTGAATTTTCCGTGCTTCATTTACATAATGGTAGCTGCCGCTTTTTTTCAAAATGGGGCTTTTTCGAACTCCCCTCCCCAGTAGTTTAGTCAGGGCATTTTCAAGAGAAATGCCCCATTTTGAAAGATCCTATACTCCTCAGGATCTTTCAAAATGGGGCATTTCTGTTGAAAATGCCCCGACTAAATTGCCAGTTATTTAAAAAAAGGCCCATTTCGAAAAAAAGTGGCAGCCGCCATTATGCAAGTGAAGTACAGGAAATTAAAATCCCGGCTTCATTTGCAATATAGACATGCCTAATTTATATCCCTTTACCGAAAAAGGGATGTGGACTAGCCGTAGCTTCTGACACCTGCAGTTTGTCACAACCATCACTCTCTATGGGTATGTCTACACTACCCCGCTAGTTCGAACTAGCGGGGTAATGTAGGCATACCGCACTTGCAAATGAAGCCCGGGATTTGAATTTCCTGGGCTTCATTTGCATAAGCGGGGAGCCGCCATTTTTAAAACCCCGCTGGTTCGAACCCTGTGCAGCGCAGCTACACGGGGCACGAACTAGGTAGTTCGAACTAGGCTTCCTAGTTCGAACTACCGTTACTCCTCGTGAAATGAGGGTTACAGCAGTCAGAGTAAGAAGTCATTATTTTGACATCAGTCATGATGTCGAAATAACTGCTTGCTCTGTAGATGTGGACTATATTATTTTGGAATAACGTCAGTTATTCTGAATAACACTACTGTGTAGATGTACCCTTACAGTCCCATGTAAGTAAACATTCTTCTGAGGAAGGTAATAGGTGCTAATATGACCAGAGATGGCTGAAATGCCATCTTTCAACCTTCTGTCATAGGGCTGTATTCACAAAAAGATGGGAGCAGGAAAAAGGGGTGGTACTCATAACTTTTGCACTAATGGATAGGGCACTCAGCCAGAATGTGAAACACCTGATGTTCATTCTTCCCACCCTACTAGGTGAGAAGAAAGAATATGATCTTCCACATTGCAGGAGTATGCCCTAAACACTGGGCTATGGGTATTCAGGACGGGTTTTTCTCTGTTTTTCCTGGTGAAGCTTTTCCAGTTGAATATTAATTGGTGCAATGACTTGAACTTGGGTGTGACAGTTGTCTCATGAGTTCCCTAACTACTGGCTAAAAATTATATTCTCCAGCCATTGTCTGAATCTAACCTTTTAAAAATTTCTGAAAACAAATTTTTTTTGGTCAGCCTCAAAAGGATTATTTCAATTTGCTGATTATTTTTTAAATTTCCCATTTGGTTCAACCCAAACTGATTTTTTTCACCAAAAGATCAATTACTTTATCCAGCAATAATTGTCCCCTTGCTACCCCTAAGGCCTCCTTAGTTTAAGTGATTTGATTCCTTTTCTAACCACCAGTTTTGAGTCTCTAATCTCACACTGGGAACTGCTAACTTTCTTCACCACCCAGTGAGAAATATATAAAAGAGAAGCATTTCTTAATCTATCCAATACCTCAAAAAGAACATGTATACATAGCTGATTTTTTAATTCCAATCTATTTACTCTACATAGGAGTAAAGGGGAGAAGAATGAAAACCTCTACAGCTACACAATGACTTCTTGAAATGGGCATGTTGTACATTCAGGTCATAAAAATATTACAAGATCAAGGCTAAGGTTTGGTTTTTTTTGTTGTGAGTAGTTCTGATTAAATGCCATTGCACTAAGCTGCATCTAACCATATAATCAAATACACTGTATACAGTCTGTCGCTAGCAGCTTGCAAGCACGATTAAAGGAAAAAATCTAATAAAATATGCAAGTACAAATTCAGGCACTTTGCTTGAAAAATATAAAAGCACGAAAGGCATTTCAGCACAAATCTGATCAAATACACACTTAAATGCAAGACAGAACAGTATAGCACATTACGTTAACTCAGCAGCCTGCATCACAGTAAAAACAAGTAGAAAAGATTTTGTAAAACCCGATAATTTATGCAATGCGTGTGCAGCCAGTTGTGCAAAGGGTAATTTTCTTGCAAAGGATCCAATGGCTAGTATTACAGGCATCCCACATATGCCTGTTGATACACTATATTCTGATGTGTGAAGTCTCTTAAATTAAGCACAGGACTTTTCTTTTAAACATAAGAGAAAGTATATTTCTGAATGTCTGGTTCAGATCCAAAGCACATATGCACATTGTTGGTGGCAAAAAAGGAGCAATACTACAATGATTATAATGTAGTCCACAGGATTAAAGATTGTTTGGAACTTATGGTGTTTGAAAAATTTTGCATAGCCGAAGTTCAAAAGAACAGGATTTAAATAGCAATAGTTCAATGAGATTGTGTTTGGATCTGAATGCATATTGGGTTTGGAGAAAAGACCACATATAAACATGTATTGGGACCAATGTTTTGGTTCAAATTCGATGGCATTGAATGTTCGTTTTTGCAAGATTTTCACAGCATCTTTGAAAGTTTCAAATCCTATTCAATCCACTGGTTTTGACAATTTTTCATCATCAAAAAAATCAAGTCACATCCATGCCATTTTAGTTTTGGATCCTTATTTTAGTGGTTTGGGAAGATTAATGCAAATGTGCCTGAAATGCAAGCAGATTTGGAATGTATGTATTCATTTAAATGTGTATGACAAGTTCCTACCGTAACCTTTAGATTGCTAGATTGAAGGTTCCAGTTTGGCTCCTGAAGACTCCAGTAACTTTCCAAATGCCAGACCATTTATATATCTACTAGATGGGAAAAAGAATTGTAAAATCCACACTGCATGCTTTTCTCTTTGGCCATAGGGTTCAAAATAGATGCTTTCATTATGAGTGGAGTCATGTAAACATAGTTTTAAAAAGTATAGTCATTTTAACAATATTGTTGTAACACTCTTGACAATGAGATTTCTCCTTTTAATTTGTTTTGGTCCAAAAATATCTGCATCAAATCTGAATGAGGGAGGGAGGATGGAATGAGCAGGGACAGAGCCTTGGAGAAGGGGATGGAAGGAAGCAGGGCAAGGGTGTTTGGGTCTGAGGTAGATCCTGAAATGCACTTATGTTCAAAAGTGATCTCATGCTTAAAAAGGGTGGAGACTACTGGCCTTAGGATTGTAAGTATAGTCAAAGCAGCATTACTCTGTGCTCCTTTATTATGGGCATTATAACCCTGTAAAACTGGAAATTTAGCAGTGGGCCAATTTATAAGAGCCTATGCAGACTACAAGCTATGCAAGTTATGTTCCTAGGAGAAACTTTAAAAATAACCAGTAGTTCTGCAGCACCTTAGAAACTAGCAAAAATGTAAATGGTATTATGAGCTTTCGTGAGCACAATCCACTTTTTTCAGATGAAGTAGGAGAGTTAGTCAGAAAAGTTCTTCAAAATAGTTTTAAAATTTACAGATTCATCAAAATTAAAACATTGTGTGGAGAAAATTTAATGTCGATAACTTTTTTTCCCCTGGAAATCAAGCAGTGTTTTATGGGCCATCTGACTGGTAGCCCTGTGATAGCCATCAAGGTGAGCTGCCATGGGCTTGGGAACTCCAGGTCATCCAATATCCACAATTCCAGGACAGACAGGTGGATTGCAGCAGGGCTAAGGGGCCCAAGGTTTTGAAGACCTGTGGTTCCAGGGTAGTTCCCCCTCAAGTTGAATTGCATATATTTTTTCATATTAGTGCTATTTCACACAGCTTTGAACCATTACTGTCATATTCCCTTGCATTTTTTGGTCAGATATAAAAGTACTTAACCTATATTCTGTTTACATTTTAAATAAGTAAGTAAATAAACACTTTTCAGCATAATATCTCCTGATGACCTGGATATGAAAACTTTGCCCACTGAAGTCAATTTAGCTTTGCCATTGACTTCAGTGAAGCTAATGCTTCACACCAGATCATTGTCAATGATTAGTAAAGTACTTACAAATAAGCAGGATAAATCAAATAGCTGAGAAATAGAACAAGGAATCATTAAACACATGTGCGCACACACACACACAAAATCACTGAGACACTGATCATCATGGGTGGATCTGGCACCTTAATCTTTGCTCTGAGAGAGACAGTGTGGTCTGGCAGATAAGGCAGTGAGCTGTGGGGGGTTGAGCTCTGTTCTTGAGTTGGCTTCTGACCTTTTGTGCCTGCATGGGCTACTTTTTCTTAGATTATTAGATTATTATCTCATCCCAACTTTTTCTTAGATTATTAACTGAAATTAATTATAAATCCTTAATGGATATTTCAGAAGCATATAACCTCAGTTTATAAATCATTCTTTTGCCATCATTTACTCAGTTCTACTTATGAATGCACCCCTTAAAAGAGAATAATTTTGCCCTGTAATGCCCAGTTTTTCAATAAGAAAATAACTAACCTTCGTTTAAAGTAACGGTATCTTGATTAGTGATATACTTCAGTACACTGAGTAATGAGCATTTCATAATTTAAAGTGCAGAAAATTACTGGTGAAGTATAGTAATATCAGTATTATTACTGGTCAGGAATATACATGCAGGAATATACTGCCCAAACCCTGTCCCAGAATGCACTGGGCTCAATGTAAAACCTGAGACAGATTCTATGAGGATATTCTCCTATTTGGGTATGTCTAAACTACTTTTTTTTTTTCCAAAAGAGGATATGCAAATTCGGCAGGAATTTGCATATCTTCTTCCTATCTCACTTTCGAAAGAGAAAGCACTCTGCTTTCAAAAGTGAAAGTAGTCTCGATGTGTTTTTTTGAGGGAAAAACCCCTTTTTTGAAACCCCCCCACACATAAACCTCATTTTTTAAAGAAGAGCAGTTTTTTCAAAAAGAATTTTTATTTCCTAAAAAAATGCATTCAGACTATTTTCACTTTCAAAAGATCCTCTTTCAAAAGTGAGATCGGAAGAAGATATGCAAATTCCCACAGAATATGCATATCTCCTCTTTCAGAAATTCTAGACATAGCCTTTGATTGTTCCACAATCCTAGTTAGAAAGTGGAATGGATATGCCAGGATATTATCATAATTTTCCCTGTTTTTCTCATAAAAGCTGGGTGGGAGTAGAATCCTTTTCTGTTGCATGAATAGGATTTGGTTGCCCTGACACCTTGATTAGATGTTTTGTGCCCAATGAAAAATCCCACTTCTATTAATTTATGGCATGCACCATGTTAGCCCTCGTAAAGACTAAGGCTCTGTCTAGACTGCAGCACTTTTCCAGGATACCAGAGGTATTCCAGAAAAGCAATGCCACTTCCAAGGAATGTGTTCACTTTTCCAAAAAAAAAATCAGAAAAGTGGATGTTCTCTTTCACCTCCCCTGTAAACCTCATTCTATGAGGAAGAATGGATGTGTCAAAAGAGCAGGTTTTTTCTGAAATTTGGAGTTGTGTAGATGTGCCAAATTTTGGAAAAGCCTCTTTCAACAGAAAAGCGGGAAAAGATACATAAATTGCAGCTTACAATTTGAGTATCTTTTTCTGACTTACCTTTCTAGTCTAGACATAGCCTAACATGATGAGATCTTGATATTTAAACCACACAAACAACAGTATTAGGGGTCAAGACTGCATACATAAGTCTTGGAGAACTTAGCAGTAGAACAACTCCTTTGTATGCAGCTATGGGGAGATATGCTGCTGTTGTTTGGTAGTGAATTGGCCCTCCATAATCTAGGATATACTATTTTCACATGCTTCAAAATAACATGATTTGCTATCAAGTAGCACATTATATCTCAGCTGTATAAAGTACAAAATTTCAGGTTAAACTATATCACTGAAATTTTTGTACAACTCCCTATAATATAAGTCTGTATTTTAAATATTTAGTGTGTTTTTTTTTCAAATCAAGGAATCACTTTCCTCAGAATAAAAACTGTATGAAATACAGTATATATAAAGGTGAGAATTTTCGTTTTGCCATGAAAATGTGACTTCCGGAGAAAGGAGAGTTGCTTCATATTGACATTCTGATCTTTTCCAAGACAAGAAGCATTTAAAATTGTGCTACATTAATAAAAGATCAGCTAAATATGCCAATTATCTCTTCAGTGTATTATTTTTCCTCATTCAGTAGCAATAGAAAGTTGGGAACTATTTTAACAATTTGTTCCATTTTAATCATATTTATATGGAACAAAAATTAACACAAAGAAATCCCCGAGCTTATTGAAAATAGCAGCTTTCTCTTTTAAATTTGAATCATATTATTTTTGCTTTAGATAGTATTAGAATAATTATTAAATGTTATAGGCAAGATTATTCCATGAATCTCATGGTCCTCAGTGGGACAGTATGTGTAAACCTGATCTAGTGCCTACTGAAGTAAATGGGAGTTCTGTGGTAGAGCCTATTGCCTGATCTAAGATTCTGATTTAATTTCTAATTACGACCATTAGGGTTGACAGGTTCTTTGTCACAGAATCAGGCTCAGTATTCAATTATTCTATGGATGGAAAACCATATGCACATTTACTGATGTGAATAGTTGCTGACCTCTCACTATAGAAACTCTGGTATATTTACAAATATAATTTGTTAATACAGTTAGCACAGTCACAACACCCCAATTTCATAAGCTAGGGAATGTACATCCATATTTCCATACCATATACTTACATCATTATTTCTAGAACAATCTTGGGTGTTAACCCATCATCTTTCTCCTTACCTTCCCCATCATCACCAGGATCCATCTTTCTGGCCCTTCCAAGGACTACATCTTCTTCTCCCTTTCACCCCATATGCTGGCGTTCCACTTTTATACTATGTGCTGCTGACATGTTTGTTGCATATTCAATAGGGGATGTTTCTAAAGTTGAAGTGACCTTTTCCTATAAGTCAATGTATCATTGCTCTCAACTTATTATCACATACATCAATTTGTTTCCATGGGCCTTTGTGGTCATTTATCACAGCCTGTGTCCTGATTACTCAGCTCAGCCTGAACCAATTACTTTGGGACTTTTTATATAATAATGCATCTGCTGAATCTGAGGGTATTTTCCCTACCATTCTATGTGGGTGAAAGGCCTCAGACGTAAGTTTCCCTTTTCAGTCCAGAGAAGCTCTAAATAAGCTCTGACCTGTATCTGGGTGAGATCAGCCACAGAAATCTGCTAACCTTAGCTTCTTGCATTACAGCTCTTAACTATTACCTCTATATTAAATCTACCCATTAATATATTAATAAATTAATCTAAATCAACACAATCATATTATTAGCATGATAGGCAAGCAACTTGGTAGGCTAAAAGCCCAGTGAACAAAAATATCACAGGCTGCCTCTGTGCGTGTGTGTGTGTAATTCAGTAGAGTGCTATTCCTTCCATCAAAGGATTATATTCCAACTAAACAATTTACCTGGCATGGTTTGGGGTCCTTGAATCACATATGTTTTGTTTTCCTTCATTTAAATTATTGTTCTGGGGTGGGGCTAGAGATGAGGGGTTCAGTAAGGAGGTTGCCCCAGGGAGAGAGGACAACCCCAGCCCCCTCTAACCACTACAACTTGGGATCAGCTGTCCTGGTCTCCATTTCTGGCCCCTTGCTGCCCCCTCTGTGCTCATTCTTCAGTATAACTGTCTTACTAGACCCCTCCCTTTCCATTTGATGAGAAGAACTTGGATTCCAGGAACATCCCACTGCTTGACACAACCAAATTTCTAGGTCCTAGCTCTTCCCATGTAGAGGGAGTTCTTGAACAAATAGACTGATGGACAAACAGATATACAGTTCTAAAATATATAGTAAGATGAAGATAGAAATGAATAGTTGTATAATATATTTTTCTTGTCATAATATTTTACTTCTATGCAGTTGACAATGATTAAGATTCCAGAAGCGGTTTGTAGATCTAATCTGGTCTAATCTGGTTGGTATGAACTATTGATTTTTGTTAGGAAGTGTTTTGATTTGAGTGAATAGTTTTGGATCAACTCCTATGGCAGGAATGTCAAATGCTCATACAGAGACTTAAAAACTACTGCAATCAAAGCTTCTTGGAATATATTAAAATAAAGGAAAGAAACCATATTAAGCATAAAATATTCTTACATACTTTTTACCTACATGCAGTAGAGAAAAATGTTCCTGGCTTGTTAAATTAGCAGATGTTATAAAATGTATAACAATCTATCTATTATACAGGTAGATATACCATTAAAATGTGAAAATTTAGTCTCCATTATTTCCAGCAGACTTCCTCATTCTTAAGCAAAGGAATATCATTAGGGTTACTCAACTCTTTAAAAATGGAAGAACTTTTAAAAAGTGGCCACTACACATGAACTAAGATTTCCAAATCTGCCTAGGGTATTTGGTTGACCAGTTACAACTAATTTCCATTCACAAATGGGTTTCTAAATCCCTTAGGGTACGTCTAGACTACAGGGTTTTGTCGATGGAAGTTTTGTCGACAGATACTGTCGACAAAACTTCTGTCGACATAGAGCGTCTAGACACATTCAGTTCTGTCGACAAAGCAAGCTGCTTTGTCGACAAAACCCTGTAGTCTAGACGCAACCCTACAGGCAATAACACCTTCTGTCGACAGAACTCTGTCGACAGAAGGCGTTATGCCTCGTAAAATGAGGTTTGCCAGCGTCGACAAAACTGCTGAGTTCTGTCGACGTTATGTCGACAGAACTCAGTGGTAGTGTAGACGCAGGTATAGTTTTGTCGACAAAAGTCCACTTTTGTCGACAAAACTCAGTAGTCTAGACACACCCTGACATGGCAATGAAAATCCCATCCATGGACATGCATGTGTTTAATTTAAGCATGTGGAATAGCCCCATTTACTTCAATGGAACTACTTATCTACCTAAAGTTAAGAGAGACAAAAATATTTGCATCATTTAGGCCTAATATTAGGGTTAGATCTAGCTCCATAAGAGTCAGTAGGAGTCTTTCCAGTGGCTTCAGTACAGGCTGGGGAGATAGCAAAAGAGAAATTATCATACGTTCTCTACCCTGTCTTAATGCTCAGCATTCTCTGCCTATCTGCTCAATTCCCAGTGAAACAGAGGCAGCACTCTCCATCCCTTCCGGCCAGGCTCACAGAAAAGACAATGACCTTAGTTGCAACGCTGTCCAAATATATGTAAGGGGAAGAGAAATGTAAAGGGGAAGTAACTAAACTTGCTTGTAAGATTTGAAATAGATGTGGAATCATTGCAGCAGAAAGATATAGGGGAATCTGCTCCACATGGCAGTTGCTATACCACAGAGGCTCTTAGAATGATGTGACTATAGAAAGGGAAAGAGATAAGGCAGGGTCTGAATAAAGAGGGAACAGTTTATACAGTAGAAAGAGAGAGTAAGTCTGTGAGGGTATGTCTACACTACAGAGTTAGTTAGTTCGAACTAACGGACGTTAGTTCGAACTAACTTTCATAGGCGCTACACTAGCGCTCCGCTAGTTCGAACTTAATTTGAACTAACGGAGCACTTAGTTCGAACTAGGAAAACCTCATTTTACGAAGATTAAGCCTAGTTCGAACTAGCTAGTTCGAATTAAGGGCTGTGTAGCCCCTTAATTCGAACTAGTGGGAGGCTAGCCCTCCCCAGCTTTCCCTGGTGGCCACTCTGGCCAACACCAGGGAAACTCTACTGCCCCCCTCCCGGCCCCGGACCCCTTAAAGGGGCACGGGATGGCTACGGTGCCCGTGCCAGGTGCAAGCCTGCCAGCACCCAGCCAGCAGACCCTGCACCTGGCACGGCTCGAGGCACCCACCCGATGCCCCCCAGCCCTCCCCCTCTTCCCGGGACCAGGCTGGCGGCTCCCGGGAGCTTGCCCGGGACTGCAAGAGGTGGGCATCCGCCTGGTCTAGTGCAGACATCGTGGACCTCGTCCACGATCTCCGCACTAGGCACAGGAAAGTGGCCGGCTAGGGCAGGAGAGCTGCCAGCCTGGACACCCAGGAGCAGGTGTGCATGAAAATCAAGGGGGTCCACTGAGACCCCCGACCCTGAGCCCTGAGCTTACAATGGCCGTCCTGGGTCAGACCAAAGGTCCATCTAGCCCAGTAGCCTGTCTGCCGACAGTGGCCAACCCTAGGGACCCTGGAGGGGATGGACCGAAGACAGTGACCAAGCCATTTGTCTTGTGCCATCCCTCTCCAGCCTTCCACAAACCTTGGCCAGGGACACCACTCCTACCCCCTGGCTAATACCACTCCATGGACCCAACTTCCATGACTTGATCTCACTTCTCTTTAAACTCTGTTCTAGTTGTAGCCTTCACAGCCTCCTGCAGCAAGGAGTTCCACAGGTTGACTCTTTGCTTTGTGAAGAACAACTTTCTGTTACTAGTTTGAAGCCTGCTACCCATTCCTTTCCTTTGGTGTCCTCTAGTCCTTCTTTATGGGAACTAATGAAGAACTTTTCTGTATGCACCCTCTCCACCCAACTCCTGCTTTTAGAGACCTCTATCCTGTCCCCCCTCCGTCTCCTCTTTTCTAAGCTGAAAAGTCCAAGTCTCTTTAGCCTCTCTTCATATGGGATCTGTTCCCAACCCCTGATCATTGTAGTTGCCCTCCCCTCTCCCATCCTCTCTCTTCCCCTCTCCCACCTCCTTTTCCCAGTCTCCCCCAGTTTTGTTCAATAAAGACAGATTCCATTTTTGAACACAATTTTCCTTTATTTTGTACATCAAGAAAAGGGGCTAGGGAAGGGTAAGTGGAAGGAGATGAGGGAGGAATGGGGCACGAGCCCCCGATGGGGAGGACTGGGCTGGCTCTGCGGGCTTCTGGGGGTGGAAGCTCTCCTGCAGACCCCCAATTGCCTCCTCTCCCCAGATGGCAGCCTGCGGCAAGTGCAGCCGGGCTGATGGCCGAGTGCTGTGATGTGCCCAGTGTGGGTACTCCGGGCACTCCAAGCCAGGACTGCTTTGCAAGCGGGGCACCCCTGAGAACTGTCTGTCCGGGGTGGGGGTCAGGACCCTTTAAGCGCAGCCCTCGGCTAGCCTGAGACAGCATCTCCATGCTCTAAGTCCTCCTCTGATGCCCTGCCGTCACTGCTTCCGGCCATCCTTAAGCCCGTTTCAGGGTCCACTTAATCTGGACATGCTAGTTTGTATTAGCAAAACGCTAATTCGAACTAGTTTTTAGTTCTAGATGCGTTAGTTCGAATTAGCTTAGTTCGAATTAACTAATTCGAACTAAGTTAGTTCGAATTAGTGCTGTAGTGTAGACGTACCCTGAGAGATCCTATATATTCTCCCCTTTTGAGTTATCTTGCTGAGGTCAGGAAATGCATGCTTAGGAAAATGTCCTTGTAATCAGCCAACTACTTGGTAGAAAAGAGTCTTCAATTCCTATACTGAAACTATGGAATTATCTGCTCAAACAGATTACAAATTTTGACTCCGCCTATGCTAAAGCCTACTTATACTTTTTTAATGTTCCGATTTCATAATAGTTCTCATTGCTATTCTCCTCTTTCTCCTTTTTTGTTTAGACTGGCTCTGAAGTATACCATACAAAAAGCACTTTAATAACAAAAAGTACTGTGTATTAAGAAGGCAAAGGCTTAAAAAGGATCATGCTTCTGTGCCAAATTAATATTCTTAGAGATTTTTAATGATCTAGTACAAGTAAGGTCAGTGCTCCTTACAGAGCTGATACTCGGGTTCAGCACACTGGCTTCAAAAGTTTTTTAGGGTTTGAGGGGATTTTTTGCACAAAATAGTTTTATGCTGTTCATCGAAATTATATTGCCTTTAGCTGCCTTATTATGCTCCAAAAATGTGTGTGTGTGTGTGTGTGTGTTCTCTGTAACAGGAGGAGTTTCTTCACATCTGAGAAGCAGCTAGAAATCTTCTATAGGACTAAGGTAGGATTATGGTTCCATTTTAATGTTTATACTCACAGATAAAAGCTATCGTCCATGCAACAGGGGAGATAAGATGGCTGACAGCACTAAGCTGCCTTCAGTACGCAATGCTGATGGCTGCTTTTTTGACAGCCTGGGGGAGTATGCATGATTAAAGAGAGAAACTTAAGCTAAACCAGACTTTTTTTTTTTAATTTTAAAGACACTTTGGAGTAATGTTAACTCATAGCACTGAGCATTTCACTGTATATCTTAATAGGCTTAAGCAATTCCCTTTGTAAACAGTTCATCCAGGAGTTAATTTGTCAAATTCAATATGCATCAAGGAATCTTCATTTGTATCTTAAAAGGGTCTTAATGCAGAGAAGCTTTTCATCTTGGACATGCAATCACCAGTCTAAAAGCAAAATTTACCAGAATATATATCCTAGGCCACAAAAAACAGATGGGCATGGTTTTTTTTTTCAAACATTTACATAATTTTCCCATTCCCCAACCAGCCCAGCCTTCCCCTTCCCCTTCTCCCCCAAATCAATGTTTAAAGTCTTTTGGATAGGGTAGACATATTTTGTAAATGTGTAAGAAATCAAAACAAAAGGCCCTTAGCAAGAAAATATTTTATTGTCAAATTTTAAATCTGTCAGGTTGGTTAGTAGACTGAGGCCAGGTTAAGAGCCAGAAAGGCCTGAATTTTGTTTCTACCACTTCAGGCATTACTTCTGTCCCCATGTTTATATTAATAGATTTGTTAGGTTATTTTGGTTCACTAAAACCCGAGGGACTGATTTTGACTCACTGAAGTCTGAGGACCCAGTTTTGGCTCATTGTTGGATTCAGCTGAGCTACACTGATTTACATTAGCTGAAAATCTGACTCTCTATAAGAACAGAAGGGAAGATATTATGTTGAGATTGGTGTAGGAGCAGAGGTAAGGTAATTTGATATTAAGCATAATATTCCTAAAAGGTAAAATCGCTGATTTGGGTATGCAACTTTAAATAAATGTTCTGAGGAAGGATATACACAAGCAACATCATAAATGGATATGGATACATACTACATGAATACAAAGTACAGTATTTTATTCGCAGTACTTATGTGTAGATAGGGCATTTGGGTTTCGGAGTAGGAAGGTCAATGGGTTTCCCAAAGTTTCATCTAAAACAAATAATTGTAAAAAAAAACCCACCCATGGAATTGCTTACCTTTTGTATTACATTTACAAACAAAAAACACTTTTAAATTGAACTTAGTTAATAATACAGCCAATGGAAACAAAGGCTGAATTTTCACTTTATAATCTATGCGAGAGAAAATCAGGTAGCCTGACAGACAGGCAGTCTGTTGGCCAAGGAATCTGAGTCATGAAAAACAGTATCAGATTTATGTAGCAATAGAAATGATATACTGGAATGTTCAGGTCTTTATTTATCCTGTAACAAACTTTAGAATGCCTTTAATCTTAGTATGTGCATGAGTGTGAGATGGCCTTGCTATTGTTTATGCAAAAGAAGAGAAATTGTGCATTTTATGTTTCCATCTTTGGTTACATTAGCCACAGTGATGATATATTCCTCTTGGATACTGATCCTCAAGTCAGCATCTACTCTAAATCTCCCTTCTCTTGGGATGGATACATGATGTTTTAAATCCAAATTGTTTACTTTAAATTCCAGTGTACATCAAGATGTTCTTTCTAGAATGATATGCAGACTTCTCTATCTTTTTTGTAAGTAATTCTAACAATTCACACTGAATTTCTGTAGAACAAACTCATTATCTTTTCACACACGCACAATATTATATAATTTGTGTTTTGTTGAATAAGGGAAACCATTGGTGACAGACCTATATGACAAATACAGTTGATTAAGACATTCTCACCTTATGGAAAGTTCTATCGAATTTTGCAGGATGAAGACAAGCCTAGAATGCATTGCAGTATGGTTACATCCTGCTTCCAAGAGCTCCTTGGAAACAGATTGTAATTTAGAGTAGTCCTCTGGACATGGCTAATAATAACATAATGCAAGCTGTGGGTAAGGATCTGGTTTTCTGCAAGTGAAAATTGCCACAAATTTGTCTTAGGGGTTAAATTTCACCATTCCTGATGCCTTTATTATGCTTTCACAATGAAACTGGAAGCAATAGACTTTATTATTAAACTTTAACACAATTCACAAAATTCCAGGTAAAAGGACAACACATAGAATCTCATATGTCATATCTATTTTCCCACCTTTTTTCTGTTCTGTTTGTTTACATTGTAAACTCTTTTGAAATAGAATTTTCTACTCTTCTTTTTATACAGTGCCTAGCTCAATAGGACCTAGTTCTTGGCTGCTTCCTATGCACTGTAGCAACAAACATAACTGATAGTAACAATGATCACCAGGCTTATTTTTAAAACGATAGACTATTTCCTAGTTATTTTTGAATTCCTTCATGATTTGTAAGTAAGGCTGGCCCTTTATTTACAGTATTCTGAAAAGAACCTTCTACTGAGGTGCCTAAATAAAATGGCCTGATTTCAATGGGAGATGCATTGTGCTGGGTAAACATAATTGAAAAACAAATTCATGAAAAGAGGGTTTTTGACCGCAAAGAATGCAAAACGAAAATATTTTCATTTTCATAATTATTTTCCACTGCAACATTTTTTGTTGTCCAGTTCTTGTGTCTAAGCAGTTTTGAAAATGTTAATTCTATTGTTTAAAAAGGCATAATAAAATTCTAATTGGAAAAAAAAGTGTAAAAAGTTAGACAAGCATGCGTAGAAGATAGCATTTCATGAGAGTAAGAAAGTGTTCATTCTGTTTTTACAGGAGTATTTTATAAAGGCCTTAAATAACATTTGTCAGTGTATTGTTAGTCTCTCCACTTTTCTACAGTGTAATTTTTCTGGCTTTTTCCTATAATATGGAGCTAAAGATTTTGTACAAGAGAATTGCTGAGATTTTATAATGCCAAATACAGCAAATAGAGTAGCAAAAAACAGCAATACAGAAACTGAGACGAGAAAAGGCAGGGACACCATGCAGCTAGGAATCTCTGGAGGCCAATAAATTATGACCACAACTATAGCCAGTATCATTTAAGTACTCTTTAGTTTCTGATGATAAAGCACTAGCTTATCACTGTGCTGACAACTGCAAGCCCCTGTGGCCCCAGTTTATAGCTTGTCCATTAGTTACCCAGCCAGGCACACAGAATTTAACACAATGCAGTAAACTATCATGTGGATCTGAAGCAGGAATGGGCCCAAGCTTAATCCAAACAAAAAATCAACATAGGAAGGGGAGGGTGACAGAAGGGAGTCTTCTATCCATACTTACACCATTTGTCTACTAACCATGTCAATAATTGACTTTAGTAGGGACTGGAAACTAGTCTGAACTAGGTATGGCGATGTTCCAAGAGAGGGGCATAGGTAACTGAATGTCCCTGTGACCAGGGCCGCATTATGACTTTCATGGGTCCTAGGCACTTTTGCCTTTGTGGGCCCCTCCCACCATAATAATATCAATATTAACAATTATTTTTTATATAACTTTAAATACTTCAACATTTTATTTTTTTCCTGTTTAAGGCAAAATTTAATAGATTTTCGTGGGTCCTAAAAGTTTCCTTTTTTTCTGATGTGAGAAAAAAATTAAAACATTTTCCTCGACCCTAAAAGTTCATTTTTTTTCTTCTAATTTTAAAAGAAATTAAAACATTTTCGTGGGCCCCTAAAAGTATCGTGGGCCCTAGTCACTGATCTATCAACTTTATGCTTTAGGCTCTCTGTGCAGCCATCTAAACCCTGCAGGGCCAGCTCTGATCCTTTCAGCTCACAAAACTTGGAACAGGGTGTTAAATTGAAGATAAGTACCCTAAGAGTGAACCAAAGACCATAAGATTAGGACTGTGTCTGGACTCCTATCAGGTTCCAGAAGCTTACAACATTCTTGGGGATCCAAACAATTGCAGTAAACACTGGTATAAAAGTGTTATACTTGGTACAACCACCTTGTTCATCTCTCTTCTCTGTAGATTTGGTAGGTGGCGTTTGAGTATTCCTACTGGATTGATCCACAAACTTAAGTCAAGATGAACATTTCTCCTGGTTTGTAAATCAGTCTAGGAATTAGGGGAAGATAGGCATCTGGACAGCTAGGTTACATCTACATAACACAATTATTCTGGAATAAGCTACTCTGGAAGAAATACTCTGAAATAGCTTATCTCTAAATAGCGCATCTACACTACAGGGAAGCCTGAAAATTAGTCGTAAGTAGGCTTCCCTAATGTGGATGCGCTTATTGATTTAATGCCCCGGGAAGCACCAGGCAGTAATTACTTTGAATAGCCTGGGGCAGGAGCTATTTCAAAGTAATAGCAGTGGAACGTCCATACTACTGCTATTCCAAAATTGCTATTTTGGAAGAGGTGTTATTCTTCACGGAATTAGGTTTACAAGAACCAAAATAAGCCACCCATTATTTTAAAATTATTTTGAAATAATGAACTGAGTAGACAGTGGCATAGTTATTTTGGAATAAATTCATATAGCCTGGCAATATATTTCATCTTTGAAAGTCAAACTTTAAAGTGAGTTATTATTCATAACATGTGTGTCTATTTAACATATACCCATTTGGAATAAATGCAAGTAAGCAACTTACGTCACTGAGTTAAAGGAGAGTCAGCATTGAGCAAAATATGTTCTGCAATGTTTAGAACTTCTGAAAACTCAGAAATATGTTCAAAATCTGGCTCAAACAGAGATTCCTCAGTGATGCAAGATACACACATCCGACTATACATTCTATTCATAGAATACAACTTTCAATACACACACACATTTCAAGTTAGCTCCGTAAGATACATGGAAGAAGTAATAATGCTATACGTTGTGTTTGTCATTTCAGGATAAAAGGCACAGTACTCATTAGTACTAAATCAACATTTCAAACAAGGAGCCTAATCTTTCTTCTCTTGGGTCTAGCTGGAATATTGCATGATTCAGGAGACCAAGATTTTATTGTCTGAACAAATACAGAGGGCCAAATTCTGCCCTGAAGTCACTGGAAATTTGTTCTGAGTCTGCATTCCAGAACTCGGTTTGTGTGCTTCTTGTTGTAGTTCCTTCTGAACTTTCCAAAACTGCTGAACATTGTGGGATTTCCTTGTAGTGTCATTAGAAGAGGCATGCTGTTTAAATATGGACAGTTTTATCTTGAATTTTATTTTTAGAAAGTTGAGGAAGAATACAGGCAGTCCCCGGGTTACGCGGATCCGACTTATGTTGGATCTGTACTTACGAACGGGGCTTTTCTCACCCCGGAGGACGCGGGCGGCAGGACCACCCAGACGCACCGCAGTCCCGCCGCCCGCGTGCTCCGGGGCGAGAAAAGCTGCTCCGCGTCTCCCTGGTCTGCTGGGGGGGGCCCCCAGCAGACCAGGGAGACACGGAGCAAAGCCGCGGAGGATGCGAGCGGCGGGACCACCGAGACGCCCGCATCCTCCGTGGTGAGAAAAGCTGCTCTGCATCTCCCTGGTCTGCTGAAAAGTCCCACCGCCTGCGTCTCCCTGGTCTGCTGGGGGGGGGGAGGCGCAGCTAGTGCACCCCCCCCCCCAACAGACCAGGCTTTTCTCGCTGACGCCTGTGGTAGAGCAGCTGGGGCACTGCCAGGTTGGTCCCTCAGCACCGCTCCTCGGCCCTACTGGACCAACCCGGCAGCACCCCAGCTGCTCTGCCCCAGGCGTCCCCAAGTCAGCCGCTGCTGAAACTGACCAGCGGCTGACTACAGGAAGCCAGAGGCAGAGTTGCTCTGCCCCAGGCTTCCTGGAATCAGCCACTGATCAGTTTCAGCAGCAGCTGGTTTGGGGACACCTGGGGTAGAGCAGCTGGGGTGCTGCCGGGTTGGTCCAGTAGCGTCCCAGCTGCTTTGTCCCAGGAGTCCTGATTCAGCCGCTGTTGAAACTGATCAGCGGCTGATTCCAGGAAGCCCGGAGCAGAGTAACTCTGCCTCAGGCTTCCTGTAGTCAGCCGCTGATCAGTTTCAGCAGTGGCTGAATCTGGACGCCAGTTCCGACTTACGTACAAATTCAATTTAAGAACAAACCTACAGTCCCTACCTTGTACGTAACCCGGGGACTGCCTGTAATAAAAAGTGGACCAAAGCACCTAGCACCAGAATAATAAAAAGTGGACCAAAGCACCTACTTTTAAAACAGAAACCAAAGGATAATCTCAATTTCCTTTTATATCAAGACATGTGCTCCTCTTCCTAACAGAGCATGCATAAAATAAGCTACTATTATTGAATTTGCATTCTGGTCACTTTGCTGGTTAGGTAATATACCAGTAATTGTCATAATATTTCTATATTCTTTTTATTCACAGAGAGATTTTTTTTCTTTATAGCTGGTATTGTCTTGTGGCAGCCATTTGCCAATTGTTAAAAATCTGTTATGATTGATGTGTAAATTGCCTTCGGAGGAAAAAAAACCCATGAATTAATGAACCACACATCAGTTGGGAGTCACAATCTCCTGCAATGTGTTTAAAAAAAAAACCAAATGTACAGATGATATAAGCTTAATAAAGAGATTTTAAGCTTTAAATGTCAAAAAAGTATTCCAATGCCCCAAATTGTCATCTATAAATAGATTAGACATATCCTAATTTCAAACTGAACATAATTATGAAACAGAAGGAATTCCATTATTTCTTCCCGGATGGATAGTAACATTGTACAGTTTACAGGACATTAAAAAAACTCCACTTTTCTCAATAGCTCTCTTCATGGCATAGTTTGTAATTATAAGTAAAGGTTATTAAATTTTAACTGTTGTCAGCAACTGCTGCCAAGAACCAGTTTTTAGCAGCTTAAGCATTTCAAGGGTGAGAAAAAGAGTCCAGGGAGAAGTAGCACATTGTGGCATTTTGTCACAGAAATTGGACAGAAAGAGAAACTGTAGACTATCTGGGGCAAATCAGTAATTGGAGAGAGACTGATAGGGAGAGAACTGAGAAAAAAATTAATAATTGCTTGATTAATTCATGATAGATAGATAGATAGATAGATAGATAGATAGATAGATAGATAGATAGATAGATAGATAGATAGATAGATAGATAGATGAAAAGTAGGAACTAAAATGTTTTCAGACAAAGATCACTTTCAGTGAAATGTTATAAAATGAAAGACCTTTTTAAAGCTTTTTTTCTTTTGCAAAAAAAATGTTTGAAACAAATAGTTTTATTTCCTTAGTTGTCTGTTTTGATAAAAAACAAAACCTGTGCTATTTCACTTATGATATCCAAGATGGAAGAGAGAGCTATAAATGTTATCAAACAAGGATAATAGTTCACAGTAAGCAGAGGCTAACCTCATGTTTTAGTTATAATTACACACAGAAAACTATACTGAAAGAATATTATGAAGGTTACAAAGTAAACCACAGAACATTTAGAAAATACCAAAATTAAGATTATCTCTACATCCTCCATTTAGCTACCTTGTAAATATACAATATAATACAATCTTTAATGTCACAATGCAATATTATTTCTTCTCAGAACCCCTGCCTCATTGAGTATGGAAGTGCTCTTAGCGTGTATGGGGGCAAAGCTTAGGCTCATTGTTTGAAATGTTGATTTAGTACTAATGAGAACTGTGGCTTTTATCCCGAAATGACAAACACAACATATAGCATTATTACTTCTTCCATGTATCTTACGGAACTAACTTGAAATGTGTGTGTGTAGTGAAAGTTGTATTCTATGAATGGAATGTGTATAGTCTGTCCTGTGTATGTTGCATCACTGAGGAATCTCTGTTTGAGCCAGGTTTTGAACATATTTCTGAGTTTTCAGAAGTTCTAAACATTGTTGAACATGTTTTGCTCCATGCCAACTCTCCTTAACTCAGTGATGTAAGTTGCTTACTTGCATTTATTCCAAATAGGTATATGTTAAATAGACACACATGTTATGAATAATAACTCACTTTAAAGTTTGACTTTCAAAAATGAAATATATTACAAGGCTATATGAATTTAGCACTTGGGGTTGAACATGTTCTGAGTCTGCATTCCAGAACTCAATTTGTGTGTTTACTATTGTATTTATTTCTGAATTGTCTCAAACTTCTGAATATTGTGGAATTTTCTGTCAATTTCTTTAGAAATTGGATAAGAAAAATAAGAGCATGTCTCAAAGATGAAAACCTGTGGCCTTAAATCTTGCAAACTTTTAACTGGAGCTATGACTTTCATAGGACAACTAGCAAGTGCAAAGTTTTCATACAAGCTTAACTGTTTACAAGATTCTGGGTTAAATAAAATGCTGCTAAGTCAAGGTTCAGATGTGAGGTCTAAGAATACCTCAATGCCGAAGGAAGAAGTTATAGTAATTTAATAGTTTTCTTTAGATTGGAAAACCTCCATCTACATCATTTCTGCACCAATGACACAGCTTTGTGGTAGGGTACAGAATGCATCTGAAGATGTTGAATTTCCAATCTTATGGAGCAAAATGCAGGACAATGTAGCACTTTAAAGACTAACAAGATGGTTTATTAGATGATGAGCTTTCGTGGGCCAGACCCACTTCCTCAGATCAAATAGTGGAAGAAAGTAGTCACAACCATATATACCAAAGGATACAATTAAAAAAAATGAACAAATATGAAAAGGACAAATCACATTGCAGAACAGAAGGGGGATGCGGGGGGGTGGGAAGGGGGAGGAAGGAAGGTAAGTGTCTGTGAATTGCTGATATTAAAGGTAGGGAGAGTTGGATGTTTGTGAGTTAATGGTATTACAGGTGATAATTGGGGAAACTGTCTTGGTAATGGGTGAGAAAGTTCAAAGACTTGTTAAGTCCTTGTTGGTAAGTGTCGAATTTTAACATGAATGACAGTTCAGAGGATTCCCTTTCAAGTGCAGACTAACACGGCTACATTTCTATCACCAATCTTATGGAGAAATCCTATAGAATATAATAGAAAATCGTATTTGTGTAGATTTGACTTTTTAACTGTACTAAAGAATGCAAAGTCATTATACCCATGATATCAAACTGAAAATGATGATACCATAAAAAAACTTAAAAAGAGCTAGAATTTTCTAGAAGTAAAGGTTTTCCAAAATTTTATATATTTTCATTAGTGAGACAAGGTGATATCTTGAGGTGATATCTTTTATTCAACCAACTTCTGTTGGTGAGAGACACACGCTTTTGAGTTACACACATAGATGTGATAAGGAGAGGTCTGGGGGTTGTGGCAGCACCTCTAGGTTTTATGCCCTATGTCTAGGTTTTATGCCCAACTGTTGGCCCCATGCCAGCATCCTGACCACTGGCCCAGCTGACACCCTCAGTGGCAGCCACCAGCCCTGCTGCTGCCCAGGTCTGTGAGAATATGTGTCTATACTCTTTCAGGCCTGAAGAAGAGCTCTGTGTAAGCTAGACATGCTAGAACAATGTTTAGGGTGGAGGTGCTGAGGTCCGGGGTCATCTGAGGCTCTGCTCCTGCCCAGCGTCACAGGGTGAGGGGCATGGATGGGGATAAGGGAGGTGTAGTTCAGCACCCTCACCCAAACAATTGTTTCAGCATTACTGGCTACACAGAACTCATCTTCAGATCTGGGAGAGGTACTTAGGGCTTGTATACAATAAAAATGCCACAGTAGCACATCTGTGCTGCTCTTCACCATGGTACTGCTGAAGTATTGACATATAGGGTATGTCTACACTGCACATTTAGTTTTAAATAAGCTATTCTGGAATAGTTATTCTGAAATCCTCAAAATTAGTCCTTTTTTGAGACACAAGGGATCTTGCCCAAAAGGGTTTGTTTTTTTTTTTGCTCAGAACAGACCCATCTACACTGCTTGTTTTTGCACCAAAACCTCTTGTGCAAAAAGCATCGGCAGAGATATGCAAATGACAGTCCCACAAATGCTAATGAGTGCTTCATTATCATACTCTCTGCCAGCAAAAGCCTGCAGTATAGACGTAGCCTCATAGAGGTGGGCTAACTATGCCGATGAGAGAAGCTCTCCCTTTGGCGAGGAAGTATCTGCATCTGAGCACTACAGCAGCACAACTGCATTTTAAGTATAGACCAGAAGAAGGGTTCTGTATAGCTCAGAATCTTGTCTTGTTCACCAACTGGACCGTCTTGTCAGTCCAATGAAGTATATTTCCTCACCCACCTTTTCTCTCTGATAGCCTGGAACCTACATGGCTACAACTACAGCCAACTTACATTTTCTAGCATTTTCCATAGAACTCTATTATAATTCTATTAAAACAAACCCTCCCTACGCAATTCTATGGCACCTTTTCCCTAAGAATTAAGACTCTTGCAAACATTAAAAAAAATCATGGGCTTTAATTTCTGCATCCCGGCAAAATTCCAGCTCAGGTTATTACATCTGTCTATCTAAATTACAGCTGCAGTTTCAATTGGATGCAGTGTCCATCTTTACATCATGTGCTAAAGTATTGGGAAGTGTGCACTGATGAATTGTCTTCTTTTCTGAGAGGTAGCTGCACTTTTAGTGGCAGGTGAAATATTTCTTTAGATCTCTTGCTTTTTTCAGTTATATTGGGAGAATTAATTATCATTGGTAAGGGCTAATACAAGGACAAAGTACTATTGCAAATTCTGAGTCCCAAATCCTTATGAGCAAACTCTTCCAATCCCAGCACATTGCACCATGTCTCTCTCTAATGGCTAGAGCACTAGTTTATAATTACCTCTACCTACTAACAGAGTTGATCCTTTACTAGACGTGATAGAGGACTGTGTTAGTGATATAAGTCCTTGCTGCAGATCCCACTGATGGATCATATGGGTATTGCTATCCATTTATTGGGATGACTTGCTGGTTCACTTTTTATTGTGATGGGACAATATATAGTGAGCCAAACAGAAATCCTATGCAGGAACCAGAGGACCAGCTGAAGCTATAAAGGGAAGTTCACATTTTGAGCACCGCCATATGATGTGACCAATTTTTCCTTCTTAGTGGGGGTCATTCTCATCCTGGAACCCTGTCAAATGATATAAAAAGGAGGGAAATAAGGTGCATTGCCTAAATGCCAAATTATAACTGTTTCCAAGTCATTTTGATTCATTTCAGGTTTAGATGAGGAAGGATCAATACAACAGTATAGGAAAAAAAAGAATGTTCATTTGGGTCTTGATTCAAAGTCTATAAAGATCAATGGGTGTCTTGATTTACTTCACTGATTTTTGGACCAGGCCATCTGACCCTAAAACTAACATATAAAAGATATATTTCAGAGCTTTTACTTTGGTTCATATGGAAGTTTGCTTGCTTGTTAAACATTGGTGATTCACAGTGAAATCCTGGCATCATTAGATCAAATCCCAGATATACTGCTCAGGCCTAAAATTAACGGAAGTTTTGTCTAAGTAACGAGCAAATACCATGAGGTTTTAGTTTATAATTGTGTTTCGTGGGCCATGCATGTCCTCTCTTTTTATGTTACTTGTATATTTTAGTACATCACCTCAACTTATTCTCCATCCTTTCCCACCCAATATGAACACAGCAACATGTTCAATCATAGGATAACAACTAGAGAGCCAAGTTAATGAAGCATAATTGGTTGACTACAGGTTTTTATCAATAGCACAATGTCTGATAATGTGGCCTTTTAAATTAACCTGCTTTAAAGATGTAATCATTCTAAATAGACAGATACAAAGAAGCTTATTAGCAACAAGCAAAGTGAAAATACAACCCATCAATCAGATTTCATGATTGCCAGATAAAAATGTTCAACTTCTCTCCATTTCAAATAAGTACTTATGCTCCAGTGGGAACAATGGCTTAATCAACAGCACTCAGTTTCAAGGGTTAAATTCTACTCTACAAGAGTTTGTCTTTTCTTCATGTACGTTTGCATGCTAGAGCCTCAACTTGATGCTGCTGAAGAAGCTGGAGACAGTAGCATAGTATCCAGAACTTAAGGGAAATGGTCTTGATAATTACCCAGTCCGCAGTCCTTTTAAACACATGCTATTCACTTTAGCAGTCCGCCATTTGAGACATATATCCTGTGCAATAGTAGATATCATATAATGGTGACAAATGAGAAAGAAAGAAAGAAAGAAAGAAAGAAAGAAAGAAAGAAAGAAAGAAAGAAAGAAAGAAAGAAAGAAAGAAAGAAAGAAAGAAAGAAAGAAAGAAAGAAAGAAAGAAAGAAAGAAAGAAAGAAAGAGATCTGGAAGGCTGTGTCCAGACTCGGGTTTTTTCGGGAAAAGTAGCCTTTTCCCGAAAAAACTTCCCCTGCATCCAGACTCAAGCTGCGTTCTTTCGAAATAATTTTGAAAGAACGCGGCTTTTCTTTCGATGGCGGTAAACCTCGTTTCACGAGGAAGAACGCCTTCTTTCGAAAGTTCCTCTTTCGAAAGAAGGCGTTCTTCAATGTAAATAGGGCTTCCTCGAAAGAGAGCATCCAGACTCGCTGGGTGCTCTCTTTCAAAAAAGCGGATTGCTCTTTCGAAAGATCCGCCTGCAGTCTAGACGCGATCTTTTGAAAGAGGCTCTTTCGAAAGATGCTTTCGAAAGAGCCTCTTTCGAAAGAAGCCTGCAGTCTAGACATAGCCGAAATGAAAAAAATAGGGACTTAATTTTGATTTCGCTTTGTTTGGGGTATGATGCTGACTCTGGTTCCCCTATAATGCAGAGGATCATAGTAATTTTTTGCTGGGTCATACTCCCTTTCTCAGGCTGGTATCAGTTTTGCCATCCACTGATTCTCCCCACCTATGTGTTTGGGAGAGAAGCAATAGAAGAGCACAGTCTTCACTTATTTTTGCAAATCTAGACTGCAAGTTCAAATAGCTCATACTCCCTCTTATACCATTGTAAAAGGACATGTCTCCAGTAGGAAATTATTTCAAAATTACTAAAATTGACTTAACTCCCAATTTAACAAAACCAAAATAGTGTGTCCTAACTATAGGGAAGCATTGAAGTTAGACTGAAGTAGGCTTCATTAATGTGTATGCACTGCCTTGGACATAGAGCCCGAGGAAGCACTGGGGAGTAATTAGTTTAAAATAGCAGCACCGGAGTGTTCACACTACTGCTATTTTAAAATAACTATATTGAAATTAGTGTTATTCCCTGAAAAAACAGGAGTACAGATTTCAAAATAAGCAGCCTGTTATTTTGAGATAATGAGCTTGGTAGTACGGATGCTCTGCTTATAAATTCAATCTAAGGGGAGTTATTTAGAAATAACGCCTTAGGGTACGTCTAGACTACATGCCTCTGTCGCCAGAGGCATTTAGATTAGGCTACCAGACATAGTAAAATGAAGCGGCGATTTAAATAATCGCCGCTTCATTTAAATTTACATGGCTGCCGCGCTGAGCCAACAAACAGCTGATCAGCTGTTTGTCGGCTCAGTGCGATAGTCTGGACGCGCAGGTGTCGACATCAAAGGTATTTGTCGACTACCCAGGTAAACCTCATCCCAGGAGGCATACCTGGGTAGTCGACAAATACCTTTGAAGTCGACACCCGCGCGTCCAGAGTATCGTGCTGAGCTGACAAACAGCTGATCAGCTGTTTGTCGGCTCAGCGCAGCAGCCATGTAAATTTAAATGAAGCGGCGATTATTTAAATCGCCGCTTCATTTTACTATGTCTAGTTGCCTAATCTACATGCCTCTGGCGACAGAGGCATGTAGTCTAGACGTACCCTCTGTGTAGACCAGGGCTCAGTGTGCAGGCCAACAGACAGTCTAGCTCTAAGTAAGTTCAATTAAAACTTTATTTTGGAGGACAGAATTTAACTCAATTGTGTCATGCTTTTCATTGAAGGCCTGGGTCTAGCTAGTTGTACTACTCATGTGATTTTGTAGAAGCCTAAATGGGTATTTGAAAATGTCAGTGTCTCGTGAGTATTGAGAGAAGCAATCCATTGCTCTCTCTATGTGAATAGTTTAGAAAGCAGTAGTGTAGTGGGCCTTCCCTCTCACATACCCACTATTGACATTTATTTCATAACATAGAGGTAGCTCTAACAATTGGGAAGCCATTCGTTTTATGTTGACCTTAGAATGAATTGCATAGCCCCATATCAGGGGAAATTATTTCAATGTGTTCTACATGGCCAGAAATTTCTATACCCATGTCAGCTTTCCCCATAAAAAGCACTGGGAAACTTCTAGGTATTCAGACTTGCCTTAGTAATGAAGGTTCTTCTTTTTATAAACACCACAGTTTCTGACACTCTCTGAGCAAGAATCAGATAGAGGTGAGACAACAAAAGAAGTGTTTGGCCTGTCATCCAAATGAATAAATAAAAATGTGTCAGGCTTCACATAAAGCACTGCTTTTTACTCATTGCTGGCCTCTAAACGTGTAAGATCTTGGTCATTTCTCTAATTTTAAATATAGTGAGATCAAAGAAACAATGAAATCTAACCTGCTGGCTTTCTAGAACTGTTTCAAAACAAGAATCAATGGAAATTTGCTTAAAAATGTCACATAAGTTACAAAAGGGGAGAATTAGAGAAGAACACTTGTAAGATTACTGCTGATCTTCCCTGTTTTCTATTACTAGACAGTTATTTAGGATCAGACAGTCACCATGGAGAGGCAACCACAATACAATTTTTTTTGGAAGTGAATTGTTGTTAGCCTTTAGAATTATTATTAGGTCTCTCCAGTGACACATACAGTTTTCTGGGTGCTGTAGAAACATAAACAAAGGCCTGGTTCCTAAACCCAAATACCTGATAATTAAAACTAGCTTGTAATGTTCATTGCTTTCTGTGGAAAAACCTGAAAATACTTAGTTTGCCGGAGAGTCTTTTTTCTCCTTTGTCACGGTAATTTGCAGTTTTGGCAGAGGAAAAATAATACTGGGTGTAGAGAAGGAGAAAAATAGAAAGAAAGAAGGAGAAAATTGTTATTTCAAAGGAAAAAAATCTGACCAAACTGACTTTTTTGTTAAAAAGTTTTGTTTTTGAAAAAAATGCCATTCCCCTCATCAAAACTGTTTGATGAGAAATTTTCAATTTTGTTTATATATTCTTGTCCACTGAACCGCTATAGTTGAGAGAGAGAGTGGTTGTGCGTGGCCTCCAGAGATCATCACTTTCCTAGTTTATGGACATAACACAGCCAGAATTGGTAGGAGCTGTCAACAACTTTGCATCTTTCTTTGTCACTCTCTTACTATTGAGAACTATGTATTGGAGGTGATTGAGATGTTTCAAATGTCATCATCTCCTGGCTACACTTCACTCCCTACTCTTTTGGCAAAATCTTGACACTACCATTCAAGCCTTTGCCATGATCACTTATAGCTTGGCTGTTGCAATTCCCTCCACTCTGGGCTATAATTAGAATAAATTCATTTCATGCAGTTAGTACATAGGGTAGAAACCCATTTGCTTTCTGGGATTAGTGTATCATGCGCATTATGTATTCTTGACACTTCTCAATAGAACAATGGATGAATTACAGACTTCTTTTGATGGCAAAGAGCTATTTGCTATACTTTCTATAAATGGTGCTTTGAAATCTATCAATGAAAAATATATAAAGTCTAGGTGCTGGTGCTATTATTGTGTACTGTATGTAATGTCTTAAAGTTTGAGCTAATGTGTAATGGCTAGTTTTTTTAATGGTTTTTCTTATTTTTTTTCTCATTATACCATACACAGCTCTTTAAAAAGACAACTATTTAAAAGTATTCTTTGAACTAGCTTTCTGTTGAAAGATAAAAGCACAGATGATCCCAGTGAGCATCCAGTCTTGCAGCTCTATCCTATCCTGTAGGAATCTCCCATCAAGTCAGGGGGAATATTGTGGAAGTGGTGATGGAAATAAGGACACCCTGTAAATAAATACTCACTACTATATTTATTGAAGAAGTAATGTTCCTTCACTCACTTACTCATTCTCTTACGTTTCCAGCTGTAATGATCTGCTATTGTTTTGTTTACTTTTTCCCCACACTGTCTTAGCACCCGTCACTAATGGTGCATGTTAGTGATCTATGAGAAAGTTAATAGCACTACATAGCTTATTAATCTAAGTTGGCACTGTCAATATCTAACAATATAAAAATGCTTCTCATTACCAATGGACTATAAACAGTTTATGGATTCACTGATACTTAATCTGTATAAATAATGGTGCATCTGTTTGCAGGAACAAAAGTCTAATAAACATATTCTGGACACTAAACGCAAATTACAGGTCAGGAAGAAAATAAAAGACCAAACGTTATCAGCTATATCATAATTATTTAAGCAAAACATCTGCAGTGAGTTCTTCAATAACATGGATGGAATAGTCCAGCTCCAGACGTACCACATGCAACAGAATTCTTGATTCTTATTTTTATCTGTCTGGTAACACTCTCTCCCTTCCTTCCTGTTATCAGCCACCCTCACTTTGGCATTGTACTTTCACTTTGCATCTAGCCTTAAATTACGCGGTAAACCTTTTTAAGGCCGCATAGAGTTTTAGCAGCAACTTCTATAAAGGGATCCTACTCCATAATAGAACTTATGACCTCTACCACAGTATGATTAATTGTTCTAACAATGTGCTAGATAGCTTAGAGACACATAAGACTCAAGGGCTAAAATTTTCTAAAATGTCTAGTAATTTTGGGTTCTTGAATTTTTCCTCAGTCTCTGATTTTTATAATTTAAGGCAGTCTAATTTTCAACAAATGGAGACCCAGCCCACTCTAAAACTCAGATTTTTTTAAAGTATCTCCTTTTGGAAACCCAACCCGGAAGAACCCTAAATCACTACCTACTTTAGAAAATCTTGGCTAGGTTCCTTGCTCTAAAGAACTTGTTATCTAAACAGGTAACACATAATTGCGGAACAAGAGGTAATAAAAAGCAATTGCCAAAATGTGAAAAAATAAGCAGTCCAGTTTTCAAAAGTGCACCTAATACCTCTCACTGAAGTCAATAGGATTATTCACTCAGAGTTTGCAAGATGACTGGAAAACAATATTATAATTTCTATGTCTAACTGAGATGGACTTACTTGAATATGTTATACAAAAAAATGCCTGTGAAATTGTTCCACGTATGAACTGTTTAAAAAAATCTGTAGGAAATGCCGAAATTGTTTTACCCAGTGCAATGCAGTACTTTTTACATTTTATAAAAAATATATGCAATTAAATTACAATTACAAAGAAATTAAACTGTCAGTACAATCAAAACACATCAAATGTATAAATCGGTCTACAACACCTTCTGATTTCTTTGTCTGCTCAAACTTTCTTAAGCTTTTACTTTTTGAGTATCCTATTTATATTTTAGAAAGTTCAGTTAGAGAAAAATACGTGTACATCACGATTATTTAATCTCTTTCCACAAAACAATTAAATGAACATTTATTTCAAAATTAAATTATACTTAACATCAAGAAAAACAACTCAATGTACTCAGAACACTGTTGTAGAAATCTTACTACCTAATGTTCACTTAACCCAGGAAGAACCTGAAAAGGTCAAGATCATGATATAATGGAGCCAGCTTAGTACCAAAGAAGTGGTTAAATAAGAGAGCCAATGTCTGTCTGTTAAATGTGCTTCCTCTTAATGTATTTTGAAGATTGTTGTGAATTAGTTTATAATGTATGGTTGGAATTGCAATTCTGCAAGAAGCTGTTCTGATTCTTGCAGGCAACATACTATATATGCAATGTGTTTCTGTAGTTGCTATAGTAACTTCACTCATTTTTTATTGAATAGCAGAATTAATAGCATATGGTCAGATGAAACCTACACAAATGGCCAAAGCATAATTTTAAAGATACCTAAGGCAGTCTTAAGTTTCTCACTATCCTTTTATTGGAAACTATGCTGATTTTGGTGCTACTGTACATGAGCAAATTTTGGTTTAATCCTGAAACACTTTAAATTGATTTTGTTTTCAGAATGAAATCTTTTGGAAGTAACTCAGAGATGATTCTTTCTACTTAAACTAGTATAAAATACTTCTAAAATCACTAAATTCCTTCAAGAGCTATGGCAATACAAATACAGGCAGTCCCCGAGTTACGCGGATCCGACTTACGTCCTCTCCAGCAGACCAGGGAGAGGAAGCAAAGCGGCGGAACACGCGGGCAGCGGACAGCCCAGACGCATCTGGGCTGTCAGCTGGCCGCGTGCTCCGCGGCTTTGCTCTGCTCTGCTCTGCTCCCCGTCCCCCTGGTCTGCAGACCAGGAGGACGGGGAGCAAAGCAGAGCAAAGCCACGAAGCCCGAGGGCAGCAGGATAGCCACGGCACATTTGGGCTGTCCCGCTGCCCCCGTGCTCCGCGGCTTTGCTCCGGACGCCTGTGGTACAGCAGCTGGGACACTGCTGGTTGGTCCCATAGCGCTGCTCTGGGCGCCAGTGGACCAACCCAGCAGCACCCCAGCTGCTCTGCCCCAGGTGTCCCCAAGTCAGCCACTGCTGAAACTGACCAGTGGCTGACTACAGGAAGCCCCTGCCCCGGGCTTCCTGGAATCAGCTGCTGATCAGTTTCAGCAGCAGCTGACTTGGAGATGCCTGGGGTTCTTAAGTTGAATCTGTATGTAAGTCAGAACTGGCCTCCAGATTCAGCCGCTGTTGAAACTGATCAGTTTCAGCAGCGGCTGAATCTGGATGCCAGTTCCGACTTACATACAGATTCAACTTAAGAACAAACCTACAGTCCCTATCTTGTACGTAACCCGGGGACTACCTGTAATACTAGAAAGGAACATCTTCATGTTCCTGAGCCCATAATCTTCCACCTTGAATTATAAACTGAATTCATTTGAAAACTTCTCAGACAGACACTAATTTCAGGCATTCAGAATAACAAAAGTGAGTATTATATAGTATGTATATCTATACTTGGATACAGAAAAGTTTGTATGCATGAGCAATAAAGAGAGAAGTGAAATTTAAGTTTAATAACAAAAAAATTAAATAACTCAAAAGCATATTCATATTTAATAAACAACCCCTACTAATCATTTAAACTGAAATAGTGTAAATATTGTATAGACACTAACAACACCAATTTTGCTGCCCATATTTAAACAGTGTAAACCCAAAGTTAGAAATCTGTTGACTTTATCAGTTTATTCTAAATCTATCTTGGTGTAATTCCGGTACAATAAAGTCTAAAATGAAAAAAATGTTATCAAGATTGGCATCATCTTCTGAAAATTGTTCAGAATAAATTCTTAAATAGAAAAATGTCCTCCCTTGAACTTTCCCATCATTTCAGAAATCTGAAATTCATAAAGCAAACCTGACCAAATAATTCTCTAAAAGTTTGGTGACAGTAAACAATATATATATATATATATATATATATATATATATATATATATATATATATATATCTCAGGAGTTAGTTTGAAAATAATTATATATAAATTCAAATAAACACAGTGAACCTATGGTTTCTATGTACAGAAATCCTTTTTCATATCAAGTAACTCATTGTCGAGGCTTTTTGTTTTTGAACAACTTGTCCAAAAGCAAAGTATGAAGTGGTTATGCTTTGATTGCCTCACAAACAAAGATACCAACAGCAGCAACCATTTTCCTCATCTCCATACATAGAGAACTTAATCATTTTACAGCTGAAGTCAAGATGAATAATTCCCTGCCTTTTGTGATTCTGAAACCTATGGCTACAGAAGACTGCTCATGGATAGCTATGTGGGAGAGTTATTTTTGAAAGGTTTAATCATTATTGGCAGCTTGGGTTGTGACTTCACAGCCCAGAAATTTCATTTCATGTTGGTGGTTTCACATGAGAGAACTTGGGCAAAACCACATTGTGTCCATCAAAGGCTAGCTAAAGGAGTTAAAACATGAACAGAGCATATTATTTGGAAAACTTTAGGGATATTAAGGATAATGCTGGGCTACTTTTCATTTCATGGGCATGTCACAGGAGATGAGGGTATAGGTGCTCAGACCCCATGGAGCCATTCAGTGGAAACTAAATAGCACAGTATTAACAGAAAAATTAATATAAGTGTGTTGTAGTTTAAAAAGCGACGAGGAGTCCTGTGGCACCTTATAGACTAACTGAAGTGTAGGAGCATAAGCTTTCGTGGGCAAAGACCCACTTCGTCAGATGCATGTAGTGGAAATTTCCAGAGGCAGGAATAAATATGCAGGCCAGGATCAGGCTGGAGATGACCAGGTGGATCCAATCAAGGAGGATGAGGCCCACTTCTAGCAGCTGATCTGGAGGTGTGAATTCCAAGAGAATAGAAGCTGCTTTTGTAGTTAGCAAGCCATCCACAGTCTTTGTTTAATCCAGAGTTGATTGTGTCAAACTTAAAGATGAACTGTAGCTCAGCAGTTTCTCTTTGAAGTCTGGTCCTGAAGTTTTTTTGCTGCAGGATGGCTACTTTTAGATCTGCAATTGTGTGTCCAGGCAGATTGAAGTGTTCCCCTACAGGTTTTTGTATGTTGCCATTCCTAATATCAGATTTGTGTCCATTGATTCTTTTACGTAGGGACTGTCCTGTTTGGCCGATGTATATAGCAGTGGGGCATTGTTGGCACATGATGGCATATATTACGTTGGTGGATGTGCAGGAGAATGTACCAGTGACAGTATGGCTGATCTGGTTAGGTCCTGTGATGGTGTTGCTGGTGTATATATGTGGGCAGAGTTGGCACCGAGGTTTGTTGCAAGGATTGGTTCCTGAGTTCGAGTTCGAGTTATTATGGTGCGGTGTGTAGTTGCTGGTGAGAATATGCTTCAGGTTGGCGGGTTGTCTGTGGGCAAGGACCGGCCTACCTCCCAAGGCCTGTGAGAGCGAGGGATCATTGTCCAGAATGGGCTGAAGATCACTAATGATGCGTTGGAGAGGTTTTAGCTGGGGACTATAGGTGATGGCCAGTGGTGTTCTGTTGGTTTCTTTCTTGGGCTTGTCCCGTAGCAGGAGGCTTCTGGGTACACGTCTGGCTCTGTCAATCTGTCTTCTCACTTCCTCGTGTGGGTATCGCAGTTTACAGAATGCTTGTTGAAGGTCTTGTAGGTGTAGGTCTCTGTCTGAGGGGTTGGAGCATATGCGGTTGTACCTCAGTGCTTGGCTGTAAACAATGGATCGTGTGGTGTGTCCGGGATGGAAACTGGAGGCATGCAGGTAAGTATAGCGGTCGGTAGGTTTTCTGTATAGGGTGGTATTGATATGACCGTCACTTATTTGTATCGTGGTGTCCAGGAAATGGACCTCCCGTGTAGATTGGTCCATGCTGAGGTTGATGGTGGGGTGGAAGCTGTTGAAATCAGCTGTTGGCTGACCTGGAACAACGCTTCCTCAGCTCTCGTCCACTTACACCCCTTCTCTACCTACGCTACATCGATGACATCTTCATCATCTGGACCCATGGGAAGGAGACTCTGGGTATGGCAGGAGACCACATAAGCAAATGTGATACCAGTTGCATTGTTTCTAATATTCCAGGATAGATTCCAAAGTCTACACTTTTCCTGGTATTACTGGTACAAAATATGCAGGACATTTATCAACAACAGTTTTCTCCTTTCAACAGCTACTAGTCAATAAGTATCCAGTTATGCTCCCACTTAAGTCAATTATAAAACTCTGAAGGCCTGATCTAAAGCTCATTAAAGTCAATGGGAAGACTCACAAGGACTTCAGTGGACTTTAGATCCAGCCATAACAGCAGATAAACCAAATCTCAAGGTACATTCTGTCATTAGGACTCAAATTACCACAAATTCATACTCCAATTTATAGCTTAATCCCAATGTTTAGGTGGATATCAAATCTTTATATCAAAGTTTGAAATTAGCTTCCGCTCTTCATTGCCATCTTCATTGTCACATGAAAAACCATGTTAGACCATGTAAAGTTTTTGCAGCTAAGATCTTTGTCATGTGTACTTAGCACAAAACAGGGGTGTTCCTGCCAAAAAAGAATCCACAGTAATAATAATGAGTTGTAGTTAAGATTACTAAAAGAACCAATAATGAAACTGCAATACAAGATATTAAAGTAAATATTAAAATCTACAATTTGGAGATTCCTCCCTTAAGGTTGTTGAGATGTTAAAAAATACACATCTAGAATAGCCAACAAAAAGAAAATATGTACAGCTCTAGAAAGTTACCCAAATCATTGTCTCTCTCTCTCTCTCTCTCTCTCTCTCTCTCTCTCTCTCTCTCCACTTTACTTACAATATGTCCAGGGAATTGTTTCTCTGTGGTATAATTAACTTAAATTGTGAAGCAGTCCTCAGGTTTCTGTGGTAAAATCCTCAGGAAGGTGGAAATTCTATAGCAATATGAGACAGATAGACATCTTTCAGAAAATGAGCTTTAAAAACCAAGTCGAAGAGAATTTGTTTTATTCCGTTAGGATCTATTTACATTTAACTCTGTTTTTTAATGTTTCCCACCTGATTTCAGGCATCTCCCCATTGTCCTGATTGTCATAGTATTCACTGCCACACAAATCAGGGGAACATGCTGCAGTGTCCAGCTATCCAAGCTGCTGAATGTAAATGGCAGACCACTTGCTCTCACCTATGAGAAAACATTCTTATATGGCAGTGGGAGCAAAGAGAGGGAGGGTTTCCAAAGCTTTGTGAAATGTTTTCAGCTTGCAAAGTCCTGCTTCTCTACTAGGCTGAGATTTAGCGCTTGTCTGTAGACTTCTTCCTTCTAAGGAAAGCAGAACTAGATAGCCAAACACTAGCTTGTGCATTCCAGCTGGGGACTAAAATAAAAGTAAACATGGCTGCCAAGATACCAGAAAATCTGAGTTTCTGTTCTGACTGATTGACTTCTCTGAGAGAAATCCCCAAAAAACAAATTATGCAGCTCTAGGCTTGTAGAATTCACATGGCTTTGGTTACAGTACGTGGACCGAGGCCTGTTGTACAATAAGTATACCTTCTGTAACCTCCTGTATCTCAGGTTGATGAGTGGAATAGTACAATATAGCGATGAAGTATGTGAGCCAACATATACACTTTATTGTGTGGATGAGATAGACTGGAGTAGAATTGTAATGGGACAATTTGTTTTTTAGGATGGGGATGAAATGATTCTGTTTCTCATTGGTGATGCAATTTTAGAGCATGAGTTCTGGTCACTAGTTGTAGTCTAGATCTTTGTTCATAGTACATAAATACTGGTTGGTGACTTGCAATATGAGGTAAAGACAAGTGATATGTGTTGGAAGAGTGGTGAAATCTGTTGGGTCTGATGACTTGTGGTTACTATGTTGGTTAGAACAGATGTGGGCAATAATTTTTGCCAGGGGGCCACTTCATGAATTTTGGTATTGGTTACAGGACGGCTCCAGCCCCCTCCCCCCCCCCCCCCCAGAAGGGGCAAGGCCTTGGGCTGAAGAGTACAGAGAGAGAGCGTGAGTGTGAAAGAGAGACACTCTTTGTGGGAAAGACAAGCTTTGTGACACAGATTGAGTGTGTGTTGCACAGAGACTGGGAGAGTGTGTTTGTGTAAGCGGGGGAATGGTCCCGCTATTGTGGGGAACTTTTCTGGCTTCTATACCACCCCGGTGAAATGAACCAGCGAAAGGATCTGAGTCCCCGCTCCCACTTCCTTTACCCCATGGCTTCCCTGATCCTGAGGGCTCCCCCTCCACTCTCCTGAGTAGAAGAGACCTCAAAACCCCAACAAGGCTGGGCCCACATTTTGTAGTCACTAGGGGCAGGAGTTTGGGTGGGTGTCCCCACTCTGAGGTGCTCTCTTCACACTGCAGGCTTTCTTGGCCCAGTGATCATTTCATAAGGTTCAAAGCAAATACAATTTATTAAACATCAACTGATTAAAGAGAAAAGGATAAGAAAAAATGAGAATGGTTAAATGAGAACACAAAACAGGGACATCAAAACAGCAGTCTGCAGAGTATAAGGACAGTCCACAGTTTCTTCCTTATAGGCCCCTTAGAGGCCCTGGATATGCTGCAGGGGGGGTGCAGGCTGGACACGCTTGCTCTGGCAGTGACCACACAGCCTCAAACTCTAAGTGGCCAGACCCCTCTCCCAGTCTGGCTTGCTGGGCCTCTTGGCTGGTGATATCTCCCTGCCCAGAGCCTCTCCCCACACTTTGCTGGTCCCAGCTGCTCACCACACCCAACTGTAGGCTGTTCTGCTTTGCCAGTCTCCAGCTCCTTGCATTGCTTCTCTGTCCCTTTTGGCTTCTCTGAGCACTGCCAGTCTGCTGCTCAACACAGGGTCTGCGCTCCTTGCACTGTGTGTGCCTGGCTCTGTTGCTGCAAAACTGTCTTTCCACACAGCTTGCACTCCTTGGGCTGTCTGTGTCTGGCTCTGTTGCTGCAGGACTTCTTCTCCACACAGCCTGCTCCTCTTAGCAGTCTCTCAGCTCTCTCCTTGCTCAGAGAGACCCAGAACAATCCCAGCTTACAGGGAGGACGGGGCCTGTCCTCTCACTTTCCTCACTGGCCTGTCCAACCTGTCAATCAGGCCGAGCTGGAGTGTTGGCTACTTTCTATTGTCTCTGGGGTCTGTCAGTCTCCGGGCCCTGATTTCTCATGGACCCTTCCCCTTTTGACACTGGGAGCTGGCAAATCAAAAACTCCCACAGAGTTTTAGTAAGGGGCTAACGGTCCCCTTACATAAGGCAGAGTGAAGCAAAATGCAGGACAATGTAGCACTTTAAAGACTAACAAGATGGTTTATTAGATGATGAGCTTTCGTGGGCCAGACCCACTTCCTCAGATCAAATAGTGGAAGAAAGTAGTCACAACCATATATACCAAAGGATACAATTAAAAAAAATGAACAAATATGAAAAGGACAAATCACATTGCAGAACAGGAGGGGGATGCGGGGGGGGGGGGGGAGGAAGGAAGGTGTCTGTGAATTGATGATATTAGAGGTAGGGAGAGTGGGATGTTTGTGAGTTAATGGTATTAGAGGTGATAATTGGGGAAACTGTCTTGGTAATGGGTGAGATAGTTCAAATGTTTGTTAAGTCCTTGTTGGAAAGTGTCAAATTTTAACATGAATGACAGTTCAGAGGATTCCCTTTCAAGTGCAGATGTAAAAGGTCTTTGTAGCAGAATGCAGGTGGTTAAGTCATTTAGAGAGTGTCCTTTCTGGTTAAAATGGCAAGAAACTGTTTTCTCTTTGTGATCTTGTCTGATATCTGTTTTGTGGGCATTAATCCTTTGGCGAAGTGTCTGAGATGTTTGTCCAATGTACATAGCAGACGGACACTTTCGGCACATGATAGCATAGATTATATTTCTGGATGCGCAGGAATATGTGTTCTTGATCTTATAACTCACTTGGTTAGGTCCAATAATGGTATCAGCAGAATGAACATGTGGACAAAGCTGGCAACGGGGTTTGTTGCAAGGGAAGGTACCAGGGTTGGTATTAGTGTGGTATGTCCTGTGGTGGTTGGTAAGAATCATCTTGAGGTTAGGTGGTTGTCTATAGGAGACTATGTGTGAGACAGTGTGTGTCCATGTGTGTGTATGGCACCGAGATTCTTTGTGTGTGACAATGATATAGAGTGTGTGTATGCTGGCTACTGCTGGGTAAGCTTGTGAGAGAAGCCATGCGATGTCTCTTTAAGACAGGAAAAGCTGTCCCGCTCTGTTCCTTCCCCTTCCCTCACTCTGCAGAGTTGTCCGGGAGGGAGAGTGTGTGTGTGAGAGAGAGAGACAGAGTGCAAGCACTGAAATCTTAGAAACATGGCACTGCCTCTTAAGATAGGCTCTCTTCTGAGTCACTTACCATCCATGCTTCAGATTGGAGCAGTTCAACTGTGTGTCGCCCTCTCCATGAGCCCTGTTCTGCAGATATGGGGTACAGGGATAGGGGGACACCCTAACTTCAGCACTTCCCCTCCCCCGCTTTCTCCCTTCCTCTTCACTCTGCACAACTAGCAGGGGACTCCTGGAAGCAGCTTAGCTGCAGGACAGAGCAGGGCGGGGGGCAGGGGGGGAGGGAGAGCTGAACACATGCTGCCAGCTCTAAGTATGCACCTCTGTTAATCATCTGGGTGCACCAGAGAAATGCCTGATTTTGCCCACCCTTGGGTTAGACAAAGACTGGGATGTTTAAACTGTTCTTGTTATTGGTAGAGTGTTCTTTTTTTTGGCAGGCTCCAAGGTATGTTTGATGGGAGTATGCAGGATCATAGTGTACGTTGTTTGTTGATCCCTAATTGCAAACTTCTAGAACTTTTAACATTCAGATCTGCTCTGTAGTGCATGTTCACAGAGCTCGATCCTCACTGGTCCTTTCTTTTGTGCTGTGTTTACCACATCTTTAATAGTGGGCTCAGTTTTCAGTCCCTGATCAGGCTGGGCCATGAAGATACAGAAGGGGGGAAAGGAGTAGAGAACCAGATGTTATACCTAATTGTAGGCTTGCACATCAGTCTCTATGGAATCACTGCAACTGCTGTACTTTAGAGACTTTAAGATGCTCTAAATTATCTCAGGAGATTTTTCATGCCATTCCAGGATTAGGGAAGCATATATGCAGAACCATATTTCCCCTTCTCACTGGCCCTCAGTGGTGTTCAGTGTAGGCTAGGTGGAGGCCAGTGAGTGTAAAGTTTCATAGAATCATAGAATACTAGGACTGGAAGGGACCTCAAGTGGACCCAGTACTAGACCCAGTACTGTCTAGACCATCCCTGATAGACGTTTATTTAACCTGCTCTTAAACAATGTAATATGCTAATATGTAATGTTGGATGTAACATGTTATCAGATCAAAATAATAGTGATTTACATGAATGCCTCACAGGTGTAAATGATTGCCCAAAACAAGGGAGAACCCCCAGATGTCTATTATCTTATCTAATAAGATTCTCTTAATCCAGAATGACATCCATTTTGATCCTACCCAAGTAGTAAGGAGTCTGTAACAAAAATTCAGATTTGTTACAAGCAAAATGATGAAATGGAGTTGGAGGCCCCTGAAATCAAACTTTCTTTGTAAGTGTTGTTAGATTTTGTAACCTCAATACTCCGCCAATATTTTTATCTTTTTAGACAGAAGGAATAATCCTCTCAGGTTTATTTTCCATGGAATGAATTGCCAAAGAAAAGAGACCTAAAAAGTACACTCAAACCTTTGTAGGGATTGGTCATTATTAAATAAATCATACCTTGAGTCCAGGGTGGCATCACACAAGCAGCAAAGCTTTGCATATTCCACTTTGGTTACTGATTTTGACATGTGAGATCTTGTACTTCCTAAAATAATATTTATCAGTGTACTCTTATGGATGCCCATCTGTCATGGGTGAATGTGTAAATGGGAATAGCCTACCCCTTTCTGGCATGAAGCCTTTGGCAGGCCAGCCCTAGTCATTAAACAGAGCGAACTGAGCAAGGGACAGAAGTTCCTTAGAAAGAGCTGCAGACAGATGCTGTAGAAAGGGAAAATTTCCTGGAATAGTCCCTGGAAAAGACTCCAGGAACGAAGGCCCCGGGGACCAGCCCGGTGACCATTGCTCTGTACAAGGGGCAATGAAGCGGGTGAGTATGGACGTTGAAAAAGGTGAACAGCCTACAGTGGGCTTTTTTCAACCAAAATCTGATAGTGCTGGGATGAAGGAAGATCCAGGGGAGGATCCTATGGCCACTGTTCCATACAAGAGGCAATAATCTCTGTGGGGCATAAGTTTTGTATTAAGTCCAGGGTGGGCAGACATTGTTTTATTTAAAGGAAGGACTGAGGACTGAAGAAGAGAGTGACAAAAGTTTGCAGAAACTAAGGTGATTTGAGCTACAGTGTGGAACTTCCATTATACCATTGAGATATGTAATAATAGATTACCCTGTGATACAGTGTCCTCAGCCCTAGAGAGTGTACAAAGAGTATTGTCCCTAGTGGTAGGGGAGGTGGAACTGAGGCTGGTGCCCGTGAGGCACTTTTTGGCTATGAAAGCATGCTCCAAGATCTAATATTTTAAAAGAAAATCCAAATAGTGCCATTTCTAACATTTTAACATTTCATCTTCTGTCAACTACCACCACTACTCGTCATGAATATAGGTTTATATTTTTCAATCAGTTCTTCTCCTGACTAAAACATCTTAAACCATTTCTGGGCAAATTCCTCTTTGGGATAAATGCACTGTGTTTACAACCATACAAGGGATAATTTTTTTTTTATTATTAGTTTGGCGTCTTGCTGCTGTAGCAGCTGAGCAAAGAAAAGCTATGGGCTCAGCCAGGCAGGTCCTCTTTACCAAGGACATCTTTATCTTGGTCATGTGTAAATATCCACAATGTAACAGTCAAATCTTCCCCAGATTTGAGTTTCTTATGCAAACCCAAAACCCTGGTTTAGGTAACATCCTTATGTGGGCGAGTGTTGTAGAAACCATTTGAACATGAGCCATGTCTACACTACAGCTGATAGCGTTCTTCCTCACGTGAGTGGATAGCCACATACATTAGGCTTTGCCTGAGCTAACACACTACAAGCTGCAGCAAAGCTGGGTATAGCCCAGATAGTGGCTCCAGCTAGTGCCTTTTTACAAATTCTGCTGCACATCTTGGGTACATCCTGGGCAACTTGCCTGACCTGTTGCCTAGGCTACTCCCAGGTATACTGCTATTTTTTGCTTGCTATCTAGCACGTCTGTTTCCTTATGCTTGGAAGCATGCTCCCAGCTTTAGTATAAATATATATTATGAGAACCTCTCAGTTAACAGGGACAGAATAGGGTCTCTGAATCCTACACAGTAAGTTACTTATAAATCAAATGGCATAGTCATGTTTAATGTCTATCTCACTATAACGTGCAAGACTGACAGAAAACTGTTTCTCTTGCTGAAGTCAAAAGCAAAGGGCATGTCATGAGTTAGATACATCTCAGTGGTGTATTGATCACTTGGATTATGGTAACAGTTTCATTTTAAAAAAAATCTTCAATTTGAAAGTGGTATTTCAAAATATTTTGAATACTAGCATACTTGAAAGAACTCTTCATTTCTGCAGTACTGGTACTTACCATAACAAAACCCTGCTGTAAATTCCAGCTGTGAGTTGTCTCATTGATCCCTTAGCATACAACCTTTTATTGTGTTAACATTGTGGGTAAGGAGTTCTTTTGTTTGTTTCTTTTTGTTTTTAGGGAGAATGAGGTTAGAATTTTGTTTTGTTTTTGTTTTTTTTTACATCGATGTAAGATAAAGGGCTTACACTGAAGACTACCACTGACCTCAATGGACATTGGATCATCCCCTAAATGAACAATATATTTCTGATTCACTTGGGAAATTAGTCCTTGGACTCCATCACAATCTCTTAACCAATTCCAAGACATGATCTCATCCTTATGATATGTGTTGGGCAATTTGTTTCTGTAATGGATGTGCTGGCAAAAAGCCAGGGAGGATGAGTAAAAAATCCCCTTCTCTCTGTTATTTTTGTCAGCCCTTGTAAGCTTTATTAAACTTGCAAAGCTCCACTTAGGAGTTCTGACTAAATTGCTAAAGACAAAAGGCCAAATTCTGCCCTCTGAAATATGCAGTGTCTCCCACTGAGATCAATGAATGCAGGGCATATATACATCTGAAGTTTGAATTTGTCCTAGAGGACACTGTTCTGCCTTGATATTCTTTCAACTGTTCATGGGTCCCTTCCAAATTTCCTCCTCTTAAGATGATTTTATGTGATAATTCTGTTGGGGGCATATCTGTAACTTACATCACATCAGCCAGTCAGCACTGGCTTTTTGATCGTAAGCTCTATTAGACTGAATGCTCTTTCGGAACAGGAACTGTCATTTACTATATATTTGTACAGTGCCTAACTCAAAGGAACCCCGCTGCCCTGGTTGTTATTTCAACACTTCCATATTATAAATGTTAAATAATTGGCTAACAATATTCATAGTACTAGAGCTGTGGAAGCGTATTTTTAATCCTGCTCCCGCCCTGCCACACACTACCCACTCCACCCACCCCTGCTGTTATGACAAGGGGTCATTCAGCACCTGTGGGATCCTGGTCCCTCTGCAAGTCTCTACACTAATCCAACGCAAAACTCTACAGACTATGAAAATTACTCCAAACTTCTCTAAGGCTAGGCCCAGGGATGAGAACCAGGGATCTGCACTTGGATCATTTGTTAAACAAGCAAAAATAAGGTTCACTCATTTTAATGCTGAAGGTAATTAACCACTGAAACAAACCACCAAGGGAAGTGATGAATTCCCCATCTCTTGGTGTCTTCAAATCCAGACTGAATGCATTTCTGGAAGGTGAAGGTTAGTCAAACAAAAGCTGTTAAGCTCAATACAGGGGTAACTGGTTGAAATGGCCTGTGTTATATAGGAGGTCATGTTAGATGATCTAATGGTCCCTTCTAACCTTAAAATCCATGAATCAATAAGGTGGACAAACAGAGTCTTTGACTCTTGACCTCAGAAGTAAGACATTTCTTGATTGAGAGAGACAAGATAAAAACTTTGGATAATTTTCCCCATGCTGTTGTTTATTTATGTGTAATATCTACATTGTTCTTGCCAAGTTTTTGAAGGAAGGTATTATGAAGCCAGAGTCACAATTCTCACCTCTCCAGAAATCAGCAGAGTTCAAATCTACATTCTCACAAACATTGTCCTGATTTCTATATCCTAACAAACATGTTATAATCCTTTGTTAAGAGGATGGCCCTGGACCATCAGTGGAACTTGTTGAATTGTTTGTCTCAAATAATTTAGCCAATTAATGCTGTCAGATTTGTTGGAAGAAAATAATTCATGAATACTTTTGATAATGATGATTTATTTATTTATTATATATTATAATCAAAGGTAACTTACATTTCTTATAGGTACTATTATATTGCAACCTCATTTTGTGAGTGGAGGGACTCAAGACAGGGAGTTGGGAGGGTTGATTTACAATGCTATGTATAAGAAATTTAAGTGTGTGGCACGGGGCCTTCATGCAGAAGCAACTGTGGGGGCATGCAGGGCAAGGGAACTGGAGGTCTGAAGGGATGCAGGAATCAAGGCATCAGGTGGGGGTTGTGGGTGGCTCATTGTAAGGGGATGGCACGTGGAGAAAGGAATGCAGAGCAGGCTCAGGTTTGGGGGAGTCTGGGACTGGGGGAGGGATCTTGGGGCTGGTCTGGGGCAGTACTGGTTTTAGCTGGGTTATGTGGCTGGTGAACAGTTGCTGGCCTGTACTGCTTCTATGCCTGCGTTGCTCAGCATCCAGCCAGCGCAGTGAGAGAGGGGCAGCATAGGCTGGGATGTGGGCACCCCACCAGGAGACCATTTGGAAGGGCACATTCCTTCTACAGTGCACCCCCAGCTGGCCTCTTTAATCTACTTGGCTGTCTTCTGCTTAGTGCCCTGTGCTGGGCTGCCTGCAGGAGAGCCCTGGAGCCAGTGTGAGCAGAGCTAGGATCAAGCTGTGAACTACCCTTCCTCCACTGGAAGCAGAGCCCCCCAGCACCCGCTGACTCCTTTTTACTGGAGCAGTGAACCAAAGTGAATCACCTTACTCTCACCTGTGATCATTATTACTATTCACCTAGCTCCAACTGTCACTCAAAGTCACTACCTCCAGACACCAGGCATGATTGTCAATCAAAATCACACACCCAAACTAGCGTCTGTCTGTCCAGAGTTAATAGAAAGGATACATTTGCAGTCCTTTTGATTCATTATATTTAAGATGAGCTTTGCTTTGAAAACAGTAGATGCAGTAAAGATAGCAATGATTGAGTCAGGTTGTTACTTAAGTCACTCTAATAGATAACCCGATTGATAATGAACCCCTCAGATAGAATAGTGCTTTGGGCCATATAAATACATAGATATAAATAGACTCCTTTCTTCTGATACAGTCATTTCAAGTATGGGCTATTTTAAAGCATTTATTATTTTCATAACTTCATCATATTCTCTACAATAGTAAGCTGTTCCTTAAGTTTTTCAATTGTCCCTGGTATGAAGAGATGCTAACACCATTTGTTTCTGAAGGTGCTTGCTTGCCACACAAATTTAGTAACCCTTTCACTTACATTGTAGAAAATTATTCACATCAGAAGCAAAGAATTCTTTAGCTGAAGCTACGTAAAGATCTATTTACATTATAGGGATTAATCTCGCAGAATGATAAACTTCTTGCTTGCAAAATCTCACATTTTGTCCAGTTCAGTTGCGTATTATTTTGTGGAAAATGGATTGGAAATTATGACTGTAGAGATGGCACTTCATCAAAATTAATACCATTGACAAAGATACTGGTCAAAAGCAAAATTCTTTGATTACAATGTAGTAGTCTATAACAATGAAAGGTAACGTTTAAAATTGATCAAAAGGAAAAACTTTTTTTACACAATTCATCACTAACTTGTGGAACTCATTGCCTCATGATACATTTTAGTCCAAAAGCTTAGTAGGATTTGGGTGTATAAATAACCTAAATGGCTACAGTTATGTTGAAAAAGAAAAAAATAATATAAGTTAAGAGTATCAACATTCATGCTTCAGACCATAATCCATCCATGAACTAATAAGACTGGGAAAGCCCAAATAATCCTCAGAACAGTTCAATGAAAGTTGATTTCTCATTTGTCCACTTTTCCCTGGACACTCGCAGCCTGTCCTGCCCCTCATTCTCTGACCAGCATTAATGTTCATGATGAGAGGACCCTAGTAATCCTACCTTGCAATTATGGGCACAAATGTTTACTTTATGGTGGTGTGTGTGTGTGTGTGTGTGTGTGTGTGTGTGTGTGTGCACGCACGCCTTCATACACAGCCATTGACACAAGAATAACCAGAGAGGAGAGCATCATTTCTCTTAACATGTACATTTACATGTGTGTACACAGACGGATACACACATATATATTGTCACATTACATTGTTCAGCACAATCTCTATGGGTATGTCTACACTACCCCGCTAGTTCGAACTAGCGGGGTAATGTAGGCATACCGCACTTGCAAATGAAGCCCATTTTTAAACGCCGGCTTGTTCGAACCCCGTGTACGCCTCGTGGAACAAGCCGGCGTTTAAAAATGGAGCCGGCCGGCTTATGCAAATGAAGCCCGGGAAATTCAAATCCCGGGCTTCATTTGCAAGTGCGGTATGCCTACATTACCACCCTAGTTCGAACTAGGGTGGTAGTGTAGACATACCCTCAATTCTTTGCCCGTCTAAAATATGCTGAATTAGAACCTGGAGAAAGTCTTCAGTATTGGTATCATTTAAGAGAAATCTTTATATGTTCTATTTATATTGTTTTATCTAGTTTGTTTTACTAATTCTTTAGGGAGAGTTTACTTGGTAGTGTTGCTAACAGAGAGTGTGAAAAAGAAGAAGTGCCCCCGAGTGAAAACCTTATTAACATCAATTCAATGAATTTAATTCTTTCTGGAATACTGCCACCAATTACTTTTTGGCACGCTGACTTAAACTGTATGTTATACCTGTAGCCACCATGTACGTACACCATAAGCATTATCCTAATTGGCTAAGCAGTTGGGAAATTTCAATCTGACCTGACCTGAGCTTGCATTGAAGAGAGAAATGAGAAAATACAAATTAAGAAGTTGTTATGAATGTTGCTGATGAAAAGGACACATGCAAATACATGCAATCCTTCAATGCCTAAACAATCTTTGTTGGTGCTAAACATTTTAGGCTGAAGAGAAAAAAAGTAAAGATTTTGGCTTAGAAGGACTCAACTGAAAATCTTAACATTTCCATAATGGATAATAAAAAAATAAACAAACAAATATCTGTACAAATGAGCTTGCAAAAGTTTGTGGATTGTTCTAGGTATTAAGAGCAGAGCTTTGGCTTTTATGAATTGTCATAGCACTAATGAAAGTGATGGAGTTATGACAACTTGCTATATATGGAAAGGTCCTCAGGTAATCCTAATGGCCACTCCATATGTAGGTGTGCTTTCAAAATCACAGCTGCATAGGTGGGCAACATGGTGGTATCTATAATCACAGAGAGCTCAGACCAAATAATTTATTTTTGAAATTTTATATAAATCTGAGCTTAGCACTGAGCGTACAAACCTCCAGTTCCCTGTAGTCCGGTAAAACAGACTTTCTACAATGGACAATGATATTTGGTCTCTGCAGCCACAGTCGCATTTTAATGTAGCACATACATCCTTCCCTAGTTATATTTTAGAATAGCAATCCTACATCCCTTTTTCTGATTAGACTGGGGGGAAACAATTGCAAGTAAACTTCTGTGTTTGTGACGGTTCTTTGTGATATATGCTACCATTCAAAAGTCTCAGGCTTCCTTTTGCAGTGGTGCTACATCTAATTGTGGAGTTACCACTTGACCGTCAATTGAAATATGCTGTCAGAAATGGTGCTGCAAATATTTTTGGGTGAGGGTGCTGAGCTGCACTCCCTGCCTTAGACCTGTTTAAATCAGATTGACAGCTCTCTCAGACTGGATGGACCAGACTCCATTGCTGCAAATGGTGTCTGTTCTGTGCAGTCTGAAAGAGTTGGCCACCCTTACTGACACAGGCTAGGGACACAGCTGGGGGCAGTTGAAGAGCCCTGGGCCAGCAGCTGGACCGTAGAGCTGCCAGAGCTGATAAGATATAGAGACTGTGTCAGGGCCAGTTGGAAGCAGGACCCTGATGGCCAGAGATGCCCATGGGGCTGGTGGGTGATGGGACTCCAACTGAGGCCAGTAGGGGCCACCTAGAGGCCAGGACCCAGAGCTGAAGCAGCTGAAGCAGGGTTAGCCCCCAGGCTTGGGGAAGCTGAGGTGCAAAACCTGTGGGTGCTGCAGTGCCCCCCATACCCTGATTTCTCTGGCCTATACTGCAAGCTTGATTCTAGTTTTGTTTGCTCTGGGTAATTATTTAATAGTCTCTTCATCTTCCTGAAGCTCCTTCTATACAGCCCAAGACTTATCCCAATGAGTGTGTCCAAGGGACCTGGGAGATTATTTCAACATAGGATTTGTCTACATGAAACATCAGACAGTGTAAATTCTAGTGTCCGTTGGTATGTCACCTAGTAACTAGCTCGGGTGGACTCTGCTGAAAGCTTCGTAGTGCAAGTTAATGTGTTGCTGATTAAAAAGCCAGAATGGTTCATCCAGATCAAGTAGCATGGAATATATGAGGGAGCATTGGAATTTGTACTCGTTTGGTGCAGATTAATGCAGCCTATAGACAAGCACAGCATGTTCTGAGCCACACTCTACCACATTTAGCAGTATCCTTGCCAGTCACACCAGAAATGGGAGAACTGACCCTTTTGAGTTGATAAGAATGCATTTCTTTCATAGGCTGTTTTCATAGTCTTTATTTTATATAAACTAGTTGGCTACGTCTACATTGGCGTGATTTTCCGGAAATGCTTTTAACGGAAAAGTTTTCCGTTAAAAGCATTTTCAGAAAAGCGCATCTATAATTGGCAGGATGCTTTTCCGGAAAAGCACTTTTTGCAGAAAAGCGTCCGTGGCTGATCTAGACGCGCTTTTCTGCAAAAAAGCTTTTTTGCGGAAACAGTACTGTGCTGTCTACACTGGCCCTTTTGCGCAAAAGTCTTTTGGAAAAAGACTTTTGCCTGAATGGGAGCAGCATAGTATTTCCGGAAAATCACTGACGATCTTACATGAGATCATCAGTGCTTTTCCAGAAATTCAAGCGGCCAGTGTAGACAGCTGGCAAGTTTTTCCGGAAAAGCGGCTGATTTTCTGGAAAAACTTGCCAGTCTAGTCACAGCCGTTTTGTGTCTCAAAAGTAAACTGCACAATAGCATTGAATAAAAAATGAAAGGTCTCTTAACATTGATGGCAAAATGCTTTCTTGAGTAGGGTCAGAAATATTAGCATAGGGTATGTCTATACTACCACCCTAGTTCGAACTAGGGTGATTAATGTAGGCAACCGAAGTTGCAAATGAAGCTCCGAATTTAAATATCCCGGGCTTCATTTGCATCTTGCCGGGCGCCGCCATTTTTAAAGCCCCAGTAGTTCGGACTCCGTGCCCGCGGCTATACGCAGCACGGAGTAGGTAGTTCGTGGAATGAGGTGTACCGGTAGTTCGGATTAGAGAGCCTAATCCGAACTACCTACCCCGTGCCGCGTGTAGCCGCGGGCACGGAGTCCGAACTACCGGGGCTTTAAAAATGGTGGCGCCCGGCAAGATGCAAATGAATCCCGGGATATTTAAATCCCGGGCTTCATTTGCAACTTCGGTTGCCTACATTAACCACCCTAGTTCGAACTAGGGTGGTAGTGTAGACATACCCTATGTGACTGTTTTTAACATGTTCTTGACTATCTGGATGGCTCTGTAAATATCATATATCATTATATGCTAATAGTCTAAATCAGATCCTCTCAACCTTTCCAGACTATTGTAACCCTTTCAGGAGTCTGATTTGTCTTGCGAACCCCAAGTTTTGTCTCACTTAAAAATTACTTGTTTATAAAATCAGACATGAAAATACAAAAGTGTCACAGCACATTATTACTGAAAAACTGCTTTTTCATTTTTACCATATAATTAAAAAATAAATCAATTGGAATATAAATATTGTATTCACATTTTGGTGTAGAGTAGAATCATAGAATCATAGAACTGGAAGAGACCTCAGGAGGTCATAGAGTCCAGCTCCCTGCCTAAGGCAGGACCAATCGCAACTAAATCAACCCAGCCAGGGCAATGTCAAGCCAAGACTTAAAAACCTCTAGGGATGGAGATTCCACAACCTCCCTAGGTAACCCATTCCAGTACTTCACCACCCTCCTAGTGAAATAGTTTTTCCTAATATCCAACCTAGACCTCTCCCACTGTAACTTGAGACCATTGTTCCTTCTTCTGCCATCCGTCACTACTGTGAACAGCCTCTCTCCATCCTCTTTGGAACTTTCCTTCAGGAAGGTGAAGTTTGCTATCAAATCTACCCTCACTCTTGTCTTCTGCAGACTAAACACTCCCAAATCCCTCAGTCTCTCCTCATAGGTCATGTGCTCCAGTCCCCTAATCATTTTGGCTACCCTCTGTTGGACCCTCTCCAATTTGTCTACATCCTTTTCATAGTGGGGGGCCCAGAACTGAACACAATACTCCAGATATGGCCTTACCAAAGCTGAATAAAGGGGAATAATCACTTCTCTGGATCTGCTGACAATGCTCCTCTTAATGCACCCTAATATGTCATTAGCCTTCTTGGCTACAAGGGCACACTCTTGACTCACATCCAGCTTCTTATCTACTGTAAGCCCCAGGTCCTTTTCTGCAGAACTGCTACTTAGCCATTTGGTCCCCAGCCTGTAACAATGCTTGGGATTCTTCCGTCCCAAGTGCAGGACTCTACACTTGTCTTTGTTGAACCCCATCAGATATCCTGTGGCCCAATCCTCTAATCTGACCAGGTCAGACTAATCACTCTGGACCCTATCCCTGCCCTCCAGCATATCTACCTCTCCGCCTAAATTAGTGTAATCTGCGAACTTGCTGAGGGTGCAATCCATCCCCTCATCCAGGTTATTAATAAACAGTTTCAAACAAAACCATTCCTAGATCAGCTCCTTGGGGCACTCCACTAGAAACTGACTGCCAACCTGACATTGAGCTCTTGATCACTATCCGTTGGTCCTGACAGTCTAGCCAGCTTTCTATCCATCTTACAGTCCATTTATCCAATCCTTACTCCCTTAACTTACTGGCAAGAATATTGTGGGAGACCTTATCAAAAGCTTTGCTAAAGTCAAGGTATATCGCATTCACTGACTTTCCCATATCCACAGAGCCAGTTACCTCATCATAGAAGCTAATCTGATTGGTAAAGCATGACTTGCCCTTCATGAAGCCATGTTGATTATTCCTGATCACTTTCCCCTCTTCCAAGTGCTTCCAAATGGATTCCTTGAGGATCCCTTCCATGATTTTTCCAGGGACTATGCTAAGACTGTAGTTCCCTGGATTGTCCTTCTTCCCTTTTTTAAAGATGGGAACTACATTTGCCTTTTTCCAGTCATCCAGGATCTCTCCTGATCTCCACGAGTTTTCAAAGATAATGGCCAAAGGCTCCGCAATTTGCCAACTCCCTCTGTACCCTTGGATGCATTAAATCCGGGCCCATGGATTTGTGTATGCTTAGCTTTTCTAAGTAGATCCTAACTTGCTCTTTCCCCACAAGGGCTTTCTAACTCCTTCCCACACTGCCTTGCCTAGTGCATTTGTCTGGGAGCTGACCTTGTCTGTGAAGACAGAGGCAAAGAAAGCATTGAGTACTTCAGCTTTTCCCACATCATCTGTCACTAGGTTACCTCCCTCATCCAGTATGGGTCTCACACCCTCTCTGATCACCCTCTTATTGCCAACATGCCTGTAGAAACCTTTCCTGTTATTCTTCACATCCCTTGCGAACTGCAATTCCAATTGTGCTTTCGCCTTCCTGATAATTCTCCTGCATTCTGGAGCAATATATTTATACTCCTCCCTAGTCATCCGTTCAAGTTTCCACTTCTTGAAAGCTTCCTTTTTGTGTTTAATCTCACCAAGGATGACCATGGTAAGCCAATCTGGTTGCCTACCATATTTGCTTTTTTTGCTGCGCATTGGCATGGTTTCTTCCTGTGCCTTTAATAAGGCTTCTTTTAAATACTGCCAGCTCTCCTGGACTCCTTTCCCCTTCATGTAAGCATCCCATCAGGGAATTGTGCCCATCAGTTCTCTGAGGGAGTCAAAGTCTGCTCTTCTGAAGTCCAAGGTTTGTATTTTGATACTCTCCTTTCTTCCTTTGGTCAGGATCCTGAAATCTACCATCTCATGATCACTGCTTCCCAGGTTGTCACCCACTTCTACTTCCCCTACTAGTTCCTCCCTGTTTGTGAGCAGCAGGTAAAGCTGTGCATGGCCTCTGGTCGGTTCCTTCAGCACTTGTACCAAGAAGTTATCCCCAACATTCTCCAAAAACTTCCTGGATTGTCTGTGTACCGCTGTATTGGTCTCCCAACAGATGTCAGGGTGATTAAAGTCCCCCATGAGAACCAGGGCCTGTGATCTGGAAGCTTCTCTAAGTTGTCTGAAGAAAGCCTAGTCTACCTCATGCACCTGATCTGGTGGTCTATAGCAGACACCAACCACAACTTCATCCCTGTTGCTTCCACCTCTAAACTTAACCCATAGACTCTCAACAGTCTTTTCCCCTTCTAAATACTGGAGCTTCAAGCAATCATTCTGCTCTCTTACATACAATGCAACTACTCCTCCTTTTCTCCCCCACCTGTTCTTCCTGAGCAGTTTATACCCTTCCATGACAGTGCTATAGTCATGCAAGTCATCCCACCAAGTCTCTGTTATTCCAATCAAATCATAGTTCTTTGATTGGTCCAGGGCTTTTAATTCTTCCTGTTTGTTTCCCAGGCTTCTTGCTTTTGTGTACAAACACCTTAGATAACCAGTTGATCACCCTACCTGTTCCATAGAGCAGTATAAATAAGTCACTGTCTGTTTGAAATTGTAGTTTCTACTGACTTCACTAGTGCTTTTTATGGCTTCTTGGAAAAGTAGGTAAATATCTAGATGCACTGATATACCCCACTGGAAGACCCCTGTGTACACGGGGGGAGGGGAGGGTACGTTTACCACTGGTAGAGAACCACTGCTCTAAATAACTAGAGACTTTCCTGAATGAATCATGAACAGTTATGAATAATTCTATGTATGACCATCCTTAACCCAGAATAAGAATTCCTTGTTATAGTTTATCATGATCTATCTATACAGTAACAAGGAACACTTACTCCAGAAAGTCATAAGATTTCATGTGAGGGATATATAAGAAAATGGAACACAAATACGGCAAGCAGGAATTATGAACAAGAAGGACCAGAAGGAAACCTCTAGAGCAAGCCTGGGCAAAATACGGCCCATGGGCCAGATTCAGCCCACCAAGCCACAGGATCTGGCCCGCAGAGCCAGTGGGGAACCCCAGGTAGGCTCCCCAGCTTGCCCTGCAGCCCTGTGCAGAAACTCTGCAGGGCTCTGCTTCAGTTTTAAAACTAGAGGCGGGGGGACAGGGACTTTTAGGAGCTGTGCCACACCAGCACATTCCCATTGTTCAGTTTCTGGCACAAATCAGCCAAATGCAAGCTCCTTGTTGGAGTAACAGGCAGACAAGACGAATCATGCCCTCTCTCCTCAGCTCAGTTATTCATGAAGCACATGGCCAGGTAAGCAGACAGGATGGCTGGGAAACATTTTAAGCTCAGCAGGCAGGCTAGTTTGGCATCTGACAAGTAAGTCTCTTGGCCACAGCCGGCTTCTGGCACCTCATCCCTTTCTTGCCCCAGTCTCTGCCCCCCTCCCCACTCAACATACCCAAACCCTCTGTCCCCCTTCTTACATCCATACCCCTTCCCAGATCTGACACCTCAGTCCCCTGCCCTATGTCAGTCACAACTGACTCTTTCACCCAAACTCCCTCCCAGACTCGTCTCCCTCCTGCGCCCCAGTCCCTTACCCCAAGCTCCCTTCTGCATCCAGCCTCCATTCCAGACCCCGCATCCCCTCCATTAATATCCTGGAAGAGTGCAGCCTTTGACCACTTTCCAAAATCTTGGAGTGGGTCCCCCTGTCAAAAATTATTGCCCACCCCTGCTCTAGCGTCATCTGCCTTATCTTCCTTCAGGCAAGGAGTCGTGGCTTCCCTCAGAAGTGATGCGGAGAGAATGCTTGAAGCTACCTGGTGGTTGGAACCATGCCCTGCATGCCTGAAGCAGAGGGGAGGGACAGGAAGTATAAAAGGCCAGCTCAGCAGCTATATTAGGTGGGAGTTGCTGAGGGAGACAAACGCTTCTTTCATTCTGCTGGAGTGAAATGACACAGAGAAATGCTCCTGCCCCAAAGACCAATACAAGTTTCCAGAGAGTCCTGCCACTCCCAGTGCTGAGGAGCTATACTGTTATCATTAGCAGTACATCCTGGGGAGGCTGAGGATGAGCTCTGAACCTTCAATGGGAACAGTAGGAAGCAGCCTAGGAGAATCAGACCACTGACTAGTTGTGGTGAAGCTGAAAACACACTCAGTGGTTTTATAGATGGAATCCCTACTGATCCAGTGGCAGACCAGCCAGTCACGGTCAGGACACATAGCCCAGGTCCATCCTTCTCTCCCCCCACCCCTCACCCGGACTGGCAGAACTTCTCTTCCTTAGGCCAGGAGGTTACACCTGCCTGAGTGCCGCAGACTGTGCTTGATTCACCCTGCTCAATGCTGAATTAATTAAGATACAATTTAAGGCCTCACAATATGAGGGGCCTCTAAAAAAAGAAAAAAAACTGACTTCATCACATGTTATCAAAATCAGTTGATCAAAAAGATTCAGGCAAAAGAAGATTCTTTTTAAATATAGACATTTTTTATTCAAATATGATAAAAGTATACACAACTGGCTATACAAATACTCTTTACTCTTCCCTAATTGTTCATTACTGACAGGCGGGAGGCCAGGGCTAAAAAAATTATAATTGCACTTGTAAAATTAGTATTTCTACAAGTAAGTTTTCTATCAGTCTCATAAGGCAGGGTTTTGTTGGCAGCTGCTACCATGCCTTCATAACTTATTTAAGCGACCAAATAATCTCACTGCCAATAAAATCAGGAAAAATGTGAAGGTGGAGATGGCACATTGTTAAGCGATCCTGTAAAGCTCATATTTACATGGGATTCACCCTAGGAGTGATGTCACATGTAGCATCTCCCTTAGGTAATAATAGCAGGAAGTCCTCCATCTTTGTTTATGGTCCAGCATGCTCAGTCATATACTGCTTTCACTCCTGTTTTACTTTGCTTTTTTAAGTATTAGTGTCTTATTTTTATATGTACATATCAGGCCCACCAATGTGGGATGGGCAAAGGGGACAGCTACCTCCCAGGCTTGGTGATTCAAAGGGGGTCTAGAGCTTCTGGCTGCTGCTGCTGATATTGTGGCAGTGCCCAGAGTCCTGAGCCCTTTAGTTCACTGCCAAAGCACCAGCAGTGCACACCAGATGGTTCTGAGGACTGGTTGGGGGAAGGGGCGGGATATTGTGTGCCATGCTCTAGGCGGCATTGAGGGCTGGTTGCTTCAGCCCTGCATCTTGTGCCAGAGACCTCATTTCCTTCCAGGAACACAGAGCCACCTCCCCCCCCCCCACACACACACCTTGCCCAGAAACCTGGAAAGTCTGTCAGCCCCTCAGTAGATATGCACAATTGTATACATAGTATGCACACTGCATTCTGCTTCATGTGTTCTCTGTGCCTCACATGACTGAGTTTGCAGGTGACTTGATCAAGTGGGTCTTAGGGAGGCTAAATACGTGCTCACTTCCTTCCATCAGTTTCAATAACCTTCACTGTATTTTTATAATATAGCAAAAGAAAAATCCCAACAATTCATTGTTTCATAGCAAAAATTAAATCTGAATATATATATATATATATATATATATATATAATCTTGCACTCAGTTCATCAGAAACTATTAACTGATAATTCTGATATCTCCCAGTACAAATCTTCAGTCTAGTAACAAGGACTAGTATATTGCCCAGCACGTTATTCAATTGCATATTCTTCACTCATATTTATGCAAAAAGCAGGGATCTCTTCAGACAAGCAGCTTCTAGGGTGTGACTTTGGGCTGAATTTGTAATGACCCCATATCCTAAACCTTTTACAACTACAGCGATAATTGATGTTGATAATGTTGACCCTATGGCAGTGTAAGGTCATGAAGTGCCTTTTGAATCATCAAAGATGAATTCATAGTCAGTATAGTTACGGTGTTAAGTGTATTTTTAGTGATCTGGATGAATGCCATGACCTACCCATGGAAAAATGTAGCGAAACTTTACCTGTACACACCTAAGTCCTTCAAGAAATCAAACACTCTGCAGTGTTTATGGGCATGCATATGGGTTGTGGATATGCATATACTAATTTATGTTTTATTCGTTTTATTGTATTCTAATCCTTTGAAAATATGTATTTTGTTTGTAAAGTATAACTCTCAGTTAACCAGAATATTTGATTAACCAGGACCTGCACCTCATTCTACCAACATTCCAGGTATAAGAGCATTTACTGTAGTCGGGATAAAGTTTATATTTTTGTAACAAAATTAATCTTTTTTTCATATAAAAAGGATAATTTTCTTTATTTATGATGTAAAGAAATTGTATTATTTCTTCTTTTCCTGTAAGCACATAAAGCTTTTGTGTTTATATACTCAACATCTTTTCTGTGAAAATAATGCATTCATTTTTTTTCTGGCATGGGGCTTCTTTTCACCTGTCATAACATAGAGTCTCAGAAAATCTGGCCCTGTCCCTGGTGGAGCTCTATAGATCGTATTAGGCACTCAGCCCTTGCAAGAGCTCCATTGAATTGTATATGGGGCTACAATTCTGACTGATTGTAGGCCAGAGCTTGACTGTTTGCTGCCCTGCCCTACATATAGATTTGGGCTACATCTATACTACATCCCTTTTTCGGAAAAGTGATGTAAATTAGACGTATTACAATTGCTAATGAAGCGGGGATTTAAATCTCCCGCACTTCATTAGCATAAAAATGGCTGCAGCTTTTTTTCGGCACGGAGCTTTGCCGGAGAAAAGCGCCAGTCTAGATGCTGATCTTGCGGAAAATAAAGCCTTTTCCTTATTTCATAGAGGGATAAGGGATCTTTCAGAAAAGGCTTTATTTTCTGCAAGATCAGCGTCTCGACTGGCGCTTTTCTCCAGCAAAGCTCCGTGCTGAAAAAAAGTGGCAGCCATTTTTATGCTAATGAAGCATGGGAGATTTAAATTCCCGCTTCATTAGCAATTGCAATACGTCTAATTTACATCTCTTTTCCAAAAAAGGGATGTAGTCTAGACATAGCCTTGGTGTATAAAGTGAATCATCTCTACCTGACTTTATGAAAGATTGTTTACTGCTCCCACTCCTCTTGAGGCCTGGGTAAATAATTTAGTACCACTCTGCAAGAACCCAGACAGTTTGCAGTCCCACCCTGCTTGAAGGCCATGATCTGTCGAACACCGATAATTCTCCCTTTCTTTGTTCTGAGCATACTTTAGCAGACCAGACTGAGAGGAAGCACGGCCTCTAGTGGAGATAGATGTGGAAGAATGGCTATGCCAACTTATACTACTGTTTTTGGAAAAGGGTTATCTCTGTCTCTACATTAAAACAATGTCCAGGGTTCCATTTTATCATATTTGCAAATGGCTACTTTAAACTTAATTATCTTCTCAGCAAAATTCTTTGGACAGGACTTAAGTACCATTTGTTGCATGGGTAGAGGTGAAATGGACAATTCAACCTCTGATAATAAACAGATTCATTTCACAAAATGCTCCCATCAGTTTGCATAAAAGGTTTTATTCAAGGTTCTGTCCATCCTTTGGGCAAAGTCATTCCAGATGTCTGTGTACAATGAGTCCTGGATCATGCGGAAATATTTGGGGAAAAAGAGAAGATTCTGATTGGATTGCAAGAAGGAAAGGGAAAGAATGGTGAAGCAGTTTGGCTTTTATTCTTCTCTTAGTTCACGTCTAAAAAAAATCAAAATAGAAGAATCTAAATAAAAGTTTTAAAAAAACTTGAGTTACTGGGAAAGAAGTAATTGGAAGTTAATCAAGGACTATTTCACTCATGCAGAATAATGCTAGAGTACAGTCACATAGCAGTGAAATAATGAGAGTTGAATGGTTATATTCCTGCTTACGACACTAAAAATTGATCCCATACTGGGATGCCATTCTGAAACCAGGTGCAGGTTACACTTCTGCAAATACTTAGGTAATGGAACTATAGGTGGGAGTTGAGCAAATCTGGTTCAATGTACCTTTTCCTTACAACAGTGTGCACAAATTCACATGAGACTTTAAGCTTCTTTACTGGCAGTACAAGCTAAGCTTTTGATTTTTTAGTATGAAAATTTCTCATTTACTGGAAGTCCCAACATCGGTGCAAGGGAATTTGAAAATTAAAATGTAGTTTATAGAATCACTTAATCTACCGCGTCCCCATATTACAACAGAAGAAAAGTTTTGGGTTTTCCTCACTCCGCCATCTGGACGTAAAAAAGGAGCAGAGGTCATAACTTGAATTGGTCAGAACATTTTCAATGAAATGTTCATTGAACAACATTGATTTGTCTAAACCCTACTTCTCACAGTAATGTATGAGTTTCAGTGAAATCTGTAGTGGGAAAATATATCAGGTCCAAGATGGAACTTCTGCTTTGAATCTCATACAGAGGACGAAAAACTGGTATTATCTGGTGGTTAGGGTCTTTGCCTGGCATGAGGGCAAGCCAGGTTTGGAAACAAGCAGAGCAAACACTTCTTGTGTCTGCTATCTGCACACATTTCTGAACCCCACCCCACCCCATCGCACCCCCGCCTGAAGAAAAAAGCAGCTTGAAAGGTCTTAGTTGAGAAATGGAATACTTGTCTTTCACCACTCTGGTTGCACATTCTTAAAACCTAGGGTGTGTCTAGACTACAGGGTTTTGTCGATAAAAGTGGACTTTTGTCGACAAAACTATACCTGCGTCTACACTACCGCCGAGTTCTGTCTCCATAATGTCGACAGAACTCGGCAGTTTTGTCGATGGTGGTAAACCTCATTTTATGAGGAATAACACCTTTTATTGACAGAGTTCTGTTGACAGAAGGCATTATTGCATCTACACTATCCTTTGCATCTACACTCTCATGTTGACAAAGCGGCTTGCTTTGTCGACAGAACTGGATGTAGTCTAGATGCTCTTTGTTGACAGAAGTGTTGTCGACAGCCTGTAGTCTAGACGTACCCCAAGTCTTGACTACCAAGTTGAGAACCAAACAAACACAAATCCTCAGGCAAGTCCTATTTGAGAATAATACGTTATGACTGGGCAAAGGGTTGCTGTCATGCCCTATTCCATTTAGGGGAATAAATTAGAGCTGTCTGGAGATACACTGACCCTTATTGGAGAAACAGAGATAGCAGTCACCTAATTAGCCTGGAGCTGTATAAAAGCCTCATGAGAGGGAAGCTAGGGGAAGGGGAAAAAATAGAAAATGGTAGGGAGTGGAAGCAGTGTGATAGATCTTTCCTCCCTACTGCACCAAAGGGGGCCCTGACATGCTCTGCTACATGTGTGACAACCTTCTCTTCTCTCTTTTGTGAACACTGTGTCTGGTACTACTGGTGATATTATCTAATATTTGCTCCTTGGCTCCTTGAGACTTAAAATCTTAAAGAGACCAGAGTTAAAATGTTTAAGTCTTCCTTCCCCAGGGTCTTTAAAACATAGAGGCACGCTAGCACATGGTAATTATTATATGGCATCTCTTCGAGAAGCAACAGTCAGTTGTCTAAATAATGTAGTAATACACATGATGTTTAGCCTTAGAGTTAGTGAAAATAACAGATTTAATTTCTTATTATCAGAGCAAATAGAATGTAACATTGAATTAAATAAATAGTTTCATTCATAGAAACCACTCATTTTAGTTTACCTATCAATCAATCCCAAATTTCTTAATTCTATCTATCTATCTATCTATCTATCTAGATATAGGTATAGGTATAAATTTTTATATCCATAGCTATAGCCAGGGCTCGACAAACTCGCCCATGGTGAGTAGATTTCAGCCAGTCGCCCCATGTGCCCCATTCACCAGCGCTTCACACATGCGCAGTGCTGGTCTGGCACATGCGCAGTGTGGGGCTGCTGAGTAGCTCTCGCCAGGGTTTGTCAAGATATCTATCTTCCTAACTGTTAGGGTAGTTAAGCAGTAGAATAAATTACCCATGGAGATTGTGAAATCTCCATCATTGGAGATTTTTAAAAGCAGGTTAGACAAACATCTGTCAGTGATGTTCTAGATGGTGCTTGGTCCTCTCCTGAGTGCAGGGCACTGGACTTGATGACCTCTAGAGGTCCCTTCCAGTTCTATGGTTCCAGCAGAAATCCTGGGGATTGTTTTGTGAGTCCCTTGTTATATCTGAGAAATCTCTCCCCTCCAAAATCCAGTATAATCTACCTATGTGAGGAGCTTCTGGAGCTAAGGTCACTACACTGAGCTCTGTTCAGCCTTTTTGTTTTAACTTCTCAGAGCTCTGCTAACCTTCTTCAGTCAGCCCAGGTCTCCTGACAAGTTTAGCCAGACCTTCTGTCTGAATGCCCTGATTCCTTATTCCCTCCACTATACTCAGATCTCCCTCTCTTGAGAACCACTGTTCAACTGTTATCTTGAACTATGTCCCCCAGGAACTCCTTCCCCTCTGGGGCTGTCACTAGCCCCAGTCCTTTCTTCGGACATGCAAAATATTATCAGCAACCTACCAATATCAACTCTATACCACACACACAATTCTCTTCCTGGTGAGAGGCTGCAAGAGAGAATGAGCTACACGTGACAGATACTAGTCATGGTATTTAATGCATCATTCAAAAGCTCTCCACTACCATGGTGACAAGGGCAGTATGTGAACCTCTACAGAATAGAATGGAATTGGAACTATACTTGAGAAAAGCTAATGTAAAGCTAATGCAGCTATTATCATGCTATTTCCAGTCTTAAGCATTCTAAAACCATGAGTCAAGCCCCCAAATAGCATGAGATTGACTTAAAAGCCATGAGACTTAAAAAAAAATAAATGTGGAGTTGTTTTTATTTTCATTGTGGCTTCTAAGCCTTTAGGATTTACATGTTCAAGCTTTTTTTCCCATAGCTCTGAGGGCTAGAACTTTTTTATTTATTTTTTTTACACAAAAGCTGTATTTATCACCTGATCACATGAGTCCAGGAACTGTGGGAGATAATACTGCAATTATAACAAAGTGAATCTTTGAAACAACCTTAGTGGGACATTGCTCCCTGTATTGTTCTGTCTAGTTTTGAATTACTGTGATTACAGGGTTTCCAGAACTGTCTTTGGGAAAATGATGGACAAGTCTATCAAGTCTCCCATGGAAGTATTTCCTGATCATTTACCCTACATTCTCACTTGTTCAAATTCATCTAAGCATTTGAAATTTGCATTGATGGGCCCATGCTGAAAAGTTCAACCCTTTCAGTAAGTTCTTGGACTGCATTGGAGACTTTTTTTTATTTCAGAAGTTTGAGAAAGCTACTAGGGGGAAGCTGTTCTAGATTTCATTTTAACAAATAATGAGGAACTGGTTGAAAATTTGAAAGTGGAAGGCAGCTTGGGTGAAAGTGATCATGAAATCAGAATTTATGATTCTAAGGAATGATAGAAGGGAAAACAGCAAAATAGAAACTATGGATTTCAGGAAGGCAGATTTTAGTAAACTCAGAGAGCTCATAGGTAAGGTCCCATGGGAAGCAAGACTGGGAGGAAAAACAACTGAAGAGAGTTGGCAGTTATTCAAAGGGACTGTTTCTAGACTACACCTCTCTATCGACAGAGAGATGTAGATTAAGCACGTCAAAATTGCTAATGAAGTGGAGATTTAAATATCCCATGATTCATTAGCATAAACATGGCCACCGCTTTTTTATCGAAACTGAGGGTTTTTTTTTTTAAATGGCAGTCTAGACACGGATCTGTCGAAAAATAAACCCATTTTTGAAAGATCCTGTAAACCTCATTTTTTGAGGACTACAGGATCTGCTGAAAAAGCTCCCCGCTGTCGGCAGAGCCATGGCTACACTTTACTTTCACTTTCGACACTGAGCTTGATCAGCACAGTGTCAGAACATGAGTATGCAAATGAAGCCCAGGATATTTAAATCCTGGACTCATTTCCACTTCCAAAGTGCTTGATTTGCATCCCTCTGTCGGCAGAGGGATACAGTCTAGACATGGCCAGGAACATTACTAAGGGCCCTAAAGCAAGCTATTCCACTGCATAGGAAAGATAGAAATTATGGAAAGAGACCCCCTTTGGCTTAACCAGGAGATCTTACATTATCTAAAAATCAAAAAGGAGTCATATAAAAAGTGGAAAGTAGGTCAAATTACAAAGGATAAACAAACAAAACAGCTATGTAGGGGCAAAATTAGAAAGGCAATGGCACAAAGCGAGTTCAATCTGGCTAGCGACATTAAAACAGAAAGATAATTATTTGAACTCTCCAAATGTTCAGAAGCTGAGTTTTTAGTCTTTTCATTATTAAAATGGAGGCCATTTATAAAGTCTGGATTTGGATATTGAGCACAAGTAGAGCACAAGTAGAGCATTGGCAATATTTGTGCTTAGGGTTTTGATTCTACCTTTTGTAAAATTAGACTAACTGATATTTCTCTTAAGGACCATATTAATGTTTTTTGTCAAATGAATTCCTTTACTACTTTTTTATTTTTATTTTATTTTATTTTATTTGTTATTGATAGCACATTGTACTGGGACTCAGAAGCCTTGGTTTTAATTCCTGGCCCTGTTTTGGTGAATGATTCTCCACAAGTCACTTTTTTTTTCTGTACCTCAGTTTCCCATCTGTAATATGGGTATAATGAGACAAACTTGCTTTATAAGGTGCTTTGAGATCTAATGATGAAAAATGTTACTGAAGAGGTATGTATTTTATCTTATATTATGTGTCTGTCTTGTTTCCTTTGTATTCATCATACCAGTGTTCTTGCAGTATTTATACTTGACCAAAATCAGGTAATGTTAGAGATTTTCTGAGTACGGGGGCAGAAAAACCTGTTCCTATGAGTTTTTCAATATAATTTGTAGAACTAGTCTAAGTGTTTCGAACAAGCTTTGGCAAAGGATTCAGATTCTAGAATGAACCAAATTAAAGCAAACATCTCATCCTTTTGAGGTTTACTGCATCAAAGCAAAACCAAGAGAGTATTTGAATTGGGGCTTTTTTGTTTTTATTGCATATTGAGTGGAGACCTGAAGAATGAATGCCTAAAAGTCTTAAACTGCTGTTGATCTTGGCTGAACAACAGACGGGAAATGCTGCAAATGGTTAGAAAAATGTGAATCAGACTTGTAAAAGAAACTGGAGGAATAAGTCTTCGAACAATTTTGTTAGGTAACATAGTGAAATTACTCATAAATACATGACATTTAGTAAGTCAGTTAGTGCCAGTTACTATTATCTGATCCCTTGCTAAGTTAGTCCCAGAGAAGTAGAATCTGGCCTTTCTAAATCATGCAAACTATTGAAAATCTTATGGTGAGGATCCTGGTACTTCCAATAAACTTCATTCTAAGTTGTAACAGCTCAACAATTATCAGGGTTAGGCCCAAGCCATATGCACAACCCCTAGGCTGCATCTAGACTGGCATGATTTTGCGGAAATACTTTTAATGGAAAAGTTTTTCTGTTAAAAGTATTTCCGCAAAAGAGCATCTAGATTGGCATGGATGCTTTTGCGCAAAAACATCCATGCCCAGTATAGACAAGCTTTTGTGCAAGAAAGCTCCGATGGCCATTTTAGCCATTGGGTTTTCTTGTGCAAAAAATTAAGGTGCCTGTCTACACTGGCCCTCTTGCGCAAGTATTCTTGAGCAAAAGAGCTTATCTCTGAGTGGGAGTGTCAAAGTATTTGCGCAAGAAGCACTGAATTCTTACATTAGAACATCAGTGCTCTTGCGCAAATTCAAGCGGACATTGTAGACAGCTGGCAAGTTTTTGCATAAAAGCAGCTGCTTTTGCACAAAATCTTGCCAGTCTAGATGCAGCCTAGTTCAAGTAGGAATAAGAAATCCTCTGGAAAAGGGCTTATTTTCTGGAGAATCACATCTAGACTGGCGCTTTTCTCCGGCTTATCCCCAAGCCGGAAAAAAGCGGCAGCCATGTAAATGCAAATGCCACGGGGGATATTTAAATCCCCCGCGGATTTTGCTATTCCGATGTGTCTAATCTGCATCCCTTTTCCGGAAAAGGGGTGCAGTGTAGACACAGCCCTAGTGTTTGCGAAGTCCATGTGACTCCTTATACACTGTAGGCCTGAATCTAGTCTCGTTTATATGGTCTTCCAGTGGCATTATTTGGATTTATTCCAGTGTGAGTGAAGTTAGAATCTGGTGCAGGATCTTCTATATATTCTGAATGAAATCCATTTTTTTTCTTTTTGAAAATTCCTTTTATTGTGTATTGAAGATCAACAATTCTTGTGTTTTGTGCAAGTAATCATCCAAACATTAAAGTCAGATATTTCTAACAGTTAAGGTAGTAGAGTCTCGCATGGATTGTAGGCAAGACATCTTAACTTTGGTACCCAGTGAGATAATTGTCAGGAAACAATCAGTTGGAAAGCACCCAGAAGAAATAAGGTGATAGATAAGAATCAACATGGATTTGTCAAGAACAAATAATGTTAAACCATAGAACAAAGTCTTTCCTGGCTAGGGGAGACAGAAGAGGAGTGTCTCAAAGAAGCGGAAGCTTAATATCATATGCAAGAAATTCAATGTCATCTGAATTATGACACCCTCACTTAAGCAGTGTTAGGCTCCTCATTCAAGAGGGAAGCATTAACTTCAAAGGGACTACTGTTAATATTCTTGAAGTTAGGCATGCTTGTTAAGCACCTGCTTGTTAAGTACCTTGGTAAAAAATGGGTCCTTGGAGGTTTAATATCAGGATTAATGTGATTTTCCATTAAAAAGTGATTGAGTTTTGCATAAGAAATTTGTTTCCTCAAAATTATTTTTCACAAGAGCAAAGTCCTTTTTTTCCCCGTGTGGCTGGGCTCATATCTGGGGAAAATAGCAGTTAGTCCTCTATAAATTTTATTTCTCTTTGAGAACAATCCACAAGCAGAATTCTGTCTCTGGCTTTCTGATTAGACACATATATGTATGATGACGGGGTTTTCTCCCTGGGACTGTTCATAGGTTTTCATCATAGAAATGTGTTAGCCGTTTTCCAGGTTGACAAAATATTCTTTTACGTCTAGTTTCAGAACTTTGGGGAAAGGATTTTTCAATAAAGGAAAGTCTGAATCATCTCCCCCTGGATGATAGTGTATTAACTTTCTCTTTCAATAGAAGACTCTGAAAAACAGAAACAAAACCCACCTATCAATGGATAAGCAATCAGGAGCTTCAGATTCAGGCTACAACTCCGTTTGCTGTTCAGGCTCCATCCTCTCAGTTTTTCTTCAGAATATAATAGAGAGGAGAGCTGTGCTACCAGGATGAATCTAACTGATGCGTCAGTTTTACAATGGTGCCCAGAAATTTGGGATCCAAACCTGGAAATTTCTAATACATGGAAAATTGAAAATAAGAGTGAATGGAGACTAATATTTCATAATTTACATTTAAAATGCCTGGTAGTTTTCTGATTTTAAAATAATCAGTGACTTAATATGATCTTATGCTACTTCAATCATTTTAATCATTGGTCCTTCTACTAATGCTTTCACAAAGCTGCAACATGTGATAGTCCTTTGTGTGACCTGATTTTTCTTCCAGGAACTAGGCAGAAACCACCATTAACTGTACCAAGCACAGTAGACAAATATTACATTACTAGCCAATTAGCCCATCATAAGACAGGATTTTCAGATCTCTCCTCCATGTCGGTCTTCTCTCCTGAGCCGCCAGCCTTTCGCTCCGTTTCTCTTTCTCTCTCTCTCCTCCTCCTACTGCCTCCCTCTCTCTCTCTCAGCTCTCCTCCACCTTCTGCCTGTCTCTCCGTCTCTCTCTTTCTCTTCTCCCCCTCCTGCCTCTCACTCTCTCTCCACTCTCCTCTGTCTCCATCGGGGATGCACGCTAGTCCAGGTCCCACCCCCTGGCCGTGTACGTCACTTCCCCATTCCCCTTCACCTCCCGCCGTGGCGCTCAGCTGACTTCTGCACCACTCAGCCAGGCTTTTGCAGGGGAGCAAGCAGAGCAAGCGGCTGTTTGGGCTTCCCCACGGTGGCCCGGCTGGGCGATGCAGAAGTCAGCCGAGTGCCATGGCAGGAAGTGAAGGAGAATGTGAAGGGGGGCGGGGCGGTGACATACACAGCCAGGCCCTGTCCCCGTCTGTGTACGTCACCGCCCTGCCCCCTTCCCCTCCTGCCATGGCTCTCAGCTGACTTGCTCCCCCGCGGCGGCCCAGCTGAGCGGTGCAGAAGTCAGCCGAGTGCCAAGGTGGGAGGCGAAGGACGTGACTCAGGCAACAGCACCGCCCAGAGGAAACAGCCAGAGAGGCAAAAGCTCTGCCCAGAGGGAACAGCCAGCATTTCAGGCAACAGCGCCATCCAGAGGGAACAGCCAGCATTTCAGCAACAGCGCCACCCACAGGGAACAGCCAGCTTTTCAGCATTACAGACTCTCAGACACTGGGCTACTATATATATGATGACAATTTTTTGTTCCTGCAGATTTGGGCCAGATAGAAACTCATACTCTCTAGTTTTAAAGTCCATCATGTCCCGCCCCCAGCAATTTCATTCCTACATAGTTTCTGCAGTCAGTGTAAGCGGTAAGAAATCTTAGTGAAAAGTGCTGCTATTTCCAGGTTACAAAGAAAGTTCACTGAAAGATTTGTCATCTCAGGTTTCTTGCTTCTCTACACTGCCATTTCAGTTATTGTCATACATCTTTGTGCCAGAAAGAGGCAAGCAACCAGGAATGAGTACTGGCATCATGTCTTTGATCTCAAGCTTTAATATTATAGACTAGTGGCTGAGGAAGACTTCTACTAAGACTAATTCAGCTGCCTCTAAGACTTTTCTTCCCATGGTGCCAATAAAAGATGGCGGAGGGTGATGTAAAAGAAGGGACAGTTATTTACATAAAGACTATTTAGATTTTGCTTTTGTTTCAGTTAAAAAGGAAGCCACACTCTCTCTAGAAAAAATAGCAGAATAAGCATAGGTTGAGAATCATTTTGTCATGAGAAATCACTTAAAATGAATCCTACCAATATCACCACTACATGGAGAAATGGAGAGTATGTGGTGGCTAAACTAATTATATCAACCGCCACATGAAAAGCTGGGAGCCAAAAATCTGGCTCTGCAGCACCAAATAGCATCAAGCAGGACAAGCCCTTAAGCCTGGTCCTGAATGCGTAGGGTTGTCCACTTTTCAATTTCTCAAAACTGGACACTACAACCAATGTCAAATTTCTTGAGGCTGAAAGGGACCATGTCTCTTTGGCTGTGTCCCACAGCAAGTCCAAGGCAAAGGGTTTTCAGAGGGTGATAGGAGCAGGAAGTGGGCGCGGGGAGCTTCCTGCAGCTGGTGGAAGTTTCAGGAAATGTGTGTGAGACCCAGCCCCAGGAACAGCCAGTGCAGAGGTAAGAGGAAATGTCCCTCCCCAGTCCAGCCAGGACTGGCAGCTGGGATTGGTTTCCCGAGCTTTGATCCTCCCTGGCTTTGGTACCAGCATTTGGGGTTAAAATGGCCTTGAGCTGTCTAGTGGGGATGGGGAGGCAACAACAGTCTTCTGTGGTAACCAGTGTTCTGGTGTCCAGTCAATAGTTCTGAGCAGACTCTGTATAAGTCCTGAAAAAATGGACTTTTCAGTAAAAAGACACTTGGCAGCACAATGGAAGCATGTGACCCCTCCCCATTTGCCTTCTCCACACCAGGGCAGAAGAGGGAAGGATAAGAGGTATGAAGCCACTGACTACCCCCATCATTGGTGAAGGGGGAAGGGAGAGAGAGAGAGCCCATGGAACACTGGTCTGACACCTGAAATCTCACCTCATCATCTGAAGGTGTGTTCTCTGTTGCCATTCCCTGGGTAGAAGTGAGCAGTTCTATTAATCATTCAAGCCATACTATGTATCTGAAGCTAAGATAGAAGTGTCTGGCATGGAATGATACACCATTCTGCTTCAGTTTAGTACCTAGTAAAAAAAATGGAGCAAATAATCAAGCAAGCAATTTGTAAGCATATAGAAAATAATAAGGTGATAACAGCCAATGTGTATTTGTCAAGAAAAAATCATGTTAAAACAATTTAATATGTAGATATAGGGGAAACATTTGGTGTGATATATCTCAGATCAAGTAAGAGTTTTGGTACTGACTCATAAACTAACTGGAGAAATATAACTTTGACGAACCTATTGTTAGCTAATCCTAGAATCCTAGAACTGGAAGGGACCTCAAGAGATCATCGAGTCCAGTCCCCTGCCTTTATGGCATGACCAAGCACTGCCTAGATCATCCTTGGTAGATGTCAATCCAACCTTCTCTTAAATATCTCCAGTGACGGAGATTCCACAACCTTCCTAGGTACTTTATTCCAGTGTTTAACCACCCTGACAGGAAGTTTTTCTTAATATCCAGTTTAAATCTCCCTTGCTGCAGTTTAAGCCCATTGCTTCTTTTCCTATCATCAGGGGCCAAGGAGAACAATTTTTCTCCCTCCTTCTTGAGTATCTACCTTTTTTAATACTAGAAAACTGCTGTCATGTCCCCTTTTAGTCTTCTATTTTCTAAACCAAACAAGCCTGATTCTTTCAGTTTTCCTTCATAGGTCATATTTTCTAGACCTTTAATCATTTTTGCTGCTCTTCTCTGGGCCATCTCCAATTTCTCCACATCTTCCTTAAAACATGGTGCCCAAAACTGGACACAAAACTCCAACTGGGGCACAATCAGCACAGAGTAGAGTGGAAGAATGACTTCTCGTGTCTTTCTCACAACACTACTGTTAATGCATCCCAGAATCATGTTTTCTTTTTTTTGCAACACTGTCACACTATAGACTCATGTTTAACTTGTGGTCCACTATGACTCCTAGATCTCTTTCTGCAGTACTCGTTCCTAGTCAATAATTTCTCATTCTATATGTGTGAAACTTATTATTACTTTATAAGTGGAGTAGTTTGCATTTGTCCTTATTAAACTTCATCCTGTTTACTTCAGACCATTTCTCCAGTTTGTCCAGATAATTTTGAATTATGACCTTGTCCTCCAAAGCAGTTGCAATCCCTCCCAGCTTGGTATCACCTGCAAACTTAATAATTGTACTCTCTATGCCAACATAATTGATTAAGATATTGAACAGAACCGATCCCAAAACAGACCCCTGCAGAACCACACTTGTTATGTCCTTCCAGCATGACTGTGAACCGTTAATAACTACTCTCTGAGAACAGTTATCCAGCCAGTTATGTAATGCACAGCCAGCTGGAAATCCTTACTCAGAAAGTAATTATGAATGGTTCACAATCAACCATGCAACCTGGAAGGGCATATTGATTGGGGGCGTGTCTCACTAAGATACCTCATGTGTCCAGTTCTAATCACTATCTTCATAAATGATTTGGATAGTGATTTAAAGAGTACATGTAAAAATTTTCGATGATATGAAACTGAAAATGGTTGCAGGTATATTGGAGAACAGTATTAGAATTCAAAATTATATTGACAAACTGGAGATATAATCTGAAATAAATGAGGTGAAAATCAATAAGGACAAATGCAAAGTACTATACTTAGGAAGGCATAATCCACTGAACAAACATAAAATGGGAAATGACTGCCCAGGAAGGAGAACTGCGGAAAAGGACCTTGAGGGTTATTGAAGATTAGAAACTAAGTTTGAGTCAGCCATGTAATACTGCGCAAAACAAGCAAGACTCTTTCTGGGATGTATCAGTAGGGTGTTGTAAACAAGACACAAGAAATAATTCTTCATCTCTACTTATCACTGATAAGACCTCTGCTGGGGTATTGCATCCAGTTCTGGACATCACCCTTTGGGAAAAATGTGGACAAATGGAGAAATTCTAGAGTACAACAACAATGATTAAAGATCTACAAAACATGACTTACAAGGAAAGATAATTGCACTGTTGAGTCTGAAGAAGAGAAGCCTGAGGGAGGATGTAACAGCCTTCAAGTGTAAAAAAGATTTTTATAAAAGAGTGGACAATAAATTGTCATCTGGGTCAAGAAGTAATGGTCCTAAACTGCAGTAAGGAAGATTTAGGTTAGATGCTAGGAAAAGCTTCCTACCCCTAAAGATTGTTAAGCCCTAGAACAAATTACCTAGGGAGATTGTGGAAACTCTGTAACTAGAAATGTTTAAGAACAGCTTACTCGAGCACATGTCAGGAGTGTTCTAGATAATACTCCATACTGCCTCAGTGCAGGAGCCTAAACCTACTGAGGTCTCTTCAATCCTCTATTTGTATCATTCTGTGGATTTGCATTATGCTAAGGAAATGCTATTGGTAACTGAGGAAGAATTTCCAGCCTCCTGCTTCCACATACACTACTAAGCCATCTTCACCCAGTTGAGTGTGCCACAAATGCCTATGCTCATTCTTAAAAGTTGCTTTTAACCTTCCCTATCACACCCACAAACTATTCAGTTTATGGTATGTTCAAAAATATTGCTTTGTCTTCTTCCTCCATCTAAAACAACCCTGGTCACAATATTTGCTGTGAACCTTTAAACATAGAGCAGGTTCATGTATCTCACTGATGTGTTTAAAGTGCATTTCAGTTGGGTTATGGTCTGGGCAAAACTCACACAGAACTGGATGAGACCCTAGGTCAGAACTCAGCATTCCATTTATGTGTGCTCAATATGATTTTCTCAAAGCAGATACCTCATCAATCAGTGTAATAACCAAGGATGACTCCTTTGATATTTTTGAACCACATGCAGAGTTCTGGTTTTGCTTTGTGTTTTCCATAGTCCTGAACTCCAACCCAAATAACTTTCAACAAATGTACTGAGAAAAAAACCCCTCAAACTCTTGTTTATTGAATGTCAAGCTGAGAGCAGTTATTGACCCAGTGAGATTAAAGTTTATTACAGGGTGCCAAGTAATTATAGAAGTGACATTAGACCATCATTTACACTCACAGTGTAGTCTTGAATGACAATGTCATCGTAAGCAAGGACAAATGAGGGAGACCCCACAGTTTATAATACCCCTTACACAATGCTTCTCAAGAATAAGAAGTGGTTGGTCCAATAGCTGTTTGTTTCCCTCCGAAAATTACCACCTGCTGATCTCAATGATAGTTTACACTAACACAAGAGTACCTGAATCAAAACCAAAGCAAAGAGTAAACGTTGTTTTCTATTATGTGTCTTTTCAGTTAGGTAATGGATGGAGGAAATTACAGAAGAGTCCTCTTAAGGAGAAAGCTTTGGTATGTAGCAAATGCACTCCTTTATCAGGGAAGTATATAATGGAGGTTTTCAATGCTTACATCACTTGCTTAATTCAATACCAGTTTATTTATTTACAGGTCCTATATCAGTCCCCTTTACAAATATTTTGCACTATTCTTTCTATCCCATGTGAAAACTCAGATGCTAGAAAACTGGGAACTCCCAAGATAGGAAATACAAAATCTCTCCAGCAATGGATATGATCTGACATTGTTCTATAAAGATCCCTGAGCAAAACCAAATAATCTAGCCATGAAACATTAATTGGAAAGTAACTTTCTAAAAATGACAGTCACCTTGACTTTTGACATAGTAATTTTGCACACAGGAAGACTAGAAGAAATTTCTGGACTTATTCATGTGACTCTCATGCAAACTTCACTCTTCCTGGGGGATAATGGGCTCTAACATCTGAGAGAGGAATGATTAGCAAGTGAAAGGTTTGTATGATCACACAAGTTGATTCTGTCACCTTAGCTGGATAAAGTCAGTATCTGGACTTGATGTCTAGACACCAAGGCTACGTCTAGACTGGCATGATTTTCCACAAATGCTTTTAACGGAAAAGTTTTCCATTAAAAACATTTGTGGAAAAGAGTGTCTAGATTGGCATGGACGCTTTGCACTTTTTGCGGAAAAGCGTCCGTGCCAATCTAGACGCGCTTTTTCGCAAAAAAGCCCCACTTGCCATTTTCACGATCGGGGCTTTTTTGCAGAAAACAAATCTGAGCTGTCTACACTGGCCCTTTTGCGCAAAAGCTTTGCGCAAAAGGACTTTTGCCTGAACGGGAGCAGCATAGTATTTCCGCAAGAAGCACTGATTTCAGACAGTAGGAAGTCAGTGTTCTTGTGGAAATTCAAGTGGCCAGTATAGACAGCTAGTAAGTTTTTCCACAAAAGCAGCTGCTTTTGCGGAAAAACTTGCCAGTCTAGACACAGCCCAAGAGTTTGTGATAGGACGATGAAAGCATGGTTAGAAGAGAAAGTTGGCTTCATGAGATGTTCATTAGTCGCTTTGACAGTGATCTAAGCTAAGATGCCTCATCTAGTTTAGTTTGAGAGGTATATATCTACATGGGCTAAGAAAACAGTTTCTTTTCTTTTAATTACTTTTCTGTTTTTAATAAGCCTTGTTTTTGTTTCAATTACTGTTGTCTGGGTAATTTTACATAAGTATCCCTGAACAAGAGAGAGCATCTAAGAATTGGTCTTAAAGGGTTTCTGGAACTGATATCTCCTCTCCGGGCTTGTCTTCACTACACAGAAGATCACCACTGCTGGGACTGATATTCCGGAGTTTGATTTATTGAGTCTAATTAAGACTCACTAAATCAAATTCGGGGGTGCTCCCATTGACAGCCAGAACGCCTCCTTTTGTGAGGAGTAAGGGAAGCTAATGGGAGCATTTGCCCCCATTAGCCTTCTGATGTGGTGATGCTGCCAACTTGTCTTAAAGTGAAATACATACCTAGAGTTGTATGCCTTAAGCAGAGCTACTGGCTCTAGTGTAGACCTGGCCTTTATGTTTGTCAAAAGACCTTTGCCAGTGAGTTATGTAGTTATCAAGCTGATAGGCAAACATGAAGGAAGAAATCAAAATACCACGGAGGATGTGAGAGTTAGGATGTGTGCCTTATTTATGTACTTACTTGACCAGTATTTCCATATGATCATATGACCCTGAAGGCAGATAACAGATTATGCAGCTACCTGACCTTATGCATAAGTAAATATCTAATTTTGCATGTACATCAGATGTTTGTATAAATGGCAGCATACAAATATATGTGCATATTGACATGTACATAGCTGATAATCTTGTCCACAATGTATGGATTATATACTGCATAAAAATTCTTTATTACAGGGTATGAATGAGAGATTTTCCCTGTTATTATCAAGATTAAAACTGGAATGTTGTGGAACTAGAATGCCAAGCACAGCAGGAAGATTGATTCAAAATTTGCTAACATGGAGATACACACATTTACTGAAAAATAATATTGAGGATATTTTTGTAGGTTTCCCTGATGTAAAAAAATGGAAAATTGTCTGAAATAAATAAAACACTGTTTCCAGAAACTTTTTGATTTCTTGCTCTTATTTGCACATGAATCTTTCAGAACTGCCATTTCTGATAAATTGTTATACCAGTCTTCAATCTTTGGGAGAAAGAAGAACCATTTGGCTGCAGGAGCATCCTGTAGAAGCTGTATATATTTAAAAACAAATTCTTTAAAAAGAAATCCTCCAGAAAAGGGCTTATTTTCCAGAGAATCGCGTCTAGACTGGCGCTTTTCTCCGGCTTATACCCAAGCCGGAAAAAAGTGGCAGCCATGTAAATGCAAATGCCGCGGGGGATATTTAAATCCCCTGCGGATTTGCAATTCCGACTTGTCTCATTAGCATCCCTGTTCTGGAAAGGGATGCCAATGTAGACGTAGCTTTAGTGTACACATCTTTCTCTGAACCACTGTGCCACCTGCTGTGCTTCCCTCCCCCCCTCACCATCTTACAGCTCACACATATTTAGAGTGACCACTACAAAGGGCATGAATAAACTTTGAACACATTATGCCTGGAGTCATTGCAGGGTCATCAATATTGTACGTGTGTGGACAGTACCATTTGGAACATCCAATTAAATTCAATAGGAATGAAACATAGAAGGTTTTATGGGAATTCTCTAATCATTTTTAATTTAAAATCTGCTGAATTTTAATGGAGGTGATTTCTTTTCAATAGGCCTTTAGAACCATCCTACAACAAGCTTATATGTCTCTATTAAATCTTACAGACTTGTTAATAACAAACAACAGGCTATAACTGGGTTGCTGGCCAGGAGCCACCGAGGTAAGCACTTCCCCAGTCAAAGCCTGCCTCTGGCACCCCACCCCTTCTTGGACCCCATCCCCCAGGCCAGAATCCTCTCCTGCACTCATAACACTTCCCGGACTTTGCACCCCAATCCCCTGCCACAGGTCACAACCCCCTCCTTCACCCAAACTCCCTCCCAGATGCCACATCCCCTCCTGCATCCACCCTCTATTCCAGACCCACAGCCCCTCCACAGAAAAGTGAGGCTCTTAACACTTAAAGAAATCTTGAAGTCCCGTCCCCCTATCAAAAATTATTGCCCATCCCTGCAAGCATGAGAGAATAACTTGTGAGGCAGTCAACAGCTGCTCCACCCTTCCATGTAAGGGTAGCATGTGTCAGTATAGTATATAAGTATGGGCATGTCTACACTACCACCCTAATTCGAACTAGGGTGGTTAATGTAGACAACTGAAGTTGCAAATGAAGCCTAGGATTTAAATATCCCGGGCTTCATTTGCATCTTGCCGGGCGCCGCCATTTTTAAAGTCCCGGTAGTTCAGACTCCGTGCCCACGGCTACACACGGCACGAGTAGGTAGTTCGAATTAGGCTTTCCACGAGGAGTAACGGTAGTTCAAATTAGAAAGCCTAATTCGAACTGCCTACTCCGTGCCACGAGGTGTACCGGTAGTTCGGAATAGGAAGCCTAGTCCGAACTACCTAGTTTGAGCCCCGTGTAGCCACGCTGCACAGGGTTCGAACCAGCGGGGTTTTAAAAATGGCGGCTCCCCGCTTATGCAAATGAAGCCCGGGAAATTCAAATCCCGGGCTTCATTTGCAAGTGTGGTATGCCTACATTACCCCGCTAGTTTGAACTAGCGGGGTAGTGTAGACATACCCTTAGGCTGTGTCCAGACTCCATGCCTCCTTCGACGGAGGCATGTAGATTAGCCACATCGGAAGAGGGAAATGAAGCCGCGATTAAAATAATCGCGGCTTCATTTAAATTTAAATGGCTGCCCCGATCTGCCGATCAGCTGTTTGTCGGCAGATCGGGGGAGTCTGGACGCGATGCCCCGACAAAGAAGCCTTTCTTCATCGACACAGGTAAGCCTCGTGAAACCAGGTTTACCTGTGTCGATGAAGAAAGGCTTCTTTGTCGGGGCATCGCGTCCAGACTCTCCCGATCTGCCGACAAACAGCTGATCGGCAGATCGGGGCAGCCATTTAAATTTAAATGAAGCCGCGATTATTTTAATCGCGGCTTCATTTCCCTCTTCCGATGTGGCTAATCTACATGCCTCCGTCGACGGAGGCATGGAGTCTGGACACAGCCTAAGTGTGTAGTCTCACTGACTACTCCTATGTTTAAAGATAAGGTGGTGCTTAATTATATGTAGTGCCTGCCAGTTTTAGGCTTGTATACCAGAGGTCTAGCAGCATATTAAATATATTTTTTTATGGTAGCTCAGTTTAAAGATCACACTGCCTATATTCCTGTCAGGTGAATTAGGTAATAAGTGTTAGAAAGTGTATGTTAGACATTCTGATTCATAACCTGTTTGTTGCAGAAAGTTCAGCTGTGCTTTAACTGTAACTCCGTATTTTTTCTCGGAGACAATCAATATGTGAATTTGTTTGTTATTGGTTTTATTTATGTTTTTTATTTGCTTGCTGCCAGTTGAATGAAAACTTGCCTCCAGGACAAAAGTTGTGGTTTAAAAGCTCTGTGATGTATGATGTCATTCACAGAGTTCAGATACTAATTTAATTAAAACTCACTCATATATGCTGCCATTATTACCAAGACTTATCCGAAATTCTAAAAGCTCCTGAGACTCCATAAACATTTTGTATCCAAATGTATTTTATGTGCCAAATTTCTTTGCAAATTAAATCCTTGTATTTAACTGTCTCTTTCCAGCATACCTTGACTCACACGGGAAAGAAAAAAGCATCAGTAAAACTGTGTCTTTTAAAGATCATATCATCGTTGTAGTTTCTTTTTTTCCTTTTGCCCAAAATAAGAAACAGATTTCTTCATATATCTCTTCTTTCTCTTTGTAGACATTGAATGCGAGCAGCTGATGTCTCAATGTTTCTGTATTTGAGAACAGAGCTCATATTGAGAGTGCTTCCAAGGATTACACTAATCTGTAGCTTCACAAAGGTCAGTTGTGATATACCTCAACCACTTGATAACCAAGGGTATGTCTATACTTCCAGCCTGTTTCAGAATAGGGCGGCAAATGTAGGCATTCAGAATTGCAAATCAAGTCCAGGATTTAAATATCCATGCTTGATTTGCATCTTCTTGGCCAGGCACAATTTTTTTTTTTTTTTTTTTTTTGAAATTTACAAGCCCGGAATAACTGCCTGTGTCTACATACGGCAGTGAAACGGGCATTTGAAATAAAACCCTATTTCGAACTACCAGTTAAACCTCATTGCAGGAGGAATAACAGGTAGTTCAAAATAGGGCTTTATTTCGAATGCTCGTTTCACTGCTGCGTGTAGACAGGGGCAGTTATTCTGGGCTTATAAATTTCAAAAATGGCGACCGGCCAGGAAGATGCAACTAAAGCGTGGGATATTTAAATCCCGGGCTTGATTTGCAATTCTGAATGCCTACATTTGCAGCCCTATTCCGTAATAGGCTACAAGTATAGACATACCCCAATAGTTATCCTGAAAACATTCAATTTTCCCATGAGTCCATCAGTTATCTGAAGCCACTGCTAGCACTTTCAATCAATTTATTCTCAGCATAATGGCTTTTAAAATGCCATTCCTCAAGCAACACTTCCTGCCAGTTAGTATAGTGGAAACATTCCCAGAGGTGGCATTGATAGGGTGCCTTCCATGGATAGGGAGGTATGGCTATCCAGACTTATCTGATGATGTTCAGCCTCCTAGTATAAACAGAAGATTATCACAGTTGAAAGTAAGGAGGGTTTCAACAGGATAGCTATTACTTGAGTTGAATAAATTATATATATGTGTGAATGCTGAATTCGTTAAAGACAATGGACAATGCTGGTGATAGCAAACATTCTCTAGTTTTGGAGCTATCCGATATATTTTATTAGAGAATTATATCCCTGCAATACAATTTTTCTGAGTGTCTCAACAATTCCGTGGAATAGGTTTGCTTTGAAATTGAACAGGTTTAAGCTGCATAGGCTAGAGTAAAAGTCCATAGAACCCTATTAGCTTCATCTTCATTACGACCTACAAGGCATTTTGCTTACAAGGATGCCATGTTAACTTCTTTGAGCTATGTCAAAACAAAGAAGATACATGTAAGGGCTGTGTCTACACTGGTGCGATCTTGCACAAACGCAGCTGCCTGTCTACACTAGCTGTGAGTTCTTGCGCAAGAACATCCACGTTTTAATGTATGAAATCAGTGCTTCTTGTGCATGAACTCTGTTGCTCCTACTCAGGAATAAGCCCTCTTGTGCAACTGTTCTTGCGCAAGAGGCCAGTGTAGACAGGCAACATGAATTTCTTGCACAAAGAAAGCCCTATGGTTACAATGGCCATCAGAGCTTTCTTGCACAAGAGAGCGTCTACACTGGCATGGATGCTCTTGCGCAAAAGCACATCTCTTGCGCAAAGGCACATACCAGTGTAGACGTTCTCTTCTGGAAGAGTTTTTGCACAAGAACTCTTTCGCAAAAGAGTTCTTACACAAAATCACGCCAGTGTAGATGTAGCCAATGTAGGAATCAAATGTATGCTTTTTATTTTTAATTTTAGTGTTGTAGCCATGCTTGTCTCAGGTGTTTTGTTTAGACTTTCAAGAAAAGTCTGTTCAATTTTTGACTGATATTGTAAATTAGTTTTTATTTTACTCAAACTGGCTTGACCATTTCCAGAACAAATCCTTTATTACTATTTTAAGATCAGTGATGGTTAATATGTGCTATATCTATAACCCTTCCTTAATTATCTGTTTTACTGTCAGCAAATACCTAAACCTTGGGTTTAAATGGCATTTTAATGCTAATGAGACAACCAAAAAAAAAGTCTGTTTGCAAACAAGTTAACAGCATGAGTTTTAAAGATAAATTAACAGATACCTTATTAAATGCATTTGTACGGCTAATGAAGGCAAAGTCCACTGCTTTAGCTATAAAAAGACATACAAGGGAAAATTACTTGAATGTGCTCTAAGACTACGTCTACACTATAGATGTTTTTCAGAAAAAGCTACTCAAATTTCACTCCACAATTTATGTAGCTTTTTTTGATAGCTTTTCTGGAGGAGGCTTTTCTGCCATTTGGCCCCATCTAGATGGGGGCAAATGATGGAAAAGCCTCCTCTTTCAGAGGAGCCCTTATTCCTCATAGAACGAGGTATACAGGGCTCCCTGAAAGAGCGTGTTTGCTCTTCTGAAAAAAAAAAAAAAAAAAAAGCGGAAGAGCAAATGCATTCCCTGGACGCAGCTGAGCTTTTCTGAGATACCTCCAATATCCTGGAAAACCACCGCAGTGTAGAAGTATCGTCAAGCTGCCACACTCAAAACCAACAATTCAATTCCACTTTCCTGTCTCATAGGGTAGGTCTACACTACAGAGCTAGTTCGAACTAACTAAGTTCGAATTAGTTAATTCGAACTAGGCTAATTCGAACTAACGCGTCTAGAACTAAAAACTAGTTCGAATTAGCGTTTTGCTAATTCGAACTAGCAAGTCCACATTGAGTGGACTCTGAACAGGGCTTAAGGATGGCCAGAAGCAGTGCCGGCAGGGCATCAGAGGAGGACTTAGAGCGTGGAGATGCTGTCTCAGGCTAGCCGAGGGCTGCGCTTAAAGGGTCCCGACCCCCACCCCGGACAGACAGTTCTCAGGGGTGCCCCGCTTGCAAAGTAGTCCTGGCTTGGATTGCCCGGAGTACCCACACTGGGCACATCACACCACTCGGCCATCAGCCCGGCTGCACTTGCCGCAGGCTGCCATCTGGGGAGAGGGGGCAATCGGGGGGCTGCAGGACAGCTTCCACCCCAGAAGCCCGCAGAGCCAGCCCAGTCCTCCCCATCGGGGGCTCGTACCCCATTCCTCCCTCACCTCCTTCCACTTACCCTTCCCTAGCCCCCCTTCTTATTGATGTACAAAATAAAGATAATGTTTCTTCCAACATTGACTCTGTCTTTATTGAACAAAACTGGGGGAGACTGGGAAAAGGAGGTGGGAGAGGGGAAGAGAAAGGCTGGGAGAGGGGAGGGCAACTAACATGATCAGGGGTTGGGAACAGGTCCCAGATGAAGAGAGGCTACAGAGACTGGGACTGTTCAGCTTAGACAAGAGGAGACGGAGGAGGGACAGGATAGAGGTCTCTAAAAGCAGGGGTTGGGTGGAGAGGGTGCATTCAGAAAAGTTCTTCCTGAGTTCCTATAAAGAAGGACTAGAGGACACCAAAGGAAAGGAATGGGTAGCAAGCTTCAAACTAGTAAGAGAAAGTTGTTCTTCTTCTTGACAAAGCAAATAGTTAACCTGTGGAACTCCTTGCTGCAGGAGGCTGCGAAGGCTACAACTAGAACAGAGTTTAAAGGGAAGTGAGATCAAGTCATGGAGGTTGGGTCCATGGAGTAGTCTTAGCCAGGGGGTAGGAGTGGTGTCCCTGCCCAAAGTTTGTGGAAGGCTGGAGAGGGATGGCACAAGACAAATGGCTTGGTCACTGTCTTCGGTCCATCCCCTCCAGGGTTCCTAGGGTTGGTCGCTGTCGGCAGACAGGCTACTGGGCTAGATGGACCTTTGGTGTGACCCAGGACGGCCATTGTAAGCTCAGGGCTCAGGGTCGGGGGTCTCAGTGGACCCCCTTCATTTTCATGCACACCTGCTCCTGGGTGGCCAGGCTGGCAGCTCTCCTGTCCTAGACGGCCACTTTCCTGTGCCTAGTGCGGAGATCGTGGACAAGGTCCACGATGTCCGCACTAGCCCAGGAAGGTGCCCACCTCTTGCTGTCCAGGGCAAGCTCCCGGGAGCCGCCAGCCTGGTCCTGGGAAGAGGGGGTGGGCTGGGGGACATCGGGTGGGTGGCTCTGTGCCGTGCCAGGTGCAGGGTCTGCTGGCTGGGTGCTGGCAGGCTTGCACCTGGCACGGGCACCGTAGCCAGCCCGTGCCCCTTTAAGGGGTCCGGGGCCGGGAGGGGGGCATAGAGTTTCCCTGGTGTTGGCTAGAGTTGCCACCAGGGAAACCTGGGGAGGGCTAGCCTCCCACTAGTTCGAATTAAGGGTCTACACAGCCCTTAATTCGAACTAGCTAGTTCGAACTAGGCTTAATCCTCGTAAAATGAGGTTTTCCTAGTTCGAACTAATCGCTCTGTTAGTTCAAATTAAGTTCGAACTAACGGAGCGCTAGTGTAGCGCCTAGGAAAGTTAGTTCGAACTAACGGACTTTAGTTCGAACTAACTTTGTAGTGTAGACATGCCCATAGGCTGTAGATGATGAGTTCCATTTGACAGTCACATCCCATGGCAGGGGGCTGTCCAAAGGCACAACATCTAAGAAGGAGTTCCTCAAATGAAATGGACCAGAACCACAGAGGGACTTAGACATATAAAATCCAGATTTTTAATTTCCTTTCTGTTCTCTGAGTCCCTAAGGTTCACATTCCCCAGCTTTTCTCCCACACATAAGGGCTGGAGACTTAACTGTTATTTTAAACAAAAACTGATGTTCTGTCATTGTCACCTGATTCCAGAAGCAGGGGATTTAAGAAAGCACTAAGTACTGAGACTAAAATGACATTTCAAGACCTGTCAGTGGTTCCAGTAACAGAGGGAGCAAAGCAACTTCTGTACTTTGGAGATGGTCATTGTGCATTTCTTTGCCCCTCTCCAGACCATGCAGCCTGTGATCCTTGCCATTACAGATGTAGAGGAAGCCCTGGGCTCAGCTGTCACACCAGCAATCCCCATACCCTATGGGGAATCTAGCTCCAGAAGCAATATTAGATTCAAGGGAGAATAAAAACTACAGCTATGCCCAAACATTAAAATAGGTCTTATAGTGGAGTGAAAGGAGGGAGTTTATCACCTTATGCTCCCTTAAGTACAAATGAAATGTTACACCATCTCTTTCTCTTATTGGGATTCACTGTAGAGTATGTAGTTTACTATAAGATACATTCTAGTTCTTTTTATCATTTGTTCATGTCAGTGATGATGAGGTACCATGGGTCTACTTTTGCAGTTTCCTTAGTGCAGAAGCTCCCTCTTCCACTCTTCTCAAAACCCCAAAAGACTTCTAGTAATATATTTATACAGCTCTGTTCCCAAATAACTCTACTAAAGGCACAGTGTACAGATAGATAGTACTATTGAAATGTAGTCACTTCTGTACTGGGAAGCAACAGTCAAGCATTCTAAAGGACAGTACACAACAGTAGTGAGGACAAGAATATTTTGAAGAAGGATAGTGAGGCAAATCGTGAAAACTGTGAAAAGTGTGATGGCATTTGCTTGTCCTGATAGAAAGGTCTCATTTTAAAATACCTGGGGAATACAACTTATCTCACAAAGATAAAGAGAAAGTACAATCTACAGGGATTTGAATGTCTGCTTTTAGGCAGTCTAAGCATTTCAATAAAACAGAGGCTTAGACCTCTAAGCGATTTCTTCCCATCTAGGGACAGATTTGCAAGGGCTGAGTGTCTGAAATTCACATTGAAGTCAGAAGAGGTTGAGAGAACTCAGCTCATTGAAAGTGCTCAGCTCTTTGCAGGACTGGACTCTGAAATGAGCAAAACAAATATTTTATTAGGCAGCAATGGGGATGCTACTTCCCTATTACCTCGTCTGCAGCAGCTACAGGGTTGTCATTGCTCTCTTGCTGAGCCTTCATTCAAGTTCTGCAGAATTCCCAAGTTGTGGGGAACTCAGGACTCAGGGTTCATTGTGGTGAAGGTCTGATGATATCCCCTCAGAGAATAATAGTGAGTAGGTAGTTCAATACCCACCATAAGTAGAGCCCCAAATGGATACAAAATTGATATCCACACCTGCATCTGCAAAAATGATGTGTGGATATCCACAAATTTACAGGGTTATATATACAAAATTTGTATCTACAAAAAATGAGTGTGGCTATCCAAAGATTTCCTTGGTTCTAACCATAAATCTGTTGGATGATGATCACCGTCTGCTACCTATCATACTCCCAGTTATGGCCAAGTTGTGCAACCGGGGTAGGATTTTCTAAAGCACTCGTAATTGGTGAATTCTACTCCTGTTGACTTTTACAATCAATTTCATTCAGCAGAGTTAGGCCAACCCTCAGCAATTTTGAAAATACCACCTCTTGTGTTTGAATGTTCAAAGTACAGTGAACGGAAAAATAAGACCTCCTGCAGTATGTCAAAATCTGAAACAGGAAAATGGATAGTGTTTCAAGCAACAATGAAACATCCCCAACAAAATAAAGTGTTTGTTGAAATCAAATCCCTGCCAAACATTTCATTGTTTTTAAAGCCTTCAGGCACTTGTGTCTTCAGTGGTACCACAGAACTGCAGGGTGCTGTAAAAATTGTAGTGTCTGAGCCACACAATTATTGATCTGTATAAGGAAATGGTCACAAACTCTTGATCAGTAAGAAGTGACTTCTATTATGTGCCAAAGTGATATAAGAATTAGTAGCAGTAATAATAATCTAATGTGTTTCTAAACTTATCTATGAAGTGCAGCAACAGGGCCTTTGTAACATGAGGGCTACGTCTAGACTGGCCCCTTCTTCGGAAGAGGCATGCTAATTTCTAACTTTGGAATAGGGAAATCTGCGAGGGATTTAAATATCCCCCGCGGGATTTAAATAAACATGGCCGCCGCTTTTTTTCCGGCTTGGGGAAAAGCCGGAAAAGAGCATCCAGACTGGCGCGATCCTCCGGAATAAAGCCCTTTTCCGGAGGATCTCTTATTCCTACTTTCAAGTAGTGAGATTTAATAAGGTCTTGAAAAAGTATGTGGCAGAAGTTCATAGCTTTAGAACCTCACCACTGGGACCAATTAATTCTGCCACTCCTGTTCTTCATCTGCAAAGTACTTCAGGCATCAATGGGGTTCTTGCCATTCAAATTACTATATGGGAGACAGCCAAAAGGAATACTATAGCTGCTTTTGGAGATGTGGAAGGATCTAATTTCCAAGGCCATGAACTTGGTACTGAGTATGCCAAGGCTGAGAGGGAAGTTAAAGGCTGTAGACAAGTTTGCAGAGAGAATCTAGTCAAGGAGCAACAGGGATAAGCACAAGCATAAGGGAACCTATGCCCAAGAGCTCCCACTAGGGACTGAGTTTTACTTCTTCCTACATAAGAATCCAGTTAGTTGGCCAGATGGCAAGGCCCCTTTGATGTGATCAGATAAATTTGGAGCAGTAAATTATGATATTAGTTAATTCAAGAAGATGAAAGATACTAAGGCATACCATGTCAATCTGCTAAAGGCCTAAAAAGTTTGAGAAGGCCTCCTGGATAGGAATTCAGGGCCTAGGCCCCCATACACTCCCAATTCTGGCCAAGTCCCAGTAGGAGAAGACCTGCAGGCAGAATACAAATGGAAGATGCAAAAAATCTCTCAATCATTCTTGGTGATCTTTTCTGTGGTTCCAGAACAGTTTCATTTAGTGTTCCAACTCATAATGATGCAACCAGAGAAAAAAGTGAGTTAAGATGTTTTGTAAAGGCATAGTAAGGAAATAGTAGGGAAGGAACTGCAAGCTATGTTAAACCTGTGGGGGGTGGAATTGATAACTCAGGGTATGTCTACACTACAGCGCTAATTCAAACTAACTTATTTCAAATTAGTTAATTCAAAATAAGCTAATTCGAAATAACGCATCTAGACCCAAACATTAATTCGCATTAGCGTTTTGCTAATTCAAAATAGCGCGTCCACACTGATTGGACGCTGGGTCACATTTAAGGACAGCTGAAACCGGTTCCAGCAGGGCGTCAGGTCAGTAGTTGCTTTGTGTGGCTGCTGTCTGAGGCTATCTGTGGCTCGTGCTTAAAGGGACCCCCCTGGACAGCCGGTTCTCAGCTTTTTCGCTTGCTTGCCTACCTCGCCGAGGGACAGCAAAGAGTTTTCCTCTCTGCCTGCCTGTGTCAGTGGTTCTCATTGGGGACACCGCCACAGTTGGCATCATGGAGCGAGAGCTCGCCCTAGGCATGCTGCTCCAGTTTTTGGACTTGCTGCTGCAAGCCTGCCAGCAATGGTTGGAGGCTGCCTGGAACCATCTGGTGCACATCAGCCCCCTGCCCTTCCCCCGGCCTCCCTGGGGGCCGTGGAGGAGTCGCAACAGTGCCCGGATGCCAGCATACCCTGCCGCATCTGGAGTCTGGACACCAGCAGCGACTGGTGGGACCGCATCGTCCTGGAGCGCTGGGGCGACCAACAGTGGGCCCAGAACTTCAGGATGAAGAAGGACACTTTCCTGGAGCTCTGCAAGTGGCTCGCCCCTGATCTGCAGTGATGGGACACTCGCATAAGGCCCGCCATCCCCCTCCAGAAGCGTGTGGCCATCACCCTGTGGAATCACTCCATGCCAGACAGCTACCAATCCATCTGGAACCAGTTTGGCATGGGGAAATCCACCGTCGGAGCAGTGCTCATGCAGGTACGGCACTCACAAGCCACTGGGCCAGGGGTCTGCAAGGAGGGGATGGGTTGCCCCTGGGAAAACGGGGGGGGGGGAGGAGGAAGCAAAAGTGCTCTACACGGGAGAGTTTGGTCTGTCCCAGCTGTACTACACACCGCCCAAGGCAGCCAGGATCGCAGCGGGGGTTGCTTCTGGGAGTGGGGCGCGGGGCAGTGCCAGGGAATGAACACTCCCAGCCCCCCTGGTACTCCAGTAATTTGCAGTTTGGCGTGTCTCTCTGCAGGTGGTCAAGGCCATCAACAGGGTGCTGCTCCACAGGGTGGTCCGCCTCACTGACCTGGATGCGGTCATCCAGGGGTTCAGCGCCCTCGGCTTCCCCAACTGCAGGGGGCCATCAATGGGATGCATATCCCCATCCGTGCCCCAGAACACCAAGCCTCTCAGTATATCAACTGCAAGGGGTACTTCTCCGTCATCCTGCAGGCCGTGTCTGACCACTGCGGCCAGTTCCCGGACATTAATGTGGGCTGGTCCAGCAAGGTACACGATGCCAGGGTGTTCCGGAACTCCTCAGTGTGCCGGAGGCTGCACGCCAGGACCTTCTTCCCCGAATGCCACATCAGAATCGACGACGTGGACATGCCCGTGTGCCTGGTGGAGGATGCAGCCTACCCCTTACAGCCCTAGCTCATGAAGCCTTACATGGAACACCTCAACCCCTCCCGGCAGGATCACCAGAGCCTGCATCGTGGTGGAGGGGGCCTTCGGATGCCTGAAAGCCCAATTTAGATGCCTCCTCACCTGTCTCAACCTCGCCGAGCACAATATCCCTCCTGTGGTGGCAGCATGTTGTGTGCTGCATAATTTATGTGAGCGGAAGGGGGATGCTTTCCTGCCAGCCTGGATGGCTGAGGTGGAAAACTTGGCTGGCCAATATGCGCAGTCCTGCACCGATGCCATCTGGGAGGCCCAGCAGGGGACTGTCCAGATCCGGGAAGCCCTGCGGGAGAGCTTCCTGGTGCAGGAGTACTGAACTCTTCCTGCATGCCCCACTGGGGCCTTCTTCAACCCTCTCCTCCTTTCCCTTTCCCCTCCCTAACCCCTCTTCCTAATGTCAAATAAAGACACCAGTATTGGCAAAAAAAATCTCTTTTTATTTTACATAACTGGGGTGGGGGAAGGGAGGAATGAGGGTGGGAGAGGGGAGGGGGAAACCTGGGAGGAGGGAGCTGGAAGGGGGAGGAAGGGGAGGAAGAGACGGGAAAGCTCAGGGTTTTGGGTTTTCCTGGCTCTCCCATTTCACAGCAGTGTGGGTGCATTGGGGGGAGTGGGTGTGGAGGGTGGGGCAGGAGGAGTGGGCAGTGCAGAGGAAGCAGGAGGGGGAACAGGGGTGAGAGGAGGAGTGAGATCTGGGGTGGCCGCATGTTCTGGAGAAGGAGGAGGCAGGAACCTGTCCACCAGGGTCTGGAGGTGACCTCGGAGGGCACAGCCCTGATCCTGCAGCGTCTCCAAGCTCCACTGCCACAGCTGCAGGTCTTCCTGGACCCAGTGCTCCTGGGTGTGGAGCTGCTGCCCCAGTAGCCGCAGGTGCTGCCACTGGTAGTCTTCCAGGTTCTTGGTGCACCTGCTGGCCCGGGTGCTGTGGCTGTGGTGAAACAAGAGCAGTGGTCAGTTCTCCCAGGGGACACAGTAGGTGAAACCCAGCCTCCCTCTGCAAGGCGAGGTCAGTGTGTGGGGAACGGGCCAGGGCCCCTGCATGACACCCAGCTGCTGCTCCATGGTGGGCAAGGCCCAGGCGCACGGTCCCTGTGCTCCCTCTCCACGCCGCCCCCCTCCCCATACACATAAGGGGAGCATGATGACACTCATATGTGGGGCCCTCCCTGGCCTCAGATGACACAGCAGATGTGCTCTGTGGGATGGCTCCTGCAGCTCCTGGCTCTCGGCGTCCTCCTCTTCTTCCGTTTCTGGCCCTGGGTCGATCACCTCCCAGGGGGCATGGACTGCGTGAGCCCCCAGTATGCGGTTCAGAGTCTCAAAGTGAGGGCAGGCCTCTGGGTTGGCCCCTGGTTGGGAGGCCCTGGAGTAGGCCTGCCGCAGGTCCTTAATTTTGCAGCGGACCTGCTCCTGGGTCCGCATGTGGCCTCTGGTGGCCAGGCTGGCAGCCATGCAGCTGTAGACGGCCACATTCCTTTGCCTAGTGCGGAGATCATAGGCATTGGAGGCCTCCCCCCAAACCTCGATGAGGTCCACAATCTCTGCACTAGACCAGATAGCACCCGCCTTTTGCGGTCCTGGGCAGGCTCCTGGGAGCCGCCATCCTAGTCCTGGGAAGAGGTGGAGGGCTGAGTGGCAGCAGAAGGCTGGCTCATCCTGCGACTGATGCAGGGTCTGCTGGCTGGGTGCTGGCAGGCTTGCAACTGGCACAAGCACTGTAGCCATACTGTGCCCCTTTAAGGGCTCTGGGGCTGGAAACGGGGCAGAAGAGTTTTCCTGGTTTGGCCCAGAGTGGCCACCAGGGCAACCTGGGAAGGACTAGCCTCCAACTAGTTCGAATTAAGTGGCTACACAGCCATTAATTCAAACTACTTAATTCGAACTAGGCGTTAGTCCTCGTAGAATGAGGTTTACCTAGTTCGAATTAAGCACTTAGCTATTTTGAATTAAATTCGAAATAGCAGTTTGCACGTATAGCCCCTATGAAAGTTAATTTGAACTAATGACTGTTAGTTTTAATTAACTTTGTAGTGTAGACACACCCTCACAGCTAATAATGAAGCCCTATGTTATTGGTACCTAAATAGTACTTGCCAACCAGATTTTGCTTAGACTTCCAGAAGACCAATGCAATGTCCAACTTGAGAACTCCCAATGGTGAGGGTCAATGAATTGTGAGAGGTTAAGAGCTTCCAGATATATCACTATATTTATCTAATCAGATGTTACTGGCGGATCCTAAAGTAAAGGATTCTTCTTTCTCCATTTCTTAGGATGCCAAAGCCCTCAGACCTATGTTGGAAGCATCTATTTGCAGGACAAAAGGTTTTGTGTTGATATCTTTCCCTCAAACTACTCCCTTGAGTGGGACATGACCAGAATAACGCAGATTTCTTTTTGTGGGATAAAGGAGACTCATCTGCACATACCTACCCTACAGTGTCTAGCTGCAGGGGGAGCATGTGTGATGGGGTTTTAGGGATCGCCCACTAAGGATGAAGGAGTGATGGAACTGTGAAGTAATATATGAAATTATTGATTATGACTCTCCTGTACATATATTTTACCTGCATTAATCTCTCAATAACTCTCATTCCCCTTTCTTAGCTAATAAGCCTTTATTCTGTTTATAGAATTGGCTCCTAGTGTTATTTTTGGGGTAACATCTAGCATACAAATCAACCTTGGTGAGTGACTCATCTCTTGGGGCTGAGTAACCTGTAAAATTTTGTGATTATTGGGGAAAGTTCCTGTTCATTTTATAGTCCCACTTCCTCTGGAGGACTTACTTAAAAAGGGAGAACTGCAGTCAGGTAGGTGGAGAGTGAAGGAAAGACTGGCTGCAAGAACACAGAGAGGAAGTAGTTGCTGAAGCAGAGAAATCTACTTGGAAAGAACTGAAACTTTGAGTAAGAATCTGATGGGATTCTGGGGGACTGACCTTTGCTTCACTTCACCCTGACTGGGGGGAGCCAATAGACTCAGAATGATTGGAAAACACCTTCCCACCCTGCCACTTGTGGCTTTGAATTACTGACAAGGTACAAGGAGAAAGTTGGGTCCATGCCACAAACTGTAGGGAAATCAGAAAAGGGGGAGGCAGCTCAGAGGAGGCTGATCTGAATACCCAGAAAGGACTGATCCATCCTTTGACTTTCTCCCTTTGGACCTGTGCATAGACTTGGTGGAGAGGGGGAACTTGAATCCCCCTACCATTTCTTCCTTCTCCAGAGGCATGAGATATCCTGGAGGGCTCTTAGGTGTGATGGGAGACACAAATTCTGCCGCGGCCACTGGATTCCCCTCAGACTACCTGGAAGAGCTCCTGTAAGATTTGCATAGACTCTTTGGCAGCTGCCTGACCAGTAGACATGCTGGTTCCAGATGGCCTGCTACATGTTGTCTTATTTCTTTCCTGGAATGTATGCCTCCATCAACCAAACAAGTCATTTTGTAACCAAATGACAATTTTATATTGAGCAAAAGCTGAGAAGAAAATGATACTCTTTGAGAAGTTTGTATCTGAAACAGGCCAATGAGCATGATATGATAGCAGCACAGGATGCTGACATGGTGAATTCATTTTCTGAAATCGGAGGTGCAAATACTTAAAACATTCTTGACAACCTTACCCTCACATGCATGCAAACACACATTCACTTCCCCACAGAGCCATGACTCACTTTCCACACAAAGGATCGATCATCAGTCTAGTCAGCCCTGGCATTTTCAAACACCTAAGGGTATATCTAGACTGACCCGCAGTTTGGATTAAGAGGGTGTGACTAACAGTCACTAGTAGTCAAAGAGGGCTGTATTAGTGTGAGCTTGGAATTTGTATGTTATGTCTTTTGGGGGAGTTGCAGTATAGCTCATTGGACATGACATGTGGAGCAGTGTAGGCATGTCCTTAGTGAATAGCACACTTGTTATCAATACCATTTTTATTTCTTAACATACATACAAGTTATCATATAATTGTTGGGGCTGAAACAGAATGTTATGTTCTAACTTCAATCTGACAAGGTGAATCAGAAGCAGAGCTGGCTGAATAACTGGGGTGTCTCATGAGTCTCCCAGTCCATTGCTCAACATCACATGTGATTCAAGAGGTGCAATAAATGTGGTTTCCTTAACTGTTTGGGAAATATTCATAAACAAATGTGGAAGAAGCTAGATAATTTCACAGAGGTGAGGTCCATAAAAGGCTATTAGCCAAGGGATAGAAATGGTGTCCCTGGCCTCTGTCAGAGGCTGGAGAAGGATGGCAGGAGACAAATTGCTTGATCGTTGTCTTCGGTCCACCCTCTCTGGGGCACCTGGTGCTGGCCACTGTCGGCAGACAGGCTACTGGGCTAGATGGACCTTTAGTCTGAACCAGTACAGCTGTGCTTATGTTCTTAAGAATGCAGCCACTGCTCATTGCCCCAGACCTCCATAACGGCCTGACTCCACCACTGTAGCACTAGTTCCGTGAGCCCCAAAGTGGCATTTCACTGTCGTCAGCATCTCCGGGACAAGACATTTCATGTTGCAGCTTTTATGTATAGCAAGATTAGCACTGAGCTCCCCATCATCACTTTGTAGCTTAAGAAATAACTCGACTGCCATTTTGTGACATGTAAGTGAGACGTATCAGCATTGTTTTCCCGAAGTCCTGGATCCATTCCCACAGACCAGAGGCAGAGCTCACAGCACAAAAGCTGTTGAAAGATGGCACCAAATGCAGATGGAAGCACAAGGGTTGCTGGGATGCAAAGCAATGCACCACAGGGTATTGGGACAAGACACAGCCCCCTCCCCCCGCCCACACACACAACACCTTCTCACAAGCTTCAGTGCCGGAAGAGGAAGAGGTGCTCTGTGGGATAGCTGCCCAGAGTGCACCCTTCTGAATGCCACTGCAAGTGACGCAAGTGGGGACATGCTAATGGTAACTGACAATGTGGTCACACAACAGCAGTTTGCACAGTGCAGTAACTGCCAGTGCTTCTTTATATCTGCCAGTGTAGACAAACCCTTCTGACATTAGTGGTCTGAAAATGTTGGACCCCTGAGAGTTAATAATTTTATCACCTTTGCTTCATCTACTACATGCATGTCATCAGTCATAATTTTCTAATAACTGATTGTCATTAATGCAGTAAATCACTTTTTAAATGTGGGGAGTTACATTTGTAATAAGAAAGGCTATCACAATCTTGCCTATACTCCAGAGCAGTACCTTACTCCCCAGTGGTTCTACTCATGGAATGAGGTATTAAAGTGCCTGAATCTGGACCATAGTTATTTACATGTGTTGATATTTCTATTACATTGGGCCAGATCTCGCACTCCTTGTACAAAGAATTCCAGGGGAAATTTTTGTTTTTGAAGGAGCACTGAATTGGTACCGGATGGTAGTTAATCCCAAGTGATACAGCTGAATAATGAATAGATGTTTTATTCACAGTCGCTGTTTCTCATACACAAACTCAAGCTCACACACATGAGAGTCACTTTTACTTCCAGGCATTGAAACATGTTGCTGTGCATTCAGTAGCTGAGCTATGTAACGCTCACAATAACACCCATAAATAAATAAATAAAGCCTTTTAACAGTGTGTTTGGCTGCTCGTAGAGCTGCCACTCTCAGCTAATGAACCTGGCCCCCTTTATACTTCCAAATGCAAGAGGACAAAACAAAACTGAAGAGAAGCAGAGTCAAAGCCGGAGACATGCTGGCAGCTGAATGCTCACTAACTGCTTTTGTTCTCTCAGAAAGTCACCCCTTTTTCATGTATCTTTTAAACAAATATGAAAAGAAGAATTAAAAAATAGATCGCTGTAAGACCTGATGGCAATGTTACCCCGTCTTGTGCGACATGCTGTCACTCTAAGTATGATGGGAATGTGTGTGATTTGTGTATTAGCCTAAATGTTGTCTCTTTTAGAAGCAGTTACTTTGTCACTGTGGGTTAGAAGAACTATATTTGCTATCCATGAAGTTCTGGCTTGGAACCCAATATTAATTACTCCTCAAATTATATCTAAATCTCTGATTTCTGCCCAAAATATTATTTTTATATTGCCTCCCAAGCTGGCCTCACATTCTGCTTCAGTTGCATGTGTATAATATATGCCTAGAGCTATGCAAAAAAAAAATTCACTGGCAGTAAAATCACAGACAATTCCTATTTTCAGAGTTTACTTTTTTTTTTGGTTGGGTTTTTTATGCAAAAATGTTATACTTTGGCTTCAAATTTCCGGAGAAAATGACAGGTTGTTTTTGTTTTAATGTTTCTACAGAAAACCATCTTTCAACCTGAAGGGGGGAAATCTGCTTCGGGTTTTTGCAGCAAAATAACATTTCAGCCATCATGTCTTCTGCCTCGCTGTCAAAGTAGGTGAGACTTGAGCTAATATAAAAGTAAACGATAACAGGGACAAATATCCAGTCACTGTTAAAATGAGATTCATGCCATCTATTGTTCTTGCCTTGTCCCTGAATATTCTGAAACTGTCTCCTGAGCTTGTATGTGTTTCTTGGTTTCCACTCATCAGTGTAAGGATTATATATTAGAAAGAAAGAAAGAAAGAAAGAAAGAAAGAAAGAAAGAAAGAAAGAAAGAAAGAAAGAAAGAAAGAAAGAAAGAAAGAAAGAAAGAAAGAAAGAAAGAAAGAAAGAAAGAAAGAAAGAAAGAAAGAAAGAAAGAAAAAGGGACTGAATAGCTCAGAGAATGGATAGTGAACCAGGAGAAAGAGGCATCCTAATACTAAATCAGCTGATATCATTAACTGATAGATTTGTGTATTGTTTCACCTATTATTAAAATGATTTACTTTTTCACCAAAACCAAATCTTCACTCTGATCTAGTTAGAACAGGATCCCCAAAACTTTATTCTAGCCTGCCATTAGTGTAACTCATGTAATTAATATGATCAGGTAAATGGAGAGTCATAGTACATTAACGATAACAATTTCCCTGCCCTCTCCATGAATCTGATCTCCAAATATTTACTTTGAAATATATTGGCAAATTCTAGGAATGATTTGTTTTTCATAGGTACAAATATTTACGATCAAAGTCTTCAATTCAGAAAAGCCTCCTTTTTCATGAAAGCATATGTGCTTAAGTTTGATTGATACTAATGGGACATCACCATGTACATAAAACTAGGTATGTGCTTCAGCGCTTTCCTAAATTAAGATATAGCTCCATAAATACTATCATGCATCTAACCAAGTAGATGTAGAACACATTCATCTTTAAATGGTTCTTCTTTATTTTGTTCTTTTGTGTTTTTTTCTTTTCTTTTTTGTACATTTTGATAATACAGAAACCAGTGTACAGTTTTCATTCATTTTCTTTATACAGGCTGTACAGGCTGCCAAGCTACCGGTACCAAAACAAATGAAACAGAGCATATGAGAACTGAAAAGATTATAATATATAATATAACTAGCACTTTTCTCAAGCAGCTAGCAGATTTCCAGGCATAGCTCAGCAGTTGGGGGGTGGGAGGGTTAGGTTTAAGTTGCTCCTATCTAAAGGCATGTCTTCACAGGGAGTCATGCTGAATTAACTAAATACTTAAATGAATGTGCGCAAGTTTGAGCTAAACAACAGTGAACTAAGATCACCTTACTTCTGAATAAGAGTACCCACAGGGGTAATTAAATGCACGTTATCTTATGCTTCTTTATTTAATTAATCTTAATTTTTCTAAGTTTCCCCATGTGTATATAAACCTTTAGGTACTTATACGCACCTATTAACATAATATCTGGATACTTTTAATGCATTTCTCCTCACAACATTCTTGAGAGATCAGGCAGTGCTGTTATCCCTATTTTGCAAATGAGGAACTAAGGCAGACAGAGGCTAAATGACTTGCCCCAATCACCCAGGAAGCCTGCAGCAGAGCAAGGAATTAAACTCAGGTAATCTGAGTCCCCAGTTGTTACTCTAACATCGGGTTATGCTTCTTTCCTCATTCTGGTCCCTAAAGCTGCCCTTCACATGTTGTTTAGCTGTATCAAACCATGTGCAAACACTTGCTGTCAGCCACAAGTAATTTGTAATACAGGCAAGGCCTCAAGCTGGGATCATTGGTTGGATGAATGCAGTTGTGTGGCACCACTGTAAGGCATGATGCACATTTGAGGCCCAACAAATTGCCATCAGTGGGATGGAGTTTGAACTTATGCTCATTTTACCTTGATATCAGTAAAATTATTCTTATTTCCACTTGGAAGGAGAGTTATGTCGAATGAAATTTCTGTCATTCACCCCAGTGGGAGTGGGAACAGACCCCATCTGCCTTTTTATTGATTATTGATGTTTAAGGGCCTGATTCTGTACCCTTATTGATATGAGTGGTTCCTGCACTCATTCAGCACTTACTACAAAAAGGAAAAACTCAAAACAGAGTTTAAAAGAAAGACTAAGCTTACTTGAGTATCTTTGAAAAGAATCCCTGGATTGATTCCAATGTTTTGGACATGCTAACATTTGCCATGGAATGATGCCAATCAGAGTAACTGAAAACTCTTCCATGATCATTTATTATTATGTTTTTATATTGAGGTAGTTCCTACAACATCAGTAGTGGATCAGGATTCCACAGTGTCCTGTAAACATGCATAAAATGATGGTCCCTGCCACAAATTGCTCATATCCTAAACATCTAATTCAGGAAAAGCATCCCTACTTAATCACATGCTGAATTATTCTCCTGAAGAGCAATGTACTTAACCATGTGTTCCAGACCTTTTCTGAATCAGGGCCTTAGTAATCGTCTGAATATCTTTCAACTTACACGTAGCCACCTTTATGCAAAAGTAGTGATGTGAGCCAGTGCTGTGTGTGCAATGTGCCCAGTGAAACACAAAATCTCACACACGTTGTCCAATTTGCTTTTATTTTAACAAACTCAGAGCTTAAGCAATGTTTGCTGAAAGGGTCACTAAGCATCATGAATTTGGAAAGCCAACGTGAGCCCAGTTTTTTCTCAAAAATTGATTGATTTATGTTTTTCACAGTAGAGTGCAGATCGATGAACTGAATTTGACAGCTTCCCTTTGTATCACACCACCAACTCAGACACACTGGTGCAAAGTCTTTGTGATGAAGTACTGCCTCGAAGCCCAGCCCCTTTGCACATAATACTATACAAACATACCATAAAGAGACAGCCCCTTCCCTGAAGAACATACAGTGGAAAAACGGCATCATCCCACAATGCAAAGAACATAAGGGAGGGCTAGTCAGAAAAATAAACTTTTGCCACATCAGGCCCTAAATAGATGAAACCTCAGTTTCTTCTATCAAGTAGTGAATCATTCACAACTGTGGGGGAAACTAAATGACAATAAAAAGATTATAAAAAAGCAAAACATAATGCAAGTGTCTTAATCACAATAAACTAGTGAACATGATTAGACATGGTTAGCAGGTTTTTGGATATAAGTTGTTTCTGGCCTTTTAGGTTGGATTCCCTATATTGATGTGATCTGGAAATTGCACCATTCCTGTACACTCTGATGAGAATTTGCTTTTGTTTTATTTTGCATTTCTTGACTGAAATAATTAGATTTTGCTTCCTACTGGGATTATCACATTTTACCTGCTTAGTTTGAGGTGCAATATTGGGAAATTACCAGACCACAAGAAACACTGAGGCTTATTTATAAGAAGTTTTATTTGCAATTATATTAAATTGTGTGACTGCACTGGAAATTAATAGTTTGTTCTGATGTGGAGCTCCACAACTAGGATTCCTTCAGACACTGTGATGTATTCACTGTGAGAAGCTCTACTAACCAAGCACTTTGCTGGCTTTTATTAATTCTTCCTTTTTTTCCACAGTTCGGAGATCATTTTTTAAAATTCCCACGGAGCAGCCAGATGCTACTGTGCGTAGTCAACCTAAAAGAGTTTCTAACAGTCAGCACCAGAAATTAAATTACTGTAGAATGAAGGAAATGTGGAGTATTTTTTCCCTTGCTAAAATTCAATTAATGTTGGATCATTTCTTCAGGTAAAAATGCCATAAGGCCTGCTTGAAACACCATACATTCTTAACTACTTGTACAAAGACATATTTGTACATATAGAGACATGTACAGATAGTGACGCACACATACACTTGTGTGTAATGATGGATGAACATCAAAATGATTTTGAAGTTCATTGCACTTCAGGTACACATTAAACATTTCAGATACCACACAAACCTCAGGTAAGCATTAAACATTTCAGATAACCTCACACACAATTTCTAAACCTTCTCTGTCTGCAAAGCAGGACTGGATATTTCACATGCACATGATTTCTTGTAAGATGTGGTGTGATTACTGCCTCTGGGCCTGATTGTCCCCCCTGAGAACTAGACATGAAGAGAACGATTCTCTTCTACAAGAAATGAGGCAATGGCAGAAACCACATTTGTGGCAATGATTATCAGTGCAGAAAACAAGTTGTGGGGTCTATCGTGGGTGGGCAATAAGTGTTCCATGGGCCATATGCATGTTCATGAGTGCTAGCCCCTGGTGGGGCAGTTTATATACCAGAGCATCCAGAGGTAGAGTGGCTCCCAGCTCCCAGTGGCCATAGGTCACCATTCCCAGACAATGGGAGCTATGGAAGTGGTGCAGGCTGGGTATCCACCTTCCACATTTTACATTTGCCAGGAATGTCAAACCTTAGCCAATGGGAGCTGCAAGCAGATGTACCTACAGATGCTCAGGTAAATAAAGCATCTGTTAGCCCACCAGGAGCTAATCTTGGCTGCATTTGGCTCACGGGCCACTCATTTCCCACCCCTGGTCTACAGATTCCAAACAGGGAGGCCAGAAGCCAATAATCCCCCCTTTGCTTTTCCCAACCCTCACAGTGAGTCCTTGGAAATATTAAAACAGTCATTTTAACTTTGCTGCAGCAGCCCTTACACGTGGTTTTAAATGTAAATCCCAGGAGAAGCTGTCATCATGTTAATTCCTGTCAGCCTGGTTTCATCATGAGGGTATTCTTCACTAATCTATGCCATCAGGACCCAGGTTAGCCTAGCCCAGGTGTGAGCAATTATAACTGAGTTCCTCTGCCCTCACAAAGGCTGTGTGTATGTAGGATCTCTGGGAGGCATAGGCTATGGTTCTTAGCAATGCAGTAAGCTGAGACATTCTATGATTCTTTCCCAGGGAATTATGGGGGAACGTATTCATCTTTCTAGGTAGTCGGGGAATTGTGGGCAGATATTGGGGGACTATCAGAAGCTGAGTGGTGGAACCTTGTAAAGTGGGCGGGTTACCAGCTGTGGGGTGAAAAGAACCCAGGCTGGAGTGAAAGGAACCCAGGATGTAACCCATATGCCCAGCCATGCCAGAGAGCATAGTTGAAAGTACAGGTTGCACCTCTAAAATCCGGGATTCTTTGGTCCAGCATAACCACAGAGATTCCAAGATCAGAGAGTTCCGGTGCGCTGCAGGGTGGCGGAAGCCTGGGAGATGGCACACAGCTCAGTTGGGCTGGCATGGGGGGAGCTGGCGCATGGCTAATCTGGGTTGCCAGGGGGCACGGAGCCTGTGTGTGGCTCATCTGGACTGTGGGGGAGCCAGGAAGCCCAGTGGGGCACTGGGGGACCAGGGGGAGAGCAGCAGCAGGAGGCCTGAAATTACCTTTCCTGATCTGGAAAAATTCCTTTTCCAGGACCAGTCAGGTCTCGAGGGTGACAGACCAGGGAGGTCTAACCTGTACCACTAAACTCTGCTGGAACTTTGTCTGTGTGTAGATGGGAGGGAAATTAGAAGCAAGAGCCAGCTAAAAGCCTGGGCTTACTTTGCATTTAAGATATACACAATGTGTCTTAGGTGCCAGGTGATAATGTAGAGGTCCATGCTCTTCCCATACCTCCCATGGATTCCTTACTATCAGGGCCCTGTGTACTTTGATTCCCCAGTGATGGAAATTGCTGTAGAATACACTCTTCTCACAGGATTGCGTTCAAAAGTCTATGCTTTATTTATTTGTTTGTTTGTTTTAGTAATTTCTAGTTCAAAAACTTTCAAAAGTAGACTGTGTTTGAAACAGTTCAGTAATGTCATCTAAGTACACATATTTTCTGACTGTTGCTAGCTACTTTACTCCTTACCATCTTTACTAACGTGCTTATTCTGCAAATCAGGGCTGTTTCCCATTCATTCACTGGTGATCCCTTGTTTGGAGGATGATCTCTACCATAGATTTACATATGGGTGGTGAGGTGACTCAGGAGTCCAATCATGGAACCACAACTCTGCCCACAGTAAGGAGAGGCATGTCGTGGCAGGCTAGCTGCCTACTTCTTTTTCAGAGAGAGGGCAAGGTGCTTCTCCTCAAAGCAGGCCACTGCCTGAGAGAAGATATTGCACCATTGGGACAGCTTGGTGGCTTGCTCCTTCCAGCTTGCAATATCCACATCTGTTTTCTTAAAATACACTTTCAGTGGGTTTTTGTAGTGTTTCCTCTGACCACCATGGGATCTCTGATCATGAGCGAAGTGTGAGTAAAGGACTTGTTTTGGGGTGTGAGAGTTGTAGCATGAGGATCGTTGGTTCAATAATGGCGACACTGGCTTCAGCAAGAATGCTGGCGTTAGTGGAAAGATCTTGCCTCTTGATGCAAAGACTCTTCCAGAGGCATCATTGGTTGTATTTCTCCATAATCTCAGGGTATGTCAACACAGAAGTGTTATTTCGGAATAATGTCTGTTATTCCAAAATAACTATGCGAGTGTCTACACAGCTAGCCCATTATTTTGAAATAATGTATTATTTTGGTGGCTTATTTCAGTGTTTGTAAACCTCATTCCATGAGGAATAACACCTATAACATCTCTTACAAAATAGCTATTTTGGAATAGCAGTAGCATGGACGCTCCACTGCTGCTATTTCGAAATTGCTCCTCCCCCCAGGGCCATTCAAAGTAATTACTCCCCAGTGCCTCCTGGGGCTCTACATCGAGGTAGCACATCCACATTAGGGGAACCTACCTCAGACTAATTTCTAAGCTTCCTGTAGCGTAGACATGCTATTTTGAAATAAGCTATTTTGGAGTATTTGTTCCAGAATAGCTTATTCTGAAATAATTGTACAGTGTAGACATAGCCTTAAGGTGCTGTCAATACATCAGCTAGATTTCGTATTCATAAAGGAGTATAAGAATAATTGTATTGTACATCTGGATCTTAGGGTTCTGCTGTAAGTCATATGCCTTGAAAATATGTTGGAGAAATTTCCCAGAGGAAGCATTTGTGCACTGGATACAGTGCTGGATCTAACTGTTAATGTTTGTGTTTTGAGAAAGTAGTCTCTTGAAGGAGCACAAGTACTCTACTGTCGTCAAAGTCTGACTCTCAATAGTGATTTGTGATGAGTCAAGTATCTAAAAGGGTGTCAAGTATCTAAAAATTGTTCTTCTTGGCCTCTGATGACAGAACAGGAAGCGATGGGCTTAAATTGAAGCAAGAGAAGTTTAGGTTGGACATTAGGAAAAAACTTCCAAATCGTCAGTGTGGTTAAACACTGAATAAATTGTCTAGGCAGGTTGTAGACTCTCCATCACTAGAGATATTTAAGAGCAGGTTGGATAGACATCTATCAGGGATGTTCTAGATGGCGCTTGGTCCTGCCATAAGGGCAGTGGACTGGACTTGATGACCTCTCGAGGTCCCTTCCAGTTCTAGTGTTCTATGATTCTATGTGCAAGGCCTGAAAAAGATTGGTAGAACACTGTGGTCTTCTATATTGAATGATAGTCCAAAGCTTCATTAAGCTTGTGTGAGGACATCCAGTATGGACTGAATGTAATTCTCAGTGTGTGTGAGGATGACACAGTCATCAGCATACTGAAGACAAGTAATGGATGCTCAGAAGTTTAAATGTTGAGCAGAGACACTGAAGAGTAAATGGCCCTCCATTTTCCCCCTGTTAAATTGTATTATACATAAAGCATTAACCATAGCAAATTCTGCAGAACACTGAACACTATAAATGCAGGAGCAGCAAAAATGTAAAATCAAATTACATAGCAGAGGGAATACTGTATGTTTGCTGCAGAATCTCCATTTTGTTCTAATGGTGTTCCAGAGAATTCAGGGGGTTTACTGCAGAATTCAGGCCAAGCTTGTTATATAGTACATTGGGGGCAGTGAATGAATTTCTGGCATATCTTTGGAATCCAAGTTACTTGGAGAATTAATCCTTCTTTTTCCTAAGGGTCTGAAGGGGGAACTCTGTCAGTAGTTAATGGAAGAATGTGGGGGAGCTCAGTAAAATTGTCCGTTGGAAATGGGCAAAAAGCATTTTACTTGTACTGTACTGTAAATGTTAAGTATTGCTTGTTCTAATAGTGGTTTATCACTGCTGCTCCCAGTCCAGGCTGGATTCAACTAGATGTGGATCTTGTATAAACAAACATGGTTCTATTTAAAAGAATTTTTCTATGTTGATTCACACATGCTTTGGATCTTGTCCAGGAAATACAAATGGGTATACAATTAAAACAGTTAATTCAGGGGTTTTTTAGTTCTCAGAAGAGGTTCAGACCAGGTTGGTTTCAAAACAGCAAAGTCTAAGCAAAGTTTCAAGTTGATTTTTATTTTCTCTGCCTTAGTTTTCTCACTACTAATGTTTTATGATGTACAAGACCGTTTGTTATTCCCTTTTAAAAAATGTAGCTGGTTTCTAACGCCTGACTTACAACTGAATTTCAAACAAAAATTAGGAGGATGAGAGCCTTTGAACAAAGGCTTCCCAACAGAATTGTTCTCAGACGTGAATTTTATCATTTATTGAGAAAAAATTCTCAGTTTGAATTCTGACAATGTTTATTAAAAGTAAAATTACTTTCTTTACTAGATGGGTCATGACTTAAATATTTAACTTCTGTCAACATTAAGAGTAAACTTAGTGTGAGGTAGAAAGCTTTGATATATACTGTTCCAAGAGCCAGAAAAATTCACATACAATTTATTCCCCTATGTGTAAGGTCTGTTTTTCATCATCTGGTTGCTCAAGTCCTATAAAACAAGGCTTATGCTTGACAGAGCCCCTGCTCCTAATCTATGATGGAGAGTTCATGTCCAAGAAACATGAAATCATGGATCTTTGGTATTCAAAAATGAAAAGCTATGTGATCTGTATTAATTATAAATAACGCAACCTTGCCAAAACTCCAGTGGTATTGAAAATCTGTGGCAGAATGAAAAATTTCAGACTGATAGTGGAGCATTGTAAATTCACTGCAAGGTCTCTGGAGAGAGACTGTAGAAATATTGTCTTAGCACACAGAGGAGGCTATTTTTTCAAACCCAATTAAACATAGTGAGTTTGAAGTTTGCTGACAAGAGCTGAAGTTTGATGATCTCCATTATTGTGGTGCTCTTTAAAGTAGGGCCATGGAGAAGAAGTTTAAATAGTAGCTTACTCAACCCTATCTGCCCTAGGCAGTCAATCAAATTATAGCAGGTGGCCAAGCAGTGAAGCAGAAAGTAGATAGCTAAATGGAGGTGGTACTGAAAGCACTATAAGTGCATGGAAATGGGGTGAAGCAAGTCTCAGTGATACAGGCTATGTCTAGACTACAGAGTTTTTCTGGGATACTGGAGGTATCCCAGAAAAACTCTGCTGCGTCCAGGAAATATGTCTGTTCTTCCAACATTTTTTGAGGAAGAGCAGATGCACTCTTTCAGAAGCCCCTGTATTCCTTGTTTCACATGGAATAAGGGTGCTTCCAAAATAGGAGGTTTTTCCAAAATTTGGCCCAGTGTAGGGCCAAATTTTGGGGCCTCATTTGTGTGCTTTTTTCAAGAAAACTCCATAGTCTAGATGTAGCTGCAGAGTGGATATGAATGGAAGTGGGAGGGGATCTGGACAATAAAGAAGAGCATTTGATGGTAAGCAGGGAAATGGAGCAAGAAGTGAGAGAGTCCTGAAAATGAAAGCAAGAGAAGAACAGAAAGATGGAGAGTGCTCTCTGGAAGAAAAAAGGACAGGGGGCAATAGAAAAAGAGATTTGGGGGAAGCAGGGGAGCTATGCACCACAATGCAGAACAAGCCATAAAAGCAGATAAAGTAAAATGATGGTTTCTTCCACACTCACTACAGGGCTAATTAGCTCTAAGAAGTTGTCAGCCAAGTTGTTGCCCTCAAGGTCCAGTCAGCCATTGGAGATACTGTTCTTGTATTGTCAGCTAGTTGTACTAATATTATGTTCCAATCTTTTGTTTCATTAGTGGAGTGTGTTGCAATTTGTCATGTGGTGGAGGTGGAATCTTCATGAAGCTCAGTGGGGATGTAAGTTTCATTGTTTACAACATTTACTTTTAAAGTAATGACAGGGATTTTTTTCCAAATTCATTTTTGGAACTTATCAAATCCCAAACATAACTGATCTTGAAAACAAGTACAAAGAGATCGCCCAATGAGCAGCAGAAGGGAGGTCCTAAAGCCATGCTGATGTGGTTTAGACACTGATCCTGAAAATACAGGTGAGTGTATTTCCACAAACAGTGCCCTTAAACTCAATATCTCCACAAACAGTGCCGTTAAACTCAGACTACGTCTGTACACAACACACAGTCACAAATTCAGGCCCACCTTTCTATGACCCTCTCAGCCATTCCATTAGGTGTCTGATATTTGAAATTAATGTTCATTACTGGTTTTTTTGCCACTTGTTTTAAATTAAAAAGCACATATGGCTAGAGTCCACAAGTTTTAATTATTCTAAACGTCTTATGATTAATTAAATAAAATACAAGTTACTTACTTCCCATTATTTATGAGATCTTGTGCTTGGAGCCAAAAAGACACATATTGAGAAACAGTGACTGCAGTCACTGGAAACTGAAAAATTTCCAGTCTAAATTGATAAAGCTATCAAAATGTGGAAAAGTAATAGAGATGTAGCCGTGTTAGTCTGGTCTTACTGAAACAAAAGACAGGACTATGCAGCACTTTGGTATATATGGTTGTGCCAATTTTCTCCCACAATTTGATCTGAGGAAGTGGGTCTGGCCCACAAAAGCTCATCCCCTAATAAACCATCTTGTTAGTCTTTAAAGTGCTGCATAGTCCTGTCTTTTGTTTCAAAATGTGAGAAGGAGACTTGAGCTACAGAGAAGTTCAGCAGCAAAGAGGAATGACATTGTGCCTCCAAATTTCCTCTCCTTCAGACCATGTTGTAATAGTTGTAGCTTGTGTCTGAATGGCTACATTAAATGTTCTGGGTCACATTCTGCTATCACATGCCTATGAACACACACAGGTGGTTGTTGCATTAAAAAAAGCCTCTGGCTGAGCTTGATTTTACACATGCATTTTCTGGAAATACACTAAATTGTAAGGTCTAAGGTTTTAAACTGCAATTCATTGTAATCTTTGTCAAACTTTGCAACTTTGTAACTCGCAGCAACTTTGCTTTGTAAGTTCAGAAACTTACTGTAAGCTGCAACTTTGTAACCTCTGTAACTCTCAGCCACCTTGCTTGTAACTTACTCTAAACTGCAGTCTCCCCTAGTGATGAGTCTCTGCGTGTTTGTGTTTGTTTGAACCAGCAAGGCTAAGGCTGGAGCACATGGTGATGAGTCATCAGAGACCGTTGCTTTGCTGGATAAAGGGAAGTCTGGGCATGCTCCCTGGTGACGAGGTGGATGAGTCACAGAGGCCCTACAGACACAATTAGGGTTGCCAGATGGTTGAAACAAAAATACTGAACACGCCCCTCCCCCCACCCACCCACCTGCAAAAAAAAAAACACAGGGAAAAAATTCTGTTGAAGGAAAAAAAGGGAGGGGGGAGACCAAAGTTGTTGAACCAAAAAAAAAAAAAAAAAAAAAGAACTCCAAGACTTATTAAGCAAAAAACATCAACAAAAATTCAAAAATTTAAATAAAACAGCATTAAAACAACATTTCCCCTGTAAGAGTGAGTGCCAGAATACAAACGGGGAGAGGTTGAGCACTAACACCCCAGAGGAATCATTGGTCAGCAGCCATTTTGTGCAGGCAGCCTTGTGGAACCAAGTACGCAATGGGGAGTGGGGGTGTTGGGAGCTAGGGAAAGGGTTTGGGGTGGGAAGGCTGGGCACTGAGTGTTTGTAGGGTTGCCAGGTGTCCGACATTTTTGCCTCCTGGCCAAGGGTAAAAATCAGAAAATACTGGACATTTTTGGTGTCTAGTATTCTCTGATTTTTTTTACTGGACAGGAGGAGAAAATACCAGACTGTCCAGGTGAATCACCTGGCAACCCTAGACACAATATAAAGGAGAGGAAGCACATGTAAGACCTCTCTCTCTTTCTTCCCATGCTCCTGAGAAACTCCTCTCTACAGCAAGTCTCTTTCCTGATCAGCTCCCCAGTGATGATCAGCAGATAGACCCTCCAGGATCTACATGCCTTGGCTTCTTCTGCAACCCATATGCCTGTGTAAGGTTGTGAGTGTCTGAGGGCAGGAATGAATGGGTATGAATGAATGAAGGTGTGTGTGATTATGTATGTGTTTGTGTGTGTGAGAGAGAGATAGCTGGTTCCCTCTTTACTTTAAACCTTTGGTAGCAGTTCTATTTTTGTAGTGCACACAGTGGCGTGCTAATTCCTCAAACAATAAACCCATGCCAGTGTAACCCTGGGTGGTCTCCAGTGGGAATTTTTTTGAGGAACATTGGTCAGCCTTCATGTGGTAAAGTATACACACACACACAAATACACACACACACACACAAATATAAATATGTGTGACTGTGTGTATATAAACATATAACATTTAATATATTAGTGGTCACCGAAATCCAGAAACTCCTTTAAGCTTCCAATGAGCTCTGACCTTGCACATAGGCATTTCTGTTTTTCAGCTAACAAAGATTTGTAAAGGGCCATGAGACTCCAATTTCTCCTTTTGCTGTCAATCTTATAGGCATGATTTAAGCATTCAAAATTGTCCTATAGTTCAGGCCTCAGCTCTTCCTCTTATACACTCTTGAGCAACTCTAACTGGCTTTATAACCTTGGGCAGGAGGGAGACAAGGACATTTTTGATACAGAGAACAGCAGAGCAATGAAGACAGAGAATGTAATTACACATAAGCCCGTCTTCCTTGAGCTGCTTGGCAACAACTTGGCATCAATGTGAGGGGTTTTGACAGAAACGCTTGCCCATTTGCAGCAGGCTGGACTCTTGCTAGATAGATTGTCTGCCAAGGAGTGAGTACATGTGCAAATAAGAGCAGAATTATAACTCTGTATTGCTAATGAGCACCCAGAGGTTGCCTGGTCTGGAAGGCCACAATTATTGTTGCTGGAGATGGCCCAAAAGTATGCTGCTGATATAATAGCTTTCCAACCACACATTTATATTCCTGGAAATGTCCCATGGCTGAAACTCCTGGAGAACATGTTGAGTGAAACAGTGGTTCACAATCTAAACCCCTGTCATGTACAAAATTATCAAGCATAGTTCTACTATGGCCTTCTCCCACCCCCACACTCTTTTAACCACCCACCAGATGCCTTTATGAGCTCATTATTCTGTGCAATTGTTTTGCTGTCCTTTTAGTTGATCTCTGATAGAGATTTTCTAAGATATCATAAATGAGAAACAAAATCAAATATTTACAGTCTTGTTCATGATAAGCAAAGCAGCTTTAGCATGAGTGAGCAAGGAAGCTGACAACTGATAAAGAGTTTCGTAAGATACACACTGAAGGGGGAAGAAAAGGTGAAAGGTGCTAGTCCAGACATTTGGCTTCTCTGAAGAAAAGTCTGAGGAGTGCCAGATGTTAGGACACAGCCTTAGCTGGTTTAACTTTGTGTTGATTGCAATGTAACTATGCTATTGCACACAGCAGAGAATCTCGATTCCTAGGTTTCGTTTCTGCAGTTAGAGCAAGGTATGGAAAGCAAAAAAAATCACTTCATTTTCTGATGGTTTGCCTGCCTTTTATTACTTTTTGTTTACCCTTTACCTTATTGCTGTGACAAGTTAGGGTGGGGAGTATCAAACCAAAACAAAGCTTATTTACTTATTTTTTCATGCAGAGTTGCAATTTTTGTTTAATCCTTATAAATGACGCAGCACTTTCCTTCCGCAAAATGATCTATTATTGCAGAATCTGTGTTTAACAACAAAGAAGTAGTTGGTTGAAAAATTTTGCTCAGCTCTATTTTAGCAATGCAGTTCACCATTGGCAAGAGATGAGCAAATCTGCCAATCAAATAGTTATATAAAGACACACTATGTTATACAACCAGGTGATTAACAGTCATTCTTTCCACTTGATGCAGGGTTTTTTTTTAAACCAGTGATGTTAATCACACAGCTATCTATGTATCGCTGTACTTCTCCATAGCTTTTTCTCTGAATATGTGTAGAAATGCAGACTACAGACCCTTATCCTGCAAAAAGCCTTAAGCATTTTACATATCTTTGCTCACAAGATTAGTGTCTGATGTCTCATAGCCCATATCAATGCAGATGTGAGAGTCTATGTTCAGGAACTGACCTGAAGAAGTGCTCTATGTTAGCTACAAAGCTTGCTTCTCTCACCAACAGAAGCTTGTCCAAGAAACATACTCTCACCTTGTCTCTGAAGCTACTGATTAGTAATGTAATATGCTATTTAGATTTTAATCTCTGAATAGCAGAACCACTGGATTGAGAAATCCCTTCTCTTGTAAATTTATTTTGACCTGGCAGCAGAAAACATATAAAAGAATCAATGTTTGTTAAAGAGCAAAAGACAGAAAGCCTAATTCTGCATCAAGTCCATGAGCAGAACTCCAATGCTTTCCAAGTTGTTTCCTCCCTTGATAGGCTGCAATATTGGATGAAAAGTCAGGAATGATAAAATGATGTTTTAAAAATGTCTATGATGGTATTCTCAGCAATGGGTAATTGGAAATTATAAAACATGTTTTGATAGTAGGGGTAGCTTGGGCCTTCAGACTCCTGCATTGGAAATGAATGTGTAGAATTAAGCAACGTTTTCTTAGAGGAAGATTGTGAACCTGATTGCCACATGCCCCTTTTCTGATTGGAAACTCCAGTTCAAAAGGGTACCAGGCAATTATCATTGGTGAGTGGGAGTGGGGGCAACGGCATCAAGTCATCAGCCCCTGCTAGCCCCTGCTCAGCTATAGCTGCCTGCTACCTGGAGGCAGGCAGGCAAGGAGGCAGACTCCAAATCACACAGCACTGCCAGTCCCACTCCTAGAGCTCAGGGAGTCTAGGGTGGGAATTGCAGCCTGTGATAAGATGATGCAGTGACAAGGAAAAGCAAGGGGAAAGAGCAGTGAGCAATGGGAGGAAAGAGAGAGAAGAGCAAGTAGTTGGTATAGGAGCTTATAGGAAGAGGTGGAGCAGCAAGAGGGCCTCAGAAAAAGAGGGGAAGAGGCAAAGCAGTTTGTGGCCTCAGTGGAAAAGGTGGGAACGTGCCTCCAGAGTCTGGTTTTCAGCAATCGGAAAGTTGTAAAATTTCTTATTGTGAAATTCTTTAATTGCAAAATTCTTTAATTGCGAATCTCTTGTTTGCAGTTACTCTCTAGACTAGCCCCACTGCAGATGGTGGGAATACGTCAGTGCTTGCCGTTGTGAGTAAGGGGCTCACAATCTAGCCCTCAAAATGCGATTTTTTTTTAAGTGGAGAACATGGGAGTCAGAACATTTTCAGCAACAGAAACCTCACAAAACACGCAGTTTTGTTGAAGCTGAAATGTTTCATGGAGATGTATCTATTTCCATGAGGTTTTTCTTAGGAAAGTTTCTGAACTGGGGAGGGAAAGTCTGACTGACTCTCACATTCTATAGCTTAGTGGTCAGGGAAGTGAACTAAATTTCCACCATCCCATCAAATAGTCCCTCTGATGTGAGAGACCTAAGGTCAAGTACTTGCTTCATTAGAGAGGGATTTTTTTGTTGTTGTTTTATCCCAGATCACTTTGAATCAGATAAAGCAGGGACTTGAAACTAGGTCTCCCACCTCCCAGGCAAGTGCCCTAACCACTGCAGGACACACCTACCAATCTTTCTGAATGGAAAGGCTCAGGTTTTGATCTGAAAATAGGCATTTTGACACAATTCTGTTTTTGTGAAGACACTTTTCTGTCTTTGTGGACAATGCCTTACACTTTGTTAACAGTTCAGGACTATAAATAATGAATAAGCTACTCTTGGTCATTGTCAGATGATCTCCTAAAATAGGGGAGTATTTAAAGACACCAATATAATGTATGTGGTGTAATAACTGACAACTAATTTATATTAAGAGTGTATCTGAGTCACAAATTTCAGCTATAAATTTGATCTTTGCCAAGTCAAAGTGTGTTTCATCTTGATCCTAGATTTAGGGTGTTCATCAATATATACTGATTTTTTAAATTGCTAAAGAAGGGGAAAGTTGCAGGAAACACGATAAATAAAATATATATATATATATATATATAAAAATAGCTGCTCCAATTTGTAAACTATGTTAGGGATAGCTTTTCCCTGACTAGCAGTTTGTATGGTAGAATATGTGTGGCATAGCATATACACTAGCTGTAACTTTTATATTTCTTGTCTGATGCAACTGTACTTAAAGCCCTGATGGATGGTGAATGTTTCTCGTGCTTGCAGTATCTGTCAAGAAAAGCTGACTTGCTCAATTCTCTTTTTTGAATAGTCTGCCCCTCAGCTTCCTGACAGAATGTATGGAAGAGATAAAAATTCATTTTAAATGAGGGAAATTCAGATTTAATGAAATATACTGGTAGGGAAAAAACCTCTCTTCTAGTATACCTGCATAGAAAATAAAATATGACCATAAATGTAGCTACCTACTGAGTTAGACTAGAGAGTAATTGCTGGAAGAATCTTACTATTTTGACAATGTATTATAATTGCATTTCCTTCCCCAGTGTTAAATTTTAAGGGATGTGGGTGTGTTGTTTATAGTGTACTTCCATAATTCACCTTCTAATTACAAGGTAAATTGCTTGAGCATAGAAGAAAATAAGGTCAATCCTGATTTAGATGGTAAAATATGATTGGAAACATTTTCCAAGTAATCACAAAATATGGCTTTCCTTTGTTGTGCTTACATTCCATTTCACAAAAGGAAATATTCAAAAGCATGTAGGTACATATGTATTAAATGACCAGTAATAAACTGTAAAACTAAATAAATCTTATTTAGGGCTTGATCCTGCTCCCACAGAAGTAAATGAGAAAGTTCACATTTACTTTAGCGAGAGCAGAATTCAACTCTTAGAATCACTGGTGGACTTTCAATTGGTTTTGGTGGGATTTAGACTGAGACAACAGTATATAAAGATTCCTTTCTACAAAAAATACAAAAGAAATTACTTTTAAAAAGTTATGTTTAGGGTCCAATCCAATTTATACATATGGTAGGTTTAAAAAAATAAGAGAAAGTTTTGGAAACTAATTTTATTATTTTTCAGAAGCTCTAGTTACCCTTTTATTCACAGGTTACTTAGTTTCAATGGGAACATGTTATTTGTTGCTTATACAGCTGGGTAAACAATCCTCAACAAAAAATGTATTCAGTAAACTGAGCTCATTTTCTTCTTATGCAGATAGTCCATGAGCAGACTGTGATTGTTACCAGTTTGTTTGCTCCTCAAAATTAGTTGATGAATATTTTGCACAAACGTGAATGTGGTGAGTATTACTTTAAGTAGTTTTTTTTTGTTTTTTGTTTTTTTTTTGGAGGAATCAATATTTGAGCTGGGTGAGTGGTTGTCTAAAGCCATGATATTGTTCCTGTGTCTTCATTGGATGATCTAACTCTTTAATAAATCCTTCTACTTTCCCCCAAATGAATTCTATATTATAACAAAACATTTCAAAAAATAATTCCATAAGTTTTGGGGTAAGAAGAGACCATTATGAGATTCTAGTCAAGCCTCATGAGTAACACAGGCCCTATAATTTTACCAGTAATTCTTTCATTAAGCTCATAGCTTGTATTTGACATAAAAAATGATTACATGAATCTTATCTGCAGTTACAACATTTTATTTCAATGATCATTCATACTCATAGAAATTCACTTTCTTGAATGTTTGTGAAATCCAATAGAAAACCCTGAGAACATCACAGAGGTGAAGTTCAGTGTAGAAGTCTCAGAAATATTTATAAATCATTTTTCCCATTTTTAGAGCTATTCGTCTAGCTCCTGTAATAATAAAAGGCCAAAATTTAGGGGGGAGGTATAGCCACAAAATTGTGCCCATTTCTCCCTTTATTGTTGAATTAAACAATCTCAATTAAAAAATAATTACATCAAAAAAATTCAACCAGTTTTTTAACAGCTTAACAAATAGGTAACACTTTTTTGTGAACATTTAATTGAAAGCTCGTGGTACCTCCTACACGAGTTTTCAAAAACCCACAATAATTAAACAGCAGTCTATATTCTAATAACCAGCACAATTCAACCCCGTACAAAACTTGCCTGATTAAACCTTCATCAAACCCTTCACCACAGTAATCCCCACAAATAGATTCATAATGTATAACATCCCCTGAAAGTCAATGATCTCGGTCTACACTAGTCCAGAAAGATAGGCATGCAGATCACATACAGTAATTTTGCATAACTCTCAGAAAATGGAAGAATTGAAACCCATCTGCAACAGGGTGGGTTGCCCCCTGAAGGATTAGAGGTTTGGGGCCAGCCAGTCCTATCCTTGATCTACACTGCAAACATATGTCTGCATAACTGTCATTCAAGGATTTGGCTTCTCCCATCAACATAGCTGCTGCCTCTTGACAAGGTGATCTACTTACACTGACAGAAAATTCTCTCCCATCAGCACAGCAGTGCAGCTGCAGCACTTTAAGTGTAGATGAGTCCCAAGTTACTAAGGGCATGTCTACACTAGGAAATTATTTTGAATTAACTTATTTTGAAACTCCACGTACAGCCCCATCCTCTCTGTTGAGCCCCCCCCCCCCCGGAAGGGGAAGAGATAGGAAGAGCAAGCACACATGCACCCCCCCTGCCTCCCTAACCCCCCAAGCACTGGCAGAGGGAGGAAGGCATGGAGTGAAACCCCTACACCAGGCAGGGAGGAGGCCATGTGGAGCACAGCAAGGGCAGGCAACACTCCACCCCAGAACATCTACAGCAGATGTTCTGGGGGTGGAGTGTGGGCGGGGCCACGTCTGGCGGTTTGGGATGGCAAAGCCTTCCCCTGCCTAGGCTACAGGATGCCTATCCCAGAAACTCACTCACATTCTTTCACAATAGAAGTGCACTGGAGAAATATGTGAGATTTGCAACAGACGAGCTACTTCTGAAAGAGAAAAGTGTTCCACTGCTGCCATTATAGGGAATCTTTTCCTACTCTTTTCATTTTCAAAACTCTATTTTTTTAACATTTATATAATTCTTAATTGCTCTGGGCCTATGGCAAAATCTGCTTTATTACTTGTTTGAAAACAAAATTACTTCAGCACTCTTCCTAGCTGGGGATATTAAAGTATCTTTTAAAGAAGCCTGGAGACAGACTGAAAGGCAGGAACTTTGGTCATGTAACAGGGAGCAGATCTCTTTCAGTCTGCCTATCAGTTGCCACTGCCATGATCAGATTTGTTCTGTCAGAATCATTTAAAACAGGATGCCACTGATCATTTGTGGTAATTCACTATATTACAACATATAGATGTTCAATCAAGTCTGAAATAAACACAGGCCTGGGATTAAGCCATGGTCTTGTCTTTTTTACTCAGAACTCATTTTTGCTGGTCAAGTCTGATTATTGGCTGAAGGAACCAATTTCATTCCACTTTAGTTTCCTGTGTTTCTCATTGTTTATTTCATTAGCATGGTACCTGGCCCTGAAACTCCTGTGCTGCTTCACAGCAGACTTAACTGGTCCATTCACTCATTGATGGATTGCACTGACTGCCAAATAGTGTGGGGGATAGGGGTTTTCTAAAGAGAGGAATTTGTTAGGGATTTTTGTGGAGTAGTCTGTGCTATGTGGTGGATGTAACAAAAGCAATTTGGAACAAGAAACACCTCTGATGAGGGAAAACCATGGTATTACAAAATATTTTGTGTTCACACATAGAATAAGATATATTGAAATTGTGATTCCATCCATGTAATTGAAGCAAACATTAGTACATACTGCAAAGATGCCCATAGATATTTTTGTTTAGTTCTCTTCCAGGAGGATATTCTGTGGTTCTGACACAAAAAATGATTCAGGCCGAGATGTGGGCTCTATAGCCAGTAATGACTCTATGATATTGAGTAAAGCCTTTCAACTCTTTCCATTTCCTAACCTGTAAAGTGTAGATAAAGATGCTTGTTTTTCTTCTGTGAATGACAAACAGTATTTATTATCTAATTATTTTCTCCTTCTGTCTTCTTTTTCTTTCTTCAGGCTGTGTAGGATAAATCCAGACCCTTTTGAAGTCAATGGCAAACCACAAATTGACTTCAGTGGTGCTAAGATTTTATCCATATTTTTTCTCTCCTGAGTAAACATGTTGGCCTAATTAATTCCCAGTGTAACTCTAACAATGTGAGAAAAATTATGGGAGGGTTGAATGTTACCCCTTTGGAACATGTACAAGGAAGCCGTTTTGGGAGAGCGGGGGAGGAGTGGGGGCGCAAAGCCATGTGTACTGAAACGTGGCTTGGTTTTCTTCCCATTCCCCTGACTATCAGGGAGCAAAAGGGAAAGTACTTGGATTCTGTGAATGCCTCTCACTCCTGGCAGGTGACGGGCAGGGGCAAAAGAGCAAATCACAGAATCCAAGTACTTTCCCCTTGCTACCTGATAGGGAATGGGAAGAAAACCAAGCCATGTCTCAATATGCACCACTGCTGCCTGCCCTGTTCTCCTGAAATGATGCCCTTGAACAGATACTAATATCATTTACACCTGTGCAACTCTATCACTCTATTGAGAGCAGAATTTGAAACTGTGATGTAGGAAGTTACTGTTCCAGTGTTCCACAACAATACAGCATGCTGTTTAGCAAAAATCACAATGATAAACGATGATGAATATACAATTCACTTTGGTGTCTCTGCATCTTTTAAAATATTTAATTCAAGCTTTTCCTCCCAGAGTGTTTGTGCCTTGGTCATATTTCAATCACCTATCTCAGCTCAGTTAGATCATTCTTTGGCTGATATACACTAATGAAAGAGAATGAGAGGTTAATGCTGAGTGCTGAAGTGCTGTCACTGACAGTAATAGATATGGACAGCAGCAGCATTTGTGAGGCAAGATTTAAATTTTGTCCCCCCAGATTTTTGATGGAAACTTGCCATGGCTCAGATTTTACCGTCTCTATTAGTAGAGATCTCAGTAGCCAGATGGTCAGGAAAAATATTAAGTTCCACATGCACTCCTTTAAGATTAGTGATATGAGGAAGAAGATACTGTTACCTACACATTAGCTGTGAAGTGAAGATAATGCTCAATGACACAAGACCAAAACATATCTTATTGTACATTATGCTTTATTGTTACTCTCATTATTACTGTCTTAATTCTTCCCAAGAAGGTTTTGATTTTCTTTCCAGATGCTGTGAGTTGAGCTGGCTTGCTGTAGTCAACTGCTGATTGAGAGTTTAGTTTTTCTTTTTATTTCTCTTTCAAACCTCACCTTGCCAGAAAATCCTACAGATTCTCCACTGGAACATGTATTTGGATGAAACTTGTTTTCCAAAATGGCAAATTAGAAATTGAAAATGTCATGCTATAGAACCATCTCTACAGAAAGGTAAAGAAAAACTGTAGTAAATGCATTGCCCATTCTTGGTGCAATGTGACAAGTAATTTCAACTGACTAATATTATAGAAGAAAGACATGTGTAGGACTATCTTTGACTTTATATCTTGCAAACACAATCAAGCTCAGATGGGTTATTGCTCACTAATCCCAGAGAGTCAGTCTGCATTGGGCTGAAACAGTAATGGCTGCCTCAGCAATATGGCCTTGCCTAAGGCACCCCAATGTTGAGGGTGTCAGCTGCCATTTTTGTATCAGAGCTCTTGGCAGTTTTATCTTTATGACTAGGGCTAATTTGAATTTTTTTGTCAAACTAGTTTACAGTGGAAAATTAAATTTTTAAATTTTGTTTGTTGCAAAAGTATCTGATTTCTGCAGAAAATATTTGAATAACTTAGCATTTGAGTTTTTGAAAAACCAAATACCTTAAAAAATTGATACTGAAATATTACTGCAGTGCCTCATGGGAGTTGAACTTCCTTGTGTACCTGGATTATACCCGCCCAAAATAAGCCACACGGATAAACTGTGTGGCATCATGGGAGATATAGTTCAGCCAAGAAGCCTCATCACTAATGAAAAATAAGAATATGAGGAACCTGAGTTGCAACTCCCATGAGGCACTATAATAGCATTGCAGATTTGAAATATTTCTGTGTTTTTAAGATGTTACTTTTTTGTTTGTTTTTTCCCAATAAACTCATTTTCTGAGAGGAAAACCCCAGTTTTGACTAGTTCTAATCATGACAAATATAACCTTTTAATTCCCCCCTTTCCTTTTTATTCTTCTTCTTGAATGGAGAGAAGAGGCAACTAATAATTGAAGAGTAGAAGTTACATTTGATCTACACTTGTAGAGATACGACTCTTTACAAAGACAATATTTTCAAATGGATGAATTGGCTAATAATAGTAATTTTGTAATAGTAATTTTGGTCAGATATTGAAAGTATTTGCTGAATTTGGAATATGATTTTTATATGTGTATGGCAAAAATTAATAGTCTTCATTGGACTTGTGCCTGCTAATTAATTGACAAGAATACTGTCAACGAGATTGCTAGGAAAGCAGAATATGGGGTTTTGGTTGTTGTTTTTTCACCTGAAAATATGGATATGTGAATATGTGCCACATCAAACACATTCAATCAAATATTGTCTTTGTAAAGAGTCTTCTCTCCAGCCCACCCAGCTGATTAGCAAATGAGAATACTTACAGCCAGCAGTGTCTGTTTTGCTGCCCTTCTCCCTACCTTACTGTCCTGCAGCTGAGCTACTCCGAAGCATCTCCTGCTAGCTGTGCAGAGAGGAGGAGAGAGGTAAGTGCTGAATTTAGGGTGTCCTCCTATTCCTATACCTGATCTTGGGGAGAGGGAGCTGTTCCAATTTGAAGCATGGATGGTAAGTGACTCTGAGGACTGCTTGTCATAAGAGGCAATGTCATAAGAGGCAATGTCATGTTTCTAAGATTTCAGTGCTCCTGTTTTTTCTCTCTCTCTCTCTCTCTGTCACACACACATGCATTTTTCCCCCATGTCCCATCTCTACAGAGTGGGAGAAGGGGAAGACAACAGAGCAGGATAGCTTTCCCTTTCTTAAAGAAACAGTGCATGTTTTCTCTCAGAAACTTACCCAAAAGCCAGCACAAACACTTTCTGTGTCATTGCTACACACACACGCTGTGTGTCTATGTGCTTCATACACACTCACAAAATCACTGTCACGCCCACATACTGTTGCACACTCCCATCTCTGTGTCACAAATGTTCAATCTGTGTCACAAAGTCTGTCTCTCTCTGTCACACACAGAGTGTCTCTTTTTCACACTCACACACTCTCTTTCTCTTTGTAGCCCCCATCACATCTGCCCAAGGCTTCGCCTCTTACAGGTGGCCTGGAGCTGGCCTGGAACCACATTTCAAAATTCATGAAGTGGCCCCCCTGCGAAAATTATTGCCTACCTGTACTATAGATAAATTTACTTTTCTGTAAAGATATTTTTCTAAATTAAAAGAAACATACTTATATTAGCATGCTTAATATAAGCTTACCTTTTTTGTTTGCACTCTACTGGAGGAGCATTGCATTAATTCATGCAAACTACCATATGAAGAAATTACCACCTTTTAGCATATATAACCCACAGGTTATGCAAGGTTTTATAATCCCCCCTCGCCCCCAGCCGGCTATACTTGTCCGCATGCTATACAAGTTTTTTTTTTTACTGAAATTACAGGAAGACAAGACTGACTCTTATTTGATAAAACCAGCATATTTTAATGTAATAATAGCGGCAGTGATGTTAAAATACATTAAAAGTTAAAACTTTAATGTGAAACTAATAATAAAAAATAAATATAAGGTAAAACAGTTTAAAAAAGCCATCCTTGCATTATCATAAAATACGGTACATAAGTTCAATCATTCTGCATCACTAGAATCAGCGGTAGCAGCATCCTCTCAGCGTCTGAATTTTCAAAACCATCAAAACTTTCATCATTGTCACTGTTTTGAAAAACATCCGTAAAATCCATAACCAAGGCTGGGTGAGCTTTGGTGATGGTTGAGGTCTGTGGTACTGAATCAGAATCGCTGTCGTAGTTGGATTTGGTGTAAATTTGTACACCCAATTTCCTGAGCCTCCATTAAAATAATAGATTTTCTGTTCCAGAGCCATAAGTCGAGCCTTGAGCTGTATGGCTACCGTTGACACTGCCCATTTGTTCTCTCTCTGTGCACGAACACACGTCAACAGGTTTTCTTCTAGATTCAGCCACTTGACTTTCTTTCAGGGGTACGCTCTTTTCCTAGGGTGTAATTTCTCAATTTCTGCTTCTTCCTTCCTCCACTCCCGAACAGACTTTTCATTGACAGAATATTTTCTCCCTGCTGCTCTGTTTCCATTGTTCTTTGCATATGTCACAACACACACTTTAAAATCAGCTGTGTAGGATTTGTGCTTAGGCATGTTTAAAAAGTTCTAAGAAGTTTTAAATACTTTTAAAAAATTAATTACAAGTTAAAACTACTAAAGGAATAAATAAATGGTAAAATGGTGTGGTTCAAAGGGGTTATAGACCAGCAATAAGAGTTGTAGCATACTTACTGCTCAGTGTCATCAGCTGCAGTTCATTAACACTTCATTACAGGTGCTGTTCATTAACAGTACCCGTGGTTCATCTCCTGCGAGCTATACACGTGCGCGGGTTATCTAAGACTTTTTTTACACAATCAGGAAAAACCGCGGGTTATACATGGGTATGAGTAATACATGTGCACGGGTTATATATGCTAATTTACGGTACTCTATACAAAGTAACAATGTGACTTCTCTTGTTTTTCTGTCTAAGATGAATGTAAGCACAATGAGTAAACAAACTAACTGGTGAAACTAAATTAGATTGCCTATTAACAAGTAGTTATTTTTTCAAATATAGGAATTTAATATTCCTTAGTATTGGCCCTCAAAAAAGCTGACATTTTAATTTGAAAAAGATAAAATATTTTAAACTAATTGTGCATCTTAAAGTACATAAGTAACAATTGTCTCACCCCATAAATCTATAAATTCATGATTGAATTCACTCTGAAGGTGAAGCTACAGTACACACGCTGAGCATTCATGGTTTGTGATATCAGCCAAGCCCCTCAGGAGTTACACTGTCTTCATTTATTGTCCTATATATTCTGCTGATCAGGGTTCCATATCATCATAGTTTGTAGTACAGCCATACGGGAATCTGTCTAAAAAGAAAATGAATACTTTACTTGTACAAGAAAGTAAAGAATAATTCAAGAGTGCATTATACACTGTTTCAAGAATATCATATTTTTGAGGGGGAAGCACTGTGAGGAAAAAAATCAGAAAGCATATCTGATTTCATGGTCACAAAAGATTTTGGTATTTGCTATTTTAAAAAAGATCATGCTATCTATCCTTATTATGGTTTTATTTATTTACCTTTTATGATCTCTAAAATCCCAAGTCCAGATTGATAACTAAGGGTGCATCTAGACTGCTGCCACGTTCTTTCAAAATTAAATTGAAAGAACACGGCAGTTTTTTCGATCATGGAAAACCTCATTTTACGAGGAATAATGCCTTTTTTCGAAAGTGCTCTTTCAAAAAAAGGCATTATTAAATGCAAACAGCGTTTTATCGAAAGAGAACATCCAGACTTCCTGGGTGCTTTCTTCCAAAAAAGCGCCTCTCTTTCAAAAAAAGAGGCTGCTGTCTAGACGCTCTCTTTCGAAAGAGGCTTTTTTGAAAGAATCTTTCGAAAAAGCTTCTTTTGAAAGAGGTTTGTAATCTAGATGTACCCTAATTCTGCAGAGCATTGTAGAAACACTCATTAAAAACTGTTTCTACCTGATTTTATATGTATAAACATGTAGTCAACAATTTTAGTCATAGCTCATTTACTGAGTGATATGATTTACTAACATGTTATGTCATATATAATCATATGCTAAATAAAGCAAACTTGTAGGATTATAGAAGTATAAGACTGATCTGTAGTTAGATGGGATAATTATGAATTAGGCATCTATGTAAGTAGGACTGAAATGCAAGATCTACAGAGTGAGGCCTATAAGATTTTAACTTATGCTACATCTAGACTGCAGGCTTCTTTCAGAAGAAGCATTTTTGGAAGAGGTCTTCTGAAAGAGAGTGTCCACACTGCAAAAGCGCATTAAAAAAGCGATCTGCTTTTTCAAAAGATAGTGTCCATTCAGTGTGGATGCTATCTGGCATTTAAGCTGTGATTACTGTGATGGAGTGGCCACCAGGGCATCTGTGCTTTTTCCTCTTTCCTCGTCTTTTGAAAGAACTCCCTCTTCCCCATCCACAAGCGCCTTTTTCCGAAAGACCTTTTTTGGAAAAAGGCTTCTTCCTTGTAGAAAGAGGTTTACCAATGTCAGAAAAACCCCTCTATTTTTTTTTTGAAAGAACACAATTGCCGTGTACATTTTTCCAAAAAAACCTCTGTAGTGTAGACATAACATCAGCTGTATTAGGTCACAGTCTTAAAAAAATACTTGAGTGACCAAAGACTGACCCTATGCAACAAAATGATGAGAAAAGATGTGTCAGTGTGTGATAATGTGAAAAATTAACAGTCAGAATAATTTTTTGGCTTACGAGACATCCAGTGGTCACATTTTTCTAACACATGCCCTAACTGCAGGATGCATTATGTGCTAAAGAAGTATAGTCAGAATCACCTTATAAAAAAAAAAAGAGGGTCCTGACTGCTCAGACTGGGAAAGTGACATACAGCAGGAGCTGGGAAAATAAGGCCTGGGGGCCAGATGCGGCCCCCAGCTTGCCTGGATCCAGCCATCGAGGTTTGGGGCTCCCCCCAGTATTGGAGAGCTTGCACTGGTGTTCCAACCTGCCTGTCATCCCCCTGTCGGGGGAGAACACACAAAAGCTACCAGCCTGGGGCACGCTAGGCTCTGATGTGTGAGGGGAATGTGGAGAACATCTTTCTCCTTCTCAGTCGGGGGCTGCCTCAGTAAGGGGTGGTGTGGTGTTGTTTTTCTTCTCACTTGTGTGTTTCTCCCTGCCCCTGACTGATTTTTTTTCTGTGGGAAAGTGGACTTTGACCAAAGAAGGTGCCCCACTACTGCCTTACAAGAACCATCTCCTTATTAGAAGGCGGCCATCACACCTTAAGAATATCCTTAGGGACATAAGTACTATAGTGTAACTTGTACCTAAGGTCTTCATAGAATTTTATATGCATGGGTAACCATAATATTAACTTTAATAAAAGTTGTAAAAACATCCTAGACCTTGTACCTATGAAATATCTGTGTGGCCGCCATCCTTGGTCTTTATGTGTTCCTAGAGACTCTAAATGTGGAACAAGTAGCAGAGGTAACTTTCACTCTGTTGAGCTTGAAACTGTCGCCACCAGAGCAGAACCCACGGCAATACCACATTACAGAATTCACTTTAAATGAAATAGAGGGCTACAAACAGAATAAGTCTCATTTTTGCCTCATAAGAATAGCCCATTTGCTGCAGGTAAGTTTTGCCTCTGGAGGACCAATCTTACTTAGAATCATATATTTTAAATCCCAAAGGGACTATTATAATCATCTAGTCTGACCTGCATAACACAGACCATAGAATTTCACCCAGCTACAGTAGTTCATGTACTCATTATTAACTACAGTATTTCATGGGATTTCATTCTAGCTTATCCCATAACATTTCAATGAGCTCCATTCCGGCAGGACAGGATCTTTATTCACTAAATAACACAGAAAATGGCAAGTACTGCTATGCAGCATATACCACCATTAAATGTAGGCTCTTGGTGTGATGGCCTGAATTCAGGAATTCCTGAGTTCTAGTCCTTTAGCGGCCATGGGCAAATTACCTAAACCTACTCTTTCAATTTCCTTTGTGAAAAAATGAAAATAATCACATGAGCTTATCTTTTGTAGTGTTGTAAAGATTAATTCACATTTGTAAGTTGTTTTGAAGTTGGAAAACACCAGAGCTAGGTGAATAATTTACTCCACTGATTATTCCCTTTTTATGTTAATGAATAGTTAGGGAAAAGATCGTGACTTTCTTGAATTTATTCATTATTCAAAATTATTTGCTGATTAATTTCTGCGAGTAATTCTTGGTTACAGCATCTTGTCTGTGAGCAGTCAGTTACAAGCATTCAATATTTGAAATCTCAGCTGTAATTATGGGATACAGTTTTGGAGCAGCTCTTCAGCTGGTGTAAACTGGCATAGCTCTATTGAAGCTAATGGAGTTTCACTTATTTATACCCACTGAGCATATGGTGCACAGGCCATATAGTATATTTTATTTCTTTGCCTGGTTAGTAGAACCAGGCTTTGCAATGGGAATGTTTGCAATTATTAATTCTAAAGTTAGCTTTCTGTGGGCAGCAGGGCCAACAGCAACCACAGGGCAGCTGGAAGGGCACAAGCCTGGAAGGGGCAGGGCCTCTGGTGGAAAGGACAGGGCCGCGGGCAGCCAGCCCTTACCATTGTCTGGGCTGTGGAGCCAGCCCTCAGGCAGCCAGCCCTTAGCACTGCCCAGACCTCAGAGCCCTGCGGAGCTGCGTATGGTGCTCCCCATGGCAATTGAAAGAGTCATGGGGCTCCAGGCCGCTGCTGCTACAGTAGCAGTGGTGGTGGCCAGTAGCTCCAGGCCCCTTTGAATGTCTGGATCCTGGGGAAATTGTTCCCTTTGCCCTCTCTTCCCACCTCTCTTACCCATTAGTGGGCCTGTATGAGCGTGTTCAGTACTATTGACTTGACTATTGAATACTATTGAATTTCAGCTAACATTCCTGCCTGGAAACTCATTTGTTAGACTATCTCTGGAAATTCCTTTCCCTCCCTGCACCAATTTTCACTTAGCTCCAGAAACCACTATATAAATGCTAAGTATTAACTGAACTACACAGCTTGTCATAGGCAAGGCAATAGATATCTTGTATCCTTGGACTGTTTAACAAGTCTCAATGAAACCTTGACATGCTGGAGGTGTGGAAAATACAGTGATGAGCTGTAGGAATGGTGCTTGAGCCCCTTATTAACAGAGTTGACCTTTTGGGGCTTAGGAAAGCGAATCTCAGCTTTCATTTTTATTCATATGTAATGTGCTAAACTCTACTGAAGTTAACAGAAAGATTGCCATAGATTTCACTGAGTTTTGTGTCAGTCCCTACAAATTTTAGCTCTTTTCCTTATGGAGTATATAATCACATGTAAAAAGGTTTGAGGGTAAAACTTGAAAGGATCCATGTTTATAGCATGAGCTACAAGAACCAAAAAAATCCCTCCCCCACTACCATTTTTTTTTGTAAAATTAGTCAATCAATGTACACTGTTTTTGAATTAATAATCTCACTAAATCAATCGGCTACGTCTACACTGGCATGATTTTCTGGAAATGCTTTTAATGGAAAAGTTTTCCGTTAAAAGCATTTTCGGAAAAGAGCATCTAGCACTTTTTGTGGAAAAGCATCCGTGCCAATCTAGACGTGCTTTTGCGCAAAAAAGCCCCGATTGCCATTTTAGCCATCGGGGCTTTTTTGCGCAAAACAGTACTGAGCTGTCTACACTGGCCCTCTTGTGCAAATGATTTGTGCAAGAGGGCTTTTGCCCGAACGGGAGCAGCACAGTATTTCCGCAAGAACACTGACGATCTTACGTGATATCGTCAGTGTTCTTGTGGAAATTCAAGCGGCCAGTGTAGACAGCTGGCAAGTTTTTCTGCAAAAGCAGATGATTTTGCAGAAAAACTTGCCAGTCTAGACACAGGCAATCCAGTCCAGTTCATAGCATGGAAATACTAATAGCTCCAAAATAGCAGAAGGAAGGAATATGAATGTGCCATATGAAGGAATCTCAGTGAATTACTGTGGGGAAGTAAACATGGTGGGTCTCAGGAGGCGAGCCATGTTTATGAGATGGAAGAATTGTTGGGTTTGTGAGAAAGCACAGTATGGCCATGGTTGATTTTTGTGAAAGAAAGAGAATATCTTATTTCAAAATAGTTAATTCAAAATAAGTTATTTTGAAATAACGCGTCTATACAAAAAATGCATTTTGAAATAGCGTTTTGTTATTTCGAAATAGTGCGTCCACATTGAGTGGACTGTGAATTGATTTAAGGTTGGCTGGAACCAGTTCCGGCAGAGTACCAGGTCAGGACTTATTGTGTGGGGCTGCTGCCTGAGGCTAACTGAGGTTTGTGCTTAAAGCCCCCTGCCCCCAGACAGCTGGTTCTCAGGTTTCCCTGCTTGCTTGTCTACCTCAAAGAGGGACAGCAAAGCATTTTTGTCTCAGTTAGCTCTGGTTGCCCTCACTCGGGACACCACAGCACAGCACCACAGCTGTCCCTGGGCGCACTGGTGCTTCTCTTGGACACATTGCTGTGAGCCTGGCCGCACTTGCTGCAGGCTGCCATCCAGGGGGTCCATTGGGGGGCTGTCATTATCCAGGAGGCCCTGTGAGAGAGCTTGTACCCTGAGGTGCACTAAGAGCCTCCCTGGTCTGCCCCACTGGGGGCTTGTGCCTCATTCCTCCCTCACGTCCTTCCACTTACCACTCCCTAACCTCCCTTCCTGATGTCAAATAAAATACACGTATTTTCATTAACACAAACTCTCTTTATTAACAAAACTGGGAGGAGGAGAATGAAACTCTGGTGAGACTGAGGAAAGGAAGAAGGAAGAAGGGAGAAGGGAGGAAAAAGGGTGGGAGAGGGGAGGGGGAAACCTGGGAGGAGGGAGCAAGGTGAAGAAGGGGGAGGGGAAGCTCAGGGCTCAGGGAGTCTCGCCGGGCCAACTGTCTCCCAGCACCACGGATGCGGGGCCCTTGGCATCCCCAGGGAGATGGGGATGGAGGGTGAAGAGGGTGTGGAGGGAGAAGCGTGAGGGGAAGAAGGAGTGGGAGGAGGAGCGGTAGCTGGGGAGGCAGCAGGTGCTGGAGCGTCAGGAGGCAGCACGCTCTACACCAGGGTCTGCAGGTATTGGCAGATGGCCCAGCCCTGGGCAAGCTGCTCCCACCGGAGCTGCAGGTCTTCCTACACCCAGTTCTGGAGGGTGCGGTGCAGGGCTCGCAGTGCCCCCAGGTGCTGTTGTTGGTACCCCTCCACTGCATGGGTGGTCCTGCGGAGCCCTCAGGTGCGGGTGCATGTCCCTGGCGGGGTTGTCTGTCCTGCATGCGCAGCTGGTGCAGCTGTGGAGAAACAAGAGAAGTAGTCAGTTATCCCTGGGGACATACTGGGTGAAGCCCAGCCACCCTCTGCAAGGTGAGGATGACTGTTCCCTGCACTGTCAGAGCCGATGTGCTTGCACAGAGGCCATGATCGGAATGTCTGGCTATCCCCGGGAGTGGTAGCTGCCCCAAGAGTGCACCCATGCCCCTGTGCCATGTAAAGTGTGGGTGGGGTAAAGGAGGAGATGTCCCCTGCCTCTGTGTAGAATGGCCTTGTGAAGGGAGGGTGTCCTGCTGTGTCCCACCCTGGGGTCAGGAGCATGTCATGTCTCTTCATATACTTGTGTGACTAACAGGCCAAGGCCCTTGTGTGGCAGTCAGCTGGGGCCACGTGCCCAGGGGTGGCACGGCACATGCTCACATGTGCACAGATTGCTGCATGATCCAGGGTCAGCAAGGCCCACACACACCGACCCTGGTCTCCCTCCCCGCCCTCCTCCCCGCAATAAGGGGACAGTGATGGCACTCACATGTTGTTGCCTCCCTGGATGACACTGGTGATGGGTCTGCTGGGATGGCTGCAGGGTTCTGGCTGCATGGCATGCTCCCTCTGGGCTCCTGAGGCTCCTGACACTCCTGCTCCAATCCCTGGTCAGGGCCCTCTGCTCCAGGATCAATGACCCCCAGGGTGGCATGGACCGTTCCGCCCCCCCAAGATGCAGTCCAGGACATCAAAATAGCCCCTGTGTGGGAGCTGCCCCGCGTGGTCCTGGCATAGGCCTGCCTCAGCTCCTTCAGTTTCATGCGCACCTGCTCCTGGGTTTGCATGTGGCCTTTGGTGGCCAGGCTGTCAGCCATCCGCCTGTAGACCGCCGTGTTCCTCTATCTAATGCAGATATCATGGACATTGGAGGCATCCCCCCAAACCTCAATCAGGTTCATGATCTCTGCACTAGACCAGGAAGGTGCCTGCCTTCTCCGACCCCTGGCAGGCTCCTGGGAGCTGGGGGACTGGGCCCGGGAAGCAGTGGCGGGCTGTCTGGAACTGGCTGTCTGGCTCATGGTGGGGCCACTGGTTCAGGGGCAGCGACTGCTGGCTCTGTGCTGGCAGGCTTGCAGCTGGCACAGGCACTGTGGCCAAAGTCTACCCTTTTAAGGGCTCCGAGGCTGGGGGAAAGGAGATAAGTTTTCCCAGTTTGGCCCAGAGTGGCCACCAGGACACACTGGAAAGGGCTGGAGGCCCCCTATTTTGAAATAAGTGTCTACACAGAGCTTATTTTGATTTAGCTATTTCAAATTTGGCATTATTCCTCATAGAATGAGGTTTACCAAATTCGAAATAAACGCTCGGTTATTTCGAATTTATTTCGAAATAGAGGTTTGGCTGTGAAGACGCTAGGAAAGTTCTTGCGAAATAAAGGCTGTTATTTCAAAATAACTTTGCTGTGTAGACATACCCTAAAAGATTTTTCTTGAGGGGAGGATTTTATTTTGGGGAGGAAATTATGGAATGTGTTCAACTAAAGGTTAAGGTATGGAACTGATGAAGTTTTTTGTTGTTTTTTGTTTTGTTTTGTTTTGTTTTGTTTTATAGGGAGAGCAATATTTTCCCAAGGAATGACACAAGAATTCTTGAGGGAGCCTCATGTTACAATTTGGCAGTACATCACTGAGAAGATACAAAACAAAACAAAAATGGCAAGGATGAAGCAATGCACCAGGTCAGAAGGACAGCAAATAACACTCAGGAGAGAAAAGAGGTTGAGACGAACCTGAAGAGATTATATAAGGCCTAATTACAATCAAAGCTGGGCACTTTGTGAAACAGTTAAAATATTTGTGAAGATTTCATTGTATGTATGTGTGGAAATATAGTTTCTGCTTTACATGAGAACGGCCATACTGGGTCAGACCAAAGGTCCATTCAGCCCAGTATCATGTCTGCCGATTGTGGCCAATACCAAATGCCCCAGAAGGTGGGATCACAACAGGTAATCCTCACATGATCCCTCCCCTGCTACCCACTTCCAGAAAAAACAGAGGCTAGGGACACCATTCCTACCCATCCTGGCTAATAGCTATTGATGGACCTGACCTCCATGAATCCATCTAGCTCATTTCTGAACCCTGTTAAAGTTCTAAACTCTGGCAAGGAGTTCCACAGGTTGACTGTGCTCTGAGTGAAGAAAAACTTCCTTTTCTTTGTTTTAAATCTGCTGCCTATTATTTTCATTTAGTGAGCCCTAGTTCTTGTTCTTAAGAACATTCTCTGTGCTGCAAGGCCCCATGCTTTGCAGAATCAAGGCCAGCATAATCATTGTGATTCTCAGCCTGTTGCTTCCTCGTGTGTTGGCTTTACTATGCAGAGGCAAGCTTTCTACATAAGTTGCTGTATGTTTAAGAAACAATGAATAGTCTACTAGCACAAAACATGTAGATGGTATCATGAGCTTTCGTGAGCACAACCCACTTCTTCAGATGACTGGAGTATGAAGAAGTCGGCTGTACCCATGAAAGTTCATGATACCATCTCAATGTTTTGTTAGTCTTTAAGATGCTACTAGACTATTCATTGTTGTTTAAGTTTTTTTAGTTACAGACTAACAAGGCTACCCCTCTGAAGCTTTTGAACATGTATGTTTAAGGCCTATCTCATCTGTTGCAGAGGAAGAGGCAAATACTTTGGCACCTCTCATGCACTCAAATTGTATTTTTAAAATAGGCTTAGATTTTTCAAAGGCACCTAAGACATGGGGCACCTAACTCCCGTAAACCCCATGAGCGGAGGAGGGGCAGCAAATGGGGCAACTGCCTCAGGGCTGGCAATTCAAAAGGGCCTGGGGGCCCAGCCATAGCAACGGTGGCACCTGGAGCCACGGGCCTTTATAATCGTGATCAGAGCACTGTTCACTGCACTCTGTATCACTCTAAGGTCTGCAGGCATCCTGGTATAGTATGCTCACTGCCCTGCCCCTGCTTCTTCTGCCCAAGGCCCCAACCCTTCTGGGAGTGTAGAGCCGGCCTCCCTGTACCTTGTCCATGGGCCTGAGGTGGCCATCAGCCCCCCTGCTTTTGATACATGTTAACTTTTTATATGTGTTTGTTTGAAGTGATAAGTATAGATTTGATGCTGCATCTATCAAAGCCAACTGCCCAGCTCCTTTCAGTTGTAAAAGATCAAGGTCTATAAAAACAAGTCTATTAAGATAATAGCAAGAGGCTAACTTAAACCAGCAAAAGTCAAAGACTTCAGACTTAAACTAGAATTCCATTAGCGTACCACAGAGGTGGCTAATAAAATTTCTATGAATTTGCACTTAAGAAACAGTTTCCTATCAAAGTTCTCAAAAGGATTCACCTCATGCCACTCTAAAGAGGGAATCATTTGTTGAGGGAGGTATTCTTTACTAGGAAAAATTGAGCCAAAGCAACTTTCCTAAGTAAACATAGTGCTTTAGGGTGATGAGCATTGTCACCACCCACTTATTAGCTCGTTCAACATCTCACAGGCATGATCTGCTCTATTCAGAATGGATCCCATAGTGAATCTGTGGCACAGTGAGGAATAAAACCCAGGACTCCTGAGTCCTAATCAACTAATCTAACTTTAGTAGACAACACTGCCTTTTTGTAATAATCATTACTTTGATGATTTTAGTTTTCATAAAATCCTTAGCTTTTTCCTATTAGGATTTAAGTTAAACCTGTAACATATTCATTGTAAACTGCTTGCTTTCTTGCCTTAGATTTATTACTCTGAGATTGGATCAGTGTTAAGTGAGACATGCATGGTACATGTTTGAGGTGGCAATTTAATTAGAAATACGTGCAGGCAGAAACTGAAGCTGTAATGTGGATTCAGATCTAAATTTTGCTGCTCCTCCTCATTTTTACACTGTGTTAAACCAAAAAATGTGCTACATTCGTTCTTCTCCCCTCCCCTCCCCTCCACTGAGAGAGGTTTGATATCTGTTGGAGACTTCCACTGCTGAAGTTATCTCCACTTCTCATCCAAAGTTCAGTAGGAATCTAAGGGGGAGGACATAAAATATGGAAACACCAGAGATACCCACTCCGCTTCTTTATTGTATAAACAACACAAAAACCTCAAATTTACTTTGTGGCTGCAGGGAACAGGCTTGCACCATATGTTTATATCTCTGATCCTAGCTGAAACTAGAGATTTATCCATTCTCATTGATTTAAGAGACACCTAACCTCAAATACTATATTATTTTTCCTCTCCATATTTACCTTTTGCTCATGTATTCTCTTTCCCCTTCTTAATCTTTCACACCATTTTTCACTGTTCTCTATCTCCAACTACTGGCTTGCATTCTTTCTTCACAGTTCTGTGTGTATGCCTTCTGACATACTTTTATAATCTCTGACTTTATATAAAACCATAAAATATTACCTAAATAGGCAACACAGTTTTTCACCAGAAGAATATATAATACCTCGTGTTTGAAAAGATGACATTGTGTATGTTGATATTAAACAAATTTTATTCCGACAAATTATTCTTTCAGTCATTCTACAGGTTGTATTCACAATGTAAAGGAAAAAAGGTTGATGTAGCAGCACAGCAAATCTGTACTTCATTTCCCAAAGTGCTCTAATTGCACACAGTAATACATTGTAATTAAAGGCAGTGAAGGTAAACACAGTAAATAAAATCCAAATGTCCTTTTGTAGGAACAATCATTTTATTATCAAAGTGAACAAGAGCTGTAAAATTGATCTTCCAGGACAAATACTGTCTTCCTTAAAAGGAGATTGGAGATTTCCTACATCCCTGTGGTGATTGAAATGCCTGAAGTTTTGCAACTGTATTTAGCTACATCATGAAGATTTGCCCATATTTGATTACATTCTGTTGTCCAACTCTTAATGACATCATGTGAAATGATGTCACTTTTTATTTTGGAGTTCTTCCATACATATATTTGGCATCAGAGTGTAACATACTGCACATATTGACACACAAAACTTTAGAGACGTGATCTTACCACACATTTTTACAGTATCTTATAAGGTATTGCAATTTTAAAAATCTATATTATTAAATTAATTGCTAATTTTTGGTGTAACTGCTGGATACCAGTACATCTGAAACTGAAAAGTCTACGAATACTAATTAGGAAGTTCAGCAAGAAATACTTCAGTGTTTCATCTCTTGTTGGTATCCGGGGAATTCAGTAGGTATTTCCAAAAGCATTACAGGGCAGTATGTATTTCAGTTCTGTTGGCACTGAGGAGAGAATTCTGAAGCATTTTGTGTGATTGTTTTTATTGTGCAGAATTTGTCCAATGTATATTTTTGTACTTTTAACATAATTTCCCTCAAACACACAAATTTGTTTGTAATAATGCCTTGGCAGTTTGAAATAGGACTCTGTTCCCTTGTATTTGTTTTCTGTATCATGTATAACCAGAATACTTTGTTAACTCCAGAGTAGTCTTATGAGAGTTTGACTTCTGATATCTATGGGTATGTCTGCACGACCGTGTTTTTTCAGAAAAATGGCCGTTTTTCAAAAAAAAAAAAACTTCAATTAGGTCCACACTGCAATCACGTTCTTCTGAAAGAACAGAGGGGTTTTTCCTACGTTGGCAATCCTCATTCTACCAGGAAGAAGCCTTTTTCCAAAAAAGTTCTTTCAGAAAAAGCCGTGTGTGGACGGGGAAGAGGGAGCTCTTTCAAAAGAAAAGGAAAGAGGAAAAAATACAAGTGCCCTGGAGGCCACTCCATAGTAATCACAACTGTAATGCGAGATAGCATCCATAGTGAATGGTGTGGATTGCTTTTTCAATACGCTTTTGCAGTGTGGACGCGCTCTTTTGGAAGTTTTTCTGGAAGATCTCTTTGGGTATGGCTAGACTACATGGCTCCGTCAACGGAGCCATGTAGATTAGTTTACTAGACATAGGAAAATGAAGTGGCAATTTAAATAATCGCCGTTTCATTTCATCAAAATGGCTGCCGCACTGTGCTGATCAGCTGTTTGGCATCACAACGCGGTAGTCTGGATGCTCCACGGTCAACAAAGGAAGCCCTTGTTGACCGCCCCAGTAAACCTCAGTCCAGACTACCGCGCTGTGCCACCAAACAGCTGATTGGCACAGCGCAGCAGCCATTTTGATGTAAATGAAGCAACGATTATTTAAATTGCTGCTTCATTTTCCTATGTCTAGAAACTTAATCTACATGCCTCCGTCAACGGGTCAGATTTGAGGGTTATTAACCTTAAGAATGTTATATTACCCAAACAAACATTTTATCTGTTTTAATAGCTGGCTTAATTATTGGAGAGGTCAAAAATGGAATCTCAGTTAATGGGTTGACTTGTGAAAGGAGGCTGTGGAAATCTGTACAAAATACCAGTGGTTGTAAATTAAGATAGTAAAATTTCAAGACACAGCACTGGGCTTGAGAACTCATACCAATAAGACCATCATCCAGAGGGCTTTGTTTCTACTCCACCTGTGAATGGAACTCTTGCAGGACTGAATGCAGAGTGTCAGAGCTTCAGCTAGTATAATGAAGCCAAGGATGCTAGGGAAATTAAACTAGCTGTGAGGATCTCTCCAATAATACTCTGAATCTCTCTTGCATTGTACCATAAAGTATATATGGGTATGTCTACACTACAAAGTTAGTTCAAACTAACGGGCGTTAGTTCGAACTAACTTTAATAGGCGCTACACTAGCGCTCCATTAGTTCAAATTTAATTCGAACTAGCGCAGCGCTTAGTTCGAACTAGGTAAACCTCATTTTACGAGGATTAAGCCTAGTTCGAACTAGCTAGTTCAAATTAAGGGCTGTGTAGACCCTTAATTCGAACTAGTGGGAGGCTAGCCCTCCCCAGGTTTCCCTGGTGGCCACTCTGGACAACACCAGGGAAACTCTATTGCCCCCCTCCTGGCCCCGGACCCCTTAAAGGGGCACGGGCTGGCTACAGTGCCCGTGCCAAGTGCAAGCCTGCCAGCACCCAGCCAGCAGACCCTGCACCTGGCACAGATTGAGCCAGCCACCGATGCCCCCCAGCCCTCCCCCTCTTCCCGGGACCAGGCTGGCAGCTCCCGAGAGCTTGCCCGGGACCGCAAGAGGCGGGCACCCGCCTGGGCTAGTGCAAACATCGTGGACCTTGTCCATGATCTCCGCACTAGGCACAGGAAAGTGGCCGGCTTGGGCAGGAGAGCTGCCAGCCTGGCCACCCAGGAGCAGGTGTGCATGAAAATCAAGGGGGTCCACTGAGACCCCCGACCCTGAGCCCTGAGCTTACAATGGCCGTCCTGGGTCAGACCAAAGGTCCATCTAGCCCAGTAGCCTGTCTGCCGACAGCAGCCAACCCTAGGGACCCTGGAGGGGATGGACCGAAGACAGTGACCAAGCCATTTGTCTCGTGCCATCCCTCTCCAGCCTTCCACAAACTTTGGGCAGGGACACCACTCCTACCCCCTGGCTAATACCACTCCATGGACCCAACCTCCATGACTTGATCTCACTTCCCTTTAAACTCTGTTCTAGTTCTAGCCTTCACAGCCTCCTGCAGCAAGGAGTTCCACAGGTTGACTCTTTGCTTTGTGAAGAACAACTTTCTGTTACTAGTTTGAAGCCTGCTACCCATTCCTTTCCTTTGGTGTCCTCTAGTCCTTCTTTATGGGAACTAATGAAGAAGAAGTTTTCTGTATGCACCCTCTCCACCCAACTCCTGCTTTTAGAGACCTCTATCCTGTCCCCCCTCCGTCTCCTCTTTTCTAAGCTGAGAAGTCCCAGTCTCGTTAGCCTCTCTTCATATGGGACCTGTTCCCAACCCCTGATCATTTTAGTTGCCCTCCCCTCTCCCAGCCTCTCTCTTCCCCTCTCCCACCTCCTTTTCCGAGTCTCCCCCAGTTTTGTTCAATAAAGACAGATTCCATTTTTGAACACAATTGTCCTTTATTTTGTACATCAAGAAAAGGGGCTAGGGAAGGGTAAGTGGAAGGAGATGAGGGAGGAATGGGGCACGAGCACCCGATGGGGAGGACTGGGCTGGCTCTGTGGGCTTCTGGGGGTGGAAGCTCTCCTGCAGGCCCCCAATTGCTCCCTCTTCCCAGATGGCAGCCTGCGGCAAGTGCAGCCGGGCTGATGGCCGAGTGCTGTGATGTGCCCAGTGTGGGCACTCCGGGCACTCCAAGCCAGGACTGGTTTTCAAGCGGGGCACCCCTTAGAACTGTCTGTCCGGGGTGGGGGTCGGGTCCCTTTAAGCACAGCCCTCGGCTATCCTGAGACAGCATCTCCACGCTCTAAGTCCTCATCTGATGCCCTGCCGGCACTGCTTCCAGCCATCCTTAAGCCCTGTTCAGGGTCCACTTAATGTGGACATGTTAGTTCGAATTATCAAACGCTAATTCAAACTAGTTTTTAGTTCTAGAGTGTTAGTTCTAGTTAGCTTAGTTCGAATTAACTAATTCGAACTAAGTTCGAACTAACTCTGTAGTGTAGACATACCCTATTTTACCAAGGATCAGAAATTGAGCCCAAGTTTAGAGTACAGTTATATGGAGTTTTGGTACCAGCGAAAGAGCTTTTATTCTGGGTGTGTCTGCATTGCACTGTTATTTCGAGCTTAGCATTATTCTGAATTAACAATGTGAGCATCTACCCAGCCATTCCGTTATTTAAAAATAATTTTGAAATAATGCACAACTTATTCCCAAATCTGTAATCCTCATTGGACAAAGAATAATGTGTATTCCGAAACAGCTATTTTGAAATAAGGCGTGTGTAGACACTCCACTGGTGCTATTTTGAAGTAGCCCCTCACCAGGGCCATTTTAAGTTATTCCTCCCCAGTGTCTCCTGGGGCTCTAAATCGAGATAGCACGTCTACATTAGGGAAGCGTGCCTCAAACGAATTTTGAGGCTTCCCTGCAGTGTAGATGTATGGTTTTGAAATAAGCTATTTCAGAATAACTATTCCAGAAATAACTGTGCAGTATTGATGTACCCCCTGTGCGGAAATCATGCAAAATTTTGAAATTGCAAAACTATCTGGAAACTGAGATCAGATCATAATTTCACACTTATTCATGTAAAGTCGGGTCTCTTAACCTTTCTTTGCAAGTAGTGTCAGTAGAAAAATTTTCTGCTTCCCATTCCTATGTCCCTTTGTGGCTATATCCTATAATATTTCTGTAGCCGTTGTAACTATTAGAAATCACTATAACATGACTTTATTTCATTGTAAATCTCAGTTTATGAGATTTCAAAAATAAAATATAAAAGATTGACCATGATTTAGAGGAAAATGAAATCATTCACTGTAGATATCACATATAAGGTCTTATCTTCAGTCCATCGGCGTAATTTAGAAACCTTCAATATGCAACACCAAGCATATTCATTGTAAAACTTCCATGAAAAATATTATATATGGATTTGTTATGATAAACAAGGAAACTATCACAATGAAATACTTTACCCTCACAATTGTTACTATTAACAGTTATCAAAATAATAAAAATTAAAAACGCCAAATTTATTTTAAATAACTTTTTTTCTGAAAAAACAGTTATACAGTATATTGAAAACAAAATCACATAAAACACACTATCATTGCATTCTAACACTAACATGTAGCAGGGCCAACTCACTGCCACAGAGCCTTCTGCTGGTCACAGCTCAGTTTATGCAGTATGACCCTTCTGGCTGGTGTCCTCCCTGTCGTCGTTCTGCTCCACTGTCTCTGCTCTCTGACTCATGACCCATGTTGCTCCCTGGACCATCCTCTTCAGCACACTGCTCTCTGGCAGTGCCCATTCTGTTCTCGCCGGCTTCTAGTCTATCAGGACACCTGCCACTGTGGTGAACTGCAGCCCCAAAGTCTAGCCCCTTGCTTCAAGGGCAAGCCATAATCTGTGTAGGCCATACTTTAGTGTGGCAAGGTGCAATGCAAGAGGCAAGGGAGGATCCAGACCTACCCACTACTCTGGGTTCTGACACAGGGACCCTCTAATGGCAACCTTTCCTGACCTCCTTCTTTCCCCTTGTTTGCTCCTGTTCTCTGGACCATTTCCCTGTGACCCTTGCACCTTTTTGGCCCTTGTATCAAGGCCTACAGCCTGGGAGGCTTAAGGCAGAAGCTCCTTTCCAGCTCCCCTGAGTCTGTCCAGCACTGTTCCACCTAAGGTGCTTCTCCCAGGGAACCAATCCATTCCTTCACTGGTCAGGATCCAACTGCCCTCTGCTCTGCTGAGCAGCTCCTAATAAAAAGGCTGCCCCAGTATCTGCCCTTTGATTGCCTCCCTATAAGTGTCTCTCTGATTGGAGGGGTTTGTGCAGGCTCCCTCTGGCCTTGTTTTAACTCCCCCCTTGCCACAGTGGAGAAGTCATTGCACTACTAGCTCTGCCCTTAAGTATCTCCCATGGAAAAGGGAGTTGCCCAGTTTTTCTCTCATCTGGACTTGTTGAGTATCTTGCTCCTACTGCAGGCTCTCTACCCTCTGAAGCAGCCTGCTTCCCTTCTTGATGGTTTGGATCCCCACTATAGCCTTCCCTGCTCTTGTGAGGGTTCTCCTATTTGTCTGGGTCCCATAGTTCTCTCAGCTCCCATGTGGGTTCCCACAGCTGTCTGGGGTCTCTCTGCCCCAGACTATCTCCTAATCAAAGTTTCAGCCTTCATCACCTCCTCCTTTGGGGTATTCTCTGGCTGAGCCCCAGTCTCTAGCCTCTGTCTCCCTCTCTGGGAACAGTGTCATTTTATATGGCCCTTGCCTTCCCTTTATCACAGCCTTTCCACAGTCTGGTTTTGGCTTAGCTCTTCCCGCAGGGCTAGCCTGGGCCCTGTAGATTTCCTTGGGGAACTCCATCTTCATGTTCTTAGGCTCTCCACGGGACCAACATGTTTGGGGCCCCTCATTGCCCTCACAGGAGTCTCTGTTACATCCTTATCTTTTTCCAGGTAAGGCCATCATGCTCTTTCCCCTTGTCTGCTCTCATTCCCTAGGCCACTTCTTTGTGACCCTTGTACCTTCTTGGACCTTGTATCAAGGCTTACAGCTTGGAAGGTATCAGGCAAAATCTACTCTCCATCTAGCCTGAGCCTGCCCAGCATTGCTCCCCCAAAGTGTTCCCCTCAGAGAATCAGTTCTTCCCCTTTACTGGTCAGGACACAACTGCCTTCTGCTCTGTTGTGCAGTTCCTTATAAACTGGGCTTCCCCAGCAAACTTCTCTTTGATTGGCCCCCTATAAGCCTCTCTCTAATTGGAGGAGTATGCATAGGCTTCCTCTGGTCTGGTTTTTAACTACTCCCTTGCCACAGTGGGGCAATTGCATTGTGTGTTCATCTCACTTTGTTGAATATTTGAAGTAAATGATATACCTTGTTGTTTTCTTTCATAAAAAAGTAATATCTTCAGGATGATGATGGTCCTTTTTCTCATGAGGGGAGAAAACATTATATAGGGGGGCTTCAAGAAAACTACAGCTGAAATCCTGGTTCAAAATATATGTTGAAAAAGGAACTATAAGCTCTTGTAGAGTCTTCCTCACCTTGGGTATTCATACCACAAAGATGAACTTAACCTCTTGCATGGAGAAAAACTCAGTAAGACGAGTGTTCCTCATTAGTTTATCAGATTCACAATAGTTTCCTATTCATGGATTCATTTTTACCAATGTCAGTAGAAAACAAGAAATTCGTTGAACCGAATACAGATTCATTTTGGAGTTCTTCTTACAAATTGTTGAGCCCTTTCTGCGAAATAATCCATGTCTCAAAATCATATTGAGACTAATGGGAACTGAGGATGCTGAGTAGACCAAGGACAATTAATTATTTGTTTCAGCAAATATTTGTCCCCATTTTTAAAAGAATCCACTTCAGCCCTATTTGCCTCTTCTGTGTTAACTTTTCACAAACATTAGAATGATCAAGTCTATTGATACAAATGTCTGGGTGAAATGAATTCCAGCATTATTGATTAAAATAGTTACATGTTCATCCAGTAGGGAATAGAAATAATACTGAATTATTCCAGTGAATTGTCTAGCCGATCACATCTATTCAGCAAGCTGCAATGCAGAAATACATGAGAGATTTATTCAATGCATAAGGCAGACTGTCTTGTGTGGCAACTGTAGGCAAGTCCCTAATCTTACGGGTGCCTCAATTCCTAAAAATGAGCAAATTAATACTTATCAGTATGGTGAACACCTTTGGAAATCTAATTGTGAAAGAGTTATACTAGGTCTACATGTTTTGACAACCAGCAATGTGTATTTATTTCCACATTCTCCCCATCACCACCACCCTGTTCCTCCTTGCAGTGTTTAGCCAGGTTTCCCATTGCAACCCTTTTGTAATTACTCTGGTGGTCACACACTCAAGAGGAATAAAGGAGGACGCAGAGAATAATCTTGTTTGGCAAAAGTATGTTTGTTAAAATTGTGAGGAAGCATGTGATAAGTCAAAAGTTTTGTTTGTTTTGTTTTGTTTTGGCTTTTTATTTACATTTTCATTAACTAGGCAGGACAAAAAAAAGTCCCATTCTGTTTTATATCCTGCTATATTTAGAAATCTCTTGTTGTTCTTTAATCCCTACACAAAAAGGCAATAAAATCACAAATTTGCATTCTTTCTATAAAGTCCAGGTAATGAACTCCACATAAGAAACAAATAAAGTAGTTAGCATAATCTGAGACAAAGTGCCCATTCACTTATCCTGATTTTACATCATTGTAACTCTTTTTGCTTCAGGGAAGTTGCTCTTGATTTAGACTGGTATAAGTTAGATCAGAATCAGACCATTTTTCTCTTTAGGACACCCAAGACAGTTAAACCTTTTTGTACTTACGTAGTTACTATATTGAACCTCTTATTGAAGATGATATGTAGCTGTGGACTTGGTTTTTACAGTAAGATGCACAATTTGGAATTGAAATTTAGCATGTTGTATAGCAAGAATGATAAGTATCGATCTAAAGAAAAGACAGAGTAAAATCCATAGCCATAGAAAAAAATATGAAGCTAACATGACACGTGTCACCCATCTCTCTGTTTACTATGTTGAACACAGCCTCCCAGTCCCCCTTTTCTTCTGTCTGTTCAGATTGTCAGCATTTTAAAATAGGGACAACCTTATGTTCTAGGTTTGTATAGTATTTGGTGCAATGGGGCCCTAATCCTGATTAAAGCCTATAGGTGCTAATGCCAACATAACAATAATAATGTGGGCCCTGCAGGGCTGATAACCTTTTTACCATTCCCTTTCTCTCTGCCGTATCATAGTTTGCTCAAATTTTGAATGCTTTGAAATGCCCCCTGAGCTAGAGCAACCAACACCATCAGTCCCAAAAGTCAACAACCCAGCTGCATATTTGCCTTTGCTCCTTCCACTTTGTATTAAACCCAAAACATGCCTGTTCCCAGCTACTCAAAATCCCAGATTTCACTCTCTTTTCAACCTACTACAGCCTCCTCCATTATCCAGCCCTTTCTGACCCGCTCTACTCAAGTGACAAGCCCATAAATTGCCCCTGTTTTTCTCATGCCTTCTCCCTGCAAATCCACCTTTTCCAGGATAATGACTTGTGTACTTACTTGCACACCCACGAATGATGCAGTTATACTGACCTAGCTCCTAGTGTAGGCAGCATTTTGTAAATGTGAGGGCGTCTCATATCAACATAGCTACCACCTCCTGGGAGGACAGACTATCTGCACTTATGCTTCACATAAGAGTCACAATGAAGCTTCATATGTGTAGACCAGCCCCTGGATTAGAAACCTAGGATTGAGTAGGCAAACTGCAGAGATCAAACTATCCTCTCGTCACTTAGGCTATGTCTAGACTGCAAGCCTCTTTCGAAAGAGAGCGTCTAGACTGCACGCGGAACTTTCGAAAAAGCAAGCCGCTTTTTCGAAAGAAAGTAGCAAGTGAGTCTGGATGCTCTCTTTCTAAAAAGCCCTGTTTGCTTTCAAGAACGCCTTTTTTCGAAAGAGCACTCTCGAAAAAAGGCGTTCTTCCTTGTGGAATTAGGTTTACCGCCGTCGAAAGAAAAGCCGCGTTCTTTCGATTTAATTTCAAAAGAACGAGGCTGCAGTCTAGACGAAGGTGAAGTTTTTTCGAAAAAAGGCTACTTTTTTCGAAAAAACCCCTGAGTCTGGACACAGCCTTAGGGTATGTCTAGACTGCATCCCTCTGTCAGCAGAGGGATGTAGATTAGGCAGGTCAACATTGCAAATGACGCAGGGATTTAAATATCTAGTGCCTAATTTGCGTAAAAATAGCCGCCACGTTTTGCCAACTCAGCACTTTGTCGGCAAAAAGCGACAGTCTAGAGGGGGATCTGTCGAGAAAGAAAGCCTTTTTTGACAGATTCCCTTATGCCTCCTGGAAGGAGGTTTACAGGATCTGTCAAAAAAAGCTTTCTCTCTCGACAGATACCCCTCTAGACTGTCGCTTTTTGCCGACAAAGTGCTGAGTTGGCAAAATGTGGCAGCCATTTTAATGCAAATTAGGCATGGGATATTTAAATCCCTGCCTCATTTGCAATGTCGACCTGCCTAATCTGCATCCCTCTGTCGGCAGAGGGATGCAGTCTATATATACCCTAAGATAATGGTCTCTGTGGGTGAAGGTTGCATTAGACAAGAGCTGAGCAAGATGTGGCCCAGGGCTGGATCCGACTTGCCTAACACTTTGATCTGGCCTGTGGACTACATCTGGACACTTTCTATTTATATCCTGCTCTCTATGGCACCAAATTTCTAGGCAGTGGCTCAGGCAGCCAGATCCTATTTAAACGGCTTGCAGCTCCCAGTCATAGCACTACCCTGGCAGGGGCCAAAGCTACAAACCCTTTAAATATCCCATGTGGCTATTTAATAACCCCAGGTGGCTGCCAGGCAATGCAGTAGTGGTGGGGCCAGGAGCCAGGAGCCTTTTGCTGTGTTTTTAATTCAAAGCCTCTGGCCCCAGGCAACTCCAGGGGGAGGCTAGTCCCCCAGCTCCAGCCTTTCTGCCCCCAAGCCCTGCCCCATCCAGGATGGAGCTGGCCCATGACCACATTCAAAAATTCATTAAGTGGCCCTCCTGAGAAAATTATTGCCCATCCCTGAGTTAGACTGACAGACTACAGTGGGAGAAACTTGTAGTATTGGGTGATGAGTGACATTTAGCTTACAATGTCATCAGTCTATCAGGCTATGTTCACCTTCATAACACAAAATATTAACCTGTTTTTGACTGCAGTGTCTCTGTCAGGGGTCAGAGTGACTTCAATCTGTTGATTTTAAATTAATCTGTGGTATGGGAAAAATAAGATGTTTTCATTTCTGTGTGTTCCTCCATTAAATGTCTCAGGGCTCTGACTATGTGCCGAGGCAGCAGACATTTTTGTTCTCCAATCCATGGATGGTGGACATTTATACACTGCATTCTTTGTGTTAGTATTTATTTGTCTTGCAATAACATTTAGGAGTCCTAATAATGGAACAAGACTCCACTGTTCCAGATGCTCTACAAACACAGAACACAAAGATGGTCTCTAGAGAATTGACAGATACTTCATTTTTATTTCCTATTGATTTTTCTTAAAGTAAAAAGTCATTCAGAGTGAAAATAGTATAGTGGTTCTCAGGGTATGAAAATAACAGCAAGGTCCAAGACTGAAATAAATGACAATGAAAAGCAATGAGATCATGCCATTGCTCTCAGATCACCTGTGCTCTCAGGCCTTTTTTTGACAAAACATATGTGATCTATAAATCCTCCCCTCTTCCCCCCACATGCTATTTTATAATAGGCAGGATTGACTAGTAATTAACCAGTTAACATTTTGGAAACTTAGCCTGAAGGTAAAAATTAGGAAGAATTGCCTGAAGTTCACTGTGAAGGCTCTATTGAGAGTACAACACACAGGAGAGAAAACCTACTGAGCAATTTTAAGTGTTACTTTTCAAGTTCATTAATAAATGTAGAGAATTTTAAAAAGAGAATTATGCTTCCTGCAGTCCTGAGGGATTTTACTGCCAACTGTCTGAAAATTATCATTTTTTTAAGATAAGCCAATTAAAAAGAAATAAGGCTTTTGCATCATACTGAGAGTACTAAACAGGGATTTTGAAAGGATCTGTTTCTGCTTAATAGTTTAATAAGATTTTACTTTTTTGTGTTCTCACAATTGGCAATTGACAACAAAATCACTTATTCAATTTCAGTTAGATTCAAGTAATTTGTAGAGTCGAGTCACTGAAGTTATTTGGGAAAATACAGGGGAAATGATCCCCTATTACTGTAGTAGTTTCCCAATGGAAAACTATTTTGTTTATGGTATGTAGGGCTTTTGAAGCGGTGATTCATGGTTCGATGTAAGGTTGATAGGCAGATGTGGAGGAATCTAAATTAAAGCATCAGCCCTGGTATCAATCCAGCCTCCATTTTGATCAGTGGAAAGGCTCCTATTTACTTCAATGTGCTTTGAATCAAGTTGTTATTTGTCTAGTACTTGCCCTAGGAGCAGTAGCAATATGGTAAAGGTGACACTTTTCATTTTAATCCAAAGAGAGGAAGGAATCTAGGTAGTCATTTTGCTCTGTTTGTAGAGGAAATTGCCGTTGATTTGCTTGAGTTAGGATCCTTTGAAAACAGCATACAGGAAATGCACTACAGATTTTTGCCAAATCTTTCCTTCCCCATTAGGTTCATAAAGTGTGCAGTAAGGAAATGTTCAATGCACATGCAATTAATTCAGACTCACAGTGGCATCTCAATAAAAAATATTTCGCTGTGAATTCCCAGGGATACCTGGGATACCTTCAGGAAGGGCTGCTGTGGATTTTTCAACGTTCATGGGGATCAGCAAGGGCTCATGTGTACTTCACGAGGTGCACAAATGTTGAATAGGATGGAGCCCCAGTCTGAGCTCTTGTAGGCGAACTCCAGAGAAAAGAGAACTTTCCTGCACCAATATGGACATAGTCACCCTTTTCTTCTGGTCACCTGGAGGGTCTGAGTCATCATCCCCACACTAACTTTGTATGAAGCTACTGCAGTAAGTCACTCAATGACTTTCCAGCTCTTAAAGGGGCACACACTTTCTCTAAAAAGCCAGACAGGGCCTCTACTGATTAATGTGTGGTGAGGTCATTATAAGAGTTTCCCAGGCTAGGGAAAGAGGGAAGGATTGGAGAAAGGTTCACTGTGCCAGGCACACAGGATAATCTCTTAATGATGTACCTTTAAATGCACTTCAGACAGGGAGACCAAATATCCACTTTCCCCAATCTTTAAGGATGACAGCACAAGAGCTCTGACTGCACAGGTGTCTTGCTAAATAGCTCCAGAGTATGGAATATTTCAAACCAGAGCAGCAATCCTTTTTAATATTTTTTAAAAATGCATTTTTTTATTATTTTCTTTAGTTTAAAAAAAATTAGAAAATTCCATCGGGCAGTAGGGCATTTATTAATGCAGGATTAAGCCTGCCTGGTTAAGGCTATGTATAGACTACAGGGTTTTTTAAAAAAAAAAACTTCACCTGCGTCTAGACTGCCATCGTGTTCTTTCGAAATTAAATCGAAAAAATGCGGCGGTTTTTTCGACATCAGTATACCTGCTTTTATGAGAAAGAGTGCTTTTTTTTTGAAAGACCTCTTTCGAAAAAAGGCGTTCTTGAATGCAAACAAGGCTTTTTTGAAAGAGAGCATCCAGGTTGCTTGTGTGCTCTCTTTCGAAAAAGCCGATCGCTTTTTCAAAAGTCTTGTGGCTGTCTAGATGATCACTTTTGAAAGAGGCTTGTAGTCTAGACATTCCCTAAGTGTCCACAATTAAAGATATACCACAAATAAGGTTGTGTAATTCAAAGAGGCTTTTTGCAAAACATGTCAACCTTAAGGGGACTTCTGTGATTTTAACTTGTGTCAGATTACACATACATATTTTCTATATCTCTTTACCTTTGTATATATACATTAAGGGCTTGTCTATACTATGGAGAAGATCAACCATCTGGAGTTCAATCATTTAGTTTTCGATTAAGTGTATTTGGTATAGACCCCCAAATCAACTGCTGAAGGCAGCCCCCGCTGGCATCATGTATCTCTCATTCTGTGAGGAGTAAGGGAAGCTAATAGGAGTGCGTGCTTCTGTCATCTTCCCACAGTGTAGATAATGCAGCAGGTTGGCTTAAGGTAAGCCGAATCCAGCTATGCATTTTTCGTAGGTGGATGGCATATCTGAAACTGACCTGCCTGGTCCAGTGTAGACCTTAGGCTATTAATAAATCTATGACATTTACTTTCCCCCCCCCCCCCCCCGCATCCTCCTTCTGTTCTGAAATGTGATTTGTCCTTTTCATATGTGTTCACTTTTTTTAAAAAAATTGTATCCTTTGGTATATATGGTTGTGACTATTTTCTTCCACTATTTGATCTGAGGAAGTGGGTCTGGCCCACGAAAGCTCATCATCTAATAAACCATCTTGTTAGTCTTTAGAGTGCTACATAGTCCTGTATTTTGTTTCAGCTACACCAGACTAACATGGCTACATTTCTATCACTATTTGACTTTATTGACACTACTACTTACGCAAGCTGATTTCCAGCTGATAGCTGTGACTTACATGATCATACTACTTCTTAAATAACATAATAGACTATATCATGCACTTTTCTTCTACAAACTTTGTAGTATGTGTTGCTTTGCATACAATGGACAAAATAATACAATGAAGCACATTTATGTGAAAAACAAAACAAAGCATATTTACACAATTCATTACAAATGAAGTATAAAGTACAGAATAATAGTGAAAATGGTTGTGTGTTTATGTGTGTAAAGGCTTGTTCTTATGAATCCATATGCATATTAGTAATTTTTAGTAAGTAAGCTGTACATCATTACGATGGCGTTATGTGTGTTGTGTTACTGATATGAATAAATATGTAGTAGTGGGTCATATATTAGCTTTTAATTTGATGCTGTTGTTCTGTGCTTCAGCCCCAAAGCTGGATCTGGAAAATTTGTACTGTGCTTGTTTGTGCAGCTAAATCATCTTCATAATTAACTGTCTTATGCTCTAAACTGCACCTAACAAAAGCTATGCTGCAGAATGAAAAGAAAATGAACTTATTAAAATCTATATATAAACAGAAAAGATAGTATATTAAAAGTTTAGGTCATTAAAGGTACACAGTATGAGAATAACAATAAAATCAATGCGAATTAAATTTTTTTTTAAATGTTACATCCGGATCAAACCTGAAGAAAACATGCCTTGTTATATTGTATTATTTGTCTAATACAGAGGTGGGGAACCTAAGTCTTTCCTAGATCTGGCCCCTGAGGCTCAGAGCCCATTGGAGAGCCCATGCTAGTGATCCAGCCCCCCATTGTTTTCCCCATGGGGCTAGAGCACACAAAGGATATGTCTACAATACATAGTTTTGTCGGAAAAACGACCATTTTTCCAACAAAACTTGAGGAACGTCCACACTGCAATTGTGTTCTTCCACAAGAAAATCGAAAGAACAGAGGGGTTTTTCTGGCATTGGTAATCCTCATTTTACGAGGAAGAAGCCTTTTTGTGAAAGAGCTCTTTTGCAAAAAGGCGTTTGTGAACGGGGAAGAGGGAGTTCTTTCGGAAGAAGAAGAAAGAAGAAAAAGCACAAGTGCTCTGGTGGCCATTCTGTCCATAGCAATCACAGCTTACATGCAAGAGAGTGTCCATTCAGTTTGGATGCTCTCTTTCAAAAATGCAGATCACTATTTCAATGCGTTTTTGCTGAGTGGACGCTCTCTTTCAGAAGAAGTTTTTTTGGAAGATCTCTTTCAAAGAAAGCTTCTTCCAAAAGAAGCCTATAGTCTAGATGTAGCCAAAATCTACTAGCCTGGGCCTGAGTGTTTTGTGGGTCAGTGGCCCCTGAGGCCCTAAAAAATTCCCCATCCTTGATCTAATAAGATGCGAAAATTAAATTAAAAACTGTCGGGCCATTTCTTATCTGGTATAAAACAGAATTGCTCCAGTGAAGTTTATAAAGCCATGCTGATTGACACGAGCTAAGGACAGTCCTGTGGACCAAAAGTGCTCTCAGCTATAGCTCTTTTTTACTAGGTTCGCTTAAGTTACTCGGGATTTTCAGTAGTATAATGGAGAGCAGAATTTGTCCCTCTATTGCAGTGCATACGGAGAAGTAAGGTGGACTTAACACTAATGTGCAACTTTTGTTTTGACATTTCCTGACTTTAAATGTGCAATCAAAGTCAAATTCTACTTTCAGTTACAGCAACCGACGGCAGATTTAAATCCTTACAGTTTTATTTAGTATTCCATCCCATTAAAGGAATATTTCATACCTTTTTCCTTTTGCTCATCATCCCTCTAATGTTAGACATCAGTACAGCAGATCCTATACTTTTGTTTTTAAGTTACTCTCCTCTGTAATTTTAGTTCTTATACCTATTTTTCCCCCCATTTCCTCCCGCCCTTCCCTCAATACAGGCACAGTTTTTTGAGTAATGGAGCAGTGGAAATTAAATGAGTGTGCATGTAGACCAATGAACTCAGTATACAGCTCATCTTGTAACTATACTTAATCTAAATAACCTTTTTTATGCTCTGCTGGAATGGCATTTTCAAAAGGCTATATAGAAGTAAATGAGTGTATATGTCAGGAAGGATTTGCTAGACAAATCAAATCTTCCTGACAAGTACATCTCTTCATTACTATTTACTACACATCTGAGTTTGAAGGACAATTTTTGTGATCGGACCATTAACATTTACTGTCATTTTGGCAATGTTGTCCAACTTTTCTGTCGCTTTGCCTCAGTTTTGTGTGTATGGTAGTTTTTTCTTCCCACCAGAAATCAGCTTTACAAGGAAGGTGTAGCTCACCAATATATTAAAAAGAGATTTTTCCCTTCTATCTGGTTTATTGCATAGAAGGTTCTCAAGTACAAAATAAAGGTGAAGTACAAGGTCCCTAAGTACTTAAAAATTGAGAACAATTGCTGACTTTGTCTTACCAAGACAAAACCACTTTGAGAAAGCTGCTAACTGGGCGCACCGCTGTGTGTTTATTTACTAGTGCCATGGCCACGGAGCCTCGCAGCTCCCATTGGCTGTATGTAGCCAAGGGGAGCCACTTGAAGCAATGTGACACAGGCTGCTGCTTTTCACTACTCCCCTTGGCTGCGAATGGTGAACAGCAGCCAAGAGAGCTATGAGGCTCTGTGGCTGCAGAACTGGTAAGTAAACAAACCAAGGCAACCCAGTAGCAGCTTTCTCAGAGTTGGTCCGCAGACCCCTTTGAGAAACACTGCTTTAAAGCATTCCCATATAGTGTGTGAAATTCAAAATAATCTAAGTGCAAGCAGTACTATGGCCTTTGAAAGAGTACAAAAGAGAGGGAACAAATTACACTTTGTAGTGTACTGTTAAATGAAGTCTGACGGATCCTGCAAACCCTTACACACAAATATATTTCTTACTTGTCTGAGGAATAGGAGCAAAGGAGTCCCATGAAGATGGGACTGTTCAATAGGATTTGGTCCAGGATTGTCATTTTTTTTCCTTTTGGTCATTCAGGGTGTTATGATGGGTGTTCAACCTATAATGACCTGGAAAGGGTTAATGAGTCTCAGAAAGAGCTAATTAATCTGATAAGCCATTCCATAGGGAAAGATAGGCTGATAGGTGATTCCTGTTTCAAAATGGTGCTAATCTGAGCAAAAGCAAGTAGGACTTGTATAAGGTTAGGAATAGAGGAAAGAATGTACTACAGCATGAAAGCCTACAATCACTCCCTCAGCTTAGAGTGGGGAAGAAGGACACCTCGGCTACATCTACACTGTGGAGCTATTTCGGGATATTGGGAGTATCCTGAAATAGCTATTCTGAGTCTTTAAAGCAGCCCGTTATTTTAAAATAGATTCCCAAACAATGGGTGAGCTATTCTGGTGTCCCTGAAACCCTTGTTCCACAAGGGTTAAGGGAGGTTTTGGAATAGCACTTTATTTCTAAATATAGTGCTGTGTAGACAGATCCAAATTTAAAAATAAACTATTTTGAAATTACCTTGAAATAAGGCAAATTGCGTAGTGCAAATTGTGTAGCTTTTTTTGAGGTAAGAGTGCAGTGTGGATGCACCCCTATGGGCAGAGTAGAAAACAAGATCTTGGCCTGGAAGGGGTGGTGAATAAAGAATCCTGATAAAGATGGAGTAGGAAGCCATCCCGGGAAATAATAGCAAGGATTATTCTGGAGAAGACCTTGGGTGCTGATTGTAGAGACCACAGACTGGAACCTAAATTAGTTGTCAGGCCTGGGTTCTCCTGCCTCACCACTTGACAATTTCAGGGGACTCTACCTGTTCTTCTAGTTCAGTGGGACTTTGATAGCCTAGAAGGGGAAACTATATCATAGTCTGCAGGGGCAGATGATTATTTTGCGGGGCCCAGGGCAGCCCAATTTCACAGGGCCCCCCTTTGCCACGGCGCATGCGCTGGGCTTCTAGAAGCGCGGGGCCCAGGGCGGCTGCCCCACTCGCCCTGCCCTATATCCGCCCCTGATAGCCTAGTAGAACAGTCATACCATAAAGAGGGAGCATCCTAACTGACACACGGGAAGCACTGTAACCCGTGCAGCATGAGAAAGGTTGCAGTGAAAACAAAAGACAGAAGGGGGGGTCTGACTGGGTGGAGCAATTCTCCACTCGAGGTTCGCCAGCAGTGATTGTGTAGAAAGAGAACTCCTGGCTACCAACAAAAAAAATGACACTACAACAAGGATGTAAAGCCAACACAGACATTAGTGTACTTCAGGCCTGATCATCAGCACTGTTGGAACTGACCGGAAAATTCTGACATGTTAAACATTCTGCCAAGAACAGAGATGAGGGGCGGAATGCAGATTTAAAATTGTGATTACTGCTTAGAAGTGAGGCTGACTGAAATTCACATTCCATGGAAAAATCTGAAATTTTACAAAAAATAAATCTCAATAAATTTGGTATTATTCCCTAAGCTGCCAAGAGGGACAGGAGGGCTAGCAAGAACTTGAGGGATTTGAAAGTTCAAGCTGGAGATCTCTGAGGTGGGGTGCAAAGTTTAGGAAACCTGATTATGCCATCTCTAATGAGGGAGCTGGTGGGAATACTCAATGGACCTGACACATGCCTGCTAAATGTTTTAATTTCAGTGAATCAGCATTTATCAATAGAAAAATAATCTGTTGGAAAATTTTAGACTAGATCAATTAGAAAAGCTTGGCTTTTATATTCCAAGATGAGTTTGCAGAGTTTGGAGTTTAAAAGATCCTTATTTTGATTTGTAAACATAATATGGATTTAGTTTATCTACAGTACAGCGTTATTTCAAAATATCTTATTTTGAAATTGTTAATTTAAACTAAGTTATTTCAAAATAACACGTCTACACACAAAATGCATTTTGAAATAACGTTTTGCTATTTCGAAATAGCGCATCCACATTTAGTGGACGCTGAATCACATTTAAGGCCGGCTGGAACCAGGTCTGGCAGGGCATCAGGTCAAGAGTTACTTTGTATGGCTGTTGCCTGAGGCAATCTGAGGACTGTGCTTAAAGGGACCCCCCTCGGACAGCCGGTTCTCAAGTTTCCCTGCTTGCTTGCATACCTTGATGAGGGACAGCAAAGCATTTTTTCTCTGCGTGCTCTGGTTGCCCTCACTCGGGACACTGCAGCACTCTGCAACATGGAGCCTGAGCTGCCCCTGGGCACTCTGGTGCTTCTCTTGGATGCATAGCTGTGAGCCTGGCTGTACTTTCTGCAGGCTGCAATCCGGGAGGTCCATTGGGGCTGTCAGTATCCAGTAGGCCATGCGGGAGAGCTTCCATCCTGAGGAGCACTTACAGTCTCCGTGGTCAAGTCTCATTCCTCCCTCACGTCCTTCCACTTACCCATCCCCCAGCTCCCCTTCTTGATGTAAAATAAAATACACAATTTTTCATAACCACAAACTCTCTTTATTTAACTAAACTGGGGGGGAGAGGGAATGAAACTCTGGTGAGACTGGTGAAAGGAGGCAGGAGAGGGGAGAAGAGAGCATGGGACAGGGGAAACCTGAGAGGAGGGAGCTGGAAGGGGGAAGCAAGGGGAAGAAGGGGGAGGGGTAGCTCAGGGCTTAGGGTGGGGATCTCACTGGACCAACTTGATTTTCATGCAAACCTGCTCCTGAGTTCGCATGTGGCCTTTAGTGGCCAGGCTGGCAGCTATCCTGACATAGACGGCTGCATTCCTCTATCTAGTGCAGAGATCATGGCCATTGGGGGCACCCCCCCCCCCAAACCTAATAAGGTCCATGATCTCCACCCTGGACCAGGAAGGCGCCCAGCTTCTCTGGGCCCTGGCAGGCTCCTGGGAGCTGGCAGACTGCTCCTGAGGAGTGATGGAAGGCTGGCTGCCAGTGGCATACTGGCTCATGTTTTGGGGCCACTGGGTCAGGGACAGTGACTGCTGGCTCTGGGCTGACAGGCTTGGAGCTGGCACAGGCACTGTGGCCAAAGTCTACCTCTTTAAGGGTTCTGGGGAGGGAGGGGAAGGATAGAAGTGTTCTTGGTTGAGGCTGGAGTGGCCAATAGGGCACCCTGGGAAGGCTGGAGGCCCCCTATTTCAATATAAATGTCTACACAGCACTTATTTTGAAATAGCTATTTCGAATTTGGCATTATTCCTCATAGAATGAGGTTTACCAAATTTGAAATAAGCGCTCCTTGCAGGAGGAGTAATGGTAGTTCTAATTAAGAGTGTTAATTCGAACTACCTACCCCGTGCCGCATGTAGCTGCGGGCAGGTAGTTTGAGCTACTGGGTATTTAAAAATGGCAGCGCCAGGGAACATGTAAATGAAGCCTGGGATATTTAAATCCCAGGCTTCATTTGCAAGTTCGAATGACTACATTAGCCACCCTAGTTAGAACTAGGGGGGCTAGTGTAGCCATACCCTGATTGTCCTACTTTCTCAGTATGAATCAGGCATCCTCCTCTGTGGCACCTTCCTCCTTGTTTTTCTTCTTGTTATCCCACTTTCCCACAGGGCTTATGTCACTGTCCCCTGACAAAGCTAGTTTAAAGCTCTCCTCACTAGGTTTGCAAGCCTGCCTGAGAAGATGCTCTCTCCTCCCTTTGTTATGTGGATCCTATCTCTTCCTAGTAGTCCTTGTGCCTGGGACAGCATCTCATGGTCAAAGAGTCCAAAGCCACCCGTGCAATCATGCTTTTACTTCCAGTATTCGACAATCCCTATCTGGGCCTTTTCCTTTGGGGGAGGAATGGACTACTTCTGCCTCAAACTCTTTCATCCTTCTTCCCAGTGCTACATAATCTGCTGTGCCCCATTCAATGTCATTCTTCACAATACTGTTAGTTCCTTTGAGGAGAAACAGGAAAAGAGAGTGGTCCAAAGGCTTGACCAGTCTCAGAAGACTCTTGGCCACATCCTGAATTCTAGCTCCAGTTTTGTTTTGTTTTGGGCTTTCACTCCCACAGAATGTATTTTCTTTGTAAGTGGTTAGATTTACTGTTGAGCCTTTTGTATTGTATAGTATTGTATTGTATTGGTAAAGATCTGTTCAAGTGAATCATGAATATTGCATTTGTGGTTATGTCTGAAAATTTGATATGAATCTCCTTTAATAGAACTTTAGCCATCCAGACATAGCCAGCCGAAGCCAGATAATCATGTTTATCTTAGATCTAGACAGAAAAGATCAGACCATCTCTAATATAAGTGGCCTGGGAACAATGCAGTCACTTATCTACTTATCTACTGTTTCTTACTTTTCATTGTAGCACATCATCAAAGAAATAACATTGAAGCAAAAGAAAATTAAAAATGCACCATTTGTAAATACCTTTAAGCATCATCCTTCTAAACATAGCTTGAAAGAACACAGGGATGCATCATTGTAATTAAAAGGCAAGGAGGATACAAGGAGTGTCTGTCCTTTAGAAAGTTAAGATGTTATTTGGACATATTCCCCAAACTGGGGAATGGGAAGAAAAGAGAAAGTAACATTGCGAGAAAAAACTGTCTATGAACAAAACATATTTGGCTGCATGAGCATATTAGTGTCTCACAGTCTCCTTCAGCATTTCATGGACTATGCATTGTGTATTCCCATGACTCCAGTAAATTAGAGACACAGGGTTCTGTGTTATTTGCTCAGTTCCAGGCAGTTGCTAATTATTGTCAGGGTAGTTACCTCCATCTGCTGTACTCAGCCAAGGCATAGAAACTTCACACATCAGTCTTAGTCATCTTAATTTCCTCACTCCCACCTTTGCTTGGTATCAGATTCTTCACTCAGAGGCTGTGAGAAAACAAAACCATAGCCGGAGTACAGGCTGACCAGAGACATCTGGTCAAAGGGAAAATGTGCTCCCCAGCTGATAAATGTTAGCTGTCCAAGTAAATCTATTCCTTTTGAGTCTTCCGAGATCAACACAGGGATGGTGGGCCTGCTGGAAACCTTTCAGGTTCTTTTCTTACTTACAAAAAGTGATTAGTTTCACTACTGGTGAACTTGAAAGGCAGGTTTGATATGAAATTGGCCAATTGACTGGAGGGATTTTTGTGTGGGTATCTTCTTGTTACATAAAAAAACCCCTGCCCTGGCCTGCTCAGTAATTAGTGTTTCATATGATATCCATGTACAGCACATTTTAAATAGCACAGAGTTGGGAGGAAATAAAAAATCATCTTCCAAGCAAGCATTGGCAGCATATCAATCCCAAATGCAATCATCCAGCAAAGACACATCTACCCATGAGCCAACAGAAGCACAGCCTCTGCTTTCCCATCCTTCACAGATCCTGGTTTTCTCTCCCAGTTTCTGTCTTCATTAGCTATGGTTTTACAATTTTTTTATTTTAGAAAATACGTGATGTCAGAACATTCAGCTGCTTATGGGAAAACTAATAACCCTCTGATTTAAATCAATATGATTGAACAGGTGCTTTTTTTTTGCTATTCATATTTGAAAAATCAGAGGGTATGTCTACACTTGCCACCCCCTCTTTCAATATTGGGATGCAAATGCAGAGATTCGAAATTGTAAATGAAGCTTGGATTTAAATATCCCATGCTTTATTTGCATAATCATGTTATTTCAAAATAGCACTACTTCAAAATAAAAATGTTGTGTAGATGAGGTTATTTCAAAAGAAAACCCTTCTTCCGAAATAACTGTTAAACCTCATTTTATAAGGTCTGCCTAAAGGAAGAATCAGGGCCCCTGTATAATATCAGTTGCCTTGATCATGGGTGTGAGAACTCAGGATATAAGTAGTGCTTCTAGGGTCACTGCTGCCAGCCTGGCACACCAGGTTTTCAGCTTCCAGCCCAGCTGAGAATCCAGCTGCTGGCCCAGGTGTTGGGGCTTTGCTCTTGGCCTCAGCTGGGGAGGGGATAGACAGGAGGAAGGGGGCTCAGCACCCCCCACTTTTTAAAATGTTCCTGCACCCCTGGCCTTGACTTGTAATTGTCCAATGGATCTGTGGATTGGGTCATACAAAAGAGCTAATCAGCACTTCACTCTTCAGCCTTGAGTTCCAAAAGTAATTTGTCTGCAAGCAGAAACGTGTCACACAAGGACAAGGTATTATTCTCTTTTCCCCTTTCCCAGGTCCCTCCACAAACAGTTCCCTTACATCTACTTGACTGGTTTTTTTACATTTCAGAAATACAGGTAAGAAAAGATTTTGAAAGGCTTTTAAAAATTATAATGAAGAAATGGTTGCAATTTATAAGCATCCCGTTTTGGCAACGTCAGGTCCCCAATGTGGCTGATTTCCATTGTGCCTTTTAAAATAGATAAATGATTGCAAATAATGAAGATTAAAAAGAGGCTATTGTCGAAAGCCCAGTAACAACAACTTTACAAAAAGATAATCAGTGGCTTATTGTGCATACACAGCATGGTTTGCTGATTGCATATTAGCAGAAAAAACAATATGCTGAATAATCTCCCTGTGACATGAGGGCCCCAACCTTTCAGTTCTATGGAAAGTGGTGTCAATTATTTGTGGATTAAGTATTCACAAGAGTATACACAGACACAACTGATTGTAACAGTCTTAAAGAACTGGATGAAATCCTGGTATATCAATCACCGATCACAGGTTCCTTCAACAGCCAAGCTGAAGCAAAGGTAAATGCAGTCCTGTAAACTTCCTTGCTTTTGTATGTTCCATTCAGAGCCTTTATTAAATATACATTGTATGTGGTTTAGCTGAAAATATTGACACCATGCGATGGTTCTAGTCCTCAAATCCTTATGTGTACACCTCCCACTGAAGTCAGTGAGAATTTTGGATGCACAGTTAATGCAGGATCAGAGTCTATTACACAAAACTTGTCTTGGGATCTAGGAAAGTAGCTCAGTTTTATTACTAAATAGGTTAGTTTCTCAGGCAGGGCTGGCCCACAACATTTTGGCACCTGAGGTGGGGAACTCAAATGATGCCCCCATGCTCCTCACTTGGGCCAGAACTTTGAAAGGTCTCAATTCTGCCTTCTTCCTGTTCTACTCCTCTCATGGTACAGCTCTGATATCTACATATTCACCAGCAGAAGACACAATTTTCTACATTCTGGGTCCTAGTGGTGCCCGCACAGTCTGGCACCTGAGGCAGCTGCCTCAGTTTGCCTGATGGTAGGGCCAGCCCTGTTCCCAGACCTGAAGAAGAACTCCAAAAGTGTGTCTCTTTCTCACAAATGAAAGTGGGTATAACAAAAGATATTGCTTCACCCACTTTCTCTCTCTGATATAATGAATCAGTCTTTTTTTCTTCAGGAACTATTTATTACAAAGCAAAGTGCTACTAAAATACAGGTAAACAGGCTTGTAAACAACTATAGTCCCAACTGTGTCTCTTGTTTACCCAGCATGAATTCTTTCTGAAACTCTGAGCAACACAAAGACATATAATAGCTGTAATTTTGGGGTTTTTTTTGCAAGAAACATCTGTGATGCTGTGGAGAAAATGGCCATGCCATTGTGGGATATATTAACAGGCATGCTACATGTAAGACATGGCAGGTAATCTTTCCACTCTACTCTGTGAGGGTCAGTAACATGGAGTCAGCAGGCCTAAATAGAGGCCTGTAACATGAAAACAGCAACAGGCCTGCAATCTAGTGAGCAAGACTTTGGTTCAGTAACACAGAAGCCAAGAAGGAGGCCCTATTGATAATTGTGTAAGTTAGGTGGAGCATGGAAGGACACAGGGAGGCACCAAGTACAGACTGCAAGCCAAAGGGGAGTAACGGAACATCTTAATAAGAAATGTCTTGTTACAAAGACTCCCCAAAAACTAATGTACATACCAACCTAGGCTCAGGACCAGGTCGGAATTGACAGCATGAAGGATAGTAAGTAAGCCTCCCTTCCATAAGGTAAGGAGTGGTATCTAGGCAACAGAGGGTGGCAACCCGGTACGTAAAGAAGTGATGTAAGTTGTTTGTACCTGTCTATAAAAGGACACCGCAAAGGGTGGTCTCCGGCCAACCTGGGGGGGGAGGGAGAGGGCACTAGGCGCCTGAACGGCAGGTGTCATTGCCTAAACTTACAGAATGCACAGTAGCTTAACTTTGACTAACTGCTGTTAATATCTGATATATGGCAATAGGCCTGCTCGGTGTTGGTACCTTTTCAACACGGGCCATAATGCACAGTGGTGTAACATTGTACTGATCTCTGTTACCAACTGTTAGAGCTTCGCATTTGACAATAAACCTGCTCAATTGATTTCAAACCTTGCCTGCATTTTATTGAAGGCTTTTCAGAAAAAGCAGCTCCCCTTCATGAACTACTGAAGAAAGGAGCAGAGTGGAACTGGGGTCCTCAGCAACAGGAGGCCATGACCCAGCTAAAGCAAGCTCTGGCTGAAGCCCCAGCTCTATCCTCGGGTGGAAAAACCATTTGTATTACAGTTGGCATCCACAGACAAAGGAATGGGAGCTGTACTAAGCCAGAATCATGGGACAGGTCTCTGACCTGTGGCCTATGCCTCCAAAACCCTGAGTGAGATAGAAAGGGGATTCACGCCATGTGAAAAGGAAGTTTTAGCACTTGTCTGGGCACTGCAGCATTGGGAGTATCTGGTGGGATTGTCTCCTGTGTTGTTAAAGACAACCCACTCCCCAGTGAAGTATGTGCTCACTGGGAAGATAAACAATGGCCATGTCTCCAGCCCCCGATTGGCAAAATGAACCCTTGCTTTGTTAAACAAAAATGTAGATATGAAAAAAGCCCTGTGTTGTCTCCAGTTCCTTATGGCCTCCTAATAGAGAGGAGGAGAGCATAGACTCGGACATCAGTGAGTCTGAATAAAAACTGCTAGCTTTAAATGTGTTATTACTCCCTTCCCCCAGCCCTGCAAAGAGGGTGGGTTGGGGGAGTGCCAGCTGATGGTCAGGGCAGCGCATGTGTGTGTTATACACCCGAGTCTTCAACACAAGGTCCTGTGGCAGCAGGCGGCCTTAGGGGAGGCTGACAGGTGCCCCGAGAAGTTTTACATCTGTGTCTCTGGCCGCTAGGACTGGGGTATCTTCGCGGCAGGCAGCCAACAGGCTGACAGATGCCCCAAAGTTTAACGTCCGTATCTTTGACCTCTAGGATTGGGGTCCCTTCGCGGCGGGCAGCCAACAGCCTGACAGACGCCCCGGAGTTTACAGGGAGAGCTTATTACACCTCAGACTTTGACTGCTAGGATACATGATCCCTTCGCAGTGGGCAGCCTAGGGAAGGCTGAGAGGTGCCCCTATGGATCTGCCCCCTGGAAGCGACACAATCCAAATACCCAGCTCTCCCTCACTGTGTCTGCACTATGACCGGCTGGAGTTCTTTTAAATTGTGCTTGGTTCTGTTACAGCAACTGAAGGAGTCAGGTTAAAACGTAACCAGTTACAGGTTTATTAAGAAGGCTTATAAAGCATGTGGTTACAATGGCTATTGCTCTACTTTTTTTAACTGCTAGCAAATACAGATCTTAAAATGGTTACAAAGGGGAAAAAAGGAAGATAGAAAATAATGGTACCAAGTGACAGCTTAATCTTTAAAGAGCTCTATTCTATGCATGCACTAAAACACAAAGGACAATTATGGGTACAATTTTTACCCCCTTCTGCGTCGCTCGATTCCAGCTCGTCAGGCCAGGATTGGTCCCTCAATTCCTTGGAAAGACAAAATACGAGGTGGGCGTCCCCGTGGACCTCGGGAGGCAATGCACCTAACCCGACCAGCAGCAAAAGGGTGGATTGGTATTCAAAGTGAATGTGCTGCTGGGCCTATCTTTGTACTCATGGGGTCACGTATTTCTCTTTCTTATCTTTGATGCCAAATGGTACTGGTCCATCTTTGTGACGCCAGTTCTTACAAGGGAGTTGTGAACTCAATTTACACTTGTAAGAGGGATAACTCTAACAATATAGGTGCCAGCCAGGGCAGTTCTCGCAGCCTTGAGGTCAGCTTATTGACTTGATCACTCTCTCTCAAATCTATGCTTTCAGCTTACCCAGGGTCAGATGAGCCAGCATATCCGGGCCTCTTGTCAAGGCTTCAAAGACTATGCTGATTTTTATTGCTCCTTCTCTGCCCTGTGTGCAGGCACCTCAGAGGGGCAAACAAGATGGATGTGACAGAGGGGTGGCCTGTCTGGCTACAGGGGAGAGGGGGGGAACAGTCTATGTTTGTTTTGTCTTACAGGATCTCCTGTCAGCAGAAGCTTTGTCAGTGATGTGGTCCCTTGAGTGGTCCTCGCTGTGTATGTGGCTATCTGGATTCTGGCATTTGCAGGTTTACGCCTCTGGTGTTGGCACACCTCAAGCTATCGTAATAGAAACATGGGAGAACCATGCATGGAAGACGCTGGAGTGTGAAGTAAACAATACTCTTGATATTTTGGATCCTGTTTATGTTTCAGGAGAAAAGCTTAATCTCCTAACTCCCTTAGATGAATATAACCCCACTTCTTTAAAATTAAAAGGTCTCAATAGAATAAACATCACTGTAGGAATGAGGGGAGAGTCAACCTATATAATGGTTTGGACTGTAAATGGTAGTCTGATTTGGTGGCTAGAGAACCCCCGAATGATTGGCAGGAATTTCACTATTCTTATGCATAGCATGGTATTTCCTCCATGGGGAGGAGCAGACTTATTAGTAGGCGGAATTGGAGACTACTACCCAAACAGAAAATTAGGTTGCTGCTGGGTAGGAACAAACAGGCTGTTGCCCACATATAGTCAGCCTGTGTGTGTTCAGTTGTGGACTGATCTGCATGGAAAAACAGCCCCTGGAGACCAAACAGTCAGATTCAAATTAGAATATGTCACCGACTTAACTGGAAAACAGGCAAATTCTGGAAAAACAGAACTGCAAATATTCATACCAGGAGGGAATGGAAAATTCTCCTGCCCTGTTCTAACAAGAACCAGTGGCCTCTCAGGGAAGAACTCTTGCCTCCGCAATGTGGAGAGCAACATCAGTTAATCTGGTGTGCTAGTAAGGAAGTCATCAACATGCGGGTCAATACAACAGGAAAATGGCTTCTGCAGGGGCCTCATGGAATTAAAAGTTATGTTTGGGTTCTGGACCCTCCAGTCACCAACTTAATTGGACCTTATGTCATCCGAACCAATGTCAAAACACAATTGGTGATCAACCTTGCCCACTCTCTCAAGAAGGTTATTCTAGACCTAAACTTGACAGATGTCTCAGTGATGGAACCCCATTGCAAATGATTTGTTCCACCCTTACTTGAAGGTTGGAAGAACTGGGTGAAGTCACACAGTTCCCCCAAACTAAGAAGTCCTGGAATGGGATATAGAAGGGTAAAAAGGGACCTATGAGGAGCCATTGGTTCAGGAGGAGCAGTCCTCAACAGCATTAATGAGGAGGTGCTGGCAAATAAAATGAATGCCATGGGAGCTCACATAAAGGACCTGGCCACACCCACTAAGGTATCATTCAATCAGTTGAGCTCTCTACAATATCTGGTAGTCCATATCCTAGAAAGATGGGGAAAGACCCAAGAGGGAAATCACCATCACCTCTTACAGGCTATCAGCACTCAGCAGGCTAACACTTCCTTAGCTATTGCATGTATGCAAATGCAAGTATGGATAACTGATGTAGTCAAAGATATAATTAGAGATGGTATGAATGGAGTGCTCCTGGTAGAACTTAGAACTACCATTTGGAAAAATGATACCCAATCAGAAAGAGAGCTATAGGTCTCGTGGAGAATGGTCAATTTCACCTATGACTGGGAGTCAGAAGAAATCAGTCTTTGTTTTGCTAATGTCCCAAGCAGAAATGAGATGGGTCTCCCCCATAGTGGCATTAGGCCTGAATGTTAATCAGACTGTAATGGAATCAATTGATCATAGGACATGGGTGGTAAAAGATGGGAAAAAATGGAAAACAGTGGAATTGGGAGCTTATTTAGAGGAAACTGGAATTGGATATGAATGTAACAAAGATGCCCTGCAACTCCAGGATGTGTGTTTAGAAACAACTGAAGGAAAATGCCATTATGCTATTAACCCTTTTGCAAGTAACCATTCTGTGCTTGTTTATGTAGGAGAACACTGTGTATGTCTTCGAAGTTGGTGTACTACACTTCTTGTTAATTTTGTGCATGAAATAGATCATAACCCTTATGAAAATAGATGCTTTTGTAATACTGTAGTCATTAGGGGATGTGACTTTGAGTTTAAGGTACCTGAATTTAAATATAGCCAGTTAAAAGTATCCTATGCTTTGTATTCCACTGTAAAACCTGTGCCCCTAAGAATGAATCTAACTGCGTTAGAGATATTGCTTGTACACCCTGATTTACAGAGCCAGTTGCACACTGCCAAACAGGAAGGGCGCAGAGTCATGATTACCGTGCATCATAATGCAGATGAAATTAAATGGGTGTTTGCGAGAATTGGACTGGATCTTGCACACCACTGGTGGGAAGTATTGTTGGGATGGTCCCCTACTAGCACAGGGATCCTAAATTTGGCCTTACATCAAATTGTAATCATTTTAGGGTTCCAGATAGTAGTGGTTCTTGTTACCAACCTAATGACATGCTAGACATGGTGCAAAATCCGGCAGTTGCAAGTCCCCCGACAGGTGAGCCAGTGGTTACTGCCACCATCACTCTTACCTCCGAAGAGTGAGCATATCGAGCTTGTTGCCTCTCCCTTAAAAGTAGAGAGTAGGCTAAAGGAATCGCTCGTCAGTTGCTATACTGGTGTGACAAGTTTGGGATGCCAGCAAGAAGATCATTTGCTCGGTCTTGGCTGAGAGCCTTGAGCTTTGGTTGGATCTCTGCTTAGGTACATCTGGGAAATGTGTAGTAAAAGCCACCTTGTGTGAAAGGTGACCTTTAAGGAAGGGAACTGTACAGGGAGATTTCAGCAAATCCAGTAATGTGTCTGAACCGCTATTGCTTACTGCTTGAACTTTAGCAACCAAGCTAACAGGCCCCAAATAGGCCCCTTCCCCCTCCATGACCAAGTCAGGGAGGGGAAAGGGAAGTTTGGGTGCCACAGAGAGGGCAGTTTGATTCCGCATCCTTCCTGAGGCCCAAATCTCTAGTGAAATTGCTGAGCTATACATTTAGGAAAACAGGAAGTTTGTCCAAATGCCCTAAGACATAATTCTGTCAGGGCCCCCGAGCTTGGAGTCTCTGAAAAAGAAAAAAATGCATCTGGTGAAAGTGATGATCAGAAGAAAATCTCTTGCCTAACCTTTAAAAAGTGCCTGCCTATCAAGTTTTTGAGTGACATGTTATTGTAATACTAATGGATAAATAGGGAAGGAAAATTTGAGTTAGGGGGGACAATTTTGAGAACACTTGGAGAGAAGCCTTGAGGACTCCTTGAGGACTCTTCACTTCTGAACGCATCTTCGCCCCCACCGGCAGACAGAAGACTGGCCGTCGGAAGCCTGCTCGGTGTCACTCGAGAGCCACACTCAACTTTGGTAATTATAAGGGTGGGGGTGTTTTACTAACCTGTTGCGGATGTGTGTGAGTGCTTGAGACTAAGTAAAGTTTAGCTTTAAGTGAAAGCACTCTTGTGTTGTCCTGTTTGTACCATCCATCTATCGGTAGGACGACCGTGTCTCCCCTGAATTATTTCCTGACACCACCTTGCAGAGAGTAAAAGTTACTGAGAGGTTTGGGTTGAAAGAACCTCGGGTAACAGTACAGAACACTGACGTATGACACTCTGCACTGGTAAAATTACAGCTGGAGTACAGTGTTCTGTTTTGTACAGCACATTTTAAAACAATGAAGAAATTTGGGAGAGTACAAAGGAGAGCAACAAAAGTGAAAGGCAGTTTAGGAAACTTGATCTATGAGAAAAAGTTGAAAGAACTGGACATATTTTACTTCCTGGAAGAGAAGTCAACAGAATTAATTGTTCTTTGTGTCCAATGGTAGGACAAGTTGCAGCAAGAGGATTCTTCAGGTTAGATATTAAATATCCTTATCGTTAGAAATGATGCCCTAAGTACTAGAACAAGTTAGTTAAGGAAGATGTGAAATCCCCATCACTGGTAGTTTTTAACAAACAGTTAGACAAACAGCTGTCAGAGATGCTCCAGGTATATTTAATCCTGCTTTAGTGTGATGGGCTAGATGACTTACTGAGGTCCCTTTCCGACCTACATTACTAGGTTGTTATAGGACGAATAAGATAAGGACATACTTAATGAACTTATACGTGGTTTTACCAAATTTTATGACTTCATCCAAGCCTCACTGGAAATAATTACGTGTACTGTAAGACTTACTTGTATCGTAAGACTTTTGGAACAGTCTTTGTGTTCTTTAGGTACTTCTGTAACACAGCTAATAATAAATAGCAGTGCAACACTACAGAAGCATTACCAGGTGAATATATTTTTAACCTAGATCAATTTCCTTTGCATATATTATTTAATAAGTCTAATTTGTTTATAAAATGCTGGATTTCGCCAGCTAACACAATAGTGCTCTTATAATACATTGACTTTCTTAACAGGTCAGTTTTCTTCTGCACTTTTGGAGCACTGGGGATGTATTAATTTTTACTGTCTCTACAGCTGTACTACATTTTAATTTACAGGAGTTGCATTGTATTTCTAGTGCAAAGAAACATTAGTCCTGAAAAAGGCATATTATATAGCTTGCTCTGTTCTCTCCATTAAGTAAGAATATCCTCTGGCCATAAAAAGTAAGATAATAGTACATTCATATCTCACCAGGCTGTTGTGAGGATTCATTAGTTGGTGTTTGAAGTGATGTGAAGATATAAATGCTAATGGTTTATTTACTCCACAAAAATATTTGTTAGGTTAATGATCAGGTTCGTCTAATTCATTTCCTATTAATGCAATTATTAAAAATCAAGGAAATCACCAGTTAACACATCTTAAATAGATACCTTAACACTGACATACTACATGATGCGAGCACTCAGACCCTTTACCTTCACAAGCCCCTTTACATTTCCATTAAATGCAATCACAACACTCACACAGAATTCAGCATATGCTTAACTCTAAGCTTACACATTTTATGTGCTAACATCACAATGGTGTCAGTACACACGTTCTATTTATTGATTTCTGAGCTTGCCAAGCCAATGTGTGGCAGCCCCATTATCAAAGTGAGGAGCCCTCGGATCTCCAGCCAATCGTGTCCAGACAGCAGTCATCACTGATATATGATGTTGTCTACCTGTGGTCATAGCCACATATGAGATCTTCTCATTGCCCCTAGGTGTGAAGGTTGGCTCTATATTGATCCCAATCCATTCAAAATCACTTTAAGAGAGCCCATGAGTGGTGTGGCAAATCAAAGCCAGGTTCACATATGATTGATTCAGTGATAAGAGATTTGTTTCTTGCACCAGCATCTTGGAGAAATCCAGGCAAGGAAAGTGAACCTGCAGTGGGTGCTGCAATGACTGGAATGCTCTTGCGTGGATTGCAAAGGTCTCTATGTAGTGGTAGATTTAGGTTTGTCTTAATCTTCTCAACCAGTTTGGCTATAGCAAGCTCATAATTGTTGTGTGGAGGAATGATGTTGCTGAACACAAGGAACCAGAGTATTGGAGTAGGTTGAATCATTCCAGTTATGATATGCATGGCTGAACATAGTTGTGTCAATCAGCTTTACTTGAGATGAATGGAGCTGAAAGAAGAACAGTGTTCTACTACAAAGTGACAGAGGACTAAAACAGAAAACCAGTGTTTAAGGATTTGCTTCCAAGGAAGTGCCAGCCAGTGTGTTTACACACCTGCAACACCGCTGCAGTTTTCCTCTGGTGGTTAAGATGTGTGAAAAAACTATCAAAGGTTACCTGGAGGTAGACCAAGTAAGATTTGTGTTTCAACTGCTGTCAATTGAAAAGGATACTCAGTTCTTGAGCTGCTTTGCCATTGTAAAGATAGAGAACAGTCCAAATAGTCTTGGTGCTGTTTCAAAATAGCCCCTCAGCAGGGCCATTCTATGTAAGTTCTTCTTCCTGGGGCTCTAAATCGAGATAGCACATCTACATTAGGGAAGCCTGCCTTGCACTAATTTTGAGGCTTCCCTGCAGTGTAGACATGCTATTTCAAAATAAGCTATTTCAGAATAACTATTCTGGAATAACTTACTCCAAAATAACTTTGCAGTGTAGACGTACCCAGAGACATACAGACCTATGAACTATCCACAAACCACTGAATAAAATTATGCATTGTTACAGATAGTAAGTGGATTTAAGATCCGCAGACCTGTCTTACAGCTGCACTCTTTTTTTAAACTGAGCACCTTATGCACTATAACTGAAGAGAGCCTGAGTTCTGCAACTCTGAGAAGAGAAATTTGAGGCAGTGTTAGCAGTTTGTAAAAAAGCTTGGAGGACATATGTTCATTTCACTCTCTCCATACCCACGCTCCTTTATGGTTACTGCCAGAACTCCAGCATGTCCCTGTAACTGTCTTCAATAACAAAAGCTATTCCATATTAATCATTTCATTTTTGCTCATTTTGACTTTCTACCAGTTCCACCATCCCCCTACATACACCGGCCCATTGCCTTTCTTTTAACAACATGGCTGTTTGCTTACTCTGCCATTGATTACAGAATTGTTTTATTTTTGGCTGTGTTAAACTTTTGAACAGCAACCCTGTCACTAAATAAACAAAAGAATATCTTATTTCATCTATCCATTCTAAATTCAAAATATACTAATCACTAACATGGCCAAGAATACTAGGGAAACTAATACCTCAAACTTTATTGAGTTTCACAAGTGGGGAACGTAAGCATGATCTTCATTGGGTATATCTGCATTACATGAATATTCATAGAGAACCAACTAAACTCACAAAATACTGTCCCAGCGTTCACTGAGTTCATTGTCAAATCTGAGCTGGAGGTTTTTCAGTTAGTCTCTCCTTTCAAAGATCTGGTCAGGCATTTGGAAGGAATATCCATTGCTTAGGATATTACAGACAATATAATCTTGAAGGACATCTGGGATCAAATGACTCGGCTTTGATTAATGCTTTCATTTTATTCCTGGAAGAGGGAATGCTTTGTGCATCCAGACATGATATCCTAGCTTCAGCCTATCTCAAAAATGAACATGAATTAATGCAGAAACAAGGGTATTACTTAAGTGAAGTAAGACAAATTATCTTTGATCTAAAGATGTGCTTCTTGAGCTTAGACAATGAAAACTACTAGTAGATTTATGTCATGGACTGTTTAAAATAGAGATGTGTAGGCTGTAAAATATCTGCAGTGACATAGTTCTGATTGACTAATTATCTGCAACAAATTTTGGGTCCAATTCCTGCTCGCCAAACCTTTTTAGAATTCACCAGAGGGTGATTTTTTGGCAAGCTGTCAGCAAGAAAACAGGAGCAAGAGTTGGGAAACATTAATAAAAGTAGAAAACAACAGCTTCTGAGGCATTTGAATCATCATTCAAGTATTAGAGGGAGGGGGGGTGGGGGAACTGCCAGATGAGGAAATAGGAAAACATTTGGAAAATGGATGACAAAAATCTTTACCTCTTTTTTTCCCCAAGCTTCCACTGGACAGTGTGTCTCAAGTATCCAGAGAATAAGATTGTATGATATATATTTGCACACACACACACACACACACACACACCATAATAGAGCACCCCCCTTTTTTTTTCTCTTTGCTTTGCTTTAACTGAGAAAATCATTAAGGCCTAGCTGAGAGAAGAGGGAAACAGTGACAGTTACCAAGAAAAAGACAAAGTCAAAGACCATGAGAAAAGGAACTACATCAGTAATAACAAAAAACTAATTCCATCAGATAGGGATAGGGAAGATAGGAATTTCTGATATATTTTTGTCACTAATAATTTATCCCCATATGTCTTTCCATCTTCCCTTTCATCCCACTACAAAAAAGAGAACTATGTATACTGCAGGTTGAAACATGTAAGCCATGCTTTGCCTTTAATTTTAAAATAATTTTTACTCCATAGGTTTTTAAAAGGGAATGATTTTCCATTTATTCAAAAGATTGCATGAATCTTTTTATTAAACATTAATCTTCTTTTCCTGCCCTTTTCTTTTCTGCCTTTTCAATTTTGCCACTAAAATGGAGGGATGATAAACCTAACGAGTTTAAGCAAATAAAAGGAAAATTTAAATACATTCACAAAAATTGTAATTAAAAAGATAATTTTGTACTGAGAAGTCTTTCATTCAGAAAAAATTGGCCAACTGTATACATGAACATCTGAATATCTCACAATATGACAATATTTTAGGAAGAGAAGGACTAGAAATAACATAACAGGTCATTAATATCTTTTTACTATACTAATAACGTACCCAATAAGACATCTTGGTCTTGTGTTTTGTCACCAATCTTTTTGTAATAGAAAACTTTCTGTATTTTTTAATAAGTAAAATAAGTTTAAATCAGTAAAACATCGCTGATTTACTCCAGTCTTAGGCAGTTGTAACTCCATGGCATGAAATCCATTTCAATACTAAGGGTGTTAAAATGGCACTTTACAGCTACTCATGCAGTAGTATATCAAGGGCAAGCCTTTTGATAACATAACCCTTAACATTTCATCTATCACTAGTTCTAAAACCAGTGTCTTCATTTGAATTCCTGAGTTTTTCTCTCCTAAAACATTAGTCACTTCAGACTTCACCTGCTATGATCAACCAGCAGCTTCACTTCAAAAAGGTGAATGTAGCCTATTATATTCTAATTAGATCAAAGAGTAGGTAAGTATCCAAATTATCTAGAATTAATAGGCACATCAAACTAAGTTTTACAGTATACAAAGGGGAAATATTAAAAATCACGTTGAAAGTCAGGAAATGAGTGAATCAATGTAATGCTTACACAGAGTACAGTATTAGGCAGAGAGTTATAATCATACAAGAAACTTAAATTAGCCCCAGGGTAGCTGTTAATTCTTATGAAAATTTAATATAGGCTTCATTGGATTAGATGGGGTTAGTCCATATTTACTGATGGTGGAATTTACCTCAGTGACCTTAGTTTATTCAAAATATTTTTAAAAGAATATTTTCAAGAACTTTTTTCTAATAATTTTTAAAACTGATCTCGTTTCTTTTTTGGCCAGGTTTCCTTTGAAACCTTGATATCTGTCTTCATTACAGACCATTGTTTTTGTTTGAAAATTGTATATAATTTTTTAAACATCTAATTACACAAATTTGTAGACTTTGCAAACAAAGCTAAGGATGAAAAAGGGTCACATTTTGGTTCTATTAGTACTGATAGTCTTTCTTTGAATGTAGACACAGTTACATATCTACAGTTATATATTAGATAGAGTGTGTCTGTCTGTCTGTATGTCTGTGAGTCCATTTGTTCAAGAACTCCTTCTAAATGGTAAGAACTAGAATCACCAAATTTGGTGTGCAGCTTCCTCTTATCATAACTTCAAGCAAGGTCAGGGTTTGGTTGTGCCAGGACAACTGGAAACCCTGGGAACATGTGAATAGAGCGGGCTGCTCCAAGTTAGGTGCCATGGCTGCAGGGGGGAGACACCCTCCTCTGACCACAGCATAGACCAGATACAGCTGTAGGTGTGGGAGAGACTCCCTCTACAGTCCAGCACAGACCTGCCATTACTGAGGAGGTGAGGCACTCCCATGACCCCAGCTCAAAGCTGATGCCACAGTTGGTGGTCGGGGAGGGAGAGGCACAGCCCCCTGTTGGCCAAGAAGAGACCTAGTGCAGCTGAGGAGGTGACACTCTGTGTTCCTGCCCTGAGCCTGCCCTGAGCCCTCTTTTAACATTCAGTCATGTCAATTTTGAGGATTGCACTTGGTGATTCAGTCTCTTTTTTGTTTGGTTTTATGAGAAGCAATCCTATTCCAGGCACATCCCATTTTCCTGGCACAACCAAACCCATAAATTGCTTTATGATAAGAGGAAGCTATATACCGAATTTGGTGGCCCTAGGTCTTAGCATTTAGGAGTTCTTGAACAAGCAAACAGACAAACTCTCTCAAATATATAGTAGATTATTTCTGTTCTACATGGCACCCAGTATGTGCTAGACATATTCATATTTCTTTGGGGGAATCCATCTGTATTGCTGGTTCAATGAAAGTCTTTAGGATTCAAAAAAAGAGAAACGATAATGTTATATGTGCACAGGCTTTGGGTGGACACTGGAGTTTAAGTACCTCATTAATAAACCTGCTTGGATCGGGTCTACATAAGGTGGTAAAAAACAGCAGTGGCCATGAGCACTTAGCGCTTCCACCATTACTGTCAGCAGTTGACCTCTATGGATAACAGCAATGGTAGGAATGTTTTCGAGTAGAAAGGCTAATGCAGACAACCATAGTATCAGGTTGTTTATGTAGGCATCCTACCGGCCTGGCACAGACCCTTGTGAACCACAGGTAACAGTTCTATGAAAGGAAACAAAAGGAAGGATTTTTTTTTCCCTGGAACAAGGCAGAAGCTATGATAATCTTGGCTCTACTTACTTCATGCCACCAGTGGATTTGCTCCAATGTCATCAAAGTATCAATATAAAAAATATGAGTGTTGATAAGACCTTGCCACTCCTTTAATCACAGCTCATGAGGAATCTTAACAGAACCTCACAGCCATTTTTCTTCTCTTTTACTGCCAACTAGAACAATCTAGTGCCAAAAGGGAGGTTTCTGCAGTTAGTAAATCAGGAAACCTATATCAAAAGCATAGTATAACTTAGAGAAATCAAGGGAGACAATTCCACCATTCTCTATACTTCTATGTACGTTGCTGTAACCCACTGATGCATACACTTGGAAACTGGCCTTTCCTCAAGTACTTCTCAAGTAGTTTATGGTTCTTCATTTTGAGGGTAAAAGATGTGTGTGTGACACAGAACCCTCTTCATACAGGGTGTTCTTTGCAAGTGACTCTCACCAGACAAACAAATTCACTACACCAAACACATCATATAGGCTGTTTATCTACAAAGAATAACTTGTAAGATATCTGTAGAGTGCTTGTAACTTGTCAAGATTCATGTCCATTTTATGTATTGGTAACATTTAAGGAATAATGTTTGATATTGAAAGTATGCACTTAGAGTAAAAATTAGTCACTTAGGGGATAATATGTCCCAGTGATAGATCCTTCAGGCAGGGTAAATAGACCCTACCCTGTTTATCTAGTGGTGCAATGCAATTATTGAGCTTTTCTCCAACCCACAAATTTCAAAAGAAAATTATCTGAGGCAACTACAAGAAGTCAAAACCTCCTGGAGATTTTTTATTTAAAAAAGGAACAATGCCAGAAGACAGGGGTTCACCAACTTTATGAATAGAAACAAAACTCTGTCTGCATAACACAGAGGAAAGAGAGGTCATCAGAATCCTTTCACTGAGGAGATCTTGGAAGGATGAGGGGTGCTCTCATAAACTCTCTGGTCCTACTTCTAGTGAAGCCTGCCAGCTCCACAACAGACTTAATTTGGGGGCAGAGGAACATATTTAATTAGACTGGAAAGATAACTATTAAGCATAGACCCAGTTTCACATTTTATGGTTTTGTTTTGAATTGCAATCTTTTGTTTCCATCACACTCTCTTGTTTCAAGTTAAGTCTTTATTCTTGCTTAAATACCACAAGCACTATGCATTATTCACAAATGGTGATTCAGGGTGAAACTGGGGCAGAGGATTTGGAATATTTGTGAGCAGACAGTGTCAGGGGCTAGGTATCGGGGTGGGAATTCAAAGGGATTTGAGGGCTGGTGTCTGAGAGGCTGGTAGTGTTAGGGAACTGACACATGGGAAAATGCCCTCATGCTGGAGACAGGGGATAAAAAGATGACTCACCTTCCTAGTACCCCACAAACCATCAGAGTATGCCACACTGGAGAACTATAAAGTTACTGGTGCAAGGTAACCAGGAAAACAGGGCAGGTCCCACTAATAGACATGTCATGGGGGCAATCAGTCTGGAGCCAGATAGGATCTCTGGCTCCTGGGTGTCAGCCACTGCTGCTACAACTAGGGGAAGGGCATGCCTTAAAATAGAGCCTCCAACATCTGTGCTAGGAGACCAATGGTTGTACCAATCGATTCTGTCTGGGCGTGTCAGCTCCCAGTCTAGTTGCTGTTTCTCCCAAGAACTTAAGGGTGTAAGTTGGACTGGGGTGCTCACCTATGAATTCAGCACCCTAGGGTGCCCTGTGTGGCTTGCTTGTAATGCCAGTCCTGGCAACCAACACAAAACTCTAATGGGAGCAGCAGTCTCCTCTTGCTACAGTGTTTATGGCATTTCAATTATTGTTTAGAGGATAATATCAACCAAAAATTATATTCTTTTTCCAAACAATTAATTCATGTTAATAAATAGTGTAGTTTATCAGTGTCCAGAAGAGGAAGCTAATTTGCATACTTCCATGGTGTTTTATGGCCACGTTGGCTTAGCTGCTTTAAAAGCACATTTATCAAGTCATTCCTCTGAGTTCTGCTATGGGTTCACAGCTGCAATAAAGAGTCAAGCTGGGCTAGAGGGTTACCATAACTTAGAACCATATTACTGTGAACTGGCCCATCCATTCATATCAGCATTTATATGGGAACTTAAAGCTGTCACATATGGAGAACATAAATAAATTTCAAGTAAGGCTTGTGAACTACTATTATTAATCAGACTAAACTAAAGGATAGTTTTATTCATGGTGTCTCCTGCACACTTCTGGACATGTAATTTTGTACTCTCAGCCTTGTTTAGTGGGACAACTTCTGGTAGCACCACTGATGTTTATGCTCTCAACGCTGCTACTTCTAATGCAGTGGTCTCCAGCCTTTTTAAGCACAAGATCACTTTCTGAATTTAAGTCAGTCCAAGATCTACCTCACACCCAAATACCCCTGCTCCACCCCTTCGCCTAGGCCCCACCCTCTTCACTCTGGGAATATAAGGTATACAGGGGATGGGGTCAGAGTGACATCAATGTCCCCCTGCCTCTGTATCCCCTACTCTGAACAACAAGCAGGAGGCTCCCAGGGGGCAGCTCTGAGCAGGACACTGTGGGGAGGGGCAGCTGAAATGCAGGCACTAGATAGCCTCTTGGCCAAACCAGTCAAAATCGCCTGTCAGAGGCTCCAAGATCTACCGGTATATCCCGACCTACTGGTTGGTGACCACTGTTCTAATGTTATTTTAAGTATCAAATGCTGGTTCTGGGTTCCTTCACTATAATTGAGATCAGGTTCACTCTTTTGACCCTAAAAAGTGCTTACAGAAATAACTTGTCTTGAGCACAGTATCAATCCACATCAATGCAGCCAACATTTATCACCTCTTCTCTCTACTCCACCACAGGGAATCAGGAAATCTGAGGCAGCTGCTGCAAACGGGTCACCTGCATCTACTACACATGCTGCTGCTGCCAACTTATTGGACAAGTTGGAAAGAACATGTGTGACTGTGTTTCATTTGGATTATTAATGTAGCTGTGCTAAGATATTAATAACATTATCTCAGTGGTGCTCCCCTACCACTGAGCCACAAAGGTCAACTCCCCTAGGTTTTAGAAAAAAATAGCATCAGGAAAAAAAATCCAGTCTATTTTAAAGTGACAGGTATGAGCAAAATGCAGGACAATGTAGCACTTTAAAGACTAACAAGATGGTTTATTAGATGATGAGCTTTCGTGGGCCAGACCCACTTCCTCAGATCAAATAGTGGAAGAAAATAGTCACAACCATATATACCAAAGGATACAATTTAAAAAAATGAACAAATATGAAAAGGACAAATCACATTGCAGAACAGAAGGGGGATGCGGGGGGGTGGGAAGGGGGAGGAAGGAAGGTAAGTGTCTGTGAATTGCTGATATGAGCACTTCTACATTTTGATACTTTTCTGCCATTGTCGCACAACAGAATTTTTTTCTTGATCATATTTTATTTGGTAAAAACATGTTACTTTTTTTAATGTCTTCTCCGAAGTTTCTTTGTTTGAAAAGTTTCAAACTGCCCAGGGGATTCAGACACTCAGTACATGATCATTTTAATGAGAATCAAGCTTCCAAATCTCTTAAGTAACTTTGAAAATTTTGGTCTACAAGTATACAGTTTCATACCACTACAACATCATTAGCTATGAGTTCCAGCAACTAAGTGGCGGGATATACAAGCTCAGAAATGTAGGGTTCTTCTCTTGATTTATCCTGTTATTCAGGCCTCGAGCACTGCTGATGCTCCTGAGTTAGGGCTAATGATTCTTTCTGGAACATGTAGCTTGTTCACATACCAGTGGGGCATGAAAATGGTTTTTGATACTCTCTGTTCAGTGGGGACAAGGTGTAGAAAGAAATGTTCTGATTGAAACCCTAAGAACAACCCAGAAGCAGCAGCAGAAGACAAATGTCTTCTTGAAATTTATGAAGCAGCAGGAAGCCCAACAAGAATGGCAGCAGAGCCAGGTTTCAGTCCAATAGCAATAGTTCCAGAAGGAGCTGTTCCAGAGACACATTCACTTCAATGCACAATCCAAACTGCCAATAAGTCCCAGGCTTTACCCAACCAAAATAAGGCCAGAAGGTGGAAGATGACCCAGAAGTTTACCTGGTCACTTGTGTGCGAAACTCTACTGCAGCCCATTTGGGAAAAGGAGTCCTAGGCTTTTGGCCTGGAACTTTTCTTGCCAGAAGAGATTAAAACGATTTATTGGGCAGAGTTTGTCAGGAATATTATTTCTTTGACAAATCTTTTGTATCAGCAAATGTTGATTGCTTGAAATTGAAACATTGCAGACATTTGCATTGGAAAGGTGTTTTTGGTCTAGGATGAGAGAGAAAAGAGAGGCCCCAGAACAGCCAGTAGCCCAGTTGTTAGGGCATTCACCTCTTTGTGTCTCTATATAAATCATTCAATATTCACTGAGAGGTCAGCTCTAACAGAACACAGAGAGAAAAAAAAACTGACTACAGTCTGGTGGTGAGGTCACCTGTGTGACATGTAGAAGAACTAAGGTTGAATTCCTAATCTTAATTTAGCAGCAGAGAGACAGGAATTTAGGTGTCCTACATCCTAAGTGAGTGCCCTTGAACCCATGATGTTGACTATTCTGAGGTGTCATTCTGTCTTGTTTTTCATTAACAATGATGAAAGGCATTGTTTTTATTCAGAAGCAGGACAAAGCAAATTTCAGAGCCTCAAAACTTTTCATAAAATGGAAATGTTGTTTTCCAGACAGCCTTACAACTAGATGCTAGGTGAATAGGCACATTAAAATACCAAGACTCTATTTCTTTGAATTGGTTGGGTGTCTCGTGTGAGTAAAAAAAAGTTTTAAAAATTTTTAAAAAGGGAAGAAGGACAGTCCAGGAAATTACAGACCAGTCAACTTCACCTCAGTCCCTGGAAAAATCATGGAAGGGATCCTCAAAGAATCCATTTTTTTGAGGCACTTGGAAGAGGGGAAAGTGATCAGGAATAGTTAACATGGATTCACCAAAGGCAAATCATGCCTGACCAATCTGATTAGTTTCTATGATGAGGTAACTGGCTCTGAGGACATGGGAAAGTCAATGGATGTGATATACCTTGACTTTAGCCTAGCTTTTGATAGGGTCTCTCACAGTATTCTTGCCAGCAAGTTAAAGAAGTATGGATTGGCTAAATGGATTACAAGTTTGCAGATGACACTAAACTAGGGGGAGAGATAGATACATTGGTGGATAAGGATAGGGTCCAGAGTGACCTAGACACATTGGAGGATTGGGCCAAAAGAAATCTGATGAGCTTAAACAAGGACAAGTGCAAAGTCCTGCACTTGGGAAGAAGAATCCCAACCACGGCTATAGGCTGGGGACAGAGTGGCTAAGCAGCAGTTCAGCAGAAAAGGACCTGGGGATTACAGTGGATGAGAAGCTGGATATGAGTCAACAGTGTGCCCTTGTAGCCAAGAAGGCTAATAGCATACTAGGGCGCAACAAGAGGATCATTGCCAGCCAATCTAAAGAAGTTATTATTCCCCTTTATTTGGCACTGGTGAAGCCACATCTGGAGTATTGGGACCAGCTGTACCAGTAAAGTTCATCTTTCTTCTGGAATAGGACCATATAACATTGCTCAGCACTTGATGGACTTGGTAGTTTTTTGGCTGAAACCAGAGGTACACAAACAAGGAATGAACTACAGTAATTAAAAATGTGCAGCATTTAGAAAATCTTTGTGAAGAATTCAGACCTAGGTGCTCCAACAGTGGTGTACTGTACTGGAAAAGACTGGGGAACAAATGGGAATCACATATACCTACAATATGAAACTGAGCAATAGTCCCTGAGATACACAAAAGAACAATATCTTAAAGAAAAGTGAATGGATGCAGAGTCAAAAAGACATAAACAAAACCTGCTCTCTTTTCCTATGTTATGAAGTGAGAAATCGTTAGCTCAGTAGGCTTTTTTTGGCATAGGATTTGTCATCTAGGATATTTTCCTTCATGAGCAGGAACTTTCAGAAATTCACATGTGGCTACCTGGTTTCCATGATAATAGGGTATTGGAAGAACTGAGCATGCTCTAACATTCACAGGAGCTTGGCTGAGAGGGTGTGTCTACACTACAAAGTTAATTCGAACTAACAGCCGTTAGTTCGAATTAACTTTCATAGTGTCTATACATTCAAACTGCTAGTTCGAACTTAAATCAAACTAGCGGAGCGCTTAATTCAAACTAGATAAACCTCATTCTATGAGGAGTAATGTCTAGTTCGAATTAAGTAGTTTGAATTAAAGGATGTGTAGCCACTTAATTTGAACTAGTTGGAGGCTACTCCTTCCCAGGTTGCCCTGGTGGCTACTCTGGGCCAAACCAGGGAAACTTTTCTGCCCCCCTCCCGGCCCCAGAGCCCTTAAAGGGGCATGGTCTGGCTACAGTGCTCGTGCCAGTTGCAAGCCTGCCAGCACCCAGCCAGTAGATCCTGTACCTGGCACGGCATGACCCAGCCACCTGCTGCCACCCAGCCCTCCGCCTCTTCCCGGGACCACGCTGACGGCTCCCAGGAGCCTGCCCGGGGCTGCAAGAATTGGGCGCCCTCTTGATCTAGTGCGGAGAGTGTGGACCTCATCGTGAGCAATGCACTGGGGGTATGTATCCTGCAGTGCAGTGCTGTAGGAAGGTAGAGCTGATCGTAGCACATCTTCAGATTCCCTCTGAGGTCTCCCACAGTCTCCTCAGCTGCAAGGAGTAGTATCATGAATAGCTCTGCATCCTGAGGAATGTCAAGAGCAGCACATCAGTCTCTTCCTCCTCATTCTCCACCTTGACTACTTGCAGCAGTAGCCTGCCTGTTGTTGTGCTCCATGGCTCAACAGGAGCACTCCAATGATATGGTCTTTGTCTGCTCCCCAAACAAGCAGCACACTCAGCTGTCAGATACTTCAGCTCTGCTTATAAGGCAGCAGATATCAAAAAAATGAGAAGAGCCACCAGGGCAGGTATTGTGGGATACTGGCAGAAGCCAGTTCTGTTGACAAAACAAACAGCAGAGTCTACATGGCTCTTTGTCAGCAATAAAGGCAGAGAAAAATAAAATAGTTTCTTGGGGAGGGGGAGGGAGTTTTTGTCACTGAGTTTTTGTCCCCAACAAAAGTCTCATTGCAATATGTATGTGGTCACTGTTTTGTCATCAAAAGTCAGTTTTTTACAACATCAGTTCCCCCAGGAACATAAAACTTGTGAAATTTTTAAGGCCTCTTCATTGCCAGACTGATGAAAAGGAGTTTTTTTTTCTTACTTATAAAAATATGGATCCTTGTATTTTGTGCTTTTCCCCAATTATTAATCAAAAAAAATCACATCAAGGAAAATTAATGAATTTATTAAAAGTCTCTGTAAATCACTTTTTTATTCAACCACCAAAACAAAAAAGCACATCTATTTATTAAACAGATGGCTATATGATGAAGGTTTCTTGCTGAAACTGGGCATTTTTCCTGACAAAAATTGCATTGTAGTGTACGTGTAAGCAGGGGGGTTTACTATTTTGTCACCAAAAGGCAGTTTTTGGTGACATGGTGAAAAAACTTGGTAGTGAAAACAAAACCCAAGTCAAGTGGGCCTCATTCCTTTTTTCTTTCCTCCTCAGGCAAATTCCTTTAGAACTCCACTATTTTGTTTCTCTTACCCTTGATATCTATTGTGAAGATTTAGATACTTTAGAAATTCTTTTAAGATATTTTATTAGGAAAAACGCTAGGTAGGCATCCATCAGAATTTGAAATTATAGTGACCAGAAGTAATAGCTTAAAGGGTTGCATGAAGAGTTTCTGAAAGGAAGTTAAATGGTAGTTAAATGTGGTTTTTTGAAGGAGGTGAATAGTTAGAGGCCACATTTTTCATCATTTTTCATGTTGATTAGCACAGTACCGCTTACCCCCAGCAATATCACTATATCAAAATTGGGCCCAAAGATTAAGTAGACAAAAGAGAAGTATCCAGGGTGATTTGAAAGGTTGTTCACATGTATTCTATATTCCTTAGAAAGACTAAAACTTTATGGTAATGTGTGATACTTGAGAGTATAGAGGCAGAACAATACAAACATAGGTCACAGATACATCACATAGGGGTATGGTGGAAAGAGGGATTTAATGAGACTTGTAAAGGGACCCATGGATCTCCTTGTCACCAGATATTATTGAATCCAAGGGCTTAATTGGGTTCAGAAAAAGATTAGCCATTTATAAGGATAATGAGAAACATCCAATTTTATTAGCTAGCATAAAATATAAGGGATAAATGATTCACCAAATAATCCAGCCCTATTTGATGTAGGAAGAAACTTCTGCTCTGGACTTTTTGTACTTTCCTTTGAAGCAATGTGTATTGACAATGACTGATACTGCAAGCCAATACATGTTTACAAATTATTGTAGGCCAGGCATTTTATGCAATTCTGGATTGGGGAAAGTTATTGCAGCTCCTGCAGGAACCAAAAACAGTGTGGAGAGAGGGAAGAGGGGTGGAGAGACTCACATATACATTTTCAAACTGGGCTTTCCAGAGACCAACAGACAAAGAAAGCATTTATGATGCAAAAAAGTTGACGTTAAACTGAATCAGGGTCTTCTTTTTGATCCAGAAAATAGATAGGATCTCCTGTCAAATGGAGCCCTTAACTCTGGCAGAGGAGTTGGAATGATTTTCATGCAGTAGGTCCCCTCCTGGGCAGATGATCACTGACTGGGTATTCCTCAAGTGGACCTTGGAGTGGGATAAAGGTGTAGCTATCCTAAAACTGACTCTGGCAACTGTCACTGACAGGGATCATATAAGGAGTGGAAAATGGGAGGGATCAGTAAAGAAAGCTACCTTATTGAGGTTAGAGCATGTAGGGACAAAGTGAGAAAGGCTAAAAGTCAGGTAGAGTTGGACCTTGCAAAGGGAATTAAAACCAATAGTAAAAGGTTTTATGGTCATATAAATAGGAAAAAAACAAAAAAAGAAGAAGTAGGACTGCTAATTACTAAGGATGGAGTGGAGGTTAAGGATAATCTAGGAATGGCCCAATATCTAAACAAATACTTTGCTTCAGTCTTTAATGAGGCTAATGAAGAGCTTAGGGATAATGGTAACATAACAAATGGGACTAAAGGTATAGAGGTAGATATTACCATATCTAAGGTTAAAGCCAAATTTGAACAGCTTAATGGGAGTAAATCAGGGGCCCAGATAATCTTCATCCAAGAATATTAAAGGATCTGGCACATGAACTTGCAAGTCCATTAGCAAAATTTTTTAATAAATCTCTAAACTCAGGGGTTGTACCATTTGACTGGAGAATTGCTAATATAGTTCCTATTTTTAAGAAAGGGAAAAAAAGCGACCCGGGTAACTATAGGCCTGTTAATTTGACATCTGTAGTATGCAAGATCTTGGAAAAAATTTTGAAGGAGAAAGTAGTTAGGGACATTGAGGCTAATGGCAATTGGGACAAATTACAACATGGTTTTACAAAAGGTAGATCGTGCCAAACCAACCTGATCTCCTTTTTTGAGAAAGTAACAGATTTTTTAGATAAAGGAAATGCAGTGGATCTAATCTACCTTGACTTTAGTAAGGCATTTGATACAGTACCACATGAGGAATTATTGGTTAAATTGGAAAAGATAGGGATTAATATGAAAGTTGAGAGGTGGATAAGCAACTGGTTAAAGGGGAGACTACAGCGGGTTATATTGAAAGGTGAACTGTCAGGTTGGAGGAAGATTACTAGCGGAGTTCCTCAGGGATCAGTTTTGGACCAAAAGTGGAAGTGTCCTGATAAAATTTGCGGATGACACAAAGTTGGGAGCTATTGCCAATTCAGAAAAGGATCGGGATATCATACAGGAAGATCTGGATGGTCTTGTAAATTGGAGTGATAGCAATAGGATGAAATTTAATGGTGAGAAGTGTAAGGTTATGCATTTAGGGATTAATAACAAGAATTTTAGTTATAAGCTGGGGACACATCAGTTGGAAGTAACGGAGGAGGAGAAGGACCTTGGAGTCCTGGTTGATTATAGGATGACTATGAGCCGCCACTGTGACATGGCCGTGAAAAAGGCTAATACAGTCTTGGGATGTATTAGGCAAGGTATTCCAGCAGAGATAAGGAGGTGTTAGTGCCATTATACAAGGCATTGGTGAGACCCCATTTGGAATACTGTGTGCAGTTCTGGTCTCCCATGTTTAAGAAGGATGAATTCAAACTGGAACAGGTACAAAGAAGGGACACTAGAATGATCCGAGGAATGGAAAACCTGTCTTATGAAAGGAGACTCAAGGAGCTTGGCTTGTTTACCTTAACCAAAAGAAGGCTGAGGGGGGACATGATTGCACTCTTTAAATATATTAGAGGGATAAATTCCAGGGAGGGAGAGGAATTATTTAAGCTTAATACCAATGTGGACACAAGAACAAATTGATATACGCTGGCTAGTAGGAAGTTTAGACTTGAGATTAGATGAAGGTTTCTAACCATTAGAGGAGTGAAGTTCTGGAACAACCTTCCAAGGGAAGTAGTGGGGGCAAAAGATCTATCTGGTTTCAAGATTAAACTAGATGGGTTTATGAAGGGGATGGTTTGATGAGATAACATGATCTTGATAACTAATTGACCATTCATTATCAGTGGGAAATAGGTCAATGGAGGGATGATAGGAGTTATTATAGAGAACTTTCTAGGTGTCTGGCTGGTGAGTCAGGGTTTAGCTAATTGCCATATTTGGGGTTGGGAAGGAATTTTCCTCCAGGGTAGATTGGCAGAGACCCTGGAGGTTTTTCGCCTTCCTCTGTAGCATGGGGTACAGATCACAGCTGGAGGATCTCTGCATCTTGGGGTCTTCAAAGTATTTGAAGGCTTCAATATCTGAGATATAGGTGAGAGGATTATTCTGGGAGGGGTGGGTGAGATTCTGTGGCCTTTACTGTGCAGGGGGTCAGACTAGATGATCATAATGGTCCCTTCTGACCTTAAAGTCTATGAGTCTATAAGAGAATAAGAATGGCCATACTGGGTCAGATCAAAGGTCCATCTAGCCCAGTAGTCTGTCTGCCAACAGCGGCCAACACCAGGTACACCAGAGGGGATGGACCGAAGACAATGACCAAGTGATTTGTCTCGTGACATCCATCTCCAGCCTTCCACAAACAGAGACCAGGGACATCGATCCTATCCCCTGACTCATAGCATGGACCCAACCTCCATGAATTTATCTAACTTCTCTTTAAACTCTGTTATAGTTCTAGCCTTCACAGCCTCCTGTGGCAAGGAGTTCCACAGGTTGACTATGTGCTGTGTGAAGAACAACTTTCTTTTATTAGTTTTAAACCTGCTGTCCATTCATTTCATTTGGTGTCTTCTAGTCCTTATATTACGGGAACTAATGAAGAACTTTTCTTAATTCACCCTCTCTACACCACTCATGATTTTATAACCTCTATCATATCCCCCCTCAGTATCCTCTTTTCTAAGCTGAAAAGTCCCAGTCTCTTTAGCCTCTCTTCATATGGGACCTGTTCCAAACCCCTAATCATTTTAGTTGCCCTTTTCTGAACCCTTTACAAGGCCAAAATATCTTTTTTGAGGTGAGGAGACCACATCTGTACACAGTACTGAAGATATGGCATACCATAGTTTTATACTTCCCCTCCTCCTTCTTCCCCGGCTTCTGCCTTCCAGCTCCCTCCTCCCAGGTTTCCACCTCCCCTCTCCCACCCTCTCTCTTCCCCTCTCCCATCTCCTTTTCCCAGTCTCCCCAGAGGTTAATCCCCCCCCCCCCGTTTTGTTAAATAAAGAGAGTTTCTATTTTTGAACACACGTGTCCTTTATTTTTTACATCAGGAAGGGGAGCTTGGGAAGAGTAAGGGGAAGGAGGTGAGGGAGGAATGGGGCACGAGCCCCCCATGGGGAGGACTGGGGTGGCTCTGCGAGCACCTTGGGGTGGAAGCTCTCTTGCAGGACCTCCTGGATCCTGACAGCCCCCTGATTGATCCCCCAAGATGGCAGCCTACAGCAAGTACAGCCAGGCTGATGGCCGAATGCTGTGATGTGCAGAGTGTGGGCACTCAGGGCACTCCAAGTCAGGACTGCTTTTCTGTCCCTCATCGAGTTAGACAAGAAAGCAGGGAACCCTGAGAACTGTCTGTCCGGGGAGCCGGGAGTCAGGTCCCTTTAAGCACAGCCCTCGGCTAGCCTGAGGCAGCAGCTCCACACTCCAAGTCCTAATCTAATGCCCTTCTGGCACTGGTTCCTGCCAGCCTTAACTTCCGTTCAGGATCCACCCAATGTGGACATGCTATTTCGAAATAGCAAAATGCTAATTCAAATTTGTTTTTAAGTTCTATGTGCACTAATTCGAATTAGCTTAGACAGACCCAGACTGGGTAGAATATATGACTGCATATCTACATGCAATGTTTGGCTTTTGTAGCTTATAAACCCTAAATACATTTTACAAAGCCATTTCCAAAGGCATTTTGTCCACTTAGAACAGCAAATAACAGGATAGACTGGGTAGGCTGGATAGAACTTAGTGGCATGCTCAGGTGGTTTTCAGTAAGTTTACTATAGCAAACATTTACTTTTGTCATTTTAGGAGGGGGGAGAGAGAGTTTTCAAAGAACACAAAAAGATAAGATTAAAAAAACCTCTAAACATAGCCACATTAACATTACATGTTCCAATATTTTCACAGAGATTTAGATACATGATTCCCATTAAAGTCAATGGGAGTTACAATATGTAGCTAAATCTCTATGAAATTCTCTGAAAATACAGGGCTCTAATCTCCCATTAGAGGACACAAAATAGAAAGACTCTCAAAACTGTGTATGAGAAAAATAAGAATGCAGGGATCTTAACATGCTAGGGAATTAACTTCTTTATGATATATAACATTTCCTCTTACCTCCAGTTTCATGATGCTGCATTTATGATTTGGATAAATGACAGCAGAAAATGTAGGATTATCACACACTGCCTGTGTGAGAAGGAGATTAGTTTATGCCTAAAATGAAGGCCATCCCTTGTTAGGATAGATATTTCAATTGCTTGAGGCAGGGGCCTGGCAGCATGCAGATATAGGCTTGGCACAATGGGCATCAGACGAGAGAGCGTGGCTGTTGCAGAAAGCAAGAGGAGAACAACAAACAAGCAATAATTAGTGAAATTGTACCAGATATACCACAAAAGAGGCAGAGGCAGACTTCAGTACATAGGCAGATGCTGAAATGGAAATGAGCTTTTCAGAAAAGGCAGATAATACCCAAATTGTACTATAGGTGCAAGGGCAGATGTCCAATTGGAATCAGCATCTCTGCCCCATGCACCCATTGTGCACTTGTAGCACCCCCTCCTCCCCCCAAAGGGCAGTTCCCATCAGATTGTGTTTATGAATCATCATGATGGGATTCAAATCCAACTACAAGTGCTTCATTATTATTTCTGACTCCAATTCTGAAGCTATTAGCCACTGTACTCAGGGCAGGTTTGTTTGTGTGTGTGTGTGGGGGGGGGGGAAGGGAGATCATACTGCTTCAATTTGAATGCTATCAGCTGAAAACAATTAAAATACAAACTGAATTCACTCAGTAGCATTCTCTGGGAATGGTTGCGGCGCTATGTGTTGCAGTGCTAACTTAGCATTTAAAAGAGGGCTAAAACACTAGCCCCATGATAATCAAGTGACAAATCTGCCATGGCCTTCCATTAAAATTTAGAAACTTTTCATACCCAGTGCTATGCTTAGAAAACCATACCATATTTCACTTATACCTGTAGTAAGACTGTTTTCTATAGCTTTTTTTCCCATCTGTCAGTAGCATCTCTCTCTACTTCAGGAAGGAAGCTTTGTGGGTGCGGAGGACCTATCTGTGTGGTCATATTGTAGACATTAAGTAAAAAAATGAATAGCAGATGCTCAAGATGTTCCCTCCTCTGGCCAAATTCCACCTACAATTTAGGTAAAATTTGATTTTGAAGTTGGACTGTTACTATTATTTTTAGAATCCATCATTTAAAGAAATAATCTGGTAATGTAGACATAGCCATAAGCGCCTAGGACCTGTTGAGGGAGGAGAGTTAGGCTATTAGATGATCCAGTGCCTAATATGAAGTGTTGTAATGTGGCATACACATCCCCTTTGTGACTCTACTCTGAAGTGACTTGCATGAGGTTACAAAGTGGGTCAGTACTATGGCAGAGAGTAGAATGTAGGAGTCCAAAATATTGCAGTTCTGAAACACTGGACACGTTGGACATGATCCTGATTTCAGATGGGTATAAATAAGAAATAATTTCATTGAAGTCAATGGGTTTATACAAATGTGAAGCCCGTGCAAGTAGGAAGAGAATCAGGTCTACCATGCTGCTTGGGAATGTTAGAAAACAGGGAAAATTCTATCTTAAAAGGGAAAATACTTTGAGAGTGGGAGTCTGACCGTATGCAGAAGGATGAATCTTAATGGACTGTCCGCTTACCTCACAACATAGGATTACCCCCATGGTAACTACAGCTGCAAAACAATGATTCAATATTTTGCCTCATGACTTTTGATCTTTATTATCTGTATTTTATGACATTTTAATTACTATATTTTTAATTGTTTGTGCGTCATGCTAGGTATCTTGGTAGATGTTGCTTTATAAATAAAAGTAATATTACAATTATAGCAATAAAACTATAGGATGACAAAGGAATCAGTTCCTAACAACAGAGTTTTTACAGGGACTAAATTGCTTAAGAGTCAACACATTTCCTGATAGGCAGTAGGAGACTAGATTAAAAGATCTCCCACCCCCATTCACTGCTATTTTTCATGGCTCTGTGATTGGTAAGATTGGATATATACATCCTTTTTATGTATGTTTATTCTACTGAACAAGCTTTACTGTGCTCCTGCATTATTTCCAACTATTATATGGATGCACAGTACTCAGAAATATCTACTGTTCATGTGGGGACTGGGTGGATTAGGGAGTCTGTTCTCAGTTTTATAATGATCATTTTTATATAAGTATAACATCTGGTTTGTTGTGCAGTCTGAAGATAGACATTCAATGAACTGGCTTTGTAGTGAGAAGTTTCTCACAATGGATGTTCCATAGAGCTGATAAATAACTCATTCAGTGTTCTTTTCATGCTCTGAAAGGGTAAATTCCTCAGATTTGTTGCTCAAAGTTGGTAGGCTTTTTGGCAAACCTGTTCCAATCTGTTTTGATCATGAATGGTTTCCCATAATCATTCATCTTTTATAATTTGAACTATTTTGATAGATCAAAAAAGGTGTATGGCAAAGCTATTTCTATAACTAGAAGTGCATGTTCACATCCATTACATGTGTGAATGTAAAATTTTATTTCTCTGAACGTACGCATGCGTACTTGAAATCATCACTCAGGGCTTGATCCAATGGAAAAATTACTTCCAACTTTAATGAATATTCAGGCTAAAACACAGTTGATCAAATGTTGGTTGAAAGCAAGTATAACAGGCAATATGACCAAAGAGTATTGTCAGGGATGATCAGATGGTGTTTAGTCCTGCCATGAGTGCAGGGGCTTGGACTTGATGACCTCTAGAGATCCCTTCTAGTTCTAGTATTTTATTATTCTATTCATTTAAAAAGTTCTAACAAAAATTATAGACATTTTTGTACTACTTAGGGAAGTCTACACAGCTACATTATTTCAAAATAAATGGCATTATTTCAAAATAACTTTGTCCGTATCTACACAGCAGCAAATTATTTCAAAATAATGTCAAAATACTATCAAACTGGAGGACTTCTTACTCTGACTCCTGTAACCCTCATTATACATGGAGTAAAGGAAATCAGATGAAGAGTGCTTAATTTTGAAATAAGTGCTGTGTAGACGCTTCCAATTTTGAAATAAGCTATCTGGAAATAAGCTACACAATTGATATAGCTCAATTTGCGTAACTTATTTTGAGTTAAGCCTTGCTGGGTAGGTACACCCTTACTGAACTGTAAGGGTGAGTTTAGCATACATCTGATTATGATCTCACTTACTCCTCTTATACATCTGTATGCCTTCATTTTTTGCAAAGCAAAAAGCAACTATTGTTGGGGAAATACCTATGAATCTAGCCAGGCAGAATGTGAGCTGTTTTCTGTGTTACAGAAAAATGATACAATTCATAGGGTTTCACTTAACTTAGCAAACTTCTCAAATAAGTCTACCACAATATTGATGAGCACAGGATGTGGTAGCTGCTGTTCTCTGCTTATAAAGCTTTTATTTCCTCTAAGGTCATGCCACAATCTCCGGCAAGTAAAGAAGTACCGTACATTTCAATCCCAAGAATGATTTAATAGTATGGGCAATACTCTGAAAGGAGAATGACTTTCACGGATTCAGATTCAGTAAATTCTGATGATTATTTTTATTTTGTGTCTAGAAAATAGGAAAAAAAAGTCTTTGAAGACATGGAAAAACCATGTATGATTTTAACAATTAAAGATCCTTCTCAACTCAGGACAGGTCCTACCAGGTGAAAGTTGAGGAACAAAAAAGAGGAAATGTGACCTGTTCTTGCTTGTGCTATGCCTGTTCCATTGCTAAACAGAAAGATCCAAGCCATACTGCTATTCATCAGCCACCAGTTATCAAGCTAAAAAATTGTAAGTGGGCTCACTGTCCTAGTCTCTGCTTGAGTAACTCAGGCTCTGTCAGCTCATGACAAAATGATATGTCTAAATGACACACTAGTCTGTAGTGTTCTACATTACATCTAGCTTTTTTTGCACCCACTGACTGATAACAGACTTGGTATGTATAATAAAGCATCATAGCACAAACCATATCAAGATGAATGGGACAATTCATGCTTTTATTTCAGGCTATCTGCAGACTCAGGAATATATATTGTAAGCAGGGCTTGAATAAACTCTCCCCTGATTTCTAGTGATGAGCTGGGAGAAAAATACTTCAGGTCCAGACCATATGTGAATAACACATCTACTCTGCCCAGGTATTCAGCAGACAGAGCTGCACTGCCAATTTAATCAAAATTGGCTGCTGATGGGTTGAAATCGCCTTAGAATTAACTGAAGGGAGTAATGAAATGTTGTAAACCTTATTGTATAAATACATGAAGCTAAACTGTGATTCACATGCCACTATTTAGGGAGTTACCCTCATGGGCAACATGTGAATCCCACATTCAGGGAGGCTAGCCCCAAGTCCTGCCTCTTTTGCATGAGGATCCTTCTCTAATCAGACCCTTCAATAGGCAGCCTGGCCCTGCCCCATTCCACCTCTTTTTCTCCCCCTCCCCATGCCGTCAGAAACTAGAGGGGCACTGAGATCCCCACCCTGGCCTGTCCAAGCCTCCTCAAGCCCTAGTCTACCTGCTTGCCAAGCCATTCTGAGCTCTAGCCTCCTGGAAGAGCTTTGAGCCCAACCCCAGGGGCTGCACCAAGGAGCATTAGCAGAAGTTTTGAGAGTCTTAACCTCCCCTGTAACAATATGTTTTTTCTGTAACCATATTGGAAAGCCTAAACTAAAGCCTTCTTCTGCAGCCAGACTGAAGAGCAGCAGCCATTAGCTGTAAAGCCTGGAGTCACATACTCACATTCCATCTAAATTGCATTAACATAGTGTCACATGAGGCTTGAGAAGGCAATCCTTTCTGAATGGCCCCCACTGTCACCAGATAAGAAACAGGTATCAAGATGGGTAAAGAAAACTTAGTTAACAACATTTCGTCTGGCAAGAAACTGTTTACCAATAAACTTAAAAAAACAACAAATGGTCTGGTAGCACTTTATAGACTAACAAAACATGTAGATGGTATCAGGACCTTTTGTGGGCACAGCTCACTTCTTCAGATGGACAGTGCTACCAGACCATTTGTTGTTTTTTTTAAGTTTATCCTGTACAGAATAATTGGGCTACCCCCTGAAGCTTTTGTTTATCAATAGTTGTGGTTGTGGAATCCGCATTCCATGATTATTGTCCTCACTTTCCTATTGTTTGTCTGTATGATCTCTGTCTGGTTTGTAACTGTTTCTGTCTGCTGTATAATTAATTTTGCTAGGTGTGAATCAACTAAGGTGACGGGGAATGATTGGTTAGGTAATTCTCTTACAGTATGCTATGATTGGTTAGTAAAATTATACTAAAATTACTGGTTAAGGTAAAGCTAAGCAGCACTCAAGTTTCACTATAGACTATGATTCAAAAAGAAGAAGGGAAGACCTGGAAGAACTCACTTCCAAGACACAGCCTAAGACCAGAGCTGCCAGGACTTCTCTGCATGACCATGATGTGCAGCAGCTAGGATTCAGAGAGACTGGCCTTGCTGAACAACAGGGGAAGTCTGCCTGCCTTTATCAGGATTGGTGAACATGATGCTGTATACTTAGCATGTGTATTCTGCTTGCTTGGGAATTGTCAATAAATAGAGAATAAGAATATTACTGTGTAAGGCTCTTTCAGTGGCAAAAGAGCTTTCAAAGCTGCAGGAAGTTACGCCCTGAGCCCTAGGAATTGAGTAAGGGTGGGTGTGTAAATTAACAGGGTTGCACCTTGAGCCCTAGGAACTGGGTAAAGGTGTGTGTCCCTAAAGTGTGGAAGGGATAGAGAAATTTGTGAGGGTAATACACCTCCCCCCCCCCATGCTCTCCCTCTACTGAACTACACTCCCTAAGCAAAAGATAGGGTCTCCAATGAATAGGAAACAAAAGCTGGGGGCAGGTGTTCCTACTGGGTAAAGTAGGCTCTGATTAAGAATCCTTAACACCATTTGCTCCATCCCCTCCCCAGCTCTAAAGCTGCGTCTAGACTGGTATGATTTTGCGCAAATACTTTTAATGGAAAAGTTTTTCTGTTAAAAGTATTTGTGCAAGAGAGCGTCTATACTGGCATGTGCCTTTGAGCAAAAGATGTACTTTTGCGCAAAAGCATCCATGCCAGTGTAGACGCTCTCTTGCGCAAAAAAGCACCAATGGCCATTTTAGCCATCGGGCTTTCTTGCACAAGAAATCAACTTGGCTGTCTACACTGGCCCTCTTGCGCAAGAATACTTGCGCAAAAGGGCTTATCCCTGAGCGGGAGCATCAGAGTATTTGCGCAAGAACCACTGATTTTGCACAGTACAAAGTCAGTTGTTCTTGCGCAAATACTCACGGCCAGTGTAGACAGGCTTTTGCGCAAAATCTTGCCAGTCTAGATGCAGCTTACCTGTTTAAAGACAGCTGATTAGACACAATTAAGAGCCTTTGGTTGAAGTGATCAGTAGAGCTGCAATTGTTAATAATCAGGCCTAGCTGCTAAGCTTTAGACCTGCTGCAGGACAATATTGCCTGTTCCAACTGTGAATATGTGAACATTGAGCAGTGGAGGGAAAGGGAAATAGTATGCTAACAAGGAGTTTATTCATTGGCAACTGAGAAAAAGGACATTGCCTAATGCACTGGGAACTTGGATTGGCTTATGATAATATGTTTTTAACTTGTTTGTGGGTTTTTCCTTAAACTAATGCTTGGCTCTCTTTCCCTTTTATTAAAAGGGCTCATTTGCCATGCACAGACTTAATGCTTGGGAGAGGAGAAGTATTGCCTCTCAAAGGTGCCTACGGATGATAAATGTTCTCAGATTACTAGGTGGCGTCTTGAGCAGATTCTGTGACATAGTGTTAGGAGGAACCCCTACATATTAAATCTGTCCATTGTTGCTGGTGACTTGCACCTGGCAGAAGGGTTACAGAATGAGTACTTTCAGACAACAGAGGTGCCTTGTTGGACTAGGAAGGCCACCGAGAAGGAGCTTTCAAGTACCTAAAAGGGTGCTAAAAGGAGAAGGGAAAAAATGTTCTCCTTAACTTCTGATGATAGGACAAGAAGCACTGGGCTTAATTTGCAACAAGGGAGGTTTAGGTTGGACATTAGGGAAAAACTTCCTAACTGTCAGGATAGATAAGTACGAGAATAAATTGCTTGGGGAGATTGTTTTAATCTCCAGCTATGTCTACACTTCACGGCTATTTCAGGACACCAATATCCTGAAAGAGTTACCCCATATCTACACAAACTGCCTGTTATTTTGAAATATTTTTAAAATAACAGTCACACTATTCTGGCATCCCTGGAACCCTCATTCCACGAGGGTTAAGGGATGTTTCAAAATAGCATGTTATTTTGAAATTTGGTGCTGTGTAGATGTGCCAAATTTCAAAACAAGCTATTTCAAAATAGAGTTGAAATAAGATACACAAATTGTGTATTTTATGTTGAGTATAGGGTTCTGTGTAGACACATCCTCCATCACTGGAGATATTTAACAGCAGGTTAGATGAACCCTTGTCAGGAATGATCCAAATACTTCTTGGTCCTGCTGCAAGTGCAAGGGACTAGACTTGATGCCTCTCAAAGTCCCGTCCAGTTCTAGTATTCTATGATTTTATGCTAGTAGCTCATGCAACTTATGGAAGCCATTTCTGTAGCTAAGTGAAGGAGAGGGTGTGGCTGAGATGTCCTTTAGATTTAAAATATCAGAACCCACAAATCACCTTCCCCCAGTTGTCTGCTCACAAGCATGACCTGCAATCCTTTTATCTCCCCCATTTCTCCCAAGTGCTTCTGCTCACTAGCTGAGAGGAGAAAACTGGACACAATACTCCAGCTGAGACTTAATCAGCATAGAGTATGATTAACCTAACTGACCTGGAAACATCAGGAATCCTTCATCTAGGAAACAAGTCTGTAATAGGCCCAGATTCTCAAAGATATTTAGATGCCTAATTACCATGGTGAGGCAATTATCTTCTGAGGGAGATGGAGGCACCCATCTGTTTCCCTGACATGTCATCTTGGGAGGTATGCTGCCTGCCAGGGGCTCATATTTGAGACGTTACAGAGGCATTGGCAAGGATTATCCTGCCCTCTGACTACTACCCCATGCTACTCATCCATGTAGGCACTAATGATACTGCGAGGTCTGAGACTGAGTGGATCAAGAGTGACTACAGGGCTCTGGGAGTATGGGTGAAGGAGTTTGGAGTGCAGGTGGTATTCTCTTTAGTCCTTCCTGTCAAAGGTAGGGGCCCAGGCAGAGACAGGTGCATCCTGGAGGTGAATGCCTATCTGAGAAGATGGTGTTGCCAGGAGGTCTTTGGCTTCCTCGACCACGGGAGGTTATTCCAAAAAAGACTGCTAAGCAGGGATAGTGTTGAACTTTCGAGAAAGGGGAAGAGCGTATTTAGAAGCAGAGTGGCTAACCTAGTGAGGAGTGCTTTAAACTTTGTTTGACAGGGACAGGTAAGACCACAGGTAAGTGTAGAACATGGAAACCTGGAAGATGGGTCAGAAATGGGAGGGAGCATGGACAGGAGTGTGTGCTAAAATAGCAGAAAAAAAGAACAAGGCAGAACTGGAGGCAAGCTCAGATCAGTACCTTAGATGCCTATATATAAATGCAAGAAGCATGGGTAATAAGCAGGAAGAACTTGAAGTGCTAATAAATAAATACAACTATGAAATTGTTGCTATCACAGAGATTTGGTGGGATAATACACACAATTGGAAAATTGATATCTAAGGGTACGGCTTACTCAGGAAGGAGAGGTGGGAAAAAAGGAGGAGGTGTTGCCTTATATATTAAAAATGTATATACTTGGACTGAGGTGGAGATGGACATAGGAGACAGACATGTTAAGAATCTCTGGATTAGGTTAAAAGAGGTAAAAAACCAAAGGTGATGTCATGCTAGGGGTCTACAACAGACCATGTACCCAGGTAGAAGGAGTGAATGAAGTTTTTTTTAAAACAACTAATAAAATCATCCAAAGTGCAGGATTTGGTGGTGATGAGGGTCTTCCACTATACAGACATATGTTGGGAAACTAACACAGCAGGGCACTATCCAGTAAGTTCTTGGACTGCATTGAAGACAACTTTTTATTTCAGATGGTTGAAAAAGCTACTGGGGGGAAGCTGTTCTAGATTTGATTTTAACGAATAGGGAGGAACTAGTTGAGAATTTGAAAGTGAAAGACAGAGTGGGTTAAAATGATCATGAAATCATAGAGTTCATGATTCTAAGAAATGGTAGAAGGGAGAACAGCAAAGTAGAAACAATGGTTTTCAGGAAGGCAGATTTTGGTAATCTCAGGGTATGTCTACACTACCGCCCTGGTTCAAACTAGGGTGGTTAATGTAGGCAACCAGAGTTGCAAATGAAGCCCAGGATTTGAATTTCCCGGGCTTCATTTGCATATTGCCGGACGCCGCCATTTTTAAATGTCCGCTAGTTCGGACTCCGTGCCCGCGGCTACACGCGGCATGAACTAGGTAGTTCGGATGAGGCTTCCTATTCCGAACTACCGGTACAGCTCGGTACAGAGAGCTGATAGGTAAGGTCCCATGGGAAGCAAGACTAAAGAAAAAACAACTGAAGAGAGTTAGCAATTTTTCAGAGAGACATTATTAAGGGCTCAAAAGCAAGCTATTCTGCTGTGTAGGAAAGATAGAAAGTATGGCAAAAGGCCACATTGGCTTAACCAGGAGAACGTTCCTTTTTTATTTTTAAATCATGCGTCATATAAAAAGTGGAAACTAGGACAAATGACAAAGGATGAATATAAGCACACAATGCAGATATGCAGGGGCAAGATTAGAAAAGCAAAAGCACAAAAAGAGCTCAAACTAGCTACAGCCATAAAGGGAAACATGAAGACTTTTTATAAATATATTAGAAGCAAGAGGAAGATCAAGGACAGGGTAGGCCCATTGCTCAGTGAAGAGGGAGAAACAGTAACAGGAAACCTGGATATGGCAGAAGTGCTTAATGACTTCTTTGTTTCGGTCTTCACTAAGAAGTCTGATGATGAAGGGATGCCTAACATAGTGAATGCTAGTGGGAAGGGCGTAGGTTTAGAAGATAAGATAAAAAAAAGAACAAGTTAAAAACCACGTTAGAAAAGTTAGATTTCTACAAATCACCAGGGCCTTGATGAAATGCATCCTGGAATACTCAAGGAGCTGATAGAGGAGGTATCTGAGCCATTAGCTATGATCTTGAAAAAATCATGGAAGACAGGAGAGATTCCAGAAAACTGGAAAAGGACAAATATAGTGCCCATCTATAAAAAGGGAAATAAGAACAACCCTGGAAACTACAGACCAGTCAGTTTAACTTCTGTGCCAGGAAAGATAATGGAGCAAGTAATTAAGGAATTCATCTGCAAACACCTGGAAGATAATACGGTGATAGGTAACAGCCAGCATGGATTTGTAAAGAACAAATCATGTCAAACCAATCTGCTAGCTTTCTTCGATAGGATAATGAGTCTTGTGGATAAGGGAGAAGTGGTGGACATGGTATATCTAAACTTCAGTAAGGCATTTGATATGGTCTGGCATGACCTTCTTATCAATAAACTAAGCAAATACAACTAAGATGGGGCTATTGTAAGGTGGGTGCATAACTGGCTGGCTGGCTAACCATTCTCAGGGTATGTCTACACTACAGCGCTATTTCGAATTAACTTAATTCAAATTAGTTAATTCGAAATAAGCTAATTCAAAATAATGCATCTATACTCAAAAACTACTTTGAAATAGCACTTTTCTAATTTGAAATAGCACATCCACATTGAGTGAACCCTGAATCAAAGGTAAGGCTGTCCAGAACCAGTGCTGGCAGGGCATCAGGGTCGGACTTAGTGTGTGGGTCTGCTGCCTCAGGCTATCCGAGGTCTGTGCTTAAAGGGACCCTACCCCCCCCTCCCCATCCTGGACAGACAGTTCTCAGGTTTCTCTGAAGCATTTGTGTCTCGGAGTGCTCTGTTTGCCCTCACTCGAGGCACCACGGCACTCTGCAAAATGGAACCAGACCTGCCCCCGGGAACTCTGCTGCATCTCATGGACATCCAGGAGGACCACTGAGGGGCTGTCAGGATCCAGAGGGCCCTGTGGGAGAGCTTCCACCCGGAGAAGCGCTAACAGTCTCCCTGGTCTACCCCACTGGGGGCTTGTGCCCCATTCCTCCCTCTTGTCCTTCCACTTATCCTTCCCTAGCCCCCTCATTCCTGATGTCAAATAAAATGCACTTTTGTCTCAAAAATATAAACTCTGTTTATTTAACAAAACTGGGCTGGGGGATGAAACTCTGGGGAGATTGGGAAGGGCGGCAGGAGAGAGGAGGAGAAAAGGTGGGAGAGGGGAGGGAGAAAACTTGTAGGAGGGAGCTGGACGGGGGAAGCAAGGGGAAGAAGGGGGAGGGAAAGCTCAACACTCAGGGGTGGGGGTCTCACTGGGACAACTGCCTCCCAGCACCGCGGCCTCAGCATCCCCGGGAGGATGGGGAGGAGGGTGCGGAGGTTGAGGTGGGGGGTGTGGAGGTTGAGGAGGAAGAGGTGGGGGTGGAGGGCAGGAGTGGGAAGAGGAACAGTAGCTGGCGGGGGCAGCAGATGCAGGACCAGAACGGGGCAGCATGCTCTGCACCAGGGCCTGCAGATGGTGACAGATGGCATGACCCTGGGCAAGCAGCTCTCACTGGAACTCCTGGTCGTCCTGAGCCTGCTGCTCCATGATCTGGATCTGGGCTCGCAGGGGCTGCAGGTGCTGCTCTCAGTACCTCTGATGCATGGTGCTGGTCCTGCTGAGGCCGTGGGTGCCTCAATGAGGTCCATGATCTCTGCACCTGTCCAGGTGGGTGCATGCCCCTAGGTGCTAGGGGACTGGGCAGGGGATGGCTGGCTGCCACAGGCTGCCATTGTGCGGCCACTGGGTGAGGGGCTGCAGCTCCTGGCAGGCCTGGCTCTTGCATGTGCCCAGTGGCCAGACTCTAACCCTTTAAGGGCCCTGGGGCTTGGGGAAAGGAGAGGAGTTTTCCTGCTTTAGCCCAGAGTGGCCACCAGGGGAAACTGGGAAGGGCTGGAGGCCCCCTATTTTGAATTAAGTGTCTACACAGCACTTAATTTGAATTAGCTATTTCAAATTTGGCATTACTCCTCGTAGAATGAGGTTTACCAAATTCGATATAAGCACTCTGCTTATATTCGAAATAGCGGTTTACATGTATAGATCCTATTGAAGTTAATTCGAAATAACAGTTGTTACTGTAATAAACAACTGTTATTTCGAATTAACTTTGTAGTGTAGACATACCCTCAGAGAGTAGTTATTAATGGTTCACAATTCTGCTGGTAGGGCATAACAAGTGGTGTTTCTCAGGGGTCTGTTTTGGGATCGGTTCTGTTCAATATCTTCATCAATTATTTAGATATTGGCATCGAGAGTATGATTATTAAATTTGCAGATGATACCAAGCTGGGAGGGGTTGCAACTGCTTTGGAGTATAGGATCATAATTCAAAATGATCTGGACAAAGTGGAGAAATGATCTGAGGTAAATAGAATGAAGTTTAATAAGGACAAATGCAAAGTGCTCCATTTAGGAAGGAAGAATCAGTGTCACACATACAGAATGGGAAACGACTGTCTAGGATGGAGTACTGCAGAAAGAGATCTAGGGGTCATAGTAAACCACAAGCTAAATGTGAGTCAAAAGTGTTATGATTTTGAAAAATAAGCAAACGTGATTCCAGGGTGCATTAAGAGGAGTGTTGTGAGCAAGACACGAGAAGTTATTCTTCCACTCTACTCTGCACTGATTAGGCCTCAGTTAGAGTATTTTGTCCAGTTTTGGGCACCACATTTCAAGAAAAACGTGGAGAAATTGGAGAAGGTCCAGAGAAGAGCAACAAGAATAACTAAATGTCTAGAGAACATGAGGTATGAAGGAAGACTGAAAGAACCGGGCTTGTTTAGTTTGGAAAGGAAGAGACTGAGAGGGGACAGGATAGCAGTTTTCAGGTATCTAAAAGGGTGACACAAGGAGGAGTGAGAAAAAATTGTTCTCCTTGGCCTCTAAGGATAGGACAAGAAGCAATGGAATTAAACTGCAGCAAGGGAGGTTTAGGTTGGACATTAGGAAAAACTTCCTAACTGTCAGGGTGCTTAAACACTGGAATAAGTTGCCTAGGGAGATTGTGGAATCTCCATCTCTGGAGATATTTAAGAGCAGGTTAGATAAATGTCTATCAGGGATGGTCTAGACAGTACTGGGTCCTGCCATGAGGGCAGGGGACTGGACTCAATGACCTCTCGAGATCCCTTAAGTTCTAATGTTCTGTGATTCTATGAGGCACTGGTGTTTCTTCTTCTGATTGCACAACAGACTAAAGGGACAAAAGAGAGGGAAGGCCAATGACAGTAAGACAATTTGAGCCAATCTCTGTATGTGCTAAAAGTTATGTTTCTGACTAATAATCAGTTTGCCCCTCACAGTGTTCCACAAACAATTGAATATGAGGTGGCTAGATAGAGTAGCAACATAATATTGATATATCCCAAAATCATACCCTGTCACTTTTATGAATACTCACAATGAAATGTTAAATTTAAATCTAACCTTGAAAATCAGCTGCTTTAAAAGTAAAAACTCCTCTCATAAAAAGCATGGTATGTTTTTATTACACTTAGTCCAATGGATCATTTAGTCTAAGCGAGCAAGCGAGCCTGCCTGCTTCACTTCTTTCCCTCTTTCATTCCTTCCTTCTCTCTCACACACACTTTAAAAAAACAAGCCCCTTGTTTTGACCTTCATTTGTTCTTCACAGCTGAAATAAATGGTTAATCTCTCAAGGGAGCATGCATGCTATTTGTTATTGATTTTATAGCTCAATAACAGAGCAGTGCTGTGAACAGGTTGGTATCAGATTAGGAAACAACCACTTAGAAGGAGACACCAGCTGTGCACTTGTGATAAATTACATTTTTTCCTATGAATTTTATACCTAGTTATAGCTAGTTTACAGGATTTGATACCATATGGGCTGCCTGCTGGTGAGGTAACAGTCACACACAAAAAATCTTCCATGGTTAAGGAAGCAACCCCCTTTTTGGAGGCCTTTTTTTTTTTTTTTTTTTTTTTGAATAGTATATCATAATCAGGGCTTTGGGAATCATGAAAGCTTTGGCATCCACCACTGCTTTCTGGATTTACCACAGACGTGAGGTTGTATAAAACAGGATACACAAATGGCAAATGTGATAACATTAACATGCAGACAACTTGGAACCAATGTGTACTAAAAACAAGGATTTTTTAAAAAAGCATATATGTAATAAATGGCTTCATTGGCTTGGGAGGTGTGCAGAGGAAAAAAATCTCTGAGGTTGCATACAGCAAAAAAGAACCTCACAGTAAATATTGAATTGCTTTTCACAAATCACTCATGCAGCATAGTGATTGCCATTAAACTCTTTACAATTGTCATTTGTAAGAAATAAAAATTATCCGGGGATTTGCAAAATACAGGGATAAGGTTAATTAGACAAAAGATAAAATTGTAAGGATTTTAATGGCAACCACTGTGTCAGAGCAGAGAAGGCAGCTCACAAATCTAGTTTGCAAAGTACAGAAATTCATAGCTTTTCACTTGATTCCAATACTTTAAAAGCATATATGCATTACAGAAATCCATACTTTGGGGTTATATAGGTGAATATATGTAATATGTAGGCTGAAATTAGCCTTATTGTAAACATGTGAGAAGCGTCACTGAATTCAATGTAATTATTTCTCCTCTAAGACAGCGGGACTACTCACATACTCCAAATTAGGCACATGGTATAACAGTTCAATGGGGATTACTTCTCCAATTTACACTGGTGTAAATTATAAGTAACTCCCTGGAAGTAAATAGAGAAATAAGTGCTAATGTAAAACCAGTGTGGGATTAGAATCAGACCCCCTAGACTTCAACAGTGGAACATCACAAAGTGTATTGTTAGCCCCCATTGAAGTCAGTTGTAAAGTGACTATTAACTTCAGCAGACCCAGGATTTCACCCTTGACACTTACATCAGCTTAAATGAGAGCAGAATTTTGTTATCTCAAGGATGGACCAGTTGGATAATATATCAAAAAGTAATTTTGTTTATCAAGTAAACTGTCTTTGATTTAAAGGTGATTTTAACTAATTATAACATGGTGAGGAACTTTTTTTTGGGGGGGTGAAGGCCACTGAACAACAGAAAAATCAGTCAGGGGCCACACACAAGTGAGAAGCAAAAGGCTATCTCTAGACTGCAGAGTTATATTGGAAAAAGATATGCAAATTGCAAATGGCAATTTGAGAATATTTTTTTCTGGATTTTTTTCAGAAGAGGCTTTTCCAAAATTTGGCCCATCTACACAGGGCCAAATTTCGGAAAAACCTCCTCTTTTGGAACATCCCTAATTCCTCATACAATGAGAAATATAGAGATGCTGAAAGAACACATCCGCTTTTTCAGAAACTGTTTTGAAAATGCAGACATGTTCCTTGAACATGGCATAGCTTTTCTCGGATACCTTGGGTATCCCAGAAAAGCTCTTCAGTATAGACATAGCCAAAGGAAAAAAAAATCCTCACTAACCTGGCCCCAAAGTGAGAAGAAGAAGAAAAAAACCAATCAAATATGTGGCCCCCAACCCAGAAGCAGAAAAAAAAGAGACACTCCCCTCCCCTTGAGCTCTAGCCCCACATAGGGGTGGGACACTCTGGTTCAGGACCAGTGGCAGATTAACTCTTCTGGGAGCCTGGAGCTAGTAGATTTTATGAGACACACCCACAGACTCTGGGGTGGGGCCAATGATGAGGGGTTTAGTGTGCAGGAGGGTGCTGCCAGGGAGCAGGCATGGGTGTCTCTGCTGGGTCTGAGCAGGACGAAGGGTGCAGGAGTGGGCTGGGGATGTGGTTTGGATGGGAGGTAGGGTGCAGCAGCAGGGTGAGGGGTGCAGGGTTTGGTCAGGAGGGGATAGAGGAGTAATAGGGGACAGAGATTCTCTGCATTGCTGTGCCAAGTTGCTTCCTCCTCCATGCCAAGCAGAGCCCACAGGCTAGATGAGGACCATGGGCCATAGGTTTGCCATTCCTGAATTATAGATTTCCGAACCACTTCATAGGATACAAACCTAACTTTGAGGCTAAATATTAGATGTTCACAAGCATAAAGGAAAGCCAAATCTGTTTTACTAAAGCGTGATGATGCAGTCTTCATTTACAATTTCACATATATTTTATCCCATACAGTCCACGTCCTATTCCTCCTTCTCCCCCTTCCCTGTCCAAACTTTTCATCCTAGACCAAATTTTTCTCACCCATTAAGGTTCCGCATCCCAGTGGCTTTGCCTAGGCAACCCTGGTCTCTCCTCTTGAGCTTCCCATTTGAGTCCTAGTCCTCCCCATCATATATATCACTTCTCTCTGCTAGATATATATATGATCACTTCTATTGCAGGTTAGATATGTATTATAATAATTGAGAACAGTTTTTTAAAATATCAGGTATCCATTTTTTTGTTACTCTACACAAGGAAATGCCACTTTAAAGACATCCTGGTAGTTGAGGCAATGTTTCAGGAGCACAGCTTTTTTTCTTCAATTTTACTGTTTTTCAATAACCATCAGCATATTTCTATAATGGGGGACAAGGGGAAGGTTTTCATTAAAGGCACAGTTGCTTCTGCAACAGCCACTAAAATTTCCTAGTCCTAGCATTCCAGTTCCTCCCACAGTTCTGGACTGAGACCTTGAATTTAACATAATTTAACACCCTTTTCTACTTAATGCTGCCAGTGGAAGTGAGCATGCTTAGGAACTCTCAGGACTGAGGTGCTGGCAGTGCTTTCCCTGGAGTTTCAGTGTTTATTCTGGGGAATTCTCTTTCTGGCTATGTCTAGACTGCAGAACTTTTCCTGGATACTTTTCCGAAAAAGCAGAAGTGTTCTTTCGGCATCCCTGTATTCCTTGGTGAGAGGAATAAGGGATGTTCCAAAAGAGGATTTTTTTCTGATATTTTACCCTGTGTAGATTAGCCAAATTTTGGAAAAGCCTCTTTTGGAAAAAAAAAGTGGAAAAAGATACGCAAATTGAAATTGCGATTCGCAATTTGCGTATCTTTTTCCAACTTTTCTCGGCAGTGTAGCCACAGCATTTGTCTCTTTTCTTGAAGGTGACAGAAAAAAAATCATGACAACTAGACATGACAAATTTCAGAGAAGTTTTGAATTTAAATACCCTTTCATAAAATATAGATATTATTGGAATAACCAGAGCAAATTGTGACATTGCACAAGGGCAGGTCATAGTTATCATGGTTCAGTATCTTGGAGAAGCTGCATAAGGCCTCCTATTTGACTTATTACATTTCTGAAGTGAAATAAAATATTAGGCCTCTAATTTTTTAAATTTAAATCCCATTAGTAAGTAACCCCGAAGGCCCCACTTCTCACCTAGTGAATAAACCATGATCATATCTTTCGCCTTAGCTAAAATGAACAATCTGCTCTTTTATAAAAAGAAATACAAAAACATACCTCTACGTAACTTTGAACTGTGAATCAGCCTTGGGAGCTCTCATTAAAAGCTCCATAAATTTAAATCTCAGAACGCCTTCTCTGTTTTCTCCAGATTGTATCATGAGAATCCTTGCAATGACCTGAAGCCAAACAAGAAAACAGAGCATTATTTTTGTTACAATCTGAGAAACAGGTATGGTCTGAGTATAGGCATAGGAGGGAAGCCTACTTACAAATTTAGTTTTCACACTTAACTCCTTCTCTTGCAGAAAAGAAATCTTTCTCTTACTGTTCTAACTCTTTTCACTCATTGGTAAACTGGGATTATAATGTATGCTAATTGCTCAGTGTTGTGTGGTAGGGTTTAATATTTGAAAGCAATGCTATATGTCAAGAGTTTTATTTATGTAAGCCCAAACATAATGGGAGCTATGCATTACTGTGGTAGAGGAACATATCAACTACTGAAAAAAAAATTGAGTCATGTTTTGCACAAAACTATTGAATCTAATGTGATAGGCAAACACCATGTGAAAAGGTTCCCCATCTCCAGTGCAAAATTTAAGAAAATATTTTGCCTCATTCAAGCACAACACAACTTTGAAGTCAATGTTCAAATATGCATTTATGCACATTTTTAAGACTAGTTTTTGTTCTCAAACTGGGATCTATGGAAAACCTTTTGGTGTGCAGACTTTTGGAGAAGCCAGCTAGAGGGTGGGAAAGAACTGGAATGTTGCATGTGGAGGTAATCCATGAAAAGAGCTCTCTCTCCAACTTACAAATGATTCACAGAATGAAATGTTATGTATTTTCTTTATCAAGTTTTTTTCTCTGTATTTCTCAAAATGCTTCCATATGAGCTTTAATATCTTACCCTGCAGGTAAAGCAGGATTATTCACATGCATGAAAGTGTGACCTGAGCCTTAGATATGACTTAATTTGAGTAAGGATGGTAGACTATAGCTCTGTAATAGCAGTCCCCAACAAAATACATACTGTTCCGCCTATCAAATGGTGCCCTAATGAAGTTTATATTTCTCTAGTATGTATGTGAAAGGGAGGATTTAGTGGGTGCATACTGCAGTCATTCTTCCATTATGCTTTTGTAAAGCAAAAAATAGTTCTCTATATGCAATAACAAAAGTGAAGTAATCAAGGGAGTCACAAGGGGAGAGATCTGGTGATTAATTCCACAGTGTCCCCGGGGTGCTCATTTGTCATGGGACTCATTCACGGCTAAACTGACAGGGAAGTAGTTTAAGGTCTTTTTTGTTTTGTAAAGTGAGCTTGTCACATAAAAGGTACAAGAGGTTTTCAATTTAAAAGAATAAAAGAACCCTTTGGAGAATCCATTTTTGTTGTTTTTTCGCCCTCCTGAAAAAAAGCACTCAGAATAATATAAAAAATCATCAATAATTATATAATAATGCACTACTTTGCTATTCCTGAATGCCTTTCATCCAGAGATCTCAAACAGCTTTTAAAACCTTAAACTCACTGTGACCCTGGGAGTCAAACACATATTATTACTGGCGGTGTGTAAAGAATTCTAAGTGATTCAACCCCTTCCCCAAATTTAAGCTTTTAATTTGAATGTTCAAAAACATCCCAAATGCATGATATTAGGGGGGGTTTCAGTTCAAGTGAAGGAACCTCTTTCACTCTAAAAAGACTCTTACCTGGAGAGCTGGTTGGAAAATGTTGACTCAGTCAAGTTCAGTGTTTCGCTGTAGATTTGACAACACTTTTATCAAAACACAGTTTTCCTAGAACAGGGAGCTGTGAGCCCCCAGAGTCCCAGCTAAGGTCAGGTCTCATTGCTAGGCACCCCACTCAAGCAGGAATTCTCAGGGCTTCTAGGAACCCTGCTGAAGACCTGAGGGCCTGAACATCCAAGGGCTGGAGCTCAGTGGCAATCTGAATCTTTGGACTTAATCTGTCAGTTAAATGTGTTATAATAAAACAGGAGGAATGAGACTACAGGGGGTATGAAATATATAAAATCATGCACAGTCGTCAGTAGACATGCGACCAGAATTTCTGGTCTCCTGGTCCCCAGCTTAGGGTATCTTATCTTTAACTAAAGGGCATGGGTATAATAGCTAGGGAATGCTCAGCCTCCCATGGTACAGAAACCACTGACCCATGACTGAACTCCTAGGCTGTTGTTGGCTCCATCTGCACTCCTCCTCTCCCCATACCTGCTACACCCCTTCCCTAAGGACTCCCATTGTCCCCTGGAATCTCTGTCTGATGAATCCCTCCTTTCCACCTCCTCTCCACACCCCCTTTCTGGAGATCCCTGCCTTTTGCTGCATCCCTCCTCAATCCCTTATAGCTCAGTTGTGTTAGTTTGCCTTTATTATATATTTTGCATTATATTCTGATTTGCATTACATTCAGAAGTAATGCAAGAAACCTACAGGCCTGTACCCTCTAAGACATTAGCTTCAGCAACTTTGCATAGGGCGTGTCAGATAAACTTTGCACAGATACATGACCCAACAGAAAGCTCCAAGAATATGGGAGGCTGAAATCACGGTTAAGGGAAAGTTCTGACCACCAGCACTGTCAGAATTAGTGTCAGAATCAGTGGGGCTATGTCTAGACTGCAAGCCTCTTTCGAAAGAGACTTTTTCGAAAGATACTTTAGAAAAAGCCTCTTTCGAAAGAGAGAGTCTAGACTGCACGCGGAACTTTCGAAAAAGCAAGCCGCTTTTTTGAAAGAAAGCGGCAAGTGAGTCTGGATGCTCTCTTTCTAAAAAGCCCTGTTTGCTTTCAAGAACGCCTTTTTTCGAAAGAGCACTTTCGAAAAAAGGTGTTCTTCCTCGTGGAATTAGGTTTACCGCCATCGAAAGAAAAGCCGCGTTCTTTCGATTTAACGTCGAAAGAACACGACTGCAGTCTAGACGCAGGTTAAGTTTTTTCGAAAAAAGGCTACTTTTTTCGAAAAAACCCCTGAGTCTGGACACAGCCTGGCAGAATCAGTGACAGAAGTGTCTTGGCCATGAACTAGTATATATAAACAGGTACATGAGATACTTGTAAGGCTCGTGTTCTTGCTTACCTATATCTCTTATTTTTCCTATGGGTTTGATTATTTGTTTTATTATAAGATTATATTCTATTATAGTTTGACTGTAATACAAGATACTGATAGGCCAAATTCTGTATGTTAAGCTAAGGCAGAGTTAGCAGACATTTGATTGGGTCATTTCACTGAGATAAATTGTGATAAGCTAAAGCATGAGATTCATATATGGCTGCAACCTTTATCATGGAGAATGCATTGGCGTTGCCATAAGGGGCTTTGTAAGTTTGTACCTTTTAAAACTTAACAGGTATACCAGAACTTGGAAAGAACCAAATAACCAATTAGGTCAGAAACAAGAAATGTAATACCTAACCAAAAAGGGCCATGGTAATGAATTGATGTATGTGATAAGTTGAGATTATTTATTTATTAACCTTAGGAAAAAAGACACTCCAGCATCAGTAAGGTGAGGAAATACAGTACGGAGAAGAAAATCCCCTAATGAATATTCATCAAACATAACAGTGCTGGTGTAATGTAAAAGTGGCTTCCCAGCCATGGGTAGTAGGAGAGAAAAATGAAGTCCTTGGGAGGTGCCAGAATGATGTCCACAGGTGATGAAGGGGAAGGTTATGGTGATGAAGAAGATTATGGATAACACCTCAGGTTACTTAAGAACAGCCATACTGGATCAGACCAAAGGTCCATCTGGCCCAGTATCCTGTCTTCCAACAGCGGCCATCACCAGATGCCCCAGAGGGAGTGAGCGGAACAGGTGATCATCAGATGATCCTTCTCCTGTCATCCATTTCCAGACAAACAGAGGCTAGGGACACCATTCCAATCCATCCTGTCTAATAAATATTGATGGGCCTAACCTCCATGAATTTATTTAGGTCTTTTTTGAACCCTGTTAAAGTCCTGGTCTTCACAACCTCCTCTGGCAAGGAGTTCCATGGGTTGACTGTGCACTGCATGAAGAAAAACTTCCTTTTGTTTGTTTTAAACCTGCTACTTATTAATTTCACTTGGTAACCCCTAGTTCTTATATTATGGGAACAAGTAAATAACTTTTGCTTATTCTCTTTCTCCACACCCGTCATGATTTTACAGACCTCTATCATACTCCCCCTTAATGTCCTTTTTTTCTAAGATGAAAAGTCCATCTTTTTAATCTCTCTTCATATGGCACCCATTCCAAATCCCTAAACATTTTTGTTGACCTTTCCTGAACCTTTTCCAATGCCAATATATCTTTTTTGTGATTAGGCGATCACATCTGTATGCAGTATTCAAGATGTGGGCATCCCATGGTGTCATATAGAGGCAATAAATATTCTCTCTTATTCTGTAGTCCTTTTTTTTAATGATTCCTAACATTCGGTTTACTTTTTAGACTGCTGCTGCACATTGAGTAGATGGTTTCAGAGAACTATCCACAATGAATGCAATATCTCTCTCTTGAGTCCTAATAGCTTAATTTATAGCCTAACACCTTAATAGGACTAATTTGTCCTAGTTATTTTCTATGTATAATTGGTATCATTTTTTCCAATGTGCATTACTTTGCATTTATCAACATTAAAATTCATTTGCCATTTTGTTGCCCAATCACCTAGTTTTGTGAGATTCTTTTGAAGCTCTTCACAGTCTGCTTTGGTTTTAACTCTCTTGAGCAGTTTTGTATCATCTGCAAATTTTGGCACCTCACTGTTTACCCCTTTCTCCGGATCTTTTATAAATGTGTTGAATAGAATTGGTCACAGTATAGACCCTTGAGGGACACCACTAGTTACCCCTCTCCATTCTGAAAACTGACCATTTATTCCTATCCTTTGTTTCCTGTCTTTAATCAGTTATCAATCCATGGACAGCCCTTGGTGGGTAAAGAACAGGTTAGGAACTATTTAGAAAAGCTAACCATACACAAATCCATGGGTCCAGACTTAATGCATCTGAGGGTACTGAGGGAGTTGGCAAATGTCATTGAGGAGCCTTTGGCCATTATCTTTGAAAAGTCGTGGAGATCGAGAGATATCCCGGATGATTGGAAAAAGGCAAATGTAGAGCCCATCTTCAAAAAAGGGAAGAAGGACGATCCAAGGAACTATAGGCCGATCAGTCTTACCTCGGTTCCTGGAAAAATCATGGAAGGGATCCTTAAGGAATCAATTTTGAGGCACTTGGAAGAGAGGAAAGTGATTAGGAATAGTCAGCATGGATTCACGAAGGGAAAGTCGTGCCTGACCAATCTGATTAGCTTCTATGATGAGGTAACTGGCTCTGTGGACATGGGAAAGTCAGTGGATGTGATATACCTTGACTTTAGCAAGGCTTTTGATACAGTCTCCCACAATATTCTTGCCAGCAAGTTAAGGGAATGTGGATTGGACAAATGGATGGTAAGATGGATAGAAAGATGGCTAGAAGGCCGGGCCCAGCAAGTAGTGATCAATGGCTCGATGTCAGGATGGTGGTCGGTTTCTAGCGGAGTGCCCCAAGGTTCGGTTCTAGGACCGGTTTTGTTCAATATCTTTATTAATGACCTTGATGAGGTCAGCAAGTTTGCACCCTCAGCAAATTTGTGGATGACACTAAGCTAGGGGGAGAGGTAAATACGCTTGAGGGCAGAGATAGGGTCCAGACTGACTTAGACAAATTGCACCCTCAGCAAGTTTGTGGATGACACTAAGCTAGGGGGAGAGGTAGATACGCTTGAGGGCAGAGATAGGGTCCAGAGAGACTTAGACAAATTGGAGGATTGGGCCACAAGAAATCTGATGAGGTTCAACAAGGACAAGTGCCGAGTCCTGCACTTGGGACGGAAGAATCCCAAGCATAGTTACAAGCTGGGGACCAGTCAGTTAAGTAGTAGTTCTGCAGAAAAGGACCTGGGGGTTACAGGATGAGAAGCTGGATATGAGTCAACAGTGTGCCCTTGTAGCCAAGAAGGCTAATGGCATATTAGGTTGCATTAAGAGGAGCGTTGCCAGCAGATCCAGAGATGTCATTATTCCCCTTTATTCAGCTGGGAGAGAGGCTGTTCTCAGAAGTGACAGATGGCAGAACAAGGAGCAATGGTCTCAAGTTGTGGTTGGAGAAGTCCAGGTTGGATATTAGGAAAAACTATTTTATTAGGATGGTAGTGAAGCACTGGAATGGGTTACCTAGGGAAGTAGTGGAGTCTCCATCCCTAGAGGTGTTTAAGTCTTTGCTTGACAAAGCCCTGGCTGGGTTGATTTAGTTGTTATTGGTCCTGCCTAGAGCAGGGGGCTGGACTTGATGACCTTCTGAGGTCTCTTCCAGCTCAATGGTTCTATGATTCAATCCATGAAAGGACCTTCCCTCTAATCCCATGACAGCTTATATTTTTGTCCTACAAGCCATGATATAAGTATGTAAATGTGCAGATTACACTATGTAGTATCTCTGTTTTATTGAGTTGGGATGTTTGTGACAGTGCTAAATGTATTAATAAGCTACGTACATAAATATAGAAGAGTTACTATAATGTGTACGTTGCAACTGTGTACTTTGGGATTCCCATCATAAAACAATTTAAATAATACTAGACCTTATCTGGGAACAAGAACCTGTCAACCCTCCTACTGATAACTGGTGATTCTTAAATACTCAATATAATTAATACATAATCTTGAGTGAGTATTGAGTGAGTATTGAAATGGAGAGGAACAGCAGCCAGTTTGATTAACTGTTGTCAAAAGGACAAAACGCTCATCACATTGAATGCAGCTAAAAAAAGCTAAACAGCTACCTAGTGATATCTTTCATATTGAGAGAAACTGTTGTAGTTACCACAGGAACCGTGCGGTGGTGAATGGAAAGAAATTGGTCTGTGTGAATGCAAATGGAGAGGAAGTGTCTTGCTCATATCCCCTCTCCCACAGGGACTGAGAAATGTGACCATATGTGTCCCAGTTCTTTTTGGGTCACTTGCAGCTGCGATTGAACCGATTCTTCACCCCACAAACTGATAAGATCCGCATTGTCAAAGTGGTTCTTCAAAGCCTCCCTGATACTGATGGCCAGCCTCTATGGGCTCCTCCAGCCACCTGTTGTTGGACTGCTTCTTACTTGTGTGCAGATGCTCCACGTAAGGCTTCATGAGCCAGGGCTATAAAGGAGTAAGCCAGGTCACCTAGGATCTCTATGGGCATTTCCATATCTCTCATGGTAATTTTTTGGTCTGGAAAGAAAGTCCTTCCCTGAAGCTTTCTGTACAAACCACTGTTCATGAAGATGCAGGCATCACTCACCTTTCCAAACCACCCCGAATTTATGTCTGTGAAATCCCCTCATTGATCCACTGTGTCAAAAGTGCCCCTTACGATTGATGAGCTCTGTGGCATGGTGGGGTGGCGCTATAATGGGAATGTGTGTGCCATCGATTGCCCTGCCAGAGTTTGGAAAGCCCATGTCAGCAAAACCAGCCATCCTCATTTCATCCTCATTTCCCAGAGTCAAAGTTCTGTGCAGAAAATGTGATCTATCGCCCTGCCCACTTGGAGTATGTCTACACTACAGAGTTTTGTCAGAAAAACAACAAAACCTGAGTTATGTCCACACTGCAATTGCGTTCTTCTGAAAGTAAATTGAAAGAACAGAGGGGTGTTTCTGGCATTGGTAATCCTCTTTCTACGAGGAAAAAGTCTTTTTGTGAAAGAACTCTTTTGGGAAAAGAAGTGTATGGACCAGGAAGAGGGAGTTCTTTTGAAAGAAGAAGGAAGAGGAGAAAGCACAGGTGCTCTGGTGGCCACTCCATCCATAGTAATCACTGCTTACGTGTGAGATAGCATCCATTCGATGCTCTTTAGTGTGTGGACACTCTCTTTTGGAAGAAGTTTTTTCAGAAGATCTCTTCCAAAAAAGGGTTCTTTCAAAAGAAGTCTGCAGTCTAGACAGAGCCTTACATAAGTGCTGGCCCAACCGTTGACTTCCTCCCTCTAAACTGATTTACAACTGAAAAGGAGCAATCTGGAGTCACCAGCTTCCACACAGTATGGCAGCACACTTCTCTACTGAGATAGCAGCTCTCATTCAGGTGTCCTTGTGCCACAGTTGAGGGGCTAGCTCAGCACACAACACAGCTCCAGGAAAGTTGCTTTATGCATCTGAAAGTTCTGTGCCCACTGCTCTTCATACCACACCTGCATGACAATGTGATCCCAGCACTCAGTGCTGGTTTCCATAGCCCAAAAGTGATGGTCCACTCTGCACAGGTACTCTGTGACAACCAAGAGCAATGCCAAGTTGCTGCTGTCTGTGTCACTCACACTGTTGTCCACATCCGAGTCTTCTTCCTCGGACAGTAAGTTCAATAGTAGCTCTGCTGCAACATGTGTTGTCCTAACTGCATTGAACATCGCATAGGAGAGAAGACTGAAACCCATGATTTCTCACAACAGATGCTGGAGTGAGTGCCCAGCAGTTTCAAGTCACATGAAAGTAAGCCAGATGCTCCAGCAGGGCTATGAATCAAAGAAGTGATTGATGAACATTTTTCATGTTCCCAAAATGCCTAGCGCTACCTTGCGCATGTCCACAATGTCTAGTGACTGAAGGTGACACCAAGCACTGTGGGACGAGGGAGCTAAAAATGTGGCCATGAGCCGTTGACAGAGGGTGGCAGCATAAACTGGACTTGGTGAGTTTCTCTTTTTGTGACTTTTACATGTCAGCCTTACTTTCGTTGCCTAAACTTTCCAGTATGGATATAGCCTAAGGTTACGTCTACACTAGGAGTTTTCTTGTCAAAAAATATACAAATGAGATACTAATTTGCATGAATTGCAATCTCATTTGCATATTTTCTGCCGATCTGTTTTTGCGCTGAGGTTTAAGTAGTGTGGATGTTTTCTTTTTGCGCAAAAAAAAACCCTTTTTCTGCAAGATCGGTAAACCTCCTTTTTTGGGGCATAAGGATCTTGTGGAAAAAGGTTTTTGTGTGCCAAAAGAAAACGTTCACGCTGCTTGTTTTTGCGCAAAAACCCCAGCGCAAAAATGGATCCACAGAAAATATGCAAATGAGATGGTGACTCAGGCAAATGAGTCCCTTATTTGCATATTTTTTGTCGAGAAAACTCGTAGTGTAGACGTAGCCTGAGAGCTGGGTTCACATTGTAGACAAGAGTGCACCTGCTGAGAAGGAGCCATTCACTATCATGTGCACAGGCCATAGATTTGCCTTTTTGGGGGTGGGGTGGGGAGAGACTTTTTAATCACCTGTGAATGACAAAAGTTTTGTCATTCAATTGGCAGTGTAGACAAAGCCTTAATCACATTGTTTAACTTTGTTCCTTGAGGCAGGACGTTTTCATTGACATGTAAATTGAGAGAGACTGTGTGCAGAAATCATCCTGAAGGTGGTAAGCAGAAGTTTAAATGCTTATTGTTATTGTATGAGGTTTATAAAATACGTTTTTTCCCCATAGAGCACTGTTTCCTAAGAGCTACCAAGAGTTATTCAGCAGATGCTCTAAAATAAGATACAGCAACCTTTTTAAGCCTGAAGAGACCCATGATAGTTGTGTCAACTAAGCCCTATTGGATTTCTATATGTAAGCAGTTGGATACAGGAAACTGTTGTCTGCTAAGTGGTCCACTAGGCTTTTATTTAGGTGTGAATGTACTCATCCAGGCTGTAGCCTTTGAAACAGGAATATATCATTCCTGGTTCAGCTAGGACAGCACAAGGATGATATGATCCTTTTACAATTTGAAGGAAACAATACGACTGCAGAATAGAGATAGGGACACAGTTCCTTTCCAATCTGTATAAATAAAATAATATGGATGGTAAATATGATATGAAATTCAAGCATACAAAATTTTAAGAACCATATGGCTCATTTTATCCTCTCTCGCCCCTGAATGTATGTAAACACACATTTCATAGCTGCCTAATTTGCAGCCTTAAAAATAATAAAATTACACAAATGAAACAAATTTCTCATTTTAAGTTTGAGGCTTAATTTGGTTGTTCATGCAGTTAGTGAAATACATGGTACCTTCCCTCTAGCCAGTCTAATTCCTATTTTCTTCTTAATACTATACAGGAACAGTGCTATAATTAGTACAGAAATTTAGCATGAGGGGGTCCCAATGCTTCCATTGACTTCTGCGTTGAGACACAGCCCTGTGTAAGGGGTAATACAGCTATCTGTTTCCCCAAGAGCACACTAGCAAAGAAATCATGGCTTTCTTCTTTCAGGGAGGAAGTAATCTGCTACAGACCTTTTCCCAGAGGCATACTGAATCCCTGCTAAGCAACTAGAATCATAGAACCATAAAATCATAGAATCCTAGGTCTGGAAGAGACCTCAAGAGGTCATCAAGTCCAGTCCCCTGCCCAAAGCAGGACCAATCCCAACTAAATCAACCCAGCCAGGGCTTTGTGAAGCTGGGTATGTCTACACTACAGCACTAATTCGAACAAACTTAATTCGAACTAGTTAATTCGAACTAAGCTAATTCGAACTAGTGCATCTAGAGCTAAAAACTAGTTCAAATTAGCATTTTGCTAATTCAAACTAGCATGTCCACATTGAGTGGACCCTGAACCGAAGTTAAGGCTGGCCAGAACCAGTGCCAGGGCATCAGGTTAGGATTTTGAGCGTGAAGCTGCTGCCTCAGGCTAGCCGAGGGCTGTGCTTAAAGGGACCCGACCCGCACCCTCGACAGACAGTTCTCAGGGTTCTCTGCTTGCTTGTTTAACTCAATGAGGGACAGCAAAGCAGTCCTGACTTGGAGTGCCCTGAGTGCCCACACTTGGCACATCACATCATTCAGCCATCAGCCCGGCTGCACTTGCCGCAGGCTGCCATCTGGGGGGGTCAATCGGGGGTCTGTCAGGATACAGGAGGACCTGCAAGACAGCTTCCACCCCGAGGAGCCTGCAGAGCCACCCCAGTCCTCCCCATCGGGGGCTCGTACCCCATTCCTCCCTAACCTCCTTCCACTTACCCCTCCCTAGCATCCCTTCCTGATGTAAAAAATAAAGGACACGTGTTCAAAAATAGAAACTCTCTTTATTTAACAAAACTGGGATGGGGGGGGGTTAACCTCTGGGGAGACTGGGAAAAGGAAGTGGGAGAGGTGAAGAGAGAGGGTGGGAGAGGGGAGGGGAAAACCTGGGAAGAGGGAGCTGGAAGGGGGAAGCCAGGGGAAGAAGGAGGAGGGGAAATATCAAACTATGGCACGCCATATCTTCAATACTGTGTACAGATGTGATCTCCTCACCCCAGAAAAGATGTTTTGGCCTTGGAAACGGTTCCGAAAAGGACAACTAAAATGATCAGGGGTTTGGAACAGGTCCCATATGAAGTGAGGCTAAAAAGACTGGGGCTATTCGGCTTAGAAAAGAGGAGACTGAGGGGAGATATGATAGAGGTCTATAAAATCATGAGTGGTGTGGAGAGGATGAATAAAGAAAAGTTCTTCATTAGTTCCCATAATATAAGGACTGGAGGACACCAAATGAAATCAATGGGTAGCAGGCTTCAAATTAATAACAGAAAGTTCTTCTTCACAAAGCAAATAATCAACCTGTGGAACTCCTTGCCACAGGAGGCTGTGAAGGCTAGAACTATAACAGAGTTTAAAGAGAAGTTAGATAAAGTCATAGAGGTTGGGTCCATGGAGCAGTATTAGCTAGGGGGTAGAAATGGTGTCCCTAGCCTCTGTTTGTGGAAGGCTGGAGAAGGATGGCACGAGACAAATGGCTTGGTCATTGTCTTCGGTCCATCCCCTCCAGGGTACTTAGTGTTGGCCGCTATCGGCAGACAGACTACTGGGCTAGATGGACATTTGGTCTGACCCACTACGGCCGTTCTTATGTTCTAAGCTCAGGGCTCAGGGTTGGGGGTCTCACTGGACCAACTTGATTTTCATGCAAACCTGCTCCTGGGTTTGCATGTGGCCTTTGGTGGCCAGGCTGGCAGCTATCCTGCCCTAGATGGCCACTTTCCTGTGCCTAGTGTGGAGGTCGTGGACTTTGGAGGCCTCCCCCCAAACTTGGATGAGGTCCACCATCTCCGCACTAGTCCAGGTGAGCGCCCACCTCTTGAGGCCCCGGGCTGGCTCCTGGGAGCTGCCAGCCTGGTCCCGGAAAGAGGCGGAGGGCTGGGTGGCAGCGGGTGGCTGGCTCGTGCCGTGCCAGGTGCAGGGTCTGCTAGCTGGGTGCTGGCAGGTTTGTACCTGGCACGGGCACCGTAGCCAGACCATGCCCCTTTAAAGGCTCCGGGTCCGGGAGGGGGGCAGATGAGTTTCCCTGGTGGTGCCCAGAGTGGCCATCAGGGCAATCTGGGAAGGGCTAGCCTCCCACTAGTTCGAATTAAGTGGCTATACAGCCCTTAATTCAAACTACTTAATTCGAACTAGGCGTTAGTCCTCGTAGAATGAGGTTTCCCTAGTTCAAATTAAGTTCGAATTAGCGGTTTGCATGTGTAGCGCCTATGAAAGTTAATTCAAACTAACGGCTGTTAGTTCGAATTAACTTTGTAGTGTAGACATACCCGCTGAGACTTAAAAACTTCTAGGGATGGAGATTCTACCACCTCCCTAGGTAACCCATTCCAGTGCTTCACCACCCTCCTAGTGTAATAGTTTTTCCTAATATCCAACTTAAAGTCCTCCCCCCTTGTAACTTGAGACTATTGCTCCTTGATCTACCATCTGTCACTACTGAGAACAGCCTCTCTCCATCCTTTTTGGAACTTCCCTTCAGAAAGTTGAAGGCTGCTATCAAATCCCCCCTCACTCTTCACTTCTGTAGATTAAATAAGCCCAGATCCATCAGCCTCTGCTTATAGGTCACATGCTCTAGCCCCCTAATCATTTTGGTTGCCCTCCATTGTCATGGAGGTTGGCAGAGCCTTGGGTCCCCACCCTTCCTTCTTATTCGAAGGTGAGAGAAGGGAAAAAACTAGACAACTAGCTTCTAGTATCCTTATGGTTGTAGACATGGTGAGTAGAGAATTTTACTACCATTTATATCCCTCAGCCATTTTAGGCCCATTTTAGGGGAATTTTGGCCATGTAAGAGCCAGCCATGATTTTGCCTTAAAGTGGGTCCTCAGGATTTCTATGAAAGAATCAATGTTATTTTCAACCTTTTTTGGGGGGAAAAGGGGTGTTATTTTTCTTTGACTAAAAGATATTTCCTCCTAACTCCAGATCTATATTTTTAAAACATGTATAGGAACGGCATGGATCGTTGCTGTTTCCCTCTCAGAAACAGCAAGATCAATGAGATCTCAGATTAAATTTGAATTAAAAAGCTTGAGTGGATCAGTAATTCAAGCTGCAAAGCCAACTTCACATTCAGAGCAGTGTCAAAAGAAAAGCCGAGTTTGTCTATCACAGGATCTTGAAAGTGAATGAAGAAGCACTGAATAGACTGTTCCTTAATACACTCTACACTTTTGGCTGCCGCATCCTGGTGAGTAATGCTGTGGTCTGAAGAGGGGCATATCATTATGGACTCAGTTATGCCATTAACAATTGGCTGCCAGGCATGGGGTCGAGAAACACTGGTCCAAGGGGCATGCTCAGAGGCACACTGCTGGATCTCAGACTTGCAGAGGGAATTTCTCTTTCTTGCTATTTCTCTTTTTTAAGTTTATCTTACTCTCCTTGCCTGCCAGTGCTTGACTGGCCTGTGTGACTGTCTGCTTCATATGGAAACAGGGACATTGACCTACCTGTGGCAGAGCAGGTTCTACTGGGACCCCTAGTCTAGTTCTGAATAAGCCCTGCACTGCCTTTTAGATTTTCTTTACCCTCTACGACATTCGAGTCTTCCTGGTCATTCAAAGTTCAAACTCAGTCCCCTACACCTCGCTAGAGAACTGCCATTCGTCACTGCCCAAGGCTGCTATGCTGGCCCACTGGCTTCCTCCCGGTCCTTGGTTGCCCCTGTCACATACCTCTTCCCCCCCCCCCCCTGTACCTTCCTTATTTCATTGTAGTCCTCCAAGGGCACGTTCCTTGAGAGAAAATCTGTTAGTTCGAATTAACTTTCATAGGCGCTACACATACAAACCGCTAGTTCGAACTTAATTTGAACTAGCGGAGTGCTTAATTCGAACTAGGTAAACCTCATTCTATGAGGACTAACGCCTAGTTCGAATTAAGTAGTTCGAATTAAGGGCTGTATAGCCACTTAATTCGAACTAGTGGGAGGCAAGTCCTTCCCAGATTGCCCTGATGGCCACTCTGGGCCAAGCCAGGGAAACTATTGTGCCCCCCTCCCGGCCCCGGAGCCCTTAAAGGGGCACGGGCTGGCTACGGTGCCCATGCCAAGTGCAAGCCTGCCAGCACCCAGCCAGCAGACCCTGTACCTGGCACGGCTCGAGCCAGCCACCCGCTGCCACCCAGACCTCCACCTCTTCCCAGGACCAGGCTGACGGCTCCCAGGAGCCTGCCCAGGGCTGCAAGAGGCAGGCGCTCACCTGGTCTAGTGCAGAGATAGTGGACTTCATCCAGGTTTGGGGGGGAGGCCTCCAACGTCCAGAATCTCTGCACTAGGCACAGGAAAGTGGCCATCTAGGGCAGGATAGCTGCTAGCTTCGCCACCAAAGGCCACATGCGAACCCAGGAGCAGGTTTTCATGAAAATCAAGTTGGTCCAGTGAGACCCCCAACCTGAGCCCTGAGCTTAGAACATAAGAACGGCCGTACTGGGTCAGACCAAGGGTCCATCTAGCCCAGTAGCCTGTCTGCTGACAGCAGCCAACACCAGGTACCCCAGAGGGGATGGACCGAAGACAATGACCAAGTGATTTGTCTCATGGCATCCATCTCCAGCCTTCCACAAACAGAGGCCAGGGACACCGTTCCTACCCCCTGGCTAAGAGCATGAACCCAACCTCCATGAATTTATCTAACTTCTCTTTAAACTCTGTTATAGTTCTAACCTTCACAGCCTCCTGTGGCAAGGAGTTCCACAGGTTGACTGTGTACTGTGTGAAGAAGAACTTTCTGTTATTAGTTTTAAACCTGCTGTCCATTCATTTCATTTGGTGTCCTCTAGTCCTTATATTATGGGAACTAATGAAGAACATTTCTTTATTCACCCTCTCCACACCACTCATGATTTTATAGACCTCTATCATATCCCCCCTCAGTCTCTTCGGGTATGTCTACACTACAATGTTAGTTCTAACTAACGGACGTTAGTTCGAACTAACATTCATAGGCGCTACACTAGCGCTCCGCTAGTTCGAATTTAAATCGAACTAGCGGAGCGCTTAGTTCGAACTAGGGAAACCTCATTTTACGAGGATTAAGCCTAGTTCGAACTTACTAGTTTGAATTAAGGGGTGTGTAGCCCCTTAATTCGAACTAGTGGGAGGCTAGTCCTCCCCAGGTTTCCCTGGTGGCCACTCTGGCCAACACCAGGGAAACTCGTCTGCCCCCCTCCCGGCCCTGGACTCCTTAAAGGGGCACGGGCTGGCTACGGTGCCCGTGCCAGGTGCAAGCCTGCCAGCACCCAGCCAGCAGACCCTGCACCTAGTACGGCACAGAGCCACCCACCTGATGTCCCCCAGCCCACCCCCTCTTCCCGGGACAAGGCTGGTGGCTCCCGGGAGCTTGCCCGGGACCGCAAGAGGCGGGCACCTTCCTGGGCTAGTGCAGACATCGTGGACCTCGTCCACGATCTCCTACCTAGGCACAGGAAAGTGGCCGTCTAGGGAAGGAGTGCTGCCAGCCTGGCCACTCAGGAGCAGGTGTGCATGAAAATCAAGGGGGTCCACTGAGACCCCCGACCCTGAGCCCTGAGCTTACAATGGCCGTCCTGGGTCAGACCAAAGGTCCATCTAGCCCAGTAGCCTGTCTGCCGACAGTGGCCAACCCTAGGGACCCTGGAGGGGATGGACCGAAGACAGTGACCAAGCCATTTGTCTCGTGCCATCCCTCTCCAGCCTTCCACAAACTTTGGGCAGGGACACCACTCCTACCCCCTGGCTAAGACTACTCCATGTACCCAACCTCCATGACTTGATCTCACTTCCCTTTAAACTCTGTTCTAGTTGTAGCCTTCACAGCCTCCTGCAGCAAGGAGTTCCACAGGTTGACTCTTTGCTTTGTGAAGAACAACTTTCTCTTACTAGTTTGAAGCTTGCTACCCATTCCTTTCCTTTGGTGTCCTCTAGTCCTTCTTTATGGGAACTCATGAAGAACTTTTCTGTATGCACCCTCTCCACCCAACCCCTGCTTTTAGAGACCTCTATCCTGTCCCCGCTCCATCTCCTCTTTTCTAAGCTGAACAGTCCCAGTCTCTGTAGCCTCTCTTCATCTGGGACCTGTTCCCAGCCCCTGATCATGTTAGTTGCCCTCCCCTCTTCCAGCCTTTCTCTTCCCCTCTCCCACCTCCTTTTCCCAGTCTCCCCCAGTTTTGTTCAATAAAGACAGAGTCTATGTTGGAAGAAACGTTATCTTTATTTTGTACATCAGGAAGGGGGACTAGAGAAGGGTAAGTGGAAGGTGGTGAGGGAGGAATGGGGTACGAGCCCCCGATGGGGATGACTGGGCTGGCTCTGCGGGCTTCTGGGGGTGGAAGCTCTCCTGCAGCCCCCCAATTGCCCCCTCTCCCCAGATGGCAGCCTGCGGCAAGTGCAGCCGGTCTGATGGCCGAGTGCTGTGATGTGCCCAGTGTGGGCACTCTGGGCACTCCAAGCCAGGACTGGTTTTCAAGCGGGGCACCCGTGAGAACTGTCTGTCCGGGGTGGGGGTCGGGTCCCTTTAAGCGCAGCCCTCGGCTAGCCTGAGACAGCATCTCCACGCTCTAAGTCCTCCTCTGATGCCCTGCCGGCACTGCTTCCGGCCATCCTTAAGCCCTGTTCAGAGTCCACTCAATGTGGACTTGCTAGTTCGAATTAGCAAAACGCTAATTCGAACTAGTTTTTAGTTCTAGACGCGCTAGTTCAAATTAGCTTAGTTCGAATTAACTAATTCGAACTAAGTTATTTCGAACTAACTCTGTAGTGTAGACATACCCCTCTTTTCTAAGCTGAAATGTCTCAGTCTCTTTAGCCTCTCTTCATATGGGACCTGTTCCAAACCCCTAATCATTTTAGTTGCCCTTTTCTGAACCGTTTACAAGACCAAAATATCTTTTTTGAGGTGAGGAGACCACATCTGTACACAGTACTGAAGATATGGTGTACCATAGTTTTATACTTCCCTTCCTCCTTCTTCCCCTGGCTTCCCCCTTCCAGCTCCCTCCTCTCAGGTTTCCCTCTCCTCTCTTCCACCCTCTCTCTTCCCCTTTCCCACCTCCTTTTCCAAGTCTCCCCAGAGGTTAATCACCCACACCCCAGTTTTGTTAAATAGAGTTTCTATTTTTGAACATACATGACCTTTATTTTTTACATCAGGAAGGGGGGCTAGGAAGGGGTAAGTGGAAAGAGTGAGAGAGGAATGGGGCACGAGCCCCCGATAGGGAGGACTGGGGTGGCTCTGCGGGCTCTTCAGGGTGGAAGCTCTCCTGCAGGGCCTCCTGAATCCTTACAGCCCCCCGATTAACACCCCCGGATGGCAACCTGTGGCAAGTGATGTCGGGCTGATGGCCGAGTGCTGTGATGTGCCGAGTGTGGGCACTCCAAGACAGGACTGCTTTGCTGTCCCTCATCTAGTTAGACAAGCAAGCGAGGAACCCTGAGAGCTGTCTGTCTGGGGTGGGTGTCAGGTCCCTTTAAGCACATCCCTCGGCTAGCCTGAGGCAGCAGCTCCATATTCTAAGTCCTAACCTGATGCCCTGCCGGCACTGGTTCCGGCCAGCCTTAACTTCGTTTCAGAGTCCACTCAATGTGGACATGCTAGTTCGAATTAGCAAAACGCTAATTTGAATTAACTTTTAGGTCTAGATGCACTAGTTCAAATTAGCTTAGTTCGAATTAACTAATTTGAATTAAGTTAGTTCGAATTAACGCTGTAGTGTAGACATACCCTGTGTTACTATGAGCTTTACCCACCCTATGTAGCACCTCGAACGTAAAGGATTGCAAAAACAAATACCACCTCATGATACGCGGGTTGGTCTCCTTCATCAATTGTAACCAGTGCAGGGCGTGGTCTATCACTAACTGAAACGAACTACCTGATAAAAAGTAGCGTAGTGTCTCGACTGCCCAATGCACAGCTAACGCCTCTTTTTCAATGGTCGCGTAGCTTTGTTCTTTCAGTAATAGTTTATGGCTGAAGTACAGGATCGGATGTTCCTCGCCATCTTGGTTTTACAATTATACGTCCCCAAGCCCCACGTCTGAAGCATCTGTTTGGATGATGAAGGGCTTTGAAAAGTCCGGCTGTGCCAGTACCAGGGCCTGGGTTAGCCACTGCTTTCAGCTCTGGAAGGCCCGCTCACAATGCTCATCCCACCTCACTTTCTGTGGCTGTTCTCCTTTTGTGAGGTCCATGAGGAGCACAGCGATCGTGGAAAAATGTGGGATAAATCGTCTGTAGTATTTGAGAAGTCCCAGGAATTGCTGTACCTGTTTCTTTGTGGTGGGCATGAAATAAGCTTTCACTTCTTCAATTTTATCCACCTGGGGTTTCATTTTACCTCCCCCGACAATGTATCCTAGGTAGGCGATTTCGCTTTTCCCAAAAAAACACTTACTGGGATTCGCCGTAAGATGCGCTTCGGCTAGGGACGTCAGCACTGCTTTTAAGTGTTGGAGATGGTCTGCCCATGATTCACTATAGATGATAATATCATCGATATATGCAACTGCATACCACTGATGTTTTCCAAGCACCCTGTCCATTAATCGCTGGAACGTCGCAGGGCATCATTAGAAAGTAGTAGAGTCAGAAGGGAGTGGCAAAAGCTGTCTTCTCCCGTGACGCTGGTGTAAGGGGGATCTGCCAATATCCTTTGGTAAGGTCGATAGTGGACAGATACCGGGAGCCACTCAACCTTTCTAAAAGCTCGTCCACATGGGGCATTGGGTAAGCATCAAAATGTGAGATCTCGTTGTCCCGATGAAAGTCAATACAAAAGCGCCACGAGCTGTCAGGTTGGGTACCATCACCATGGGGTTCCTCCACTCGCTGTGGGACTCCTGGATCACCGCTAGCTGAAGCATCTTCCGGACCTCTTTGCATACTGGTTCCCACAGATTCCACGGGAGTGGGCGAAGGGTGTCCCGTACCTTGTGACCGGGGGTGGTTTGGATGTGGTGGCTCATCAATATGGTCTTTCCTGGGTAAGCCGAGAGTACGTGCGTAAATTCCTGTAGCAGGGACTGCAGCGTAGTTTCTGTTGCTCGGTCAGCTCTGCTCCCATCATAACGGACCCTGTTTCGGCAAGATCACCGATGTACGGCCCCAGTTCTGGCTCTGAGAGCTGAAGGATAATTAGCATTCCTTTGAGGGACACCCATTTTTTTAGTAAGTTAACATGGTAAATCAGGGGCTTCCTTCGTTTGTCTGTTAATTTTATTTTGTAAACTACAGGCCCCACTTGCCACACTACCTCACAGGGTCCCTGCCATTTTGCCAAGAACTTTGAATCAGCTGAAAGCAACAGGAGGAGTATTCTATCCCCAGGCTGAAATGTACGAATGCGGGCTTTTTGATCGTACTATAATGCCTGTTTCTCCTGGGCTCGTATTAGATTGTCTCTGGCTATTTCTCCCATGGCCTCTAGTCGTTTTCTTAGATCTATAATGTAGGGGATGGTCCCCTTCACCCTGGAACTTTGCTCTTCCGAGGTTTCCTTCATCAGATCTAATATCCCCCTGGGCTGTCTCCCATAAATCAGTTCAAATGGAGAGAAGCCCGTAGAGGCCTGGGGTACTTCCCTAATTGCAAATAACAGGGCAGGGAGGAAAAGATCCCAATCCCTGGGGTCTAAATCTACGAAACGCCTCAGCATCCCCTTCACGTTTCTATTAAAATATTCTACCAGGCCGTGTGACTGGGGGGTGATAGACTGAGATTTGAATGCTACGTATGTTCATTAGCCTACATAACTCTGCGATTATACGCCCTGATATGTTAGGACCCTGGCCCATCAATAACTCCTGAGGAATCCCAACCCTGGAAAATATTTTTACTAGTTCTGCTGCCAATGTGGCAGCCTTAGCGTTCCTCAAGGGGACTGCCTCAGGGTAGCACGTAGCATAGTCTAGGAGCACTAAGATATATTGGTTTCCCCCGTCTAGATCTTTCTAGGGGTCCTAGGAGATCCATCGCTACCCTGGTAAAGGAAATCTCCACCATGGAGAGGGGTACTAGCAGTGCCCGGTCCACCTCCCCCAGTCTAACTCTTTGGCATTCTGGGCAAGAGTCACAAAAGTCCTTAACCTCCTTGTAGATGCCAGGCCAGAAAAAACGTTGGGTGACCCTGTGTAAAGTCTTTTCTCTGCCTATATGGCCGGCCCATGGATTAGCGTGGGCTAAGTCCATTACATGCCTCCGGAATTTCACCAGTACTAGCAGCTGCCACACATCTTCAGGGATCTCTGGGCAGGTCGCGACCTGATAAAACTGGTCCATCCTAACCTCCAAGCAGGGATAGGGGTGCCCCCTACCACCTGGTTCCTCTCCTTCTCCTACCACACTGGCTTGCTCCCACATGTGCCTAAAGGTGGGGTTGTCTCTCTGTTCCCTCATGAAGTCCTCTTGTGCCTCTACTTCCTCCCCACTCTGCGCCGGTTGGGGTGGGACTCCTTCTCGTCCGTCTCTCCCCGGCCCTCCCCGGCCAGTGGGGTCCTGGGGAACCTGGAGGCACGAAACCCCCCGCTTCTCCCATCTTTAGCTGTATCAAATGTCCAAACCCTGGCCAATCACGGCTGAGGAGGATGGAGTAGGCCAGTCTGGGAGCCATGGCCACCCTGCAGACTGCTTCCATGACCCCATCTGACAGGTCACCCACTTCGTTGGGTAGGCTTTGATGTCCCCATGGATGCTCTGCATATGCACTGGGCGCCCCCCCTCCCAGCCTCCTGTCGGGCACCAACCCTGCCCAGATTAGAGTCTGGCTACACCCAGTATCCACAAGGGCATCTACTCAGTTGTCTTCTACTCTCACTTGTGTGGTAATCTTGGTGGCGTCTCATACCCAGGCTCGTAGGTCGGTGGCCAGTACTCTTCCATATGAGCAGTCCATAAAAGGACAGTCCCTTTTAAAATTACCCTCTCACCCATTCTTGTAGCAAGCCCCCGGGGCATTGCCTTCAATAGGCCCCAGCCCGGCCCTTCTTCCCCGCGTGGGCTATTTTCTCCATGTCTTATCCGGTTTGTCCCCTCCACCACCGTTCTCCGGACCGTCTCTTCCACTGGGTGCGATGGGTTCTATGCCGAAATGTCCCCGTCCTTGCCCCAAACGGGCTTGTCTGGTCAGGCTCTTCTGGTCTCCAGACCCCACGGGTCTTCTCGTTTCCCCACTCTCCACCGCTATATACTTCTCCATCAGGGCGACGGCTTCTCCCAGTGTTGAGGGTTGGTGTCGTCGCACCCAGATACCACTCTCATCAGGTAAGATCTGGAGAAACTGGTCTAACACTATCAATTCAGCTATCTGCTCGCTGGACTTTTTCTTGGGTTCCAACAAATGCCAGGCCACATCCCACAGGTGCTGAACGACTGCCCGAGGTCGCTCCCCGGGGCGATACCATTCCACCCTAAATCTCCCGCTGTAACTCTCTGGGGCTGTGTCCAGACTCCATGCCTCCTTCGACGGAGGCATGTAGATTAGCCACATCGGAAGAGGGAAATGAAGCCGCGATTAAAATAATCGCGGCTTCATTTAAATTTAAATGGCTGCCCCGATCTGCCGATCAGCTGTTTGTCGGCAGATCGGGAGAGTCTGGACGCGATGCCCCGACAAAGAAGCCTTTCTTCATCGACACAGGTAAGCCTCGTGAAACCAGGTTTACCTGTGTCGATGAAGAAAGGCTTCTTTGTCGGGGCATCGCGTCCAGACTCTCCCGATCTGCCGACAAACAGCTGATCGGCAGATCGGGGCAGCCATTTAAATTTAAATGAAGCCGCGATTATTTTAATCGCGGCTTCATTTCCCTCTTCCGAGCTGGCTAATCTACATGCCTCCGTCGAAGGAGGCATGGAGTCTGGACACAGCCTGGGGTTACTCCCGTCTCATCTAATATGGCCTCTTTAACCTGATGATAATGGAGAGCGTCCCATGCAGAGAGATTCCTATATGTGATTTGGGCCGGTCCCGTGAGATAGGGTGACAAGAGGGTGCCCAATGATCGTCTGGCCAGCGAGCCGCAGCCACCACCCTCTCAAAAGTGACCAGGAAAGCCTCTGCATCGTCCCCTGGACCCATCTTAGTTAATCGCAAGGGAAATGCCTAGGCTGCCCCTGGTCCTACTCCCTCCAACGGGTTTCCCCTGGCTCCCGCTCCCCGGGCTCAAGGTCTCTTGCTGCACCCACCTTTCCTGCTGTCTTTGCTGGAACTCTGCCATCTCTCACAGTAATTGTTGCTGCTCCCTTTGTTGGTTGGACATCTGCTGCAGCAACTGCGTTTGCTGCTGTTGGTTCTGTCTGTGAGTCTCGGCCAACCATTCAAGTAATTTATCCATCTCCATCTGGCTCCGGTCTCCCCCTGTCCCTCTGAACAACTGAAAACAGAAAGGGAAACCCGCACGACAACCCTCTACCTCTAGCTTAATTCTCCCTTTTTTTTTTATTCTCCACCAGTGTGGCAGAGCAGGTTCTACCGAGACCCTGGTCCGGTTCTGAATAGGCCCTGCAATACCTTTTAGTCTTTCTTTACCCTCTGCGATACTCGAGTCTTCCTGGTCATTCAATGTTCAAACTCAGTCCCATGCACCTCGCTCAAGAACTGCCATTCGTCACTGCCCGAGGCTGCTACGCTGGCCCACTGGCTTCCTCACGCTCCTCGGTTCTCTCCTCATAGCCGCTGCACCTGTGGGGGGGGAGGGGAGAGTACGACCAACTACCCCAGACTTGGTCCCCCCCCTTCTCTCTTTGGGAGTCGGCCATCTTTTAAATCCCCCACCACCAGTCTTTTGCTTGGCTCTTGGGGATGATGTCACTCACACGATGGCCTCCCCCCGCCTCCCTTCTTGCCTGTCTCAAAAACGTCCCGGTCCACTGTCTTGTATGGCCGGGCACCTCCTGCCGCGGCACAACCCTCCCCGGGGTCCTGAAGCTCCCCCTTGTGGGGTCGCTAGCACGCATGCGCGGCAAGCCCGCAGCGGCCTGAGGCTGTCAAGTGAATGCATCCCCCATCCCAAGCCCTGAGTACATGGGGGCTCGTCCCGTCGGGCGGAAGTAGACGACCCCCTGTCACACTACCTTCTCCACCACCTCAGGCATTTTGAGTCCTCTTCTCTCAGGGACTAGAATTACATGAGCCATGCAGGAAGAGGCTCCTTGCACTTTTCCCTCCTTCAAACTCTGCATGGAAGGACCTCACAGAATCTAGCCCTGTTTGAGGTAGGTTGTAGTTGAGAGCCAAGCTGCAATCAGATTCTAACACTCTGACATGGAGCAACCTCTTGCTGCATGGGTACTATCATTAATGTTAGCTGCTTCCAATAGGCTAAACTGCCCCCTTCAATGCATAGCTATTCAGCGCATAAACCCCTTACACCTCTCCATGGCCTACCTGCAGCTTGTGCCAGATGTGTGAAGCAATTTGCAATCAATTCTTTTCCCTTGAAGCAAGAGGAAACCAGAGGTGAACTGTGCCTCTCTGAAGCATAACTTTCTACCTGCACTGCTCTTGGGATAATACATCAGTGCATTGACCTTCACAAAAGGCTTGTGGAAAAGCCACAATCTAGTCTACATTCTCTAATTTCCCAGTCACATGCTAGTTCTCAGCTATCACCATTATACAGGATTTTTTTTCTATAGATACACAGAAGCCCTTTTATAGCTCCTTCGTACTTTACAAGTTCCACCTTCTCCATCTCCTTTTCACTTGAAAAGATTCGCAGAAGCTGGAGCTTTTTTTCTACAGGCCCCCACTTATGTCACAAAGTTCACAGGAATCCTCCTTAACCCTCTTCATATCTTCAAAAGGTATGGGAGATTGTCCTACAGCATTAATGTTTTGCAACATCTTTCGTAATACTTGAAAAAAAAATCACAAATCAGTGGGAGGCAGCCAGAAATCCAATCCTAGGATGCATGTTCAAAATGTTATTTTCAAAGATATAACTTGGCCAAATCAAAACTATTTTTTTCTGTTACAGTCAAAGGCACTTCTGCTTAGAAAAGTCTGTTTCCCTGCTGTATTACAACTGTGAATTCCCAGCAGTTTTGGCAGGAGAGAGGATTTTATAAAGTGTATTTTATAGTGATAGATCTATCTAGGGGGAAGAGGTGCTTTACCCCCTCTCTCCTCAGACTCCAATATGGTTAAAGAGTTCTCACTCAAAGCTTAAGAAAACAACACAACCACCACTTTTGGACAAAAGCCAACTATAGAAAATATGAAGCAAAACAGTGAAAGTTTTGAGCTGCTTAAAAGATAAGGTAAGAGCAGCAACTATCAGTCTCACTGTAATACTAGAGATGGGGCTGAATGAAAATTCACATATGTGAACACCTCTACCTAGGATCTGGTAGTTTGGAATTCAAATCCAGGTCTGGATCACAGTTTCTTCACTAGCATCTTCTTTTCTAATTTTCAATAATAATACCCCAATGAGAACTCTACAATCTTTGCGGGGTTGGGTTCAAAATTCAGACCTGAATTTGGAAGCCTTAGACATACTTATACTATATTTCATGTGGAATGCTGCATGTAAAAATGAGAGCAGAAATACAGCATGTATTATATACAGCTGTTACTCTCAAAATCTGGTCAGTGGAAAATGGATTGTATGTAGAACGCTCATTAGCATTCCATAGAGAGCTAGTTGGCCCTATTGTTGTTGTTTGCAATTTATCAATTGCATAAAGGAAACTAAAATAAATGAAATAATTTCCTTTTGTTGCTTTTCCAGATAAGAAATTGATGTAATTGGCACACCAATGTTATCAGATCACAAATGCGGGGTCATGGCGTATACAACTGAAAACAGAAAGATGAGAAGTGTCTGCAATATTCTCTTTATTAAGTTGTGCTCCGCACTATGGACAAAGTTTGAGTATCCAGAATAGTCAAAGACCCTTGTCCACTAAGGATCTTGATTCTTAGTTTGATTTCTGTCCAACATTCCTTTAATGAACTAAAAATATTGCACCTACATTTTTCATACCCTGCATTTCAGACACAAATAGCTACCTCTTACATAGATGTGCCCCTGGTTAGTGACCCCCCAAATCTGTTGTCTAAATGAAAGCATTTTATTCTACAAATTAGCTGTGATGTTCTGATTCTGACCTTCTCAGGTTTTTGCAATGCTGTAACTTCTGATTTACACCAACTTAACAATAGCAGATTTAGGGCCAGAGTATTCAATAAGAAAAGATAAAGAATAAGATGTAGGAGAGAATAGACTTAGGACTTCTAAGATTATGTTTGATTCCCTAACAAAGGGGACACTTATTTATGCAAATGGTCCCTGTTCTTTATTAAAATACATAGGCAGGTTCTGGAGGTTCGAAGAGAATTGCCAATGGAGTGACACACTAAAGTTTGATAGACGACATCTGTATAGATGCTGAACTCTTCCTTCATCTTTATCAATCACTAGTACACAAATTGGAAAAGTGAAAATAGCAAGGTTGGGTCAAATGAGTGCATATTTAAACATTTCAAAGATTGGAGGGTTGGGAGCTGCGCTCTGCCCTCATGTTCCATTAATTCACAGACAGCTGTCATTTATCTTTTGATGAAGTTAGAGGTTGTAATACTTGACACAACATATCAAGGCTAATATAGGAAGATAAGAACAATGTGGGCTCAGTTCTGAAAAAGTGAGTGAGTGTATAAAGAGGTTTATAATTCTCCTATTGACGTCTTACAGAGAACTTTGGCCACATTTCAGCAAATACAAATTGGCCAGTTATAGCTTTAAAAAAAGTGAAAGATTTGTATGGGGAATCAACCCTACAATTTCTGTGGGAGTCAATGAGTGTTGTTTGGTTAAAGGCTCATAAAACTTTTTAAATGTTGAAGGGCACTAACCATACCATATATAGTCATGCCAATTCTCTTCCAGAATATGATCTGAGGAAATGGGTCTGGCCCACGAAAGCTCATCACCTATTAAACCATCTTGTTAGTCTTTAAAGTGCTGCATAGTTTTTCCTTTTGTTTTAGCAAGATCAGACTAACACAGCTACCTCTCTATTACTATTCAATAACTTCTTGAGAGCCTGTAAAATAACTTCCTTCTTCAAAGTCCTGCATCTTTAGTAAAAAAGTGAATAATTAAAAATCAGGCCTAAAAAAATAAAACTTTTCATAATATGAAAGGGAAACAAAATAGAAAATGTGTCAACAATCCTAACCCTAAGGGAGAGTCCTTCAGAGGGATTCATGATCCAATGGGACTGGGATGGGTGAAACCTGACTAGGATTGAATTAAACCCCCACGGAGACTGATGGGAGTGAACTGACCTTTGACTTCCATACATACAAGATGGGAAGCGACTGTCTAGGAAGGAGCATGGCGGAAAGGGATCTAGGGGTCATAGTGGACCACAAGTTGAATATGAGTCAACAGTGTGATGCTGTTTCAAAAAAAGCAAATATGATTCTAGGTTGTATCAACAGGTGTGTTGTAAGCAAAACTCGTGAAGTCATTCTGCCGCTCTACTCTGCAGTAGTTAGGCCTCAGCTGGAGTACTGTGTCCAGTTCTGGGTACCACATTTCAAGAAAGATGTGGAGAAATTGGAAAGGGTACAGAGAAGAGCAACAAGAATGATTAAAGGTTTAGAGAACATGACCTATGAAGCCAGGCTTCATGAACTGGGCTTGTTTAGTTTGGAAAAAAGAAGATTAAGGGGGGACATGATAGCGGTTTTCAAATATCTAAAAGGGTGTCACAAGGAGGAAGGCGAAAATTTGTTCCTCTTAGTTTCTGAGGACAGGACAAGGAGTAATGGGCTTAAAGTGCAGCAGGGGAGGTTTAGATTGGACATTAGGAAAAAATTCCTAACTGTCAGGGTGGTCAAATATTGGAATAAATTGCCAAGGGAGGTGGTGGAATCTCCCTTTCTGGAGATATTTAAGAACAGGTTAGATAGACATCTGTCAGGGATGGTGTAGACGGAGCTTGATCCTGCCTTGAGGGCGGGGGGCTGGACTCGATGACCTCTCGAGGTCCCTTCCAGTCCTATTATTCTATGATTCTATGATTCTATAAGCAAAGCCCCCACCTGAAACAAAAGGTATGCTCAAACCCTCATGGGAGTTTTTAATTGAATATTTTTCTTAGTAGGTGTATATGTAGGATCAAATTTTCAAAAGCACTCTGCTCCTGGCAGCTCCCATTGTTCTCAGTGAAAGCTGCTGGAGGTTCCACCTTTTTGCAAATCTGACCGTTAGTGAAGAGACTGGTTGGTGGCTTGACAGGGCATTTCAATTACTGCAGCTGTTATGTAAAATACATCTATATAGACACACTCATACAAAACAATTGCAGCACAGACAGTGGCAGTTCAAGCCTTTCCCATCTATGCCTAGAGCAACATGAGGGCCCTATCTCAGGAAAGGAGAAAGTGGTTCAGATTCCACACTAATTCTGGAGCAGCATCAGCTAAGACCAATCCCTAAAACTAAATGTGCTCTATTTTCCTAACATGAAGGAGGGCCAGTAATCGGTGAAAAGGTTCTTCTGAGAGTTAATGGGATGAAACAGAAGAGGAAACCTCAGATAAAATAACAGTGTGGTCTAGATTCTAATCTCAAGAGTAGTCTTTCAGGGGAGGTGGAATTCTTTAAAAAGCCCTCAATCTTATATTGTGACTTGAGGAGACAGCTGAGTTCAGTAGAGTTGTGTGTGAGTCCGGAAGTCAACTCAGCAGAGAGAGGACTTGAATTTGTCCTATATATCAATACACTAATATAATGTACCCTGCACCTGACTGTTTTGTATGTGCATTTGTGAGCATGACTCTTTGAATATGTCTTTTCTATTTTTAGTTCCTATTATTCAAAACCAAGCCAAAATATAGATAAATGCAGAGTATGGTGGATTGGTCCATGAGGCCTTCACTCCTCCAAATGACTGCTAAATTGGAATAGTTCTATCTAGAAAAGAAAAAGAACATCAGTCTTCATTGCTTTCAACCCAATGCTTTTCATAAGTACCTTTATTTACTGACCATAAAAAAAAATAAGAAAAGTATCTTCTTTAGCTGGGTAATGTTTTTATAACTAGCCCCACAGATTGAGTGAAGAAATGGTCACCTTTGCCCCCATCAGAGTGAGAGAAACTGGTTGTATGCATGCTTGTGATACAAAAGTGAACATAAATATCTCTATTAAACAAGAACACTTCTAAAATATAAAGAAGATAGAGAGCAAGATCCTTTTCATGTCAATACAGAATCCAAGGGTTTTTGTCATTTTACGGATAAAGCTTTGACTGAAAAGAAAGATATATATCCCTCCATCTGCTCATGTGTAAGATTATTTTTTCCAGTGTATGCAGTGTAGATTATTAGAGACAAGGTGGGGGGGGAGAGGGAGTAAAAGCTGAAAGCAGTGTTTTGGGCACACACAAAAATACAAAGCTCCAGATCTTTTGGATAAAAGGCTGTCATGATCAGTTCATGTCAGAACTTGGGCTGACACATTCTTCAGTGTGACATTAGAATTGTCAGAGTTAGCTCCCCAAAACTTGTTTTGAAAAGAGTAGGGAATAATCTTAGACATGGTGAAAACAGTTAAAACACCGATTGGCTTCCATCGAGTTTTACTCACTAACACCAGATCTGAATTTGTTCTGTTGCTTTATAAAGCACATTGGGTTTCTTTCAGGATATTGAAATAAATTCTATTTTACTATTTTATTTGAATCCAACTGCTGGAAGGAACAAATTTTAACACCAAACAAAAATCTGTACATAGGTGATTAAAATTTGATCCTTTTCCTCTTCATATTCATTAAAATATTATTTTGCACATTTGCATAGATAGATAGATAGATAGATAGATAGATAGATAGATAGATAGATAGATAGATAATACCAAAGCATTTCACAAACTATATACACCAGTAGTCACCAACCAGTAGGTCAGTATCTACTGGTGGATCTTGGAGACTCTGACAAGTGATCCTGACTGGTTTGTCCAGGAGGCCACCCAGTACTGGCACTTCATCTGCCTGTCTCCCAACTGCTGTGCTTCTCCTGGCCTGTGTCTTGGAGTGCTCCCTCCCCACCCCTGGGAAGCTCCTGCTTTCAATAGCAGGGAGGTAGAGGATGAGGAGGGGGGCACTGATGTCAGGGTTTTCCCTTCTCCACACCTCTGTAGCCCATGTCCACAAAGATGCTGCTTCTTTGACTGACTGTGCTCAACATACTAAAAGGGGCAATGCAAATCTCTGTCATACTCACACCCTGCATGTGCCTCTGTCACTCACACAAACACACTCATTACCCAACCCAACACATGCTTGTGGTGATGGTAGTGTTACTTCTTTTACTGCTTTCAAAGTGTGTTATTTTAGGGTTTTGACTTGTCTGTTAATTTCATAATTTTTATTTTTCTCTTATGCTTAAATGTAATTCTTTGAGTAGCAAGTTCTAAAATGCCTGACCAGGGGTGGTATCACTATGGTAATTTTTAAAAATGAATACTATACAGGTTGAACCTGTCTAGTCCAGCACTCTCTGGTCTGACAACATTCACTTATCCTGGGTGTGGGCAAATTTCCTGCAGCCCCATAAAAAGTTTGTTTATAGCCACTAGTCCTGGCTCTCAGTGTTCTGTGCTGTTATTTAGCTCTAATTTACCCCTAAATGTCTCCTAAGAGCCCAGTAAGCAGTAGAAATGTTGGTGATGTTGCTAGACAATATTGACCTCTTGTGGTTCAGCAAATTCTCTGGTTCAGCACCAGTCAGGTACCAAGTGTGCTAGACTGGAGAGGTTTCTTCTGGTGGTACACATCTGCACATTACCTTAATATTGTTGCACATGACACAATTCATTCCCTTCAATTTTCTCATCCATATGTGGAACACTGGCCAGGCGTCTTTTGCAATTGAGCTCGATATGGAGGCTCCCGCAGCCAAATAGGGAGATCTGTCACTACCAGTTGAGCAGCACAGAGGGACTAAAGCAGACTTGCCCATGCCCTGGCCCTATGCCTGCATCACTGAGGAGGCTGGGCAGGGGTCTGTGCACACTGCCCTTGCCGGCAGGCACTGCCCTCCACAGATCCCATTGGCTGAGAACAGGAAACCACAGCCAATAGGAGATTTGAGGGAGGTACCTACAGAGGTGGAACCGCATGTGGAGCCTCTCCCCCAAGAGCTGCTGCTGGCCATGCCAGCTACTTTCAGGAGCAGGGCTGGGCGAGAGCAGGGGTGAGCCTACTTTGACCGCACTGTACCACCATCCAGGAGTGGCCTGAGGTAAGTGGTACCCAAACAGAGCCCATATACTGAATCTCTGCCCTAGCCCTGAACCCCCTCCTGCAGCCTAACTCCCTATCCCAGTCTCAGCTCAGAGCCAAATTCCATGGCCCAAGACCAGAGCTAGCAGGCCCTGCACTCCAACCCACAACTTGGTGAAAGTGAGTGAGGATGGGGGGGGAGAGAAAGAATGTAATGAGTGGGGGGAGGGGTTCAGAGAAGGTGTGGGGCAGGAGCGGGGTATCAGGAAGGAGGCAGGGCATGGGTGGTTGGCTTTGAGATAGATGCTAGATTGCACTAAAATTCAAAAAGGCATCTTGTACTTGAAAAGGTTGGAAACCACTGATGTCCACAAATCTGCAACAGAAATGCTGTTGGGTTGGTGACTGGCCGCCTGAGAATATGCAGTAAAACTGAAAGGAGAAAGGAATTTTTGCCCAAGAATGTTAGCACAGTGCCCTGGACGGAAATGTTGGTGTTCACAATGAGTAGATAGAAACTTGGCTTTCTAAAGTAGCATACAAAAAACACCTGGGGCCTGATCAAAAACCAATAAACATCTATATACTTCTACTGACTTTAAATCAGGGTTTCTCAATCCATGTGTCACAAGCCAAAATTGGGTCTCCAGAATGTGTCAAAGCGTTAGGTGAGAGGCCAAGTGATTGGTGGGTCAGCTCTTGCTTGGCCCACGGTAGTAGGTTGGGGAGGTTGAGTACTGCCTCCAGCTGGAGTTGCAGAACTTTCCCTGCATTCACTTCTCTGGGGCAGCTCCTGTAGTCCAGTCCCACAGCACTGCCAGGGTTTGGCTCCTCATTCTGGGCATTTCAACCTTGTACACAAAATAGCAACACTGGTCACGTTTGGCCCAACCGTCCCTTCATGATGATACTGGGAGTGGCTGGGGAGGTGGAGGGGGAAGGCTGAGTAGTTAACCAGCCGCCATAGCCTCTGTGGTGCATATGATGTACTAACTTAGTACCTACTACATTCATCTGTGTGAGTGAGAAAGAGTTAGTAAATCACATAGTTTTGCACTAAAGGGCATGAAAGGCACTCCAGGTTTAGAATTGGGTCATGAGCCCAAAAAGGTTGAGGACCACTGTTCTAGATCACACTCATTAAGGACTTGCTGGATGGAATTCATTTTAACTCCTTCACAAGGATGAGGACCAAGCTGAGAAACAAAGGCAGGGTTTGCAGATGAGTACTGTAAAGTAGTCCTGTCCAGCTCCATCTATTACTGTAATTTCCACTTTCTTCCAATAAAAAAAATCACCAGTATTTGTCTTAATATCACATTGACATTTTAGTCATATATTTAGTTTATTTTTGTATAGTAGTTTCTCTAAAATTATGGTTATATCACACATCAATGATTTGAATGTTCACTAGATCCCGCTACTGTGCAAATGGAAGGATGGTCTTCTGTTTGACACTGAAATAGGATTCACAAGATTAGGTCTAAATACCCAAACTTCTATATGCTTCTTCTAAGACCTAGGCCAAGTCACTTAACCTGAGTGATTCAGTGCCCTGTCTCTAAATGGGTCTCATAATACATGCCGTGTCCTACACTTTATAGGTTTTAACTATTTAGGTTGTAAGTTGTTTGGGGGCAGTAAGGGACTCTTGTTACGTGTCTGTAATAGCCTAAGCACAGTGGGGCCCTGATCTCTGTTGGGAGCCTCTAGGCACTGCCAAAATTTAAACACCAAAATTAAATAGTGAATTTAGAACTGGAGCACAGGCACTGACTCTGTAGGTGTTCTGGGACTGGGGGTACGTCTACACTACAGCGCTAGTTCGAACTAACTTAGTTCGAATTAGTTAATGCGAACTAAGCTAGTTCGAACTAACGCATCTAGAACTAAAAACTAGTTCGAACTAGCGTTTTGCTAGTTCGAACTAGTAAGTCCACATTGAGTGGACTCTGAACAGGGCTTAATGATGGCCGGAAGCAGTGCCGGCAGGGCATAAAAGGAGGACTTAGAGCATGGAGATACTGTCTCAGGCTAGCCGAGGGCTGCGCTTAAAGGGTCCCGACCCCCACCCCGGACACACAGTTCTAAGGGGTGCCCCGCTTGCAAAGAAGTTCTGGCTTGGAGTGCCCTGAGTGCCCACACTGGGCACATCACACCACTCGGCCATCAGCCCGGCTGCACTTGCCGCAGGCTGCCATCTGGGGAGAGGGAGTAATTGGGGGGCTGCAGGAGAGCTTCCACCCCCAGAAGCCCGCAGAGCCAGCCCAGTCCTCCCCATCGGGGGCTCGTACCCCATTCCTCCCTCACCTCCTTCCACTTGCCCTTCCCTAGCCCCCCTTCTTCTTGATGTACAAAATAAAGATAACGTTTCTTCCAACATTGACTCTGTCTTTATTGAAAAAAACTGGGGGAGACTGGGAAAAGGAGGTGGGAGAGGGGAAGAGAAAGGCTGGGAGAGGGGAGGGCAACTAACATGATCAGGGGTTGGGAACAGGTCCCAGATGAAGAGAGGCTACAGAGACTGGGACTGTTCAGCTTAGAAAAGAGGAGACGGAGGGGGGACAGGATAGAGGTCTGTAAAAGCAGGGGTTGGGTGGAGAGGGTGCATTCAGAAAAGTTCTTCCTGAGTTCCCATAAAGAAGGACTAGAGGACACCAAAGGAAAGGAATGGGTAGCAGGCTTGAAACTAGTAAGAGAAAGTTGTTGTTCTTGACAAAGCAAATAGTTAACCTGTGGAACTCCTTGCTGCAGGAGGCTGTGAAGGCTAGAACTAGAACAGAGTTTAAAGGGAAGTGAGGTAAAGTGATGGAGATGGGGTCCATGAAGTGCTATTAGCCAGGGGGTAGGAGTGGTGTCCCTGCCCAAAGTTTGTGGAAGGCTGGAGAGGGATGGCACGAGACAAATGGCTTGGTCATTGTCTTCGGTCCATCCCCTCTAGGGTCCCTAGGGTTGGCCGCTGTGGGCAGACAGGCTACTGGGCTAGATGGACCTTTGGTCTGACCCAGGACGGCCATTGTAAGCTCAGGGCTCAGTGTCGGGGGTCTCAGTGGACCCCCTTGATTTTCATGCACACCTGCTCCTGGGTGGCCAGGCTGGCAGCTCTCCTGCCCTAGACGGCCACTTTCCTGTGCCTAGTGCGGAGATCATGGACAAGGTCCACGATGTCCGCACTAGTCAGGAAGATGCCCGCCTCTTGCGGTCCAGGGCAAGCTCCCGGGAGCCGCCAGCCTGGTCCCGGCAAGAGGGGGTGGGCTGGGGGGCATCGGGTGGGTGGCTCTGTGCCGTGCCAGGTGCAGGGTCTGCTAGCTGGGTGCTGGCAGGCTTGCACCTGGCACGGGCACCGTAGCCAGCCCGTGCCCCTTTAAGGGGTCCGGGGCCGGGAGGGGGGCATAGAGTTTCCCTGGTGTTGGCCAGAGTGGCCACCAGGGAAACCTGGGGAGGGCTAGCCTCCCACTAGTTCGAACTAAAGGGCTACACAGCCCTTAGTTCGAACTAGCTAGTTCGAACTAGGCGTTAGTCCTCGTAAAATGAGGTTTACCTAGTTCGAACTAAGCGCTCCGCTAGTTCGATTCAAATTCGAACTAGCGGAGCGCTAGTGTAGCGCATAGGAAAGTTAGTTCGAACTAACGTCCGTTAGTTCGAACTAACTTTCTAGTGTAGACATACCCTGGGGCAATTATGGGAAAAATAGTGAGAGTTCAACAGCCACCAGCAACCCTATGGATCAGCTCCTCCTCGCCCACCAGCCTTCCCTGATGCCTGGCGGGCCCTGATAATTAACTCCTCCCCCCAGTGCCTTCCACTTGCTGCAATCAGGGGATGGGGTGCAGTGGGGGTAGGGCCTAGAGCAGAGCAGGAATTAAAAAACCCCAAGGCTACTTCTAGACTGGCATGATTTTGTGGAAATACTTTTAACGGAAAAGTTTTTCCATTAAAAGTATTTCTGCAAAAGAGCGTCTAGATTGGCACGGATGCTTTTGCGCAACGGATGCTTTTGTGCAAAAGCATCCGTGCCCATTATAGACGCGCTTTTGCGCAAGAAAGCTCCAATGGCCATTTTAGCCATCGGGCTTTCTTGCACAAAAAATTAAGGTGCCTGTCTACACTGGCCTTCTTATGCAAGAATACTTGCGCAAGAGGGCTTATCCCTGAGCGGGAGCGTGAAAGTATTTGTGCGAGAAGCACTGAATTCTTACATTAGAACGTCAGTGCTCTTGCGCAAATTCAAGCGGACGGTGTACACAGCTGGCAAGTTTTTGCGCAAAAGCAAATGCTTTTGCATAAAATCTTGCCAGTCTAGACACACACCCAGAGTTCAGGAAGTCAGCACCTCTGGCTGCTGAGGTTGTTTTTTCAATAAAAAAGAGGACAATTTTGACAACACAATTTTCATGAGAAATGTTCCAAATCTTTGATCTACTCTAGACATAAAATCATAGAAATGCAGAGCTAGAAGGGAATTCAAGAGGTTCTCTCATCCAATCCCCCATACTGAGGCTGTGAACAAAAAGCCTGTAGAAACTGGGGCCTGAACCCAGGATCTCAGGCATGCAAAGCATAAACTCTATGTATGTTATTTTCACGTATTAAATGACTAGCTAGAATAGTGTGAGGCAAATTGTTTGCAATAGGGTGCGTCTAGACTACATTCTTCTTTCAAAAGAGTAATGTAAATGAAGGAAATTGAAAATGCAAATGAAGGGCAGATTTACAAATCTCACTCTTCATTTTCATAATCACATCTGATCGCTTTTTCGAAACAGTTTTTTTTAAGCAGTTTAAATGCAGTTCTTTCAAAAGAAACCCTTTTTTTTTAAAGAACCTTATTCCTGAACAAATGAAGTTTACAGGATTCTTTCAAAAAAGGTTATTTTTTTCCGTCTAGACTGCTTTTTTTTAAAAAAAAAAAACTTTTTCGACAAAGCAATTGGATACGATTATGCAAAGGAAGCATGAGATTTGCAAACCTGCCCTTCATTTGCATTTTTTTTAAATTTCTTTCATTTACATTCCTCTTTCGAAAGAGGAATGTAGTCTAGACACACCCATACTGTCTTCAACCATGGGAGTTTCCCCCATTGAGAGGGTTATCAGGGAATATGGCGTTTCAGCAGAGGAAGCATTTAGACTATGTGGCTTAATTTTTAGGCTTAATTTTTTATAAAAATATTAAGTGTACTGATGGCTCAAGATATTCCCAACAAATAGATGATCCGTTAGTGCCTAACCGATAAAGGCTCAGCTGTGTTCCATATTGCCAGCTCTTTCAGTTTTCTCATGAGTATCACAATATTTTATGTGCAGTTCTTGACATCAAATGATTGTGTGAGAATCTCAACTGTTATGTAAAAAGGAGGAAAAATTGTCTAGGTCTCACAATTGTAGAGAAATGCTTGAAAATGAGGCTAAAGCTCAAACCTCAAAAAGGAAATGAAAGAATGAAAAAGTTACTTTAATTACATAGGTTTTCTAAGCCAATTTCATGTTTTGTTTTGTTTTTTGTTTGTCTTTTTATTGGGGGGGTGTTGTTTGTGTTTGGTTTTTTGTTTGGTTTTATTTTGTTTTTTGGGGACTGGTTTAAGATTTCTGGGTAACGAAACTCTGCCTTGTAGAACATTGTTGCAGAGGTTGTAGTGCTGTGCTGACCATACTTCCTGGGGAGGAGGGAGTATGGCCAGAAGTGAAGGAACATGGCTTCATGTTCTCCTTGATGTCTGCATTTTTGCATGCTGCTGCATAGAGACAAAGAGGGACAGGGACTCGGGAGTGAGTGCTCTTTGTACCCTATCACTCCTTGCATACCAGCGAAGCAGCAAGGCATAATCTGGTACTGTATAATTAGTCAATGAGACTAATTATTACTACAGTGATCCTTGTTATTAGCGGGAGTATCTATAATTACCTACAGCCACAATCATAGCTTTCATCAATAGCACTATGGTGATAACTGCCAGCAGCCTGCAATCCCCTCCATTTTAGCTTGGCTGCTGGGTTCAAATTATCAAGGGTCCTTTTAATACCATGGGAATGTGAAAAAAAATCCACTTACGTGTAATCCAGAAGCACTGAGACCACTGACAAGAGAGAGTGAAATCTGCTCTGCAGCCTTAGCAGAGAGCTTTATCTTAGGGGTAGGCTATAAAACAGTAGTGTTTTGTCAGGTTAACTCCTGGGGCGCTGCCACCACTATACTTACCTGATCTTCAGCAGGCATGGCAACTGCAGCTCCCATTGGCCTCAGATCACCTTTCCTGGCCAATGGGAGCAGTGGGAAGTGGTGCTGACTGGGACACTGCTTACCACAGCTCCCAACAGCAAACCCGCAGCCAACCCGCCAACCCGCAGCCAACAGGAGCTGCAATCACTTGTACCATAGGAGGTGCAGATAAATATAGTGGTGAGGGCGTGCCAAGGGCTAATCCTAGTGGACCCAGTCTTACTCACAGGCTAGTATTTGCTCACATCTGCTTTAGTCCCTATAGTCACAGGTTCATGCCGATGACCAGGGTCTGTCGGCTTTACGTATGTATAGCAGGTAAGTTCCTTATTTCTTTTCTCCTGACTATTAATGTTTTGCAAAGTGTATCACCCTCTGGGGGATTCCAGTTACTGGAGAGAAACTATCACTATTTTGAGGGCTTGTGAACAGGGAAATGGAGTCCTCCCTCCCAAGGTCAGCACAATTTTAAAGTGTTGGGGTAACTTGGAGAGGTTTGTGTGGTGTCCCACAGAGCAATGCTGGGGGAAGCACTAGTTATTGAGGGACAGGAAAAATGCATTGTACAAGTAGGATCTTAGCTATAAGAGCCAAGTTCATGGAGATCTTTGGAACATGGACATAAGCATAATTATTTATTTTCCTAATCTACGCATGTAGGATAGGCTTGTCCATTGTGATGCCTTTCCATAGATGCAGTTCAGAATTCACTTTCAACACAGAGCATCATTGGTATCCAAACCTGCACACTGAGCGTGCTCTTCCTAAAAAGTGCATCCACAAAGTGATCCCAAATGCAAGAAAGCTGCCTAAATGACTTACTGCATTCTAATAGCGTAAATCTGCACACATTACCCACTGGACGTCTTATTGATCCTCGCTACCAAACCTGAAATCATTATTAATAAAAATGTAATGGGGTCTTATAAAATGCAAAATAAGAAGCTATTAATCTAAGTAATGCCAACAAATTGCAAAGCTTATCATAAAACTGAAAATCACTAATCAAACACTGTGCACTTTTCTCATACCAGGAACAGTCAGGAATCATGCATAATGTAACAGTGCAACTGCTAACAACAGCCTCATGAAGATAATTTAAGCCAGAGATGGGCAGGCTCCAGAAATTTTGCCTAGAGAGCAAACTCCTTTCTTCTCTCTCCCCTTTTAAACTAAACATTCTTCTGGCTTTATCTCATCAGCCTAGGTGAGTCTTATTAAAAGGCTATGAATCACTTTAAAAGTTAAGAAAAATATAAACAGCTTATGAATAATACAAATAAAAACAACTAGTGCTGTCTAGAGAGCTAGGAGGGAAAATCCATCAGGATCTGTTGCCAATTGTTATTCCTATAATGGAATGAATTACACTGAGGAAAAGAATTTAAGGAAAGTCCAATGGCAATCCCAAAAGGGTGTTAAGACAGTAATTTGTTCAGGGCAGGGATCATCATGTTTTTTTATGAATGATCACATATATTTACAATTTATAGAAATCATATGTTAATATAATTTCATAATAATGACTAGAATAATAACAATAATTAACAAAGGGCCCACAAAACAGGAGCTGTTTGTGTGTCAGGGCTCAAAAAGAAGCTGGGAGACGAGATGGGGAAAGCTACTGAGATGGCAGGACAGGAATGGCCAGCTGGCTCCAGGCTGGGAAGAAGCTTCTCAGAAGTTTCTGCTGTCATTTCTATGGCACTTCCTTTGTAGATGGTTCCTTGTGCTCCACTTCCAACTCGGTGGCTGGAGTCCTGTGTGATCACACTCTCTGCCTCCCACCTAGGTGCCAGAGCCCCATGTTTTCCCCTGTCCCACCCTGGTGGCTGGTGTGTGCTCCTGCCCCTCTCCCAGGCTGGACTCCTCCACATAGCCCACCATGGCTGGAAGGAGGAACCACGCTCTCTCTCCATCGCTGGTCCAATCTCATGTAACACAATAACCACTCCAGACACTCCTCCAGATCTCACTCTTGCCTCTGTAAGATATTGTGGATCCATGAAGCAGAAAACAGAGAGGGAGGGGCAGAAGGAAATTTAGCCTTCCTGATATTATCATTGTGGAGATATTAGCCTCCTCTGAATACCCTATCCTATCCCATCACTCTTGAACAGAGGCATATACTTCATGCACAAATTGCTTGTGAAGGTTCTGTGGCCTTAACTAGTACGCAACTCTGCTAGTTTTAGTTCACAGGAGCTTATGCAAGCATTTCCCTCTGACTATACCCGTCAGTCTTCCTCAGTCTTGAGGAACACCCCCCTCCAAAAAAAAAAAAAAAAAAAAAACAGGGAAAAAACAGGGAAAAAAATTCTGTTAGAAAAAAAAAGGGCGGGAGACCAAAGTTGTTGAGGGAAAAAAAAGGCTTTTGAGACTTTTTGCCGGTGGCCATCTTGTTTCCCTGCTTCGAGGCTGAAGACAGCTCCCTTGCCGAACCAGGTAAGTAGAGGGAGAGGGAGTCCGGGGAAAAGGGGAGGGGCAGAGGCTGGGCCCGATTGTTGAGTGTATGTAGGGTTGCCAGGTGTCCGGTATTTATGCCTCCTGGCAGGGGGGAAAAACCCCAGAAAATACTGGACATTCTAGGTGTCTGGTATTTTCTGAATTTTTTTTACCGGACAGGAGGTGAAAATACCAGACTGTCCAGGTCAATACCGGACACCTGGCAACCCTAGGGGGAAGTGTCTACCCCCTCCCCCCCCCCCCAGGATGCAATCCAGCTGTTCATAATAGTGGCAGGTGAGCAGTGCCACTCCAGGGTGTGAACTTTGCCCCTGGCCCTGCCCCTTAATTTTTATATAGTCCTGGTCTTGGGTCCTGCTGTGCCCCGTCTGGTCCAAACATCTCTTGGTGTGGAGATCCTGGATGTAGGTCTCTTCCCCAGGACATGATGAGATCTAGGATCTCTGTACCAGTCTAGGCCAGTGCCCTCTTTCACCCCTACCAGGGGCAACAGAGGATGCTGTGGGCATGCTGGCAGCCAAAGGGGGCACAGAGGGGGCACTGGGTTCAGTCATGGTTCCTCAAAAACAGGACGCTGTTATGTGGCAGGGGGCTGGCAGGGTCGATGTGCTGACACATGCCCTTTCCCTTCTGCCTGCAGCTTTAAACTCTGCAGGAGCAGGGGAGTTGTCAGGTGTGACCAGAATGACCACAAGGGTAGCTGTGAGAGGCCTCTGGAAGCCAATTATTTTGAAATAACAGCAGCTGAGCATCCAATAGTTGTTGCTATTTCAGAACAACAACTTCAAAATAAGCATTATTCCTCTTGACAAGCAGGAGTTATTATTTTGAAATAACCAGCCCATTATTTCAAAATAACAGACTGGGTAGTGTGGACACTCGCCTTGTTATTTCGAAATAAGGGGAGTTATTTCAAAATAACTCCCTAGTATAGACCAGGCCCTGTGTAGATGTACCCTTGGAGAATCTAGACTGAATTTCAAGCTTATAACAAAACCCCAAATCAGATGAGCTTTGGATAGCTTTGTAATTAACAATAAAATAATAATAATAATAATAATGAAAAGCTTCATTGGCACTTTTCGTCTTTAAGCCATGCTACAAATATTATCTAGTTCACCCTTAGCCATTCCTGTGATGTGTAAAAGGGCTGTTATGGCTATTTGACAAAAGAAAGGAAGAATATGATTGGTTTTAGTCCCTGCACTGATAATATTACTCCCAAGAATGTCAACATACTTATTACTTTCATTATATCCAGTCTTGCAGATTTTTGTGATTTTATTGCCAGTCTAGCAAAGATTGGGGTTTCTTTTTAAAGCTCCAGTGTCTTAATTCATAGAAATCTCAGATTTCTTTTAAGTAAGTTTATAGACCTTGTGGTTGTGGTGAGAAACTAGAAACCATGACCTGAATGACCTAAAGGCTTAAAACCCAGAAGGGAAAAAAACCCCTCATTTTAATCTCCCATTTTTAAGACAATGTCATGATTTTTTGAAGGGGGCTGACTTGTAAGTTTTGAATGGTTGAGACTGACAAGATATTTGTTTTATAATAGTTCCTCAAGGTTCCAAATAATATTAGGACCCTATTGTTCTAAGCCCTGGAGATGCACGTAATAAGAGAGTCACAGTCATCAAAGAGTTTATAATACACAAAGAAACAAAGCAAAAAAATAGATAGAGAAGAAAACAGTCAGAGAGTTGTTAAGTGTCTTGTGTAAGATCCCACAGCAGGTCTTTTGATTTCCAGTACAAAGCTTGATCCATTGACTTTATATAAGAATGACCATGGTGTCAGAACAATTGTCCATACAGCCCAATATCCTGTCTTCAATTCTTTATTATTGTTTCAACCAATTTGCCTGATACTGACATTAGGCTTACCAGCCTGTAATTGTCAGGATCACTTCTGGAACCTTTTAAAAAATTAGTATTATATTGGCTATTTTCCAGTCATCTGGTCAGAAGCTGATTTAAGCAACAGGTTACTTTACACAATGAGTAGTTCTGCAATTTCATATGTGAGTTCCTTCAGAACTCTTGGGTGAATACCATCTGGTCCTAGTGACTTATTACTGTTTAGTTTATCAGTTTGTTCCAAAACCACCTCCTCCTGATACCATTTTAATTTAGCTCTGGACTGCTAAGTATAAATAATAATAATCACTGCTTGAGCCCAGACAAGCACTCTCAGTTCATACCTTTAAACATGAGTCAATGTGAAATTCTCTTTCTTTGGCTTTCCCCCACTGGCAATTCAGATAAAAGACACTCTTCCTGACTGGAATTTGACAGGCACAGGTGGTACCACCAGCTGCAGGTTTGTTCAGTGCTCTTGGCTCAGCAATTGCTCTTGTTCTTTTTCAGTGATGATGAAGCAGCAAAATAGGAGGAGGAAAGCAGAACAGACCCTTAGGGTACATCTAGACTACATGCCTCTGTCGCCAGAGGCATGTAGATTAGGCTACCAGACATAGGAAAATGAAGCGGCGATTTAAATAATAGCTGCTTCATTTAAATTTACATGGCTGCCACGCTGAGCCGACAAACAGCTAATCAGCTGTTTGCTCAGCGCGATAGTCTGGATGCGCGGGTGTCGACATCAAAGGTATTTGTCGACCATCCAGGTATTCCTCCTGGGATGAGGTATACCTGGGTGGTCGACAAATACCTTTGATGTCGCCACCCGTGTGTCCAGGCTATCGCGCTGAGCCGACAAACAGCTGATAAGCTGTTTGTCGGCTCAGTGCGGCAGCCATATAAATTTAAATGAAGCGGCGATTATTTAAATCGCCGCTTCATTTTCCTATGTCTGGTAGCCTAATCTACATGCCTCTGGCGACAGAGGCATGTAGTTTAGATGTACCCTCAGTGTTCTTGTTCAGACATTTAGTAACCACAGTGGGAGTACGTCTACACAGCAGCATTATTTCGGAATAACGTCAGTATTGCACATCTACAAAGCAAGCCTGTTATTTTGAAATACATTCAAAACAACGGGCTTCTTACTCCTACTTCTGTAAACCTCATTGTATGAGGAGTAAGGGAAGTTGGAGGAAGAGTGCTCAGTTTCAAAATAAGTACTGTGTAGACATGCCCAAATTCAAAATAAGCTATTTCGACTGAAGCTACACAATTAGTGTAGCTCAAGTTGCATAGCTTATGTTGAGTTTAGCCTTGCTGTGTAGATGTGTCCTGGGTTGCTATTCAGCATTTATTCACAAAATACAATAATAGGTTATTTTTGCAGATCTTGATCATACATCACTAACTGCACTACAGATGGGAGTTTGTCACTGAATCCTATGAGAGCAAAATTGGGCCCAGAGAGCAGGGGTACATTTTAGGAAGGGATGGGTAAAAGAGTTTGGATGTAATAAGAACTGACCAAAAGCTGCATTTTTGGGGAAAAAATGAATTGTGAACATTTTGAAGTTCCAAAATATTTCATTAAATGCTCATTTTATTTTATATGTTCATGTTTCTCTTTCCCCGACTGAACTAGAGGTATACGTGACAAGATACTTTGAGAAATTCTATTTTTCTGGTATTTCCATCCATATGTCTGGGATCTGAGAGCACATGGAACTCATGGCATTAGGAGAACAGCTACACTGCAGAGCTATTTTGGCATATCATAAGTATCCCAAAATAGCTATTCCGCGTCTATTGAAGCAGCCTATTATTTCAAAACAGATTTCGAAATAACAGGTGGCTTATTCCAACATCCTTCATTCCACGAGGGTTAAGGGGAATTTCAGAATAGTGAGTTATTTCAAAGTGTGGCTCTGTGTAGACTCCTATTGACTTCAATGGGGGCAGAATTTCATCCATACCAACTCATTTTGCACTGAAGGGCTCCAGCTATGACGATCTCCCCAGAAGCAACTTATGCACTCTAACTATCCATTAGCATGGGAAGGCTGGCTGCAGTACTTATTTGGAATCGTGTGCTGCAAACTTAATTGACCTACAAAATCATATACTGTGAACTTGACTGATCATGAAATAGCTCTGAGACTGGCCTACTCAAATTTCTCTGAAATTCTGCTTGGCCCTTACTATATTCTGGAAGAATCTACTAGAATTTTCTTGAAATTCAGCATGCTTTGATAAAGAGTCAAAGATTTATTTGCACTGTACCCAAGAATTATGATACATAGCAGATAAACAAGAGGGGAGCTTTCCCTACTTCCTCTTTTCAGTATCATCCATATCTATATGCAAAACACCAAATAAAATAGATCATGACCCCAAACTCTCATACAAATCATTTTATGACTGGAGATTTTAGATAAGAGGCATGGTATGAAGCCAATTAGTACTCCATCATTGAAGATCAGACATATAAATATATAAAGATCTGGATATGGCTTTAGATATTCATAAATTGATTTTTCACACACACACACACACACACACACACACACACACACACACACACACACCAGTGACAGAATTTAGTCTTTCATATCAAAGTATTTTCAACCCCTGTATTAGGAAAACCTTTTTATAAATGTATGTCACATGCAACAAACATACAAGGTTTTTGTAAAGTACATACTTAAGGCCAAGCTCTACCCATTTAAGATGGAGAGTTTATGAAGTGATGATTAAAAAATGAATTAACTGTTAGAATTCATAAAGAAAGTGATAGAAAAACTTATATTTAAAATATTACAATTTAGTATTTAAAGTAATGGTATGCCTTTGCCTGCAATACAAGTTTCATTTCTGGTCACCAAATTTCAAAGGTAAAGTAGAAGTACAAGGAGTTCAGAAACAGATAACACCAGTGATTAGAGAGAGACAAGATAAGTGTGAGGTAATATCTTTTATTAAATCAACTTTTGTTTGTAGAAAGTACAAGTTTTCAAGCAGTCCAGAGCTCTTCTTCACATCAGTGGTAATAGGCAAGGAAAGGCTCTCTGTATGAAGACAAAGTCATAGTTTAGAGAGGAGACCCAAAAAAAGGGTATATAAAACCATGGCAGGCATACAAAGGGTAAATGGGAGCTATTGTTTCTACTTCTGAAAAGAGGATAAGGACATATTCAAAGAAAGGTAATAAATATAAAAGTGAGACAAGGAAGCATCATACCAAATAAGATGAGTTGTGGAACTCATTGCTATAGGATTTCATTGAGGCCACGAGCACAATAGGATTCAGAAAGGGATGTTTTTTCCATTAATGATGAGAATATTGACAATTTCATTTAAGAGAAAACATTGTTTTAAAAGGGATATGAGCTCTTATACATCTGTGCATACATCAATATCAGAAAGAAACTTCCTTTAGGGGAAGTATTTTTTACTTCAAATGTTTTCTGCAACGTTTTCTGAGTCAGATGGTACCATCCTCTATCAGAGATAAGATACCAGACTAGCTGGATCACTGGTCTGATCCAGTATGGCAATTCCTGTATTCCTAAATGTTGACAAAAAAGTGTTTTATGAATTCTATAATGAACAATTTAAGTTTTACATTCTACTACTATCTATGATTTATATGAGAGTGGGGTGTATTACACTCTTCCCCCCCCACCTCTTAAGTTAGTGAATGTGATGAGTGATATGTCAATAGGTAAAGAGTGATATTTTTCTGGGAGAGAGGCTAACCTGATTTTTCCTTGTCTCCTCCAACCTTTTTTCTTTATATACCAAACCTTCTGAAACATTTTCACCATGGCTCTGATGCACTTTGTACACTACTTACAGTATTTTGTTCATAAAGTTTGATAGGAAATAAGTATTTCTATCATGTATCGTTAATGGCCAAACCATTCCAGGAGACCCATCTATATTCTAATACTATACTCATTACTACAGTATCTGAATGCTTTACAATGAAAAATAAGTTAAAAGTGAGAAAAAATCGTGTACCTCTTGTTTATGATGTGTTTGGAAGCTTTTTGGTCCTAATGACTTCATATATACATGTGTATATATAATATCCCCATATTTTAAAGTATATATATTGTTGTGATTCCATTCCATGCTCCTAACAAGAGCATGTCTTTGAGGATGTAGAAATGGCATTCATTAAAATGAGATTTTCAAGATAAGACAATGCGGAACTGCAGACTTTCAAACCACAAAACAAGGCAAGAAAACATATATGTATATATTATTTTATGTCATAGTGAGTTATATATCTTTGTATCTCATTGTAGAAAACAATATTTGTGTCATTAAAGTCTAATTTGCAATAAGCACAGCTCTATTTTAGCATTTGATCAAACTCAACTGTTCTTTAGTGTTAGGTCCAAACAGTTTCCCTATTGATTGCAATGGGGGCTTCAATAACATTTAAACACATAGTAAATACCAGGCTCTGTATGCTCTCTTATTTGTCATTTTTCCATATTTGTTTGTTTTGTTTTAATGAACATGTTTACGCTGTGTATTGAAAAAATGCCTTTTCACTTGGCCTCACTGCTCTTGTTTCAGGTGGGTCTCTAATAGCTGGAGCCAAACCTGCCATCACTGGGCACTCTGGATTCCCTTTGGCTTTAACTCTAGCTGCACAAATGGAACAGTATTAAGCTATAGCTTAGTAATGATCCTATTTGTCAACAGTAGAGCAGAGGAATAGTGAATTATCCAAGCCCCCTTCCCCCCCCCAAAAAAAACTTGGAGAAGAAACCAAACCATTTTATTTTCATTTACTAAGTAAATTGTTGTAAAATACAATTCAAATATTGAATCCTTTTCTTAGCTTAATCAGTCCTTTAATATCTTTTGCTAATACATCATCTGGGTGAAAATTTAGCAGAAATGTTGCCACGCAAACTGAGTGATCCCTTGAGTTAGGGTGCATGTTTTCTTTCTGTTTGCAACATTGTAAAACTTTGTTTCCAAAACAGAGAAATAAAAATAACACTAACATCATAGCAGCATTTTACACAGTGAATCAGAGTGCTAATTACTGAGCAAAATCTTTCATCCCTTTTGCAAACCAAATTTTGCAATAAACAACCAGTGACTAGCATTAGAACTGTGATTTGCACACTGCAATGTGCTATAACTTGATGGGATTTTCAGTCTCCTTTGCTAGACAGGGAATGTCATTACTCTCCTGCAAGCTAAGCAAAAGCTATGGGAGGTTTGTCATGCAACATAACCAGGGAAAAGAACTGGGGGAAAGAGGAAAAGGATCTGCACTTCCTGTGTTCTCTAAGCATGATTTTCTGTATCCCATGGCTAATACATGCAGCCTGTGAATTGAATGAGCTAGGTACTAGATGGTGAAGCAGTATAGTATGGTCCTTATATCTCCTGAGCCGTAAGGAATGAGTGAGTAAGCTGTTTTGTACAATAGAATCTCAGAGTTATGAACACTAGAGATGTGAATTGACCAGTCAACCCATTTGGAACCAGATGCACACAATCAGGCAGCAGCAAAAACAAACAAAAGTGAATACAACACACCACCATGTTAAAGGGCAACTACTATAAAAAATAAAGTTAAAAATAGGGACATTTTCTCTGTTAGTTTCATTTAAATCAGTGGTCTCCAGCCTTTTTAAGCACACGATCACTTTTTGAATTTAAGTGCAATCCAGGATCTACCTCAAACCCCAAGCACCCTTGCCCTGCCTCCTTCCCCACCCTTCTCTGAGGCCTTGCCATGCTCACTTCATCCTCCCTTCCCTATTGCCACTTTCACTGGGCTGGGACAGAGGGTTGAGGTGCGGGGGGTGTACTCTGGTCTTTGAACAAGGGGTTTTGACTGTGGAAAGGGCTCTGGGCTGAGCCTGGGGTAGAGGGTTGGGGTGCAGGCTCTAGGAAGATGTTTGGATACAGGGGTGCAGGAGGGGTTCAGGACTGGGGCAGGGGGTCCAGCCAGGCTCCACTTACCTCAAATGTCTCCCAGGCAGTGGTGCAATGGGGCTAAGGCAGATTCACCCCTGCCCTGACCCTGCACCATTCCCAAAAGTGTCCAGCATGTCCAGCACCAGTTCCTGTGGGATGGATAAAGGCAGATGGCTCTGCACACTGCTCCCCATCCATAGGCACTGCCACCTCAGTTCCCACGGGCCATGGTTCCCTGTTCTGGCCACTGGAAGTTATGTGGGCAGTGCCACCAAGGAAGGGTAGATGTGAAGACCCCTTGATCTACCTCCCCCAGGGGCCATAGCAACATGCTGGCTGCTTCCAAGAGCAACACAGGGCCAGGGTAGTGCCCCTCCTCATCCTCCACCTCCCTGCCACTGAAAGCAAGAGGTTCCCAGGGATGGGGGGTTGAGTAGCTCCAAGACACAGGGCAGGAGCGCACAGCAGTGGGGAGACTGGTAGCTGAAGTGCTGGCACTTGATAAATTCCTGGGCAAACCAGTCAGGATCACTTGTCAGAGGCTCCAGGATCTACCCGCTGATCTTGATCTACTTGTTGGTGAATGGTTAAAAGACTTTTTTTTCTGAATAGTAAAGTTGCAAAACTATATTGAATCAATGTTGTAAACATTTGAAAGAACAACAGTGTTTTGTTCAGTTATAAACAACCTCCCTTGCAGATGTGTTTATAACTATGAGATTCTAATATTCTTTAAAAAACAACTAACTCTAAGGTGCCACAGGATGCCTCTGCATTTTTACAGATACAAATGAACACAGCTACCCCTCTGAGACTAATATGCTTTGATGACTACTATTTGAAAAGTCATTTTAAAGACCTCCTAAGACCCAATGATGACTTTTAGGAGTTGCCCATTGATTTGCATTTAAACACTATCCAATTCACCCTGAATCTGCCCCAGCCCTGTACTCTGTTCTACACATACAAGCTCTTCCTCTTGACAATCCATTCCACAAATGTTTTATTTGGACTTGGATTTAGGCGTATCCTGGACACAAGTACAGTACACAGAAAATTGGCACTGCGGCAGTTGATCTTCCAGGGTTCAATTTAGCGAGTTCTGTACAGACTCACTAGATCATGGGTTCCCAAACTGGGGGGCGTGCCCCCCTGGGGGGCATGAAGAAATTCTAGGGGGGGTATGAGGCGATCCAGCCACACACACACCCATCAATCCCACCACAAGTTTTGCTGCTATTTTTTTGGGGGGGGGGGAGATGTGAGGGTTTCTCAAAAATCAAAAAGGGGGCATGATGAGGAAAAGTTTGGGAACCACTGTACTAGATCAAACTTACACATGCACACACACATACACACACACACTGTCTCCTGCTCTTAGCCTTTTCAGGTTTTTCCATCCCAATTGTCTGTGCTCACTTTCTGTCCATGCTCATTCAGTACAACCCCTCCCCCCACACTTTTAACTTCATTACTGATGAAGACAAATGATGTCACTGCAATAACGGTTTCCAAAGCATTATCCAAAGTATTAAAGGGGCATTATACATTAATCTGATTGGTTCTATTCACTTTATTTACCATCCTAAAAGAAATTGGAAATTAGATTTCTTTTTTTTTTCCCCTTCAGAACATATATTTTCCAGGAAGCTATTTCTGTATGCTTCCTAGGTGGCTGAGCTCTTGCAGTAGAATACAGGGCGACCCCTACTATAAGTCGCCCTGGTATACATCCGTTTTGCACTAAAATCATTGACATTTTCAGGAACTGGTGCTTTATAGCTCCCATTCCCTGTTCTTAAATAGCTCAAAAAAACCCACCAATTTGCACAAATGGAAATCGGCTGCGGGAAAAAAATTCCCCACTCTAGGTTGTTTTGCTACAAGTCCACGTTTTTCAGAAGGTATCTTGGACTTATAGCAAGGACAACCTGTAGTGGTCTAGCTCTGTGCCATCTACTAAGCTTTCTACGATATCACACACAAACAATTTACAGTTTTAGGGCTAGCCGCTAGACTATGCATTTGCACTGTATAGCTGTGTTGCTCCAGAAGCAACACAGGGAAAACTGATACCTTAGAAAACCATGTTAACATGTTTGCCCCTTTCTCCAAGGGTAATGTGATACTGGCTCTTACTGGCAGTGGATTACAATTTCTTGCTTGTACTCCCCTTCTCCCCCATCCCATGCTAGCTCAACTAGCCAAGACAGAGGCTGTGGGAAGCTCCTAGATTCCATCCGCTCACTGCCCTTTCCACCTACCTTTTCAGGCAGGCAATAGGCACTTACTGTTACAGTCCTGGCTCCAAGCTCTGGCAAAGCCATGCAAGGGTGTATCTCTTATGCTCCTACAAACTTGTGTAGGCCAAGCCACCATCTGGCCCTGTGATATAAGCCAATGAACCATTACCTCAGGAGGCCTAATGGCAAGGGGACTTCACAGGCAGCCCTTGCTGTGATCAAACTACCCTTCTTGTGCCCTAATGCACAGGAAAGATTGGGAGGCAAATCAGTGCATCCACAATTACAGATTCATTTTCTAGCCCCACCCCCCTCTTCCTAACCCATTTGAAAATGTGGGTGGATGCATGCTTGCAGCATCCACGGTGTCTAGTGTGTCCCTGGACTATGGGTTGGGGAGAGAAATTGCCCACACTTCAAATTCACAGTCCCTGTGTCATTCCTACATTAAGAACCTATTAGCATTCCCCTTCAAGTATCTCAGTGTGTTATTCCCCTTTCTCCATACCACACACCATCTTATGAAACATCTGCAGTCATTTCTTTGCTCTTGAAAGCATTCCCAGGCCTGCTTATTTTGAGACAACTGCATGATCTGATGTTTTGACATTAAAAATCCTTTGGCAAGTCAGTAACTCAGTGCGCAAAAACTGAATCAGCCCTTCTTGAAGATTTATTGTTTTAGGTCTTTCATATCAGATATCCATTCACTTTGCAGAGCAGCTTCTTTTAATAATTCCACTCAGGCTTTCAGCATTGCTGCTGCCACTGCTGCTCCTGCACTATAAGTACAATCAATAGCTGGATGGACAAAAATTAAATCATTTAATGGATTTCTGGTTGAGTTGATTTAGGTCACAGGGTTGCCCACTGCTTCTGGCAGCCAACATGATTTCATATTCTTGTATTGTCATAACAATGCACATTTCCCCTTGGTTACTATCCTGTGGCATGTCTGAGCAGAGAGTACAGCTTAGCTGGGGTGTGTGAGGTTATGAGAGGAACCTATGATAGCTACGGTCACAGGCACAGGGGTCTCACATCAGCTTTCTTGGTTATTACAGTAATGGCTATCAGAAGTGTTTGCCTAAAAACATATTGCTTTCTTTCCCGGGAGGATAATACTGTTGAAAACTATACCTGTTCTGCAAGTGTGCACTCTCAGCTCTTTCCTGCGTGAGACTTAGAATACAGTATGTTCCTTTGCATGGTATACGCAGTTGCTGACATTGAAAAGTTGCATTTACCAATTATTACCGCACCCTGTTACCAGAGGTACTTCATTTATTTTCTCTCCTACATTTAGGGAAATATATAAAAGGGTCTCTGGGTGGCAAAACAGCTCTTAGCTTAATGGGTCCCCGCAGTGCACACTCCTGGGGGGACAAGAGACTGCCTAAAGATTGGCAATCTCTAGTGGCAAAATATCCTACAAGATGCTCTAATTTATGCTGCGGGCCAGGCTAGTTTCTACCTAGAGGCAGGATCAGCAAAACACAAAGGTGGGTTAAAGCCACATTTTCTCCTCCACCTAAGCATGCTTTAGGCAAACGAGAAAATCTATAAATAGTACAGTGTTCTATTCACCCTCACTCTCCAACTCTTACTCCCAGCTTTTCTGCAGACAGAAATCCAATACAGGGAAGGTCTGCCCAGAGCTGGGTTTTAGCAGCTTAAGGAGCCCACTCCCTTCACTATGGCAAGAGGTCCTGAGCTGGATGAAACACCTGAGAAAGCAGATGGTGCTGGAGAGGACAGTAGTAGCTTGCCAGAGCATCCAGGAGTACCACTATTATTTCCCCTCAGCCAGGAGTCCCACATTATCGTATGTGGTTGGGATCGTTGCCCTCCCCGACAGAAAGCTCTGAAAAGAATGTGATAGACGCACCTGGTACAGCTATCGCTGTTGGCACAACAAGATGTAATTTGAACACACAACCTGCCATCAGTGAGGATAGTGAATCCAGCCCAGAATGAGCTAAACATTATGGTCTATTGGAGCAATATGTAATCATAAACTTGCATTATACCTAGTCATGAATTATTTTTACAGAGTATTTTAACTACTCAGTCACATGCAATGGCTTGGAGTAAATAGGCGTTTTAATCTGTTTTTAATTGGCATGTTATACTTCTGAATCAGGAATAAAAGGAATTAATACATGTTACAAAAATGGGATGGGATCTCAGCTAAATTAGAATAAAGGCATTATAATATATGAAGTAAGTGTTCACAAATTAATTTATAAATATATCTAATCATTTACCCACCAGGCTGTAACAGCTTGTTGTGCACCATTACAATTTGTCATGTAAATAAATATTTAGATACAGAACAAAGCTAGAAAAAAAGAAAATAAGAGTGTGTAAATTGCAGTAGCCTTAAGTATCATTCATGTCTTTTGTAGCTGTTACTTTTTAAAAATCAACGCTGTTCTCTTATTGGGGAAGCACAAGACAGTTTTACAACTGACCAATTTAATTGCCCTTGAAACTCTTATAATTTAAGATGAGCTAATTAAAAATATCAGGCTGGATTCTGTCACATTTACACCAACTCACACTCTAGTCTATATATGGGGCATTCTGACTGCTTTGCAACAGTGAAATAATACTAAGCTTTAGGTACACATATGACCCCATTGACCTACTACCCAGGTGCCACCCAATCTTTAACTGTATTTATCTTCAAAAGAAAAAAAAACAGTTGAGATGTAGGAAAGTTCTAGCATCCCCATTTTACAGATGGAAAATGGAAGCCCTGATCCCCAAATGTATTTAGGAAGCTATCGCCCTTTGATTTAGGTGCCTAAACAGCTTTGAGGATCTAGGCCAAAGTTTCATAGAAAATCTGTGGCAGAGTAGGTACTAGACATTTCCGAAGCCCTAGGCTAATGCCCTAACAACTATTCTCCCATTTTTTTGTGCTCCATCAACCCCTCTCTTTCCTCCTCTCCATTTGCCATACACCGGGTTCTACATACACACTTCTCCAGTGCTATGTCGCTGCAGAGATTCCTGTTACAATGGGAAAATTCCCAGGTCAGTTATCTTGCTTTCTTAGCTGATTCAGATGGGGGTAACTATATTTTTGGATAATGTGGGATGTAGGACCCATAAGAATTACAACTGCCCTTATAGCTCCTTAAGTCTCAGTGTTGTAAACTAACACTCTATTCAATATATAAAGAAGTTGAATAGCAAAAATAATATGGGAGAAAGAGAGGGAAAGTTGTGACTAACTGCCCATGGTGAAACTGTCTTCGGTAGTTTCCATGTGCATTGTTTTCAAGAGAACGGATTTTTTTTTCGTGTTCTGTATGTTACCATTGTTACAGCTCTTCCAAATTAAAAGAAAGGAGAAACATTAGAGTCTTCAATAAATATCTGATTTGATTTGTGCTCTGCGGGTGACAGATGCATTTAAATATCCCTGAAAGAGAGCGAGTGAGAAATTCCCATTAGAAATGCAGTGTGCAGCCTTTTAAACCAGTACAAGTCTTGTATCTTGAGACCATTGTTGAACATTCATATCAGCTGGAAACTCTCAAATGAAGCAGAAGGAAAGGGCTCAACCTCTACTAAATCCTGATCATATTTGTTGGGAATGCTACAGTGGCCTTCTCCCATTTTATGCTGCATTTTATTCATGCCCCCCCCCATGAAAAAATTGTCTTGTGTAACCTAAAATTGCAAGCAACATATTAAAGAGAATGGTGTATTCCTGTGAAAGTGTGCATGTGCGCATGCATTTTAACATCTAAATATAGTAAACAGACTTTTAACTGGGGTAAATTGACATACAATAGTTCCACGTAAGTCAACATCCCTAATAGTAATCAGCCCCAATAGAAATTGAAGTCAATGGAGTTACAGTAGTTTACATCACTGAAGATGTGACCCAGATTTACTTTAAACATTTTAATTCATCCTTTTTTAAAAAATAAGTGTGACCTTTTTTAAAATGTCCCATGCTTCTAAGTCTTTTAACAAACTTACAGTAGTTAACACACAACAAATTCAACACAAACTTTTCACTCATTTTCACTTTACTCATGTGCACACTAGGACAAGTTAATTGCAGAAGTATCCCATGTGATTAGCAAGACCATACATCCTGTTTTGGCCAGGATAGTCCCTTTGTTAAGCCCTATCCCAGTTATCATGACTTTTTTTGGCAAAACTGGGTATTTGTCCCATTTACTCTTGCCAGCCAAGTGACAGTTGGCAAAAGCAAACAGAACAAATACTAAGTTTTTCCAGATAAATGGGGTGCGGTGGCTAGAGGCTCATGGAAGAATATGTGGGGGCAGGAGGGAAGAAGTAGCAATTCCAGCCTTGAACAGCTGTGCTTAGGAGAGTAACTGGGAGCAGCCCCACAGTCTAGAAGATAGATTGGAGGCAAGCAATAGGGCCTGGCTAAGGTGCTGATTCTGTTGGGGATGGGACATCTTGGGCCAGCCCGGTGTGGTGTCCCTTTTCCCTTTGGGAAAATATTACCATTCCCCTCAGGTAGGATGATAGACTCATGTATTCTGGATATATGCTGTTTAGGTTGCAGTATTAAGAGTCCTAGATAATAGAGTGGGGTCTGAAGAGGGGATTTAAAAAAAAACATCAGTGTTTCAGACCAGGAGTAGGATGGGACTTACAGCTTTTGGGCTCTTTTACTCGCTCAGATTTTGGGTCAGACACAAGTAGTTAATCTGAACAGTGAATCCAGAATATGCTATAAAATGAAAGAATTAGCCATTTACTACCAGTATTATTTACTATCTTTATTAGAGCAGTGCCTAAAGACACCAAACTAGATCAGGAATCCTATATGCTGGGTGTTAATAAACCAAGGGCAAATTGTGACCTTGCCCTAAATGCCTGTACGGGGGTGTTTGGCAGTTGATCTAATAATTCTCTGTTCATAAGTAAATAGTGGACAAGGTTTCAGTAGAAAGGAAGCCTGAGTTTGTAGCATCTTTTTGTAGGTTTTGTAGAACCCAATAATGAGTAAACCTCCTCTAGCCCCTGCCACCAAAGTTAAGAAATGGGACTTCTCACTTGACTTCTAGCCCTTTGAAACATTAAAGGGTCATATTTTCAAGCTTTGGTGTGCAAGCCAGCGGGCCAGAAATGTTCCTTTTTTTTTTTTTTTTTTTTAAATGTGTAACAACTGATTTTTTTAAAAGGGGGAATGACCAGTCCTCACGGAGAAAAACACCAAACATCACAAGGTTTTCAGTAAAATCAGAGTTGGCAATAATGAAGATACGTAAAACTTCCTATATGTTGTTCTTTATGTGACATTGAGAAGTAAGGCAATAAGGCACTACTTTATCTTCTGCCCAACCTACCAGGAACGTGGGTCACAATGCAATGCACAATAGTTCTCACAGAACTGGTCCTGCTTCTCCTGCATAGCTGTGCCTTCCCAATGCACGGATCAGCTGAGCTAAGCTGGGAAGCTCTAAGACTGATGCAAATTACTTCCCTCCCCCCGCCCCCCTCAAGCTTTCCAGAGCAAGAGGGAAGGCAGGAACTATATTGAGACAATCTGGTTCCAGGTCTCCTCTTGAGGCCACATGGTTGCATGTTATGCTTTACCCAGAGCTAGTGACAAAACCATAATTTACCCCTTTGTGTGAAATTAATCTGTGGGGTAAAGAGCTGGTCACTGTACTACTGAAGCCTTGTATTGGAGACTACAGCTGTGAAGGGGAGCATAAATTGGCAATAGAGGACAAGGATGGTGCAGAACAGGAGAAACAGACATAGGATGCAGGTTTCTAAAGAGCCAGTGGCTCCAAAAACCTTTGTAAGTTGTTTGGAATGACAACCTAGGAAACTATTATGTAGCCATGTGTCCTGATCCCAATTTGTAATCCACCCACCCCATCCCCCACTGCTCACCTGACCCCTACATGTTATGATCAGAGCCCAAGCAGTTGGAATTTCTGGGAGAAATAGATCTTACACTTAACAAATAAGATTAATCAAAACAATCAATCATTTTTGTTTATTCTTTTTAATTGTTCTTGCTTCAAAGAACGTGAACTCTATCATGTAAGAAATGCTCTGTGTATGTGTGTGCGCGTGTACCTGTATGTGTGTAAACATACATAGATACATCAATAGCTAGAATTATTTCCAATAAGCCATTTGCTTAATATCAAGCAAAATAGAATTTTCTATAATTGACAAATTAACACAAGTATTTACCGCTCATATGAAGGACAATAGTTTACAATAGGCATCATTGCTGCCATTGTGTAGGAACAGAGTACAGGTTGGATCTCCCTGGTCTGGCACCCTCAAGACCTGAGCTGTCTCAGACCAAGGAGTTTGCCGGACTAGGGGAGGTCAGTGCTCCCCTGATGACTTCCCCGCACCCGGGCTCCTCTCCTTGGGGCTCCCTGCCCTGCCACTGCCCCCCCCCAACACTGTTCCAGCATGACTCCCCACCCTGCTACCCACCCGCTGCCCCAGGGTCTCCCAGGGGTCCCTGGTGGCGACTGCTTGGCCACTGCTGTCCATGTTACCACAGGATGTTTCCCAGGGTTCCCAGCCCAGGCACTTGGCTGCCTCACCCTTCTGCTAGGTCTGCTGGAGATTCCATCCACCCACCTCCACCAGCACCGCTGCCACCCGGGGTTTGCTGGGATTCCTGACTGGGCCCCGCCCCCGGCCGCCAACAGCTCCACTGCAACTGGGGGTTCCTTGGCTGGGACTTCCTGGTCACCTGGCCCTGCTGACACTGGGGGTTCCCCAGCCAGGATGGGAATGCCCAAAATGCCTCCTGGCCCTGCTGATGCTGGGAGGGCCGAGGCAGGGTCTTGGCAGGGCCAAAGCATGGTCTGCCCAGATGCTACCTGGTCCAACCAGGACTCACCAGCCCCTGCGTTGCTCCTGCCTCTGGGGCTCTTTGGTCCAGCAACATCCATGGCTCTGATGTACCATGGATATTGCTGGACCAGAGAGTCCTGGATGTGGGAGGTTCAGCCTATTCAAGAAGTACAACTAGTGGCAGAAGGAAAAAAGAACTGCAAGCAATAAGTTGCATGCTCCAGTTCTGAGATGCCTGTTGTCTCCCTGCATGAAACAGAGACAATTTTGATTCCTACACTGACATTTCCTCAAACAGTTGAGAATAGTTGCAGTGTATTTGTATTAATTACAGGAGAACATTACAGTTATGAACACCAGAGTTACAAATTGACCAGTCAATGACCCACCTCATTTGGAACCAGAAATATTCAATCAGCAACAACAACAAAATACAAACCCAGCAAATACAGTACAGTACTGTGTTAAATAACAACTACTAAAAATAAAGGAAACTTTTTTAAAGATTTGACAGGTAAGGAAACTGTTTCATTTAAATTATGATGGTTAAAAGCAGCAATTTTTATTTTGCACAGTGAAGTTTCAAAGCAGTTAAGTTGGAAACTTTTGAAAGAACAATCATGATGTTTTGTTCAGAGTTACAAACATTGAAGAGTTACAAACAACCTTCACTGCCATGGTGTTCATAACTCCGGAGTTCCACTGCAGTCATGGAATGGTGGTCAGAAGTCTTTATTATAGTGTATGGACTAGACGTGCACCTGGTGGAAATCAGTTTCTCTCATTTTAATTCACTGAAGTTACAGTGATCACCAGCAACTGAGGATACATACATTCAGGTATTAGTATGACAAACGAATCTGGCTTTGACCAGGAAATGTGATGCATGACAAGTGTGTCTGTTTTCAAACTTCTATAACTAAAGATCTACCTTTCTCTCTGTGTCTATTGTGTATATATACACCCCTATCTTTCTAGTGAGATGGATATATTCTTCGGCTGGATCTAAGCTTCTTCTATAGAAGAGTGATATTTAAGACTGAAGTTTTCTGGGAAATATCAGACCACTTCAGGCAGATTACAATAGCAGGCTAGACAGATGGATGTCTTTCACTTTTTGTGCCCGTATTTTAAAATGAAGTGAACATGATTTAGTGCCCTTTGCTTATTCAAATCAGAGATTCATGTGTCAGCTACAAAATATTTCACAAGCAAAAGCAATGTAGGAATGGTCAAAGAAGAATGTAGTATACAGTCATATGCAAGACATTATAAAGTAATGCATAAATCTGTAAAACAGGGATTATTAAACCTCTTGCAGCTATGGCACACATCTTAATGGAGTGATGATTTCATAGCCACTCCTTGTCCCATTCCCAGTAACATGCCTGTGGCATTCCCAGCGATTACTTTCACAGAAAAGAAATCTCTACAGAGGGGATATATTTAGCACTGGAAACAAGGAGAGGAGTACCTTGTGACCAGCCAACTCTCTGCATGCCACCAGAAAAAGATCCACAGATGACACAACAATTGAAGAACTTATGATGTAAAGAACCAAAAGAACTTAATACAGTAATCATTTCAGCCCAGAGCCTTTGGGCATGACTCACTTGGTTGTGGGGAAGGAGGAGGTAGTACCTCTCCTGGGAGGACTGCAGGAAATTCCAGCACGAGGGTCTGATCAGGATTCAGTAGGAGCTTTACCACTGGAGACAGCAGTCACAACGTTCTTTCGAAAAAGGGTATTTTGAAAATGAAACCGCAGTCTAGACATGTTTTTTTAGGGAAAAAAACATTTTCGTGGTTTCACTTTCGAAATACCCTTTTTCAAAAGAACGCAGTGATGCGATTATGCAAATGAAGCACGGGATATTTAAATCCCCACTTCATTTGCGCTTTCGATCTGCCTAATTTACTTCCCCCAGTGGCGTTACCTCCAGACTGCTTACCTCCTCGACTGGAGAATTCAGTATTTGCAGCTGACACCTCTGTGGTGTTTTACCATTCGTTTGTGACTCTTTTGAAAAAGGGATGTAGTCTAGATATAGCCTCAGAGTGGTCATGAAAACAAGAGCTGGCTTTGCCTTATACTGATCATCACTAATTTCATTTGACCCCTCGTCTCTTGATTCTAATTCTCACTACACACCAGTTCTCAGCAATCTGTCTCCAGATGGCAATATTGCATGTAAAGACACATACATTTGGGGGTAGAATATGTGATGTTAGAGTCAAGATGAAAAGCGTATATATTAAAATCCCATCACAATTTCTGTATTGGCTTAGAACAAAACAACCCCTTGCCTTCCCCTGCGTACTGATGCCTGTGTCAACAAGTGTATATAAGCAAATGATCTTTTCCAGCCAGGCACTATAGTGCCCTGACCATCTAACATTTCCCAAAGTGGTGCCGACGAGGGCATTCCTCAAGCAGGGATGTTATCTGTGGGTAAAACATTGCAGACTGCAATTTACTACAACACAGAAGGGCCACTAAGGGTGCAGTTCTCACTTTATTATTTTTAGATTCAACTGAACATAAGACATAGACAGTGTGACCAAAGTAGAAGCCTTTCAAGTGGCAGTACATTCTGACATGTTCCTATGCTGTCCTAAGGGAGCCTCTCTTTTCATTAAAGAGGAACTGAGAACCAGTTTGGGCTGGAGGATTACAAAGTAAAAAAAATAAGCCTGGACTGTGATGAGAAATGCTCCCATATTACAAATCAAAGTACCCTGGGAGCACTGTACAAGTGTACTTTCCAATTAGGGTTGACAAAATAACAGAACAAAGCAATTATATTTAGTTTTATGTTTTTTTCTCTCCCCCACTTCCCCTCAGGCAAATTTCAAAAATATTCCAATAAAACAATCTGGGACAGATTCTGTGTCTGGCTATATTTGTATCCAGTCTTCACTTCCAAGGCCTTTCACAGCATTCTGACACTCTACCTATCATCTCCCATTCATTATCAAGATGGCAAATTCTAATAAGATCCTTTGTGTTTACTTCCATGCTGCCCCACCCTGCATGCTTGGAAGGCATTTCTGCAAATCCCTTCTCTGTTTGCAAAAATTATGCTTCCAATAAAGTTAACAGCATTCCATCAGCCTAGCATGCTGGCCAATAGTATCTAGTTATTTCCTTGGGCTCCTCCCATCACTCTGCATCCATTTGTTGTCTCTTGTTCTGTACTTAAATCGTAAGCTCTCTGTAGCAAGGACTGTATTTTTTCTTGTTGTTTGTATGACACCTGACTCAATGGGGTCGTTCTAGTGCTACTGCAACACAAAGAATAGATAGAAATGAATAATAATAATAGGGCCCAAAGGACTACATTGCTGAAGTTAATGCCTGCTTACACTGAACTTGACAAACTGTAATGCGGAGCAGAAATTTCTGTCCTAGACTTGATCTCTTTTTAATACGGACCTTGAAGAACTCCCATTGACTTCAGTTGGAACTGAGTCAGGTTCTGAAATGGGGTTTGCACTGGTGTAACCCCATGGAGTTCAGCAAAATTACTCCTGACTTACACCCCTGTGATGAGAATGAGAAGAGGGTCAGTCAGTGGGCATAGAGAACATAGACTTTAGGATGCTCAGTTAATTGAGCAATCCCACTGCTCAGACATTACTAAATGCATTGTAATTATGAGATTTAAAAGATCAATATTGCTTTTTAAAAATCAACATATTACTTACGCCTCATGGATGTTGATTGCGGTCTAGCTGCATTGGAATTAGGGGACTCCTGCTGAGCAGTAAATGCACTGAGCTAGAAGGTCATGAAATAGATTGAGCAGTTCTGCGCAGAGGTCTGAGTCATTGCGAATGAGGCTTGTACTTGATGGGCAAACTGCAGAGTGGTTTATCAATTTGTTGTAGTGAGGTCAGTTACAAAAATGTCATGGCTGATGGGCCTGAGGATTATTTAGCCTGCACCATTTTAGAGGTGTTGGGCTAAGGGGCTCAAAACTGAAAAGGGGAGTGAAAACTGCCCCATCCCTCCTCTACATGATCACATGTCCTGAAAAGAAGATGGCAGAAACTCAGAAGAAATAAATTATTTCCCTCACAGCTTTGTCTGTTTGCCACAAGTTGTCAGTGAGTCAGAGTTTTCTAAATTTTTAGAAAGCCATGTAATTTTATGACCTCTGCAGCATCAATATAGGGCATTGCTGGAGGACTCAGAGACCTAATTGTCTCAGTGTGACTGGGCCTGATTCTGTTATCGGTTAAGCTGGCGTGAATGAGGAATAATGCTATTAAAGTGGGTGGAATTACTTAGATGTGAAAGCAAGGTGAGCTCAGAACCAGGCCTATGCTTGTTTAAAATTGTATTAATCTGAAAATAGACAGCAACTTTTACCATCATATTTCCCCCTGCATGGCTATTCCTTAGACCTGTTGTGTCATTCAGCTAAAAATGATATAACCATTTCAGTACTCACTAATGAATAGTTCATAAAGCCCAGAGGCAGTGAACCAGAGAGATGAAGCAGAGGTGGAGAGAGGAAGAACTCCTCCTTTATCTAGCTGTGCTTTTTTCTGGGATACAAATAGTAAATATTATTATTAATTATTTTATTTACTGGCAATACTTAAAATCTGCATTGTCATGTTAATATTTTGTTTCTCAGCATACAACTCAGCCTTCATCCTCTCTCCAAACTGATATCGAGGGCAATCAGTGTTTTGCCCAAGTAAGGATAGCTGATGTGGTATGTTTCATCCTTGCTGAGATGACAGAAAATGCAGTCACTGTTGTTTACCCTAAATGGACTAGCAGAACATATTAATGAATCAAACCAGTTAATTAAATGATCTGATGCACAAAGGTACCTACAGAGTGATTGATAGCCCCAGACCCAAGCTGAATTGCTTTACAGAATCAGTGATTGATGTGAAGTTCAAATACTGTGTTCTCCCCATGTGCGCGTGCATGCATGCATGCCCCGAAAGACCACAAAGCTACACATTGCAGAGAGTAGACAATTTTTTTACTCTCCTTTTAGGCCCCAATTATGAAATAATCTCCTTGTGGGCACGTCTCTGCTGCCTACCCTATTCCCTCAAAAAACTGTTAAAATTCTAGTATTTTGCCACTGTCTACAAGGAACTATTACAAAGGTGGGTTGGGAAAAAGCCAAGAAGGAAGAATTGTCCAGCATATAGGGCACTAATCATCTGGGACTTGGGAGTCCCTAGTTCAATTCCCCTGCTTGACTGCTGACTGTGTGAGACCCTAGGCCTCTCCATGGGCTTTAATACCCCCTTGGTGAAATGAAGTTAATAGCTCTTCCTGACCTCATTGGGATACTGGGAGGCTAAACATGGTAAAGACTGGAAGGAGCTATACATAGGTGTTGTAATGGGGGCTGTATGTTATGTACATTTTCTTTAGACAGATAAATGTGTACAAATGGGATGATGTGGCCCGAATCTTTGATAGCCCTGGAGGAGATGTGTGTGCCATAAATGTTAGGGAGGGCAGTTAGAGAGAAGATAATGAGGGCCTGAAGGAAACATTTATATGTGGGAACAAATAAGGGAAAGTCAAATTTGCAGGTATGTGTACATGTCACCTTCTGCAGCAGCACAGCTGAAATGCTGCAGCTGCTTTGTTGTAGCACTTCTACATGTTCATCTACATGTAAGAGGGGTGCTTCCATCCCTATCCACCTCCCCAAAAGGCAGTAGCTAGCTGATAGAAGACCTAGCAGTGTCTACACTAAGGATTAGGTGTGGATTTTCCCACCCTGAGAGATATAGCTATGCTCAGTAAACTTCACTGTAGGACAGCTCTTTGAAATACTCAATGGGAAGAAGCAACAAGAGTTGGATATTGTGAGGTAAGGGAGTGGAAATAGTTAACTAAGACCCACTCTCTTTGATACAAGTCTAAATGATGGGGAGGACAGTTGTGTTAATATCAAGAAAGAATGGGTGGAATGGAATGTATTTTAGAGGCATAGCCAAGAATTAATACACAAGATACTGATCACTAGTGACTACAGTAGTAAAGAGCACAAAGACAATGAGGATAAAATGGAGACCCTGAGATCTGACCCAGAAAGTGGTTATGAAATAGCTGTTTTGTGAGCCACTTTCAAGGAATGGAGCATGCAGAAGCTAGATGAGAAGGAACATCTAGAAGGCAGCGTTTAATCCTTCAAGCACAGCAGGCAGAGGAGCCAGAGAGGGCAGTACGTGCCCAGGAAGAGAACTGGCAGCATGTAACTTCTAGAAGGGGGAAAAGGCCAGCATGGGAATCCCCCAATGCTATAGAGGTAAGTAATCGCTTTCAGGCTCTCTCCACAGGCTCTGCAGTGCTGAAAGCTTTGGAAGGGACCTCACAGGGAAGAAACCAGAAGGGAACACCATCTACTGGAAGGCATGGGATGCATAGTCCTCAGGATGGGGGTTCCATGGCACCACCCCCAAAAGAAAACAACGGGTGGTGGTGGTCAGAGACTCCCTCCTAAGAGGGACTGAGCCATCCCTCTGCCGTCCGGACCTGAAATCTCAAGAGGTGTGCTGCTTACCAGAAGCTCGCATTCTGGATGTGACTGAGAGGCTTACCAAACTGCTCAAACCTTTGGATCACTACTCCTTCCTGCTTCTCCACATGGGAACTAATGATACGGCCAAGAATGACCTTGAGCGGGTTACTGCAGATTATGTAGCGCTGGGAAGAAGGATCCAAGAATTCGGAGTGCAAGTGGTGTTCTCGTCCATCCTCCCTGTTGAAGGGAAAGGACTGTGCAGGGATCGTCGAATTGAGGACGTAAATGCGTGGTTGCACAGGTAGTGTCGCAGCGAGGGCTTTGGTTTCTTCGACCATGGGACTCTGTTCCGGGCACAAGGATTGTTAGGAAGAGACGGGATCCACCTAACGAAGAGATAAAGGAGCATCTTCGCGGGCAGGCTTGCAAACCTAGTGAAGAGGGCTTTAAACTAGGTTCGTCGGGGGACGGTAACCAAAACCCTGAGGGGAGTGGGAAAGTCGGATAGCAGGAAGAAATGCAGAGAGGAACGAGCAAGAAAGGAGGACCCCTGTTTCAAATGGAGAAGATAGGGCGCTCAACTGGTTACCTGAGGTGTTTGTACACTAATGCGAGAAGCCTGGGCAACAACCAGGAAGAACTGGAGGCCCTGTCCCAGTCCAAGAAATATGATTTAATTGGGATAACAGAGACTTGGTGGGATGACTCACATGACTGGGGCGCTGTCATGGAAGGGTATAGACTGTTCAGGAAGAACAGGCAGGGGAGGAAAGGAGGAGGAGTTGCACTATATGTAAGAGAGCACTACGATTGCTCTGAACTCCAGTATAAAGAGGGAGAAAAATCTGTTGAGAGTTTATGGGTTAAGTTTAAAGGAGCAAACAACAGCAGTGATGTTGTGGTTGGTGTCTGCTACAGGCCACCGAATCTTGTGTAGATGAGGCTTTCTTTGGACAACTGAGAGAAGCTTCCAGATCACAGGCCCTGGTTCTTGTGGGGGACTTTAATCACCCTGACATCTGTTGGGAAACCAATACGGCAGCACACAGGCAATCCAGGCAGTTTTTGGAGAATGTTGGGGATAACTTCTTGACATAAGTGCTGAAGGATCCAACCAAGGGCCGTGCGCAGCTTGACCTGCTCACAAACAGGGAGGAACTGATAGGGGAAGTGGAGGTGGGTGACAAGCTGGGAAGCAGTGATCATGAGATGGTAGATTTCAGGATCCTGACCAAAGGAAGAAAAGAGAGTAGTAAAATTCACACCTTGGACTTCAAAAAAGCAGATTTTGACTCACTCAGAGATCTGATGGGCAGAATCCCCTGGGATGCTAACATGATGGGGAAAGGAGTCCAGGACAGCTGGCAGTATTTTAAAGAAGCCTTATTGAAGGCTCAGAAAGAAACCATCCCGACGCGTAGCAAGAGCGGCAAACATGGTAGGAGTCTGGATTGGCTTATAGGAGAAATCCTTGGTGAACTTAAGCACAAAAAGGAAGCTTACAAAAGTAGAATCTTGGACAAATGACCAGGGAGGGGTTAAATGTATAGCTCAAGAATGCCGGAGGGTTATCAGGAAGGCCGCAAATGGAATTGTGACTGGCTAAGGATGTGAAGGATAACAAGAAAGGTTTCTACAGGCATGTTAACAAAAAGAAGGTGATCAGAGAGGGTGTGCGGCCCCTACTGGATGAAGGAGGTAACCTAGTGACAGATGATGTGGGGAAAGCTGAAGTACTCAATGCTTTCTTTGCCTCTGTATTCAAGGACAAGGTCGGCTCTTGAATTTCTGTGCTAAGTGACGCAAGATGGGATGAAGATGGACAGCCCATGGTGGGTAAGGAACAGTTTAGGAACTATTTAGAAAAGTTAAGGTACACAAATCCATAGGTCTGGACTTAATGCATCCGAGGGTACTGAAGGAGTTAGCAAATGTCATTCAGGAGCCTTTCGCCATTATCTTTGAAAAGTCGTGGAGATCGGGAGACATCCCAGATGCTTGGAAAAACGCAAATGTAGTGCCCATCTTCAAAAAAGGGAAGAAGGACGATCCAGGGAACTATAGGCCAGTCAGTCTTACCTAGGTTCCTGGAAAAATCATGGAAGGGACCCTATGGAATTCATTTTGAGGCACTTGGAAGAGAGGAAAGTGATCATGAATAGTCAGCATAGATTCACAAAGGGCAAGTCGTGCCTGACCAATCTGATTAGCTTCTGTGATGAGGTAACTGGCTCTATGAATGTGGGAAAGTCAGTGGACGTGATATACCTTGACTTTAGCAAGGATTTTGATACGGTCTCCCACAATATTCTTGCCATCAAGTTAAGGGAATGTGGATTGGATAAATGGACGGTAAAATGGATAGAAAGATGGCTAGAAGGCCGGGCCCAGCGGGTAGTGATCAATGGCTCGATGTCAGGATGGCAGTCGGTTTCTAGCGGAGTGCCCCAAGGTTCGGTTCTAGGACCCGTTTTGTTTAATATCTTTATTAATGACCTGGATGAGGGGATGGATTGCACCCTCAGCAAATTTGAGGATGACACTAAGCTAGAAGGAGAGGTAGATACGCTTGAGGGCAGAGATAGGGTCCAGAGTGACTTAGGCAAATTGGAGGACTGGGCTACAAGAAATCTGATGAGGTTCAACAAGGACAAGTGCAAAGTCCTGCACTTAGGACAGAAGAATCCCAAGCATAGTTACAAGCTGGGGACCAACTGGTTAAGTAGTAGTTCTGCAGAAAAGGACCTGGGGGTTACAGTGGATGAGAAGCTAAATATGAGTCAACAGTGTGCCCTTGTAGCCAAGAGGGCTAATGGCGTATTAGGTTGCATTAGGAGGAGCATTACCAGCAGATCCAGAAATGTCATTATTCCCCTTTATTTGGCTTTTGTGAGGCCACATCTGGAGTATTGTGTCCGGTTCTGGGCCCCCCACTACAAAAAGGATGTGGACGCATTGGCGAGGGTCCAACGGAGGGCAACCAAAATGATCAGGGAGCTGGAGCACATGACTTATGAGGAGAGGCTGATGGAGTTGGGTCTGTTTAGTCTGGAGAAGCGAAGAGTGAGGGGGATTTGATCGCAGTCTTCAACTTCCTGAAGGGATGTTCCAAAGAGGATGGAGAGAGGCTGTTCTCAGTAGTGACAGATGGCAGAACAAAGAGCAATGGTCTCAAGTTGTGGTGGGAGAGGTCCAGGTTGGATATTAGAAAAAATATTTTACTAGGAGGGTGGTGAAGCACTGGAATGGGTTACCTAGGGAAGTAGTGGAGTCTCCATCCCTAGTGGTGTTTAAGTCTTGGCTTGACAAACCCTTGGCCGGGTTGATTTAGTTGGGATTGGTCCTGCCTAGAGTAGGGGCTGGACTTGATGGCCTTCTGAGGTCTCTTCCAGGTCTATGGTTCTATGAACATAGGACAGCCAACTCAAGGAGACCAGAACATGCTTGAATTATGGGAGAAGGAACCAAAAAACAGTATGAAGATGAGCAAAAAAAGAAAGCACAAGGTGAACGTGAAAGCTAGGTGTGATTGGAACTGGTACAAAGGCTGACGGGGGTATGAGGGCAAAGAATCTTGGTTTCAATATCAGCAATGAAGGAAACAGAATGTTAAAGGGCTAAGGCAGGGGTGAGCAATAATTTTTGACAGGTGGCCACTCTAAAATTTTGAAAAGTGGTTGAGGACCACACTCTTCTATAGTATTAATGGAGGAGGAGCAGGGTGTGGGATGGAGGTTGAGTGCAGAAGGGAGCTTGGGGTAAGGGCTTTAGGTGCAAGAGGGAGAATGGAGTCTGGGAGGGAGTTTGGGTGAAGGAGGCAATTGTGACCTAGGGCAGGGAACTGGGAAGCAGGGTTTTCGGATGTGACCTAGGATAGGAGGGGATTGTGATTTTGGGCTGGAGACTGAGGTGCCAGATATGGGAGGGGGTATGGATGCATGTGGAGTAATGGGGCAGGAGTGTAGGGCAGAGGGTTGAGGAAGGGAGGGACTGGAGTGCCAGAGGTAGGTTCTGGCCGGGAGACTTACCAGTTAGCAGCCAAACCAGCCTGCTTGCAGAGCTTAAAATGTTTCTGCCTGCTCATCCATGTACCAGGGGGTATGTCTACATTACAAAGTTAATTCGAACTAACGGACATTAGTTCGAATTAACTTTGATAGGCGCTACACTAGCGCTCCGCTAGTTTGAACTTAATTCGAACTAGCGGAGCGCTTAGTTCGAACTAGGTAAACCTCATTCTACGAGGACTAATGCCTAGTTCAAACTCACTAGTTCGAATTAAGGGGTGTGTAGCCCCTTAATTCGAACTAGTGGGAGGCTAGCCCTCCCCAGCTTTCTATGGTGGCCACTCTGGCCAACACCAGGGAAACTCTACTGCCCCCCTCCCGGCCCCGGACCCTTTAAAGGGTGCAAGCCTGCCAGCACCCAGCCAGCAGACCCTGCACCTGGCACGGCTCGAGCCAGCCACCCGATGCCCCCCAGCCCTCCCCCTCTTCCCGGGACCAGGCTGGCATCTCCCGGGAGCTTGCCCGGGACCGCAAGAGGCGGGCACCCGCCTGGTCTACTGCGGACATCATGGACCTCATCCACGACCTCCGCACTAGGCACAGGAAAGTGGCCGTCTAGGGCAGGAGAGCTGCCAGCCTGGCCACCCAGGAGCAGGTGTGCATGAAAATCAAGGTGGTCCACTGAGACCCCCGACCCTGAGCCCTGAGCTTCCAATGGCCGTCCTGGGTCAGACCAAAGGTCCATCTAGCCCAGTAGCCTGTCTGCCGACAGTGGCCAACCCTAGGGACTCTGGAGGGGATGGACCGAAGACAGTGACCAAGCCATTTGTCTATTGCCATCCCTCTCCAGCCTTCCACAAACTTTGGGCAGGGACAACACTCCTACCCCCTGGCTAATACCACTCCATGGACCCAACCTCCATCACTTTATCTCACTTCTCTTTAAACTCTGTTCTAATTCTAGCCTTCACATCCTCCTGCAGCAAGGAGCTCCACAGGTTGACTCTTTGCTTTGTGAAGAACAACTTTCTGTTACTGGTTTGAAGCCTGCTACCCATTCCTTTCCTTTGGTGACCTCTAGTCCTTCTATTATGGGAACTAATGAAGAACTTTTCTTGATGCACCCTCTCCACCCCACTCATGCTTTTATAGACCTCTATCATATCCCCCCTCCATCTCCTCTTTTCTAAGCTGAAAAGTCGCAGTCTGTTTAGCCTCTCTTCATATGGGACCTGTTCCAAACCCCTCATCATTGTAGTTGCCCTCCCCTCTCCCACCCTCTCTCTTCCCCTCTCCCACCTAAGTTAGTTCGAATTAGCGCTGTAGTGTAGACATACCCTCAGTGATAGGTAACATGTCTAGGAGAGCTGGAATCACCACAGCTGATCCAGGTTAAACAGACTTAGACAGAGGAGGACTTGAGGACTGAAGAGATTGGAGGTGTGCTGAAGCTAAGTGTTAAGGGGGTTGGAATTTGTATAGGCAAGTCAAGGTTGAAGTGAGCAGAGTGGAGGATTCAACAGAGAAGGCTGGAAAAAGGAGGAACCAGGGACTACAGTATTAAAATACAGCAAAACAGAAGCTGCAGTAAGTAATTTTCCAGGGAGGAAAACGCTGGTGAACAAGCCCTTTTATGCTTTCAAGCCTTCACTACAAACTTGTTAATATGACAAGTGCCTTGTTATGCTCATGAGGGAAAGCAAGGTTTTTAAGGACACATTTAACTAGTTAGCTCAGCCCAGCAGCCTGAAAGTTCATAGGGTTGGAAGCCATTCTCCATGTGAATAAGCTGTGAAATGTCTTTGAAAATTAAATTTTTAATTACATTTGACATTACTGAGCCTCCTGCTGATGGTATCTTTCTAAAAGAAAAAGTGACATAATTTGTGACAGCGGAAGCTCTATATGAGAGACTGTAAAACAGTTTGCAAGCTACTATTTATTGAGGAATAGACCTCCCACTGCCACTCATTAAGTTGTTTGAATGCACCTCATACCTGAATGATCTTAAGCTCATAACACCCCTCTGAAGTAGGGAACTATACATCAGCTAGGAGACTAATGCACAAGGCAGCTGAATTACTGGCCCCTGGCCCTGAAAGGGTGGCAAATCTGTGGTTATTATGGCCCTTCCAATGAAATGAAGGGCATAAAAAATTATCCTCAGTGTATATCGTCAGTGGTGCAGTGCTATCTCAACAACCCTACCCTACCTCCGGATTGTAGTAGGAATGCCAGGGACAAAAGAGTGTGCAGCAGGGGTGCATTGCATTGCATTCCATTCTTAGCTGCCTGAGGCTACATGGAGGGCTGCTGCAAATTAAATGTAGGCTAAAGCAGCCATGAAGATGCACTAGCTTATGCTTGAAGCCAAAAAGGACCTAGCACAGCTGAAGAATATGGAACACACACCAAGGTGGCTTAAAACTATCTTTGCCTTCTTTTCCCCACTACCCAATTCTTCCAACAAGCACTAGTATTGAGTCATGAAAAATAATTTGTCAGAAGTTCACAAAGGACTTGCTGTCTGATGTGAGCAAATTATTTAGAGTCTTAAGTCATTCTGCCTGGAAAAGGAACCTGTGCATTTCTCCCCCATTGAACAAGGGGGCATCTTCCTGACAGCAGATTATTATTTTTTATTAGTGCATGGCATTTCCTTTGCCTTTTGAACATTCATCTTGACCATCTAGGAGTCTGATAATAAAGTATGTTCCATCACTATAATTTTTTCCCCTCCCATGTCTTTGTTGGCAATGAGACTTAGAAATTTGAAAATAAGGATTTTACCCCAGTTAATTGTTTAATCAAAATCAGCATTTTCATTGGAATCTTGGTGCCTCCTAATTTAAGCAGAGATTGCAACCTCTCCAAAATGTGACGACAGATCCCAACCCACCTCTGTAGGTAAGGATAGCTCCAGAAACATAGATCTTTTCCATTTCAGATAAAAGAATATCTTAGCTGTTAGCTATGTATGGAAAAAACATGGTTTTTCCAAACAGCAAACACCATGTTCAGGCCAATGTGGCCTGAATCTGCTCACACTGAAATCAAAGATATAAGAAAGCTCTTTCATTCACATCAGCTATGACTATTATGTGACGTATAAACCCTCTTTCAATCAACAGGAGTAGGATCAAGTCCCAAATCTATCCTCAAAAAATTGTGTTTGCTTCATTACTACCCTTTTTCTTCAAACATGCACAGTGCATTTATATTAAAGATGTAGGAACACTGGAATCAAAATACTGGACCAGACCTTACTCTGTCAGTCAAAGGCCAGTACCAGATGTTTCAAAGGAAGGTATAAGAACCCTACAGTAGACAGACTTGTAATAGTCTGCTTCTGTGATATTTAATAGTTAGCTATATTACATAAGCCCCGGTTTAATCACTCTTCCAAAATTATAACAACCCAGGAAATACACGAGAGTCTGAGAGTCAAGTCATTTCTGAGCTTGGGAACCCAAAGAAAAGTTGGACAAAAAAAAAATTTCCAAATTTGACTTCAGCATACTTTTATATGCTCTATAACTCAGAAACTGTTAGTTAAAGTGTCTTCATATTTTATAGAAATATAAAATATGGCAATTCTGAAGGCAAGTTAAGATCGAATTCAGCAAAGCATCTTTATTCAAATGAGTACTTATTTTGAAGCATATGTTTGGGTCCCACCAACATAATGATACTTACACTTAAGCACATGTAATATTGCTTTCCTCCATAGATTTGGACTTAAGATCATGTTTCAGTGCTTTCATGAATTACTGTGTAATTTTCTAAGCCAAAATTATAGGTTGGGATAAAAAAGTATTTTAGAATGGAAAATGATTGCAGAGGTTGTTTATCTATGCTCAGATACAAAGATGCACAAAAGAAGAAAGGGGTTCAAAAGGAAGCAATGGCTTATGTTCTCTGTGGTTCCATTTCCTGAAGGGACAAGTGCCTGGCCGTGCACATGTCAGTTTACACCATGTCTACACTACAGATGAAGGTTGAATCCAGATACGCAACACCAGCTACACTAATTACATAGCTGGAGTTCACGTACCTTCTTTTGAGTTTTCCCACCAGCCCCACAGCAGGAGGCAGATGGGAGCAGAAGCAAGAGTACGGTAGCCAATGGGGGTGCACTCTTAGTTTATTTTAGTGAGTCTTAACTAAATTAGACCTGCTAAATCGAACTCCAGAAGATCAATCACGGCAGCATTGGCCTTCTGTTTGGTGAAGACATGACCTAAGAGACATGAGACTTTAAACTACAATTATAGGTAGCTAGAGTGAAGGAAGCAAATCTGAGACCAAGGGTATAATAGTTATTGTTTCTGGATGTTGTTTGTTGTGGAACACCAGTAAATAAGGCATCCTATGTCCCACCAGTATCTCATACTACATGCACAGTAACCTATACAGTAGGACTACAAAGGAACTAAACATGACAAAAATATAAACATGCCAACTCACTGCATCGAGGCAACCAGATTACCTGTAAATGCAACATATAAGCCATTTCCAATGTAGCTAGCAGAGATGAGATAAATTGCCATGCTGGTCCAGGAAGCATTGTGATCAGAGCAGCCATACTGATTCAGTATTGTATTCATCTAGACAGCCTCTGTATGGAATGCTGGTAAGATGCCTTGGAGAAGAGCTAAGTGCCCTTCATTGTGGGTGGCTCTGACACAAATTGTTCTCTGTTTAGTCTTTCATTACTGGGACTCAAAAACCCATCCTAAGAATGCTAGTGCAACTACCTCAAACTCACGCATATATTTACTATACATCAGAGCCAACCATATCATGATAGAGTTATTCAATCATTCTCTGAGTCTTCTGAATCCAAAAGCCAACCACAAATTGCTCTGAACTAATTATTTATTGGTAGTATTATTAATGAATCCACTACTTTGTTCATTTTGAGAACATTTGTTCTGAAGAGGGGATACTAAGAGTTTGTCACTTGAAATAATTCACCTTTTCCTAGAATAAAAGGAAATGTATCTCTGTAACACCATGATATAATTTATATCCCTTTCCGCTAGCATCTCATGGTGCTAGAGAACATTTTCTGCTGGAAAAAGATATATATTTTTTAATCATAGCTGAGTTGCAGCCCAGTATCAGTATTTTGGATGAAACAAAAATCACATCATAAATACACAAAACACAACAAAATTAAATTCTGCACTAAAGAAAATACATAAAAAAATAATTAAAATATGTATTACATTCCTTCTACAAATCTGTCACCTTTCATATCCATCAACAAAAACCACCTTTCATATCCATCAACAAAAACCAATCTAAGATGCAATATGTAGTAGTAACAGACCAGTCTTTCATTAATGCATTACTTAACCACTTTGTAGCCAATGAATAAAATAATAATATATTGTTTAAAAGAGATTAAAAGATAATTAAAATGAACTAGTGACTGATTCTCACCCTAAAACCACATTTTCATAGTTTATTCAATATTCTAAATGTATCCTCAATTAATTTAATCATCAGGAAATCTTTCTAGAGACCACAATAAATTATGTGCATGAATTCACCAAGGAAGACTGGTGGGAAGGATTTCTCAAGAGCACAGTGTACCATAAGAGAATATGTACTCGTGTATAGTAATGTAGATTGGACAATTAAGAAAATTTGCTAAGAAAATGCCTCTAATATTAAGCCTGACTGTGACCAATTGAAGTCAGAGACTGTTTCACTTTTTATTTCAGTGAATGACAGCTTCTGGCACATAGTTATTAACAACAAGATTGATAAAGAGCTCAAAAATGGATATATACAAAGAAAGGAGTTAAATATGCCTCAAGTCAAGGCCTTCTTGATCAATTGCTGTTTGCCTCATATTTACACTTGCAGACATTTCTGGGTTTAGTTATGCTCTGGATCAAAATAACTATCCAGTTTACATCAGTTAAGGATCTGGCCCAAAAAGTTTATAAAATCAAAATTTCAAAATCATTCTCTAAAATTTCTGTGTGAGTCTATTCCTGTACTCCTTACTGAGGAGTAAGTCTTACTCACACAATCTGTGTCTAAGTGTCTAAGCTCTGGTCTACACCAGGATATTATTTTAAAAAAACACCCCTTAGGTCAAATTTATAAGCAGTACATTCACACTACCAAGCCCCTTATTTTGAAATAACAGGCCACTTATTTTGAAATCTGAACTCTTGTTTTCCTAGGGGAATAATGATAATTTCAAAATAGTTATTTAAAAATAGTGTTAGTGTGGATGCTTCAGTGCCACTATTTCAAAATAACTATTCCCCAGAGTAATTCATATGAATTACTCCCTAGCGTTTCCTGGGGCTCTTAGTTGAGGTAAAAGGTCCACATCAATGGAGCCTGCCTCAGACTGATTTTGAGGCTTCTCCTTAGTGGGGACATGCTTTTTGTTTTTTTGTAAAATTGGGAATTATTAAGTTGAATTTAGTTATTTTGAAATAATTTCCTGGTGTAGACATGCCCTAATTGGTTTCTGGGTACTAACATGTACAGATAGTCATGGATTTATAAATTACATTTGCAGAAAATGCATTGATTTCCACTAATAAAATACTTAAAAGGTATCTTGATCTAGGCATCCATGACAAGTAATCAAAACTATGATACCACGAAGTCAAAAGTAGCAATAGCAAGCCAACAACCCTTTGTAAAAGAAACTAGTCCATACACAAAGTTCCCATGTCTTAGCGCCCACAAAAGGCTCAAATTTCCAGGTCTGAGGAAAGGTTGAAAGAATTCAGTATATGTAGTCTACAGAAGAGAATAATACGGGAGACAAGATAGCAGTTTTTAAATACGTACAATATTAGAAGATGGCGTGATCACTTGTGCTGCATGTCCACTAAGGGCAGGACAAGTACTAATTGGCTTCGTTCATAGAAAATGATCTTTAGGTTGCATGTTAGGAAAATTTTCTCAACTATAATTAAGTTCTGGAATAAGTTCCCTATGAAATTTGTGGAATCCTTGTCCATGGGTGATTTTAAGAACAGATTAGACAAATAAGAGTAAAAAATGGCTTAAGTGTATTTTATCCTGCATCAACCTGTGTGAAGGGAACTTGGGATGAGAGGGGGATGGACTTCTTAGGATGCCTTCTAGCCCTATATTTCTATTTTATTTTTCTAAAAGATACGCTCTAGTTCAAACAAGAAATAATTGAGGGAAGTTCTATGGCTTGTGTCATGCAGGAGATCAGGCTGGATGATCACAATGCTCTCGTCTAGTCTTAAATCTATGAATAAATATTTCCTAGCCATCTCCCTGGTGTGCCATAATCAAAACAATACTAGGACATTCCCTTATGTTTCAGAATTTGGGCACTCCAAAAATTCTACACAGATAGTTTTAATTTTTTAGTCACATAAAAGTGGTGTAAATGAGGATGTGGGGTCTGATTCTCCTCGTTACTCCAGGTTTATACTTATCCACTGGCTTCAGTACTCACTGCTAATTTCTCTCTGTTTTAATGAAAAGAGAGTCAGGCCCTCAGTGTAAAGGATACATACCGAAGTAGTGAGCTGAAAGTAGTGAGGGCAAGATAGAAACCATCAAGCAGATGTTCTAGCTCAGTGAAACATTACAAATCAGCCTCATCAGAACATTTGACACAGACTGATGATCAATAATGTGTGTACATGACTGCTAAATTTTTATACTAAAGCACAGGGATTTTCTTGCTGCCTTGATGCCTTTGTTGTCTGCTGTGTACAGAGTTTGGTGATTTCTGCACTGAGGCTTAGTTCACAATTTCAGCCTTCTGTTTTGACCATGTTTCCTCATCACCTGATGAGTTGATGGATGCTGGGACATACAATATTGCATATTGTCCTCGAGCACTTACCCAGGTGGTGGCATATGTTTTGATGGGCAATGTGACGTGTTACAACGAGCATGACTGAGCATACAGGAGCTGGGGTGGTGTTCACATGTACTACACGGCATTGCTAATGGTTATTGATTTGTGCCTTCCACTTTTACCTTCTTCCCCACCCCATTCAAAGCAGTTTATTCTCCTAAGCTATGTCTACACAGAAGTGTTATTTCAGAATAATCAATGTTATTCCAAAATAACATAGTCTGTGTCTATACTACAAGCAATTATTTTAACTCCTGTAACCCTTGTTTCATGAGGAGTAAGGGAAGCCAGAGGAAGAGTGTTCTAACTCGGACTTCCTGCTTGTACGCAGTGCCAAAAGCCAAAATAAACTATTTCAACTTAAGCTACTCAATTGACGTAACTCAAGTTGCATAGTTTATTTCGGCTTTACCCCTGCTGTGTAGACGTGCTCCTACTGTCCAACCAATCGCATCGTTGCATATCTCTAGCCAGTCTCATCACCCAAGCATCTAAGATTCCTCAGTCTAATGGATTTTTCACTCACTAAAGAATATTCCCTAATAATGGATCCACAAAACTCCCACCCCGTAAAACAATCATTAAAAACAAAGCAAAAGAAAGAGGGTATATTTTTTCGGTGCGAATCCCATGCTTTGCCATCAGGCTCCTTTTCAATGTCCATTTAGAGTTTTTTTTATTAACTAAGGGGCTGCAACCCATGCTTGCTATACTCACCAACACCCCTCTCTCTGGTGGCTTTCGTGGCCAGAGAACATGATGTCTCCATTCTGTTGCACAGCAGGAAAAAACTTTTTTTATAGAGAGAGATTATTTCAGACAATCAATAGCATTATTGTTGTTGCTGTAATACCTGAACTGCCTCAGCTATTGGTACTGAAAAATGGCAGTGAAATGTGTTTTCCTTCCAGTATATCATTTCTTTGTGAATAAAACCTTTTGCTGTTAGGTGCTGGCATGTTGAGTGTTTAAGGTAGTGTCACTCCGAGCAAGAGTGAATGGAAACATATTGAGATCAACTGAGTTATTCAGAGGGTGCCACAGCAACAGCTAGGTTTTTCTCTGCCATGACTTTTAAAATAATTTGATGGACAGACTGCAGCTCAATTCAAATTTAAAAGATTCAGCAAAATCACTGTTAAGTGTATATACAGAGGGCCCTACAAATTCACAGTCCGTTTTGCTCAATCTCATGGTCATAGGTTTTTAAAAGTAATAAATTTCATGATTTCACATCTTTAAATGAGAAATGTCATGGTGTTGTAATTGCAGGGGTCCTGAACCAAAAAGGACTGTTGGGGGGTTGCGGTATTGCTACCTTTACTTCTGTGCAGCTGCTTCAGGAAACTGGCCACTGCAGGCCAAGAATCCAGCTCTGAAGGCAGAGCTTCCACCAGCAGCAGTGCAGAAATAAGGATGTCATGGTACTGCCAGCCCTCTGGGCTGCTGCTGGCAGGGTGCTGCCTTCAGAGTTGGGCACACGGCCAACATTACAACTACCATTTTCCAGTTGCCCAACTCTAAAGGCAGCACAGACGTAAGAGTGGCAATACTGTGATCCTACTAAAATAATCTGATCCCCCTCCAACTCCCTTATAAGTCAGGACCCCCAATTTGAGAAACACTCATTTCCCCCATGGAAGCTGTCAAGGTATAGTGTTAAAGCACATGAAAGGCATTTCATGAGAGGAGACCAGATTGCACGGTCTGTGACACATTTTGCATTGTAGCGGGTTCACTCACTTTGCACAGCTTCTCACTTTTTTGCCCGGATGACTCCCTAAGGGTGGCTTGTGGGGAAGTCACCGGCTGCTCCAAAGCTGATGCACCCCCTTTGGGTGTGGTGTTCTCTTCAGGTCACTGCCCTCCAGCAGTGACCACTCCACTGTTCGTCCACGCCCCATTCTGGGGGAAGTCACTGTTCTTCTGGTACTCCCAGGGTCCTCCCTACTCCCGGGGACCCCTACCTCTTCCTGGGAGCACTCAGCTCCTTCCTGGAGCACCCAGTTCCTCGGTCTTCCCAGTTCCCTCCTGCATCTCTGCCTTTGTGACTTCTGGCTCAAGCACCCCCATGCAAGCCACAGCTGCCTCCCTGCAGCCCGGCCTTTTAGGGCTGCTTCTGTGCAAGCCCCCGCCCTTCACAACTGCCTCCATGCAGCACTGGGTCTCAGGCCGGGCAGTCTGGGTTCACTGGACCCAAAGCCTGCGGCCCTGTGGCAGCAGACAGGCAGAACCCTCTCCTCCTCCCAGGAGTTGCTCTTATAAGCTCCAGCTGGGCCCTCTTTAATTGCCCTTAGTTGGGCTTCCCCCTGACTCCAGGTCTCCCAGCCCCTTAAATGGCCAGTGCAGGGCAACACCCTGCCACAGCATGATTGTGAATTTGGTAGGGCCCTCTCAATGTGTCTTTGTATACAGATACATACACAAGCCCTACACAAGTTAACAATAATGCAATGCTGAACTGGAGAAATTAATCATGCAAAAATGAAACCTTTCCATACTCTGTATTTCTGCAGCAATGTTAAATTTGTCACCTTGTCAAAAGAGTTGGTTGTACAATTGGCCATACAAACAGAAATATATTTAACAAGGACAGAATATACTAAGCAAGAATAAAAAATAGAACCTATGACAAATTACCTTCTCCTTCTTTGCCTAAACTCCATATATTGCCAGCCACTGGCTTTTTGGATAGTTCCTTCCCGCATTCCTCTTCACTTCAAAATAACCCACCATACTGTCCCATATTTTACTCTTTAATCTAAGAACTGTCATCCACTCCTTTGGCTGGGTCAATTCATTGCCATAATCTCATAATCAAAAAGCTGATAGAGGAGGTATCTGAGCCTTTTAGGGTATGTCTACACAAGCTTGTTAGTTCGAGTTAGGTAGAGTAATTAGGGTAAGCAGAGTTGCAAATGAAGCCCGGGATTTAAATATCCCGGGCTTTGTTTGCATGTTTATGGGTGCCACCATTTTTAAATCCCCCTTAGTCCGAACTCCATAACCGCAGCTACATGCGGCACGGAGTAGGTAGTTCGAATTAAAGATCCTAATTCGAACTACCGTCACTCCTCATGGAATGAGGATTCCGCTGCACACTGTGTGGAAGTTTTCAGAGAACTGTCCACGATAACTCCAAAATCTCTTTCCTGATTTGTCATAGCCAGATTAGCCCCCACCATACTGTACGTATAGTTGGGGTTACTTTTCTGCTCCCTTATTACCTCATTTCCCCTCTTCAAGTTGATATAAAAATACAAGGTCTATGTATAAACATATAATAAATTGTAAAAAAAAAAAACCACATGTAATTGTTAAATAAAAAAGTTTAAAACTAGCATACATTACATATACACAAAAACGAATCTTTAGATTACAAAGTCTAGTCCTCAGAAGCCAGGAAATGCAAGAATTGAGGTTGCATGTGTAAACTAATTTGGTCCTATTACAGGGTTGACTGACCACCATGACATCTCCTGCTGGTCATGCTGGGAATTAGCTCAATTTATGGAGAGTGCTACCTTCTGATTGTGTCTTGCCACTTGTCTGTTCCTGTCTCCACCATCTCTCTGTGTACCCACATTGCTCCTTGAATTGCAGCATCTTCTGCAGGACAGTGCCATCCTCTCCATTCTCTCCCCTTATGGAGGTATCAACATTCCTCAGTCTCGTACCCTGTCACCAAGGCCAAGTGCCACCCCAATATCTAGGCCCTTGTCTCAGGGGCAAGCCACAATCTAAATAGGCCACTCTCCAGTGTGGCTAGGTATGATGCAAGGAAGAATGGTGGGGGGACCAAGCCCACCCACTACTCTGATTCCTAGCACAGGGACCTTCTGACACCAACCTCATCCTGCCCTTCTTCACTCCCCTTAACTGCCCACAATGTTTCCTGGTCCCTTTCCCCGTGACCCTGGCACCTTCTTGGCACTCGTACCAAGTCCTACAGTCCAGGAAGTATCAGGCAGGATCCTCTTCTCTCCCCTGAGCCTGTGCACCCCTACTTCTCCCTGGGAACCAGTCCTTCCCCTTCACAGGTCAGGACCCAACTGCCCTCTGCTTTGCTAAGCAGTCCACTGACTGGAAAGTGTTTGCACAGCCTCCCTCCAATTCACCTGGTTTTAATCCCTCCCTCCCCAAGTTCCTTGTCTAATCTCTTTTCCACCCTTACCCACTGGAACACAGCCTCACTACCACCACCTCATTTTCCTGTCCCAGGCTTCATCATCTATGTTTCCCTGAGCCCCCTTCACCAGTTTTCAGTTCCACTCTTCTCCTCTTACCCACTATCCTGACGCCTTACACCAATTTGTTCCCTCCATCGCTTCCATCTCCCACCCAGGATCTGAGTCAGGTGAGTTTGTCCTTCATATCACCTGGTGCCAGCAGCAACAGCACTGAAAACATAAGGGAGAGAGAAAGTCTCCTGTGTATACTAACCAATGTGATGAGTGGCTGGTTTACGTAGGGCAGTTGACCCAGGTCCCAGTCTAAAAGTAAGAAAAAGCACAAGATTCCACTCTAAGATAGGTGCGTGTATGAACCCAATACCCAAGATACTAGAAAGGAGACAAAGGATATATGCCAATGTTAGGTATTATTGTTAAGATTTATTGTTATTAATATAATAAAATAATTTGCCTCCATAACTATATATAACCACTGTATGTGCTGCAGTTGATTGCACAATACTGTACTGCTACCCCTCTCCAAAGAACTAGTTAACTTTCCACTTTGTGTGCTACACTATTTGGTTCTTTCGCTGGACTACTAGAGTCTCATACTGGGCTGCCAAAACAACTCAATCTGTGCTGACTAGCAACAGGGAAACATACAGTTTTCTACCAGTGCCTCCAGAGTAACAGTTCAAACAAAGAGGCATTGGGGACCATGATCTGAATATCAGAGGCTCACAAGGATTAGAAGCCTGAAAAAGAAGAATGAAAAAAAAGGAGTTCTTTGGGTAATAAATTATTCATTGCTTCTAACTATCAGAGATAATTAAAATTACCTGCTTTCAGCAGATATGCCATTAACTACAATTTTCCTTTTTGAAAACTAGATCTGATTCACACTATCTGTTTCGAACAGCTGTAGCTATGTTGTATGTGCATATACATTTACACAGACACATTACACATACCGTAATGTAGCACTCACTTTTGCGTGTGTGCACACATGTGCACAAGTGAATGTAATATAATATAGTTCCACAGTACAAGGACCCCAATAGTAAGAAGAACTAGACACCATGAATGTTATAGCAAATAAAATAATGGATCCCTTTAATAGAGCTAAACTGATTTAAACAAACAGAGGATCAGCCCAATGATCCTAGATGCCTGTAAATTAGCTAGCTAGTTAGCTGGTTAGCTAGTTAATTAGAAAAATGTGAAGCAATCCAATAAAATGAAATCACTGTGTGCAGTGTAGAGCCAGCTTAAAGTATGAGTGGAAATGTATAGGTTATCAAGTGTTACAGATTGAAATTAATTACCCACTTTCAATATATAGGCAGTTCCCCTGCTTATTTTAAGCAGTCTTTGAAAACAGTATTTTTTTTTCTGATGTAAGTACCTTTACATCTTGACTTTGTAAGTTTATGTTGGATTCTGATGTGATGCAAAAATAAAACCTACTGGAATGCACTTGCTTTAGAAAAGAGCAACTCAGAGATCTCCTACCATATTGAACAAGATAGCAAATAAGAAATTAAACACATAAAAGCCAAATAGGAGTGCCATGTAACAAAAGATGAGATGCCCTCAGTGTGTAAACTACCTACTTTTGAATTTCTTGCCCTTATCTTGAGGGACTTATGATGGTTTTCCCTCCCCCTATGCTTTATTAAATTGGTTTATGAATATAAATATGCATAACTTGAAGATACTTCAGACAAAATGCCTCATGTAATCTATCAATTCTAATGTTACTATCTGCTGGATCTGTATAACTCATTTTGGTGCATGTGTCATTCTTGTATGTAAAGTTAGAAATATGAAACTGTTTATGGTTTTAAATGTACTAATGAGCACCATCAATGATTTTTTGGAAACCTTAAAGTCTGGATGATCAACTTAATGACTTATTTGTTCTTTAAGTCTAAGCAGTGGTTGGCTCTAGGAATACATTGATCTTGCACTGGGAGCCAATTTGACCAATAATTTACCATGGAAGGGGGGGATGTAGAACAAAAGATTTCCAACCCTCCAAAAAAAAGTCTATTTAAGTAATGGGAAGCTATTGGTCCCTTTATCTTCAGTTGGGGAACAAAGAGATTGAGAGACCCAAGTCAGAGTAAGAGATCATCTTTGACTTGAAAGCTAGCCTGAAATAAGAACAGTTTTAGATTAAGTGACTATTTGCCAAAAGTTGTTTCAGCACTAGCTATGCATTTTCTTTTCATTTTAATTCTGTAACTTACTTTGATCTGATTGTTTTCAATTGCAACCTCTTAAATCCTACTCTTTTGTATTTAATAAAACCCTTTTGTTTGCTATCAAGCCCAGTGTAACTAATTGTTATCTGGGGGGAGCACTCAGTGTGCACATTCTCCTTTCACTGATAAAGGGGGCTTACCCTAGTGAGCTGTCATTGTGTAAAACTCTTACCCAGAAAAAGATAGATTTGGGAGTAAGATCCCATTTGAAGGTGAGTTTCCAGGGAGCTGTGCCCTAGAACTGCATTCTCTCAGAGTGGAAGTGGTTTAATGTCTTCATTGCTCTTCAAGGGAGGATGGTTACCCCAGCTCTGTGCCTTGTCTGTGGGAGACCAGTCAGTTAGCTTAACTGGCCCAGCAGGACAGGGTGGTGGGGAGCCCCAGACAGCAAGAAGGCAGGTATCAGTGGCATGATCGGCATACTGAGGAACAATCCCAAGGGGTCTTCAGGGTGTGTTCTCTTTACTTTGGAAAGGGGCAACATATGGGGGGAGGCTAGAAGAATCACCTGTCCGTCCCCCCCAATATCATGAATGAGAGTGGCAAGGGTCAGCACCCAGTGGTACCAAATCCTCTCCTCTTCTAGCCATGCCAACTAGCTTCTCCCATGCAACCTCTGGCCATGCTGCCTGAGAGAGGAGACACTGCCTGGCATGGTGCAACAACAAAGGGACAGAGCCCGCTCTCCCCAGCCAGGTAATGGAGTAGAGAGGGGAGGGCGGGAAGGGGATGGGGTGTCACAGCAGCACTCTTCCAATTCCTAGGCAGCGCAGCAGGACAGACACACACACACACACACACACTTAATGTGGGATAGGGGAGGGACTGGAAAAGGAGAGCATGTGGGCCCCAAGTTAGGGGTGGCACAGGGAGGAAACGTGGGGGTGGAGAGGTCACTTGGCCTCCTTTATCTGGTGCCCACTTCGCAGCCCTCTCCACTAGTCACCTCTGACTCTGGGTATTTTTTCACATCTTCACTCTGAATGGTAATGATAGCACTCTAACAGCAAGGAAGGCCATACTGTACTGAAATTTGAGGTATGGAGAAAGTAAGCAAGCAAGAAATGTCCAGAACCAAAGAATTTAGATCAAAGAGATTAAAAAAAAAGTCTGTCAAATGTAAAGAAAAAATCCTTAGAAAGCAAGGTATCTCACACAAAAATGTCTACAGTAGTGTAGAGGTACAGAGAATAAAACAGAATTGCTGCAGTGTGGTGAAGCAGACAAGGTAGTGTTTTCTCAATATTTCAACCCAGTGATAGGGGACTGACACAGCTCCATATTTTCCACTCTGCCTGAGATCAATGGCATAGTAAAGAACAAATAGGAAAGTCAGTATACAAAACACCATGCATCATTCTTTCAAATCTGTCTTTGTGATCTTTTGCATATTTAAGACGGTCATCTAAGTGTTCCATTAGAGGTAAACAGAACAACAATAAAAACACCCTTCAAAAGAAATGAAAGACAATGCAAGTTGAAAGGAAGCAAAAGCACACTGCAGAATTACAATTGTGCTATGTGTTAGTTCCAGTTGTTTTTCTGTCAACAAAACTAGCACCAAAAATATTACATGAGGATTTAATTCAAGCTACTGTAAGTCAAGGTCATGCTTGATCTCTGCTCCCAAAGGTGCTTACAGAGAACTTTCAATGAATTCAAATTATGGGTTAGATCATTAAGCTAGCTGACTGACTCATTCCTGCTATTAATAAAGAACTCATCTTGAAGATTTTTCACACAGCTATATGGATAACCAGAATTTATGTGCATCTCAGCAGTTCAAAGCCTAAATTTGTTGCTTGAAACAAGCAGAGTCTGAAGTTTATTAGCATTGGGGGGAGGGGGGGTTCCTCTTTCATTAATTTATTCTAAAGTGCTTTCCATTACATAACACATCATGCAATCTGCTGCTTCCATAGTGGGATGACACGTAATGCTTTGTAACTCACAGGAATGGAGAGAAAATGCTATCCTATGTTACCAAGGGCCTGATTCTTACCTAATTTTTACAATGGGTAGTCATCTACACCTGTGGAAAGTAGATATAAAATAATCCAATTCTGAGCTAGTGACCATTATTTTGCACAATTGTAAATGATTATTCAAGATAAAAAGCAATGGATAATTATGATTTTTTTAAACCATGAGTTCAAGTTGATGCAACCATGTATTCTACTTACATGTAGAATATAACAGAGCCAGAGGACTTTGTCTAGCAGTCCTTACAGGGCAACACTAATGCCCTGAAGCTCAAACCCTTCCTCTGGACATATAGGCTACGTCTACACTGGCCCCTTCTTCAGAAGGGGCATGCTAATTTTGAACTTGGGAATAGGGAAATCCGTGGGGGATTTAAATATCCCCGCGGGATTTAAATAAACATGGCCGCCGCTTTTTTTACGGCTTGGGGAAAAGCCGGAAAAAAGCGTCTAGACTGGTGCGATCCTCCGGAATAAGTAGGAATTAGAGATCCTCCGGAAAAGGGCTTTATTCCGGAGGATCGTGCCAGTCTAGATGCTTTTTTCCGGCTTTTCCCCAAGCCGTAAAAAAAAAGCGGTGGCCATGTTTATTTAAATCCCGGGGGGGATATTTAATCCCCCGCGGATTTCCCTATTCCCAAATTCAAAATTAGCATGCCACTTCCGAAGAAGGTGCCAGTGTAGACGTAGCCATAGGGTTGTGCCACACTAATCCCTTCAGTTCCTTCTTGCCAGCCATGGCTAAAATAAAAGCTCTACTTGCCGTTTTCACATCATACTTTTGGTCTCTGTTTTCTGAGCAATTCTTCTTCGATATAGCAGCAATAGTACTTTTTAAGAGCTTAGTATTAATACCGTACAGGTTGAACCTCTCTAATCCGGAACCCTCGGGACCCAAAGGAGAGAATTTTCTGGACCGTAGGAGGTCTATATTGTCTAGCAGCATTACCAATACTTCCAGAGCTTACCAGACTGTTAGAGAACATTTAGAGATAAGTTTGAGCTAAATAACAGAACAGAACACTGAGAGCCAGGGCTGGTGGCTGTAAACAAACTTTGGGACTGTGGGAAACTTGGCCACACCCATGAAAAGTTGACATGTGGCTAACTGAAATGATTCTAGATAACAGATGTTTCTGGATGAGAGAGTTCTGGATTAGAAATGTTCAACCTCTATTAGAGTCGTTGGCTGCCTTATGTGATGCCCTCATCAGGGTTCAAGTATTGTCCACCGTGGGTGAGCAATCCCAACAGTGACCTGTACACAACATGTGCTTGTTGTGTCTTAGTGAGGGTCACACTAAAAAGAGGTGCTACATCTATTTCTGATACAGCGAAGAAGAGGCCCCACAAAATGAATCACAAACATTCCAGGACTTAGGGACAGTCCTCATCTAAAAGGAGCTCTGAGTGGGACCAAGGGATGGAGCAGATCTGTCCAACTGCTTATCACATGTACTGAGCCAAGATCAGCGAAAGCCCACACTATTGACTCCAGTTTCAGCCATGACACATCTCCGTTGAGTCCCATATAGATAGCATTGTCACCAGCACTATCTCCAAACAAATGGCATACTAGGTGACTTCAGACAAGTTCCAGACTCTACTGGTTTGGGAGATTTCTGGCACCACTTTTCACATTGCCTGGGCTGCAGATTATAGAACTAAAGCCAATAGAGGGACTGGCACCAACAGCCCTTTGACGCTAGTGCGTCCTCTGGCACAGTCATTGTATGTTCATTGAGTTCAGTGCTACACTTAGTCTTGTGGCTGACATCCCTCTGCAAGTATGTGACAGTGTGACACTGTGCCTCACTGGGTACTTCCCGTGCCAATCCTACATTCCTCTTTGGCACTGATGCAGCTCCCATATTGGGCTTCAGATAAATCTGGCTATTTGTTTGCCCCACTGATGCTGGCTCCCCCAATGAATGTTACAAGAGAATCTCCATGACTCCTCACAGTCTAAAACGGGCGTGTCTTCTCCCTAATCATCTCCTAATATGTGCCATAAATTGCCCTTCGGATCACCATCAATACTGAGAAGAGCATCTGTCCCACAATTGGAATGGGGAAGTTGTTGGCCTGGTACCTACTGGCAACCAATATCTCATCCATGTTCCCAGTAGTCTCCTTGGAACACTCTTCAGTCCTTCAAATACCACTTTTCAACATACTCCAGAGCAAGATCACCACCCTCAACAGGGGTTCTGTCTCCCAAATCACCTTAGTAGCAAGCAACCACTGAACCCATTCCCTCTGGGTGCGTCTAGACTGGCATTCCCTCTGGGTGCGTCTAGAGTGGCTGCTTTTGCACAAAAACTTGATAGCTGTCTACACTGGCTGCTTGAATTTGAGCAAGAACACTGACATTGTAATGTACAAAATCAGTGCTTCTTGCACAAATACTTTCACGCTCCTCCTCGGGAAAAAGCCCTCTTGCGCAAGAATACTTACACAAGAGGGCCAGTGTAGATAGGGAAGAACTGTTTTGTGCAAAAAAGCCCCCATGGCTAAAATGGCGATTGAGGCTTTCTTGCGCAAAATTGCATCTAGACTGGCCACGGATACTTTTGCCCAAAAACACTTTTTGTGCAAAAGTATCCGTGCCAATCTAGACGCACTTTTGCGGAAATACTTTTAACAGAAAAACTTTTCCGTTAAAAGTATTTCCACAAAATCATGCCGGTCTAGAGGCAGCCCCAGAGTTGCTGGTGTTCTTCTGATCAGATCCTCTGGTACAAGAACAAGACTTGGCACTGGTACAGAAAACTATTCCACTGGCTACTCCACTGAGGTAGAATCTTTCTGTCCCTAGAGGTCCAAAAACTTCAAGTCATGTCAGGACCCCATAATGCATAAGTTCTCCATCTTGGGCATCCAAGAAGAATTCCTGAAGCAAAATACATGGAAATCTGCTAAATATTCTCCAGTCATAAACTATGGGGGAAATAGCCCTCCTGATACATGAGACTTTCCTGGGATATGTCTCCACTGGAATAAAAGACCTACCACATGGCCACTGGCTGGCCTCAGTAGGCTGATGCAAGCTCATAGGGCTAAAAATTGCTGTGTAGATATTCATTCTTGGGCTGGAGACCAGGAACTGAGACCAGGAACTGGGACCTGCTACTCTTGCAGGCTCCCAAAGCTCAAGCATCAGACTAAGTCCAAATCTCTATGGAGCAATTTTGCACCCCACAGCCTAATAGTCATAAGTCAGAGTCAAACAACCAGGGGATAGACTGTATCAGATAACTACTGTGTAAATATAGCCTTAGAGTCTGAAGAAGTCTTCTGAAGCATTCAATGTCTCTTATGGTGAAAAATTCAGAGAACCAATACTTATTCCCTATGTAGTGTTTTCAAGGTTTCTATTTCCCCTGTCTGGTGATAACTGCAGAAGGTGAAAGGCTATGGCAGGGAAGGTATAAAGCCACATAAAAGGACAAAGAATCCGAAAAGAGAGATCTGATAGAGAGAAAAATTATACCTGCAGATGCACATTGTGAACTAGGAGGCATTGCTTTCTAAATAGGGCTTTGTTGATCAGTCAGGCACTTCCAAGTTCATGGACAACTTGCCAGAAGCCTCCAGGAAAAGTTTCTTACATTGTAGTAAGCCATTTCGTGGCCAAATATCATAGGCAGTCAACTGTAGATGTTACAAATACCTCAACCAGAATTATGACATCATCTATGACCATGAGCAGGGCCTCATGGATGCAGAAGTCAGATCTGAGACTCCCCACTCTATTGAGGACTTACCTTTTGTTAGCTGTGTTTTGTTTTCAGGAAGAAGAAGGAGGTGGAGGGAGAAGAAGAAACCCTGCACTCTTTAAAAGACTTCTGAGCAACTTTGCATTCTTTTGGAGTCCCCAAGAGCTGCCATTCCAACAGTTGGCAGAAACAGTAGTAGTACCTCTTCCAGTGTTATTAGGACAGGCCTCCTTTCCTATACAGCAGCAGGAATATTCCTGGAAGGGCATAGATTCAAAAAGAGAAGGGCCTCTGGTTCTGGGCTGAATTAGTCAGCTACTTCTCCATAACAGCATCCAGACATTTTGACTCATGTCCAGCACAATGATCCTTTGGTGACCTCTCTTTCAGCATATCCTCTGTTATGGGACAACCTGGCTTGTTTTTATGGTGTTTGGGACTCGATTAACATGGGCAGCTGGATTCTAAGCACTGTCAAATCAGGGTATGCTGTAGAATTGCTCTCCATCCTTCCTTCCCACTTGTTCACCCCATACCTCTTCAGGGACCTCTGTCACAAGACACTGCTCCTCAAGTATTTTCAATCTCTACTGTCTCCGAGCATTGCAGCACTGTGAGCAGGTGTTCTACTCCCATTTTCCCTGATCCTGAAGGTATCCTTCACCTCCATGATCTCAGCAAATACATCACCCTAGGAACTATCCTCCCTGCATGAAATCAAAAGTATTGGTTTGCCATCCTGGACCTTCAGGATGCTTATTTCCATATAGCAATTCTTCCAAGTAACTGGAAGCTCCTCAAGTTTGTTGTGGCTGGTGGGCACTACCTGTACGCTGAAATGCCTTTCAGCTTGCTTGCCTCTCTTGGGTTACCACCAAGTGTACCTCTAATGTTAGGTTGGAGGAACTGAAGGTCTTTGGGTAGCACCCTCTTTATTTGTACTGAGGAAGAGTGAGGGCCATAAGGCATGAGCACTGCCCCTATGAGTGTTGCTATGGGTGTTTCTGTAGCTCTGGTGCAGTAGGTGCACCCTTTGCAAAGTAAAATACACATCTGAATTACATCTCAAACAACAGTATAGGATCATAGAAGCATAAAAGATGACGTTTGGAAGAGTCCTTAGGAGGTCATCTAGTTCAGCCAGCTTGGCCTTATAAATCTCTAATGATGGAAATTCCACCTCCTCCCTAGGTAACACATTCCAGTGCTTCATCACCCTCCTAGTTGAAGTTTTTCCTAATATCTAACCCAGACCTTCCCCACTGTAACTTGAGACCATTGCTCCTTGTTCTGTCATCTGCTACCACTGTGAAAAGCCTGGCTCTATCCTCTTTTGTGCCTCCTTCAATTTGGTTGAAGGCTGCTATCAAATCCCCCCCTCACTCTTCTCTTCTATGGACTAAATAAGCCCTATTCCTTCAGCCTCTCCTCATAAGTCGTATGCTCCAACCCCCTAATCATTTCCATTGCTCTCCGTTGGGCTCACTTTAATTTGTTCACGTCCTTTCTGTAGTGAGTGGGGACAAACCTGGATGCAATACTCAAGAAGTGGTCTCACCAGTGCCAAATTGAGAATAGTCACTTCCCTCAATCTGCTGGCAATGATCCTACTAATGCCTCCCAATATGCCTTCTTGACAGCAAGGGTTACACTGTTGACTCATATCCAGCTTCTTGTCCAGTGTAATTCCCAGGTCCTTTTCTTAAGAAGGATCACTTAGCCAGTCTGCAGGACTCTAGAGTTGTCCTTGTTGGACCTCATCAGGTTTCTTTTGGCCGAGCACTGCAATTTGGCTAGTTTACTCTGTACCCTATCCCTACCCTCTAGCATATCTACCTCTCTTTTCAGCTTACAGTCATCCACAAACTTTATAAGGGTGCAATGCATCCCATCATCTAGATCATCACTGAAGATGCTGAACAAAACCAATCTCAGGTCCGACCTCTGGTGCACTCCACTTAATACCAACAGCCAACTAGACATCCAGCCGTCACCCATTGAGCCTAGTGAGCTAACCAGCTTTCTGTCCCCTGTATGGTCCATTCAACCAGTACATAGTTCTTTAACTTGCTGGCAGTACTACCATAGGGGCTCATCTAGACTACGGGGAACGGTCAAAAGAAGATATGGAAATTCCCTGGGATTTTGCATATATATCTTCTGATTGCATTTTTTTAAAGCAGAGATTTTGAAAGTGAAAGTAGTTAAGATGTGTTTTTTAGAGCAATCCTCTCCCCCTCTGTTGAAAAGCCTTGTGCAGCTTTTCTACAAGGGGGTGGTCACCAAAAAAGCTGCATCTTAACTACTTCCACTTTCGAAAGCTCTGCTTTTGAAAGTGCAATCAGAAGAAGATATGCAAATTCCCGTGGAATTTGCGTATCTTCTTTTGACCATTCCCCATAGTCTAGATGAGCCCTAGGAGACTTTATCAAAAGCTTTGCTAAAGTCAAATTATATCAAATTCACTAATTTTTCTATCCATAGAGCCAGTTATCTCCTCATAGAAGGTAATCAGTCTGGTCAAGCATAACTTGCCCTGAATGAAACCATGTTAACTGTTCCTGATCATCTTCCTCTTCTCCAATAGGTAGGAGCCAGGAGGGAGGTGGGGGTTGTTCCTTTTGCACCAATTCTACACCTGATCGGGCAGATTTAAATCAACTGCCCTTCCATTTACTTAACCCACACTTGTTCCTGGAGGATTTACCGAGATTGTGGATCTTCCAGAAGGACAGGGCTATGTGATGGGGCATTTGCTCCATACTGGCCCTTTAAGGGTTCACACCCAGCTCTGAGAGAGATAAAGAGCAGTGGAGCTGAGGAGCCAGCAGTTGTGGCTGGAATGAGCCAATTAGGGCCCAGTTGAGGGCAGCATAAACAAAGGCTCCTGCAGGGCTGGAGGTGGACACACTCTTGCTCTGGCTGGAGAGGAGGAGGGACCTGGCTGCCAGGGAAGCCAAAGGCGTCTAGAGGCAAGGCCTGAGAATGCCAGGGCTGTAGTTAGAGCAGGGCTGGGAAAAGGCAGGCAGAGCTAGGGAAACTTTTGGGCCAGGCAAACTACTACTAGAGCTGCAGAGAGGTATCCAGGGTAGGCAAAGGCAGCAGGTCCACACTGTCTTGCCAATGATGAGTGGCCATTTCAGACTGCAGTTTGCTCCTGAGGTAAGGAGCTAGATGAAGACTGGTAGTGGGTCACTGAGGCAAGAGGGCATAGAGGGTTGGGGGTTCCCAGGGGGGGAAGGAACACAGAGTGCAGAGACATGTGGAGACACCAGCCAGAAGGGGGCACTCCAGCACCTACAAGCTGGTTCCCAGAGCAACCAGCAAGAGACACCATTGCAGGCTACTGTATTGGTTCTAAGGCTGTGTCTAGCCTACAAAGGTAAGTTGGAAAAAGATACGCAAATTGTGAATTGCTATTTGTGTATCTTTTTCTGCTTTTCTGCCAAAAGAGGCTTTTTCTAAATTTGACGTGTCTACACTGCACCAAATTTTGGAAAAAACGTCTCTTTCAACACATTCCCTCTTCCTCATAGAATGAGGTTTACAGGAATGGTGAAAGAGCGTGTCCGCTTTCCTGAAATTTTGGGGGGAAAAGCAGACACATGTCTTGGATGTGGCATTGCTTTTCTGGGATACCTTTGGTATCCCGGAAAAGCGCTGCAGTCTAGACACAGCCTAAGATTGGGAGGAAGCATAGTAGCTACTTAAAGACACCTTTTTAAATCTCTATCACCACTCCCAGTCTTCTAACTAATGTAAGGTTCATGGAGTGCTAGTTAAAACTGAAGAATGGATATAGCAATGCCTGTATGTAATGTGTTTGCAATTCCACGGTGATAGAGAAACAAAATAAAATAATACTCTGACCACAGGAGCACGTATTCAAGCTGTTACAATTCCAGGTGATTGGAGCAGCAGGTCTCCTCAATCATGCCTTCAGTTATAAGCAACATCAGGTGAACAGAACTCTGAGAAACTAGAGTGTAGTAAATACTGGCAAATGTTTGTGATAAGCCAAAGATAACAGTACACAGGCACCACAGAGCCTAGCAGTACCGTAGGTATACGTAGGGCTTGCTGCAGAGACTGGATGAAAAAGTGTATTTATGAAAAAAAGGATTTAGCAGAGGTCAGAATAGATTGGTATGGATGAATATCATGAAGAAGCTTCGGGGGTAGCTGAGTTAGTCCGCACAGGTAAACTGAAAAAACAACAAATAGTAGGGGTAGCACTTTATAGATTAACAAAACATGTAGAAGATATCATGAGCTTTTGTGGGCTGTGCCATCTGCATGTTTTGTTAGTCTATAAAGTGCTACTTGACTATTTGTTGTTTTTCCGTTTATCATGAAGAAGTATCTTTTCCACTGACTGACATCTCAGGCAATACTAACTGAGTTTCAGGGGAAGGGTATGAGGGCATAGACCTTCTTTCAAAGCTACCTTCTGGGGCCACCTCATGACTGTATCCATACAGCTGCAGAGAGTTGTCACAGTACAAAATAAAGGAAATGAAATGAAATAAATTCCTAGAAATATTGAACTGAGATACTGTACATATTACACATTTCAGGTAATTTAATTTACTAGGTTTAATTAATTCAGAGAAAAAGATAATCATCTTCTCCACCTTCAGAAAAAGTCTGTGATGAGCCTCCACCTGACATTTTGTGCAACAGCCTCTCTGCTTTCTGGAACTGTGACCTTTTTGTTGTTGCTGCCGCTATTGTTGCTTCAGCTCTACAAGTTAGTCTGCAACTAAAAAATATGAGATTTGTGGACCACATAAAGGTAGCTTCTGGAGATTTCTCCAACAGCTTGCATGAGAGGTGACAGCCCTTAATATTAAATAAGGTAGAAGGGGAAGAAAGTACGTATCTGTGAGACTTGAGGCTCCATTCATAAAATGCTTCCATTTAATTGTGATTATGCCTGCAGACTCAGAAGCTGAGAAACTGCTGTGACCGGAGTGAGAGAGACAGGGTGGGTGAGATAATATATTTTATTGGACCAATTTTCTTGATGAAAGAGACAAGCTTTCGAGCCACATAGAGCTTGTCTTTAGGAAAACAAAAATAGGGGACACATTCTTTTGTACAAAAAGATGTCCAGGCTCTGTGCCTTGAATTATACTGTTAAGTATTAAAAATACCAATTTGCTACGGCTTGGCACTAAACAGATCTTCCATGCTGTGAATTTCATAGTTATTTAAAAAGGTGCTTTGCATCCACAGACCTCTATTGACTTTTATGGTTGTTTAGGGTTTTCAAGACTCTGAAAATCAGACTAAAAGACGCAAAGTTGGCCACACCATTTTAAAAATTATATTTAAATATAATACAGTCTCTTGCAAGTTAGAAAACTGTCTCGGCCAGATTAAAATAACTGACTCTGTTTGCACCAGCATTCTTACATGGACTATCATTTGCCCCTGCAGAAAATAGAATATGAATATGCACAGAGGAGTTGCTCAAGAAATTGTTAGATGCAATTTGCATATATAAATGTTGGGGTAAAAGAGTTTCCTGGGTAAAATGACTGTGCACAACCAAATGGTGAGCACTAAATTATAAACTGGGTTAAAGCCTCTTTCAAAATATGGCAACCTGTTTTAGTTGTGTCTATTGTTCAAATGGAGCATGCATCGCTAATTAAGCACTAGACTATACAATATTCTATTTGCAAACTCATTCTGTGACAGCTGTTACTGTAGTTTTATGAGAATTTGATTCTTCAGAAGATACTGTTTTGTCTCAGGCAGTTAGATTAAAACCTTTCTATCTGAGCACAAAATCGGAGCTTGAGGAGTGGGGGGGAGAGGGTAGGGCATTTGGGTCCATCTGTTCTAACAGGCTGAGCAGGCAACAAGTCTTCCAAAAATCACTATCAAACAATTAGCTTTTCTCCAAAGGAATGTGATCTCTTTCAGCTTGTTTGTTGTCTGTCCTCTCATGGTGGGTCTCCATAGCATCCACAGGCTGTACAAGGGCAGATTACAATAGCGATGCGTGTAAACAAGGGCTCCTCAATCCTTGATCCCTCCAATACACAAGTAAATCAGATGGAATGTGAAGGGAAAAATGCAGGAAAGATGAGGACATGGCCCAAGGGCTGAGACCCTAATAAATAATTGGGACCCCATCACTCCTCCATCCTTAGGGACAAGACAGATGAATGTTTGATTGCCAAAAGACTGGGTGAATTTCACCTTAATAACATTTTCCAGAAAATGCAATTCAGAAAGATTATTTCCTTAGTGATTAAAGTCACTCATCCTTCAGCTTCATGCAATATAAAAATAAAATCCACAATAATCATTGCTTAATCATTAGCAATAGGAAGCTAATGATTATGGTATTTAACTCATAATAGCACATTGTTTAAGTGATCTCTGGGACATGCTTACATGCTCAGTTTAATTTTTGTCTCTCTTTTGGTTAGTGTATTTTGCAGGGTAGGGTTTTTTTAATACATTTCTTTGCTCTCCAGTGTTTTCCCAGCTTATGAAAATCAAGTGGTTTTTTTCCCCTTCTTCTTGCATCATTGCTGACAACAGCCCAGCCGCTGAACACATAAAATGTGGTCTTTAATATTCAGGCTGTGTGAGGCAAACAGAAATGATACATTCACTTTCATGTGTAGTAGGGAAAATAAAATAAAAATACATAAAATAATATGCAACAATTTTTTTCAGAGCAAGAGACATAATGCATAGGTAGAACATTAATGTAAGTTTTCTCCTGCAGTACTAGGCTTTCAGTTAATCTGCATCAGTTTATACCAGCTAGTGATCTAATCCATTGTATTTATAATATATTTATCCAGAAGTCAACTACTACCTTACTGTTCTTTGCATCAGAGTTGTAAAAAAACAACCTGTGTCTGATATCATTGGAAAAGGTAAAGTTTGGAAGGCTAAAGTTTGGGTTAAGGAGGGCACTGTAGTGGGGAATGTCTCCTATTACTGGGACCTCCTTGAATTAAAGCATAGCCACTCATTATTGAGTATATACTGTCACTTTTATTAATAATTTCTGCCATGTATTGTTATCTACAGAGCACTGAGTACATTTCTGAAATCTTTTCCAGCATTTGCTGCACTTCAGGAAAAAAATAGAACAGTTTATCTGAAACAGCCAAAATGATGGTCTTCAAAGTCCTGCTCAGGAACTGGAAGGAATTTTTCCTGGGACATTACAATAGACATGACGAAATACTCTCAACAGCCCACAATAACCAAGAAGTGAAAGGTTCTGAAGAAACCTTTTCAACATGATGCCCCAGCAATGGGGTTGATAGAAGCTTAGGCCCAAAGCTGCAATGAGCAATGTTCCACTGGCCCCCTGTACACCAGCAGAAACCGAGTAAGGGTTTGTGTGAGTGGGCCCTTGAATCTGAATGAATTCACTGCAGAACTGAAGCCTGAAATTGATGCAAAGTAGATCTGTTCAAGACTGCTCTCTACTGTTTTCTGGAAGAGGAAGGATAGTCCAGCGCTTTGAGTACTAGTGTAGCATATAAGACACCTGAACTTAAGGCTTTTTTTTCCCACAGATATCCTTTGGCAAGTCACTTTGCTTCTGTTTCCCATCTGTAAAATGGGGATAAAAGCACTCCTTCACCTTTCTAAGGTGTTGTAAGGATTAATATGTTGAAGATTGTGAGGCACTGTGGTAATGAGGGGCAGATAAGTACCTTAGATACATAACATTTTTAAATAAAAATATAGTAAGATGTGTCAATAGAAAACTTAAGTGTTTTTGCTGTAAAACAGTCATAATGAAATGCTAATTAAATTGGAAAAAATCATTTTAATTATCTTCCAAAACAGTAGCATGCATTAGAAAAGAGTCTCTGGTAGCAATGGGTTATGCACTTTCTGGCAATTAAATTTCCTACTTGCCTGATTTTGTAATAATGAATTGGTCTAACAGAGATTTAATAAAGTGGACAGTTAAAAGAATTTAATCTATTCTTTCCAGAACAAACAAGATTAACAAGATAAGTTTTGGATTTGAAAAAAAAATATTTTAAGAGATAAGCTAAATTAGAAAGTGAAAAAAGTTCTTATGGCTCCTGAGAAGTCACATAACTGCAGGAAATACATTTAAAAGTGAAAAACAAAGGTTAACAGGCAATATAGGAGTAATTTCTTTTCTCATAAAATAATTAACCTTTGGAAAAGTCTTCCTGTCAATTCAGTCTTTTTACTGTGCCATTTAAGGGACTAGGCACATCCCTGACAAGTGAATAATAAAGAAACTTAAATAAGACAATGAATACCCAAGCACCTTAGATGTAGGCATCTTTGCAGTACAGAAACCACACCCTTTTCCGTCTCTTTAATGGTGAAGCTATACTAGGCTGGCACAATAGAATCAGATACTTTTTTTTAACTGGAACACACACTTGTAAGACCCCTCTCTAATCCTGCATACTGTAATGAAGGGCTGAATTCATGGACATAACTTTCCAAAATATGGATCGGCTGATTAAGGGTCTTTCTATACTGCAAATATATATAAGGCCTGCACATGCATCTTAGAATAGATGAACTGTAATCACTATGAGGTCCATTTTATAGCCCTTACTCCTTTTTTGAAAACAGTTCCACAAAAGGATTACTCTGTTGAGTTAGGGCTGCTTAATCATGGTGTTATAATTTTCATGTGAGCACAACATTGAAAGAAGCTCATATTTATAAAGAAATCTAATGTTATTAAATGCCTAACTGCCACTGAATTCAATACTGTTTGGGTGCCCAAGTCCCAGGGGCTCCTTTGAAAGTCTAAATTATTTGTGAAAAAGAATCAGCTGCCTTACTATCTCTCTCCCCTCCTACCCTCCACCACAGGGATTAAAGTTGAAAAAAGTTTTAAATTCTAGAAAGAACATTTATTTTATGTGAATAAAGAATCATGCAAAAAAAGCTATATTGGAATAGCAGTAAATCACCAGTCATTTGTTACAGCATTTCATTTCTAGACAGATGGGAAAAATGCATATACTCACCCATCTATCCAGAAATCAACTATCATATACATCTACTTATTCTTTATTGCTTAATTCTAAGCAGGGGATAGGTTACAGTGATTTCTCCAGGGTGAAATTGTCCTTTACCATCTCACCATATTCTGATAATAAGTGGAATGAGTTTGATATATTGAAACACTCCTTTCTCCGCCCCCCTCCCCCGTATTTTTTATTCAGTAGTAAAGCAGAGAATAATGTGGCTTCAAATACTGTATAATATTTTATTAGAAAAATAACTAATAACTAATTCTAAGTCTCAAACAAAAGACCAAAATGTATATGGCTCTGTTATAAATCAATGCAATTCTCTACAATAAAATAATAATCTGAGTTACCTTGAATTGGAAAAATAGAAACTCATTATGTTCAGATTTGGTAATGATATCTGAAAATTTCCAAGAATACAATGACCAAGCAGTGAACTATGCACCTCCTTTATAAAACACTGTCTCTTAAAGTGAAACGTAATACATACAAGTATGACATATGGAGTGAAGCAATGCAAGGTACAGAATTAAATAAAGCAGATATAACCTAGCAAAAAAAAGAAGACTATGAGAAAATAGAAAGATACATGATAGATTAAGACCTACCTCTTTACATTAGCTTCCCCCAATAACTGTGCTTTGATAGATATTGCAACACATACTTTTCTATTAAGCACACCCTCATGGGTTTACACAAAGAAAATGGAAAAATCCAGGAGAATTCAATACATGATGATAGTCTGCTCTCTTTAAATGTGCTCTGCTCTCAGATCCCATGATGATGGGCATGTTACAATAAATGGAGAGATTGTGGAGTGGTGACAGGGCCACAGGTATGCCATAACCATATTATTCAGGCAGTGCAGGGAGGTAAAAAAAGACCTGCATACACAGCACTATGAATTCAGATGGTATGAATCAATGAAGCTCCATTGCCATCTATGCAGCTGCAGCCATTTACATCAGTTATGGACTTAGACCAAAAGCTCTCTAAATTACTAACCACTAAAAAGCTCATATTCATTACATATATGTCCATCCTTGGAGACAGATACTGGAAAAGGTGTATTATGGAGCAGATGACAACTAACATTTCAATTATATTAACAAATGTGGCTCTTATCCCAGCTCTAAATTCTACATTCTCTCTCTCTCTCACTCCCTCCCCCACTCCCCTTCTCCACTACCCTTATCAGGCTCAACGATCTGTAGGTTCGTTTTCTGTCTGAGGTAGAATTTGCAGTGAATAGTTTGTGAATTAGGTTACTCTAAAACAGTGTTCACCAAGTTAATAAAACCTCAACTTTCTTGTCACTTCACAGCTCCACCTGGAAGTGGTGGCTAAGCAGCACCCTGTGGAAAGAAGACAGAAAAGATAATTCACTGATTTTCCTGGCTCAGAGCTAATGCACAGAACCAAAATGGCACAGCAATCACATTTCAAAAGCTATTATCATGTTGAATAATACTGTTGTTGTAGATTATCCTCCCACAGAAGGAACCATGAAGGGCAGATATTTTGTAACTAGGTTCTGGCTCTACCTAGATTGTAGATTTGAAAACTATAGCATAAAGGTCAATATTTTATGTATTTACTGCCATGGTATGACACACTGTACCCCACATAATACCCGGAATACCCATATTCACCACTTTTATATGGTTATAAGTTGTACAAATTATGCTATGGAAGGTATCATTTCAAACGTCATAAGCTACTGAACATCATTGACATTTAAAATACATCAGTATGTATGGCCATTCTTCCAAAAAAAGTCAATTATGTCCACAATGAAATTGTGTTCTTTTAAAAGAAAAATCAAAAGAACAGAGGGTTTTTTCTGGCATTGGTAATATTCTTTCTACAAGGAAGAATTCTTTTTCCATAAGAGCTCTTTTGGAACTACCTGAATACACTACCTGATTCAGCACAAAGCCTTAAACTGTGATTCCTACATGTGAGGTGAGTGCCCTGTTACCTGGCCAAGGAGTCAGTCGTTCTCTAGCCCAATAAGTATTTAATCAATTATACAAAGTGGAACAACTCCAACAAGAAAGGTAGAGTCAGGTAGACCAACAATTTGAGTCTCCGACGTGCCAGCTGAGTGGACTAACCACCAGACTATTTAAACGAGGGCTGTTGGTTAGTTACAGTGAACTCACACAATTAACTCAAAATATTTAATTGTGGTTTAAAAATTAGTCATGATTAATCAGTTTTAATAGCACTGTTAAACAATAGAATACTGACTGAAATGTATTACGTATTTTGTATGCTTTTCTACATTATCTGGTATATTGATACAAATACAAAGTGTACAGTGCTCACTTTATGCTGATATTTTAATTATCATTTTTAGAGTGCAAATATTGTAAACAAGAGATACTGTGTTTTGCAATTCACCTTGTACACATAGTGCAATCTCTTTATTGTAAAAGTACATTTTACAAATGTATATTTTTTATTGCATTACTGTACTCAAAAACAAAACAATGTAAAACTATAGAGCCTACAAATCCATTCAGTCCTGCTTCTTGTTCAGCCAATTGCTCAGACAAACAAGTTTGTTTACATTTCTAGGAGATAATGCTGCCCATTTTCTTGTTTACTGCGACCTCTGAAAGTAAGAAGTAGTATTTGCATGACACTGTTGTAGCTGGCGTCACAAGGTATTTATGTCCCAGATGCACTAAAGATTTATAGGTTCATATTTCAACTACCATTCTAGAGGTATTGAAGATTCCAGATTCTGGTGATGACAGATTCTGCTCCATAATCATCTTAAGCCACATGGACCAACACATACTCATTTTCATCATTGGAGTCAGATGCTACCGGCAGAAAGCTGATTTTGTGTGTGTGTGTGGTTTGGGTTCAGTAGTTTTTGTGTCAGAGTATTGATCTTTTAAGATTTCTTAAAGCATGCTCCATACCTCATCCTTCAGGTTTTGGAAAGCCCTTCAAATTCTTAAACTGTGGGTTGAGTGATGTAGCTATTTTCAGAAATTTCACATACCCCCATTTTGTTTTGTCAAATCTGCAGTGAAAGTGTTTTTAAAATGAACTACATGAGGGTGATCAGCTAAGACTGGTATTACATGAAATGTATAACAGAATGCATGTAAAACAGAGCAGGAACACACAATTCTCATCCAAGAAGTTGAGGTCACAAATTTAATTAATGCATTTTTTTAAACAAATATCATCAGCATGGAATCATGTCCTCTGAAAGAGCAGCGAAAGTACGAAGGTGCATATGAATGGTTAGGATACCAATGCCAGCCTCAAAAGTGCCATGCAATAAAAAAAATGGGATGCATTACCTCCTGTAAATGTAAATGTAAACAAACGTGTTTGTCTGGGCGATTGGCTGAACAAGAAGTAGTGCTGAGTGGACTTTTAGGGTCTAAAATTTTAAATCATTTTATTATAATGCAGTTATTTTGGGACATCATTCTATATTTGCAAGTTCATATTTCATAATAAAGAGCGTGCACCAGAGTACTTGAATGAGGTGAATTGAAAAATGCTATTTCAATTTTTTCTTTTTACAGTGCAAATATTTGTAACCAAAAATAAATATAAAATTAGCACTTGACACTTTGTATTCTGTGTTGTTCTTGAAATCAATAATTTGAAAGTGTAGAAAACATCTGAAAATATTTAACTAAATTGTATTCTATTATAGTTTAACAGTGTGACTAATAGTGGTGAATTTTTTAAATTGCATGATTAATCACAATCAAGTTTTTAATAGTTTGTCAGCCCTAATTGGAACTCAGTTTCATCCCAGTACTTATTGGAAAATTATTTGAACTCTCAAAAGCCATTTTCTGCCCAGCACTAGTAGCAAGCACTATGCAAAGCATGTGTTTTTCCAAACTTTATCTTTAGAGAACATCTGTTGATATAAACAATTATAAAAGTTTTTAATAACGGGCACTGTGTTCATAGCTCTTTCAGACAAGTATGATTTATCATATGATACTAATTATGCCATAAAGATACAACAGATTGTTACAACTGGTGCAAAACACTATTTAGTACTATCTGCAAAATTATCTACTTTGTTGCTTTCTAGAGCTGAAACGACAGTATGATCCTAGTAGTACAGCTTGTAGAATAGGCTGAATTCTGTCCACTGTGAGACTCAAAATGAATGATTTCTAAACAACATTGCAGGTCATTTTTGACAGAATACCCAAAAGAAAGGGTCATTATGAAAAGGGGCCAGAGGTGTGTACTGTTTGGTTTAGCTATAACATCTCCACATTCTCCTGTTTCTGCTCAGGAATAAGCTACCCATGGGACCATTGGCAAGCAGAATGTAAGTTCCTAGTAATGTTGCATTTGGGCTTGTTCTCTCAGAATATGGGGATTAACCTGGACTATGTTAAATTAATCTAGGAGTCCTGTGGCACCTTATAGACTAACTGAAGTGTAGGAGCATAAGCTTTCGTGGGCAAAGACCCACTTCGTCAGATGCATCTGACGAAGTGGGTCTTTGCCCACGAAAGCTTATGCTCCTACACTTCAGTTAGTCTATAAGGTGGCACAGGACTCCTAGCCGCTTTTGCAGATTCAGACTATCACGGCTACCCCTCTGATACTTAAATTAATCTAGTTTTAAAACACTTATGTACACCTGACAATTCATTAACTCTGCACTTATTGTGTGCTCTGGAATCCATGTTCAGAGGCTATGTCTACATTGATGTTATTCCGAAATAACAAAGAGCGTATCTACCCTGTAAGCCATTATTTCGAAATAATGTCAAGCTGGAGGACTTCTTAGTCCGACTCCTGTAACTCTCATTTTACGAGGAGTAAGGGAACTTGAAGGAAGAGTGTTCTTCCTTCAACTTGGTGCTGTGTAGATAGCACCAAAAGCTGTATTAAGCTATTTTGACTTAAGCTATGGAATTGACATAGCTCGAGTTATGTAGCTTAATTCAACTTTAGTCCTGCTGCGTAGACGTATGCAAAGTGAACTAAGGCCATGTCTACACTACCAGGTTATTTTAAAATATGTTATTTCTAAATAATTACTCCTGAAATAACTATTTGGAAATAAGCTTATTCCTTTTCACAAGCAGGAGTTATTATTTCGAAATAACAAGCTCATTATTTCAAACTAACAGGCTTTATAGCGTAGGCACTCACCTTGTTATTTCAAAATAAGGGGAGTTATTTCAGAATAACTCCCCACTGTAGAAATGCCCTAAGTGTAATGCAGATTGAGGTTGTTCAGTCTATTTATTAGGTGCACACAAAGCACCACTGTGACCCTCTTCCAACTGCCATCCCCACACTGTTTTGTGGATGACCTTTACTAACCTGTCTATTTACCTATGTGTTCTCACCTTTGGGGTGTCAAGTTTTCCAGCAGTCTCCACTTCTATTTAAAAACCACTGCAGGGTCTGAATTTCCCCATTTGCTCCTAGATTGGAGCATATCAGCCTTGTTGCAATATTCATCCCAAAGCCTAGGCATACGTCTAGACTGGCATGATTTTGCGGAAATACTTTTAACGGAAAAGTTTTTCCATTAAAAGTATTTCCGCAAACGAGCATCTAGATTGGCAAGGATTCTTTTGCGCAAAAAGTGCTTTTGCGCAAAAGCATCCGTGCCAATCTAGATGTGCTTTTGTGCAAGAAAGCTCCAATGGCCGTTTTAGTCATCGGGCTTTCTTGCGCAAAAAATGTAGGTGCCTGTCTACACTGGCCCTCTTGCGCAAGTATTCTTGCGCAAGAGGACTTATCCCTGAGTGGGAGCGGGAAAGTATTTGCGCAAGAAGCACTGATTTTGTACATTACAAAGTCAATGCTCTTGCGCAAATTCAAGCGGCCAGTGTAGACAGCTGGCAAGTTTTTGCGCAAAATCTTGCCAGTCTAGACGTACCCTAGTAGTATGCCTCACACAGCTGCTTGGAGCTCTGCTGACACTCTGGATCTCACACCATCTGGGGAGAATCATCAACATACAAAGCACTTGTGGCCAGTCACCAAACTAAAGACCTTTCTGGAGAGTTTTAAAAGCAGATAACCACAAAGGGTCGTAGCTGAGGAACAGAACAGTGTGGGATAAAGAGCAAACAGCTCAGCAGATTACATTTAGACTACGAATTTGGGAAAAGGTCTTGCAGTGGAAATGTGGCTAGTCCTTGATCAGATTTTTCTTAGCCTCAACCAGATAGGTTGTGGAACCTGCAGTCTGTGCTTCTCCCCCCACATGCCTCAAGGATGGCCAGATGAAGATCATGAGGAGACCAGTGAAGAGCTGTCCATGGAAAGAGAGGCTCTCTTTGGCGCTCAGAAGTGTGGCACTGACCAGGCAGAAAAATCCAATTTCTGCTATGCAGCAACTGAGCCGGATTCTTTCCATGCAGCAGTCAAGCCCAAGTCCCAGCCACTATCCCAGGCGAGAACCGGAAAGGCTGATCCTCCAGAGGGAATCTCAGCATGTAAGTATCTATCTTTACAATGTATTACTGCTGGCATTATTATTGTGCTATCCTGCTGCATTAGTGTCTGCTCCAGGTGTCTCAATGTTGCAGCCATTTTTGTAGTCTTTCTGGGTGTGTCTAGACTACAGGGTTTTGTCGACAAAACTATACCTGCGTCCACACTGCCTTTGAGTTATGTCAACATAACGTTGACAAAACTCAGCAGTTTTGCTGACGTAGGAAAACCTCATTCTTTTGTTGACAGAGTTCTGTCGATAGAAGGCGTTATTGCATCTACACTGTACTTTGCGTTCACACTGTTATGTCGACAAAGCAGCTTGCTTTGTCGACAGAACTGGATGTAGTCTAGACGCTCTTTGTCGACAGAAGCTTTGTCGACAGTATCTGTCGACAAAACCCTGTAGTCTAGACGTACCCTCTGAGTGTCAAGCTCCCTTCTCTTACCCACACTGTCTATTCAGCAAGCTTGGATACATTTTCAAAGCGGTGACTTCCGCAGCCATGCAATTAGCCTCCATGTCATGCTAAAGACCCAACTATTGACCATTTTTTAGGTCCACCACATACCTTTTTTCTTCCTTTTCCTTCCCTTTATCTGATGTGCCCAGCAGCCCCCAGTGAACCCCCTCCAGCACTGTTCATCAGCTTAAAACAGAGGTTGCTGGTGCAGACTCTCACACCACTCTCCAACATTCACTCCATGGCAGTTTTAATAAAGAAAACATTATTTTGTGAACAACTTAGCAGTTTATTGAGGCAATGGTTGCAGGAAGTTTGGTTACTATTCCTATTTTATATGAGGTAGACATGGACATCACATGCCTGTAAAGATGACCTCTCCCCAGAGAAATGTAGATGCACAATACTATGCTCTCTTTACAGGAAAAGAGCTTTCCCTTAGGGACACAAAAGCTCTCTATGGCTTTTCACAGGTTTCTATAGAGGAAGACTGAGAACAGTGAATGTTTCACACAACTCTCTTTCTCTCTGCTTCTCTGCGCTTTTGCAATGTCTCCAGGAGAACTAAAGCAGAATCTAAGATGTAGAAATTGATCATTTTTTGTCCAGATATTATCGGGGATAGCGACACAGTTATTCTCCCGATATAACTCATTTCCACTCCTGCAGCATATCTCACTTGTCTGCACTTTGCTGGCCTAAAAGGGATGCACAGGGTTAATCTTCTGAAACCATAAAAGAGCTCCAAGACACAGTAAAATCGTACATCTAAAGTGGAAACAATTCTCATTCCCACTACCTCGTGGCCTGCAAGATACAATGGCAAAGCCAAACAGCATAGACTGCACAGACAAAAATGCCAAATGCAGCCTTCCTCATTCACACACCATTCCTCTCTCAGAGCTTCCTCCTAGATTTCAAAGAATGTCAGGGAGGGGAAGGAGAAAATGCATATTAAAAATGCTATCATAGCCTCTCTGGAATAGGCACAATGACTTTTTGCTGTTGCTGCTGCTGCTGTTTTTTTCCTACTCCCTCAGCCAGACCCTCAAGGACGGGGCCTTTATCAATGGCTGAGCAGCTGGGTAACCTGAGGGGGAGAAAATGGAAAACTCAGGATGAAATATTTGCAGTCCTCATTGCAGAGTCCCAATGACAAATGAAAATAGCAGAGCAGGGGAAACTACTTGAGGACAGAGAGAGAAAATGAAACAGAGCTCTGCAGAGAGAGATCATGGGAGTGGCCAAGGACAGCTCAGCAATTGCAAGGGGCAGTATTGCTATGGGAAAAAGACAGTGTTGAAAAAGACAGGGAGATCCGGAGGCAACGCAAATCCAGTCTGTCCAATTACAATCACAGGCGAGGGAATGCAATGGGGGAGGGACCATGGCTACGGGCAATGTTCCCTCTAATTTTTCCATTCATGTGTAGAATATGTGCACCAAGGCATGTGTGGATATGCCCCACCAATACAAACACATGCTGTGGAGGCTGTAGGCACTCTTCTAATCAGCTGGATGGCATTTGAATCTCTCCTCTGCAGCCACCCATGTTCTCCACTTACAGGGAACACAGGCTATGGCTGTTTTTATTTTTTCTGGGCATAAGGGATCCCACCCATGCTCGGGACTGCCTATTGCATCCACATGCTGCACACTAATGCTGCACGTGGTTGCACATGCACTGACAGCAGCACCATGTCCTGCCCGAGCAGTCTGAGCGACACTCACCCCCACCCCCTGTGTGCCTGCCTCTTCCACCCTGTGTGTGAGACAAACTGAGACCACTCACCTGAAGATCCCTCCGCGGCATCCGAGGAGGCCTTGGAGATGTCCTGCCTGACCGGCACCAACTCCAGGGACAGGGTGATGGTCTCTGTCTCCCCCTCCTTCTCTGGCTGGCCCTGGTCTTCCTGCTCCTCCTCCTCCATGACCTCTGGCCTGGCAATGTCAGGGGTCTGAGGCCGGACTCCACAACAATGGGTGGGAAAGATGTCCCCTCCCCCCCCCAGGATCTGGTGCAGTTCCTGGTAGTAGAGGCAGCTGTGGGAGCCTGCCCCTGAGCGCGAGCTGCACTCTCTGGCCCAGACTTATCCCTGACAGAGCTCTTTCACCTTACTATGGACCTGTTGCAAGGTCCAGGGTGGGTGTCCACGCTCCGCCAGGGACTTGGCCATATGCTCATAGATGTCGGCATTTTGCCGCTTAGCATGGAGATCCTGCAAGGTGTCTTCCTCACCCCAAATCTTGAGAGACAGGATCTTCATTCCGGACCAGTAGGGTGCCTGCCTCTTGGTCCCCTGGGTAGGTCCTGGGATCCCTGGGGCTGCTCCCTGTGGGTACGTCTACACTACAGCGCTAGTTCGAACTAACTTAGTTCGAATTAGTTAATTCGAACTAAGCTAGTTCGAACTAGCGCATCTAGAACTAAAAACTAGTTCGAACTAGCGTTTTGCTAGTTCGAACTAGCGCGTCCACACTGATTGGACGCAGGGGGGCATTTAAGGGCAGCTGAAACCGGTTCTGGCAGGGCATCAGGTCAGCAGTTGCTTTGTGTGGCTGCTGTCTGAGGCTATCTGAGGCTCGTGCTTAAAGGGACCCCCCCTGGACAGCCGGTTCTCAGCTTTTCCTGCTTGCTTGCCAACCTCGCCGAGGGACAGCAAAGCGTCGGTCTCTGTGCCCGTCTGTGTCGGTGCTTCCCTTCGGGGGGGACCGCCGCAGGTGGCAACATGGAGCCACGGCTCGTCCTGCACCTTCTGGTGCACGTTCTGGACTTGCTGCTGCAAGCCTGCCAGCAATGGCTCGAGGCTGCCTGGCACCACCTGGGGAACGTCAGCCCCCTGCCTCTCCGCCTGGCCGCCCTGGGGGCCGTGGAGGAGCCGCGGCGGCGCCCCGGCACCGGCGTGCCCCGCCGCATCTGGCGTCTGGACACCAGCAGCGACTGGTGGGACCGCATCGTCCTGGAGCGCTGGGACGACCGACAGTGGACCCAGAACTTTAGGATGAGGAGGGACACCTTCCTGGAGCTCTGCGAGTGGCTCGCCCCTGCCCTGCAAAGAAGGGACACTCGCATGAGGCCCGCCATCCCCCTCCAGAAGCGGGTGGCCATCGCCCTCTGGAAGCTCTCCACGCCGGACAGCTACCGATCCGTCGGGAACCAGTTCGGCGTGGGGAGATCCACTGTCGGAGCAGTGCTCATGCAGGTACGGCGCTCGTCAGCCACAGAGCCGGGGGGGAGGGGGGCTGCGAGGAGGGGATGGGCCGCCCCAGGGACAAAGGGGGGGGCGGGAGGAGGCGAAGGCGCCCCGCACCGGAGGGGTCGGGCTGTCCCGGCCGTACTACACGCTGCCAGGGGAATTGCTTCCGGGAGTGGGGCGCGGGGCACTGCCAGGGCATGAATGCTCCCAGCCACCCGGGCGCCCCACTGATTGACGCTTTGCTGTGTCTCTCTCCGCAGGTGGTCAAGGCCATCAACCGGGTGCTGCTCCGCAGGGTGGTCCGCCTCGCCGACCCGGATGCCGTCATCCGGGGATTCGGCGCCCTCGGCTTCCCCAACTGCGGGGGGGCCATCGACGGGACGCACATCCCCATCCGTGCCCCGGAACACCAGGCGTCCCGGTACGTGAACCGCAAGGGGTACTTCTCCGTCATCCTGCAGGCCGTGTGTGACCACCGGGGACAGTTCACGGACATCAATGTGGGCTGGTCCGGCAAAGCACACGACGCCCGGGTGTACCGGAACTCCTCCGTGTGCCAGCGGCTGCAGGACGGGACCTTCTTCCCCGACCGCCACATCAGGGTCGGGGACGTGGACATGCCCGTCTGCCTGGTGGGGGATGCCGCCTACCCACTGCAGCCGTGGCTCATGAAGCCCTACACGGGGCACCTCAATCCCTCCCGCCAGGCCTTCAATAACAGGCTAAGCAGGGCCCGCATCGTGGTGGAGGGGGCCTTCGGGCGACTGAAAGCCCGCTTTCGATGCCTCCTCACCCGTCTGGACCTGGCCGAGCACAACATCCCTCCCGTGGTGGCGGCATGTTGTGTGCTCCACAATTTGTGTGAGCGGAAGGGGGAGGCTTTCCTGCCAGCCTGGATGGCTGAGGCTGACCGCATGGCTGGACACTACGGTCAGCCCCGCACCGCCGCCGTCCGGGAAGCCCAGCGGGGGGCCATCCGGATCCGGGAAGCCCTGCGGGAGAGCTTCCAGGTGGAGGAGGAGGAGGACTGACCTCTCCCTGCATGCCCCACCGGGGCCTTCTTCCACCCTACCCCCCCCCTTCCCCTTTCCCCTCCCTACCTACTGTCAAATAAAGACACCTGTTTTTCAAACAAAAACGTCTGTTTATTTCACAGAACTGGGGTGGGGGAGGGAGGAATGAAGGTGGGAGAAGGGAGGGGGAAACCTGGGACGAGGGAGCTGGAAGGGGAGGGGAGGGAAGGGAGGAAGGGAAAGGAAAGCTCAGGGGTGGGAGTCTGGGTGCCTCTCCCGTCTCACCACACTGCGGGTCCGGGGGCGTCGGTGGGGAATGGTTGTGGAGGGGGGGGCAGAGGGGACAGGGGGTGTGGAGGAAGCAGGAGTGGAAGCAGGAGCGGAAGCAGGAGGAGCAGGGGGAGCAGGGGGAGCAAGAGGGGGAGAAAGAGGGGGAGCAGGGGGAGCAAGAGGGGGAGCAAGAGGGGGAGCAGGGGGAGGAGGAAATGGAAAGCGGTCCAGCAGGCTCTGGAGGTGGCCTCGCAGGGCACGTCCCTGCTCCTCCAGGGCCTCCAGACTCCTCTGGCGCAGCCTGAGGTCCTCCTGGACCCAGTGGTCCTGGAGACGGAGCTGTCGGTCCAGGAACCGGAGATGCCGCCTCTGGTAGTCCTCCTGGTTCCTGGCTGTCCTGCTTGCCCGGGCGCGGGCGGCTGCTGCAGGCGGTGTGGTGCGCCCTGCAGGCCCCGGTGCTGCAGCTGTGGTGCAAGAAGACCAGCGGTCAATTACCCCAGGGGCCCAGGTGTGTGAAACCCAGCTCCCCTCTGCAAGGCCAGGGCCCCTGCAGGATCCCCAGCTGCTGCTCCGTGGTGGGCAAGGCCCAGGCGCACGGTCCCGGGGCTCCCTCTCGCCCCAGCCCCCCGTACACATAAGGGGAACACGAGGGTACTCACAGGTGGATGCCTCCCCGGCCTCTGATGATGCAGGCGAGCGGCTCTGTGGGGTGCCTCGGGGGTCCCGGGTCCTGGGAAGGCTGGCGGCAGGCTCCTGGCTCTCAGAGCCCTCTTCCTCCTCCTCGGTGTCCAGGAGCGGTCCCTCTGCCCCGGGGTCAATCACGTCCCGGGGGGCAGGGACGGCATGAGGCCCCAGGATGCGGTCCAGGGCATGGAAGTGGGGGCAGGCCTCCGGGTCAGCCCCTGGCAGGCAGGCCCGGGAGTAGGACTGCCGCAAGTCTTTAATCTTGCAGCGCACCTGCTCCCGGCTGCGCTGGTGGCCCCTGGCGGCCAGGCTGGCAGCCATGCGTCCATAGACGGCCGCGTTCCGGTGGCTAGTGCGGAGATCGTGGACATTTGAGGCTTCCCCCCAAACCTCGATGAGGTCCACGATCTCCGCACTTGACCAGGCGGGCGCCCGCCTTTTGCGCCCCCGGGCAGGCTCCCGGGAGCCGCCAGGCTGGTCGTGGGGAGCAGTGGAGGGCTGGGAGCCCTCGGATGGCTGGCTCATCCTGTGGCAGGTGCAGGCTGTGCAGGCACGGGTGCTTGCAGCCTTGCAACTGGCACAAAGTGAGTAGCCAGCCCGTGGCCCTTTAAGGGCTCCGGGGCCGGGAGGGGGGCAATAGAGTTTCCCTGGTGTTGGCCAGAGTGGCCACCAGGGAAACCTGGGAAGCCTTAGCCTCCCACTAGTTCGAACTAAAGGGCTACACAGCCCTTAGTTCGAACTAGCTAGTTCGAACTAGGCGTTAGTCCTCGTAAAATGAGGTTTACCTAGTTCGAACTAAGCGCTCCGTTAGTTCGAATTAAGTTCGAACTAACGGAGCGCTAGTGTAGCGCATAGGAAAGTTAGTTCGAACTAACGTCCGTTAGTTCGAACTAACTTTCTAGTGTAGACATACCCTGTGAGAGCCGGGGGGTTGTGGGTGCTTAGACCACTTACAGCCAGAGATAAGAAGAAGGGAGCTCTACAGCCTAAGCTGGGAGCCAGCTGACTTTATAGATCAAGTTGTAGAGGTTCCTACACTAAGCTCCTGAGGTGCCTGGTAGATTCATACCTGGAACCTCCGGAGCTTGGTGTAGGAGCCTCTACAGCTTGAGTTATAAAGGAAGTTGGCTCTCAGCTTAGGCTGTGGAGCTCCCTTGTCTCTGAAGCTAAGGACATACTTCCCTGGCTAGGGAAAGTATGTAACCCACACATCTACGGGGTGTGGTTTGCTATCCTATGTAGTGGCATTTAGATTGCTTACAGCAAGAGATAAGAATGAGTGATCTTTACATCCTAAGATGAGATGGCTCAGAGAAATTTCATTTAAGTTGTGAAGCCAACTAAGCCTTTGTAACAAAACCAAATTACAATTTCTTCAGTGCCTGAACACACACCCAATATATGACTTTTGCTCCTGAGACTGTACTGCAACATTTCCTTAACCTACCAACCTGAAGCTTGAAACAGAATGAGTACTCTAGCATTAAACTAGAACAGGCAATCTGTGCATACTTCAGGTGTGTTGTGTAAGGGAAAAGGCTGAAAGCCAAGTACTTTCCCTTTGGCCACCTGAGGAGCAGAGCAGTAACCTACTAACAGATATCCCTAGGAGGCTAATTGCTATTAGAGCACGCACATTGATTTTACTAGTCTTTTCTTTCATGCATCATGTGCTAGTTTGTAAAATGGAAGAATTCCATGTTTCTAAAATTAAACTGTCTCTATTATTTACAGAGATGCTGAAACTGTGTGCATTTAAGTCTTGCACATTCAAGTCACGTGCACACAGACTGACTTCTGGGTGCCTCCCCCAGACACTTCCCTCTCATAGTTTATGCACCTCCCTCCAAGTTTCATGCTGGTTGATACATATTAGGATTAATTAACATCTCCTAATTTAGCTGTTCACTAGAAATTAAGTTAAAAATGACATGGACCACTGCTCAAATGGGGGGCAAGGAAAAGCAATTCAAGGTTGTCACTTTCTCCATCCACCCTGAAAATCCTCCCTTTCCTGCTTCTCCTCAGTCCCATCCCATTTCTATGGATTGTTCCATCAGCATAGCTATTTGTCATTAATTATGTGGAAATTCATTTTTGAATGTGACCGAGTAAAGAGATCACAGATGTGTACTGTTGAGGGTATGCACAGCTACAACTTCATTGGCAAATGCCCAGCTAGCTATCAGAATGCAACTTTGAGAAAAATCCATCTCTACAGACCCAGGGTGGGCAAATTCTGATCCACGGGATGGATCTGGTCCGCAGGGTTAGTCCCTGGCAGGCCCCCACCTCCATGTTTACCTGTGCCTCTGTAGGTATTGGAGGATCACAGCTCTCGTGGCCGTGAATCACGATTCGCAGCCAAAGCTAATAGCAGGAAGTGGTGTTTTGGTCCTTGACACTTCCCACCACTTGCATTAGCCACAAATGGTGATTCATGGCCAACAAGATTGGTGCTCCTCCGATACCTGCAGAGGCACAGCTAACATAGCAGCGGCAACCCATCAGGGACAAACCCTGCAGGCTAAAATTTTTTATTGTCCACCCCTACTCCAGACACTACTACTACTACTATTAATAAATAATTATGCAAGATATATATATATATAGCATGTGATCCAGTATGGCCGTTCTGATGTTTTTATGTTTAAAAAAAAAAAAAAAGTAGTCCCTGCTCCACAGGCTTACATTCTAAGGACTTGATCCTGCAAAGTCATATATGGATGATTAATTTTACAAACTGAGTACCCCATTGACTTATACATGTGCATACATTTAAGCCTGAGTATAAGTCTTTTAGAATCAAACTCTAAAGTACCACTCTTCAGATCAACCATTGAGTCTTTTTTATAGCAGCATAAACCATAATCCCTCAGTTCTTGCTTCTGGTTATCGCACCTACAAATAATTTGCATTAGCTACAGCTGATCTGGTCCAGGCCTATGGACAGCATTGTCAGAGAGCTGACAGCTTCACAGATCTAGACTACTTCTGAATCAAACTGGGGAGAAGAAATTGTTGCTATTTCTCACCATCTAGCATGCTTCTTAAAATAAAGAAAAGAGGATGTTTTCTAGTGTGCTGTAAGAAAATGTGAGAAAATGACAGAGTGCTGCAATGACAGAGAAAAAGGAAGAAGATGTTAGTTTAGTAGTACAGCTTCAGGCAAAGAGAAAAATTCACACACAAAATCCTTTTTTATTTACATTTCTAATTTTTATGTTTTTAAATTCAGAATTGCCTCACAAATTTTTTAAAAAATATGTCAACCAACTCATCACACACACACACCATACACATGCCTGCAGCTAGAAAATGTTACCAGGATATAAGACTGTGACATTCCATTGGAACATCCCCATGGACCTTGGAATGAAGGGGAATTTATAAAGCTTTAATTTTTCAAGAAAAGAAAGAAAAGAAAGAAACTACTCCCTGCCTTGGACAGCTCCCTTCCCCCCCTTTTCCCCCACTTCTTCCTGCCCTTGCTTGACCCTATCCCATCCCCCAAATCTTCATCCCTCCACACTGAGGCCCAGATCAGGGCCATGTCTCTGGGAGGGAGGACCCAGACAAGGCTAGGGGCTAAGGCTAGGAGCAGGCACAGGCCAACAGCTAAACCCCGAGCAGCAGTCAGCATCTTGAGAGTGGGGCTTGTAGCAAAGCCCCAGGCAGCAGCCACAACCACAAGTGAAGGGTTGGCAGTGGAGCCCCAGGTGTGAGCCAGGACACCAGGTGCAGGGCTAGCACTAGTAGCAGAGCCTCTAACTAATAGTATTCAGGACACTGGGCTCTGGTCCCACCAGCTGCTGGCTCCTTGCCCCTTCCCCCCAACAGTAGTTGGGGACACACACATATATTTAGTGCCGCCTCCCCCCCCCCCCCAAGCATTGCCTTTGCCCCTGAGAGCCCTTCTCACTACAAAGATTAAAGGAGTAATATTTTTTCCCAGGTCAGACTAGCAGAGACCCTGGGAATGGGAGGTAAGGCAGAGGGAAGGATCACTTTGTGCAATGTGATCAATGCAATGTGAGTCACTTGTTAGTTTGAATTATAGCAAATGGTGAATTCTCTGTATCTTAAAGTCTTTAAATCAAAAGGACTTCAATAACTCAACTAGAGTATATGGGTGACGTTCTGCAGTCTATGATGTGCCAGACTACCTAGCCATGACAGTCCTTCTGTGTTTAAAATCTATAGGTCTAAATATAAACCTAGTTAACTATCCCATCATGATGCTACTAGCCTTTCAATCCTCAATAGGATAGCCACTTCATTGTGTGCATTTATTTGAAAGCTTTTCTGCCTAGGTTCTTACTAAGCTAAGTTAGTAGCAAGGACAAACCTCAGAATTGCAACAAAAGCTCTCAGTGTCAGATCTACACATACATCTACACACAGCCCTACCCAAGTAAGAGTCAAGTGCAAAAATCTTTGTGTGTAATATCCTACAACATTGCTGCACACATTTTAGGAGCAATTTCAACTTACGTAAAATAATCCAGGGAGAAGGGGGAAGGAAAAAAATAAGATTCTTGCTTCAAAAGCTCTGCCATAATACAATGCTAATTGTTATGGTCCCGCTTTATCAGCTACCCTTCTGAGGGTTTTAAAAAATGTGACTAGGATTGTTTAACAGTACTATGTTAGCAGTTAATCATCAACAGAGTAAAGACATTTGTCTAGAGAGAAAGAGAAGAAATGTGGGGGGAGGAGGGGAGGGAAAGAAGCTGAAAATTAAATCCACTTGAATTTTCCTCAGTATTGCACAGTCAGTAGCAGGAAATTTGTTTTAGAGAACTCTGGGGTTGTGACCTTTTTATTCAAAGACATCCTGATTTTGCATGGGTCTTCATGATATCTGCTCCTCCCACCTATAGCTCAGAGGCATGGTTTCTCCTACTGAGAGGGAGATTAAAGGGAGAATTGCTGAGAAGGGAAGAGAAAAAGATGAATAAACTGGCTCTAAAGTCCTTACTATCCAAGTGGTGATTAAAATTCAGTCACCCCATAACAACACTGTTATTTTTACACAAACATCAACAACTTCTTTGAACTCATGTTGAAAGGTGTAACAAAAACTTTTTATTAGTGTTTGAGACCATTTCCTGAGGACACTAAAGAGCTGTTTTTGACATATACAAGTGATGTTCACTTGCTTCTAGAATGAATATCCTTCTATCTACAGTCTCTTCCCTGGCTTAAGTTATCTCAGGCTAGGTCTACACTATAAACTTTTTTTCAGAAAAAGCTACGCAAATTGGACTCCGCAATTTGCATAGCTTTTTCCAATTGCTTTTCCGGAAGAGGCTTTTCCACAATTTGGTCCTGTCTAGATGGGGCCAAATGGCGGAAAAGCCTCCTCTTTTGTAGGAACCTTTATTCCTCATAGAACGAAGTACACAAGGCTCCCTGAAAAAGCAGAAGAGCAAACATGTTACCTGGACGCAGTGGAGTTTTTCCAGGTTATCCTGGAAAACCCCTGAGGTCTAGACATACCCTTATACAAGTAGAACTAGTCTACTAAATAGTAAACTGTGGAATATTAGTGATCATCCAAGGAACTTTGCCTTGGTTGAAAAACTAATATTCAGGAGGGATACTAACATAATTAATTAGTCATTAATACTATCAAGCTACAGTAAAAGATGTTATCTGGAACTTAAATGACCAGAAAGTTCAATTAACTGGCATTTCTGTTATCTCCCAATACAAACCTTCAGTCTAATTATTGGGACTAGAATATTGCCCAGCATGTTATGCAACCAGATATTCTGCACTCTACTTTTATGCAGAAGACAAGCAAGCAAATTGATATCAGGGATTTATTAAAAAAAAAAAGCAGCTTCTACGGCATGTCATAAGATTGTTACAGATTCAGTGCAAACTCTTGCGCATTCTGCATCTACAATGATAATTGATGTTAATAATGATGATGCTGAGCAACTGCAAGAGCCTGAAGAGTATTCTAAATCATCAAAAAAAAGATTAAATTATATCAAGTATAGTTTTAGTATAGTGTATTTTTGGTGTTCTGGGTGTACACCATGTTCTGCCCATAGTGATATGTAGTGTCATAAGATAATTTACTGCATAGAAAACTTTACTGGTATACACACAGTTGCTTCTAGGAACCACTCAGAGGTGCAGTACTACTGGTGCATTTGTGGGTACATGTATATTATTGTATACTTTTTTTCATTTTAGTGTATTATAATTTGTTGAAAATTGGTATTCCTTTGGTAAAGTATAAATCTCAGTTAACCAGGGTATTCAAGTACCGTGCTCCTCCAATACCCCCAACATGCCATAGCTTTTGTTGTACTATACTACCTTATTAATCATTCTCATATCCTATTTTAAAACACACTATTTAAAGGCTAGAGGGTATCCTTGTCTGAGGGTGAGTCTACGCTACACCATTATTTCGAGATAACTAGTGTTATTTTGAAAAAAAACAATGTGAGCATCTACATAGCCATTCTGTTATTTTGAAATAATTTTGAAATAATGGATGGCTTATTCAGAAATCTGTTAACCTCATTCTATCAGGAATAATGCCTATTCCAAAATAGCTATTTCAAAATAAGGCATGTGTAGACTCTCCGCTGCTGTTTCAAAATTGCCCCTCACCAGCGCCATTCTAAGTTATTCCTCCCCAGTGCCTGCTGGGGGTCCAAACTGAGATAGCTCATCTATGTTAGGGAAGTCTGCCTCAGACTAATTTTGAGGATTCCCTGGAGCACAGATGAACTATTTTGAAATAAGCTGTTTTGGAATAGTTATTCCGAAATAGCTTATTTCAAAATAAGCATGCACTGTCTTAGGATATATCTAGACTACATCCCTCTTTTGATGTGGGGGATGTAAATTAGACACTTCAAAATTGCAAATGAAGCCAGGATTTGAATGTCTCAGGCCTAATTTGCATATTTGTGTTGTGGCATTTTTTCGAAAAACATTATTTTGAAAGTGAAAACTGTCTAGACACAGTTCTTTCAAAAAGAAAAGCCTCCTCAAAAAATGAGGTTTACAGGAGCTTTCAAAAAAGGCTTTTCTTTTCAAAAGAACCCTGTCTAGACCACAGTTTCACTTTCAAAATAGCATATTTTGAAAAAACGCCATGATGCAATTATGCAAATGAAGAGCGGGAAATTCAAATCTCAGCTTCATTTTCAATTTTGATATGTCTAATTTACATCCCTCTTTCGAAAGAGGGATGTAGTTTGGATGTACCCTGAGTCTGAATCGTCAGTATTAAACTTCTCAGCTTATGCACATACTACCTGAAATACAGCCCATTGAAACCAATGGGAATCTCCCATTCACTTCAGAGCAATGGTCACCAACAGGTAAGACCTTGGAGCCTCTGACAAGTGATCCTGACTAGTTTGGCCAAGAGGTTATCAAGTGTGAGCACTTCAGCTGCCCCTCCCCCCCACTGCTGCACATCTCCTGCCCTTTGCCTTGGAACTGCCTCCCTGCCCCCTTCCCCTGAGCCTCCTGCTTCCGGTACAGAGCAGGGAAGGCAGCGGAAGGTGCCCCTTCTCTCACCCTGTATTCTATCTCCAGAGGACAGATGGAGGGGGCACAGGGCTTGGGATGGAGGAAGTTTGCTGGCTGCTGATGAGAGTGTTGCAGGGCCAGGGCTGGGGTGAGCCTCCCTTAGCCTCACTGTACCACCACCCTGCAGCCACCAGAGATAACCTGTGTCCAGCTGGAGCCAGATTCTCAAACCCCTACCCCAGTCATGAACCCCTTCCGACACCCCAAGCCTCTGTCCTAGCCTTGAGCCACTTGGTCCCAAACTCCCATACAGAGCCAGTACTCTGAACCCCCTCCTATACCCCAACTCCCTGCCTCAGGCTCAGCTCAGAGCCCCTCTCACACTCCAAATCCCTTAGCCCAAGAATAGAACCTGTGTCCCAACTCATTGCCCCTTCCTGGTGAAAGGGAGAGAGGATGAGGGAAAGAGGGAGGACGGAGTGAGCAGGGGTAGGACATCAGAAGAGGTGCACGAAGGAAGAAAGGCAAGGGTATTTGGGTTTGAAGTAGAGCCTGGATTGCACTTAAATTCAAAAGTGATCTTGTGCTTTAAAAGGTTGGAGACCACTGCTTCAGAGGGTATTGCTTCAAGCCTATCAATAGTCCCATTGATCTCATCGTGACTATTTTTTCAAGTGACACAAGTCACCTGAAAAAGTGCTTCCGGGAATGGGCATTAAAACTTTTGACTTATTTCTAATGCTGATGAAAAGTTGGGTAATTTCTTCCCTGGAAAACCGGATGTCAGTCTGATAGAGAGAAATTATAAAGTGGGCTCTCCTACGATTGACAGGTTTGGAGAAAACAAACATGGAGATTGTCACTCAAGGATAATGCAGTTTCCATTCATATATTTAAGGGCCGGGGAGACCTTTTTTGATCATGTAGGTGACCTCATCAAAACACAGGCAAAATAATTGCACTCAGTAGCTCCAGTTTCAAGCTCATAACTTGTGGTTGAGCAAGAGCATATATTTTAGAAAGACATCCAATCTTGGTTTGTAGACTTTGAGAGATGGAAAATCCTGCACACCCATAGATAAATTGTTTCGATAATTAACTATCCTTACTAGTAAAACTTATACATCAATTCCAGGCTGAAATTTAACAATGTTCAGCGTTCTGCCATTAGATCTTGTTAGGCCTTTGTCTGCTAGGTTCAAGTGTCTTTGCTTCCTCATCAACACAAATAAACAAAGAGGAACAACAAAGGGGGAGTCCCCATCCCCACAAACCCCACAAAAAACATTTCTTTTTATGTGTACATATCACCTAATATTAGGAGGACTGGATCTCAGTTTTCTAGGAGCAACTGCAGTAATAGCAGTAAGAGAAGTAATAATAATAATATTAACAACAACAACCATGGCTTAAAAACCTAGCAAAAGAAGCAGCAAGAGATAAAAGGCAGCATTTAAAAAGTGAGGAAAATAGAAAAGAGCATTTAAATTTTAGTGAGGAAAATAGGAACAAACTCTGTCAAAAGAAGTATAAAAATATAACTAGGAAGGCCAAAAAGGAATTTGAAGAACAGTTAGCCAAAAATTCAAAAAGTAATAGCAATTTTTAAGTGCATCGGAAACAGGAAGCTTGCTAAACAATCAGTGGGGCCGAGGATGACCAAGATACTACAGAAGCATTCCAAGATGGCAAAGTCACTGTGGAGAAACTAAATTAATTCTTTGCATCCGTCTTCAGGATCTAAGAGAGATTCCCAAACCTGAGCCATTCTTTTTAGGTGACAAATCTAAGGAATTGCTCCAAATTGAGGTATCATTAGAGGCTATTTTGGAACAAACTGATAAATTAAGTAGTAACAGGGTAAGAGAGAAGCCCTGGAGGCCAGATTTAGGCTGCTAGAAAAGAGGACCTCAATGGGAGTGTTTTCTGAAATGCTTCTAATTCCATGTGCAGGGCCAGGTAGTCAGACAGAGCTAAAGGGTCTCAATGCATGGATGAGACGATGGCATAGGGAGGATGGATTAAGATTTATTAGGGACTGAGGAAACTTTTGGAATAGGGGGAGCCAATACAGGAAGGATGGGCTCCACCTAAACCAAAATGGAACCAGACTGCTGCAACTTAACCTTAAAAAGATCGTAGAACATTTTTTTAATAAAAGGCTGAGGGAAAGCCAATGGGTGCGGAGGAGCACGTGGATCGGACAGAGACATCTGTTAGGGGAAGAGTCTATTAATAGAGATTTTCTATATTCTAGTAAGGATGAGAGGATGGAAGATAATAAAATATGGGTAAGATCAGATGAGAAACAGTCAAATGAAAAAGAGTGCTATTCAAACATATCAGGAAATGACAGACAGCTAAATAGTGACAAATTTGTAAAGTGATTATACAAAAATGCTAGAAGTCTAAAAAAAATCATAGTATCATAGAACACTAAAACTGGAAAGGGCCTCGAGAGGTCACCGAGTCCAGTCACCTGCCCTCATGGCAGAACCCAGTACTGTCTAGACCATCCCTGATCTATCCTGCTCTTAAATATTTCCTGAGATGGAGATACCACAACCTCCCAAAGCAACTTATTCCAGTGTTTAACCACCCTGACAATTAGGACAGTTACTTTCTGAGTATTTGTTTAGCTGTTCTTCAATTTTTGGGGGCTTTATTATATTTTTACACTTAATTTGACTACCTCTATGCTCCTTTCAATTTCCCTCCACTTTTTAAAAGATGTTTTTTTATCTGTCACTGCTTCTTTTACTTGATTGTTAAACAACAGTGGCACTTTTTTGGTTCTCTTACTGTGTTTTTTTAATTTGGGGTATGTATTTAAGTGGGGCCTCTATTATGGTGTCTTTAAAAAGTTTCCATGCAGCTTGCAGAGTTTTTACTTTTGTCATTGTGCCATTTAATTTCTGTTTAAGTAACCTCCACACTTTTGTGTAGTTCCCCTTTCCCCTTTTTCCTTTGGCTCTTCAGTTCACAGAGTTTGGGGCTCATGCCCCTCTCCCCACATGTTGCCTATGCTTAATAGGTACGTGGTCAAAGTCTTTCTTGTTATTCTAATAATTAATTATGTGCCCCTATATCTTGCTTATCATACACAATTGAAATCCTAGACAAAATATGGAATATTTTATTTCCTCGTTGACTTTTCTATTGCACACAGCCTGTGGTAATCATTAATTTTTGTTTCTTCACAACCCCTATTTTTCAGAGGAAAAACTGAGGCATGGAGGTCTCCATTTGGGACAACATTTATACAGGTGTCCCAACCCAACAGATCCCCTGTATGCATACAAAAGGCAAACAGAGAAAATAACGTTGCAGATGTCAATTATTTACAATATAGAGCCAGAAAAGGTTATATACACTGTATGTATATTTTAAGACTCAGTATATTTACTTGAGAGACTGCTGCAGGCTAATAAATAAGGTCTCATTGGATCTTTCATTGATTCTCTTCATGATGAGGTAAAGCAAATGTTAGTTTATTCATATTTTTAATCCCCTTGTATCATCAAAATTATCAGGGGAGTTATGACAGTATGGTATTGGCGATCTGCATGACAATACAAGAGTGAATATTTTGTTAAAATCTAACAGAGAAACATGAGTCACATCACCCGAAGTTGCATGTAGAAAATGTAATTAAAAACATGAAAGGGAAAGGGAAACATAATGGTATACGTAGCTCTTAGTTTATAACTCTACACTACAGAAAATTGCTAGAAATACAGCACTCCAGAAGATCTGGTTCATGCCTCTGAGATTTTAAAAGACTTCAAACAACAGTAAACCTCACGTATGTATATACCCATTATATCAGTCACTCTATATTGAACAAGGCCAAATTTTCAAAATACTCCACCCTCAAAGATCCAAGTATTTTGATTTAAAAAACTCCTTTATTTCCCTATTTCCATAATGGTAGGTCTAGACTGCGAGGATCTTTCAGAAAAATATATGAAAAATGCACTCCACGTATCTTTTTCTGATACTTTTGTCAGAAGAGGCTTTTCCAAAATTTGGCCTGTCTAGATGTAGCCAGACAGAGATCGCCTCCTGTCACATCTATCTTGCTTGCCCCTCCGAGATGCCTGGAGCATATAGGGCATAGAGAGCAATAAAATCAGCATAGTTTTTGAAGCCTTGACAGAGGTCCGGATATGCTGTCTCATCTGACCCTGGATAACTGTAAACACAGATACGAGAGGGTGATCAAGCCAATAAGCTGACCTAGAGGCTGCAAGAACTGCCCTTGGCTGGCACTTATATTGATATGCTCACACACAGTCGTCCCTGGGAGAGGAATCTCCCACTGAGAAAAGAATGCCCAGTGCTCCCAATTTAGTTCTCTCTCTTACAAGTGTAAATTAAGTTCACAACTCCCTTGTAAGAACTGGCGTCACAAAGACGACCCAGCACCATTTGGCACGATAGATAAGAAATAGAAATACGTGACCCCACGGGTATAAAGAAGGGTCCAGCAGCACACTCACTCTGAGCATCAATCTACAATCTACCTGCTTGTCGGGTTAGGTCATTGCCTCCCGAAGTCCACGGGGATGTCCACCTCATATTCGTCTGTCCCAGGAATTGAGGGACCAATCCTGGCCTGACATGCTGGAATCAAGAGACGCAGCAGGGGGTAAAAATTGTACCCGTATGTGTCCTTTGCATGCATAGAATAGAGCTCTTTAAAGATTAAGCTGTCACTTGGTACCATTATTTTCTATCTCCTTTTTCCTTTGTAACCATTTTAAGATCTGTATTTGCTAGTAGTTAAGAAGTAGAGCAATAGCCATTGTAACCACATGCTTTATAAGCCCCTTTAATAAACCTGTAACTGTTAAAGCTTTTAACTGACTACTCCTGTTGCTATAATGGAACCAGACACAATCAAAAGAACTCCAGCTGGTCATAGGGGGCAGATGCAGGCAGAGCTGGGTGTTGGGTCCTGTCGCCTCCACGGGACAGACCCCCGGGGGCATCCATCAGCCTTCTCTAGGCTGCCTGCTGCGACGGGACCTTGTGTCCTAGCAGTCAAAGACTTGGATGTAATAAGTTCTTCCTGCAAAACTCTTGGGGCACCCGTCGGCCTTCTACAAGCTGCCCAAAGTGAAGGGACCCCGGTCCTAGCAGCTAAAGACTCGGGTGTAAAACTTTGGAGCACCTGTCAGCCTTTCCGCTGCCCGCTGTGACAGGACCTTGTGTCCCAGCAGTTGAAGACTCGGGTGTATAACTAACACACACACACACACACACACACACATCACGCACTGCTCTGACTGTCGACTGACACTAGACTGAGTCAAATTTTGAAAAAAACCCCTCTTTTGAAAGCCCCCTTTTTCCTTGTGGAACAAGGAATACAGGGGCTTCAGAAAGAGCGTGTTTGCTCTTCTGCAAAAAAAAAAAAAAAAGTGGAAGAGCAAACGCATTCCCTGGATGCGGCAGGGTATTTTCAGGATAGCTCTGGTATCCCGAACCCCCCACCCCCCCCAGACTAGCCATACCCTCCGTATGGGTTCAAGCCACAAAATTTCAATCTCATCAGTAATTCAGGTAACCCTGAATTTGGCCATGTTTAGATCAAAAAATGGTACGATTCATTATAAAAGCAGAGTCCAGGAAAATGCGGATATAGTTTTGGGTGTTGAAACACACAGTTAGTTTAAATACCTTTAATTATAACATGTGATATTATTATAATTAGGTGAGAATTAGGCTTAGTAGAAACATTTTTGTTGGGTTTTCAACAGAACAAAAATTTTCATGTAAATACTGTTTTTTGCAGCAAATTTGGATTTTTTTTCATTTTGTTTTTTGTTTAAAAACCAAAGATTGGAAAACCTAAACATTTCTGTGGCAAACTGAAATACGACAACTTGAATACCTGATTGAACTGCAGTTCTGTTCCCTCTTTCTCCATTTTCCTCCTTACATTAGCATCTACAGAGAGACTACATCGCTCCTACTACCCCACAGCCAGGGTTCCCATGATTCAACTTACTTCTCTTCAGAGAAAACAGTTGTGCACCATGGGAGATGTAGTCTTACCACGACCAGGTTATAGAGGAGACTGGGAGCAAGAGGTTCCTTAACTACAACTTACTTGCAGCACCACAGGAGCTAGCAAACAGAGCTGTAAACAGGTGAGTTTGAATGGGAGTTTGTAAAGGGCGTTTGGATATTGGGACTTGTTTGGGGTTTGTTTTTGCTGTGGGAAGGCTGTTTTGGTTTGTTTTTGTGATTGCTGGACTAATAGGATTTTGGTGAGTGTGAAGGCGCGTTGGGGTCCCCCGTCTCCTGCACCCCCAAATGGCACAAACAGACTCCACCAGCCAGTAGAATGGAGGTAGCTTATTGCTTCTCCAGGATATAGCACAGCACAGATGTAATCTGGTTACAGGAACTGGGGCTAAGAGGCCTCAGTGCCCCCCTTGAGATGGGGGAGTTCCAGCCCCCTCCCCAGCGCCTTCTCCCCTGCTTTCCAGCCAGGAACTAACCACCTCTCCTCCAGCCCTGCCCCCAGCCAGGGCAGCCTTCCATCTTCCTTTGTTTCTCCCCATGGGGGGTGGCTGGTCAGACCAGTTTGGAGCCACCTTCGCATAATGACTCCCCCCTTCCCTACTGGGTCTTGCTACAGACAGCAGAGGTCGCCACAGCCCTAGCAAGGTACCCCCACTACGTCACAGTGAGAAAACAGATAAAATACAGAGGCAGTAGTGGCCATGGCCCAAACAGTAGAGATCACAAGGAGGATGATTGGATGTTGCAGCTGCAGGATGTACATGATTCTGGAGGGGTTACCTGAAAGGAGTTTTGTTTGCAGGAAGTGCCACCTGGTAGAGCTGATGGAAGAAAAGATCCGAAGACTGGAGATGCAGGTGGAAACTCTGGTCGAGTTTAGAAGGGGGTTTGAGCAGATGATGGAGCAAAGGCATGACATGGCTGAAGGGGAAAGCTTAGGTATGCAGATGGAAGCAGGATCAAGGGCCTCGGAGGGGGAACTGCTGGGCAAAAAAAATGGACAGTGGAAGCATGTGACTAAGAGAACCAAGCAGAGGAAAAGATGAGTCAGTGAAGGAGAAATAGAGCTCAAGAACAGGTGTGCAGTGTTGGAGAATGAAGAAAGGGTACAGCAGGTGGACAATGAAGATGGAAGGGTAAGGAAGAAGAGAAGAGTGGCTAGTCCCATAGATAAAGGGGAAGAGTCAATGGAGACAACACCAATAATGAACATCAGGAGGATAAAGGATGGGTTGAAGAGGATTACAAGGGAAAACAGGATTGGAAAGGACTTGCAGCCAGAGGAAGCAAGAGATAGACCAGAGAATCGCACTGCCACCAGGAAAAGGCAGGTCTACATGATTGGGGACTCCTTATTGAGAAGAATAGATAGGCCTGTAACCAGAGCTGATCCAAAGAATAGAAGGGTGTGTTGTCTGCCAAGTGCTAAGATACGGGATGTGGAACGGAGGTTGAAGAGGATCCTAAAGGGAGCAGGAAAGAATCCATTGATCATCCTTTATGTAGGAACAAATGATACGGCTAGATTCTCACTGGAACGAATCAAAGAAGACTATGCCAGGCTGGGGAAGACGCTTAAGGAAATCAAAGCTCAGGTGATCTTTAGTGGGATTCTGTCTGTTCCTAGAGAAGGGTAACTAAGATGTGACAGGATTATGATGATCAGTGGTGCTATAAGGAGGGCTTTGGGATGTATGGTCACTGGGAGGCATTTATGGACAGAGGACTGTTCTCTCGGGATGGACTTCACCTAAGTAGGGAGGGAAATAGACTTCTAGGATGGAGGCTGGCACAACTGATTAAGAGAGCTTTAAACTAGGAATTTGGGGGAGACGGTTGGGAGATGTCCAGGTAATCTCTATGCTGGATTTTAGCATTGAGAGGGAGGAAAACGAAGTGAGAAAGGATATAGCTGGGGGAAGGAGAATGTACATGAGGAAGGGTAGGATGGATACTAGTCTAATAGGTCATATTGGAGGTACAATGTCCATGCCAAATTGGGTAAACAATGTGAATGAGGTCAAACAGCAACAAATAAGATGTTTGTACACCAATGCAAGGAGCCTAAGTAACAAAGCGGAGGAACTAGAGCTATTGGTCCAGGAAGTGAAACCAGATATTATAGGAATAACAGAAACATGGTGGAATAGTAGGCATGACTGGAGTACAGATATTGAATGGTATGTGTTGTTTAGGAAAGACAGAAATAAGGGTAAAGGTGGTGGAGTCGCATTGTATATTAAAGATGAGGTAAATTGTAAAGAAATAAAAAGTGATTGAATGGAGAAGACAGTGTCTGTCTGGGCAAAAATCACATTGGGGAAGAAAATTATCAGATCCTCCCTGGGATAGTGCTTGGTGTGTGTTATAGACCACCAGGATCTAATTTGGATATGGATAGAGACCTCTTTAATGTTTTTAATGAAGTAAATACTCATGGAAACTGCGTAACCATGGGAGACTTCAACTTTCCAGATATAGACTGGAGAACAAGTGCTAGTAATAATAATAGGGCTCAGATGTTCCTAGATGTGATAGCTGATGAATTCCTTCATCAAGTAGTTGCTGAACCAACAAGGGGGGGATGCCATTTTAGATTTGGTTTTGGTGCGTACTGAGGACCTCATAAATGAAATGGTTGTAAGGGACAACCTTGGCTTGAGCGATCATGAGCTAATTCAGTTCAACTTAAATGGAAGGATAAACAAAAATAAATCTGAGACTAGGGTTTTTGACTTCAAAAGGCCTAACTTTAATAAATTAAGGAAATTAGTTAGGGAGGTTGATTGGACTAAAGAATTTATGGATCTAAAGGTGGAGGAGGCCTGGGATTATTTTAAGTTAAAGTTGCAGAAGCTATCAGAAGCCTGTATCCCAAGAAAGGGGAAAAAATTTATGGGCAGGTGTTTTAGACCAAACTAAATGAGCAAACATCTCAGAGAGATGATTAAGAAAAAGCAGAAAGCATATAAGGAGTGGCAGATGGGAGGGACCAGCAAAGAGAGCATGTAGGGACAAACTGAGAACGGCTAAAAGTCATGTAGAGTTGGACCTTGCAAAGGGAATTAAAATCAATAGTAAAAGGTTTTATAGCCATATAAATAGGAAAAAAAAAAACAAAAAAAGAAGAAGTAGGACCGCTAATTACTGAGGATGGAGTGGAAGTTAATGATAATCTAGGCATGGCCCAATATCTAAACAAATACTTTGCATTAGCCTCATTGAAGACTGAAGAAGAGCTTATGGATAAGGGTAACATAACAAATGGGAATAAGGATATGAAGGTAGATATTACCATTCCTAGTGTAAACATGGCCTGTGTGCAAACACCCTATCCTTGAATGCTATACGTGTATTGAAGTATTCAAAGAGTATGACTGGCCAGAATGTCATGCTGAGTAGATTGTACTTGAAGCTTACTTTTTAAATCAAATCCACATCATTTTATTACTTAGTATTCATCCTATCTCCATGGAGCAAGAATATTACTAACTACAATCAAGAAAATCAATAATGTTCTGTCATGTCCCCAACCAGACCATACTGCTAGAGAGAAGTGAGGTCAAATACCATGTATACAAAAGAAAACTGGACATCAGGCCAGAATTCCTTATAGGCCACTAGCTAGAACAAAGTAGCCTTGCCTTTTGCATCCTGTTGCCGGCAATAGTGAGTCTCAGGTCCAACACTGGGTTCTCAAAATACAAAAAAAGGTATACAGGTATCTGTCAAACACAAGCAGTTTATTTCCTGACAGCTATCAGCTGTGCCCCTTATCTAAAAGAACAACATGATAGAAAAAGCAGCATTTCTTACATCCCTTCTGCTAGCCGGGGAACCCGTTTTGGCTGCGGATGAAGTGGCAGACTGTCTCAACTTCCGAGGCACCGGTACCCAAAGCCCATCAGTGAGGTCCAAATTGCTGTGCTCTGGTGCAGCTTTAAATACTGTGTCTCTACCTTGTTTGTGGCAGTTTGGAAATATCCAGGTGTTACTCATTGCTTGTTACAGTATGGCTCAGCTGTACTGCTTGTCCTTTGATTTGTTTACATGATCGGTACATTTAGGTAAACAAGATTGTTATATTACCGCCCTTATTTACAATTTGTTCTTTCTACAATGGCGTATGTTCCTAGAGGCTTGCTTCTGGTTCATCAGTAGTAGGGAAGGGGGGCGGGAAGGGGAAAGCTTGGGGGAATGCAAGCCTCACCACCCCTATACTTCACAAGTACAGAGCTCTTCCACAATTGACCCCCTACACATTCACAGAAGTATTTCCTTCCAATGAAGGGAGACTGATTCAGACTTTTTGGAAGTGTAAATTCATGGGCTATGTCTACACTGCAGGCTTCTTGAGCAAGAATGGCTGTTCTTGTGCAAAAACTTGTGGAACGTCTACACGGCATGCATGTTCTTGCACAAGTAAATTTACAGTACAGCATCGGAACAGAGGACTTCTTGCACAAAAGTTATTCCTCTCCCCACGAGGAATAAGCCCTCTTGTACAAGAAGGCAGTGTGGATGGGCAATAGGGCTTTCTTGCACAAGAAACCTCTATGGCTAAAATGGCCATCAGAGCTTTCTTGCAAAAGAGAGCATCCACACTACCAAGGATGCTCTAGCACAAAAGCACATGGCAGTGTGGACATACTCTTGTGAAAGACCTTTTGCGCAAGAACTCTTGCACAAAACAGATCTTGCACAAGAAGCCAGCAGTGTAGATGTAGCCTATGTGTGGAATCCTGCCTTAATTGAAATCAGCAAGGACAGGAATTCAGGCACAGAATTGTAGTGTTAGCTTTTCTCCCTTGCAAATGTGAAGGAGAATGGCACAGACTATAAGAAAAAAATTACCACAACATTTAGCAGACTAATTGGTATCAGCTGCAATTAAGCATTTTGAATCCTGTCTTGTAAAAAATTAGTCAGATTGTTATTTTTGATGATGTGATGACTCCACTAATATTAGTGTAACACATTGCTGATTGCTCAAAAACACACTGATTGGATGTTTATATTGCTGTCTGAGCACAGTCAATGTTCCAGTCTCAGTGGGATTAATCTTTAAAGTCCTTGCCCCCTCATGGAAGAAAAATGTTGATTAAGGGCATTCTGCCTCATTTCCCACTAAAATAAGAATATGGAGTTATACAGATGCCCACCTGAATCTGAATATACGATTTATAAACCCTCCCTGGTGCGTATTTCTGAGGGCAGAGAGGAAAGACAATTAGAAGATAATGCTAAGGATCCAGTCATTCAGACAAAATTCCCTTTGAGTTCAGTGAACAACCAATATCAGGAAAAATAGCGAAGAAAATCAATAGAAGCTCAGCCTATTTCAATGCTTTTAGGCCTGGTCTATACACCATTTTTATATCAGTGTAACTATTTCGGTTTTTGAGGTGGGGGAGGGGAGAGAGAGAACCCTACTGACAAAAATAACACCGGTCCAATCTATTATGTGGACATTATAAAAGTATAAAGGTAACTCACTCGCTTCCTACATTGGGTTCTGCTGCTGTAAAGCACTGTACAGATACTATATATACACACTGATATAATTCTGTCCATACTAGAAGGGTTGTCACTATATCAATGTAGTTAAAGCAGTGCAACTTTCTAGCATAGACAAGTCTCATTTTTCAAACACATTTTTCCTTCAAAGGCATTTTTTTCCTTTGCTAAGTGTCATTAACAACATCCTGGGTTTTTTTTTATTTTATTTTATTTTCTCAGGCAAGCAGAATAAGTCTGAAAGCATTATTTGGTTACTAGAATTTGTCATCCTCCATTGAACAAGTTACATGACCTTTAAGTGTGGTTTTAAAGCTCAGTTGCCCATTCATTAGGTTGACAAACTTGTCAAAACCCTCCAGGTCTATGTCAATTATGTCAGAAATGCTTACAGGAGCCACAGTACATGTCAGCACTCAACTGATGCCTGTCAGCCATTGCGGAAATGACAAGAAACCCTTCTGGGGACAAAAGGCTACAGCAGGAAAAAAAAAGATTCCCACTCAGATTTTATTGACTTTGGCCAACTATGTTGTATTTGTGCAATTTATTGCAATCACATCTCTTGAGTTTGACTTTGCAAATCCATTGTTTTATTTTTAATTATTATTATTGTTTAAACGGTGATTTATTTCTTTAGAACTTTGCAACATCTTTGTTTTCACTGAAGATATTGGTATATCCCAACCATGTCTTCCTGTACATGTAAAATTAGGGTCAGATTGAGATGGTTTTCCCAAACCCACCACTTACATACTAACATGGGTAATAAATATTACACCTTCATGGGACATTTCAACAAATATTATGATGAAAAATGATATTTAAAAAAATATCCTCCCCCCTCCATTTTCTAAACAGCTCTAGAGCTGGTAGGAAAATATAGCTGAAAATGAAATTTAGATTATAATTAGAAACAAATATTTTCCAAGGCTTTCACAACTATTTTCCATTGTGCCAATAGTGTGAATTGAAAATTATTTCAGACTTAAACATCAGAACATCAGCAAACATACAAAGAAACAAATGTTACTTAGTTCAGTTCCCTATGTAAAACTCCATTTGCCACAATATCTCCAAAAGCTTGACAATGCTTAGGCTGCGGCTGTGTTGAAATCATTGCATCTCATATTGAACATTGCCTGACATTTCCTTGTAGTCCCCCAACTGTCTGCATATATCAGTTGTCTCTTGTCTTACACTTAGGGATAGTGTTTCTGTTCTGTGTCTGTACAGTGTCTAGCACAATGGGATTCTGTTCTCTGACAGGGGTTCCTAGGCAGACCAATAATACAAATAATAAGAACAGAAGGCCACCACTAGAAATGGACCTAAGACATGCAAATTATTTCCCTCTACTTTCTCATGAGGATTTTAATTATTTTCCTTCCACTTAGGGTACATCTAGACTACTTTCGTCTGTCGAAAAGATATGCAAATTCGGAGCTAATTTGCATATCTTCTTCCGATAACGTTATCAGGAGAGGTTTTTTCGAAAGTGAAAGCAGTTTAGACAGGAGTTTTTTTTAAAGAACCCCCCTTTTTCGAAAGAACCCTTCTTCCTTGTACAGGGTTCTTTCAAAAAAGGAGGGTTCTTTCTAAAAAAACCTTCTAAACTGTTTTCACTTTCGAAAAAACCTCTTCCGACAATGTGACGGAAGAATATATGCAAATTAGCTCCAAATTTGCATATATTCTTTCGACAGATGAATGTATTCTAGATGTACCCTTAATGTGCCCACAAAGAACACAAGTAAATGCTTTCGTTTGGGGAACAAGAGGAGTCAATAAATAACAAATGTTAAAATAAATATGTTAGAAAAGAAGTAGTAGATGCCATTTTTATTTTTTGTTTAGACTGTCATGTACTACTAACCAATCAACCAAATCTGTTTTCTTTTCCCATAAAACCATTCCAATAAATTACAAAGAGCTTTACAGGCCAGCATGCTGATAGCAGAAGGGTTTATAATATCAGTGGCTGATAGCAGGGCAAGGGAAAGAGGACTGAGATGAAGAATCTCAGACATTTTAGATTCCAAATAAAACAAAAACATCACTATATTAATCCCTTGTTTGCCTCACGTAACACTCAGGAGACATTCAGGTGCTATTGCTTTCCATTCAATTCATGAGGATGCCTATGCATGAGAGGGTGATGTAGAACTGACAACATACAAATCAATATCACCAAAGTTGTTCAAGAGTCCTTCAGATTAGAAGTGATTATACAAAAACCTCTAGGTTTTCTTCCAGCCTGGATCTTTTTCTGTCTGCATTGTATTTATAACTAGAAGGCTTACCCAGCATTGCTCAGTAAGGCAATACATTTTTGTTTTTCTTTATGTAGATCATTGCTCTGGAGTGGGGATGAGGGGTTCAGTGTGCAGGCTGCCCTTGGAAGAGAGGACAACTCCAGCCCTCTCTGGCTACATCTACACTGCCTCTTTTGCCGGCAGAGAGCATGCTAATGAAGCACTCATTAGCAACTTCTCTACCTTCATTTGTGTAATCTCTGCCCGAGGCTTTTTGCTCAAGAGGTTTTTGCACAAAAACAAGCAGTGTAGACAGGTCTGTTTTGCACAAAAAACCCTTTTGCAGAAGATCTGTATACCTCCTTTTTTGAGGCATAAGGATCTTGTGCAAAAGGGTTTTTTTTGCGCAAAATGGATCCATCTACACTGCTAGCTTTTGCACAAAAACCTCTTGCACAAAAAGCATCGGACGAGATTATGCAAATGAATCAGTGTGGAGAGGCTGATTAAAGAAAAGTTATTCATTAGTTCCCATAATTGAAGGACTAGAGGACACCAAATGAAATTAATGGGTAGCAGGTTTAAAACTAAAAAGTGAAAGTTCTTCTTCACACAGCGCATAGTCAATCTGTGGAACTCCTTGCCAGAGGAGGCTTTGAAGGCGAGAACTATAACAGAGTTTGAAGAGAAGCTAGATAAATTCATGGAGGTTAGGTCCATAAAAGGCTATTAGTCAGGCGGTAGGAATGGTGTTCCTGTCCTGTTTGTCAGAGGCTGGAGATGGATGGCATGAGACAAATCACTTGATCATTGTCTTCAGTCCACCCCCTCTGGGACACTTGGTGCTGGCCACTGTTGGCAGACAGGCTACTGAGCTAGATGGACCTTTGGTTTGACCCAGAACGACCATTCTTATGTTCTTACAGATCTCCACAAAGGAGGAGGATCATTATTCCTATTTTACAGATGGGGGATACAGATGTCACATAAGGTATGTCTAGACTACGTTTTATTTTTGAAAGAGGATATGCAAATTCCACAGGAATTTACATATCTTCTTCCGATCGCTTTTTCAAAAGCGGGTCTTTTGAAAGTGAAAGTAGTCTGGACATGATTTTTTTTCAGAAGAAAACCCCTTTTTTGAAAAACTGCTCTTCCTTAAAAAAGGAGGTTTACACGTTTTTTTTGGAAAAGGTTTTTTTCCCCTCCAAAAAAAAAACCCTGCGTCCAAACTACTTTCACTTTCGAAAGACCTGCTTTCGAAAAAGCGATCAGAAGAAGATATGCACATTCCCACAGAATATAAAATAAAACATAGTCTAGACGTGTCCATAGTGAGTCCATGGAAAAGGCAGAAACACAGCACACATACAACCGTTTCTTCCAAGGCATCTGTATTGTTAGTTTTTGTTTTGTTTGTTTTTAGATCATGGGAACGTAAGCCTTCATTGCTCCATTGGTGAGAAAACATGTCTCTCGTTCTCTTCAAGAATCAGACAGAAAATAAAAGGGCCCTAGTCATCTTCTGCAGTGCAAAGGAGTGCTCTGGAAAAAGAGCTGCAACCAGTAGTATGCAGGGAGAGGACACATCATGAGCAACATACCACAGTGGTGAGCACAGATTAAATGGACTGATGACTAGACTTGCAGTCATGTATTTGATAAATGTGTAGATATGAAAGAGAACTATTCACTGATGCCCGCCTTTTTATTGAAAGATGTGCCACAGCAGGGATTTGTGACATGTTTAGCACTCAAAAAATGGTCCTCTCCCAGGACACATTGGCATGCATAGGCATTGCTTTTAGGCTGAAAGAGCAAGGTATTCTTCCCATATATCAAAGCAGGACATTAACTGAAACTCTAATATCGGTAATAGTGCTGCATATGCACTGAATGACAGATGCTGACAGTTCAGTGAATGACACTGGGTACAAAGATCTAAATGCTACGTCTGGCAGCTGAAAAAGTAGTCATGATGACAATCATTAAAAATGAATAACTGCAGTCTTCATTCACTGTGTCCTCCCAGGCAAGAATTTGCCTTTGTTACTGCTTAGTCCTGATAAATCTCCTGAAACAAACAACAGGGGGCCACAGGAACAAGACACAGTGTAGTGGTGTCCTGAGGGATTCAGTCACAGCTGAGCAGTGGTGCATCCTCAAAGACATGATTAAAAACCTACCTGAGATTTTTTAGCTGGAATCTCTCCTCACTCATTTACCCAGTGCTGCTTTTGTCAGAGATGGGAATACACAGTGCTTCTGACCTTCCCTGGACCATGCCCATTTTCAGACTATTCCCAGTCATTCCTTACTTTGCCTCTAGCATGTGTTGCTAAGGGTTAGACACTTTGGTGCCTTCAGTGCACCATGTGCAAGACAGCCTAAATAGCTTCCTGTCACTGTTGAGTAGACCTTTTCCACTTTATTCTGAGCATACAGAGTAATTTAACCTTGTTTCACATGGGGGCTGCATTCCTGATGAGTGACCCAGGTTTATCAATCTAATAGCTGAATAGTTCCTACAGGACTTCCCAGAAGTTAGAATTTTCCTGCATTCAGATATACATTAAAAGGAAGAGACCCTGGATAATGTTTTTAAACAACAGCGAAAGGACTTAGGAGTCCAAGTCCCATTTTCAAAAGTAAAGTAAGTATCCAAATCACTTCTGAAAAGGAGCTTAAGTCACTTAGGATTCGTTTACACTGCACTCATGACTCGAAATAAGCTACGCAATTTGAGCTACACAAATTGTGTAGCTTATTTTGAGTCAATTTCAAAATAGCTTATTTTGAAATTTGGTGCTGTCTACACAGCACTTATTTCAAAATAAATCACTATTCCAAAATGTCCTTTACTCCCCATGGAATGTGGTTTACAGAGACATTGGAATAGCAAGCCCATTATATTTTGAAATAATGGGCGTGCTTAAAAGATGCACAATAACTATTTTGGGATACCTCTCGTATCCCGAAATAGTGCTGCAGTGTAGAAGTAGCCTTCGGTATGTCTAAATATGTTATCCTCTGAAGTAGACATATAATTATATATCTACTAGGAAATAAATAATACTATTAGCCTTTGGAATATAATTCCAAAGGCTAACAATATATAGTCTAAGGATGCCCTTTGAAAATATAAAATGCACAGTAGAATCGATAAAATAATTTATCCACCCTGGTATCCAACAGCCCCACAACTTCTCCAAAGCAGATTTGAGAGGCTCACATTTTCATCCTGCATCTGCTTCTTACCCGCTGTCATATAACCTTCTCATTATAACATTCACACCACAAAACCAAAGGGTATGTCTACTCTAGACTTTTGTACTTTGAGATAATTTATTGCCAATTACAAACATGATAGGTATCTTGAGGTAAAGGCCAGTGTGAAGACACCCACCACATTTATTGTAGGATACAGACATTTGTTCTTTACTTTAGGGATCAGCCAAGGGTAAAGAAAAAAGTCTAGTGTAGTCAAGTGCAAAAAGAATCAAAATAGCCTCCCAACTGTACTTTTGAAAGTATTGCAGATTCACACATAACCCTGGCTAATTCCAAATGCTAACAAATTTTAGAATAAAGTAAGCACATTTGCTCTCCCTGCCACTGCAGTTGCTAAGCATTTGGTCAAAATTTCCTTGAACAAATGACACAGCCATGATTTAAAGCAAACAAACAAACAATACCTCTGGGGCCTAACAATATAACATGTTCTTTCCTTTGTTGTTTTAATTCACTTTTTATGAAGTTCGTCAATGTTAACCTGAATGTATTGTCCATACAGAGAACTGCAACAATTTCTGATATTTACAAGTGCACGTTTAATGTTGTTGTTGCTTTTATTTTTAGCTCTGGTGTACATGAGTGAAATATCACTGCTGATAATGGAGCTATGTCTATTTACAACATAATGAATTTGACCCTAAATGTCCATGTATGTCTTTGTACCTGATGCGAACGTGCATGCAACATTTTGAAAGTAGTTTTTAAAGACAAGTAGGGTGAAATCCACACAGGTGCAGAGGGTCTTCAGAAAGCCATATGTACCAATTAAAGCCCTCTGAGAGAGGTAATCTATTCTTTCTCTGCTGGATGTGAAACATCTTTCCACTGCACAATATAATTTGCCTTGCTATCATTGCTGTTCGAAAGCAAGTTCTGTGATCTTAAGATATAATTAATGTGGATGGAATGGCACACACATAAAGCAGGAACAGCTTTTATATCTCTCTTTTCAAGATTTCTTTGATCCTACTCATAATTACCCCCTTTCCCCCTACACAAATGCAGAATAAAACTGTCTTGTAAAAATGTGCATCAAGCTTTGTTGTGTGTTTCCCAAAAAGTCCCCAGAGGACTAATAGTCTCATTTTTTACCAGATCAGATGTTTGTGACCAGATTTGGTTAAAATTTTGGGCATTGCTCCACACAGACATTCAGGGAAAAAAACAAAACAAAAACAAAAGGCTGTATATTGCTGTTAGGTTATTGTGATGATTTATCACTCATTTCAGCATACACTCATATTATACATGTATCTTAGGTAGTTCTTAAGTAATTCTTTTTACACCCCATTCAAGATTCCTCAACTGTGACAGTGAATGCTGCTGATCATAGAATCATAGAATAATAGGACTGGAAGGGATCATATCTGATATGTATTTTGTAGGATCTGAAATGAGTCTTAGGTCCTTTCTAGGTAAGTCAGAAGCCTTTGGTGGTGCCTGGAGCGAATGGTGTTTTACTTATGGAACATACTACATATGATATTATGTTTTTTAATACATATATATAATCCTATGTTTTTGTTCTGCTGTATACTGAAGACAGACTATACAGTGCAGATGGGGGGGGGAGGCATGTTATTAGGGTGACTATATAGCAAGTGTGAAAAAATCAGGATGTGGGTGAAGTAGAATAGGCACCTTTATAATTTAAAGCCCCCAATATCAGGACTGTCCCTATAAACCTGCAACATCTGGTCACCTGTATGTGTGTGCACATGTACAAAGACATAATTAAACATTTTTATAACTTTAGTATAATTAAACTAAGCAATGCTGCTATGCTGAATTGGAATTTTGCTTTCAGGTTCAAAGAAGTCAACTAAGCTGTGTTCACATAATTTGCACACAAATGCAGTAAAATCTCTGATTTGCATGATCAAGTGGGACGTCATGTGAGAACTACTTTTGCATGGATTCCAACAGGTGCATATGCAAACTTTATGACCACAATTAAAAAGCCCCCTATGAAAATCTAAACCTCACTACTGCCAAGAAAAGCCTCTCTGAAATTCAAACAAAGCACAAAATCTGTGTTTTTCAGTTAATGACAATGCATTTGCCTATAGACAAAAATAACAGCTTTTCCATTGTTTGCTTTCTTTAGGTGAAATGTACTCCTATGCAAGAAGCCACACAAGACCTATGCCTATATCACTTCTGTACCACATGACTGTCAAATTTGGACCTTAGTAGCTCATAGGCTGAGGGCCCAATTAAGCTCTTTGTAGGCCCTAAGCACCCTCAGAATGATAGGTCCTTAATTTAGACTATATAGAAATATAGAAGGGAGGAATGCCCCTATATACCCTAATGCATTAATGAGACAATGGAGTTTTCACAGCAGCATCCCCATCTCCCATGTAGCCACGTGCCCCTATACCCCAGCATACCTGCCCCATGCAACCTGCTTCCCTGCCCCTCCCCCAGTCCAGGAGAGAGTCCTATGTCTCTGCCAATCACCAGCAGTTACAACCCAGACAGGAGTGAATCAGGATACCCACCAAGTTCCCCTACCTCACTACATAGATGCCAGCACCCCCCTCCCCATTTTTTCTCCACTTACCTACCCCTTGCTGTCTGCTCTCCCTCTCCTCCCCCAGCCCATCAGGCTGGAGAGTGCTGAGTTTCTCACATGGAACTGCAGCCAAACCCAGCTGCTGTAATCACACCGACCTTCTCCTTTCCCAGCCCAGCCAGAACACCCCAAACTCTCTTCCCACCCCTCTCCACAGCCACTTATTGTTCCCTCCTCCTTATGTTCCCTCCCTACCAGCTGGAAGAGGCAAACTCTGTCTCCAGCATGGAACTGCTGCTGCTGAGAGAGAAATACCCTTTACCCAATAAGGCAGCTCCCTGTGAAGGAGCCCCTGAGCTCCTGGGTGGGGCTCATCAAGCAGCTGGGAGGACGTGCTGCTGCCCAGCTTACAGGGAACCTGTATGAATTCTGTGTGTTAATTGTATGTTTTACCTGTAGGTTGTTTGTTGACTAAAGTTTGAATACACCATTATTAAGTGTGATTTAGCACTTATTTTTGAGTCAATTATGAATTTTTTAGACCCTAAATTTTTCAGAGGCCCTACATTTTTTGTAGGCGCTAGGCACTGTGCCTACTGTGGCTAATGGATAATCTGGCCTTGCATAGGCCTTCGGAGTATCGCTGCTCAAGGTGAATTTCACCCTGTGTGAATTTTTTTCTACACAATTCCATTAATTTTTGTTACAGATCTTATCAGAGAAAGACCTTATTCCCCAGTGGAGGTTTTTCAGGAAGACCTTTTACTTTATCACTGTACACTACCTTTGTGGATTATCTCCGCTGTCTGGGCCAGCTAAACACCGAGACTATTTGTTTCAGACAGCATAGCCCTTGCATGATAATATGAGCAGATGTACAATACAACAAAAGCATCCTAGTGTCTGACAGAAACATTGGAAAAAGGTGATTGGCTCCATATCATATATTTATCCAACTTGCCATCAGGAAGTATTATTTAATGAATGTATTTTATGAATGATCACATGTTCTCAGAAAGATGGGGCATGCCCTATATATGTACCAAATGCTCTTATTGTTCCTGACAATAACTGGCAAGAAATGGCATTTAGACACAGACTGCTATAGGAAAGCCAGGTATTACTGCTCCTTAATTAGATTTTCATTTTGCCTGTTAAATTCCAGTAATGTTTCCTTTTTGTTTTCATTAAATCGCACTATTTCTTCCATGTATTATCTGCTAAATTATATTGAATTGCAGTGGTTAATATGTGTGCAGCATGGGGCCCTAGTGTGTTCATCTGCTCTATGGACACACAAGGCATATCTAGACTACGATGAATGGTCAAAAGAGGATATGCAAATACCCGCAGAGCTTTCAAAAGTGCACGTAATTAAGATGCGGCTTTTTTGGCAACTCCCCCCCCCCCTTGTCGAAAAGCCGCATAAACTTCCTTTTTTAATTATGTGTGGTGTAGTCTAGATATGCCCACAATGAGATGCCAGGAAGGGACTCATAAAAGCCCATATCACCCCATGACACCCTTTATACCAAAGGGCTCGTCTCGACTATGCTGAAGTTTTGAAAGAGGATATGCAAATTCTGCGGGAATTTGCATATCTTCTTCCGATCTCACTTTCGAAAGCTCAGCTCTGCTTTTGAAAGTGAAAGTAGTCGGGACGTGGGGTTTTTTGGCAACCCACCCCTTTTTCAAAAAGCCGCTCTTACTCATTTTTTGAGTAACAGCTAATGCTTAATGTTTCCCCTAGAATGGAAGACATTTCAATGAGTACAAGAGAATGTAGCTCATGCCCCATCCCTTCTGTGCCCCTTATAGATATGTGGAAACTCCTGTGAACTAAGAACTCTAATAGCCTTTCACAGTTCCTCAGGCAAAATTTCTCCAAAAATTTCTATTTCGAATGTAAGCACCTAATCCAAAGCCCTTTATGCTGAATGGGAGTCTTTACACTATGTTCAGTTAACTTAATCCAAAGACCATAAATAGGATTCCAGTTCTGTAAAACACTTAAGAACTTTTAACTCTAAGAACATGAGTAGTACCCTTTATGCTTGTGGGTCAGATCCTCCTTCGTGAAATTGGCATAGCTCCATTCACATCAAATGAAACGATGCCATTGTACACTGGAAAAGTATCTGGCCCAACGGGACAATCCTTACTCTTAAAGATAAAAAGCCCCTCTGCATTTTCTAGATGAAAAGGGATCTGGGGCAAAATTCAAGCAAAATGTAAGTATTTCCCCAAAATGGACCCAATATGTTGAAGACGGTGACAATGACATATCGAGCGGAATTCTCCTCCCTTCCCTCTAGACACCCTAAAATAAGTCAAACCATTATTTGGCAATGGTTATATCATTTACAGGAATGAGACCACTCGATTAGATAAAATGGTAAGTGACCTGAACTGTTCACCTTTTATTATGTAAAACCCCAATCAAAGCCAATATTAATAATGCTCCTGCATCTTTATGTTGCATGTTTTTGGTGAGGACTTAAACTGGAAATTCAGAAATGCAGGCATACATGCCCACACAAAGCCATATTCCCAGATTTCTGATCCCATCAAAATTTAGTTATCCTGGCTATTTTTGAGATTTCCAGACCAATCTCTTGATAAAAGAGGTATGGAAAATACCTGGAGGAGCACCTGAAATTTCAGAAATTATCTGAAATAAGCCATATGTCAAACCATTTGGTGTAGCTTTGTCTGAAATGCTTCCACATGCTCATAAACACAGAAAATAGATGTGTGGGGAGGGAGGTGCTGCAGTACCCTCAGATTTTGCACCTGACTTTACTATGCTTGGAGGCTGGGTCCACTGCCAGATCCTCCAGGCCCAGGTCCTGGCCTCCAGACAGCCCCTGTGCATCCTGAAGACCCCACATGCTTTACTGCCCCCAGGACTTGCCAGCCCTTCCGGTCCTTGGGGTCCCATTACCCTCCGTTCCCATAGGCTCCACCAGCCCTCGGGGTCCTACTGGCCCTGCGAGGAGCTCCACAGCCCCAGGGTCCTGCTGCTGTCCCAGGACTCTGCAGCTACCCCAGCTGTGATCCCATTCTGGAGCAGTGGGGGTTGCCAACTCTCCCAGACTGGACAGACTGGATGCCATCAGCAGCTCAGCACGCACACCCGAAAAATAGTTTCAGCAGCACTGCACATGCTGACTAGGTAGATAAAGGCAATTTCAGCTGTAAGCAGGGTCTGAATCCATGATTCCATGACAGCCAGCTGGAATGGGAGAGAAATCCTGGGTGTGCTTATGTAAATGCAGTTTGCCCCTCCTTCAGATATTCAACTGTTACAATGGCGTTTGGCTCCTGGTAACCAATTTGGCTGTTGTAGGGACACAAATTGTGTTAATAAATGGAGGAAATGTGAGATGATCAACAATGCTTGCAGTTATTGTGGGAAAGCAGAAAAGTGAGATTGTGTTTAACTCAGTTAGAAGGAAAGATCCTGTCAGTGTAAATACACTTGGATGGACAGAGGCTCATCTTCCAGAACCCTGTAGATTAAGCTGGGGAGGGCAAGACTCTGAGGGTATGTCTACACTACAGCGCTAATTCGAACTAACTAAGCTAATTTGAACTAACGCATCCAGACTAAAAAACTAGTTTGAATTAGCATTTTGCTAATTCGAACTAGCATGTCCACACAGAGTGGACCCTGAACAGGGCTTAAGGATGGCCGGAAGCAGTGCCGGCAGGGCATCAGATGAGGACTTAGAGCGTGGAGATGCTGTCTCAGGCTAGCTGAGGGCTGTGCTTAAAGGGACCCGACCCCCAGCCTGGACAGACAGTTCTCAGGGGTGCCCCACTTGCAAAGGGGTGCCACACTGGGCACATCACAGCACTCAGCCATCAGACCGGCTGCACTTGCCCCAGGCTGCCATCAGGGGAGAGGAGGCAATTGGGGGGCTGCAGGAGAAATTCCACCCCCAGAAACCCGCACAGCCAGCCCAGTCCTCCCCATCGGGGGCTCGTACCCCATTCCTCCTTCACCTCCTTCCATTTACCCCTCCCTAGCCCCCCTTCCTGATGTACAAAATAAAGGACACGTGTGTTCAAAAATAGAAACTCTCTTTATTGAACAAAACTGGGGGAGAATGGGAAAAGGAGGTGGGAGAGAGGAAGAGAGAGGGTGGGAGAGGGAAGGGCAACTAACATGATCAGGGGTTTGGAACAGGTCCCATATGAAGAGAGGCTAAAGAGACTGGGACTTTTCAGCTTAGAAAAGAGGCGATGGAGGGGGGATATGATAGAGGTCTATAAAAGCATGAGTGGGGTTGAGAGGGTGCATACAGAAAAGTTCTTCATTAGTTCCCATAATAGAAGGACTAGAGGACACCAAAGGAAAGGAATGGGTAGCAGGCTTCAAACTAATAACAGAAAGTTCTTCTTCACAAAGCAAATAGTCAACCTGTGGAACTCCTTGCTGCAGGAGGCTGTGACGGCTAGAACTAGAACAGAGTTTAAAGAGAAGTGAGATCAATTCATGGAGGTTGGGTCCATGGAGTGGTATTAGCCAGGGGGTAGGAGTGGTGTCCCTGCCCGAAGTTTGTGGAAGGCTGGAGAGGGATGGCACAAGACAAATGGCTTGGTTGCTGTCTTTGGTCCATCCCCTCCAGGGTCCCTAGGGTTGGCCGCTGTCGGCAGACAGGCTACCGGGCTAGATGGACCTTTGGTCTGACCCAGTACAGCCATTCTAAGCTCAGGGCTCAGGGTCGGGGGTCTCAGTGGACCACCTTGATTTTCATGCACACCTGCTCCTGGGTGGCCAGGCTGGCAGCTCTCCTGCCCTAGATGGCCGCTTTCCTGTGCCTAGTGCGGAGGTCGTGGACGAGATCCACGATGTCTGCACTGGACCAGGCGGGTGCCCGCCTCTTGCGGTCCCGGGCAAGCTCCCAGGAGCCACCAGCCTGGTCCCGGGAAGAGGGGGAGGTTTGGGGGGCATCGGGTGGGTGGCTCGATCCGTGCCAGGTGCAGGGTCTGCTGGCTGGGTGCTGGCAGGCTTGCACCTGGCATGGGCACCATAGCCAGACCATGCCCTTTAAGGGGTCCAGGGCCGGGAGGGGGGCAATAGAGTTTCCCTGGTGTTGGCCAGAGTGGCCACCAGGGAAAGTTGGAGAGGGCTAGCCTCCCACTAGTTCAAATTATGGGGCTACACACCCCTTAATTCGAACTAGTAAGTTCGAACTAGGCTTAGTCCTCGTACAATGAGGTTTACCTAGTTTGAACTAAGCGCTCCGCTAGTTCGAATTAAGTTCGAACTAGCGGAGCGCTAGTGTAGCACCTATCAAAGTTAATTCGAACTAACGTCCGTTAGTTCGAATTAACTTTGTATTGTAGACATACCCTGAGTCAACAGGCTGCATGCCCTACAGGTGCAAGCTGTAAGATTGGTTCAACCTGTTTCTCTCCACTGTTTCAATGACAGAGTTAAAGAAAGGCTCCATAAGGAGTCTCTTTTGTATGTAAATTTACTCTAGTGGCTGCTGCTTGGGAATCTTTTTTGGCTGGACTGTGCTTTGGGCTAAGAGCTGAAAGCTGAAATCACTAGGTTTGGCCCAGAACCAAATCCACTACAAGTCAGCAGAAGATGTGATGAGCAGCCAGCAGGGCAGCGATGGAGAGGCGTGAGGAGCAGCTAGCAGAGCAGCGGCAGCAAGGGGTGATAAATGGCCAGCAGAACAGAGGCAGAAACCAGCGAGCAGGTGGATGGTGAGTGACAGGTGGAGTAAGTGAGATGCCTTCTACTCCCTCCCCCATTCAGGATGATAGGTGAAATCCGCAGATGCACCCCTGAATGCTGGTCTGCCCTGACCAAAGGCAGTGACTGTGAGTGGAGTGCGGAGAAGCATTGGTCATGTGAAGGGACATTTACATTGCTAGACTTGAGAGCCAAAGAGGAAAAGGACAATGCCCAACCTACTTGAGGCTATGTCTACACTGCAGAGTTTTTGTGCAAAAACAGAGAGCAAACTACAAGCGTGTTTTTGCGCAAGAAAAACTACAGTAGATGGTCAGAAGACAGGGCTTTTTACACAAGAGTTATTTCTCTTTCTACAAGGAATAAGCCTTTTTGCACAAGAGCTCTTTTTGCCCAAAAACTAGCAGAGCATCCACACCTCAAGTGCATTTTTGCACAAGGAAATTGACAGGACAGAGGGCTTGTGCTGTTAGAGTTATTCCTCTCCCTATGAGGAATAACTCCTTTTTGAGTTACAGTGCAAAAAGGTGGGTGTGGAGGCTCCGGAGGGGGTTTTGCACAAGAAACCCCGATCAGAAAAAGCACAGGTGCTCTGATGGCCATTCCGTGAATGGCCATTAGAGCTTTCTTGCGCAAGAGTGTCCATGCAGTGTGGACGCTCTCTTGTGCAGAAGCACATCACTTCTGAGATGCGCTTTGAGGTCTGGATGCGCTTTTGCGCAAGAACTCTTATGCAAAAGGCTTCTTGTGCAAAAATCCTGCTGTGTAGACTAAGCCTATTGGAGAAAGCACATGTGTTCTGATGGCCAGTCTGTGAATGGCCATCAGAGCTTTCTCACGTAAGAGCATTCATGGCAGTGTGGACGCTCTCTTGCAAAAAGAACATCTCTTGTGCAAAAGCACATGGCAGTGTGGATGCACAGTTCTTGTGCAAGAAGCCTGCAGTGTAGACATAGCCCCCAATGGGATGTTTACTTGTGGTTTTGGTTATGAACTATGTTTGTGGTGTTTTCCAAATTAATGCCATGTTACTTCTTTCCCCTTTTATTAAAAGTTTCTTTTACACACTCAGACTCTGTGCTTGCGAGTGGGGAAGTGTTGCCACCCAGAGGTGCCTACGGGGGTTGTGTAAGTTTCCCAGATTACTGGGTGGGAGCTCAAGCTAGTTTCTGTGATAGATGGATGGAGAGGAACCCCGCCCCCCCCCCCCCACCCAGATATTGAACCCAGCTCTGGCTTCTGCTAATGCTACCTGGTAGAAGGGTATATAGAGTTTAAATCTATTAAACATTAGCCACTGTTTAAAGAACAGGTATCCACACAGATAGAATGGGCTCTATCTTATCCAAAATGGAACCAGGTCAATACAGAAAATTGTCATCTGTGGTAGATTATTTAATCTCAGATTGGGGGAAAGCAGATGCACTGAGAAGAATTCAGACCAAATTAATATAGTGGTAACTGAAATTTCTCCTCTGGTCCCCCTTTGACACCACATCCAGTTTAAATTTCTTGTCAGTGTCTTTGAAACACTGCATAATTGCATCCCTTCCTAATTATCCATTCTGACTTCTTCTCTCCTTGCCCTCCTCTTGCTCTGTTCTGTCACTAATGCCAGCTTTGTCCACTCCTGTCACAAATGTCACTAGGATTTACTCCACATTTCCTCTTACATCTGGCTCAGTCACAGTGAATGAGTCCTTCAAGCCACTACTGCCTTCTCCTTTGTAGTCCCCCTCCGGCACCGTACCAGGACTAATGTTATTTAATGCGTTTATTAAGGTTCTGGAGAAAGGGATGAACGGTGAAATGGCAAAATCTGTGTACAATCATTTAGGCGTGTTAGCACTGGAGAAGGCTGTGAGGAAATTCAGATAGGCCTAACAATGCTAGTGAATGAGCTGGAGAGTGACAGATGAAATTCAACAGCACCTCTTCCAGATGAGAGCAAGAAACAGGCTTGTTGGGAGCATAGCCAGTGAGTTCACACATACATTAAGAATACATAGGAGCATCCATTGGAGAGAGACATTGGACCACCACTTACTCCACTTCACCTTCAATAGCAAGTCATGAACTGTCTGGCTGTGTCTAGACTGGCATGATTTTCCTCAAAAGCGGCCGCTTTTGTGCAAAATCTTGCCTCCTGTCTACACTGGCAGCGAGTATTTGCACAAGAACACTGACTTTGTAACATACAAAATCAGTGGTTCTTGCGCAAATACTCTGACGCTCCCGCTCACGGATAAGCCCTCTTGCGCAAGTATTCTTGCGCAAGAGGGCCAGTGTAGATAGCAACATTAATTTCTTGCGCAAGAAAGCCTGATGGCTAAAATGGCCATTGGAGCTTTTCTTGCACAAGAGAGCGTCTACATTGGCATGGATGTTTTTGCGCAAAAGCAAATCTTTTGCACAAAGGCACATGCCAGTATAGATGCTCTCTTGTGCAAATACTTTTAACAGAAAAACTTTTCCGTTACAAGTATTTGCGCAAAATCATGCCAGTCTAGACACAGCCTTTATGTTTGGACTAAGAGTCCCTTTTCTCTAGCTTCACTGTGCTTTAGCTCTGGTCCCACCCAGGAAACATATTTTTACCTTGGCTATTATTCAATTTCCAGTACTTGGCCACCATAACAAAGCATCACAAATTTCTAAGTATGAAATACATTTCCAAAACAAACAAAAAACAAAAAAGAATTAAATCCACATTTAAAAACTACAACAAAATACAATTCTGTGAATAACATGGAACTAAATCTAGTGACATTAGAAACTGCCCCTGTTTCATTCCTGTTAATAAGTTTTCTAGAGACAATGAGGAAAATATGTGTTTTTAATGTAAGTGACTTTTATTTTAGAGTAAGAAAAAAAATAGAAATACAGTCTACAATACTCTGAGTATAAGATTTTCCATCCTAAATCATGTCTCTACATCAGACTCTTTACATTTGAAGTCAAAAGATATATTACTGCATTTAAAGATAGGCACATCCTTACGTATCTTGCTGAATCAGGGCCCTTTTTAACAGGTGGTGAAACCCTGCAGGAAGCTACATGTTAATTATAGCTAATTCACTGGAGCAAACTTAATTCAAGAAATAAGGGAAGTGGCAGAGGGAGCTGTGGTCAATGACAGGCAGGTCACAAAGGAAGAAACACTATAGAAAGCAGCACCTGTGCAGAAGGTTTAGGCTAGGATTGATATAGGGTTAATTTGTAATTTCCTGGAATATCACAGCATAATTCAGTTTGGTTTTAAACCACTGCAGTGCACTTACTCTTCTATGTATCTGATTGGCACCTGACAAATGTTTTCCATATGCTCAAGGTAGCTGAAAAAGGATAGTATTTGATTTTATACAATGCCAGTAGCGTCTAGTGGTTCACAAACTTGTTTTCATACCATGAACAATGGCATCTGTTAAAACAGAACTCTTCATAGAGATCATTTCCAACTCTAATTCCAATACCTGTAACAATTATCGACTACGTCTAGACTGGCATGATTTTATGCAAATGCTTTTAACGGAAAAGTTTTTCCGTTAAAAGCATTTGTGGAAAAGAGCGTCTAGATTGGCACAGACGCTTTTGCGCAAAAGCACTTTTTGCAGAAAAGCGTCCATGCCAATCTAGATGCAGTTTTGCGCAAGAAATCCCAATTGCCATTTTCACCATCGGGGCTTTTTTGCGCAAAACGGTTCTTAGCTGTCTACACTGGCCCTCTTGCACAAAAGCATTTGCACAATATGGCTTTTTCCCGAATGGGAGAGTCATTGTATTTCTGGAAGAACACTGACAATCTTACATTAGATCATCAGTGTTCTTGCGCAAATTCAAAGTGGCCAGTGTAGACAGCTGGCAAGTTTTTCCGCAAAAGCAAAAACTTGCCAGTCTAGATGCAGCCATAGTGTTTACTCACACCAAAAAAAGCACTACGGGTATGTCTACACTAGTTCGTTAGTTCGAGCTAGGTAGGGTAATTAGGGCAAGTGGAGTTGCAAATCAAGCCCAGGATTTAAATATCCTGGGCTTCATTTGCATGTTCCCGGGCGCCGACATTTTTAAATACCCCTTAGTCTGAACTCCGTGCCCACGGAGGAGTAACGGTAGTTCGAATTAGGATCTTTAATTCGAACTACCTACTCCGTGCCGCGTATAGCTGCGGGCATGGAGTTCGGACTAAGGGGGATTTAAAGATGGTGACTCCCGGGAACATGCAAATGAAGCCCGGGATATTTAAATCCTGGGCTTCATTTGCAACTCCGCATGCCCTAATTACCCTACCTAGCTCGAACTAACGAGCTAGTGTAGACGTACCCTACAGGTTGAACCTCTCTAGTACAGCACCCATGGGATCTGACCAATGCCAAATCAGAGAATTTGCTGGCCCATAGGAGGTCAATATTGTCTAGCAACATTACCAACACTTCCACTGCTCACTGGGTTCTTAGAAGATATTTAGGGGTAAATTAGAGCTAAATAACAGCACAGAGAGCCAGGACTGGTGGCTGTAAATTTTATGGGACTGTGGGAAACTTGGCCACATCCATGAAAAGTGGTCATCCAGCTAACTAAAATCATGCCAGACTACAGAAGTTGTCGGACTAGAGAGTGCCAAACTAGATAGGTTCAACTTTTACTAGGAAAGCTCTTAAAGTGGGAAGATGAAAATAAACTTGCTTTAATGCAATGTATGTAGCTATGGATTAGATTGCCCGTTTTAAAATCTAGTCTATTTCCTGCCTGTCAATATAGGGTTTTATACTTATTGCTACCAACCCACTTGCTATTGGTGAAACACTGATTGTACTTTCATAGCTTATTTAATTAAATAATTAATCTCATTGCCGATAAAACTGGCAAAAATGTGAGGTCAGAGACAGTAGCATTGTAAAGCAATGCTGCCAACTCATACTCATAGGGGATTCATCTTAGGAGTTACATCATGTGTAGCAGTCATCACCGACCACTAGATCAGGATCAAGTGGTAGATTCTGGCGCTTCTAACTGGTGATCCTGACTGCTTTAGCCGGGTGTTTATCAAGTGACGGCACTCCAGCTGTCCTTCCTTCCCACTGCTGTGCAGCTCCTGCCTTCTACCTTAGAACTGTCCTCCAGGAGCCTCCTGCTTTCTGTGTAGGGTGAGAAAGAGGAGGGGAGTTCTAAAGAGAGGGCCATCCATAGACATATGCAAAACACATGGCTGCATAGAGCACCTAAAAAATTGGAACATCTAATTTTCAGATGTCCTTATGCACTTGTACGTGCTTCTTTGCCCATGGCTGCTGCAGAGTATGTCCCTCTCCCCACCCCCACCCCCGCCCCCCCTCACACACATGCTTGTGGCCAGCAGGAGGCAGCCAATGAGGGCTCTCTGCTGCCAGACTGGGAGCAGAGAGAGGGTCCCCCAGCCTCTGCAGCTCTGCTCTAGCCCCAAGGAAGCCCGCAAGTCCTGATAAGCTGTTGGGGGAGGGAGGACGAGGGAAAGAGTGCAGAGGAGACAGGATGGAAGCTCCAGCCCTGGCAGAAGCCACCGAGGGGTCTTGGGGGAGGGGGAAGCACCAGGCCTCTGGCAGGAGCCACACAGGAGGCTGGGGGGGGAGGAGGGAGCACCAGACAATGAGGCCCCTGGCAGGAACCGCATGGATAAAGTTGGGGGGGCAGAAGCACCAGGCAGTGAGGCCTCTGGCAGGAGCCACATGGATAGAGTTGGGGGCGGGGGGGAGGGGGGGTGGAAGCACCCGGCAGTGAGGCCTCTGGCAGATTTCTCATGTGTGGAGTGAAGGGGAGGAAGGGAAGCACTCGACAGCCAAGCCCCCAGCAGGAGCCATGCGGGATGCAGGGGCGGAGGGGTGGGCAGAACCTGGACTCAAGAAGAAGCTAGGGGGGCTTCTCAGTTGCTTAGGAATCCATGACTAATGTGAGGATGTCCCCCTCCCACAACTCTGTTGCCCATTTCCACAGATCCAGGGGAGGGGAGCACAACAGGACTTCGGAAGGAGGGAGCTTGCTGACAGTTGCTCCTATGTCTGAACGTGCTCAGCATATTTGAAAGGGCAATGCGAATCTCTGTCATTCTCACACATGGTGCATCTCTATCACTCACCTACATTGCGTGCGTCTGCCTCTCTCCTTCTCTCTCACATACACACACACACACACATTTCTCTCTTACACTCACATTTAATTCTTTGAGTAGTGAGTTCTAAAATGCCAAACCTGTTGTGCCTGGAGTCATTATCCCTATGGTATATTATATCTCGGATTTTGGTTTCTGCTGGTGATGCACATGCACACATTACCTCAATAACAAAATACACAACAAAATTAATTCCACACAGGGTTGGAAAATATTAGAGAGAACACCAGCAGGGAGTCTCCTGCAATTGGACACCACTTCCTGGAGATCCTTGCAGCCAAACAAGGATACCAGCTGCTAATAATTTGGCAGGTCAGAGAGGCAAAGGCAGGCTTCCCCCTCCCTCCCCGCCCTAGTCCTGCATCACTCCTGGAAGCAGCCAGCATATTGCTGCAGCCTCTGGGGGAAGAGAGTGAAGGGGGCTCTACACACTACCCTTGCACAGGGGCACTGGAACGACTTTTATAGTGGGGATGCTGAGAGCTGTTGAACCACATTGGAAAACCGATATATTGTGAAAACCACTACAAGTCAGGGGGTGCTGCAAACCACCCTCCCACTCACCTAGTTCCAGCACCTACCGTATATTCCGGCGTACAAGACGACCTCTGATGTTAAAAAACATCCCCCAAAAATCGGGGGTCGTTTTGTACGCCAGATGCCCCGCCGCCGGAGCCCCTCCGCGGCTTTGAAAGCCTCGGGGGAAGCCGGCGGGGGGGCATCCCAGGCGCGCATGGGCTGCCCGCCCGCCGGAGCCCCTCCGCGGCTTTGAAAGCCTCGGGGGAAGCCGGCGGGGGGGCATCCCAGGCGCGCATGGGCTGCCCCCCCGCCGGAGCCCCTCCGCGGCGGCGCGGAGGGGCTCCGGCGGGGGGGCAGCCCATGCGCGCCTGGGATGCCCCCCCGCCGGCTTCCCCCGAGGCTTTCAAAGCCTCGGAGGGGCTCCGGCGGGGGGGGGGGGGAGCAGCCCAGGCGCTCCTGGCGGCTTTGCTCCCGGTGCCTCTGGTCTGCTGGGGACCATCTCCAGCAGACCAGGGGCACCGGGAGCAAAGGAGGGTCGTCTTATACACCCAGTCGCCCTATACGCCGGAAAATACGGTATGTCCCTGCCTTCAGGCACCACCCTCTGCACCTCCCATTGGCCAGTGGGAACTGCAAGGGTGGTACCTGTGAACAGGGGACAGTGCATGGAGCCACTTGTACCTTCACCCAGGAACCTGTGCTAGACATGCTGGCCACTTTTAAGGATGGCGCAGAGCCAAGACATAGGTGAGCCTGCCTTTGCGCCACTACACCACTGCTTGGGAGACATCTGATATAAGCAGAGCCCAGCTGGAGCCTGCATCCCAAGTCCTTGGCCCAGTCCTGAACCCCCCAACTCCCTGTCTTACCCCTGAGCTTTCCCTGTATCCAAACTCATTCCGAAGCCTGCACCCCAACTCCCTACCTCAGGCTAAGTCCAGAGACCTTCCCACAATCCAAACCCCTTGGCTCAAGAGTAGAGAGTACACATGCCCCCCGCACCCTAGCCTCCTTCCCCAGCCTAGTGAAAGTGAGTGAGGATGGGGGAGGGAGTAGGACAGAGTGAGCATAGTCGGGTCTCAGAGAAGGGGGGGAGAAGGAGGAAGAGTCTAGATTGCACTTAAATTCAAAAAGTGACATTGTGCTTAAAAAGTCACTCCTGCAGTCTGGAACCTAGGACAATACTGCTCCTTCCTGACAACTGCAGTTTTCTTCCTTTTAAAGTCCTCCCTATTATGCATGATGGACAGAGCTGGTAGTGTGGGACTATCCCTGCAACCAGGGCCTCTCTGTCTCCTTGCTAATTTTGTGTGGGGACTATATATGTCATTAAAGAGATATTCTACTTTTAACCTGCTCATAGAAATCCCATTTGCACCCAAGACAAGTTACATAAAGATCAAAACTAGGCTACTCTGTAGTCCTTAACCATTAAAATATGTGGGACTTAGTGTGTTTTGCTACCATCATTAATCATGAGAGGAAAAGGATTAAAATTGAAAAGACTTGTTATGAATGGTGTCTCCAGTGGTAATAGCTGTGTTTTTGTCTCTTCTAGTTTGGGAAAATTCCTGAAAGCAGCTATTTCTAGAGTAATGAAATAAGTAACAGCGCAAAATCTAGCTGTGAATATGCAATCACACTTCATACTTGTCCATATTGTCCCTGAATTCATCTGAATGATTCCAGAAACTACACATGGGTAAATTTTATTTCAGTGTTTCATAAAACAAAACTAGGACATGACTACAAAATGGGATTTTTAGAATGAACTCTGCATATGTACCGTATTTTCCGGCATATAGGGCGACTGGGCGTATAAGACGACCCCCTATCTTTTTAATTAAAAGATAGGGTTTCATCTTATACCCCAGCGCCCCTCCGCCTCCTTTGCTCCCGGTGTCCCTGGTCTGCTGGAGATGGTCCCCAGCAGACCAGAGGCACCGGGAGCAAAGCCGCCAGGAGCGCCTGGGCTTCCTCCCCCCCCCCCCCGCCGGAGCCCCTCCGAGGCTTTGAAAGCCTCGGGGGAAGCCGGCGGGGGGGCATCCCAGGCGCGCATGGGCTGCCCCCCCTCCGGAGCCCCTCCGCGGCGGCGCGGAGGGGCTCCGGAGGGGGGGCAGCCCATGCGCGCCTGGGATGCCCCGCCGCCGGCTTCCCCCGAGGCTTTCAAAGCCGCGGACGGGCTCCGGAGGGGGGGCAGCCCATGCGCACCTGGGATGCCCCCCCCGCCGGCTTCCCCCGAGGCTTTCAAAGCCGCGGAGGGGCTCCGGCGGCGGGGCATCCGGCGTACAAGACGACCCCCGATTTTTGGGGGATGTTTTTTAACTTCAGAGGTCGTCTTGTACGCCGGAATATACGGTATTATATATGAGGGCCCCTACACCTACATTTAATAGTTTTCCATTGTATTGTGGTTAGGTTAGTTAATATTCATGCTGTTGTGTGTCACATCATTTGTTTCAGTGTTTTCTTTGATTTTGCCTCACTGAAATAGTTTCACACTGTGGGTATGTCTACACTACAGTGCTAATTCGAACTAACTTAGTTTGAATTAGTTAATTCGAACTAAGCTAATTCGAACTAATGCATCCAGACTAAAAAACTAGTTCGAATTAGCGTTTTGCTAATTCGAACTAGCATGTCTACACAGAGTGGACCCTGAACCGGGGTTAAGGATGGCCGGAAGCAGTGCCGGCAGAGCATCAGATGAGGACTTAGAGCGTGGAGATGCTGTCTCAGGCTAGCCGAGGGCTGTGCTTAAAGGGACCCAACCCCCACCCCGGACAGACAGTTCTCAGGGGTGCACCACTTGCAAAGCAGTCCTGGCTTGGATTGCCCGGAGTATCCACACTGGGCACATCACAGCACTCGGCCATCAGACCGGCTGTACTTGCCACAGGCTGCCATCAGGGGAGAGGGGGTAATTGGGGGGCTGCAGGAGAGGTTCCACCCCCAGAAGCCCGCAGAGCCAGCCCAGTCCTCCCCATCGGGGGCTCGTACCCCATTCCTCCCTCACCTCCTTCCACTTACCCCTCCCTAGCCCCCCTTCATGATGTACAAAATAAAGGATAATTGTGTTCAAAAATAGAATCTGTCTTTATTGAACAAAACTGGGGGAGACTGGGAAAAGGAGGTGGGAGAGGGGAAGAGAGAGGGTGGGAGAGGGGAGGGCAACTAAAATGATCAGGGGTTTGGAACAGGTCCCATATGAAGAGAGGCTAAAGAGACTGGGACTTTTCAGCTTAGAAAAGAGGAGACTGAGGGGGGATATGATAGAGGTCTATAAAAGCATGAGTGGGGTGGAGAGGGTGCATGCAGAAAAGTTCTTCATTAGTTCCCATAATAGAAGGACTAGAGGACACCAAATGAAATGAATGCATAGCAGGCTTCAAACTAATAACAGAAAGTTCTTCTTCCCAAAGCAAATAGTCAACCTGTGGAACTCCTTGCTGCAGGAGGCTGTGACGGCTAGAACTAGAACAGAGTTTAAAGAGAAGTGAGATCAAGTCATGGAGGTTGGGTCCATGGAGTGGTATTAGCCAGGGAGTAGGAGTGGTGTCCCTGCCCGAAGTTTGTGGAAGGCTGGAGAGGGATGGCACGAGACAAATGGCTTGGTCGCTGTCTTTGGTCCATCCCCTCCAGGGTCCCTAGGGTTGGCCACTGTTGGAAGACAGGCTACTGGGCTAGATGGACCTTTGGTCTGACCCAGGACGGCCATTCTAAGCTCAGGGCTCAGGGTCGGGGTCTCAGTGGACCACCTTGATTTTCATGCAAACCTGCTCCTGGGTGGCCAGGCTGGCAGCTCTCCTGCCCTAGACGGCTGCTTTCCTGTGCCTAGTGCGGAGGTCGTGGATGAGGTCCACGATGTCTGCCCTGAACCAGGCGAGTGCCCGCCTCTTGCGGTCCTGGGCAAGCTCCCCGGGAAGAAGGGGACGGCTGGGGGGCATCGGGTGGCTGGCTTGAGCCGTGCCAGGTGCAGGGTCTGCTGGCTGGGTGCTGGCAGGCTTGCACCTGGCACGGGTACCGTAGCCAACCTGTGCCCCTTTAAGGGGTCCAGGGCCGGGAGGGGGGCAATAGAGTTTCCCTGGTGTTGGCCAGAGTGGCCACCAGGGAAACCTGGGGAGGGCTAGCCTCCCACTAGTTTGAATTAAGGGGCTATACACCCCTTAATTCAAACTAGTAAGTTCGAACTAGGCTTAGTCCTCGTACAATGAGGTTTACCTAGTTCGAACTAAGCGCTCCGCTAGTTCGAATTAAGTTCGAACTAGCGGAGCTCTAGTGTAGCGCCTATCAAAGTTAATTCGAACTAACGTTCGTTAGTTCGAATTAACTTTGTAGTGTAGACATACCCTGTGTGACTCTGGCTCATCTGCAGTTTCAGTTGACTCTAATGTTTTTAATATGTGTACATTTTATATATGTACATAATACATGTAAGTAATGTGCATGCACACATACCCATCTGATATCATCTAAAACTTGATGAAAACAAGGTTTTATCCGCAAAAATCTGAGATAGTTGCAATATTCATTATTGCTGAACTTATTATCTTCCTTGTTTTTCAATCATCCTGAGACATTTCAAAGAAAAGAAATGCATCATGTCTCCTTTAAGCTTAACATAATGACCCAGATGCCATCCTGCAGTGAGGGTTTTTATGCAGGTTTAAAATTAACTACCTGCTGTCCTGACCATTCCTCCTGCTGAGAGGTTCTTCCATGTCAGCTCCTTTATCACCCCTCTCCCAGCTGTCAGTTCAGGGGCCATGTCAATGACAAAAGGGTAGTGGCGGGGATGTTAGCCTTTTAACACAATCTCTTAAATGAAAAAGGAATCCAATAAGCACTTAAATTAGAACTGAACTTTCTAACCTTTGAGCTGAGATTTTTAGCTCCCCCTATGAAAACTGGGCATCCATATCTTCTAGGCATCTTTGATGATTGTCTCAGCATTGCATTGCCAAGTGGATATGAACTTAGACAAAAGTAGTTTGCCCGTGCTTAATGTGGTGTGCGTGAATATATACAAAATTCAGAATCTGAACTAGTCCATTCTGAAAATACGAGGTGGTTTGTTGAGTTTCTCAGACAACCTCTTTTCCACATATCACCATCATTTTGATTAACAGCTCCTTTTTTCTCCTTCTCTTATCAACATGGATGAAAAAATTATGAATTTATTTTCTATCCAAAGATCAAATAACTCACCTCAGATGTAGGAAAATATTACACCAATTTAGCATGAGAGAGATCGTGGTACAGGAATTATACAAAGGAAAATAATCATGAAGTAGCATAGTCAGAATTTGAAAGGTCAGATGTTTAAACTATTGAACTAACCAGAAGACCCTACCCCTGTGTTCAATGCAAGTTTTTCAGGGTTCAGACCCTCTAGGTCAGTGGTCTCCAACCTTTTTAAGCACAAGATCACTTTTTTAATTTAAGTGCAATCCAGAAACTACCTCAAACCGAAACACCCTTGCTCCACCTCCTTCCTGCACCTTCTCCAAGGGCCTGCCCCAGCTCACTTCATCCTCCCTTCCTCCCTCCCACATCCTCACTCACTTTTAACAGGCTGGGGGCAGAAGGCTGGGGTGTGAGGAAGAGGGATGTGGATGCTGATCTTGGGCTAAAGGATTTGGAGTGTGGGTGGGGTTCTGAGCTGAACCTGAGGCAGGAAGTTGAGGTGCAGGACGGGTTCAGGGTGTAGGTTCTGGGAGAGAGTTTGGGTGCAGGGGAACTCAGGGCTAGAGAAGGTGTTTGGGATGCAGGAGGGGTTCAGGACTGGGGCTGGAGTTTGGAATGCAGGCTCCAGCTGGGCACCTCTTATCATAGGCTTCTGAGTGATGGTGCAGGGAACTAAGGCAGGCTTACCTCTATTCTGGCCACTGCACCACTCCCAAAAGCAACCAGCAGACTCTCTCCATCTCTGTCCCCATGTCCCTCCTCCCCCCCGCTCTGTGAAAATGAGGTACAAGGTGAGGAGAGGGGCATCCTGACATCAGCACCCCTCCTCTTCTTCCTGTGCCCTGCACGGCAAGCAGGAGGCTCCCGGGAGTGCTGAGAGGGGCAGATGAAGTGCCAATAGTTTCCCAGCCAAACCTGTCAGGATCACCTGTCAAAGGCTCCAAAATCTACCAGTAGATCCCAACCTACTGGTTGGTGACCACTGCTATAGATGAATAAAATGCTACCAGAGAACTCAACGTTTTTTCATCAGTCCAGTAATTAATCTATTCATTATGGCTCAAATAGAAAATAAAATGATGATCTCAGAGCCATCTATAGGATTTATGGGGCTCTATGCAGTACTATGGAACTGGTGCTCCTATGCCTGATGGCAGCTGGAGGGGGCACAGGGATGATGATATTTTAGAGACGTGATTTTATAATCTTCAGCAACACACTCATGAAATTTTTAAAAACAAATTTTAAACCAAGGTTCTATAGGCTAATGCAGTAAATTCAGGAACTGACAGTATGTACCAGGGTTTTGCAAATGCCTGTTAAATGGCTTCATTACCACTTGAATGGCTCTTTCACAGGTTTGATGTTCTGCTAATAGGTCTAGAAGGCTTTTTCACTTTAAAGTTAACTAGATCCTTTCCTAAGGAAACAAAGCCACAGTACAGGGATCCGAATGGGAAGGTGGACATTTAGACCTAGTAGGGCCCCACATTTTGGGGCGCCATACACAACTGCATATTCTGTGTCTGGGTAAGGATGGTTCTGGGTGATGCAATCCTAGTATCAAACTAAATTCACTTAACCAGGGCTAGTTTCCTGCTCACTTGATTAAAAGCAGCCAATCCTGACCAAATGCTTCTCGCTGTCCTTAGGTTAAAGAGGACTTTTCTCTGCCCGACTCAACAAATATGAAGGGACATGAAGAATAATTAGTTAGAATCCCTAATTAAATGGCAGAGTCGAGGAGGCAGAGCTTTTGTCCTATTTGTGCCATGCAGCACTTCACAGGAAGTGACATTGATGCAAACGAAGGCCTGGAATGTAGATTAACTGTAATTCTGATGGCCTTGAAACTGAACAGAAAGTGACACCAAGGTGTGAAACTATTTCAAATGCCCCTGTGGGAGTAAAAGGGTAAAATCTATTGAATGTGGATAAGTAGGACAAGAAGATTGCCTCATTACACATTTTCCTAAATTAGGAATTGACAGGACAAACCACAGAAATTGCCCTTAGCACTAGCTTGTATTGAGAGTGTGAGGTTAAGGAAGGAAAAATAAGCAAGCACAGGCATTGCTAAATGCTGAAAAACCAGCAGGCCTCTCAGGAAAGCATAAAAATAATCAGTTATGGAATTAAGAGCTTTGGGGTGTGAATTATGATCAGACATATAATTGTAATTTATTTAAATGAGTCTTTCTGCAAAATGCTTTATGTTTACATTAATGTCAAGGATTAGATGTTCTGAGATGGCTGGTAGTTTTCTATGAAAACTTCTGAAGAACTAAATTACGTTTGTTTAGGAACACTGGATTGTGCCACTAGTCCATATACGCTGATATCTTTTCTTTGAGATTGGCTGTGACAACAAGATGTCAGGGAAGAGCACATTGGAATTAGCCATTAGAGAAAATTTCTTCTTAAGGCTATGTCTACACTATGGGGGTTTTATGGGATATAAAAACTTTTCTGCGTCCAGAGAACGCATTTCCTCTTCTGCTTTTTTTTGTGGAAGAGTAGACACGCTCTTTTGGAAGCCCTGTCTTTCTCCTTCCACGAGGAAGAAAGACTCTTCTGAAATAGGAGGCTTTTCTGAAATTTGGCCCAGTGTAGACGGGCCAAATTTCAGAAAAGCCTCTTCTGAAAAAACTATCAGAAAAAGGTATGCAAATTGCGCTCCACAATCAGTGTCGTGTAGACATAGCCTAGTCTATGTTAGCTAGTGGTTGGCTTATCCTTGAAGCATAAGGTTTTATATATCCCACATGTATTTCCTATCCTACCTAATATTGAAATGTTCTTAATGAAAGAAATATCTGATCCTTTTCTAAATCCTACCAGGCTCTCAGCTACAATGCTACTGTTTTTGTGGGAAGAAGTTCCATAGGTCAATTAGTCATAGTGTTTAAAGAAAATTCATTTTAAATGTGTTGCCTTTTAATTTCATCGAATTTTCTCTTTTCTGGTATAATGAGATAACGGAGTTTAAATTGTTCATTATTTTATGCATCTCTATCAATGTTCCCTCAGGATTTATTTCCCTAATAAATGTCACCTCGTGGAACTAATTTCCATGCGTCCCATGTAAAAGTAAACCACACTAGATTAAAAAAACCCAAACCCGTATGAATCAAGTAAACTGAGTACTGGGCTGCTGATTTTCTAGACAGAAATGCTATCACAAATAAAAAATGCAGACCTCAGTTATTAGACATCCAAAACAGAGTTGCATGTTTAGTGGCCAGCTTGTTGGTTTGGATATTTGGCTTAGTCAAACTGCCCTAAAAAGATAAATCTATTCATTATTTTCATTATAGGTGAATCCCATTTATCTAGGACCTGTACCACTCTGCTACTCAGAGCAGAAAGTAACAACAGAGATTTAAAAATATCTGTATCAAGTGTTTGCACAATTGCTACTACCAATTACTTGCACTGCTATAAAATAAATAAATAAATATACAAACAGTGAAAAGTCCCCAGACGACAGCAGGAAGACAGGATAAGAGAGAATGATCTGGATCATGTTTTTCACCATCCAGCTGTGCAAGGAAAGGATATTCCACACATGGACCTTTCCCCTTTCTTGCAGAATGTGAGCTCAGGACTGAGGAGGTGAGGACTCAGCCATCAGGGGAAAGAGCAAGAGAACTGGGTGACTGCACATCATTCCTCCCTCTAGCCCTTCTACATTTAATCAGAAAAGAGAAGAAATGATGCATGCATTTCTTATCATGTTGCATTTTCCACATATCTCTTCTCTCCAACGATCCTGGGGGCAATCCTTGGGGCGAGGTCCTGGAAGCACAATTCCAATTAAGCCATGCTGACAGGAAGCCCAACAGTGGGTACTAAGACCCAGTGGCAATGAGACACCTTCCTCCATGCCAAAGACCATGGACTCCTCTGAACTTCAAAAGATTCATCAGGTATGGAGGTTGTCTCCATGGCCTTTTCACCTGAGGGAAATTCCATAACTCAAACAAGACTTGGAAGGGGGGCACTTGAACTCGCCATTGATACTTAAAGACTTCATACCCACAGCTTCATTTCTGGGAGCGGGTATCAGGGCCTTTATTCATTGAAACAGAGTTTTAGGAGGAAAAGGAATAAAGCTGAAGTTAAAACTTTGCAGCCGGCTGGATGATTATTGAATAAATGCATTGACTCTGCCTCGTTTTCTTGTATGGCATGCACTGATGGATAGCCCAAAATTTAGCTTTAAGTCTCAAGTGCTTTTTCTTCATATATTACATTCAGGCAACAATAATGCTCATTGTAGTAATCTTGACAATTTGTATTTAAAGGTTCCTTAAACAGCTGCATTTATCTTGATCTCTTTTCATAAAGGCTGTCTAGTTTAGAAAGCACTAAGGACCATCCATCTGGCTAGTGCAACCTCCCTTCTGTGCTGATGCTACAGGTCAGGCTGCACCTTTTAGTTAATATTGAGATATTTCTTGTATTGTTACTGCTAAAAAATAAGTAAAAAAAAAAGAACCAGAAAGGCCTGATTCTCTTTTATATTCTATCCCTCTGAACTGCTCTGGCAGTATGAAGGGACAGGGAAGTAGTGGTAAATTCCATTCACATTCCCTTTAGAGTTCCTTTACATAACCAAAGTGTTGTAGTATGGCAGTAGTGTAAAGAGAATCAGACCTAGAAATATTTGCCTTACATCTTGTTTAGGTCATGACTTCAAATAAAAAAGACAAATCTAAAATACACTAAGATTAAGTTATTGTTCAGAGCAGTGAACCAACTTGGCAAAGCAATTGAATATATGAAAAGCTAGCTTTTTTATCAAATGGCAAAGAGACAAAAAGAAAATTAACTCCACTAAAATATTATTTTTAAAACAATGTAATAAAATGGAGTCCTCCAAATTTCCCATCTGCTACATTAAAGTGTCACATTTGGTGGCTAGCCTTCTAGCCCAGGAATGAGCTAACTGCATCTTGCACCTGCCTTTCTTTCTAATTTTGTTAGATTTTTAACTGAAAATAGCAAGGAGTCTGTTACAGGGTCCAGGGTGCAATTCAGGCCAGTATCACCATTTGTCTTGCAACCCTAGGGCTACATCTACACTGCAGAGTTTTTGCGCAAAACCAGACATTTTTGCTCAAGAACTCGCAGAGCATCCATACTACAAGCGCGTTTTTGCGTAAGAAAAAGTACAGTAGATCGTCAGAAAACAGGGCTTTTTGCACAAGAGCTATTCCTCTTTCTACAAGAAATAAGCCTTTCTGTGCAAGAGCTCTTGCACAAAAAGGCATATGAGGATGGACAACGGGTTTCTTGCGCAAGAAACTCCTATCAGAAAAAGCACAGGTGCTCTGATGGCCATCTGTGCATGGCCATCAAAGCTTTCTTGCGCTAGAGTGTCTGTCAATAGAAAGTGGTGAGAGCTTAACCACAGAATGTTAAATGAGCACTAAGTTAGATGTACCTGTGAAGAAAAGGAAGCATTGTTCAAATACACAAGATGTAAGCAAAAAAATAAAATTTAATTAGATGACCTACAAAAACCCCCGCTTCAGGGGAAACAAAGGTAGCACAGACCACAAAAATTAAAAACAAGCCCAAATAAAGGCAAAGACAGTGACGTCAGCATGGCCAGGTGAGTAGAGAAAGGTGTATATAAGGTTGAGCGATACAGACAGAAGGCGGAAGAGTTGTGAATCTGAAAATCTAGGTCTGATCAACCAAGTAGCTCTCTCCCTGGTGCTGAATCTCGTTGCCATTTGTAAGCTCCAAAAGGGGAACACGGGTCGTAAGTTGCAACAAAAAATCTGAAAGGAAAAATAAAGAAAAAGAATATCTCTTGAATCTAAACAATGTTTTTATTCATCTTAATGTGAGTATTATATAGGTATGACAGAGAATTCCACAAACAGTCAAAAGGTAAATCTGGAGGGTATAGCTGTAGGGGGAGTTATTATATTTGTTTTATTTGTTTTATTTTTTATATTTTTTATTTGTATGTTACGCTGTCTCAGAAAAATTAAAGACAGTACATTGATTTAAGCGAGAAATTAATTAAACAGTAAATAAAAAATACAAATCTTTGTTTAACCCTAAAAAGAAGTATTCCTCTGTCTGTCATTTCAAATCCTATAAAGAACCAAACACCAGTTACTAAAAGTGTCCATGCAGTGTGGACACTCTCTTACACAAAAGCACATGGCAGTGTGGACGTTCTCTTGCGCAAGAACATTTTGCGGAAGATCTCTTCCACAAAAAGTTCTTGTGCAAGAAGCCGGCAGTGTAGATGTAGTGCTTGCTGATGTAGCTCAAAGTCCGGGGCACTCACAATCAGTCTATAAGCATGCAGGTTATATCCTGAAGTATCTGTGTGCCAGACACCTCGGATCTGGCTGATCTGACTCCAGAAGCCTCTGTACAAACCTATTCTGTCTTCCATCACCCTAGATTGCAACCTACTAAGTGACCCCAACATACCCATAGTATCAAATTTTCTTCAGGCTACATCTAGACTACAAGCCTCTTTCGAAAGAGAGCATCTAGACTACAATCAGATTTTTCGAAAAGAGAGTCTAGGCGCTCTCTTTCGAAAATGCACAGTTTGCATTCAATAGCACCTTTTTTTGAAAGAGTACTTTCAAAAAAAGGCATTATATCTCGTAAAATGAGGTTTACCACGATAGAAAAAACTGCCACATTCTTTCCATTTACTTTGGAAAGAACGCGGCTGCAGTCCAGACACGGGTGAAGTTTTTTCGAAAAAAGGCTACTTTTTTTAAAAAAAACCTGTAGTCTAGACACACCCTCAAACTGTCCAGTCTTCTCCTGAAAAGTTCAGAAAAATAACAAGGTGCATTTGTTCCCCTAAAGACACAAAAGCACATCCGTGCTTATTAACTTAACTGGAGTAAATACACCCTTTAATTTAAATGCAGAACGCTCCGGGTATATAATAAATAAAAACACATGTATTAACAATAGGACATAAGTTAAGTGATGACAAGTAAAAGGAATAAAGTCAGAAAGAGTTACAAGAGCATAAAAGTGAAAATGCATCTAGAAGTCTAAAATTTAATTTAGCAAAGCACGGGCTTTGATAAAGTTGGTTTCTAAGCTATGTTCAGTTACCAGAGGCTTCAATCCTGTTTGGTTGAAGGACTTATCTTTCTCCGCTTGGAAGAACTCTTTCCATATGTCTCTGCATAGTGATGGATGCCCAAGATGGTTTCTGTCTTGTTTATATCTTCTAAAGTCCAATGACTGATTTAACAGACAGCATGACTTCATCCTATTTACACCCTTTAGAAGACTTTCCATCCCCCTGTTGATTTCTATATAAATGGGTGCTTCCATTTTTTTCAGGTTGTACCTGACTTAATTTCATTGGAGACAGATAGCTGCTTTCTCTCCTGTCTTGGGAAATGCTGCTTTCTCCCTTTGTTTGGTCACAGACGGCAAGCCTAATGTCAATATTCACACCAGAATTCACCAGTGTGTCACAGGCTTTCATAAGAGACCTCATTCTATGCACTTTTGTAACCTTTTGCCTTTGAACTGGATTCTTCTTAGGCTTATCTCTCAAAGAAACATTTATTCAAGCTGTGAATAAGATGACATAGAATCTGGTGGTGAAGAAAGCTCCACGCTCTTTCTTCCTCCACTTGTTGACTTACTTTATTTAATATGTAAAAATAGAAGTTAATTGTTTTTGTCTGAAGAATGGGCTGGCCAAAAAATCACTAATACATTCTTTTGTCATGCTTTCCAATTCCCTCCAAATGCCTAGTTTAAACACACACAGTCATAATTCCAGCATATATTCATAATTTTGTGTACAAACCCTGTGTATTCATCATGCAGGCATATCAATGATGGGAGTTACTAGTTTTCAAATGGCACCTCATAAGGCATATTTTGTACAAATAATATACATTATTTTGTGGAGTATGACTACGGGGGTGGACAGTGTCACAGTCAAAATAGGGGTCTTAAAGCTTCGGCGGGGGGGTTGTTATTAAGTTAGGAAGACTTTTATCTCTGGCTCACTGGTTTGAAACACGTAAATAAAAAAGTTACCAAGATCTCAATTCAGGAGTCCATCCCTATTCATCATAACACCTAAAGCCCAAGCTTAACTTAACCATACACTGCAGTCCCACAGGCTTTATGAGTAGGCATTTAAGCATATTGTGAAATTATTCTCTGAACTAGGGCTGGAAAGATTAAATCCTGTAATGGCTGTTTGGTGGTCTAAGTGAAATTATTTAGCAGCCTCAATCCAACTCCCAAGACATAGATGGCCACTTCACAAAACCACCATCAATACTGGTATAATTTAGAAGCCCCAGTCTATTGGATAATAATTAAATTAGGAAAGGAGAATGTGCTAGCCTGTCAATTGACTTTCAGTTCAATGCTGAAGAAACAAGAAAAGAGATTATTTTAAAAATGCAAAGAGAAATAAAAGAGAACACCTTTGGATGGCAACAGCTGTTTTGCTCATACATACTCAGGAAAAGACAGCCCCTAGCAGTTCAGACAAGTGTGAAAGGAGATTGTGAGTTAAGTGCTGCTAGTATTAATTCGTGCTTACCTATCTCACAGAAGTGTGTGTTAGAATTCATGTTTATGCAGTTTTTGAAAATACATTATGCCACATTTGCCTGATCCAAAGCCGACAGAAGTGAATGGAAGCAGGTCTTCTAAGATGTATGTATTATTATTCCATAATAATAATAAAAAATGAAGTGGGAGAAGCAAGTGGGGTTCTTTGATAAAAATTCTGGATGAGTTAGTCATGGTTTAATACCATTAACCCTCCCATTCTTCCATCCTCCCCCTCCCCACATCCTACAGTATCTCTGTACCTTAATAACTTCCCAAAGAGAAAGAATTGCTATTATTTCTTAATGCGGTAGATAAGATGTAACAATTAAAAATAAATTTCCACTTGGAAATAAAACCTTTACCCCTGATAACAAGAAATTTTGGAATGGACTGAATATTAATTTCCACTAAGATAACAGAATCTTCTTCTAGCTAAAAACAAATGGGCTTAAAATACTTTAAAATTTTTATACACCAGGCTCTAGGTTTTAAATTAAGAATGAACCAATTATGTTGTGTATTTCAAAAAAGACCTGGTATCATGTTAAGTTTTAAAATTTTTCACAGTTCCGATTTTGCCCAGCCTAAAAGACATATTGTACGTTATCACTTCATCTATCATGGATTATTACTGATATAGTTGCACATGAATTCTAAGGCAAAGAAGCTCTGTACTGCCAACAGTCTTTGAAAACTCACTCCCTAAAGCTCAAGGAAATGAGTCAAAAGGAGAAGGAAAAATAAATGTGCATTAGAAAGGAAGAAACAAGTTGGGGGGAGGAGGAGGAGACAGGTTTCAAGCACTCCGCTTTCTCCTTAATGAGATTAATCCATATGTTTGTTTCTGTGTTTTCTGTGGTGATTGGACTGTTTTTAAGCACTATGCGGAAAACATTTCTATTGTGTTGCAGCAGCTATTGCTTTGTTATTCTTCTTTTAAAGGAACTAAATTCCTAAGGATGTGTGACTACACTTCTATAGGCTCACTGTCTGAATGCTTGTACAGTGCCTTTCTCTAAGCCAGTGTTTCCCAATTGGTGCTCCGGGGAACCCTGATGTTCCGTGAAGCAAAGCGAGGGGTTCCACGAAGATCCAGCACTCCCCCACCCCCTCTGAAAGAGAGAGAGCTGGCTAGCCAGCAGAGGCATGGGCAGTGAGTTATATGGGCGCGAGGTGCCCATGCTCCACCAATATTTGGAGTTGGAGTGGGCCCCGGCCCCCCTGAGCATCCTCCCACCCAGGCCCCAGAGCGTCTCTCCCCTGTCTCTGACCCCGTCCCGTCCCTGCCATGCGCAACCTTCACTGAGCTCCTCCTTGCCGGGTGCTGCTGCCCTGCACGGCATGCTTAAACCGGTGGGCGGGGAGACTCCCAGGCATGGCGTAACGTCACAGCCCGGGATTTTAAAACTGCTGGACGCTGCGTTGCGCCGCGCAGCTGAGTTGTGGGTTCTGAGTCTGGACAGAGTGCAGACTCCAGCCCCACAAAGTGGAAGGCAGAAGGTAGGAAAAGGGCTGGGAGAGGAAGGGGCTTGTGCAGAGGGGGAGGGGGGAGGGGGAAGAGAGGGGAAGGCACCAAAGGGACAGGGCAGAGGAGAGACAAATGCCAGGGGGCCAAGTGCAGACAATGAGGAAAAAGGCAGGAGGGGAGGTGTCAGTGGGAGGGGGACAGGGTGATGCAGGGAGGGGAGAGGATTAGGGCATTGAAGGCTAGAGGGGGGAGGAGGAGGTTCTGGGAGAAGGCTTGAAAGAAGGGGTGGGCATAAGGAAGGCCGGGATGGAGCAAGTCATGTGTGAGGGCACAGGGGCATAACGGGAACGGGGGCAGAGGGTGGTGAGGGGGTGGGCATCAGGGAAAAAGAGGGCAAAGGAGGTAGGGGCAGCGAGGGAGAAGTGCTGATGACCATTTTAGCCATCTGGCTTTCTTGTGCAAGAAATTCATGTTGCCTGTCCACACTGGCCTCTTGCACAAGAACAGTTGCGCAAAAGAGCTTCTTGCTGAGCAGAAGCATCATAGTTCTTGCACAAGAAGTCCTGATTTCATACATGAGAATGTCAATGTACTTGTGCAAGAACACACGACCAGTGTAGACAGGAAGCAAGTTTTTGCACCAGAGCAGCTGCTTTGGCGCAAGATCGCGCCAGTGTAGACACAGCCAAAGGGAGGGAGGGAGAAAGGCAGGCAGGGGCAGGGAATCAGAGCTGGCTCAGCATGTCTGCATGGTTTGGGGGAAGGTGCAGGGAAATTGAGCTCAGCTGGGTTGCAGAGTGGGGAGGTCCGGGGAGCTGGGTTGGGCTGGGCTATGGGGTGGGCGGTGTGTGTGTGTGTGTAGCTCACAGCTCAGTTTGGCTGCAGGAGGAGGGAGGTGCCGGAAACCCGGGCTAGACTCAAGAGGAGGGAGGAGCAGGGAATGGGCGCTTGGCTCAGCAATTTTGCGGGGCTTTGGGGGAGGTGCAGGGAAACGGGGCTCAGCTGTGCTGTGGGGGAGGCATGCAGGGAACCAGTGCAGGGCTCAGCTGGGCTGAGGTGGATGCAGGAGGGCATATGGAACAGACGGGCAGCTCAGCTGGGCTGTGAGGGGCTGCAGGGAACTGGTGCTGGATTGTGGGGGATGGTTTTGGGGGAGGTGCAGGGAACTAGCAGGGGTGGGCAGATCAGTTGGATTGCAGGGGATAGAGGTGCAAAGAAGCCTAGTGGGGAGGGGATTGGGACCAGGAGCCCTGAAATGACCTCCCCTGGTCCAAAAATCCCTCATCTGGGACCAATCAGGTCCAGAGGGTACCAGATCAGGGAGGTCCTACTCCTACCCAAGTCCTACTCCTACCCTTGCACCTTCCCTCATAGCCATACACCCTACCCCCAATCTGCTTCTGCTCCCTCCCCCTGGCCAGACACCCTACATCTAGCCTGCTTCTGCACCCTACCTCCCACCCAGACCTTGCCTCCTTCCGCCCCCCCACCTCCCTCCCAGAATCTTCACCCCATCCCTATCCCAATTCCTTGGCAGCCCTGCCATCTACCCTAGCACCTAACACCACCCTGTCCCTGGCCCCAGCACCCTGCCATCCATGCTAGCACCCAGCAGCACCCTGTTCCTTGTCCCAGCACCCTGCCAGTCACCCTAGTGCCCAGGAGGACCATGTCCCTGACCCCAGCACTCTGCCACCTGCCTGCCCTAGCACCTTGCCCCAGCACCCCACCACCTGAGCCAGCATCCTTCCACCCAGCAGCACCCTCTCCCCAGCCCCAGCACCCACTTTCACTCTGTCCCTTGCCCCCACCAGCACATTTGGGACCACATTAGTGAAGCTTGAGGGTTTTTGGAGGGTTGTTGAGGGGTTTTTTTTTTTGCATCTCACTTGTGTGGCCCCAACTGACTTTCCTGTGGGTCAGTGACTCTTGACTCAAAACAGGTTCCTCACTCCTCTCATAAATAAAGACAATGCTAAAACCTTTTGAGTCTGACATAACAATGTATTTAAAAATGAAGCCTGGCCAACAAGTCCCCAATTGGGGCCAAACCCCCATCTCACTGCAGCATCATAACACTCCTGCACCATCTGACCCCACATCTGAGCCTATCATACACTGGAACCCCCTGTCCTGAGCCTCTTACATCCCCAAACTCCTGCATCCCCACAACCTCAGTCTTCTGCCACAACACTCCTGCACCATCCACACATCACAAATCTGTGTCCTGAGCCCATCATACTCACAACCTTCTTGCCCTGAGTCCCTCACAAATCCAGCCCAAACTCCTGCACCCCCACATCCATAAGCCCATGGCTTGCTCAGCACCCCAACCTTCCACCTGAGCCCAACACTCCCGAGCCTGGAGCCCCGTCCCCGAGCCAACATCCCCTTCTCCTGCATCCAAATTCCCTCCCAGAGCTTGTACTTCTTACCTCTTCCCACACCCAAATCCCTCATTCCCACCCCACATCTCCTGTCTTAACCTAGTGAGAATGTATAAGGTCTGGGGATAGCAAGTGATGGAGAGGAAGGGAACAGAGAGGATGAGGCCTCAAGGAAGGGGTGGGGAGTCTTGGGAAAGGAATGTGATTTTCATGCATTGATGGGGATTTTCATTAATTGGTGGGTCCCTGTCTCCCTCCCCCCACTTTTTTTTTGGGGGGGGGGGGTTCCTTGAAATTCTGAAAAGCTGAAAAGGGTTCCTCGGCCAAATAAAATTGGGAAACACTGCTCTAAGCAACCAGACAAAGGTACACTTGCTATAAATCATAGAATCGTAGAATAATAGGACTGGAAGGGACCTCAAGAGGTCATCGAGTCCAGCCCCCCGCCCTCAAGGCAGGACCAAGCTCCGTCTACACCATCCCTGACAGATGTCTATCCATCCTGTTCTTAAATATCTCCAGAGAGGGAGATTCCACCACCTCCCTTGGCAATTTATTCCAATATTTGACCACCCTGACAGTTAGGAATTTTTTCCTAATGTCCAATCTAAACCTCCCCTGCTGCACTTTAAGCCCATTACTCCTTGTCCTGTCCTCAGAAACCAAGAGGAACAAATTTTCTCCTTCCTCCTTGTGACACCCTTTTAGATATTTGAAAACCGCTATCATGTCCCCCCTTAATCTTCTTTTTTCCAAACTAAACAAGCCCAGTTCATGAAGCCTGGCTTCATAGGTCATGTTCTCTAAACCTTTAATCATTCTTGTCGCTCTTCTCTGCACCCTTTCCAATTTCTCCACATCTTTCTTGAAATGTGGCGCCCAGAACTGGACACAGTACTCCAGCTGAGGCCTAACTAGCGCAGAGTAGAGCGGCAGAATGACTTCACGAGTTTTGCTTACAACACACCTGTTGATACAACCTAGAATCATATTTGCTTTTTTTGCAACAGCATCACACTGTTGACTCATATTCAACTTGTGGTCCACTATGACCCCTAGATCCCTTTCCGCCATGCTCCTTCCTAGACAGTCGCTTCCCATCTTGTATGTATGGAACTGATTGTTCCTTCCTAAGTGGAGCACTTTGCATTTCTATTTATTAAACCTCATCCTGTTTACCTCTGACCATTTCTCTAACTTGCTAAGGTCATTTTGAATTATGTCCCTATCCTCCAAAGAAATCGCAACCCCACCCAGTTTGGTAATGGTTGCAAACAGCCAAAATCTTCATCCCCAAAGATTACAACTTCCATTGTTCTCTAGCAATTAAAACAAATCTGATAAAAATTTAAAATATATATATATATATATATTTGCTGTCCATGTACCATTCTTCCAGTTTTGCTAAGGAGAGAGAATGCTACTTAATATACTTGCAATCAGCTCATTCAGCTATATACACAATTATACCATGTAAAAGGGATCTGTGGCTAGGTTTCGTGATAAAGTTATTACACATTATGTTCAGAAAAATAAAATGAAGTCCTTGTTTTTTACTGAACCAGGAGGAAAGCTCTTTGCAGCTAAACCAAATTGACAGCTGATGTATGTGTATTCCTAATTAAGGGGAAACAATTTCAACATAAATATTAATTTATTGAACAAGAGTAATGAGTCTACATTAAAGAAAGTAACTGATAGCACAACCTTTCTGTTCCCCCAGCAACAAAATTCATGGAATCAACCTGAACACAAAGTAATCATTCCTCACTGATGATGCATTGGGGCTGCATAATGAATGTAAAAAAAAAGTAACTTTTAAAAATGTTGAAGACTTTCAAAAGGGACATAAGTTATTGATGTGGATCAGAACAATAGCTGCTAATGGATGAAGATGTTTCATGGTTTTCATGCACATGCTTATTCTTCTGTTAATTAAAATCTGTGATTGCCAGAGCAATCTTTGCATAGCAGATATATGCAGCTTCAGAAATAAATGACACATTTTCAAACGGGGGATGAGGGGAACACCTCTATCAGTGCAATCCAATCCATAGAAAACAGGTTTATTTTTAAATTTCTAAAAGAATATAGTGCTTACAAAAAGTGCTTCTAGAACAGTGGTTCTAATGACTAAAGTTCTCAGTCTTTAAGTGGAGGTGAAGTATGGGCAATGTTAGTAACACTGGAGTTGCCATATATGACAGCTCTGACCCGGTGAGACTAGTGTATCCTAGGGCGTAAGAAAAATATCTCCATATCTGTTCCAGTTCAGTCTTTGGCTTTTCACTGAGACCACCAGGAAGGGCACTAGTGAATGGCCAGAACCACAGAATCGGACAGATATATGGCTCAAAGGGCTCTCAAGCAGCCAACAATTCCAGTTCCCTGTGCTCAGGCAGGACTCAAGTAAATCTAAATCATCTCTGACAGGTGTTTGACCATCCTGTTCTTATATACCTTTCTCTGATGCGGATTCCACAACCTCCCTTGGAAACATAGTCAGAACCTAACTACCCACATAGCTAGAAAAATCTCCCTTGCTACATATTAAGGCCTTTACTTCTTGACCTATATTCAGTGGACATGGAGAACAATTTACTGCAATCCTCTTTATAACTGTCCTTAGCATATTTTAAAACTGTTAATAGGACCCCTCATCATCGCCTTTTCTTAAGACTAAAAATGGCCAGTTTTTTAAACCATTCCTCATAGGTCAGGTTTTCTAACTCTTATATCATTTTTGCTGCTCTCTTCTGGACTCTCCCCTATTTGTCTACATTTTTTCTAAAGTGTGAAGCCCAGAACTGGACAGAGTGCTCCAGTGAAAACCTCATCAGTGCTGAAGAAAGCAGGACAATTACCTCCTGCTGATTTATGACATTTGTGACAGTGGTGGACAAGAAGTGGACTATGGGCACAGTTCAGTAGGATTAGCCCCTTGAAGGCTGCTGGACACTTTATTTCCCTACGGGTCTGCAGGTATAGATGCTCACAGTTCCCGTTGCTATCCTGTCGCTGGAAACAGCGAAACTAGCCAAGGATAGGTTCAAGAGGCCATACCTGTGGATGAGCAGGTAAAGAAAGTGTCCAGCAGGTTGCCAGAGGCTAAACCTGCGAAAACCATTTATTGCCCACTCCTCCTTATGAGATTAGCCTTCTTCATAACTTCATCACATTGCTGAGTCATTTTTATTTGTAATCAGTTATAACCTGCAGGTCTTTCACAGCAGTATTACCACTAACCAGATATTCCCAATTTTGTAGTTGTACATTTGATTTTTACTTCCTTGTGAGTGTAGTACTTTGCACTTGTTTTTATGGAATGTCATCTTGTTGAAATAAGACCAATTTCCCAATTTGTCAAGGTCATCTTCCATTCTAATACTGTCAGTCAAAGAGCTTGTGACCCTTCCCAGCTTCACTCCATTATCCAAGGCATTAATTACTTGAAAATATTGAACAGTACCTGGCCCAGGACAGCACCACTTGGGATTCCACTATAAACATCCTTCCAGTTTTATAGTGAACCATTGATAACTATTCATTGCATATGGCCCTACAACCAGTTGTGCATATGTGTTACAGTAATTTCATCTAAACATATTTCCTTAGTTTGTTTATGAGATAGTTATGTGGGACTATGTCAAAAACCTTACCAAAACCAAGACATATCATATATACCCCCCTCCTCCAGGCCAGTAATCCTACCAGAAAAGGAAAAGGATGTGTGTTGGGAAAAGATTGTAGTCCTCTTCTGTTTTTCCAAGTCTCTGAGCACGGAATTCATAAAGTAGAAAAGGGGAAAAGTCTCCTTGCCCTTCTCTCCCTCATTTCAGGGACAATCCAGAAACAGAAATGCTCAAATAGTATTAATTCAGTGGTCACCATTAGAAAGAGTGATCGCTAAGATATCTCAAATATTCTGATAAGAATTAACAAAGGGTAACTGTGTGGTAAATGCTGACATTTAATGGCAACCTCCTGCACTGTGAATTTACATAACCTACTTCTCCAGAAGATGGAAGAGCCTGCATATATTAATTAAATTAAGCCTCACAGTTACAGCTGGTCAGATAATATCACTGAATAATTTATTTGACAAATTTTACATTTTTAATGATAACTTAATTAATGTTTTAAATACTTACTATTTACCTCACAATTTATGCAACTGGGCAAGTGATTTCTGCACACGTCTATTGACTTGGTCTACTTAGCACAATCTGTAATTTTATTTTGAATGCAATATTTGCCAACTTACTTTGTTCATTGTTTTGCCAGTTCTCTGCTTACAATACCCATGTAGGGAAGATAACTGTAATTATCCTACAGTCTTGCAGATGGGGCACACAAGCACAAAGAAGTTAGCATGATTTGTCCAAGGTCACACAGTGAGTTGCTGGCATAAATCTCACTTAAACCCACAGGATGCACAGGCCTTATGCGAATGCTCCACACTTACAGTGATTAGCCTGAACATAAAGCTCAGATCTGGGGTCAAACCTTCCTGAAATCTAGTGGAAGAATGCTCAGATCCAGACCCATCTCTTTGGTTTAGAAATGTATATATCAGTGTTCGTTGTAAGGAATCAATAAACAATAACACCATGAAAATCTTTCCAGTTACAAAGAGCCCAACAACCAAACCCTTGGGCTCCCAGGAAGCCACCCTGCTCCTCTTTATTGAACTAAAATAAAATATATTGAAAGAGGTGACCAAACTACTGATGTGTGTCTTACATTGTTCCCTGAAACTTGCTGAGCTCAGATTTTGAAGGACCATTGGTGGACATAGGTTGCAAAGGCAAGGTCACTGCGCCTACAGGAGTGGCAGATTTGCAGAAATTTTGGTGGTGCCTAGAATGTCCAGAGCCTAAAGCTCTTGTAAGGAATTTGGGTGGGGGAATGGATGCAGGCTCTGGGAACAAGTTTGGGTGTGGAACGAGTGAGGGGTCAGGCTCTGTGAAGGAGTTTAGGTGCAGGAGGGGATCTGGAGCCCAGGTTTGGGAGGGAGTGTGGGTGCCGTAGGCAGGCTCCGGGTTGGGGCAGGGAATGGGGGTGCAGGAAGGACTCCAGGCACTGGGAGGGAGTTTGAGTGCAGGAGAGGGTGCTGGGAGAGAGGACTAGAGGAGAGGGTATGGAGGGTAGTATGGGGGAAAGAAAAGGGAATAGGGGAGAGTATGTGCATTCTGTAAGGTTTTGTTGTGTATGCAGTGGGAGAGCACCTACACAGGGTCTCAGCAGGGGAGGGGAGGGTGTCTGTGTGGACTGCTGCCTGCAGACACCACCTCCACAGCTTCTCTTTGGCCGCAGAAGCAGGGGCTGCACTCGGATGCACACCCACACCCGGATGGTGGCGACACACCAAGCAAATGGACAGGAAGCTGCTTTAGCCCTGTTGCACTGCCAGTGGTGGTGGCAGGGGACCCCAGGCCTTTTTAAATCACCAGGGCTGGGGGACAAGCATTGGAGGGAGATCACAGGGGTGACAGGTGGAGCCAAGAGAGCGACCCAGACCAAACTCTGGTGGAGCCAGGCCTTGGGCCAGAAATATTCCTGATGCCCATACACCAAAGGCTCATAGACGTTTCTGCCTATGTCCATAAAGAAGACCATGTGTTTGCAATAATGGCTAGTGAAAACAACCCAAAGGATTATATATATTGCATAAAGATAATGTTGACAGAACATATATTCCAACCAACACTCAGCAAAACTCAGCTGATGACTTTACTTTGGTTTTGTTTAACTCCCCAGATTCAATTAGGCTCATGGAACGAGGTGTACCAGTAGTTCGAATTAGAGAGCCTAATTCGAACTACCTACTCCATGTCGCGTGTAGCCGTGGGCACGGAGTCCGCACAAAGGTGGATTTAAAAATGGCAGCACCCGGCAAGTTTCAAATGAAACCCGGGATATTTAAATCCCGGGCTTAATTTGCAACTTCGAATGCCTACATTAGCCATCCTTGTTCGAACTAGGGTGGCAGTGTAGACATACCCATAGAGTTAATCTGCCTCCTGCATTCCTACTGCTCTGGTACACATTTACCTGCCCTAAACCTGGGATACTCCAGACACACTGGCTAGTACATTGGGGATAACAGAGAAGGAGTCAAAGAGGCACCTCTTCCCACCCACATGAATGAGAGAGACACAAGGCTGCCTCCCCTTCTGCACAACTACTCACAGTATGGATAGAAGGTACAGAGAATAAGGAAGCCATTGTATTCTTTTTATCTAGATGAGAAAATAAAAATATAGTCATATGACCAGTCCTTGTAAAGAATATTGTCAGTCTAAGTAGTAAGGTATAGATTAAATGCCGTAGACTGAATAAACATTTTAAAGACAAGATTTACAGTATAGCCTGTTCTTTTTAGGAAAGACTAAGTAAATTGACCTAATCAGTCAAATTAAGGAGCTGTTCCCCCCTATAATGCTGAATCTCCTCTAATGCTACTGAATTTTTCTGAGGAAAAATTAATAAAAATGTCTTATCACGGATCAATAGCTGAAAGTGATGGACTTACAGTACTGAATTTCAATGAGCTTGTGAGCCTAGGATCAAACATTCCCTTCTAGCCTTGGGATTTGATTGACATTTTTTTGCTGTTATCTCTAGTGATTATTTTAAAGTATTACGTTTAAGTTCATTAACCTCCAAAATTATCTTTAAAGTGAAAGAGGAGAAAATGACATGTGCTGGGACATATCAGAATGTAACAGGCTGGTTTAACTGTGAGTGTCTGGAGATTGTCTTAGGTATTGCTTACGAATAAAAAAAAGCATGGAAGGGAATTTGGGTGCTCCCCTGTATTTTATTTAGTTAATATGAAATTGGATATGATATGTACTAAATTTCCATTTAAGTGAATGCCAATGCTAGAACAACAATACTAACATTGCCCCCAAACCATTTCACATTGTCTACTGCAGCAACTTCAACAGAATTTGTTTCTCAACCATCTGCACCACCCCTATTCTAGTATGGCAAGAGGCATTAAGAATGCTAAATTCTTTCACAAGTACAACTTGGGGAAAGCAGTGTATTAAGTCAGTTACTTGGTGTCTGCTATTCCTATAGTGCATTCGTTTAACCAAGAGGAAGAAACAGAGTTCATAAGTAAAGGTCAAAATTCAGTTTATGGAGAGCTATCGGGTCTCTCTCGAGTACCCCCCACTATCTGCTCCTACACATATCATATCTCAGCCACTGATATGTTGCTGAAAAAGGAAGAACTGAGGCCAGGTCTACACTGGTGAAGAAAATCAATACAAGATATGCAACTCCAGCTATGTTAATTACATAGATGGAGCTGACATACCTTGCATCAATTTTCTGGGGCAACCCCACAGTGGGAGGTCGATAGAAGCAAACACTCCTATTGGTTTCCCTTACTGCTCGCAACAGCATTCAATGGGAGCACCTTCAGTGTTCAATTTAGTGAGTCTTTACTAGATCCACTAAATTGGACCTGGAAGATTGATTGCTGGACAGTTGATTCTCGAGGAAGTGGAGATGTGGCCTGCTTGGATTCAAGAGTTAATCCATGACACCCTGAATAGGAAGCCAACTTTATGTAGCCAAAGAATTTCTGACTAGCACTGACTTTGAAAAAAATTTGGATCTGTATTGTGAAGTCTTTGTGGGTAGCTAAAGGTATGTCTACACTACAGCACTAATTCAAACTAACTTAATTCGAATTAGTTAATTTGAACTAAGCTAATTCGAACTAGTGCATCTAGACCTAAAAACAAGTTCGAATTAGCATTTTGCTAATTCGAACTAGCATGTCCACATTGAGTGGACCCTGAACCGAGGTTAAGAATGGCCGGAAGCAGTGCCGGCAGGGCATCAGATTAGGACTTAGAGAGTGGAGCTGCTGTCTCAGGCTAGCCGAGGACTGCGCTTAAAGGGACCCGACCCCCACCCCGGACAGACAGTTCTCAGGGGTTCCCTGCTTGCAAAGCAGTCCTGGCTTGGAGTGCCCTGAGTGCCCACACTCAGTACATCACAGCACTCGGCCATCAGCCCAGCTGCACTTGCCGCAGGCTGCTATCCGGGAGGGGTCAATAGGGGGGCTGAAGGAGACCTTCCACCCCGAGGAGCCCGCAGAGCCACCCCAGTCCTCCCCATCGGGGGCTCGTACCCCATTCCTCCCTAACCTCCTTCCACTTATCCCTCCCTAGCCCCCCTTCCTGATGTACAAAATAAAGGACACGTGTGTTCAAAAATAGAAACTCTCTTTATTGAACGAAACTCAGGGAGACTGGGAAAAGGAGGTGGGAGAGGGGAGGGCAACTAAAATGATCAGGGGTTTGGAACAGGTCCCATATGATGAGAGGCTAAAGCGACTGGGACTTTTCAGCTTAGAAAAGAGGAGACTGAGGGGGAATATTATAGAGGTCTATAAAAGCATGAGTGGTATGGAGGGGGTGCATAAAGAAAAGTTCTTCATTAGTTCCCATAATAGAAGGACTAGAGGACACCAAATGAAATGAATGCATAGCAGGCTTCAAACTAATAACAGAAAGTTCTTCTTCACAAAGCAAATAGTCAACCTGTGGAACTCCTTGCTGCAGGAGGCTGTGAAGGCTACAACTAGAACAGAGTTTAAAGGGAAGTGAGATCAAGTCATGGAGGTTGGGTCCATGGAGTGGTATTACCCAGGGGGTAGAAATGGTGTCCCTGGCCTCTGTTTGTGGAAGGCTGGAGAGGGATGGCACGAGACAAATGGCTTGGTCATTGTCTTCGGTCCATCCCCTCCAGGGTCCCTAGGGTTGGCCGCTGTCGGCAGACAGGCTACTGGGCTAGATGGACCTTTGGTCTGACCCAGTATGGCCATTCTAAGCTCAGGGCTCAGGGTTGGGTGTCTCACTGGACCACCCTGATTTTCATGCAAACCTGCTCCTGGGTGGCCAGGCTGGCAGCTATCCTGCCCTAGACAGCCACTTTCCTGTGCCTAGTGCGGAGGTCATGGATGAGGTCCATGATCTCCGCACTAGACCAGGTGGGCGCCCGCCTCTTGCGGACCTGGGCAGGCTCCCGGGAGCCACCAGCCTGGTCCCGGGAACAGGCGGAGGGCTGGGTGGCAGCGGGTGGCTGGTTCGTGCCATGCCAGGTGCAGGGTCTGCTGGCTGGGTGCTGGTAGGCTTACACCTGGCACGGGCACCATAGCCAGACCGTGCCCCTTTAAGGGCTCCGGGGCCGGGAGGGGGGCAGAAGAGTTTTCCTGGTGGTGCCCAGAGTGGCCACCAGGGAAAGCTGGGGAGGGCTAGCCTCCCACTTGTTCGAATTAAGTGGCTACACAGCCCTTAATTCGAACTAGGCTTAGTCCTCGTAGAATGAGGTTTACCTAGTTCGAATTAAGCGCTCCGCTAGTTTGAATTAAGTTTCAACTAGCGGTTTGCCTGTGTAGCGCCTATGAAAGTTAATTCGAACTAACGTCTTTTAGTTTGAATTAACTTTGTAGTGTAGACAGACCCTAAATTAGCTTAGGCCAGGGATGGGGAATCTTTTTTTGGACCAGGAGCTACTGACTCACGGAAAAATCAGTCAGAGGCCACACACACAAAAGTGATAAGCAAAAAAAGGTAACAGACTGTATGGGATCTGGGCAGGAGAGAGAGTGCAGGAGTGGGTTGGGAGTTGGTGAGATTTGGAGTGGGGTGGGTGCAGGAACCGGCCGGGGGTTGGAAGGCCTGGGTGGAAGGTAGGATGGAGAAGCAGATTGTGGGACAGTGTCTGGGCAATAGGAGGTTCAGGAATGGACTGTGGATTGGCATGGGAGGTAGGCTGCAGGAGCAGAAGGGGCTGCAGGAGCAGTTTGGAGGAGGAGGGTGCAGGAGTGAAATGGGAGTGTGGGGTAAGAGTGAGGGGGTAGAGGTCTGAACAGGAGCAGGATGGGGGAGCAGGGTCTGGGCAATCAGGGATGCTTACCTGGTGCACACACTTCCTCTGGCCCTTGCTGCTCCTAGGTACTATCCCTCGCTCCTCCTATTGGCCATGATTACAGCCAATCAGAGCAGTGGGCTAAAAGCCTCCGGGCAGTGCTTTGCTGCTCTTCCATTTCCCAGGCCAAGAGGTGGGGTAGGCGACGAGGTAGTGCATGGACCTGCTTCCCACCCCACACCCCGCCAGGGAGTCCACACCGGTGCTCCAGCCCAGTGCATTGGTGGGGGGAGGGCCACGGGGAGCCTCAGGGCTGGAGCACCAGCTCCCTGATGCTGGGGCAGGAGGGAGGGGGAAAGAGTCCTGAGTTGTGGGGGACAGCTCCGGCCTCCCCCTCATGTCACGGGTTCCCCACCCCCTAGTTTAGGTATAGAAACCTGATATAAACATATCCTCCGCTGGTGTAAATTGATATTGTTCTATTGATTTCAATGTCAGTCTACCCCCATTTGAGTTCTAGCCCTTTATTTCCTTTCATTCTCATCAATCCATTTTGTCCCCGATGGTTAACATCAAGAAACCAAAGAAGTCCAGTACCCACTACACATGGTAGACCAAATGCATTCCCCCCCCCCTTTACTCTTGTTGAATATTCATCTTCCACAATATTTCATTTCCATACATCCCCTCGCTGTATAATCCTTTGCATGTGACAGTCCTGCTGTTAAAAGGCTTCCACAAAATGCATTAGTTTTAGAGCTGCAAGAAAAAAGTTTTACAGTCAAAATAAGACAAATTGGGCAACATTTCACCCATTTAGACGTTACTTACATTTTCTTGCAAGCATTTTGCAAGCTGTTACACTTCTTGCGCTCCAGAGGTAAGTATCTAAACAATGAATGCATGTATTCTGGACTTCAGGCCTTATTCAAAAATATTTCATTTGTCAAATAGTATGTTAGCAAGTGTTGATTTGGTGCAATATAATTGGTTGCATTGTGGCAAATCCAGGAGATTTATATCTTGCCTTGCACCAGGAGATATAGTATATAATGTTATCTATATGATAAATTGCAAAGTCATATTAGTTGCATTGATCATGCACCTCACGTGCACTCTACCCACTTATCCAAGTCTAGTCAGACTACATCAAATTCTGAGAAGCTTTGAATAACCACTAGCCCTTTTATAACCCCAACCTTCTAGAGAAATATTTCTTCTTTTCATTCTAAATGTGCAATATTCCACTAAATTAGCACCGGGATCAAATCCATTGTGACCCTCTTGCACAGTGCCGTTATTCCTGAAAATAATCAGCGTAGCGGCATTGCACAAGAGGGCTTTTCTTGCGCAAGAAGGGGCAGTGTAGACGCTCCTTCTGGTGCAAGAGCCTCTTCTGCAAAAAAATGGCAGCTCAGGTATGCAAATGAGGCTCGGCGATATTCCACACTTAGCCTCATTTGCATATTTCTGGTGCAAGAACCCGTCAATGTAAACATAGCCCAAGAGAGAAAGAAAAGTCAGTTTTATAGCAGTGGAAAGGAGAGATCTAAAGTTCCCAGTGGGACACTATGATTTGCTTCAAAACCTGGTAGGTCCAGAGAATCAGATATTAAAGAATAGCACTGTTCTGAAAAGAGACAGATGAACCATCAGACACAGGGCCTGCTGCAATTCCTATTTTAAAAAAAGGAGAAAAAGAAGAGAATTGATAAAGACTGCAGGCTTCTTTCGGAAGAATTTTTTCGGAAAAGATCTTCCGAAAAAACTTCCAGAAGATAGCGTTCACGCTGAATGGTTGATATCTCGCATGAAAGGTGCAATTACTATGGATGGAGTGGCCACCAGGGCACCTCTCCTTTTTTTCCTCTTTCCTCTTCTTTCGAAAGAACTCCCTCTTCCCCGTCCACACGGCCTTTTTCGGAAAAAGGCTTTTGCCTCGTAGAAAGAGGACTACCAATGCCGGGAAAACCCATCTGTTCTTTCAATTTACTTTTGAAAGAATGCAATTGCAGTGTGGACATAACACAGATTTTGTCAGAAAAAATGGCCATTTTTCCGACAAAACTGTAGCGTAGACATATCCTCAGAAAGATAATCTGAAAGGAGGACCATGTTGCATTAGTATTGATAATGTGCCACAGACTCAGCCATAGGCTATGGTATCAGATCCAAAAACAGATCATGTACACAGTGACATAAGTTCTATGAGAAATTAAAATCTATTGTACTTTGTGGCACTCAAATTAAATTAATCCTTTATTTTTTAGATTTTATTTTCTCCCACCTGTCTAACAATGGAATATAATGATCCAATCAGCAGTATACCTTCTCTTTGGAATAAAAATGTAGTCTAAAATGCTGAGCTTGACTGAGAAAATTAAAATATATTCCCTGAATTGTTTTTTCACCAACTACTCTGTGTTTATTCAAGAGAAAATATGATCACAGTTGACACCATTTAAAACATTTTTGCCCACGGTAACAGGAAAAAATCTCTGAGAAACAACAGGGAAGCTCTGAATGCTCAGTCAGATATAGTAACAATGATTAAAAACCCACACAAACACAGACACAGTGCAACTAGACAACAGGAACATGGCTTTCAATGTCACAAACTGCCCAGAAAGTAAACCTGCTCAATGTATTCAGGCAGTGTGGGAATGAAAAGTAGCATGGGCAGGAGATTTTCTGAACTGCACATTTAAAAGTGTCAGTATTTTTACCCCTCCACTAGGTTTTACTTGGTCCTTAATTAATAATAAATAAATAATAAATAAACAAATAAAAACAAAATAATAATAAAACAGTAAAATAAAATAATAATAAAGACAGTGGGGTAAAAAAAAATTGCTGAAAATTTTCCATTGTGGATATCCCAACCTTCAGCTGCAAACAGATGAAAAGGGATTCCAGCATCAATATATATGAAGAGAAAACTATTTTTTTTAATTACATTAAAATTAGTGAGAGGGTAGGGTGCATTTTGAATCTTCACTTTCTTTCTCTTCTTTGAGCGGAAGCTGATACTCTTAATCACCTGAATTGTACCTTATTCCTCATAACATCTCATTGATTTCCATAGGAGTGCCCCAATAAGGTACTACTCAATGAACGTAATCTATAATTTGGTCCACCATGGTCAAATAAATGGCAATGTATTACATTAAGAAATCATTTTTAAGTTGTATCTAATAATGCCTGTCTATTTGAGATAACAAGAAATAATGAATATTTGTGCAGCACCTTAAAGATTAACCAAATGTGTATATGGTATCATGAGCTTTTGTGGGCACATCCCACTTCTTCAAATGACAGTAAACATTTTAAATAGGCAATTTCTCAGGACCAGGGCTGGCCTCACCATGAGGCAAACTGAGGCAGCCACCTCAGGTGCCAGACAGTGGGAGGAGCACCACTAGGACCCAGAGAATTGAGACTTTTCAAAGTTTTGGCCCAAGCGGGGGATCTGGGGGCGTCATTTGAACTCTCTGCCAAAATGTTGTGGCCTGTCCCTGTTCAGGACACAGACCTAGTACTTTCCCAAAGGGCAGAGAAAAAGTGGGCGTAGCTTTGGAGTAATAACAGTGGTGGGGAGGGTCCAGAAAGCAGGGAATGGTCATCAAGCTAAGCAGAGAATTCACAGAATAGAGGCATAAATCTTACTCTAGAACCAAATTATTTACTCCCCCTCAGAAGGACAGATTCTTACCCCATGACTCATACTGGGAAGTACCATACACCAAGGCTACGTCTAGACTGGCATGATTTTCCGAAAATACTTTTAACGGAAAAGTTTTTCTATTAAAAGTATTTCCGCAAAAGCGCGTCTACAATGGCGGGATGCTTTTGCGAAAAAGCAGAAACCCGGAACCATTTTGCAGAGGGCAAAAGGGCACCAGCCCTTTCCAGGGTAGGGGTTTGAGCTTCTTTGAGACACGTGCTTAAAGGGATCTCCCTGGACAGCCGTTTCTCTCCTGCTGTGTGCTATAGGGCCTCTTGCAGGGACTGTCAGCTGTAGCAGTTTTGGTGGTTGCCCTCTGACTTTTTGGTCACCACTGCCTTTTGTCACTTAGTGCCTTTGCTTGTTTTTTTTTAATCTCCCTTGTTTTTTCTGCCATGGAGCCAGGGGTGGCCATGTGCCTGCTCTGGCCCCTGCCGGCCATTTTGGAGTGTCTGCAGCTGGTGCTCCAGGATGCTGCCCTCCTGTTCCAGGACATGGAGGTGCAGGTCACTTTGGACTCCCCCACCACGGAGGCCATGGCGTCCCTGTAGCATCCCCACCCCAGCGTAGAGAGGCCACTGCGGAGACTAGACACCAGTACTGACTGGTGGGACCGGCTGGTCCTGGGGCAATGGGACGACCAGCAATGGCTCTGGAACTTCCACATGTGAAAGCGGATGTTCCTGGAGCTGTGTGCCTGGCTCGCCCCTGCGCTCCAGAGAGCCACCACCCGGCTGCGGGCACCCATCCCCGTCGACAAGAGGGTTGCCATTGCACTATGGAAGCTGGCCACCCTGGACAGCTACCGATCGGTGGCACAGCAATTCGGGGTGGGAAGATCCACCGTCGGTGTCATCGTGATGGAGGTAAGTCCCAGGAGGAGTGGGGTGCGGGGAGGGTGCTGCACTCCATGCCCAGGGGCAGCCAAGATTCCAGGCTGGGTCACCCAGGGGTTTGGGCCGTCCCTCCCTTGCATAGGCCTGCTGGTGGGGGTAGGGGCACCGTGGCGTGAGAGGGCCCTGGTGTGTGTGTGTGTGTGTGTGTGTGTGTGTGTGTGAGCACAGAGGGCATCACGGGGGGGGTCTCAAGGGAGCACACACTCAACCTGCCTTATGTGATGTGTTCCCCTGTGTTTCTCTGCAACCTCCTGCAAGCAGTCCACGCCATCAATGACGTCCTGCTGCCAAGAGTAATCCACCTGGACAATGTGGACGCTACCGTGGCCGGCTTCGCTGCCCTCGGGTTCCCCAGCTGAAGGGGGGCCCTGGATGCAACCCACATCCTCGTCCGGGCCCCGGAGCATCGAGTGGCCCATTTTATGAACAGGAAGGGGTACTGTTCGATTGTCCTCCAGGCCCTCGTGGACCACTGGGGCTGGAGGCTGGTAAGGCAGGGCACATGACTCCCGAATCCTCCGGAATTCCAGCCTGTTTAGCAGGCTGGAGACGGGCACCTACTTCCCCCGGCGGGAGTTGACTGTCGGGGATGTTGTCGGGGATGCAGCCACCCCCTACTGCCCTGGCTAATGTGGCCCTACAGGGAGCGGCTGGACCAGAACCGGGCCCAGTTCAACGACCGCCTCAACCAGTCCCACAATCACGTGGAGTGCGCCTTCAGCCACTTGAAAGCCCACTTCGGGTGTTTGCTCACCCGTCTCGAGATGGGTGAGTGGAATGCCACGGAAGTAGTGGCTGCGTGCTGCGTGCTCCACAATCTTGTGAAGCAGAGTGGGGAGGCCTTCCTCCCCGCATGGATGGCAGGCGAGGGCCAGGGCTATGAACAGCCCCACACAGCTGCCATCCGCCAGGCGCACCAGGATGGGGTGTGCAACCGGGATGCCCTAATGGACATGTTTGCCCAGGCCCCATAGTAGAGTCGCCTCGGTCTCCCTTGACAACTCCATCCTATCCCTTACTCTTTCCCCTCCCCTTTTCTCCCCTTACCTCCCAATAAACACCAAACACAAGTTTTGTTTTGAACAGAAAAAACTTGTATATTTTTATTTACAAGGGGGAGAGGCGGAGGAGATCTTGAACTGGGAGGGGGAAGAGATCTTGAATTGGGAGGGAGAGGAGCTACTCCTCAGAGGGGTGGCCCCTGTGAGCGCTCCTGCAGGGGCGGACCTGCACATGGGGGGCAGGCCGCATCGGGTCAGGCTGCACGGGGAGGTGGGCAGGAGGGGCAGGAGCAGAAGAGGCAGGAGGGGCCATTGCAGGAGGGGGTAGGGCAGTGCTAGGGGAGGGATGGCAGGGGCATGGGGCAAGGCCATGCCATAATGGATGGCATGGCCAATGTGGGCAGTGAGGGTGGCGATCGAATCCACCATGCAGACGCACTGGGCCTGGAAGGTGCCCCAGGTATCCTGGCACTACTGCAGGTCTGCCTCCATGCGTCGAGTGATGGCTACCTCGACGCGCTCGATGGCTTGCATGTGGCGCCGAAGGAGCTGGTCCCGGTGGCGGAGCTGCTGCCGTGGTGGTTGGGCGGCTGGGGGTGCTGCTGCTGTCGCTGTTGCTGCAGGACTTGAGGGTCCCGGCTTGTGCTTGGTCCTGCTGCAGGGAAGAGAAGAAAGGATGGGTCAGTCAGGCAGCCTGGCCACTGTCCCCACACCTCATGCCCTCCACCCCTGAGCCCAGGTGACACCACAGTAGTGTGGCTTGGGCCCACTCGGTTCCCGCTCTGCCCCCCGTGTTGTATGTTTGCATACAGGACCACCCCTGGAGTAGCGTCCTCCTCCGTGTATTGTAACCACCAGTCTGTGTCCTGGCCTCATGGAGGGTGGGAGGGCGCTTGTATTGTGTTAACCTGTTGAACTCCCTGCTGGTGGAGGCTGTGAGGCTTTGGGCTAATCAATGGTGTTTGACAGGGAGTGAGATGAATCCCCACACAGTGCCTGGGAGCACAGCTAGCAGACGTGGTCTGGGCTCTCAGATCCCCATTACGTGAGATGTCTCCTGGACAGAACCAGGAGTGACTGGGGAGTGTATCATCCTTGCAGCAAAACTCAGGCAGCCCTAGAGCCGGCCCGAGCGCTTCCCCTCTCCCTGTCCCGTTAGCCCTCACACACGTAGCCCAGGGACATGTGTGGCCGCAGTGGGGACTTCCCTTGGGGAGCCAGCCAAGGCACCGGGAGCAGGCGAGGGGCTCAGTGGGGGCTGCGCTCACAGGGCTGTGATGATGAGGTTTTCCCATGAGCAGCTGGCTGTGCCTCACAGCCAGACATGGGACAGTGTTGCCGTTCTCTGTGCTGCACCCTTGTGGAGGTGCAGGCTTTGGCCTGAGTCCCTGGACCCTGGCTGATTCCAGCCAGCATCCACCCTTCCCCCTGGTCCTGCCGGATGTGTGTGAGCAGCATGGTCCCAGGCGTGCCCTGCAGCTGCCTGCCACGGCCACATCCCGCTCGGTCACCAGGCTGCAAGTGGTTGCACGTGCTGCATACTGCCTAATGCTACACAGCGTGCAGCTCACGCGGCCTGAGTGGCGTGCTGCCCCCCACCCCTGCCCTTGTGAGTGCAAAGTGCAACACTCACCGATGGATCCTTCCCCGGCCTCCGAGGATGTGCGGGAGACGTCGGGGCTGCTGGAGGGAGCCTGCAGGGTGGCAGTGCTGGCCTCGTCCTCCGACGCACTGCTGTCTCCTTCCCCCGCCTCGGTGGTCCCGGTGACGAGGGGAGGAGGGTGCATGCTGCTGTCCACAGGGACATCTGGTGCCTCTGGTGCCGGCTGGCCCAGGATAGTGTGGAGCCGTTGGTAATGGGGGCAGGTGTCGGCTCCTTCCCCCTGGCCTGGACATAGCCCAGGCGCAGTTCTTTTACCTTAGCCCAGACTTGCTCCAGGATCTGGACTGGATGGCCCTGCTGAGCGAGCACCTTGGCCATGCGGGAAAAGATCTCTGCGTTCTGGCGCCGGGAGTAGGTCTCATGCAGGGCCTCCTCCTCCTCCTGCCAGAGGTCCAGGAGGGCTTCCAGCTCCCCTGGGGACCAGGATGGGGCCCTTCTTTTTCTGGCTTCCTGTGCTGGGGGTGCGGGTGACTGATCCCCACCTGGAGCTGCCATCATGCTTGGGGAGGGGAGATGTCTACTGGACGGCAGGGGCCACATGTCAGAGCTGTGGCCAGAAGTCTGAGAAGGGCTCCTGTCTTGTGACCTCAGCAGCCTGCGTCTGCTTTAAGGAGGCTTGGGTTACCAGAAAGTCCGAGAGCTGATTGTGGCTATGGAGCCTCCGAGCGTCCAGTAGGGTTTTTTTCTGTTTAACCTGCTTTTGCGCAAAATGTTTTAGCTGCCTGTCTACACTGGCCCTTTTGCACAAAAACATTTCCGCAAGAGGGCTTTTTCCCCGAACGGGAACATCAAAGCATTTGTGCAAGCACTGATTTTGGACAGTAGAACGTCAGTGCTTTTGCGCAAAATCAAGCGGCCAGTGTAGACAGCTGGCAAGTTTTTGCACGAAAGCGGCTGCTTTTGCGCAAAATCTTGCCAGTCTAGACGCACCCCATGAGTATTTCCTTTATAGTAAGCCTAGACTGCTAACTGAAGAAGATACTACTTGACATGAATCAGGCCCACAAGGAATTATGAAAACATCTTGTTTATAATGATTTTCATTGCATTTCCTAGAAGCCAAGTTACTGAGAGAGGTATTTTTTTTAGAATGACTTTTGCTTTCAGGTGTTACAGTTAAAAGGTAAACTTCAGAAACTGACAATGAAATCTAAAAAGGAGGGATAGAACAGAAAGGGATAGGCAATGGGGAAGGTAGCAAATGAAATTAGATATAGCATGAAATGGAACAGTGCACATGAGGCCTAAAAGCCAGATTTGGACAGTCTTATTCATATTTCTCCACAAGCAGTGCCATTGAAATCAATCAGATTAACTGCATAAAGTGTTAATTAAAGGAGGCAGCCCCAACACAGTCTTTATAGAAGCCTCTTATCCATATGACTTAGATTGTAACTTTACAACCTGTATTGAGTGAGCATCTTATAGTTTCAGCTTCCTCCCTCTTTCCCAAAACACCTGGTTCCATCTGGTTGTATCATCTGGTTGTATCAGGGGAAAGTTATCTGTTAATCCCCTAAACCAGCAGCAAACTAGTTCCATCCTCTGCGCTGATTTAATTTGCTGTCCAGTGATTTTTTTTCAGGGTAGAGCTCCACCTTTTTCTTGCCTTTGACCACATGCAACTAGTTTACCTGCATGAGTAAAAAATAGCAGCCCCATGAGAGTTGCTCTTCTCTGTGTGCTGTGACCGATGTTTTGACACTACTGCCCAGTGTTGTAAGGGCAGGATACAATCTTGGTTGCAGAACATAAATAACTGCTGGATAGAAAGCCCCAGAATCAGTCTGTAACTCAATGCTAGTTAATATACTGGATGTCTCTTTAAAAGAGATGCTATAGCTCAAACACAATTTATGAGCTTGATGCAGAAAATACTGGCTGAGGTTCTGTGCCCTCTGCTATAGAAGAGGTCAAACTAGATGGTCATAATGGGCCCTTCTGGCCTTAAGACAGGTGAATATGAAAGGTCTGTCATACCTAGCTATATAAATCTTAACAGTCATCATATATTACGGAGGCACTGAGCATGGCTCAATAGTCAAGGTTCATATGTCATGTAAAAAGGCATTTCTACCCTGGTAATATCAAAGAAAGCAAACAGAGTTAGTTTTTGAATTATTTCAGAGAAGCAATGATATCAGAGCTCTAAGTATTACAAACTGTCTTTAATATTTGCGGGGAATTATAGGGATTAGCAAAAAAACTGTTGAGATCTTAAGTTAAATAGTCATTTGTTCTCAGCATCATTAAAAATAAGGATCCACCTGTTCCAAATTTTTTTCGTTACAAAGACTATTCTTTGTTTGAACAAGGAAGAAAATCAATCTGTTAGAAGCTGTTTACACACTAAAAAGGAGGATTACAAAAAGAGGAGACACAAAACTGCTTCCTCATTACGGGGGATGCCCAATACATGCATCGATTTGTATTGTGTTTTGTCCAATATTGCCAAATCCAAACAACCAAAAATCATGAGTCAGGACCCTCTCCCAAATCAGGAGATTGGCTTTAAAATAATGAGTTTTGAATATATGTAAATATATCTTTTATTTTCCTTCTTGTTTATGAGCATTAAAGGTCACTTTTTAAAACTTATGTCTATAATGTAAGGGCTAGAAACAATTATTTAAAAAAAAAAGCTGAAAGTCATGCATAATCACATGACTCCAAGAGCTCAATGCTTTCAGGAAATCACCAAATTCTTTGAGTCTCACAATACAAGTCCAAAATGTATTTAAATTGCCGCTTCATTTTCCTATGCCAGGTAGCCTAATCTACACGCCTCTGGCAACAGAGGCATGTAGTCTAGACGTACCCTAATTTTCTGCTAACATAAAGGGTCTTCATTTACCATAAATGTTGCCTGGAACTCTTCAGCGCATGGGGTTGGGGAGAATGCCAGTAGCTACACACCCTCAAACATAGTCTAACTCTGTGTCCAGCTAGTGCTGCTGGCCAAGACCTCACCTATTGCTTGCTTCATCCCAGTCCAAGAGGTGCAGAAAACATTGTAAAAACCAGATAAGCACTATAACGGGAGACTTGCTGGACATTACCTGTGGCTTACACATTTAAACCAGGTCCTGCTCTCATTCAACTTTGCCATCACATTCCCAGGGAACATGACTGTGCTCATAACTACCAGGAAAAGAGGAAAATAAAAACATCTGCCTAGAAATCAATACTAATTTTTACCACCAAACAAATACATATTTGCATGCTCCTCAACATGTCCTTATGGATACAAGCCTCTACTTTGGAAAACCTGTTCCTGAATGTCCCTTTTCCATTAGTGATTATACTGTAGGTCAAATGTTATTCTATTGTATTATCACCCACAAAGGAAGTTTCACAAGCTATAAATCAAAGTACAATTTAGCTCAACTTTTTATTCATAAAATCATAGACTCCTGGGGCTAGGCGAGACCTAAGGAGGTCATTGAGTCCCAAAGCAGGACCAATTCCAACTAAATTATCCCAGCCAGGGCTTTGTCAAGCCAAGACTTAAAAACCGCTAGGGATGGAGATTCCACCACCTCCCTAGGTAACCCATTCCAGTGCTTCACCACCCTCCTAGTGAAATAGTTTTTCCTAATATCCAACCTGGACCTCTCCCACTGCAACTTGAGACAATTGCCCCTCGTTCTGCCATCCATCACTACTGAGGAGAGCCTCTTTCCATCCTCTTTGGAATCTCCCTTCAGAAGCTGAAGCTTGCTATCAAATCCTGCTTCACTCTTCTCTTCTGTAGAATAAATAAGCCCAAATCTCTCATAAGGCATTTGCTTCAGACCTCTAATCATTTAAGTTACCCTCCACGGGACTTTCTCCAAAGCGTCATATCCTTTCTGTACTGGGCGGGGGGTGGGGGGGAAAGAGAGGGACTCAGAAATGGACACAATACTCCAGGGCTAAATCTAGATTGCATCCCTTTTTCATAAAAGGGATGAAAATTAGATGTATCGCAATTGCTAATGAAGCGGGGATTTAAATCTCCCCCGCTTCATTAGCATAAAAATGGCTGCTGCTTTTTTTCGGCACGGAGCTTTGCCGGAAAAAAGCACCAGTCTAGACGCGGATCTTTTGGAAAATAAAGCCTTTTCCGAAAGATCCCTTATCCCTTATTTTAAGAGGGATAAGGGAACTTTCAGAAAAGGCTTTATTTTCCGAAAGATCCGCGTCTAGACTGGCGCTTTTTTCCGGCAAAGCTCCATGCCGAAAAAAAGCGGCAGCCATTTTTATGCTAATGAAGCGGGGGAGATTTAAATCCCCACTTCATTAGCAATTGCGATGCATCTAATTTGCATCCCTTTTACGAAAATGGGATGCAATCTAGACGTAGCCCCGATGTGGCCCCAGCAGTGCTGAGTAAAGGGGAATAATCATTTCCCTAGATCTGCTGGCAATGCTCCTACTAATGGACCCCAATACACAGATCACCTTTTTGGCTACAAGGGCACACTGATGACTTATATTCAGCTTTTCATTCATTGTAATGTTCAGGTCCTTTTTTGCAGAACTGCTGCTGAGCCAGTCAGCCCCCCACCTGTAGCAGTGCATGGAACAGAAGAATCCCAAGCGCAGGACTCTGCACTTGTACTTGTAGAAATTAATCAGATTTCTTTTGGCCCAATCCTCCAATGTACCTAGGTCACTCTGAACCCTATTTCCTACCCTCAGTGTTTATTGCATTCACTGTACAGCCATGCTTAATGCTTTACATGAGACATTAGGGTCACTTCTGACTGTGGTGAGAAATGGGGCAGTGAGTCCAAGAGTCCTTGACTGTGTCTAGACTGGCATGATTTTGCGCAAATACTTTTAACGGAAAAGTTTTTCCGTTAAAAGTATTTGCGCAAGAGAGCATCTATACCGGCATGTGCCTTTGTTCAAAAGATTTGCTTTTGGGCAAAAGCATCCATGCCAGGGTAGACGCTTTCTTGCACAAGAAAGCTCCGATGGCCATTTTAGCCATCGGGCTTTCTTGCGCAAGAAATTAACGTGGCTGTCTACACTGTCCCTCTTGCGCAAGAATACTTGCACAAGAAGGCTTATCCCTGAGTGGGAGCATCAAAGTATTTGCGCAAGAACCACTGATTTTGTACATTACAAAGTCAGTGTGCTTGCACAAATACTCACAGCCAGTGTACACAGGCGGCAAGATTTTGCGCAAAAGCAGCTGCTTTTGCGTAAAACCATGCCAGTCTGGACGCATCCCTTCTGTTTATCATCCGCCTTTGTGGGCCTTGGGGAGAGCAATATAGACAATCCCATTCTCAAAATGTTCATAAAAACGTGCAGCTTTGCATTCAAACAATTACTGTAATTCAAGTGCAGGGGACAGGAAGGAAAAAAAATTAACTAGATGTATTGTTTGTTTTCCCCTCCCCATCTTATCTTCCCCTGATGCATCAGAGATTGTCCACCAATGGATTTGGAGCATGGGATGAGGTAGATTAAAGCTTTGAGGTGGTACAGACAATCCTCTTTCTTGAAGTCTGGCTGGTGTGCCTTGCTTGCAGGTTCAGGGTCATACTGACTGCCGGATCTGAGGCTGGAAAGGAATTTGATCCTACATCACATTGGTTGGGATCCTGGGGATACAGTTAATCTGCTGGGATCATCTGGGTGTATTTCACCTGATCAATTCACTGCCATTGCAAGGGCTTCAGGATTTGGTGGCTTCTTGGTCTCACTCATTCTCTGCCTGTGGCCCATAGCTTAGTCTTCTGAGGACTGAGGTGCTTTGGTCTAACTAGTCTTTGAACTTTGTAAAGGTGGGTCTAGATGAAAATAAATGTGCTGAAATAAACAGCAAGTCAGAGTAGGTGATCTAATATTCTCTTTTGGCCTTAGACTATGAAATACTGACTAGCAAGGGCCTTCCCTACCTACATCATATATACAGTGAAAACATTATATTTACAAAACAACAGAAATAAACACAAAGTAAGTTTTAGGAGCACTCTACATATAATGTGAGTTCTGTAATACCCTTTCAATTAACACCCTTGAATCATGTAACACAATGTACTTTCTCTGTTAACCTTTAAAGTATTCAAAGAACAACAACTTAAACATATTAAAGTGTTTAATTTATAACAATCACTTGAAAGAGATTCTAGTTGCACAAGAGACACCAGCTTCTAGTCCTTTTTAAATTATTATAATTGAACTTAACCTTTCCTTCCCTTGAGTGGCTTCTTTACATTTATGGTGCCCGACCTACTTCTTAGCTTTTTCCCAAAGGTAACAAAATACCCTCCAGAATTTCCCAAATGATGAAAAACCAATGTTGATAATGTTTAATAAATAGCTTGGTTAAAACAGTCTAAATGTATGTATCGGAAGCCCCAGCAGTCCTCTCTCTTCCCAAAGCTGATTTGCATATTGGGTCATGGAACAGTTTCCAGGATATTTAATGGGAGATTCCACTGAAATATCCTCAATACTGTGTTCCTATACCATTTCATGTATCATGTTATCAAAGAAAGCTCCACTCCTGTGATCCTTGAACAGCCAAGTTACCTTTTAAGTCAGTAAGGGTTTTGGTTGTGTAAGAAACATGGATTCATGTCTTAAAGGTGTCTTACAGGGAGCTAGATTCTGACACTCTTACACAATGTTCCATAGCACCTTACAACAAAAAGATTCCCAAAGACCTCAATAGATCCATACAAAGTACTAAATCAAATCTGGCTCTTGAGGATTAATAAGGCTGCCTCTAATGAAACATAGATCTATACATAGAGAAAGAATATATGGCTTTGTGGCATGAAGGTTTTACCAGTAGAAGTTTGGCATGGCTACATTACTCACAAGGGGTATGTCTACACTACCCTCCTAGTTCGAACTAGGAGGGTAAAGTAGGCATACCGCACTTGCAAATGAAGACTGGGATTTGAATTTCCCGGGCTTCATTTGCATAAGCGGGGAGCCATTTTTAAAACCCCGCTGGTTCAAACCCCATGCAGCGTGGCTACACGGGGCTCGAACTAGGTAGTTCGGACTAGGCTGCACGAGGTGTACCGGTAGTTCGGAATAGGTAGCCTAGTCTGAACTACCTAGTTCGAGCCCCATGTAGCCGCGCTGCACGGGGTTCGAACCAGCGGGGTTTTAAAAATGGCGGATCCCCGCTTATGCAAATGAAGCCCGGGAAATTCAAATCCTGGGCTTCATTTGCAAGTGCGGTATGCCTACATTACCCCGCTAGTTCGAACTAGCGGGGTAGTGTAGACATACCCAAGAGTATTATGTCAATAATTCTTTTATGGCATATCAGCTACCATACATTATATATGTGTAGTACAGGTTGAACCTCTCTAATCTGGCATTCTGGTCTGGCAACATCTGTGGTCCAGTATGATTTTAGTTCACCTGATGACCACATATCATGGGTGGGAGCAAGTTTCCCTTGGCCCCATAAAGTTTGTTTTCATCCACCAGTCTTGGCTTTCATTGTTCTATGCTGTTACTCAGTTCTAATTTACCTTCAAATGTCTTCTGCAAGCCCAGTAAGCAGTGGAAGTGTTAATAATGCTGCTAGACAATACTGACCTCCCATGGTCCAGCAAATTCTCTAGTTCAGCACCAGTCAGGTCCCGAAGGTACTGGACTAGAGAGGTTCAAGCTGTATAAGAAGATTACTGAATCAATACATTATAGTGATTTGGATATCACATATGCTATACTACCTAGACATTAGTTATACATTTCTCCACCTTTAAAGCCAAGAGACTTTAAAAGCTATGTTTTCAATTGTCCCGAGATTAGAGATTTATAGAATTTCTTATTTATAATTTTCTTAATACTATTTTATAGTAATAACTTCTTTCAACAGAAGCAGAATTAGGCAAAAATGGCTGAAAATCCCAGATCTAGGCAAAGATGAGTATTGTTGAAAATTCTACCCTTACAATCTAAAATGCCAAAAACTACTTAAACTAAAATAGGTTATTGGAAATCTAGGAATCTCCATTTATATAGCAAGAATGAAGCATCAGAGCTTGAATAAGGTATTGAACAATAAGACGGATTCAGTTTTAAGCCTCAGGCCAAGGCGTAATAGGGGGGGAGAGGAATGGGGGATTCCAAATTTGAGGGAATGAGAGAAAAGAGCTTGTGCCTGGATATTTTTTAAAATGAGAGTTCATTAAAACTGCTAGAATGACTATACTGTTAGAAATAATACAGATAGTAAAAAATCTATAGGAAATCGGTCTGGGAAAACTCTACGGCTACGTCTACACTGGCCCCTTTTCCGGAAGGGCATGGTAATTTTTGAGATCGTAATAGGGAAATCCGCGGGGGATTTAAATATCTTTGAATAAGAGATCCTCCGGAAAAGGGCTTTTTTCCGGAGGAGCTGGCCAGTGTAGACGCTCTTTTCTGGCTTTTCTAAAAGCCGGAAGAAAGCGACGGACATTTTTATTTAAATGCCGCGGGGGATATTTAAATCCCCCACGGATTTCCCTATTATGATCTCAAAAATTACCATGCCCCTTCCGGAAAAGGGGCCAATGTAGACGAGCCCCATATGTTTTCAATGAAACTTCATTTGAAATTTTAAACTGATTTATTTCAATAGGGAACATGATCTCTCTCATGTTTGCTTAATGTAAATATTCTAGAAAATGAATTTCCTGACCCTAATATTCACTAAAACAATGAATTGTGAAAGTAAATTGATTATTTTATGTATATATTTCAATACGCACACTTAAAAGAATGTCTATCCCTTTTCTAAGTTTGTGAATTTAGCTCCTACCCCCCATTCATTTCAATAGCAAAATGCCTAAATACCTTGGAGGATCTAGCTCAAAAGCCTTCTCCCCTTGGAGCAATAAATAGGTGGTCTTTGAGGAATCCTACAGTTTAAAACTCTTGTTTCTATCCCTGGGAAACTATCAGATTTAAACCTCTGGTCCAGGACAAAACGTGAGAATATTATCACTTTCAATACCACACCACATGAAACTTGTTGGCTTCAAAAAAATCTCATTGGAGATCTTAAGTTTACTTCAAGAGCAGACTTTAAAACACCACTTAGGGAATGAGAACGAATATCTGCCAAAGCAAATAAAAATATTTATATGTACCCTTGTGGAACGAACTTACAGAAGCAGTGCCTATAGGAATTTGTCCCATTTCCAGAAATCAACATACTTCAATTTATGTAGCTCCAGAGATGCAAGCCATGAATGTAGACTAAAGAAGATGTAATTTACCTCTGTTTATCCTCGCTTTCCCATATGTCCTTAAAATAAGTTTCCTAGCACTGTCTGAAGAAATACCATACCTTACTGCACTACATATTAGTCAGCCGCAACTGTCACATTTTTTCCTCACCATTGATTGATTGGGACTGTTGTATCCATACCATCGCTGCAAGTCAACATTTCAGCTCTTCAATGAGGCAGGTATAATGTCCAGTGTTCAAGATTAGAGTGCTGTGGCTACTTTATGAATTTCCTGAGCTCAGCCACTGAGAGTCACCACACAATCCCAATAGAATCACACAACATCTGAGCAGCAGGTAATTCTAGATAATGGTATTTAGCCCTAAATAAGTTTGATGAATTCTTGACTGATGAATTCTTAACAGACTTTCTTGTACACCATATTAAAAAGCCCCATGCCTGGCAGGATCCATTAGGTGGTCATGAAACTTTATGCAATGTTTAAAAAAATATGCAGCATATTTAAAATGTATCAATTCATAGGACAATAAGTATTTTTATATTTTGAAGAATGAATTTTTAATAACTTAATTACAACTTCACAATAGAAAGAATCATTACTCTACACATTCAGAATCCTTCCATATCAAACAAGTGTCTCTGAAATTGCCCTATACATGTATATTAATGATACCATCAGATTTTTAAAAGACATGCATTGAATAATACATACCATTTAAATTAACTTCCTTTCTTACTGTTCATAGTGATAAGTGAAGACAATCAAATTCTAAGTCAGATTCCGTCACAATTACCACCATTAATATAATATTATTATTTATTATTAATATAAAATACAGTGGTTAGGGTATATTTTCTAATTTCAGGCAATCTGCTAATCAATCCTTAAACATCACAAGTACTGAAGAACAGTTCAGGACTCAGACTGAATAGATCAGAAATTTTCTCAAGACTGAGAAAAGCTGTGCCAAGAATTTATAAAACTGAAGATCACATGCTACTCTTCTTTGGTGCCTCATCTTTCTGAATATGTGACTGTCAGGTTGTCCTGTAGTGGCTCAAAAATGTGAGTACCAGCCTCTAGGCAGACTGTTAAGAAACAGGACACAACCCCCACATTTCCTGTGAATTCTATAATTAGATTTCACCAGCCAAGTATCAAGTGTGAACTCCTTAAGCACTCTAAGGCATAGTCTACACTAAACCAGGAAGATCAGCTTAAGGTACACAACTCCTTAAGGAGTGGGCTTACCTTATCTGAGCTTTGGCAGCATCTACGCTGCAGGAGACCGATAGGAGCAAATGCTCCCATCAGCTTCCCATACTCCTCTTAACCATTTGATTTAGGGATCTATACTAAACCTTCTAAATTAAGTGCCAGAAGATGGACCTCTGGAGCATCAATCTTTTGGTAAGGATAGACATGCCCTAATAGCCTAACCATGAATTTACCGAGTCACTTTTGTCATCTAGACAAGCTTGCCTTTGTGATAGATGGTCTCTTACCACCAAAAATATTCAGTCTCAAAGAGTGAGAGAATTCCTGATTCCAGGAACCTCCAAGCCCCATATAGGGGGAAGACTTCCAGGTGACAGAGGCTATTGTAGAGTAAAGAGGAACCATCGGTTGTGGAAGTATATTGGTGCTCCGATAAAGGAAACAGAAAAATCTAGCTATGTAGTGAGCATTGTAGTGAAGGGATGTAGGTGTTTTGAAGCAACCAGGAATACCAGGGGAATAACCGGGAAGAACCTATAAAGAAGCTCAGGAGACTAAAAAATAATTAAAAACACTATGAGCACAGCTTAATTTTTTTCCGGAGGACATGGTTGGGACAAAAATGTTAAGAGTTCATAGGGGGTAATGACCATAGAGAGAATCTTTACAATGATCTTTATTATTCCCTTCCTTTTCAGACCCACCAAGCCTGGCTCTGTGGAAAAGATCAGATAGCTACACATACTTTTTTTTTTTTTGAGCATGACACTTTGATACTGAGTAACCCCCTTCAGTACATACCATGGACAGCTGAATCCAATGGAGAACCTGTTCACATGTTGCCACCATTTCTCTCCCTAGAGAGCAATGTGGATGGAATTCTGCTAGGGGAACTCCCAGAGTTGTTCTTTGATACATCATCTTGCAGGAAGGGATGATCTAAAGACTTCAAGGATTTGTCCTATAGCTAATATCTCTCAGTTAACTAACTACATGATAAAAACATCACTACATGAATCTTCTGCTTGGCAATTACTTTGAAACCCATTAGATGGACTCACCAAAGTAACAGCAGCAAGACATACCATTAGGGAAATATTATAGAACTCCTCAATAGCAGCCCCAAATATCCCAGTCTGTAACAGTGTTGTTGCATGGCTCCTGGCCATTGTTATCATAATAAAGCTAGATGAAATACTCTTCTTTTTTCTTTTAACACTCAGTGAGGGTCTGACTTGGAACCCAGTCCTGTACCTAATGAAACCAATCAACAGTCAATCACGTTTGTCATAAAATTCAATGATAGCAGGACTTGTCCTTATATCTTGCTACAACTCCCAGTGAAGTTGACTTCCGCTGGTGCCACTGACAATTGCAAAAAGATCTTTAGTTTATAGGGATTTTAATCAGCAAAAAACCAATGAACTGATTTTTTTCACATTAAAATTTTGGATAAAATATTGTGAAAAAAGAAAAAAAAATCATGAATGTCAATGCTTTTCAAACCCCTTGGGGATCCTTGCTTTTGTCTGTCACCATGAGAAACTATAACTGGTTGGGTTTCATTTTGTTTTACACCCTGTTTTTCAGTCAGTGGACTGCAAGTGGCAATTCAAAGGCAGCAGGGTTAACAGAGCTGTCTCTTTACTAAGGTGTTTGAAGCAGAAGTACAGAGGGTCACAGGCTTAGTTGCAAAATTCACTGATGGGGAGGGAGCACAAGCAGGTTGAGTACAAGGGCTCCAAAGTAACTTTCTGTGTATTATTGAAAGACAGAAAGGCTGTAAGTTCAATTAACTTTAAATCTGAGCCACAACCTAAACAAAACTGCAGCAACTCCTTCTGCCATGCTAACTGTGGCAGGAGTAAGGTTGCTTTGCTTGAGGTACTGCTTGAGTGTGTCCCCTGAGATCTCTCCTGTGAGGATAGAGCCATGCTCCTCCCCAGAAAATACCTACATCTGGGATGACTTTTCCCATCAGAACTTTCAGAAGCAAATCATTGAAGCAGTGACTAGCTCTGACTGCAGCACTAGGCAACAGAAGTGACACCAGTGAGCAATGTGGTTACGTACATCACGGTATTTAAAATAGCAATGGAAAGTATATTACAAGTGTGAACCCAGATTAAATAAATAAATATCCAAAATACTGGATGATTAAATTTACCCTTTTAAATTGCAGTATTTATCTGATGCAGACGTGTGTATCAGGAGACTAACTGACAATTCATTTCTATATTCCTCCTGTCAAATTACAATCTTGTAATAGGATGACTCATGCACGTAGACACACTGAGAACTAGAAAAAAAATCCCAAATTTGAAATCTGACTTTTCTGTTAGCGATCACTCAAAGATCATCTATTTCAGTTAGATGTCTATTGCCCTTGCAGCTTATGAACAAGAGAGCATGAGACCTTAAATATGATTTTTAAATTCTCCAATTCTATTAATCAGTTTTAGATGCAAAAATTGCTACTAGTGTGTCAATGGGCCTGAAGCACTGCTACATCTGTTCAAACAATGGACTCCACTATCATTAATGCTTGGTTGTGGAACATACCCCACAAATAGCTTGGTAAAACAAGGTCTGTTAAACTTCACAGCATGCTGCAAGGTTTTCATTGGTTTTTCACTTGAAGACATGGGTTGACAGGAACAAGTGAGTTGGAATGTTTTTAATCTTAGGCTATGTCTAGACTACAAGCCTCTTTCAAAAGAGAGCGTCTACACTGCAACTACTTCTTTCCAAAAAGAGAGCCGCTTTTTTGAAAGAGAGCACCCAGGTAGTCTGGACACTCTCTTTTGAAAAAGCCCTGTTTGCATTCAATAATCCCTTTTTTCGAAAGAGCACTGAGGGTTGGACTGATTTTATGTGTAATTCAGTACAGAAGTACACATGTCCCTAGAATGAGACAGGCACATGTTACATGTCAAAATAGGTATACAGAGATACAACAAAACATATTTTCACTGTGTGTAACAGCCAGACTGTCAGTTGGTACTGCCCACCTAATGTGTGGAGCTGGGGTAACAATATGGCTATTTTCTGCTTTTCTTAGTTAGAAATCATTACTTTGATTCAGATACATTTCCAATAGCTTAATTACTCTTGGATTTTCTCTGATTTAATCACATGACAATATGAAGAAGGATTCTCTAAGAACCATTGCCATACCATCATAAGAGATATAAGAAGAACAGAAAGACCTCATCCTTTTCTCATAGGCTATGTCTAGACTGCAAGCCTCTTTCGAAAGAGGCTCTTTCGAAAGATACTTTCGAAAGAGCCTCTTTCGAAAGAAAGCGTCTAGACTGCACGTTGAACTTTCGAAAAAGCGGCTTGCTTTTTCGAAAGAAAGCATCCAGTGAGTCTGGATGCTCTCTTTCGAAGAAGCCCTATTTACATTGAAGAACGCCTTCTTTCGAAAGAGGAACTTTCGAAAGAAGGCGTTCTTCCTCGTGAAATGAGGTTTACCGCCATCGAAAGAAAAGCCGCGTTCTTTCAATTTAATTTTGAAAGAACGCAGCTTGAGTCTGGACGCAGGGGAAGTTTTTTCGGAAAAAGGCTACTTTTCCCGAAAAAACCCCTGAGTCTGGACACAGCCATACTGCTTGCTCATAATCTCATGTCTAACACAACAAAGCTCAGCTATAGTACACAGTGTGGAACAGAGGGCCAAAGTAAGTCAGTAGGGTTATATCCATTTACACAATAACTGAATTTGATTCAAAGACATGTAGAATTGAATGAAGTAAAAATCTTCAATGAGCCAAAATGTTCCATAGAATCTCTATGTCTAGTAATTCCATGCTCCAATAAGAAGAATATAGCAGTACGGATATTTTATCAACCTCATGATCAGGACAGCGATAGAGTCTATAAAATAAGGGAGGTTAGAGAGGCTATCAAAATAAAAACTCAATAGTAGTGGGGGATTTCAACTATCCCCATATTGACTTGCTACATGTCACCTTAGGACGGGACACAGAGATAAAACTTCTTGATAGCTTAAATGATTGCTTCTTGGAGCAGCTGGTACCCACAAGGGGAGAGGCTATTCTTGATTTAGTCCTAAGTGGAGTGCAGGTTCTGCTCCAAGAGATAAATATAATTGACCCACTTGGAAATAGTGACCATAATGTAATACAACACAACATTCTTGTAGTGGGGGAAACAACTCAGCAGCCCAACACTATGGCATTTGGTGAACTTAAGCACAAAAGGAAGCTTACAAAAAGTGGAAACTTGGACAAATGACCAGAGAAGGGTTTAAATGTATAGCTCGAGAATGCCGGGGGGAGGCAGGGAGGCTTATCAGGAAGGCAAAAGCACAAATGGAATTGAGACTGGCTAAGGATGTGAAGGATAACAAGAAAGGTTTCTACAGGCATGTTAACAAGAAGAAGGTGATCAGAGAGGGTGTGTGGCCCCTACTGGATGAAGGAGGTAACCTAGTGACAGATGATGTGGGGAAAGCTGAAGTACTCAATGCGTTCTTTGCCTCTGTCTTCACAGTCAAGTTCAGCTCCCAGACTAATGCACTAGACAACGTAGTAGGGGAAGGAGGTGGCAGCCCTGGAAAAATCATGGAAGGGATCCTTAAGGAATCCATTTTGAGGCACTTGGAAGAGAGGAAAGTGATTAGGAATAGTCAACATGGATTCACAAAGGAAAAGTCATGCCTGACCAATCTGATTAGCTTCTATGATGAGGTAACTGGCTCAGTGGATGTGGGAAAGTCAGTGGATGTTATATACCTTGACTTTAGCAAGGCTTTTGATACGGTCTCCCACAATATTCTTGCCAGCAAGTTAAGAGAATGTGGATTGGATAAATGGACGGTAAGATGGATAGAAAGATGGCTAGAAGGCCGGGCCCAGCAGGTAGTGATCAACAGCTCGATGTCAGGATGGTGGTCTGTTTCTAGCGAAGTTCCCCAAGGTTCAGTTCTAGGACTGGTTTTGTTCAATATCTTTATTAATGACCTGGATGAGGGGATGGATTGCACCCTCAGCAAGTTTGCGGATGACACTATGCTAGGGGGAGAGGTAGATACACTTGAGGGCAGAGATAGGGTCCAGAGTGACTTAGACAAATTGGAGGATTGGGCCACAAGAAATCTGATGAGGTTCAACAAGGACAAGTGCAAAGTACTGCACTTGGGATGGAAGAATCCCAACCATTGTTACAGGCTGCAGAAAAGGACCTGGGGGTTACAGTGGATGAGAAGCTGGATATGAGTCAACAGTGTGCCCTTGTAGCCAAGAAGACTAATGGCATATTAGGTTGCACTAAGAGGAGCATTGCCAGCAGATCCAGAGATGTCATTATTCCCTTTTATTCAGCTCTGGTGAGGCCACATCTGGAGTATTGTGTCCAGTTCTGGGCCCCCCACTACAAAAAGGATGTGGACACATTTGAGAGGATCCACCAGAGGGCAACCAAAATGATTAGGGGGTTGGAGCATATGATCTATGAGGAGAGGCTGAGGGAGTTGGGTCTGTTTAGTCTGCAGAAGCGAAGAGTGAGGGGGGATTTGATAGTAGCCTTCAGATTCCTGAAGGGAGGTTCCAAAGAGGATGGAGAAAGATTGTTCTCAGTAGTGACAGATGGCAGAACAAGGAGCAATGGTCTCAAGTTGTGATGGGAGGGGTCCAGGTTAGATATTAGGAAAAACTATTTCACTAGGAGGGTAGTAAAGCACTGGAATGAGTTACCTAGGGAAGTAGTGGAGTCTCCATCCCTAGTGGTGTTTCAGTCTCGGCTTGACAAAGCCCTGGCTGGGTTGATTTAGTTGGGACTGGTCCTGCCTAGGGAAGGAGGCTGGACTTGATGATCTTCTGAAGTCTCTTCCAGCTCTATGGTTCTATGATTCTGTGATTCATTTAATTTTTCAAAAGGAAACTACACACAAATGAGAAGATTTGCTAAACAGAAATTAAACAGTGCAGTGACTAAAGTAAAATCTCTGTAAAATGCATGGAAACTTTTCAAAGACACCATAATAGAGTCCCAATTTAAATACATATCTCAAGTTTAAAAAAACAAAATACAAAACAAAAAAACAACCACCACATACACACAGGAATAGAACAAAAAAAAATGCCACTGTGGCTTAGCAACCAAGTAAAAGAAGCAGTGAGATAAAAATGGCCTGGGCAAAATACAGCCCGCGAGCCAGATCCAGCCCTCCAAGCCACCAGATCCGGCCCGTGGAGGCAGAGAGAAGCCCCAGGCAGGCTCCCCAGCTTTTCCTGCACCCCCGCGCGCTGGCCAGAAACACAGTTGCAGGGCTCCATTTCTGTATTAAATCTGGAGCAGAGGGGAGTAGTTTTAGGAGCCACCCCACCCCCACCACACTCCCGTTGGCTGTTTTCTGCCAGAAACTGGCCAATGTAATCTGCTTGTTGGAACAACGGGCAGTAAGAATAACTCTGCCCCCTCTCCTCTGCTCAGTTATTCAGGAAAGCAGGTTAGTTTGGCATCTGACAAGTAAGTCTCTTGGCCACAGCCTGCTTATGGCACCCTACCCCTTTCCTGCACCAACTATCTGCCCCCCTCCCACTCAACATACCCAAATCCTCTATCCCCTTCTTAAACCCATACCACATCCCAGATCTGGCACCCCAATATCTCGCCTCAGATCATAATTCCCCTCCTACCTTAGGTCACATCCTAAATCTCTGCTTTTCAGTCCCCTGCCCTAGGTCACAACCGCCTGCTTCATCCCAACTCCCTCTCAGACTTCAGTCTCCCTCCTGCATGCCCAATCACTTACCTTAAGCTCCTTTCTGCACCCAACCTCCATCCCACACTCTGCACATCCTCCATTCATATCATGAAAAAGTGTGGCCCTCGACCACTTTCCAAAATCTTGGAGTGGCTCCCCATCATTCTTATGTCATCAAATGAAGTGTGGAAATGAGATATGCCAAGAAAATCAAATTATCTCTTGCTGTAATTCTCTTGGCACGAAAGTGTCTTCTAGCTCAGAGGAACATATAGGCTATGTCTACATTGCGCTCTCTTGCACAACATATGCAAATGTGGCATGGTGATGAATATCATGCCTAATTTCCATACTTAATAAGACTGCTCCTTCTTGCACAAACCCCCCCTCTTGCGCAAGAGCTGTTCTGCCACTTATTTTCAGGTAGAACAGCTCTTGCGCAAGAGGGGATTTTTGTGCAAGAAGGAGCAGCATAGACTACTCCTTCTTGCGCAAAAGCCCCTTGTGCAAAAATGGCAGCTCATTAAGTATGCAAATGAGGCACAGCGATATTCACAATATAGACATAGCCATAGAATTCCTACTGAAATGGTAATTGTTTGATTTCCTTTTGATGAACTTCTTCTGGAGTATGCACCTGGATCTGACTAGTACATACCACTGCCTATGTCACTGGACCACACAGCTCTCTATAACTGTGCTCTCTCAGGGTATGTCTACACTGCCCCCCTAGTTCGAACTAGGGGGGTAATGTATGCATACCGAACTTGCATACAGATAGTGGATCAGATTGGCTGTGTCCAGACTCCATGCCTCCGTCGACGGAGGCATGTAGATTAGCCAGCTCGGAAGAGGGAAATGAAGCCGCGATTAAAATAATCGCGGCTTCATTTAAATTTAAATGGCTGCCCCGATCTGCCGATCAGCTGTTTGTCGGCAGATCGGGAGAGTCTGGACGCGATGCCCCGACAAAGAAGCCTTTCTTCATCGACACAGGTAAGCCTCGTGAAACCAGGTTTACCTGTGTCGATGAAGAAAGGCTTCTTTGTCGGGGCATCGCGTCCAGACTCTCCCGATCTGCCGACAAACAGCTGATCGGCAGATCGGGGCAGCCATTTAAATTTAAATGAAGCCGCGATTATTTTAATCGCGGCTTCATTTCCCTCTTCCGAGCTGGCTAATCTACATGCCTCCGTCGACGGAGGCATGGAGTCTGGACACAGCCATTGTTCCACGAGGCATACAGATAGTTCGGATTAGAAGCCTAATCCGAACTATCTAGTCCGTGCCGCGTGTAGCCGCGCGGCACGGGGTTTGCACTAGCCGGCTTTTAAAAATGGCGGCGCCGGCTTTATGCTAATGAAGCCCGGGAAATTCAAATCCCGGGCTTCATTAGCAAGTTCGGTATGCATACATTACCCCCCTAGTTCGAACTAGGGGGGTAGTGTAGACATACCCTCAGATGAAAGTTAACATCCAGCAGACATACTAATATCACACCTAGTTCCAAGTGTGGATGTAGCATCAGGCTATGTCTAGACTGCTTTCCTCTCCCGAAAGAGGAATGCAAATGAAGCAGATCAAAAATTCAAATAAAGTGTAGATTTACAAATCATTTACATAATTGTGTGCAAGTGCTTTTTTCAAAAAAAGGGTTTTCAAAAAACAAAAAAAACCCCACCACACACACACACACATACACACAACACTCCTCACAGTCTAGACAGGGTTCTTTTTTGGGGAAAAAACACAACCTTTTTTCAAAAGAACCCATAGTCCTGAAAAAATGACATGTACGGGTTCTTTAAAAAAGAAAGGATTTTTTTCCCCCTGAAACAACCCCGTCTAGACTGTGGGGGGGGGGGGGTTTCCCCGAAAAGAGCTCACATGATTATGCAAATGAAGCATGAGATTTGTAAATCCATGCTTCATTTGCATTCCTCTTTCGAGTCGAGAATGCAGTCTAGACATAGCCTGAGGCTACATCCACACTTGGAACTAGGTGCAAGATACAAGCAGGGCTCAACAAATAATACAATCTACTCGCCCCTGGCGAGTATATTTCAGCTGCGCGCCCCATTCATTTGCGGCGCATGCATGTGCAATGCAGCTCTTGTGCATGCACAGTACGGGGCTAGCGAGCAGTTTTCGCCACCATTCATCAAGCCCTGGATATAAGTAGGTCTGCTGGATGTTAATTTTCATCCGAGAGAGCACACTTAAAGAGAGCTGTATGGCCACAGTGACATGGTCAGTAGCAGAGTATGTACTAGTCAGATCCAGGTGTGTTTTATTCAGGACAAATAACTAATGCTACCACTGCCTGTGCCAGCAGCAATATACTCTGGTATCCTGAAATAGCTGTGCAGAGTCGACATACCCCCAGACTCAAGCCTTCAGAGAGGAATACCTAACACATCAGTCCTGTGTTTCTCTCATTCTGGGTGCCCCGCTGTGCTTTTATTTGGGGGAGGGAGGGGAGAAGTATTAGTTTTGGGGCAGATAATCATCCTTACTGTACAGACCTAATTGCACCATTAGTATATCCTAAAACAGTGCTATTAAAGGAAATATATTTTCCCCTGTAAGTTAAAGGAGAATAATTAAAAATGCTCAGCCCTAGACTGATCTATATCTCACTGTCAGCTCCCTTCATAAGATCTTGTTTTATGCTGTCCCCCAATCCTGCCTTTTACCTGACTATATCTCAGTTCACTCCCCCTGTGGATAAATGTTTCCTAGCTATAATCTAGAGTAAAGCTGTAACATCTATACCACATGCATTGCTTTATTCCAGGTCAACTTCCACCTCCTGGGCATTGCCAAGACTAGATGTGTTTGTCTCTGATCTTCTGCGTTTTTCATTCCATCATGTCAAGATCAGTTATAAAGTTTTCCTTTACAATGCTGGGTATGGTGCTTTTCTGAGTCCCTGGTGACCTGCAGAAGGAGCACACACCTGAGGAGAAAGTAAAAATGAGGGGAACAGTTGAAGTAATGTATGTATTGAACAGTAGCACTAGAACAGTTTTTGTAGTGGGCGTGTGGAGTGGCACCCCCTCTCCTCCATTTCTCTTTCTATACCACCCTCCCCTACCGCTGGGGCTGGAAGCAGGGCTGTGGCTCTGGGAGAAGGAAACAGGAGTAAGGCAGCAGGGGCAGGTGAGGATCCCCAAGTGTTGGGCCAGCAGCCAGGATCTTGCATGCAGGCCCAGCAACAGGGATACCAGGCCCAGCAGCTGGAGGGACCCCAGGCTGGCAGCTAGGCCCCATATATGGGACAATCAGCAGTGGAGCCCACAGCTACAAAGTCAGAAGACAGGTGGGATCCTGGGGATGACAGAGGAGCACTGGGTCCATGGGATTAGTGGTCAATTAGGACCTGAGGCTAGCAGCAGAGCCCCTAGGCAGCAGTACGCCCCGCCAGCCCCAATGCTCCCCTCACTTAACTGCTTCCCCTGAGCTTCTGCCCCCTCCCCAAGCATGCCACATCATCAATCCTGCCTCTCCGTCCCAGAGCCTGTGAATGCTGAAAAAGAGCTGTTTCAAGGAAGCAGGAGACACTGAGGCTATGTCTAAACTCGCGGCTTCTTGCGCGAGTAATATGCAAATGAGGCTAAGCGTGGAATATCACCGAGCCTCATTTGCATACCTAATGAGCCACCATTTTTTTTCAGAAGAGGCTCTTGCGCAAGAAGGAGCGTCTACACTGCCCCTTCTTGCGCAAGAAAAACCCTCTTGCGCAATGCCGTTACACCTATTACTTTTCAGGAAGAACGGCATTGCGCAAGAAGGTTTTTCTTGCGCAAGAAGGAGCAGTAAAGATGCTCCTTCTTGCGCAAGAGCCTCTTCTGGAAAAATGGTGGCTCATTAGGTATGCAAATGAGGCTCGGCGATATTCCACGCTTAGCCTCATTTGCATATTACTCGCGCAAGAAGCCGCAAGTGTAGACATAGCCTGAGAGGGAAGGAGTAGCAGCAGGGCTGCTGGTTGCAAGAGGCAATGGGAGCAGGGAGCTTGCCATTGCCCCCAAAAAATTCCCACTGGAGACCACCCAGGGTTACACTGGTATGGATTTATTAATTAAGGAATTAACACTCCACTGTATGCACTATATGGTTAAACTAAAGAGGCTAGAGCTTCCACTAAAGGTTTAAACCACACACACACACACTCCTGCCTTCAGGTACTCACACAGGCATATGGGTTGCAGCCAGGGCATGTTGCACCGGGAAGTTCTGTCTGCTGATCGTGGCTGGGAAGCTGATCAGTAAAGAAACTGTCTGTAGAAAGAGGAGCTTTACACAAAGAGAGCTACTGCCATATGCATGCTCCTTTTATAGCCTCTGTACAACTCCCGTGACTCCACATTCCTCACCAGGGATCATGCCCTGACTTCCCTTGATCCCGCAGAGCAGCAGTATCTCCTTAATTGGTCTGACAAGTCATCACATGGTTCCACATGCTCAACCTTGCACTTTCTAATCCCAAACACACAATAGTCTCCACTCACTCACACACATTCATATCTCAGGGGAGAATGAAGTTTAGAGCAAGTTACAAGCAAAGTGGCTGAGAGTTACAAAGTTGCAAGGCTCTACAATCACCAAGCTTATAGTAAATTTCTGAATTTATAAACCAAAGTTGCTGAGAATTACAAAGTTGCAAGATTTTATTGATAAACTAGGCAAATATAACTTAGATAGGGCCACAATAAGGTGGGTGCATAATTGGCTGGATAACCATAGTCAGAGAGTTGTTGTTAACGGTGCTAAATCCTGCTGGAAAGGGATAACAAGTGGAGTTCCGCAAGGGTCTGTTTTGGGACCCGTACTGTTCAATATCTTCATCAATGATGTAGATATTGGGATAGAGAGTACGCTTATTAAGTTTGCAGATGATACCAAACTGGGTGGGGTTGCAACTTCTTTGGAGGATAGAGACATAATTCAAAATGACCTTAGCAAGTTAGAGAAATGGTCAGAGGTAAACAGGATGAAGTTTAATAAAGAGAAATGCAAAGTGCTCCACTTAGGAAGGAACAATCAGTTCCATACATACAAGATGGGAAGCGACTGTCTAGGAAGGAGCATGGCGGAAAGGGATCTAGGGGTCATAGTGGACCACAAGTTGAATATGAGTCAACAGTGTGATGCTGTTGCAAAAAAAGCAAATATGATTCTAGGTTATATCAACAGGTGTGTTGTAAGCAAAACTCGTGAAGTCATTCTGCCGCTCTACTCTGCACTAGTTAGGCCTCAGCTAGAGTACTGTGTCCAGTTCTGGGCGCCACATTTCAAGAAAGATGTGGAGAAATTGGAAAGGGTACAGAGAAGAGCAACAAGAATGATTAAAGGTTTAGAGAACATGACCTATGAAGCCAGGCTTCATGAACTGGGCTTGTTTAGTTTGGAAAAAAGAAGATTAAGGGGGGACATGATAGCGGTTTTCAAATATCTAAAAGGGTGTCACAAGGAGGAAGGAGAAAATTTGTTCCTCTTGGTTTCTGAGGACAGGACAAGGAGTAATGGGCTTAAAGTGCAGCAGGGGAGGTTTAGATTGGACATTAGGAAAAAATTCCTAACTGTCAGGGTGGTCAAATATTGGAATAAATTGCCAAGGGAGGTGGTGGAATCTCCCTCTCTGGAGATATTTAAGAACAGGTTAGATAGACATCTGTCAGGGATGGTGTAGACAGAGCTTGGTCCTGCCTTGAGGGTGGGGGGCTGGACTCGATGACCTCTCGAGGTCCCTTCCAGTCCTATGATTCTATGATTTTACAAAGATTACAGAGTTGAAAGGTTTAAGATTACAATAATTTGTAGAGTTTAAAAGGCAATGCAGCTGAAACAATTACAAAGTTTCAAAGAATCATTTACAAATCATCAGTAATGATGTGATTTACAAGATAACTGCCCTCTCCCTCTCCCCCCAGCAATGCAGTCAGCAGGAGGTTTTTGTCAGGCTCTAAGTCAAGTTTTGGCAGGACCTTACAGTTTAGTGTATTTCCAGAAAATCCATGTGTAAAATCAAGTAGTAACTCAGGCGGAGCCATTTATGCAACACTTGCCTGCTGGTGGGTGCTCAGAACCACTAAATTTTCCCTGTGGATGCGCCTGACCCAGAGTGGTTGGTGCCTGTGCACACGCGACAGAGGTATGGGGCCAGTGATTTGCACCCTGAGCAACATCGCCTGGGGCCAGTTGCCAGGCACAAAACCTAGAGGTGCTGCAGCATCCCCCATAGTCCTAATTCTCATGTTAATAGTATTGAAGGAACTACTACTACTACTACTACCACACACACGCACTCTACTACCAAACATACATAAATGGAGAAAAATATAAAAACTGGTAAATTATCAAACGAGTGATGAGGAATCAGCGGAGCTGACAATCATGCCTGGCACTTGGTCAATGTGGTGGGGGGAGAGGAGATGGTTCCATACTCTCAAAGTAGGGGAGCCTCAGGCAGAAGAGGCAGGGCCACTGGCAGCTAGACCTCAGTGTTGCCTGGACCATGGCATCCCCCCAGCCCTGCCTGAAGCATACTGCATGGCACCTCTGTTTACCAATCCAGGCAGCCCTGAAAGCCACCCAGAGCATGCTCGGCCACCCTCGGGCAGTGATTTAAAGGGCTCCAGGCACTGCCGCAACAGTGGCATCTGCAGCCAAAGCCTTTTGAATGGCCAGGCCCTAGAGCAGTTGCCCCCTTGCCCCGTCCCTCCTTCCCTCCAAATCCCTATTGGCAGACCTGTGAGAAGCAAATACCGCAGTGCAATCTACTTCCAACCCCCTAATGTCTCTGTGATGGACCCGGTGGGGTCCGCACTGGCCCCGGGGGGAAGGCAACCCCCCCCGGGCGGGGGAAAAGCCGCCGCGGCCGGAAGCAGCAGAGCTGCACCAGCCTGACTGGCACAGGAGCACAGGGAAGCCTGAAGGGACCCGTAGTGGAGGCAGCGGGGCTTGACCCGGGCCACGGGGAAGCACCCCGGCCGGGGTGGGCGAGTCGTGTTGGGGGCGAGGCCCAGGGCACGCGCCGGGGAGAGCCCAGAGGAGAAACCAGGAGGAGGGGCGGGACCAACCCCCCTGATGTCACTCCTTGGGCGCCCTGAAAAATGGCTGGAGGACACCGGCCAAGGAGAGGCAGAACGGCGGTCACTCTAGCTTCCAGGGGCACCAAGCCTCCCGTCCCCCGGGCGAAGAAGAGAGACGGCCCCAGTGGACTCCGGATTGTGGTCAGACAGACCCGGCGACTCCGGCGGGGTGAGTGATGCAGCGGGCATCCCGCTGGGAAGGCCAGGAGGTGGGGAGTGGAAGGAGCCCAGGGCAGGGACCTTCTGGCGCCTGTGGGCAGGCGAGTTTAGGGCCGCTGCCCCGTCTGCCGTGGAGGGTGACTAGCTGACACCACACTCCACTTAGGGCCCTGGGCTGGGACCCGGAGGAGAGGGAGGGCCCGGGTCCCCCTCTCCCCCCACACACACACCCTCCCACACGAAGTATCCCAAGTGACCGAAACCCCCTCCCCCCCCACGATGAGGGCAGTGTGAGGAAAGTGGTCACACCCCAGCCAGACGGACGCACAACCGCCCTTTGGAGGGGCGAGAAAGGGGCCAGTACCCCAAGGCCCGTAGTCGGGCCAAACCTCCAGCCCCGCTAGGGGTGACACGGTGGTGAGTGCTGAACCCCTCTGCTGGCTAGGGCAGAGGGGCGGTCACACCCTTCACTACCACCGTAGGCAGACCCTACGTAGGGACTCACCGGACAGACACAAGGCGGTGGGTTCGCGGAGCCCCCCCATCCATCCCGTGGGGGGGGAGAGAAGGGGAGCGGTGCTCGTATCTGTAAACCCGCCACAGTCTTCTTCTCAAAGTTCCATTTCACATGCCTACTTACAAAAAGCTTTTCTTACAACTTCAACTCTCCAGCCTGGCTTCTGCCCTCCTTTGCTCAGGTATTTCAGGCTAGAGCTGTGATTTTTCACTCCCACTATTTCCCCTGGTCAGCCCCTGCAGCAGTAGCCAAAAGTCTGTATCCCTCATGTGAAATATAAATGGTGGATTGGGAACAGAAGCCAATCAACTCCTGTGTTTTCAGAGGGCCTTAATTTTTGTGTTCGTGTGTTGGAGAAAAAGCATAATGAGTTAAGTCATCTGTGGCAGGGAATTGTGAAATCATTTCATTCATTGCATTGTATTTAAGATAATAGTTGTCATTATATATTCTATCCTTAGCCAATTTCTTAAGAGAAATCTAAGAGCACTTGGAAAATATCAGTTAAGCTTCACAAAAGACTTAGACGGTAAGTATGCATGATTGACCCCATTTTATAGCACAGGAATGGAATGGCACAGACCTATTTATATATAGGAAAATACTTCCCAGTTATTTCATACATGTAGGTAATTCACCAGATTTTTAGATGAAGGCCAAAGTTTCCTTCACATAAAAATGTAGAACCTCCTCCTATGCAAATGTGGCATACCAGCAAAACACTACTGTGTTTACCCCACAATGTGATCCTTTCATTTATATAGAGTTCCACTCAAGTCAATGGAGTTCAACAAAATGGCATGAATCAGAGTGAAAGCTTAGGGTCTACTTTTCGAGCAAATGCCTTGGAAGGGAAATGTGTATAAAGTATTTGCTGGATTGTGGCCTTAGTGCAGTTTCTTGTCATATCTATTTTAAAAATACCCATTACTGGAGTTAAACCTCTTTAAATAGACAAATAGAAATTTCAGCTTTTGACTTAGGGGCTCATTAGTTTTCATCTGTAAGTTCTTAAAGGTGTGGGTGATTACCATTTTTTGTTATCTTGAGTTTTGCTGAACTACCCCAGCCTGTTACAACCTAGCTGTATTTTAATCATTATTTAAATGCCTCTGATCGGTTGATGACACTAGTTGCCCATCAGTTAAATTTTCAAAAACGTACCTTTGTGTTTTCTTCCATGCTGCCCTTGATATTTGAGAGGAACTCCTCATGAAAACCATAAAACTAGCGCACTATCCACCTTCAAATATAAAGTTTTCCTTTGCTTATCAACAGCTAGGCTGCTGGCATGCTGAGACCACCTACTCATGCTGGTCATTACTGTCTCATCATTTCCTTGTACTCTCCCATTAGGGTTTTTTTTTTTTTTAAATCTTTTTGTCTTGTACAAAGATTGTAAACTATTTGAGACATGAGCTGTTTTTTTTTTCTACATTTGTCTGTGTACAGCTCCTAATTCAGACAGGTCCACGTTAGGACTAAGACTCACTATCTCAATACAAATAACTGGTAGATTTAACAAGTGAAAGCATCATTGTTCTCTTTTAAATAAATTGAATTACGTAATCCTAAAAATTATAGGTCATCTGTTTTAGTGACTTAAACAAGGTAATCCCACAAATAATGGCAATTCTAAGTGAAGGATGAAGGAAACTTGATCCCCACATTGCTGCTGTAACTGTTGTCTCAGACACTCTTATATTGATGGTCAAGATAATTTCTTACCTTAGTTTTATTTTTTACTATGGATATTTAATCTAATTACTGTAATCATCAAATTATGATGGTAAATCATAGGCAAGATCCTTCAAACACTTTAGCTAGGTGAATAGTCCCAACGAAGATAATGATCAGCATGAGTCAAGTGAGCAAGGATTTGCAGGGTTAGTCCTCTCTACTTATTGCTAAGATCTGTCGTCTGATTTATTCAGAGCAGCAGTGAGAATTTTCAATTTTGCCAAACCCCTCACCTTCAAAAATCATGACACAAGACTCAAAAAAGGATGCTACTGAATTAAAATCATAAGATGTTATAATAAACATGTGCTTTTTTTTTCTTGTCTTTTGGTATCTGAGCATTTCACTTAAACTCAGTTCATGCTTTTCTTCAGACTTTTCATTTTAAACATAAGGCTACGAGTCTCATGAAAACTACTCGATTCCAGAATCAGAGGCTTGAAGAAACCCATTAAATATCATGAGGGAGCAATAAAATAACAACTGACAGCACAGGGTTTTTTTTTTTATTTTGTATTTATTTTTTTGGTAGGGCTGATCCCATGAGCAATTTCAAGCTAACTTATTTCAATAAAAGATCCATTACCCAAAAGTGCATTAAACTGTTTGTTTTGAGGCTAGTTTTCAGAGAGCTCTTACAGTATTAATTCAAAGAAAAATGTATCCTGGAATCAATTAAAAGAAAAAGATTTTCAACACACACACAATATTGGTACACAACATGCTTTACACAATTACTTTATTCTTTAATTTGTTTCAATAAACATACAAATAACTTAAATAGGACTCTGTTTCTAATCCACCCACAAACTCTCCCTTCTTTTTTTTCTATTTAACAACCTGATGAAGTAGCATGTGATTGTGACAGATACAACCACAGAGCTCCCTTACTCTCTCTCTCTCTCTCTCTCTCAAAAAAAATGAAAAGAGGTCCAAAAAGCTTTTTTTTTTTTTTTTTTTTGAAATCTAAGACTTTAGGGTATTTGGGAAGCATGAGATTGTGCAGCGTTTGAATGAGATACACTGCTGGCAAGCTTTCAATTTTATTTGCAGAAAAAGGACCGCCTTTGTAAAAGTCTCCCCAGGAGTAGGGCAGTTAGGCACCTGCCAGTTGCCTGGAGTGGCACCATCCCACTGTGATGTTAATGAGATGAACAAGAGCACTATGGAGAGCTGCAATAATTATGGGGTGAAGAGCTTGTCTTTTCCTGGACCTCCTCTGTAGGCTGCCTGTTCTTTAAACCAGGGTCTTTTGTAATACTAATTACAAATGTTAATTAAACATTTCTTTGGAATTTTGCCCTCCATTAATAGGTCAGATAAACAGGGAATAGCAATAACAGACATAAGTAATTATCTGCCATATGAAAAAAATACAAATTATTTCTTCCCTTCCTTTTGCCCCTCCAAAAATGTACATTTTGTTCTGTGTTTTATATATTACACTGATATTCCAAGCACTAATTATAGCGTTTTCTTTTTGTTAATACAATAAAATACAAATAGTTCAAAATGAATGAAAATACATAGCTAGATATTACCCTTTTACTCACATCAAGTAGTACCTTATGACGCTAGTAATACTGGTTAATTTTAGTAGAAGTACTTGAACAAGGCCAGATTCTCTCTCCCTTAGTCAAGCTAGTTCTTATTACATATATCTTTCCTATGATTCTATGATTCTATGATTTCACTGCTTTCATTATTATATCACATGAGAAACATTAGCAAAATCAGGCCCAGAATAAGGTACTATTCAACATGAGAAGTGTATTAGAATCATGCCCTAAATTTATTATTAATTATATTATTAATAGGCCTAATCGGTTTTATTCACTCCTAAACCATTCATTTTAATAACGGTTATGTCCGCGTAAGAATCAACTTCAAGATTTGCCCCATTATTATTAAGTGTGAATATAGCCAATTAGTTTACACTTTGAACAGTCTCAGATTTTCTCACAGACTTGAGATGGGTTTTGAATATTTTGTAGTATTAGAAGGTCTTGGTTATGTAACCCCTACTCCACCCTTCTCTTTCTACCTTCTCTAGAAGGAAAGTCACAACATAACCATCATACACTAGAAAGTAAACTAACCGACCTGCTTCCTTCTGAAGATGCCAACCATCTGAGGAGAAGAATAACGTAGCCAATTTCAAGGGTATAAATGGGAGGAGGTCTACCCACTATCACTATGAAGACTACCACTAGAGGAAGGTGCAAATAGCTACCAAGTCTCTTTCCCCTGCACTGTTTTAATGTAAAACAAATTTACTCAGTTTACAAATGTGTACATGTTACTGCAAATACATAAATGGAAGAGGCAGAGATGCACAGGTTTAAAAGCCAAACATTGCACATGTACTCAATGCTTTTTATAGACTTTTTTTTAATGTGCACTCTTACTATGAATGCATAGTTTATTGTGTCTATAGACCATTGGTCTATAGATAATACTTTCTATATTCCTATTAGCATGATGAATTATAATGACTTTATATAATAAAGTTAAAACCCTAATATGAAATGTACAATAGCAAGGAAATTTGGTTGTAGGGATTGCGGTTTATCCCAAATACATCCCCATTATGTCTAAATTGGAGCTGTGTAAAAAAACCATATGCCCATCATTTAAAAAAATGTGATATGAATTTAAAACCTTTGAACATCTTGTGCATTCTGAAACTTTTCCAACTTCCCAAAGATTTGGCCTATTTTCCATCATTTTGCAATTTCACAACAATTTGGGATAAATGTTATCCTTGGTATCACTGACAACTGTCTTGTACTCCACTAGGTTGACTAGCATGATACACGCTGAAAAAAACCATCTAAATTAGCTGCTTAAAACCTTGATCGACATGTTAGTAAAAGAATGTCAGTTCATGTATCACCAATTAATCCTACATTCTGCCCTTGTCTATACTAAGGAGTTATTTCCAAATAACCCCCCTTATTTCGAAATAATAAGTGGAGTGGCCACACTACAACACCCTTTATTTCGAAATCTGTACTCCTGCTTTCTTTGGGAAATAACACTTATTTTGAAATAGTTATTTCGAAATAGCAGTAGTGCGGACTTTCCACTGCTGCTATTTCAAAATAACTACTTCCCAGAATAATTAAAAATAATTACTTCAAAGTAGGAATAAAAGATCCTCCGGAATAGGGCTTTATTCTGGAGGATCGGGCCAGTATAGACACTTTTTTTCAGGCTTTTCCCCAAGCCGGAAAAAAAGCGGTGGACATTTTTATTTAAATCCGCGGGGGATATTTAAATCCCTGCGGATTTCCCTATTCCCACTTTCAAAATTAGCATGCCCTTTCCGAAAAAGGGGCCAGTGTAGACGTAGTTGTGATGTTTATTGCACTATAGAAAATTTATCAGTTGTAAGCCCTTAGCCCCACCTTTCCCCAGTTTAACTTGTGATTTCCTACAGGTCCTCAACCTATCAAAGGGAAAAGAGTTTCAGTCTCCCTGCCACTAGCTCCAAGCAACTCCTGGAGGATAATCAGCAGAATCCACTAATGTCAAAATATGTCTTTACACATGGCCTTTGAGGAAGCCACAAGATAAACTTCTGTGCAGTTGATGGAGGGGCTGATTTGGCAGCGTCTGATTTCACAGACCTTGAAAGACATAACATCTCAATCAGGCTCTGCCACTGCGGAGTCACACAGCCTCCTCAGGCATTTTCAAAGCAAGCCTCTTAAGACAAAAAAGTGCCACTCGTAGGCAATTGCAAATCAGCTCTGCTAAATACTCTTACTTACCATTCCTAACCCAAATACCTATAATGTGTGACTTTGTTTTAAACAAAAACCACTTTGATGTTTCCATTAAAACATCTTTAGAAGAAAAAATACAGAGTTGAAAACAGTGAGGAGAGGTTAATCCAGTCTATGTGAGGTCACACTTTATTTATCTTTATTTACATTAGCATTAGCTGTTAATAACTGGTTAGCAACAGTGATGACTATTCGGTGGCCTATGTGAAAGCAGTTGGGCGGGTCTCTGTCCATTTCCCAGGGTGCAAATGCGAACATTCCATAACAGCATGTGGGGTTTTTTTTTATTTGATAATAGGCTGAATTGTGTGTAAGGGTGGGTGGATATTAATATAAAAAGCCCCCGTTTGTGTCCTTTGTTTTGGCACATGGCTGAATTGCAGCCCATGTAGATATCTGTGCAAGGGCTAGAAACACTAAGTACCCTGAAGGAAGGTGCAGAGAAGATGAAACCATAGACTTTCTCCACCACACTGACTGCCCCATGTTAGAGATGGTAAAACAAACTACAGTTCTCTTAGGCCACATATTCACTACATGGAAGATCGATGCTGCTATGGTCGATCTTCCAGGGTTTAATTTAGTGAGTCTAGTGAAGACCTGTTAAATCAAACCCAGAAGGTATCCCCATTGGTGGGGGTACTCCTGCTCCTCATGAGAAGTAAGGGAAGCTGACGAGAACCGACCTCCCACTGAGTGGACAGCACAAAAATGTGATTGTAGATATATAATTAACATAGAAATATAATTAACATAGCTGGAATTGCATACCTTAATTTGACCTTCCACTGTAGTACAGACCAGGCACTAGAGTTCAAGAAGACATGGTGCCTTCTTGAGGCACATTGGTTCTTCTGCTTATGCTAGATAAACACAGAGTCATATTATTATCATGAATAATATTATCACTAGTGCAAAAAGCCACAAGCATAACTGGCACTAATTCACACCAATGTTTTCTATCTTAGAAGAGAGGCCAAAGGCAATAAAGATAGGACTATATTTCCCCCCTCACCCTGACATAGGAGTAATCCTTCCAGTTTAGGATTGAGGCAACATGGCTGGGCAGTGCGATAAGTTTCCTTGCTACTCTCTGAGCTAGATGTACTGTGTGGAAATAGAAGACATTACTCTCTAAAGCAGAGATGCCAAACCTAAGGTCCAGGGGCCGGGTGCAGCCTCCAGCTTGCCTGGATCTGGCTTGTCAAGCTCAGGGCATTGGGGAGCCCACATTGGTGAAGGGTGTGGTTTTTTGTTTGCTTCTCACCTGTGTGCATCCCCTGACTGATTTTTCTGTGGGTCAGTGGCCCTGATCCAAAAAAGGTTCCCCACCCCTGCTCTAGAGTTACTGATCCTGTGCTTTTCAACAGCCCTATGTTCTCTCTTAGGCTAGGTCTACACTACAAAGATAAATCGGACCCTCCACCCCCAATTTGCATTATACAACTTGCATTTCTTTTTCTGATTTATATCCAAAAGAGGCTTTTCTGAAATTTGACCATCTACATGAAGCCAAATTTTGGAAACAATACCCTCTTTCAGAACATCCCTTGTTCCTCATAAAACGAGATTTACATGGATACCGACAAAACGCGTCCGCTTTTCTGAAATTTTTTTCAAAAAAGCAGATGCATTCCTTGGACACAGTAGAGCTTTTACAGGATACTGGAGATATCCCGGAAAAGCTCTGCAGTCTAGACATACCCAAACACAAGTACACAGAGAAATGGCAGAAACAGGTTGTTGTCAATTTTAACCAATTGCTCCTCAGTATACATCTGCAGGAGGTATGATACTTAAGGGCACAGGAAGGAGATCAGGACCAATCTTTGTCCTACTAGCCTCATGGCAGGCAGACAAAAGGAGAAATTGTCCTCTCATTTATTTGTTTGTTTATTTATTGTTTTCTCTGAACAGCTTGACTGGCAGACTAGAGGATAATCCAGTTCATAGTTAATATGCAGTAACAGGATTGAGGAAAACTGATTTAAGCAGCTTTCATCTGGGTCAAGACATATCGATACCATATTTAAAGATATACTTTCTGTTCTCCCAAACAAAGATAAATGACTTGACATCAGGCTTTAAAAAGAAAAAGCCTCAGAGACACAGCTACTTAATTGTTAGATTGAGATACACAACTTTCTCTCACGGACAATGTCTGCTTTCTTTACAGGTGATGGAGTGGTATGAGCTAGTCAGTCACAATGCTTTTCCTCCCTTATAAAATGTACTATAAAATAGGAGCTTGATTTGCAGAGGTGCTGATCATCCAAAGCTCCAATCAAAGGCAATGTGAGCCTGTGAATGCTCAGCACATAAGAAAATGAAACCACCATAAGTGTTTATTTCCCAAATGGCCTGTTGTCATTGTCATCTCACATACACATGATTCTTCCTGATAATTGCATGAGGAATGGAGGGGTTTTGCTTCAACAATAATGGCATTAATAAACTCCAACAAGTTCAAGTCTTTTAGTCCTGTAGTTCCTGTGTGATGTTGGAGCTGAGGGATTTCTCTTTTTTTTTTAAACAAATATTCCAAATTCCAGATTTAATAAATAAAATAGTGGGAAAAAGGCAGGTTGTAATAAAGCAAATTAAGTTTCCAATACAGCTTATGAATAGCCTTAGTAAGCTTTTAGAAAATCTTAATATCAATCTTGCATAACTTGACTATAAACCATTCATACTGGACATTTGCCTTGACTTTAATCCCAGAATCCTAGGACCAAATTCAGTCTTTACAGAAGCACATACCTCTCCATTGGTTTCAGAAGTGATGACCCTACTTACATCAAGGTTGCATTTTGCATGAGGTCTTTTGCTTCAAGAAGTTACACTGACACATTATAACAGAGATCAGTTGGTAACTATGGGGGCAAATTCAAGAGCCAGGTAATTTTACTGGAGAATCATCAAACTTATTGTTAGAGAATACACAATATGGACCTGATCTATGTCCTGTTGAAGTCAGTGGGAAACTTTCAATTGACTTCAATGGGAATTGGATCTCTGCCTCCCTCCCAATTTCATATTCTGAGTTACAGATTTTTTTTTGGTAGTGCTGTATTATGTGGGGGCAGAAGAATCATGGACCAGGATTCAATTGTGCTAGGTGCCAAACAAACAACCAAAAGAGGTCTCTGCCCCAAGAAATTAACCATCTAAGATCATTGTCCTTTAAAAACAAAAGAAAAGATTTGCAAAAGAATAAAATTATATATTTTTAACAATTATCAGTTACTATTTAGGGAAAAACAAGCTCTATCTATCTAGCTAGCTAGCTAGAGCTTGTTTTTCCCTAGATAGTAACAGACAATTGTTAAAAATGTATAATTTTATCCTTTTGCAAATCTTTTCTTTTGTTTCATATCTATATATAAAACATTTTCATTATTGGGTGAAATTCTGGCTCTATTGAAATGAATTACAGAACTCCTATTAACATCAATGACACCAGGATTCCACACCTTATTTCCTGATAATATCACCCTTTTCAGAATAACCATGTGCATGTGCCATTATTCCTTTAACTACAAGGAGCCAGATTCTGCTCCATTCTCACATTTCTATAGTATCTTACTCACATTGAGTAGTTCCACTGAATCGAATGGGAGTGTTTGTAGAAAAGATACTATTCCGTATTTTCAGAGTTTTAATATATTGGTACACAATAATCTTTTCTTGCTAGCCCCAAACGGTTAACAATTTGAAATCAGCAAGTTTTTTTCCTTATCGCTGGATTTTATTTAACCAAAATGAGATGATTTCTGATCACAATTGTTCACAAGAAACATTAATAACACTTCTGAATTAGTTGATGTTATATTGCATTTATATTTCCAAATAAATAAAACCTTTAGGCACTGTCCTTTCAAATAATCTGCACAGACTTCAGCAAAGGTTCCTCTTTGGAAACTTAAAAGGAGACAGTATACTTTCATAGGAGAAGGACTTGTAATCCTTTCCTTTCCCTTTGTTGCAGTGTGTTTCAGCGGCTGGAGTTTAAACTAATCTCAAAACTGTGTAGTGCAATTTACAAACTGACCAGTTATTTTGGTTTGCAAGGTCCTTTGATGGGAGTTGTTCTGGTGGGAATGAAGGGTCAGCTGTCAAGAAGAGTCTGAGATTTGTGTGTTGCACTATGTGATGTATCAAACACTGTGATGGAATCGCAACCTATCATTTTAAGGGTATGTCCACATTTGAGCTGGAAAGCGTGATTCCCAGTTCTCAAAGATGTAGTTAGTCTATTTGTGCTCAAGCAAGTACTTAAATATGCCAGTATGTCTACAGCTGCACACACAGTCACTTGGGCTAGCCACCCTGGCTACGTCTAGACTGGCATGATATTCCGGAAATGCTTTTAACGGAAAAGTTTAACAGAAAAGAAACAGCCCAGAACCAGGTGAATTGTGGATCTCAGCCTTGAGGAGCAACTTGCTTGTGCCTCTCTGTTTAAGGAGTTTTGTGTGTGTTGTCATTCTGAACTCTAAGAAAATAAATGGTGTTACATTTTAACCTTCCCTCTAGATGACTTTGTTTTTATCTAGCTTCTCTCCATGTATGCTGTGAACATAACACAGTAGGTGTACAAAATAAAAGATTAGGTCTGTACTCTCTCTAAGCTTCCAACCTCACAAGCTCACCTCTCTCTTCAAGTGGTCCCTGGGAGCAGAATTCAGAGTCTCTCGATAATCACTAGGCTGGCCACCATTTCAGAAATTATTCCATAAGATGAGACATCTTCAGCTTAAATTTTTCCTTTTCTTAGGTTTATCTTTTTTTTTTCTTAATACTTTAAATTGTAAGTCATGCTGCACAGTTTAGAGATTATTTTAAGCCCCAACCTTTCCCATAGTTTGTAGCAAAGGCAAAGGAAAGAATTAAGAGTCCTGATCATCATTAATAATTTTTGGAAGTATCCTGCCATATGTTATGGTTTTGGCTGGACATTATTCTGAATTATACCTTCTTTAATTAGTTCACTATCTCATTTGTGCATACAGCCTTCCAATATTTGTAGATGTATGGCTCATTTTACCCATAGCTTAGTCATATATGTTTATCTCATCACGTTGTACATATTTGCTAGGTTGTATTCTATATATTTGACTCTTTTATTCTTTCTTCATACATCAATACTCCAGCCCCTAATTATTTGGGGGGAGCTTTCTGAATCTCCCACGGTTTGTCAATGATTTTCTGGCAATGAGGTGCACAGATCTGAGTATTATTCCAGAACATTACATCAGACTCATGCAGTTTTGTTAGCTGGTAGTAGGTGGTTTGCGCTGTTCACTAACAATTTAAAAATACATTAACAGTGTAAAATCATGCTACTAAGCAAAGGATATTCAGAGTCCGAGTCTACAGCTTTTGTCATAGAACATGGGTACAGTAGCTGTCCTGAACATGTTGGAATTTATCAGGAGATAACTGTGGGGTAAACTCACAATTCTTGAGAGACATATCTGCTAGGAAATAAGGAGGGTGCCCCTTTTGAATGTTAAATTCCAATCCTGAGCCAGTGTAGCACTGCTTACTCAATTTATCCAACTTCCCATCTTTATATCTGTCCTTCTGGTTGTACAAGTTGTAGCTGCTGCTGTATGTTGAGGAAACTATCCTTTAAGAGTAGGCCAATAAAAGTACACGTAAAAAATAAAGTAGAGAAATAAGAAAGATTATTTAAGTACTGTTCCTGGGTTTTTTTTAGAAACTATTGTCTGTGTTGCCAACTTTTATGATCTTAGTGCTAGTCTCACTATAATCAATGTCTTTTTTAAAGCCTCAGCTCCCTGAATCAAGTGACTGTGAGAGAATCTCAGCTTTCTTTTCCTTTATTCTTTCATTCTTTTTCAACAAAGGTTTCTAGCCCTCTTGGTCGTGGAGAAAAGTTGGAAAATGTGCTTCCTTAGAATACCCTGAAGGCTCCAAAACCAGAAAGCAAATAAAAAGAATCCAAAATGAATTTTTAATAGTCAGGATTTTTAAGCCAGTTTCATTTTGTTGTATGTGTGTCTGACTCGTTATTTTTGAATGCTTTGGGTACAGAATGATGAGATAAAAACATGTTACTGTAAAAAGGCATAGTTCTCAAAATAAAAACACCCACTGATTCCAAGACACCTTTCTTGGTGCTTGATTTACTCATAGAAAGGGAATTCTGGAATAACTATATGAAACACAAGCCTAAAGACTTCTCTTTAGTGTTGCCTGCCTCTACAATTTCTTTTTCACAATCTGTCTTTCTGAAACCCTAGCTCCCTCTGACAGAGGCCTACTCCCCCTTCCTCAAATTTGGTAGTAAGCCAGCTGCACCCCAGAGTCAGCAAAATCCATTAAACCAGGCAGGGTGCCAGAAGTAAACATGGCCAGTCTGTTTCAAATGTCTACCCATAATAAAATATTATCCTGCTACATTTGTTCTTTATAGCTGAAAAAATGTGTCTTCCTACATACAGCCCTGCAGTTTAATGCAAATCTGTATGCATAGCTCTTGTCCACTTATGCAGATATTGGTCATAGGCTTATTGACTTTGAGTCTGGAAGAAAAATAGTCAGACCTCTTCTACCTGAGTACAGTGACACTAATCAGTGTGTTAGGGATGGGTCTTTCTAGCAAGATTTTTTTTTCAATCTAGTAGCTCCACTAATGGGGTACCATGGAGTTTAGTTTTTCTGCTGGACATCTAGGCTATGTCTACACAGCAGCATTATTTTGGAATAACTCACATTATTCCAAAATAACATAGTCCGCATCTACACTACAAGCAGTTATTTCGACATAATGTTGAAATAATGTCAAGCTGGATGGCTTCTTACTCTGACTCTTGTAACCCTCATTTTACAAGGAGAAAGGGAAGTGAGAGGAACAGTGCTCTTCCTTGGACTTCTTGCTGTATATAGACAGTGCCAAAAGCTGAAATAAGCTTTTTTGACTTAAGCTATGTAATTGGTGTAGCTGAAGTTGCATAGCTTATTTCGGCTTTAGCCCTGCTTTGTAGAGGTGCCCCTAGAGACACACTAGAAGACAGAATTCTGGCCATGAGGCCTTTGGGCTTTACCATAAGGGCACTGGTACAACTAACATAATGGAAATTAGCTTACTATATATTTTAGATAGGTACGTATCTCTATCCATCTTGTGAGTCTATTTGTTGAAGAACTTCTCCTAAACGGTAAGAGCTAGGACCACCCAATTTGGAATGCAGCCTCCTTCTACCCTAACTTAAAGCAAGGTCAGGGTTTGGTTGTGCCAGGACAATGGATTGTGCCTGGAATTTGTTTATCATAAAATGGAAAGGGAGAGATCTGGCAGAAGAGGCAGTTATATTGTAGACTGACCACAGGGGGGCAGAGATGGGGACCAGGATAGCTATAGCCCCTTTGGGCCAACAAGAGGCAGGAGTGGTGAAAGGGACAGCTATCTGTTATATATTTCAGAGTTGGTCTGTTTGTCTCTTTGTCTGTGTATGTGTCTGTCCCCAAGTTGGGGGATGTGCACCCTTCCCCCAGCTGTGACAGCTGCAGCAGCCATGGAGAGGTGCTTCTTACCTTGTCCCACGTTGCTGGAATGAGAGAGGGCTGAAGTAGTCCTCTCTCCCCAGTCCCATCCCAGAACAATGATTTGAATGAAGAAAACAAAACTTATTTGAGTTAAGGATCTGAGCAATGCCAGGTAAATCTTCTAGTCCTAGTATAATGAAAAGTTTAGCTTTGTTGTGCCTGCTGCTAAATCTACACAGGCCCCCTGATGTAAATGAGACTTCTCGTTGCTATTCTCTCTGGACTTCTGTTGAGTAACTGCATTGCCTTAGAATCAATATTATTATCCTCAATGGTCAGACAGCAGGTGAGACAATCCAGCTTCTCCACTACTGTGAATATTCAAATTCATCTCCATGAGCACAAGCTATTTAGGTTCAAGGGGAGAAAAACTACAGTTCATTAGAACTAGCTAAAGATTTAACTTTATAAAAAAATGATTTTGCTTCATCATTTTATATTTCCATATGAGCTCATCCATCATATAACTGTGCTGCAGAACCCTGCTTTCTGAGATAGAAAGAGACTGAGAAATAAAACAAATTCTTGCACCAATACAAAAGTGTATTTCTGGTCCATATATATTAGCAAGATAAAGTCTTGCACTGATTCCTTATTAGGCAAGCTGCCGCACTAAAGTGTTATTCATGAAGCTATGCATAATAATAAAAGCAATCTACCTAACAATATTATGGGTAAGTAAATGTGGAAACAGAGTGGGAAAAAGTATTTCCTTGCTTTATGATGCAAAAAAAAAATGTTTTCAGCCTATTGGTCCTTGAAAGACAGATGGTTCTAATGTTGAAAGTTCCATTGTATGGCACATTGTATTAGAGCAAAGTGTAGCTTGAACCATGTGAGTTTTTAGGGACACCCTGGCTCCCATTTCAGCTAGGTTACTACATACTCTGCCAAGTTCTGGCCATGTGCAGCCAAGTAGAATAATATGTCACACAGAGAAATGGGCAAAAGGAAATCTGAATTCCCAAAGATGCCTGATGTAGATAATATTTTGCTTTCTTCCGCTTAAGTTTGGGGCTACACTCACAAGCTACATTCTGAATTATTAAAAAGTTTAAAGACACATGCCTTGGATAGACTTGGAAGAAGGCAAAAAAAATCTATTTCCTACTCCTAACTCTTAAGCAGCCTAATGAATGGATATGATCTAGTAACCTTTCAGAGAGAGAGGAAAAATAATAAAGCACTGTTGCTAGCTGCTGAACAGAATTCATTTTCAACTAGCATGAATGTTTGTCATTGCAATAAGTGAGGTCCTAGAAACTGCCAATATGACATGCTTTTCAGTTATAAAAATAGCCATATTTTTTGAAGGACTGATACCTGTTTGATTAGCAGATTTGGCTTTACAATTTAGAGTTTCTGCACCATCTCTCCTACAATGAAAATATATTTCAAGATAAGTACTGGAATGGGTGCCCTAGGGAGGTGGTGGAATCACCATCCCTAGAGGTTTTTAAGTCTCGGATTGACAAAGCCCTGGCTGGGATGATTTAGTTGGGGTTGGTCCTGCTTTGGGCAGGGGGCTGGACTCAATGACCTCCTAAGGTCTCTTCCAGCCCTAGGATTCTATGAGGTACCACTCAATCTTTAAAGATAATTTGGAATCATGATTAACAACAGATCATTTATATTCATACAAACAATGATTCTCTCAGTTTCTCTCCCCAAAATAACGATTATGTGTGATAGTAAATTGCAAATGGTGTTGGGATTTGTTGCTGGGATATTTTTGTCTTTGTTTGTCTGAGTTATTGCAGGGTTAATATGAATTATTGAATTCATAATTGTCATTGCAAACATTCCATCTTCCCTTTGGGCCAGTTTATCCCCTCGGGTATGTCTACACTAGCTCGTTAGTTCTAGCTAGGTAGGCAAATGAGGGCAACCGGAGTTGCAAATGAAGCCCGGGATTTAAATATCCCGGGCTTCATTTGCATGTTCCCAGGCGCCGCCATTTTTAAATCCCCCTTAGTCTGAACTTACTGCCCGCGGCTAGATGCAGCAGTTAAACGTTAATTCGAACTAACTCCTTAGTTCGAATTAACTGTTACTCCTTATTCCATGAGGAGTAACAGTTAATTCAAACTAAGAAGTTAGTTCGAATTAACGTTTAACTGCTGCATCTAGCCGCGGGCAGTTAGTTCAGACTAAGGGGGATTTAAAAATGGCAGCGCCCGGGAACATGCAAATGAAGCCCGGGATATTTAAATCCTGGGCTTCATTTGCAACTCCGGTTGCCCTCATTTGCCTACCTAGCTAGAACTAACAGGCTAGTGTAGACGTACCCCTCCTGTGGTAAAACCTGTGTGGGGAAGAAAGGGGGGGAAATCTCTTTAAGTATCTTCTTGTGGAAATATACCCCCATTATTTAATCAAAGGGCAGAGTCTGTCGTCCATCCACTGGGAAAAAGGCTGTGGAGCCTGCTTCGAAACGTGTTGGACATCAGATTTCCAAGGAAGGTCAAGGACATCTGAGTAGAAGGTTAGGGCCAGGCTCTGATTCCCTGCAGTCTCCTAACACTATATCCTTCCATGGCAATGAGATTCCACCAGGCTATTGGACACTACTGGCTATTGCTGTACCCTTGAGGATTGGGCTTCCCTGAAAATACAAAATCATTTGGCCTATATGTGTTCTCCAGAGACCCTGCATTTTGCCAGAACGGAGATAACAGACAGTTGTCCTAGCCCTACTCTCATTTGGCTCACTCCTTCTTCTGGCCCTTTGAATTTCTTTCTTCTCCCTGGCACAGGCCCTGTATGCAGAGAGAGGCTTCTGGAGATGATAAGAGATGTAGGGGATGAGTGGAAGACAGTACGGCATAGGCAGGTGAACTCTTCCTCCTCACAGAAGTGGGGCGAGCTATGTGTGAGGATCCTCTGCACAACCAATTGATCGCGGAAGGGGGGAGAGAGAGTGGTGATCTGCATGTGCGGTTGGTATGCTAGGCAGGGGAAGGCACAGCTTTCCCAAAAAGCCAGGTTGGCCCCACCCACATTCCACTCCCAGAACACCTACCATAGGAGTTCTGGAAGCTAAGTTTTGCTGCTTCCAGTGCCCACCCTTCCCATGCTCCTGGCCTGGGAGGTTGGAGCATGCGCATGCGTGCACACCCACCCTCCTCCTTCCCCCCCCACCCATGGTAGAGGGGGGTGCCCATGCACAGCATGCTACCCTACCTCTCCATGTTGATCTGAGCCTCACATTTGCCCCAGACTTCACCAGCCTTACCTTCCTGACTGCCCAGAGTGATCTGAGCCTCAAATTTGCTCATTCATTTCTTTTTTATTTCAATGTGAGTTTGTCTGAGCAAAATCAGAGTGAGGCCTAAAAGCTAGTGATATATTCAATTCATTTTAGTTGTTCTGCAATTGAAATGCTGAGGTGGGTGTTCTATACACAAACCTAGTACTGCTTGATTTACCTGCTTGTTTCATCATTTCAGTTTATTTCTCATTAGTAATTTGAATGGAGCCTAATGAGGGTAAAAAAAGAATGATCCATTTTTCACTCCCCTTCCAGGTGGGCAGGTCTTGGAATTATTTCTCATGATTAAGTAAAAAACAAAAAACAAACAAAAAAATGTTTACATTTGGCTGGCATGAAAGTGACACAGGATCTCTCTACAGCTGCTTCAAAGGCAGCTAGAAATTGAAAAGCTTTCAGTATGGGAAACAAGAGTCAATACTGTAATGTTAATGGGAGTGAGGTGGGTAAGTCCCCAAGGCTTGAGACAAGAATATGCCTTATTCAGCATCAAATTAATAGCCAACATTTTCCTGCTTTCCCATGGCAACAATGAAATAATGGCACAGGAGTGCAAAACAACCTTGTAAGATGGATTGTACATTGGGGACCAGGGTGATGAGGATGTTAGGGGCAAACAATGGTTTATACTTTTATATTTGCTAGATATGCAGAACTCCAATGCAAGATCAGCACAAAGATCGAGGAAAGAATATAACCTATGTGGCAATCATGAGTAGATATTACTCAGATGTATAGAGGTCATTCCTATAGGTCCCCCCACACACTTCTCTTTCCTGCAGGGTGAGACCATGTATAGTAATGGAGAATCCCTCCAGGAATGAGCTGTGCACTTCGTGATGGGCAATAACTGCCGTCTCAATATTCCCAAGAGTTTGTGCATATTTGAGGCCAGGGGATTCAAGTGATTTACAAAACTTGCCTCAGAAGATCAAGGAAAACCTTCTACTTCTCATAGCGAGTCATTTGTAAAAGAACATACTGTGATATGACCTACAAAAGATAGCACAAATAAAAAATAACAATCGTTTTATGGAAACACAGTCAGAAAAAACACAATTTAATACTTAAATGCTATATAATTTACTATTTATCAATGATAATGGAAAAAGGAAATTACTTTTCCAATTATGTGCTTCATGCTTATATTATGTACCTGTTTTACCTGGGTGCTCGTGGCGCCTGGGTTCTACTCCTGGCTCTGCCACTGGCCTCCAGGATGACCTGGACAAGTCAGTTTAATATCCTGTGCCTCAGTTTCCCTATCTATACAAGGGAATAATGATACTGATCTCCTTTTTAAAGTGCTTTGAGTTTTACCCATTAAAAGTGCTACATAATTGTATGTCTACACAGCAGTGTTATTTCAGAATAACTGGCACTATTCTGAAATAACAAAGTCCACATCTACACTACAAACAGTTATTTTGAAATAATCTTGAAATAATTGCGAGCTGGAGGACTTCTTACTCCAACTCATAAAACCCTCATTTTACAAGGAGTAAGGGAAGTCAGTGGAGGAGTACTTTACCTCAGACTTCCTGCTGTGTAAACAGCATCAAAACCTAAAATAAGCTATTTCAACTTAAGCTACGCAGTTGACATAGCTGAAGTTGCCTAGCTTATTTCGGCTTTAGTCCTGCTGTGTTGATGTGCCCTAATTGTGTGTCTAGACTACAGGAATTTTTCGAAAAAAGTGGCCCTTTTTTGAAAAATCTTTACCTGCATCTAGACTGCTGCCACGTTCTGTTGACAGCAAATCAAAAGAACGCGGAGGTTTTGTTGACCACGGCTCCTGTAGCATGTACAGGAGCTGGAAGGCAGGGACCCTGGCTAAGGAAGCTACATCACACTGGTATTCTGGCTTGGAGCCAGGTAAGGTCTCCCAGCTAGATCCTGTCTCAAGCACTCCAGCCCCTCCCTCCCACCTCCAACCCACTGCCCCCCTTCTGCCCTTCTACCCCATGTAACCTAAACCTTCTGCATCCCTGATTCAGCCCTCATATGCCTTCCCAAACACTGCATCCCCTCCTACATGCCTCCTGAGGTCACAACCCCCCTCAGACCTTGCACCCCAATCTGCTATCCCTTGTCACAGCTCACATCCCTTCACCCCCTCCTGCAACCCTGCCCCAGGTTACAATCCCCTCCCCCATGCTCACCCCAGTGCATTGCCCGAGGTCACGATCCCCTATGTCACTCAAACTCCCTCACAGATCCCACACCCCAATATTTTACCCCAAGCTCCCTCTGTACCCAACCTACATCCCAGACCTCCATACCTCCTCCATTAATAAAATGGAAGAGTCCAGCCCACAACCACTTACCAAATTCTTGGAGTGGTCCCCTGTCAAAAATTATTGCCCACCCCCATGTTAATGGATTATGGTAAGAAAGAAAAAGATTCTTTTTACAATTTTTTTTTCAGAATTGCAGATACCTAAAACTGTAATCTTAATGATTTTTTAAATCCTGTGTTACTAATGAATACACAGTGGGGGTATGTCTACACTACAGTGCTAATTCGAACTAACTTAGTTCGAATTAGTTAATTCGATCTAAGCTAATTCAAACTAACGCGTCTAGAACTAAAAACTAGTTCGAATTAGCGTTTTGCTAATTCGAACTAGTGCGTCTACATTAGGTGGACCCTGAACTGGGGTTAAGGATGGCCGGAAGCAGTGCCGGCAGGGCATCAGAGGAGGACTTAGAGTGTGGAGATGCTGTCTCGGGCTAGCCGAGGGCTGTGCTTAAAGGGTCCCGACCCCCACCCCGGACAGACAGTTCTCGGGGTGCCCCGCTTGCAAAGCGGTCCTGGCTTGGAGTGCCCAGAGTACCCACACTGGGCACATCACAGCACTCGGCCATCAGTCCGGCTGCACTTGCCGCAGGCTGCCATCTGAGGAGAGGGGGCAATTGGGGGGCTGCAGGAGAGCTTCCACCCCCAGAAGCCCGCAGAGCCAGCCCAGTCCTCCCCATCGGGGGCTCGTGCCCCATTCCTCCCTCACCTCCTTCCACTTACCCTTCCCTAGCCCCTCTTCTTGATGTACAAAATAAAGATAACATGTCTTCCAAAATGGAATCTGTCTTTATTGAACAAAACTGGGGGAGACTGGGAAAAGGAGGTGGGAGAGGGGAAGAGAGAGGGTGGGAGAGGAGAGGGCAACTACAATGATGAGGGGTTGGGAACAGGTCCCATATGAAGAGAGGCTAAAGAGACTGGGACTTTTCAGCTTAGAAAAGAGGAGACGGAGAGGGGACAGGATAGAGGTCTCTAAAAGCAGGAGTTGGGTGGAGCGGGTGCATACTGAAAAGTTCTTTATTAGTTCCCATAAAGAAGGACTAGAGGACACCAAAGGAAAGGAATGGGTAGCAGGCTTCAAACTAGTAACAGAAAGTTGTTCTTCACAAAGCAAAGAGTCAACCTGTGGAACTCCTTGCTGCAGGAGGCTGTGAAGGCTAGAACTGGAACAGAGTTTAAAGGGAAGTGAGATCAAGTCATGGAGGTTGGGTCCATGGAGTGGTATTAGCCAGGGGGTAGGAGTGGTGTCCCTGCCCAAGGTTTGTGGAAGGCTGGAGAGGGATGGCACGAGACAAATGGCTTGGTCACTGTCTTTGGTCCATCCCCTCCAGGGTCCCTAGGGTTGGCCACTGTCGGCAGACAGGCTACTGGGCTACATGTACCTTTGGTCTGACCCAGGACTGCCATTGTAAGCTCAGGGGTCAGGATCGGGGGTCTCAGTGGACCCCCTTGATTCTCTTGCACACCTGCTCCTGGGTGGCCAGGCTGGCAGCTCTCCTGGCCAAGACGGCCACTTTCCTGTGCCTAGTGCAGAGATCGTGGACGAGGTCCACGATGTCCTCACTAGCCCAGACGGGTACCCGCCTCTTGCGGTCCCGGGCAAGCTCCCGGGAGACGCCAGCCTGGTCCCGGGAAGAGGGGGAGGACTGGGGGGCATCGGGTGGCTGGCTCGATACGTGCCAGGTGCAGGGTCTGCTGTCTGGGTGCTGGCAGGCTTGCACCTGGCACGGGCACCGTAGCCAGCCCGTGCCCCTTTAAGGGGTCCGGGGCCGGGAGGGGGGCAGTAGAGTTTCCCTGGTGTTGGCCAGAGTGGCCACCAGGGAAAGCTGGGGAGGGCTAGCCTCCCACTAGTTCGAATTAAGGGGCTACACACCCCTTAATTCGAACTAGATAGTTCGAACTAGGCTTAATCCTCGTGGAATGAGGAGTAACGGTAGTTCGAACTAGGAAGCCTAGTTCGAACTATCTAGTTCGTGCCCCCTGTAGCCGCGCTGCACGGGGTTCGAACCAGCGGGGTTTTAAAAATGGCGGCTCCCCGCTTATGCAAATGAAGCCCGGGAGATTCAAATCCCGGGCTTCATTTGCAATTGCGGTATGCCTACATTACCCCGCTAGTTCGAACTAGCGGGGTAGTGTAGACATACCCTGGTTTCCCAATGCCACTTCCCACATCAGTCATAGAGCTCCATTGTTTGTGGGCCCTCTGTCTGCTTGGTGGGGTGCTTGGTGGACAGCAATCCCAGAGACTTCTCTGGGTATCTGGCGGATGGCAGTCCCAGCAGCTCTTTCCCTATGCTGGTCTCTGTCTTGGGTCTATCACTGTATTACTTGGTCTGCAATCTGGCAGTGAGGCCAATTAAGCAGAGGCCCCACTTCTTGGCTACGTCTACACTAGCATGATTTTCCGGAAATGCTTTTAATTGAAAAGTTTTCTGTTAAAAGCATTTTCGGAAAAGAGCATCTAGATTGGCACGGACGCTTTTCTGCAAAAGCACTTTTTGTGGAAAAGCATCCAGGCCAATCTAGACGCGCTTTTGCGCAAAAAAGCCCTGATCGCCATTTTCGCCATTGGGGCTTTTTTGCGCAAAACAGTACTGTGCTGTCTACACTGGCCCTCTTGCGCAAATGATTTGCGCAAGAGGGCTTTTGCCCGAATGGGAGCAGCATAGTATTTCCGCAAGAACACTGACAATCTTACATGAGATCGTCAGTGTTCTTGCGGGGATTCAAGTGGCCAGTGTAGACAGCTGGCAAGTTTTTCCACAAAAGCCGATGATTTTGCGGAAAAACTTGCCAGTCTAGACACAGCCCTTATGTTTACTGTCCCTCCCCCCTGATGCTAGTGCTTGTCTAGCTCTGCCCAAAATGGGAGTGGTTCTTCCCAGTCAGCCTTAGAGGGAGGTCACTCTACCTCATTACAGCTTATAGCTTGACAGGTTAACTATCAGGAGAAAATATCCACATATAGAATCTTTGCAAGCACAATGCTTATTAAAAGGAGTTAACAGGAAATGGGATCAAATATCTTTAGGATGGTGCTCTGTATTTCTTACAAATAGGACAGCATCTGACAGATAGACATAAATATGAAAATGGCCTGGATAAAACAAATCAATAGCAATTGTATAATTCATGAGCAGAGCAAATCTATCATAAATGTTTGATTTATAAGAGTCAACACCATGACCATCTAATTCATATGAATAATATTTTTTCTACATTTATCTATGATTTTATAGCAATGGGTACCAGTACAAAACTCTAGATAAAAAGACAGATGAAGGGGGCATAGGAAAATACATAAAAAGAAAAGGATTGAAGATTATAAAGAGGGGGAGGAATGTCTCTTCCACTGTTAATCACTGGTAATGTCAAAACTTTTGAGATTTTTATCAGTGAAAAATCTTGAAATGTTGCTTGGTGCTGCCTTTTGCCCATCATATGGAGTCTAGCTTCTTTCCCTGTACAAATAGTGGTGCCTTCCATAAATCTCACATTAATGTGGGGAGGGAGTGAAGGTTAATCAAAATAGTTATAATGGTAAAACACAACTCTGTGCACTCAGTTATACTGATAGAAAGGTGCCTTATACTACTATAGCTTATTCCCTTTCTGCACCTCTACATTTGAACGAGGAAAATTATGCCACTACAACAGTAAAAACGGTACAGTCTGCAGGTTTAGTTAAACTTGGAGAGGCATGTGGTAGTTTAGAGGCTGTGGCACTGTCACTTTTTTTTCTAAAGATGAACACAAGTGTAAACATTAAACAACCACCTCAACATCCACTTATCTTGTGATACATACATAAAAGATGCCCTTGGGTATTATTAACTAATGCATCCATATAATTCAATTCTTTCTTTGATCACCAATGCAACAAATTCTAAGAGCACTCCTTTAAAAATATGTGTTTTATAAGACTGATATGTCAATTTTAAAATTCATGTTAAAATACATGTAGTTTTCATTATCCTATTTGTTTATTCACAAGTAATTTCTTATTTACAGTTTCACAAAGAGTGCACAATTTTTAGAGACAAAAATATAAAACACCCTGACTTTTATGACTCATTTTTCTGTCACCTTCTACAGAGTTCATACATAGCATGATGATAGATCGATATGAATCTTATGAAATTATTTCACTTTGTAAATGCCTTCAACACACTATTTCCATATTGAAAGTGCCATAATCTGGTACACAGTTTTGTTGTAACCATGTCAGTCCCAAGATATTAAAGAGACAAGATGGGTGAGACAATATCTTTTATTGGTTCATTTTTCTGTTCGTGAAAAAGACTAACGTTTGTTCTACACAGAATTCTTTTTCAGAAGACCTGAAGAATAGTTCTATGTAGCTTGAAAGCTTGTCTCTTTTACCAAAAGTAGTCCAAAAAAAGATGTTACTTCATCCACCTTTTTCTCCCTAATAATCTGTTATAAGCAGGTGGTAGTTTTATGTTATTGTCAGTCTGCCATAGTATTATCAGGTTAAAATTTGGCTAAGTATCTGTCCCATGATAACACATTTAAATTTTATCTTCCCTGCCATACCTCTGAAATTTCATCATCCTCTTGTTCCAAGGAACTATCCTGAGGGTGTGTCTAGACTACCTAGTTTTGTCGACAAAAGTGGACTTTTGTCGACAAAACTATACCAGCGTCTACACTACCGCTGAGTTCTGTCGACAGAACTCTGTCGACAGAAGGTATTCTTGCCTGTAACATTGCGTCCAGACTACAGAGTTCTGTCGACAAAGCAGCTTGCTTTGTCGACAGAACTCAATGTGTCTGGACGCTCTTTGTCAACGGAAGTTTTGTCGACAGTATCTGTCGACAAAACTTCCATCGACAAAACGCGGTAGTCTAGACGTACCCTAAGTCTTTCATGCGGTAAAAAGCAGTTACAGGAGAACAACATGCTTAACAGCTTCCTCTTGCCTGCCTGTTCCCTCTTCTGTTCAACTCTCTGCATCCAGTATAGATGCAGACCTATAGAGTAATGTGTTTCAAAATCTGCTATGCTACTTGTACTATAGGCAGCTTTTTCTGCACCTCAGCTAGAGTCACCTTTTCTTTATTTCATTCAGTAAGCACATCTATTTGCCTTCTCTCTCATACACTATGAAGCCCTTAATCCCTGGTTTATACCAGAGAGTTATTTTGAAATACCACCCCCCTTATTTCAAAATAATAAGTGGAGTGTCCACACAACCAAGCCCATTATTTCAAAATAACAGGCTCGTTGTTTTGAAATCTGTACTCCTGCTTTCCTCAGGGAATAATCCTATTTTGAATTTAGTTATTTTGAAATAATTTCCTAGTGTTGACAAGCCCTAACTGAGCTACAGCAGGGAACCCAATAGTGTTGTGGTTCGCACACACGCAAGGATGTGTTCATTTAAGCCTATTGAGGCTTAGACTAAAGAGATTTTAAAGACAAGTGAGGATCTCAACCTTTTTGTTACCCAAGCTCTTGAAAATCTCACCTTCCTTTCACTTTAATCTGGTAAACCTTTGATATTAACTGTTAACCTGCTTTTATTTATCAACAGCTGAAAATCCACTTTACTTCAGGGATGCTGTAAGAATCCACTCAGTCTTCCCTGGCTTCTGAGAAAAGGGAAAAATAGGTTTACCGAGTCAATTTTCCATAAACACAGCCATTACAGCCAAAGTGTTTCCCATTATTGCAAGATATTTGTGCAAGTTACTGCCTTGAAAGAAGCTTCAGGCGGTAACCAAGTCAGTCTGTTACAGACAAAAAAAAAAGGTCTGGTAGCACTTTATAGACAATCTACATGTCTATAAAGTGCTACCAGACCATTTGTTGTTGTTTTTTTGTTTTGAAAGAGTGTGTTGTAAACACAAAGCTATTTATGGAGTGGGAAATCCCAAGAACAACCATGATGAAAAGGTGCAGTTTCAAGGAAAGTGGAGGTGTGATTTTAGCTGATTCTTTGACTTTTCTCCTTTATATGTTAACAATTGCTGGGATCATATTTATACCCTTTGTAATGGACCCCCCCGCCCATGCTTTATGAAATGGTCTTATGCGCACAACTATGCATAACTCAAAGATGCTTTGGACAAATTGCCTCATGTAACCTATCAATCTTAATGTCTTAATCTGCTGGATCTGTTTATCTTATTTTGCTGTATGTATCATTCTTGTGTATAAAATTAGACATATAGAGTATGGAAGAGTTTATGGTTTTTAAATGTGTAAATGAAAGCCATCAATAATATTTCCAAGGCTGGGATGCCTCACTGTCAGAGCAATCATAGCCTTTTGTCCTTAAGACTTAAGAACTCACTTGACCTTCCTAACCAGTAGGAATTGGCCAGGTAACTTCCCATGCAAAAATGGAATCTTTAAAACTATGGGAAGCTTAGCAGGTCTTTGTCTTTGGCTGACATACCCCAAGAAAGGAACCAAAGACCCTAGGGGGAGGAACAGCCCTGGTTGGAAGGCTTAGCTGGAAAAGAAACCGTTTTAGGGTGAGTTTGTAGTGAGTTTCTGTACTGAGATTTCAGTGTTAGAGTCAGCTAAGCATTTTCTGTTATTTTGAGTTTGTAATCTACTTTGTGCTGCCTGTTCTCAGTTATTACCATTTAAATCCCACTGCTTGTACTTAATAAAATCACTTTTATTTACCATCATGCCCAGTGTAAATAATTGTCATGTGGGGGGAGGGCGGGAAGGCAATCAGTGTGCACATTCCCCCTTTCATTCTTTAAGGGGGCTTACCTATATATTCATTTGTGGTTATGATCCCATTTGGGGAGCGATATCTCAGGAAGCTGGGCCCTAAACTGCACTTTCCTTGGACCCAAAGCATTTCAGTGTCTGCACTGCTTCTCTGTGGGGGGGGAGGGGGAGAATCTCAGCTCTTTGTCTTGGTTGGGGGAGCCCAGAGAGCTGGCCCAGCAAGACAGGGCATTGAGGAACCCCAGAGAACAGGAAGGCAAGTGACAGTGGCCTTGTTAACACTCCAGGAGGCACCCCCAAGGGCCCCTTCTCCCTCCCCACACCCCATTGCAGCCTATCCCTAACCTCCACAGCTCAAACCCCAGCAGTTCTTCCCCTCTCCTCTGCCGCTGCGGAGAGTCCAAGTCCACACTGGCTCTTCCCCGCACTCCCAGTGAAGGCCAGGCCCCAAAGCCACCCTACCTGCCCCACACTTCTCCAGCAGTTGCCACGTGCTCCAACAGCACAGCCAATAGTGGAGGGGATGTCTCCCAATCCTGCCCTTGTCCCCTGCAGTGGGCCTCTCCCATGGTCCCCCATTCCAGCCACCCCTTGTTTTGCCCCCACCATTGTCTCACCGCTGCCCCCCTCTCCTCCATATTGCTGGAGCAGCACGATTTAAAACTCTGGCAGCCATCAAGTGGAGGCTGCTGGAGGTACAGCCAGCCCCAGCCCAGCTCAGGGGCCAGGCTATTCCCCAGTCCAGTGCCTCTCCCTGCAGCAGGCCTCTCCCTCACTGCCAGAGCACTGCAATTTTCTCCTCTCTCCCCCAGGCCACCACCAGCAGCAGTTTACCTTGTATGCTGCTGTTGCTCGGAATCCATGGGTTGCTGATCCCTGCAGGGTTAGCAGCAGGGTGGAAGGGAGGACGCGGGGCAGCTGAGGAGGGAGGGACTGATGGACTCAGAGTGACATGATTACATCACTCTGTCGTCCCACAGGAAAAACCTTTTTAAATATAGAGAAAGACAATAACTCTGCAACATCTAGTTCAGAGGAAATGTTGCAGACCTGTGGGGGTCTGTTAGCAGTGGACTACCTCGATGGTTCTCAAGCCCCAGTTCTCATTTCTGCAATCTTCTGTCTGCCACTAGCCCTACGATCTTTCCTGCAACATAGAGAAACAAAAGAGTCTTTTGGAGCATCTCAGTTTCTCTTCTCTGCTACATTCTTTCATAGACTTCCGTGGAGCCAGAAAGAAGCCTATCCTTCTCCTCAGAAGCAGCAAGAGAGAGAAGACTCCTTTTTTTCTGATTCCCAGCAACTAAAACAATGAGGATAACAAGGTTTACAATCAGTTGCTGGGGTTTCCTTACAGAATGCCTATGGCAGGAGCAAGTGACTGAGGTGTTGTAAGTAAGATTCGAGGAGTAATTCTTCCACTTACTCCATGCTGGGTAGGCCTCAGCTGGAGTGTAAGGTCTAGTTCTGGGTGACATTTCAGAAGAGATGTGAACAAATTGGGAAAAGTCCGGAGAAGAGCAACAAAAATGACTAAAGTTCTAAAAAAAATGACCCCCGGAGGAAGATTGAAAAAAATTGATTTTTCAATCTGGAAAAGAGAAGACTGAGGGAACATGACAATAGTTTTCAAATATATAGACAGTTTGTTACAAGGAGGAGGAATAAAAATTGTTCTTCTTAACCTCTGACAATAGGACAAGAAGCAGTGGGCTCAAATTTCAGGAAGAGAGGTTTAGGTTTCCTGTCAGGATGATTAGCTTGGGATAAATTACCTAGGGAGGTTGAAGAATCTCCATCATTAGCGACTGCTAAAAGCAAATTAAGCAAACACTTAAAATCATTTAACCTGCAGAAAGTGAAGTCAGTAACATGTGTAAAGTTTTCTGGCTGGGCGAGGTAGCTGTCCAATTATCCAAAGAATAATCTCATAATTATCCAATGTGAATGAAATAACAGACCACCGGGAAATGTATATTTTATACAAAAGGCAGAAAAAGATAGTTTGGGTCAAAGGGAAATGCTAATTGCTGATCTTTTCAAAAGTCCTTCTCAAGGTTCAAGAAGGAGAACTAGATTCTCTCCCCATGTTCAAAGCACCCTTGCTGGGCTGGACCAATGGAGGAACACAGTTTGAAGTTGAAAGGAGAGATGGCATGTCTATTGCACTTTGAAGCATGGAATAAGAAGCAGCAGCATTTAAGAAGCTTGGAAAGAACTTTTAAAAAATGCATGCTTTTTGCAGAAAAAAATAGTAGAAGTTGAATGAAAATTGAAAAAGAAAAGATGTTGAGTTCAATACTACATTTTTAAATGAACGTCTTCTCCCATTTTATCCCTCTGACCCAATAGGGAGATTCTAGGGCTGGACTGATTGAGGATTCAAATAAATTACTACACTCATAACAGGAATTTGGTGATGGTGTTTTTCCATTTATTAATGTGGGGATGGGATAAAATATTAGTCTTTCAAAAATATGTAACCCTTCTGCCAGGTACCACCGGCAGCAGCCAAGGACAGGTACAATATCTAGGGGTTCCTTTACATCCATCTCACACAGAACTGGCTCGAGCCTCCACCTACTAGCCTGGGAAATCCACACACACCTCTGGGCATCTCCAAGAGGCAATGCTTCTCCACTCACAAGCACAGAGTCTGAGCGTAGAAAAGAAACTTTTAATGACAGCAGGAGAGAAGTAACATGGCACTAACTTGGGAAAATACCACAACCAGAGTTCATATCCAAACCATGAGCTCAAGTGGATTGAGCAATGTCCTTTGCCTCTCAGGCCTACAAGTCCAGCAATGTAAGTGCCCCATTCACATGGCCGAACTTTTTCCGTACCCCACTCACAGTTGCTGCCCTTGGTCAAGGCATGTAAGAGCTTAGAAGTGATTTTCGGAGCTCACTTCCCACCCTTGTGGGGGGTGGGGATAGGAGGCATCTCATTCACTCCACTGGCCACTAGCTGCTGCTTCTGCCAGCTGCCCTGCTGGCCGCCTGCTGCTGCTCCTACTGGCTGCTTGCCGATTGCTCCTGCCAGCCACCCCGCTGGCCACCTGCTCCCACCAGCTACCCCGCTGGCTGCCTGCTCCTGCCAGCCGCCCCGCTGGCTGCCTGCTCCTTCCAGCTGCCCCGCTGACCGCCAGCCACTACCCCTACCGGCCACCTGTTGGCCGCTTCTGTCAGTTGCCCTGCTGGCCACCTTCCGCTATTGCTACCAGCCACCTGCTGGCCACTGGCTCCTGCCAGCTGCTGCTTCCATGATGGGTCTGGCTCTGGTCCAAACCTATTGATTTCAGCTCTTTGTCAGTTTCCTCAGTGATTTCAGCTCTTGGCCCACCATCTAGGCTCGCCAAAAGATTCCAGCCCCCACTAGAATAATATTTCAAAATAACAAAGACATTCATTACGGACTCTGTTTTAGGTCTACCCTTAGAATGGGGGGGGGGGAGGAGGGAGGAAGGGGAGGAGAGACAGGTTTAACCAGTCCTACAGCTCACACCTGGAGGGCATGTAGTCTGCTGGTTCAAACTCCTTCCCCCCCCAGTCCAATCCACTTGAGTCTGAAAGGGGAAGGCTTATCCATCTGAGACTCTTTACAATGACAGTGTCTCTCCTGAAAGCACTGCTGGTCATATTTTACAATTCCTACATTTAGGGTTAACATGGTTTGTGACCCCACAACAGCTAAATTAGTTACAATACACAACATTCTATTCCAAAAACTAACCATCCATCAGACCTATAGCACTGGATGAACTGTATTTACATAACCACACCCTGGATTCCTTTCCCATTCCAGCATGAGCTGTATTTACATATCAACAGTTGATTATCTTACAGGGCTAAACAACCGAACAATAATAACCACACCTAGGACTGCTCTCACCTTTCAGCGGGCTGCATTGGAAGTAGTGGTTCAGACCCCTCTTACAAATATATTTATAAAATGTGAGCTTGCTTCCGACCTCACTTGGGCCTTGATCCAGCAGAACATTTGAGCACACGCACTTAACCTTCAGAACAAAAGTAATTGGATCTCAAGCTTATTTAAAGTTAACCCATGCTCATATGCTTTGCTGGATAAATCTTTATACTGGTTTATACCTGTGCAACTATATTGACTTCCTGTTTTACACCAGAGTAAGAGAGATCAGAAATGGAACATGTATATTTTTCCCAACTAAATTAATAGAAGGCAGTAGAAGAAGGCATTATATTCATAAATAGACAGCTATAAGAAATTCACAAAATTATAGTAAATACAATTACATCTAACTGTCACTCATATTGATGTAAATTAGGAATAACTACCTTGAAGACAATGGAGCTAAATCATGCAAAACTGGGATGAGAGAAGAATCAGGCAAAATGACAAATAATTACTGGGGGCTGTGATGGGGCAGCCCCACCCCACACTCAAGCCCAGGGAAACCACCTGGCGCCGAGGGCAGAGAGGGCCCCACCCACGCAGCCCTACTGGGCATGTTCCCAGGGGATCCAGGGTACAAACGGCTGCAGGCTCAGAAGGGGCAGACCACGGTCAGAGCTGGGGCTAGCGGCCAACCGCCCGGGGCACCAACCAGCTCGCCAGAGAGGGAGTCGCCAGGCCCGCTGAACACGCCGCTGCCAGGCGCAAGCTGGGCTTGACCCCAACAGCGGAGCCACCGGCCGACCCCCCGCGACCCAGGCACCGGACCAGCCACCACAAACCCCGACGCCGACCGGGGAAGTGCCGCTACAACCACCCGACTCGCGCCAGCAGGTGGGGCCGCGACGGGCCGGGGGCCGGGGGTAGGAAGTGACCCAGGGCAGGGAGCTGGGAAAGCCCCTGAGGGCTCGGCGCGTTGTGGGGAGGAACCCCCGCGAGCCAGTGGTGGGAGCCACCTGCCGCTGATAGGGCCCTGGGTCGGGGCCCAGTGGAGAGGGAGGGCCTGGGCCCCCCACCCCTCCTGCCCTGCACCCCGGCGAGTGGGGGCTCGGCTAAAGGACTAGGCCGCAGGGCCTGGGTACTAAGGACTAGGCCGGGAGGCCGTATTCCCCTAATAAAGGGGCACTACACTTTGGGACTAGGCCGCAGAGCCTGTGTACTTTAAGACTAGGCCAGTGGGCCCTATTTCCCCTAATAAAGGGGCATTGCACTTGTGGAACTAGACCCGAGTGGTCGGAATTATGCCCCGGACGGGGCGGCAACCCCAAGCGAGAGCGGAGCCCCCTGACAGGGGCCATGTTAAAAATCCCTTTTCAGCAGATAACACGGACTGAGTTACTATGTGTCATGAATCTGAAGCCCAAATTCCACCGTCACTTACACTGTGGAAGTTAATGTAGAGGCATAGGTGTGCCTGAGGGAAGAATTTCCTCCTGTGTCTATGATAAATGTTTCCATTTGCTGTAATAGCTGTGCAGCTCTCACGATGGAGGACTTACATGTTGCTGCTGTCGGCATTATTTGTGACTTATTATGAATAAATAGAGTACTTCAGTTTGCAACATTAGTGAGTCTTTAGCTTCAGACCTAGCTCCCCCCAACCTCCACAAACAAAAGAACCCACCATCAGCATTCTCAATATGAGCTCCTAATCTGTACAAGAGTGGGGGAAAAGGTCAAAATGGCTTTTCCCTAGCAGTACTCTTCACAAAGAACTGCATAGAAGAACATCTTTGTCCTTGCCTTTTAAGCTGAACTCTACTGCATCACATCACAATAGTGAAGGATTTACTGGGAAGGACTTCAATGAGAACAATTGTCCCCAATCCATGTCAAAGAGGAACACAATGCAAAATTGCCTCCAGTAGGATTCAAAAGCCTGTTACAAAAATTTAAAAAACAAAACACCCAAGTTAACAAATACTGGTCACCAAGGTGATTTTATATTTTATTTTGAAATCAAACATCATAATCTTTCGCTTGTATTGACTTAACATGTTTTCTGTTTGTTTGGCTGCACAAACTCTGTGTTATAGTTAGGCTTGAAAGAATTTGAATTTCATCATGTTGACAGATACTACTGATGTTTATTAACATTTTTTTAATTTCCGTTTATTTAAATTTTCACGGTTTTGCAAAATGATGGGTAGTAAGCATTTATTTTGATTCATAGCTATTTAAATTGCCATGGTAGTAGAAAATCATGGGAGGATTCTGACAATGAGGAGGGGAAGGGTGGACAATAATTATTTAATGAAAGTAGATGTTGAGAGTCAAAAAGTTAAAGCATTAAAACACAAATTGTCAACATCACATTTCAAAATATACAGCACAACTATCTGTATATCCAATTCTAACAAGCTCTCAAGCATCATTTCTCTTATTTTGTCTGTCTATACATTTCAATTATTATTAATGGAAAATTCAATTATTATTAATTATTCATCTGTTTGTGTATGGATGGTAAAATCAATATTAATAGACAAACATTTAATCCTTCCAAGCCTATTTACATTGATGTGTATTTCATGGTCCCTTCCATGCACACCTTGTGGGGAATGATCTGGGCTTTTTTGATTTGGTAACATTTTATACAAGTGTAAAGCAGCAGAGAATCAGGCCTTTCACCTTTAACTGGTTGTATAACCAACATATAGAGGGGAGGAGACTGGCTTTAGCTTTTTAACAGATAGTTCTGCTATCAGGAAAACCCTCATTTTTCCTATGCCTCTACATAGAGGGGCAAGGGGAGGTAAAATGTTAGCCACATCATGGAAACTACACAGGGAGAAAAGCACAGGCACACTGGCATTCGGATTGCAGGAGTAAAAAATAGACAAAGACTTGACACTGTGCCCCACTGTGGATCACTATCTAATGTATCCAATAGCAGAATGGCAGCAACATGGATGGGGATGTAATCTGCTCCTGGTTTGGACCAATAACTAATTATCTCCCTGCACAAGGAACAAGGGAAGACCACGGAAGTAACTACGCCTCCAAATGCCCTGTCTGGTCTACTTCTGTAGCACCACAGCTGGGCATTTGCCTTTAATCAGGCTGGATTGTCTTGCTACAAGTTAGTCCATGGTGAGAGAGAATCAAATCAGGATTTTTGCTGATAAGTTTTAAAAGCAGTCCATTAACGCTGGGTCTGAAGTCCTCTAGAGTCACCAGGCTTGCTCTTCTCTTGCATGGTTGCACTGTGTTGGGCCTGCTCAGCCCTGGCCGTGTTTGCACTGGGGATTGATCCAAAACCCATTGAAATTAATGAGAGTCTTTCCACTAACATCAGCGGGCATAGGATCAGGCCCTGTCATGTGAATTGCAATGGATTACATTGCCTGAATGAAACTCCTTCAAAAATGTGTATTTGAGTGGATACTGTGTGAAAATAATGGCACTGTGTTAATGTCTATGACAGCTCATATAGCAATTGCCATTCTGGATCAGATCAATGGGCTATGAGGGCTAGAATCTCATCTCAGGCTATGTCTGCACTATGGGTTTTTTCCGGGATATCGAAGGTATCCCAGAAAAACTCCACCGCATCCAGGAAACACGTCTGCTCTTCTGCTTTTTTTTGCAGAAGAGCAGATGTGCTCTTTCGGAAACCCTGTCTTCCTCCTTCCATGAAGACGAGTTCTTCCGAAAGAGAGTTTTTTTCCTGAAATTTGGGCCAGTGTAAATGGGCCAAATTTCAGAAAAGCCTCTTCCAAAAAAACTATTGGAAAAAGGCATGCAAATAGCCTCAGATAGCAGCCAGTGCCCGATGCTTCAGAAGGTTTAAAAAACCTGTAGCGGGCAATTATGCACTGACATCCCACTGAGGGACATGTCTTCCAAACCCCAGGCAGTAAATGACTGGCTTATGTCCTTGAAGCATGAGGGCTGATTTCCCTTATGAATCTTTACTCTAGCAAGGGAAACTGCAGGTATTTTTATTAGTCACATGTAAGGTCAAATCCCTTTTTCAATACTACTCAGCTCATTGCCTGTGCTGTAAGCTCTTTTATACTGCAAGCTTTTTGGTGCAAGGACTGCGCCTTCTTTTAGACTGTTTCTAGCAGGTGGGGGAATACTCCTGGAAAGATGACAACATCAAAGAATCTAGCTGCAGCATGGCACAAAGGTTAATTCTATGTTATTTAAGAAAATGTGCATTTTGTTCTTTTTTATGCGTATTAAGTGTGTTGATTTATTATCTCTACAGGTCTCATCTTCTTCTTGATAATGAAAAAAACCCACCAAAATTATCATACAGAAAAAACTTGGCTTCATATGGGATTTCTAGCCCTCTTGGGAAGCAGAAATCTGATGACACAGGGAGATAATCTAGAAGTCTTGAGAGGCAAAGTCATGACTGCACCGAAATCTCCTTCCATCTTTCACAAGGACTGTCCAGAGGGAATATGAGGGGTTTGTCCTATAGGGAACATACCTGAGTTTGTGTTAGATTGGCAAGCACAGTGAGAACCCTGCACTCTTCATACTACAAATAATATGATTATTTTCAGCACACAAAGTGACTCTGCAAATACCATGAGCTGATTCACTCATTGGTAATGTCCCAGGCGAACACATTAATGTCATTTATATATATCCTGATAACTCATTCAAATGTTGAGGGCTTTCTCACAAAGTTCAGGATTTCATAAAAATGTTGGTGAAAGCAAACAGTAAGGCTGTGTCTAGACTGGCAAGTTTTCTGCAAAATCATCTGCTTTTGTGGAAAAACTTGCCAGCTGTCTACACTGGCCGCTTGAATTTCCACAAGAACACTGATGATCTCATGTAAGATCATCAGTGTTCTTGAGGAAATACTGTGCTGCTTCTGTTCGGGCAAAAGCCCTCTTGCGCAAATCATTTGCGCAAGAGGGCCAGTGTAGACAGCACAGTACTGTTTTGCGCAAAAAAGCCCCGATGGCTAAAATGGCAATTGGGGTTTTTTTGCGCAAAACTGCGTCTAGATTGGCACGGATGCTTTTCCGCAAAAAGTGCTTTTGCGGAAAAGCATCCATGCCAATCTAGACGCGCTTTTCTGAAAATGCTTTTAACGGAAAACTTTTCATGCCAGTGTACACATAGCCTAAAAGTTACTCTGTAGCAAATTCATTAAGTATTTTTAATAGAAGACATGTAAAATGAAGTTTGAAATCATCTGGAGACCTTTCTTGTAATGTATTTTATAATTTTTTTAACTCATGGAAATTAGAGATTAAAAGGTAACTGATGATTTTTATTCCGTTCTCCTATGCAGGATTGTTCCATATTGTGCGTCTGTTTACATCTATCTATCTATCTATCTATCTATCTATCTATCTATCTATCTATCTATCTATCTATCTATCTAAAGTACATGTGTAAATTTGCTCTCTCTTACACACACATAGAATATACATATACACAGTTTTAAACAATCCAAGTAATAGAATTCTACAATGTCTCTTTGGAAGCTATTTTACAGCCTATAGAACTACTGTTCAACTTTTTCTGGATATTCAGCCTAAATGCTCCTTTGTTTAATTTTATTCCATTACTACTAGTTACATCATCTTTATTCTAAATAATTCCTCAAATGAAATTAATAGGTATCAAGTTTAAAACAAACAAAAGGAATTTTTTTCATGCAGCACACAGCCAATCTGTGGAACTCCTTGTCAGAGGATGTTTTGAAGACCAGGACTTTAACAGAGTTCCAAAAAGAACTAGATACATTCATGGAGGCTAGCTCCATCAATACTTATTAGCCAGGATGATTAGTAATGGTGTCTCTAGACTCTGTTTGTCAGAGGCTGGAAATGGATGACAGAAGAGGGATCACTTGATGATTCTCTGTTCTGTTCACTCCCTCTGGGGCATCTGGAATTGGCCACTGTCGGAAGATAGAATACTGGGCTAGGTGGGTCTTTAGTCAGACCCATTATGGTCATTCTTATGATCTTATGTTCACCCTCCTTGAGGTTTACATATTTATGAACTTGCTTATCCTTCCTAATCTTAGATACCTTAGCACATCTGACACCAATACCTGTAGCAACTCTCTGCATAATTTCCCCAACTCAGTATGTTGTAATTTATATACACTGACCTTTGTGAATCATGGGTCGCTCAGTCTATGCAGCAGTGTTAACTTCAACTGCAATTACTTTTTAAGTAAGATGCTATGGAATATTTACAAATGTTTCAGAAAAGATCATATGTTTTACATCTATTGCATTCCCTTCACCCACAAATTCTGTAATTCCATCCAAGATCATCTTAGACTGACATGATTTATTCCTCATTATTTCTGTAAGGTCAGAAACCATAAATGTAAAACTGGTTTCAGGTCTGTTGAGAATCCTTTTGTATAATTCAGGTATGGGTTCTGCTTCTTCACAAATGCAACTCAGTTGCATTAATTAAAATAAGAGATTTCTGAGAAAACTAAGGCAAGCGTGACTAAAGCATGACTAAATCCTTGTCCCTGATACATCTCAAGCCTGGTTAAAAATCAGACTTCCCATAGTAGTTCCGGAGACAGAGAAAAGTCATGTCACAGCATGGGATAGTACATCTTCTATTGGTTTTAAGTGATTCCTTAATTAAGTTTCTCTTTTGTGTTTCACAGCAGGTAGCTTGTTTGGGAGGCATGGGGGTTGCTTTTTTAAAAAGAAGTCTGCCTTAATTGCCTTAAAGGGCTACTTTTTTATTGATGTCATTGGGAGTATAGCCTAGTGAAGGATTGAACAAGTGTGGCAGGATATAGCCCTGAGTCAACTCGGATATTTCACTGTACATGGTAGAAAAAATAGCAAAAGCAATGAATCAGAAATTAGAAAGATCTACATCCAGTGTTGGAATTCTGCCAAGGCCCACCAGGGTTGATGCTAAGTAAATCAAGCAGAAGCCCTGATACTTCTAATGATGTTATGTTGCACTAAACAATAGTGCTCTTCCTCCCCATTCCAATGAAGTCCCAGAACTGTACGCCCCTAGTATCACACTGATTAGCGAGCAGGGACAGCATCAAATTCCAGGGATTAAGTGTTTGCAGATTAGACATTCAGATGACTCAAGAAATATGCTTTATCAGTCATTAGAAACACATCCACAACTTAGATCCCTTAGTTTTATTTTGAAGCCCTGTTTCTTTTGGCATGTGTTTGTGGCATCAGATGGCACAATACTGATGAATGTTCAAAGGCCACATACTGTCATTTGCACTCTGTAAAGTTAAACCAAGAACGAAACCCAAATTACCTGTGATGTCTTACAGATTTGATGCACCTGCAAGCTGAAACTGTGGGTTTCTAGGCTTGATTATATGCTTGTTGAGAAAATATATATTATTGACCTTTGAAGCCTGCCTCTGCACTGGTAGGAGTGGTGTGTGTGTGAGAGAGGGGGAGGGGAATTCCTTCCCCTTTCCATCTTTCAGTTTAAAAAATGCCTGCAACTTTATAAGTAAAACATTAATAGAGATCACATTCATCATCTTTAGAAATGAGCAATCCCTGACTGAGCAAAGCTGCTGTTGATGTTTTGCCACCATTTTCTGCTGCCAGTAAAATGTGATGAAGCAAAGATCTAACAAACATGCAAACCTTAATGGATTATTCAGTATCAAGCTTTGCATTAGAGCACGTGAAGAAAGGATTAGAGCAGTACTGTTAGTTATAGAGAACCCTACACTCTGGATTAACGCACAAAAGAGCTGGCAAGAAGGATTCTGTAGCTATAGAATGTGTTGGTAACCTGGCTATTACCAGACCTACAGTTTTAATTTTAAGATACAATTTTCTTTTTAATCCCTTATTTGCCATTGGTGATGCTATGGGGTTAGAATAGCCACCCGTCTGTGACTGTTTACACAGAAATTGGGCTAATGTTGTCTTTAATAGGAAAATATTACATGACTTCTGGTTAGTAGAAAAGATTTTATCACTTGTTTTTATCACTCTGCTGCTTCTGAGCATTTCTACTAAGTTTAAAAGATCATGGGGGGAGAGGGTGAGGAAAGCCTCACTGAGAACTTCCATCTATTATCTACCACATCAAAAGCTTCATGTGGAAAGTCAAAGAACTTTAATATAGTATGTATGTCTACACTGGACTAACATTATTTTGTTTGGAAAATGGAGACCAAATGTGCATAAATCCACTGATTTAAATTAATTTTAGTTTAAACTGACTACAAAACAGAGGTAATTGATGGACAATAACACTGCTTCACTTTCCTGCTTTGCTGTTGCATTGTTAAAGTGACTGTTTCATACACACAACTAGCTATTTCAAAGGAATAGCTTTTTGTATACAATAACTTAGATTGGAGGAGACTGGATTAAGATTTCAGTTTATGGACTATGATCAGGATCTCTTCTGGTTAAAGACAGGCAGCTGTATTGGAACTTCCTGCCTCTATTCAAATAGAAGAGGGACTGCCACAGATGGACATTTAAGGAGTAAATTGAAATGAACATTCCTTTGATGCAACTGATTCGGTAGATTCTGTATAGCTTCTTCATCGGACAAGCTGGTCAAATCAGATGAGACACAATCAAATGAAAAAGAGTCTAACACATCAGGAAATGCCAGACAGATAAATAGTGACAATTTTTAAGTGCTTCTATACAGATGCAAGAAGTCTAAATAATAAGATGGGTGAACTAGAATGCCACATTTTAAAGGAGGATATTGATATAAGAGGAAACTTGTTGGAATGAAGAAAATGTAGAATCAAATGAAGTAAAAATCTTAAATGACCGTAAATGTTTCATAGAATCTCTATGGCTAGTAATTCCATGCTCCAGTAATAAGAATATAGCAGTAGGGATATATTATCAACCATGTGATCAGGACATTGATAGTGACTATGAAATGCTAAGGGAGATTAGAGAGGTCATCAAAATTTTAAAAACCTCAATAATAGAGGGGGATTTCAACTATCTCCATGCTGGCTGGCTGCATGTCACCTTTGGATAGGATGCAGAGATAAAATTTATTGATATCTTAAATAGCTGCTTCTTGAAGCAGCTGCTTCCAGAACCTACAAGGGAAGAGGACTTGTTGATTTAGTCCTAAGTGGACTCACATAAAGAGATCTCACCAAACTAAGTGACTGGGCAACAAAATGGCAAATGAAATGTAACGTTGATAAATATAAAGTAATGCAAACTGGAAAAAAAAGAATCTCAATTATACATACAATATGATGGAGACTAATTTAGCTACAACTGTTCAAGAGAGAGAGAACTTGGAGTCATTGTGGATAGTTATCTGAAAACATACACTCAGTGTGTAGTGGAAGTCAAAAAAGCAAATAGAACGTTAGGAATCAATAAAAAAGGGATAGAGAATAAGACAGAGTAGTATATCTTATTGCCTCTATATGAAACCATGGTACAGCCACCTCTTGAATACTGCATACAGATGTGGTCACCTCATCTCAAAAAATATACATTGGTATGGGAAAAGGTTCAGAAAAAGGCAACAAAAATGATTAGGGGTTTGGAACGTGTCCCATATGAAGAGAGATTAAAAAGACTTGGACTTTTCATCTTAGGGTACGTCTAGACTGGCATGTTTTTCCGGAATACCACAGGTATCCCGGAAAAACTCTGCCGTGTCCAGAGAATGTGCTTGCTCTTCCGCTTTTTCTTTGTGGAAGAGCAAACACTCTCTTTCAGGGAGCCCTGTATACCTCGTTCTACAAGGAATAAGGGCTCCTCCAAAAGAGGAGGCTTTCCCACCATTTGGTCCCATCCAAATGGGGCCAAATGGCGGGAAAGCCTCCTCTGGAAAAAGCTACAAAAATTGCAATTGGAAAAAGCTACACAAATTGCGGAGCACAATTTGCGTAGCTTTTTCTGACAAAGGACTATAGTCTAGACCTAGCCTTAGAAAAGAGAAAATTAAGGGGGGATTTGATAGAGGTCTATAAAATCATGACAGGTATGGAAAAAATGAATAAGAAAATGTTATTCACTTATTCTCAAAATATAAGAACTAGGGGTCACCAAATGAAATCAATAGGCAGCAGTTTTAAACTGTGGAACTCCTTGCCAGAGGATGTTGTGAAGACTAGGATCTGACGAAGTGGGTCTTTGCCCACTTTCCCATGCATCTGACGAAGTGGGTCTTTGCCCACAAAAGCTTATGCTCCTACACTTCAGTTAGTCTATAAGGTGCCACAGGACTCCTCGTCACTTTTTTAGGATTTTAACATGGTTCAAAAAAGAGCTAGATAGATTCATGGAGGTTAAGTCCATAAATGGCTATTAGCCAGGATGAGTAGGAATGGTGTCCCTAGCCTCTGTTTGTCTGGAAATGGATTACAGGAGAGGGATCACGTGCTGATTACCTGCTTTGTTCCCTCCCTCTTGGGCATCTGGTATTGGCCACTGTCAGCACACAGGATACTGGGCTAGATGGACCTTTGATTTGACCCAGTATGGTCATCCTTATGTTCTCATGTTCTTATTCTAAGCTGGGTAACTGAATTAACTGCTGGAATTCCTTATTTTTCTTACACAATGACTTGATAAGGAGCCAAGGCTAAATCTATTCAGCCTTTAGCCTTAGCCCTCAACAAATGTGCCTTTGAAGACTAAAATTGTAGTTTTGCCTTTTATTTAGTTCCAACTGCTGCAGCCTCTCTTTGCTGATCCATAGTTAAAGTTTGAAGGACCAAGGACTAGCACTAAACTTACAGGGGTCAGCACTGATGACTTATCCAAGGAAGTGCTTTAATGGCCTTAAGTAGCTTAGAACAGAAAGCTGTTAAATGGCTTGTATTTAATAGCTTTTGTTTGGAATGGACTCATTTCAGCCCATTAACTGTCTGTCTTCCAAATTGGAGGGGCTGAGGATCAGTGTCAAGTTCAGCCCCTTTGCAAACTCACACATCAGAGACCACTGACCATCAACCATTGTTAATGGGGGCACAACCACTAACAGGCCTAGTGAAACCGTCTGGTCTATACAAGTTCTTCTTGTGAATCTAAGAGTGAATCAGTGATTACCATGTCTTTGGCAGCAGCAAATGCCACTGACCACTGTTCATTCCTTTTCTTTTGCCCCATACCAAACTTGCAGAAAGTACTTGCCCAGGATTTTGTATCCTTTCATTGGTAGATATATGGCATGATTCCCTTTCTCCACAGGAGTTCAGCAAGGCTGTGTTCTGTTGCCATTGTTGTTCAGTATTGGCATTGGTTGGTTGATTGATCAGTTTGAGGAGGCAGCTGTCAGTGGCATTAAGATGAACATCACTCTGCTTTGACAATATGAGTACATGGACGACATTGTCTTGTTATCTCAGTCATTGTTACAATTCATGGCCAATATGGTCAGGTAAGAAGCTGCACACATTGGACAAAATAAAACAGTCTCTGGCCATTACCATCAAGCAACATAGAGCTCCAGATAACAAACAGCTATAAGTACTAACAACTGTCTTAATCTGTCCAAGTGGGATGCTGAACTGGTGACAACTGCCATGTATTTGGGTGTTGTTATCGATGATACTGGAGGTTGCTTGAAAGAGGTTGACACTCAGCAGCAGCAACTGCCATGTTTCAGGCCTTTGAGAACTCTATGTGGGGACATCCTCACATCAGACTTCCTATGAAGCCTGATAGAACTACAGTTATATTGAGGTGGGAAATGAGATTATTCAAAGCTCAACCCAGCAACTGCCTCCAGCAGCACTGGTTTGTTTTAGTGGCTTTCTTGGTATGGATATACAGGAGGCCCCCAACTTGTGACAGCCTGAGTTCCAACTCCCCGCACTTACAACCATTTTTGAAAGTGCAGAAAGGGCTGAAACCCCTCGATCTACGTTCTTGGCCCGAATTTACAATGGTGCATGGTTCCTATTGTAAATGAGGGTTCATGATACAACGCCCCCACCTTGCGACACTTCCCCAGGAGCCAATCATGTCGCAAGTCGGGGGCCTCCTGTATTAGTAGAATTGAAGGTCAACAAATTCCAAAGCATGCGTACCAAGGAATGACTGTACATGGCTGGTGATCACACAGAGGTGAAAAGTTTCAGGAGCAGATGGATGTAAAATGGATATATAACAACATCATCTTAAGCCCCTAGCCAAAGACTGACCCAAGTGATGCTTGGTGCTCCATTTGGAAGGTGGCCATATGCCTTTGATTTGCCATGATGACGATGAAGAAGAAGATAGATCGTAATAAGGAGCCAACCTCACTTGTGCACCCTGCATGGAAAACAGCAACAATTGCAATGCAGGCGCCACTATCCTCAATGACAGGATGAAGTCCTGCTCCTGTCTTCTTCTCTGTCTGCACAAATAAACACCACCATGTAGCTTATTTATATTGCTCTTCCCACCCTTTTAACTAATCCAGACACCACAGCATTTACAGCATCTCAGAGGTCTTTCTTGATTCTGGTTTTACAATCCTGCTTCTGCCTTCAGCACTTTCTTCCTGTGCTGCCTTCCGCACTCTGTGCTAATAGGCTAATTAGCTCTTTACTCTTATTTCTGCTAATTAGGCACAGTCAGCTCCTCCCCAGAGGGCATTAATTGGTAACTATGTGATCAGAATGCTGGCTCAGCTATTGATTCCCAGGATTCTGTAACACCCCTCCCATGGGAGCATCGCATTGGTGGGAAATACAGGGAGGGTGTGTGTGAAGCTAAGATTCTGCCCTTCTGCACCAGCCATTCAAGCTGTCCAGCTCTTAAAGGGGCACAACAGATTGCACTTCCCCAGCATACTGTGTTGCTCTTGGAGGTGCTCTGCATTAATACAGGCATAATCTAGCCTAAAGTTCACACCAGGTCTCACATATGTTCAGAATCCTGAAATAATCTGCCCTTTCATTTTCAGACTAGGCCTTTTCCCTTCACAGTTTTTGTGCCCCTTACTGTAAGCAGGATACCTTGTCAAGATGCTAATCCACTCAACTTTGTTTTGGAATGAATAGTTTCTGATTCATTCACCTCGGTGTAAGGGAAATGGGGGTCAAGCCTCCAGCTTTTCTTGATACAAGTTCCTTAAAACCAAATACCACCATAATTATTTCATTCTACAGGTTGAACCTCTCTTAACGGGGACTCTCTGATCCGGCAACATCCCTGGCCTGACAGGACCACAGACATCCCAGGACCAGAGAGTCCCAGTAGAGGGCTGGTTGCTGGGAGCCCTGCAGAGAGGCTAGAGCCCAGTAGTAGCAGAGCTGCCCCGTGGCAGTGAAACTGGGAGCCCAGTAGCAGGGCTGCCGCCCGGTGGCAACCCTACAAGGAGTGGGGGGTGGGAGGCAGCAGGGCTGGAGTCCAGCAGCAAAACTCCCTAATAAGACTGGGAGGCAGTGGGACCACCCAGCAGCACAACCTGGAGGCCGGCAGCCCCACTAATCCCAAGAAGTGCAGCTGCCCAGCGGGACTAGAAGGCAGCACAGCTGCCCTGCAGGGCTGGATGCCTTACTATGGGGATGCCTGGTAGCGGGACTAGGAACCTGGGAGTGGGGCTGTTGCCTGGTGGTGCAGCAAAGAGACTGGCAGCTCCGCTGCCACTGGTGGAACTCCTTGGTGAGGCTGAGAGGCAGCAGGGCCGCTGAGCGAAGCTGAAGCCCAAGTGGGATTGTCGCCCTGTGGAGCAGCTGGACCCCACCAGGGGAGCTGCCCCATGAGGCTGGGAAACCGACAGTGTGCCTGTGCATGCCAGTGGCAGGGCTGCCATGGTGAGGCCAGGAGCCCTGCTTGCAGAGGGGCTAGCAACAGGAGGAAGCCAGTTGGAGGCTAGCAGCCATGGTGGGGGGCCCAAGAAATAACCTTTCCTGGTCTGGCAAAATCCCTCATCCGGGACCAATGAGGTCCTGAGGGTGCTGGACCAAGGAGGTCCAACCTGTAAAACAGTGTTTCTCAACCTTTTTTTAAAAGAAGTACCCCCTTTAAACAAATTATACGTACCCCCAGTACCTACAGTTTTCAGACACACAACATTTTTTTCTACCATTGCAACACATTTGTTAAACAACTTAATTGTAGCTGGGCAGGCAATGAAATTTTTGGGTGGAAAAAGTACAAAAATAATAAAGCGCTGTAAAACTTAAAACAAAAATTCAGTTTTCTCCAAATTTCAGTTGTGCTGATGTACCCCTCAGACTTCTCTCGAGTACCCCTAAGGGTACTTGTATCACTGGTTGAGAAACACTGCTGTAAAGCATACCTCAGGCAATAATATTGGGTATATTCTATAGCAACAGAATCTCATATTCTTCTTAAAATCTTAGATTGATACATCTTTTTTCAAAAATACTTACAACGATTCCATGAGTTGATAGCTTCAAGGATTTTTCATCATAAACACCAAGGGGCCAAAGAATGCTCTCAGCTATTTTTCTGCTTCTCCACTGGTGTCAATAAATTGCAACTGCATCCCACAGAACATCACAGAGTAAAATTTGGCTCTAACATTGCCTTCTGGAGCATATGGTTTTATTTTGCATAAGACGATTTTGCTATTTCAGTTTGCTGCCTCCATCATTTATATCTTACACCTGATTAAACTAAATTTTGATTTACTGGTTCTTCACCAAAGACATTCAAATCTCTTTGAATCTGTTTGCATTGTTCTTCATTGTTTCCCAGACAGGCAGAGCTGCTATCATCAACAAACTGATATCTAAGCTAAACAGTTCAGAGTCAAATTTCTCCACAGTCTCACAATAGGTGCCAGCTATGATATTTACATCTAGACTGGCATGATTTTCCGGAAATGCTTTTAACGGAAAAGTTTTATGTTAAAAGCATTTTCGGAAAAGCGCGTCTAGATTGGCAGAACGCTTTTCCGCAAAAGCACTTTTTGCAGAAAAGCGTCTGTGGCCAATCTAGACGCGCTTTTCCACAAAAAAGCCCCGATCGCCATTTTCGCGATCGGGGCTTTTTTGCAGAAAACAAATCTCTGCTGTCTACACTGACCCTTTTGCACAAAAGCTATTTGGAAAATGACTTTTGCCCGAACGGGAGCAGCATAGTATTTCCGCAAAAGCACTGACAATCTTACATGAGATCGCCAGTGCTTTTGCGGAAATTCAAGCGACAGTGTAGACAGCTGGCAAGTTTTTCCGGAAAAGCAACTGCTTTTCCGGAAAAGTGGCCAGTCTAGACACAGCCCTAGGCTACGTCTACACTGGCCACAATTTCCGGAAAAGCCATGCAAATCAGGTAAGTCAGGATAGGGAAATCCGCGGGGGATTTAAATATCCCTCGCGGATTTAAATAAACATGTCCGCCGCTTTTTTTCCGGCTTGGGGAAAAGCCGGAAAAAAAGCGTCTAGACTGGCGCGATCCTCCGGAATAAAGCCCTTTTCCGGAGGATCTCTTATTCCTACTTTTAAGTGTAGACGTATCCCTAGAGTATAACTTCTCCAAAGTTCAAGGTTGATAGGATCCAGGATTATGATTTTGGTTCATATTTATGGATACAATTTTGAAAACTATAAGGATCCTTTTTATTTTGTTTATTCCCATAATACACATTAAGCTATACCAGGGTTTCTCAACCTTTTCTTTTTAAGATCCCTTCTTCTTCCCCCTCCCCCTCTCCCTCCCACATGCTATAAAATCTCCATGGGCCACTTGTACCATAACTGGTTTTCTTCATATAGAAGCCAGGGGCAGGGTTACAGAGTAGCAAGCAGAACTGTTGCTCAGGTCCCCATGCCACACTGGACCCTGTGAAGCTAAGTTGCACAGGCTTTGGCTTGAGCTCAGGTGGTGGAGCTTGGAGCCCCAAAGCTTCAGTCCCAGGCAGTGCAGCTTTGGCTGGGTCCCCAGCAAATCTAATGCCAGGCCTGCTTGGTGAACCACCCTGAAACTTGCTCGGGAGGGGCTGGACTCCTTGTTAAGAAACGCTGAGGCTAGGTCTAGACTGCGACGTTTTTGCAGAAAAAGCTACTCAAAATGCACTCTGCAATTTGTGTAGCTTTTCCACTTTTTTTTTGAAGAGGCTTTTCCACCATTTGGCCCCATCTAGATGGAGCCAAATGGCAGGAAAGCCTCCTCTTTCGGCAGAGCCCTTATGCCTCATAAAATGAGGTATACAGGGCTTCCCAAAAGAGTGCGTTTGCTCTTCTGTGAAAAAAAATAGAAGAGCAAACATGGGTATCCCACAAAAACCCCATAGTCTAGATAGAGCCTGAGGTATACCATATGGTATTTTTTTACTTTAATATTATGGGGCTCTTTTCTGAACTATGATTCTAAATTGTCATGCTCCTGTGCTCAGAAACTTGACCCATGTATAAAAAAAATTAAAAATAATGGGACCTTAAGAAATCAAAGATGCATCCTTTCTTTCTTTCTTTCTTTCTTTCTTTCTTTCTTTCTTTCTTTCTTTCTTTCTTTCTTTCTTTCTTTCTTCTGTAGCTGCATATTAGTCTTGCTGGATGGAATATTTTAAAGAGAGCATGTTTTCCAAATGTTTTCTGCAAATTAGGGCCATGTCTACACTAAAAGGAAGATCACCGCTGCTGTAATCAGTCTTCAAGAGTTTGATTTAGTGAGTCTAGTTAAGATTTGCTAAATCAAACTCAGAGGGGACCCCACTGGCATCTGTTATTCCTCCTTTTGTGAGAAGTAAGAGAAGCCAACGGGAGCATTGGCTCCTGTTGGCCTCCCACTGTAGGGGCACGGCCAACTTTGGCTTAAGGTGAGCCAACTCCAGTTATGTATGCTACATAGCTGGAGCGGCATACCTTAAGCCAAGATGCTGGGTCTAGTATAGACCTGGCCTCGCTAGCACCTCTACTTATTTTACTGAAGGACTGGGTGCTTGATTAAAACTGCTCTTCATCCATTCTCTTTCAAAAAGGCATAATCAAAATAATTGTTGAACAAAGCTGCTCTACCTCTGTTCGTATTCCCTGCTATCATTCTTATTGTTCCACATCTCTCTTGTCCCTTCTATCTACTGTGAATATATCCAGTGACTCCTTATTTTTTAATTATTTAATACAGCTAACAGGTTGCCAATCCCTGGCTGTAGTGGATATTGAACCTTTACACTCAGCCCACAATAAAGGATGGCATGTAATTACCTTACCTCAGGATCAGCCCTGAAAAGAAATTTGTCTCCTGTTTTCCTGTTTCTCCAAGGGAGTAAGTTACTGCTTCTCTTGAAAGGTACAGTTTAACTTCCCCTTTCTCCTGAATAGGTATTCTGTCCAGAGGGGAAAAAACTAGGTCTCTGCTTGCTCGCCAATCCACTGTAGTCTCTCTATAACCAATTGTTTAAGGGAGGAGAGTTTCTGGAAAGCAAGAACTAGCCTACATACAAGATCTAGATTTCTTTTCTGTGTAGGATAATCCACAGAAATGGTCTTTGTTTAGCTGAGTAAAACATAGCCATATTCTAGCCCTATAAGTATAATCAAGAATAAAATAAAAAATGAAAATTATTCCTTAGAAAGTCACCTTTTAACTTATTGATAGAAATGTAGCCGTGTTAGTCTGGTGTAGCTGAAGCAAAATACAGGACTATGTAGCACTTTAAAGACTAACAAGATGGTTTATTAGATGATGAGCTTTCGTGGGCCAGACCCACTTCCTCAGATCAAATAGTGGAAGAAAATAGTCACAACCATATATACAAAAGGATACAATTAAAAAAAGAACACATATGAAAAGGACAAATCAAATTAAGTCATTGAGACAATGTCCTTTCTGGTTGAAATGCCATTTCAACCAGAAAGGACATTGTCTCAACGACTTAATTACCTGCATCCTACTTCAAAAGCCTTTTAAAACTGCACTTGAAAGGGAATCCTCTGAACTGTTATTCATGCTAAAATTCAACACTTTGCGCAGGGGTCTTAACAAAGACTCTAGTTATCTTACCCATTACAAAGATAGCTTCCCCAATTATCACCTCTAATATCATTAGCTCACAGACATTTACCTTCTTCCCCCCCCCCCCCCTTCTGTTCTAAAATTTGATTTGTCCTTTTCATATGTGTTCTTTTTTTTAATTGTATCCTTTGGTATATATGGTTGTGACTATTTTCTTCCACTATTTGATCTGAGGAAGTGGGTCTGGCCCACGAAAGCTCATCATCTAATAAACCATCTTGTTAGTCTTTAAAGTGCTACATAGTCCTGTATTTTGCTTTTAACTTATGTCTTCTTATTTCTCTATATCATCATCTCTTCCTCCTTGCTAAGTTGATTATAATGAATATTGAAAAAAAGCATCTCTTTACAATTTTGTGCCAATTTTGTTCTGACTTTGCCCCCAGTGGCCTTTAACCTATGGAGATTTAACCAGGGTTCATTTTCATTGCAGTCTGTCGGAAGGGATCTTGTTTTACTGTAGACTTCTTATACTCAGAAAGAATTCTGGTCACAATTCCATCTGCTTTGCTAAATTCAAATACCTATGTTTTCTCCACAAGTATTCAGTTTTTTTTCCTGACATTTTTCTATTCAAATATTAGGGTGATTCATGGATTCTAGCTTCTCTCCATACTTAGCCAGAATTATCATACTTGGCTCAGTTTCCCAGGGCTAGGTCCAAAGTAGCTTGTGACAATGCAAGCTAGCAAACAGCATAAAAACACAATCTTGTTCTATATCGCTAAAGCATGTTCCTCTTGTTAATTTGTGCAGTTATTATCCTAATCAATAGCTCACTAATTAAAATCTCCCATGATCAATTTTCCAGCCTTCCTACAGGACTCTCTAATTTAGACAATTATTTCCTGATCTCCTTTCTCTTCTCTGATTTCTGTAGCAACATCCAAGAATCACCTATTCTATTTTTACTATCCTTGGCTGTGTCAGCTAATATATTTCTATAATTTCTCTCCACAGACTTAATAACATCACCCACCAATATCATCACATCCCTGTTTGATTCTGCTTACTCTTCACTAAATGCCGTATTGTGGTATTAAGTCCCCAGTCATTTTCCCAATTCAGTCATCTCTCTGTTATTCTAATAATACAGATCTTATCTTTGAAACAATGTAGCCCATAGTCAGCAATTTCAGGCCCCAATCCTGCTTCAACTCTTTGGCCCATATTCTTCTCAGGAGCACGACTGTAACTAGAGCTGAGTCAATTTTAGATGAATATTTTATTAATTGAAAACCCACAATATCGACAGACCTAAAACTATTCATAAATATAACACAAATTCAAATTTTGGCCGATTTTGGGGTGGCAGGTCAGGGACTTAGATTCATGAGGGGATTTGGGCAACATTCACAAAGGAGGATTCTCTCTCTTTCTCTCTGGCCCATTGAGTGTTCAAATACTTTAGATGAAGTGGAAGTACCTCAGCAGGAAAGATACCACTCTAAAATATTCTACAAACTGGTGCTTAGAGCACTAACCTCTGGGGTGGGTGACTTTTCCTCAAGTTCTGTTTCTGAGCCAGACTTTGTACTGGGGTCTCCCAGTGTACATCTATACAGCAGCGTTATTTTGGAATAACTGGCGTTATTTCGAAATAACAAAATGTGTGTCTACTCTATAAGCCTTTATTTCGAAATAATGTTGAGCTGGAGGACATCTTACTCTGACTCTTGTGGCCCTCATTTCACGAGGAGTAAGGGAAGTCAAAGGAGGAGTATTCTTCCTTCAACTTCCTGCTGTGAAGACAGACCCAAAAGCCAAATTAAGCTATTTCGACTTCCCCTACACTATTGATGTAGCTGAAGTTGCATAGCTTAATTTGACTTTTGCCCTGCTGTAGACGTGCCCCTACATGCCATGTAAGGGCCGTCATCCACAGGGCTATAGGTTATAAGGCCTATGCTACCTCTTATTCTTATCTAACTCTTTTAAAATGCCAAGAAACTAAATGCTTTGACCCAAATGGACCTTTTTGAATACAACAAAAATTTAAAACATTTCAGATTTGGTTCAATTTTTTAAAATTTTTTTAAGAACTACCACCAAATAGAAACAAAAATCCATTATTTGCTCAGCTCTAATTGTGATCCCAGGCTACGTCTACACTGCAGAGTTTTTGCACAAAAACAGCGGTTTTTGCACAAAACCCAGCAGCGCATCCACACTTCAAGCGTGCTTTTGCGCAAGTAAATCAGTAAAACCACAGAACAGAGGGCTTTTTGAGGTGTAGGTAAACCTCCTTCTATGAGGCATAACTCCTTTTTGCGCTACAGCTGTTGCGCAAAAAGGCACATGTGGACCTCCGCAGGAGTTTCTTGTGCAAAAAGAGCCTATCTGAAAAAGCACAGGTGCTCTGATGGCCATTCCATGCAGTGTGGATGCTCTCTTGCGCAAAAGCGCATTGCAAAAACTTTGAGAAGATTTTGCACAAGAACTCTTCCGCAAAAGACTTCTTGCACATGAACAATCATTGAAATCAAAAGCAATTTTGCTCCAAAATCAAGGGCAGAATGCGGGTCTGCTTTAGCAATCACTCTACTACAGTGGTCCCCAATCTTTATGGGCTCCCGGGCGCCTGGGGGCGGGGCCACTCTCGCGCCGGGCGCCCGGGGGCGGGGCCGCGCGTCCTGGGGCACGCCAGGGCCGGGGCCGCCCGAGCCCCTTGTGCCGTGGGCCCGGGGCTGGCGGCGCCGCCCGAGCTGCGTGCCTGGGGCCGGCACCGGCGCCGCGCGCCCGCATGTGCCCCGGGGCTGGGGCCGCCCGAGCGCCGCGCACCAGGCGCCGGTGAGTGTCGCGCGCCTGGGGCCGGCGCCTCCAGTGCGCCGGGGGCGGGGCCAGCCCGGGTTGTCAGCGGGCGCCTAAAAATGCCCCGGCGGGCGCCATGGCGCCCGCGGGCACCGCGTTGGGGACCACTGCTCTACTACGTCACACACTCCTTCCAAATGGATTACAGCTGTTAAACTTCCAAACTTTCTGATGATCACCAATTGAATATATTTATAAAAACTGAGTATATTTCTGTCTTCTCCTACCTCACTTGTATTTTGGTATGTGTATGTACAGTGCTCACTACAGTGGGGCTCTAATTCTAACTGGGCCCACTGAGTGCTGCTGAGATAAAATAAAATATTAATATAGAGATGCACATTCACCAAAAGACTCCTGCTTCTGAATTCATCACTTCTTCCAACAACTGATGCTATACAATGCTAGGAAATATACATATATAATTCCTTTTTCTTCGAATATCTCTGATCTCCTTTCCGTTAAATTATTTATATCAACATGTGCAATTGTAACTGAACTCTCCATAGTTCTTCTGACTAACATACAAACAGGCATAGAAATACAGTGGAAGTTACTTTATTGGGATACCCTTTTAGTCTCAAACACTGAGCTCTTAATACCACTCTGATTGAAGTCAATGAAAAAGCTCCCTTTGAATTCAGTGATCCAGGACTGGCCTTAATCATCCTCTCTGATTGCCAGGAGATGCCTCTCCCCATTTCATTGCTACTTTGGTGGTTTTGTATATTTTAAGGGACAGATCCTCAGATACTTTAAATCAACATAATGGTACTGATCTATGCTGACTCACATCATCTGAGGAATCAGCTCTTAAAAATTCAGGTTAGGTATCCCATCTTTTTTAAACAAGGGCAAGTCAGAATCGGTCACTTGCTAGTTAAGTGTCTGTATTCTTAATCAGACTTCCTTGTGAAGTCAATGTGATGCACCGATGCCCATTACTGAGGCAAGAATAGCAGATGGAGTACTTCTGAGTGGGATTTTCAAAGGGCTCTAAGTGAGCTATGGATCGGACCCCTTTTCCCTTGAACTTCGATAAATGTTTTGCCATTGACTTCAATATGGCCTGGATTTCACCCCAGATGTTTAAACTTCAGTTAATTTCAAATTTAAAAATTATGAATTCATCAGTGTGCCTAAAAACTCTTTAGCTGGAGACACAATGAAGTTGAACTACCATTTTAGAGCACTGAACATTATTGGATCCCTGGGACGTGACCCAGTTAAGCATAATTCGCCATTAACCATAGCCACATTAAACGAAATGCACTGTATCTGTAAGAAATTGCACTGGCTTCCAGTTGTGCCCTTGGCTCAGACTTTACATCAAGAATGAGCACAATGACTATTCATAAAGCAGAACATCCACTTTGCTGCTGAAAATGCTCCACTCTTCTTCATAGGCCCCTCATGCACTGTCCTGCATTGTACAATATTTCCTGTTAGCATCTTACATTCAGTAACTAGAACGTATGTAGCAATGAGCCTTATTACTCTAGTCACCCTTTTACCTCACTTTTTTCCACCCTTACATGGTCTCTTCACTGATATTTAGTTTCCTTTCTCCCCCTTTCAGTCATCCCATTTCTTCCATGATGTGTTTCCAGTGCACTCATTTTACATGGCAGCTCTGGCACTTCCGCTATCCAGAGATTAAAACACGTCTCAGCAGGGAAACTTTCATCTTAACTCATCTTCCTAAGAACACATCATTGTATTGGACTCTGCTTGAACTAACTGCCACAAACAAGCCGGTCTCTTACCTCATCAGCCCCAACAATCACGGATCATCAGCTGTTACAGTGTTGAGTCTTTTAGAAATACCTATAAAGAAAATTGCAACCTAGGCTCATTACTGGATACTTTCAATCCACCATGGCTGAGCTAGAGGAAAAGAACATAGGCAACAGAGCATGCTGATACACACTTCAATGTCTAGCTAGTATATGGCCCCAACATGACCAGTGAACAGGAAAAGGATGCAATAACTAGATGGCAGAGGGTGGAAGACTCAGGAGGGAGACAGAAGCTGTGTGGAAGAAGAAGCAATAGCTTGGAAGTTGGATTTGGAGGGAAGACTGGGTAGCAGGCATGCTAAAGGGCAGGCTTTACAAATTGTATTGTTCCTATGGTATTTACACCCTTTATTTCTGGAGGCTCTAGGAAAATAATTCTATGTTGTGATAACATATGATTGTTTATAAGAACCCACTAAGATAATACACTGCTCAGACCACATGTCTCCAAGGTTGTGATGTATGTGTCTACAAGACACCGAGATGGAAATAGGTCCTCTCTCTCTCTCTCTCTCTCTCTCTCTCTCTCTCTCTCTCTCTCTCTCTCTCTCTCTCTCTTCTTTCTTGCTCTAGATATGTCTACATTGGAATTAAAAGCATGCAGCTGGCCTGTGACAGCTGCCTCAGACTTGTAGGCTCAGGCTAAGTGGTTGCTTAATTGTGGTATAGACATTCCAGCATAAGTAGTATCTTGTGAGGTGGGGAGCGGTTCCATAGTTCAGGCTGCAGTCCTTACCCAAACATCAACACAGTAATGAAACAGCATCGAGCCCAAGTCAGCTGATATGGGTCAGTTACAGGTGTCTACCAGCAGTCTTTCTTCTGCACTCTCTCTTTTCCTCCCCAATGCAAAAGTGAAAACCTTGAACTTTTTCATGAAAAAATGAACTTTTGCTTCCTCACGAGTCGTACAAATAACCCACCTCTCTTGGCTAGAGAGCCCTTTTCTAGGAGACATCAACAGTCAAGCAGGGATGAGTGAAGCCTAGCCATGTTGGTGCAAGCACTCAGCCCAGCTTCCCTTTTCTCAGTGTCCAACATACTTATAGACTTTAAGGCCAGATGGGACCCTCATGATCATCTCATCTGATCTCTTGAATATGGTAGGCCACAGAACCTCACCCACCAACTCCTGTGATAGACCCATAACCTCGGTCTGAGTCACTGACATCCTCAAGTCTTCATTAAAAGATCAAGTTACAGAGAATCCACCATTTATTCTAGTTCATATGAACAAGCAACCACCACTCTATAGAAGAAGACAAATAGCCCCTCCCCTCCTGCCTGAGGTCTCCACCATTCCTACCAACAGGGAAATTTCTTCCTTGCCACAAATATGATGATCAGAAAGCCTCTAAACAAGTGAGTGAACCCCAGCAGCCAGACATATGAGAAAGAATACTCTGTAGTAACTCAGATCCAGCAATTGGAGATATTTTTCAGTAGTGATGGTGGCTATGCCATATGCCATTGTTGACAGCTATAGCATACATAAACTTTTGAAGCTCAGTCTTAAAACAAATTAGGTGTTTTGCTCCACTGCTTTCCTTGGAATGTTGTCCCAAAATCTTGTCTGATGGTTGGAAATATTGGTCTGATTTCAAGCCTAAACTTATCAATGTACACTTCGTACCCATTTGTTCTTGTGTCACCTTGACCCTTAATTTAAATACTTTGTCTCTCTCCCTGGTGCTTATTCCCTTGGGGTATGTCTACACTACAAAGTTAATTTGAAATAACAGCAGCTATTTTGAATTAACTTTAATAGCGTCTACACAGCCAAACCACTATTTCGAAATAAATTCAAAATAGTGGAGCACTTATTTCGAATTTGGTAAACCTCATTCTGCGAGAAATAACACCAAATTCGAAATAGCTAATTCAAAATAAGTGCTGTGTAGACACTTATTTCGAATTAGGGGGCCTCCAGCCCTTCTCAGGGAGCCCTGGTGGCCACTTTGGGCACAACCAGGAAAACTCGTCTGCTCCACCCCAATCCCAGACCCCTTAAAGGGGCAGACTCTGGCCACAGTGCCTGTGACAGTTGCAAGCCTGCCAGCACATAGCCAGCAGACCGCACACCTGCTGCTCTTTTCCGGAGGATCTCTTATTCCTACTTTCAAGAGCTTATTTTCCGGAGGATCGCATCCAGACTGGCACTTTTCTCCGGCTTATCTACAAGCCGGAAAAAAGCGGCAGCCATGTTAATGCAAATGCCGCGGGGGATATTTAAATCCCCCGCAGATTTGCCTATTCCAAAGTGCTACATTAGCATCCCTATTACGGAATAGGGGCCAATGTAGACACAGCCATGTATATGCTGCCAGAACACAGCTTCTGGTTCTCTCTCGAGAAACAATCTTCCTTGCTCCTCTGGTCCCATCCAGGAGCTGACATTCTCAAGTCCTATTAAAGTAAGCCTGTTGGGCTCTGGCTACTTCAATGCAGCATCTCTAAGCAGGCTGGAAGGACACACATTTTCTGCTTCTTCCTATATGAGAGGGTGTAGTAGGACTGCAGTCCAGGACACAACAACTGAAAACAGCACTTGCTAGAACAACTGATGCCAAACTGACAGAACATATTTCCATTGCCACAATGATCAACACTCTGTACAACACACCTTTCAAAATATAAGGGTTCTATGCATACCTATCGCAACATGTGGTGTATCTTATCAGTGCACTCAATGTCCCAATAATGATTATGTGGGTGAAATCAAACAATCACTGTGCTCTCAAATGAACTCACAAAGGAAAATGGTAAAACAAAAAAAAACTCTGGGCATATCTAGACTACACAGAACGGTCGAAAGAGGATATGCAGATTCTGCGGCAATCTGCATATCTTCTTCTGATATGTAGTTTAGACGCAGGGTTTTCGGCGACTCCCGCCCTTTGTCGAAAAGCTGCGTAAACCTCCTTTTTTGAGGAGGAGCAGGTTTTCGACAAGGGGGGGGTTCGCTGAAAAAGCCGCGTCTTAACTACTTTCACTTTTGAAAGCTCTGCTTTCAAAGTGCGATCAGAAGAAGATATGTAAATTCTCGTGGAATTTGTATATCTTCTCTTGACTGTTCCCCGTAGTCTAGATGAGCCCTCTGTCACCTATGGGTGAACACTTTTCACAAAGCCATCACTCTATATCTGACCTATCATTCTTTATACTTCAGGGAAACTTTTTTCTAAAGACGAGCCTGGCCTTAATAAAGACATTGGATTTATGGCTTGTTACAACAATCTGTAACCCACTTACCCCTGCCCCCGTTTTTGTGCTATAACCACAGAGCAAAATCCCTCACCTTGAATGGTCTGAGGATATGTGCTGACTATTCATGCTGAGCTGTCTTTTTCAAACTTGTATTTAGCTGTGACACTCTGGGCATATCTACACTGCAGCTAGATATCTGCAGCTGGCTTGTGCCAGCACACTTAGGCTCACAGGGCTTAGGCTGTGGGGCTGTTTTATTGCTGTGCAGACTTTGGGATTGGGGCCTATCTGGAGCCCAAGTTCTAAGACCCTACAGGGTGTCTAGGCATACCCTCCTAGTACCATTATCAGATGTGAGGAAGAGCTCTGCATAGACTGAAAACGTGTCTCTGCCAATAACAATAATCCAGTAAAGATATTGCCTCTCCCACTTGTCTTAGGGTATGTCTACACTTGCAGCCTAGTTCAAACTAGGGATGCAAATGCAGGCTTTCGAAATAGTCAATGAAGCGGGGAGTTAAATATCCCGCGCTTCATTAGCACGTTCTCACCGGTGCGTTACTCCGAATGCCAGGTGTTTCGAAAGTGAAAGTGTGCGCCAGGATGCATTAGTTCGAACCTAACCCCTTGGTTCAAACTAACATTACTCCTCAGCTCGAACTAGGCTGCAAGTGTAGACATACCCTTACAGAATTCATTATGACTAGATCTGCTGCTTTTTCCATTGTCTAGAAAATCAGTTATCTTCTCAAAGAAAGAGATCAGTTTGGTCTGGCTAATCTATCTTTTGTAAAAGTGTGTTGTATTGTAACCCTACTGACATTTTCCTCTATGTCCTTAACTACTTTCTTTCCAAATTTTATCTAAGACCTTTCATACAATTAAAATCAAAGCAATGGGCCTGTAGTTTCCCCGATCACTTTTTCCCCCTTTCTTAAACATAGTTCTTCAACCACAGGGAATGAACCCCAATTTACAGATTTGTCAAAAAACTCTGTTATTGGGTATTCAATGGCATGTGTTAGTTCCTTTAACATACTTGTATTTAAATTCCTTGTGCCCCCTGATTTGATCCTATTAAACTGTTTGAAATTGGCTTTCATATGAGATATGCCAATTTCTTCTTCCATATCCTTGTTCACACTAGCCACCTTGCCACTACCCACAAGCTCATCATTATCCTTATTAAAACTAAGGTAAACTATTAATTTAGATGTTGGGCCATAACTAGCTTATCTATATTCTGACCTCCCCTCCCCCCTCAGTGCTTAGTGGTCTGAGTTCTTTTATTTTCTGTATTTTCTTTTTATTTACATGACTAAACAATCTTTTACTATTGGTTTTAAATTTCCTCTGCAAGGTCCAATTCTGCTTAGCTTTTGTCAGTTATCACTTTCCCCTACACTTTCTGACCTCCACAAGGCAGCTTTTCTTGCTGATCCATTCTTACTTCTGTTCCTTTTAGGCTTCCTGCTTTCTCTTAATCACCTGTTTTAGATGCTTGTTTATAAAGTTTTATCTGCAACCCTTCCCTACAATTTTTCTCCTTGCTTGGGATGCAGGGTTCAGTTGGTTTCTGTAACTTTGACCTAAAGCATTTCCAGGACTCTTCCATATTCAGATCTTTGAGTTCTTCAGTCCACTTCCCTAACTAAGTCCCTGCATTTTTTTTAAAGTACAGGTATTCCCTTTTCAAATCAAGGATTTTATGTTTCTTTATGTTTTGCTTCAATTAGATGCCAAGAAGTAGCCTTATTTCCTCCCTTAACCCTCCACACCAGCGGGTCTCTAGTCATAAGGGGAAAAAGACTCACACTCCCTAAGGGCACCTCTATACTTACCAGAAGATCAATGCTCCAAAGGTTGATCTTTTGGTACTTGGTTTAGCAGGTCTAATATAGATCCATAAATCGAACAGAGAGCAGCTCCCCCTTGTGTCTGGTACACCTCCTTTTGCAAGGAGTAAGGGAAGGCAACAGGAGCATTTGCTCCCATCAGCCTCCCGCAATGTGGATGCTTCCAAGGCTCAGCTTAAGGCAAGTTAATTCCAGCTTTTATGTAGCTGAAGTTGCATACCTTAAGCAAATCTTCCTAGTATATAGACCAGACCTCAGAGTCTATGCTCCCTGATATACTCAGTTGCCGTCTAGCAGCTGGGATGAGATGACATTCAGAAAAAACACGTTGCAGATATTTTCAAAATAAAATTACAGAGGTTACAGATACCTTTGAAACAGTGACAGTGTGAATAGAGATTTGTATCTTACTTTAGTATGTATCTATATTAAATGCGTGCATTTTCAAAGAAGAATTGGTGTGAAAAACCTTCTAATACATAGGTTGGGGAAGAACCTTTCCTGGCTTATTTCTGTAAGAGTGGCCAAGGCATCCTTTCCTATTTCAAAAAAGTACCATGAGAAAAGAAATAACTCAAAATGTGCTACACTAATTTCCAAACTGAAAATTCCTTTGATTCACTCCCTGAAAAATAACTTGTGGTGGCAATTTATCAAGATACTGCTCTCCTTCTAACACTCTGCATCTGTCAGTAGGGGTACATTTGCTTGAACAAATGCCTCCTGCAGAATTTGGCTTGGGCTAGCTCATTTCTATGGTGATCAAAGGCATCTAGTGCCCAGCATATTCTTTTGCATTATTAACACATCAGCTGAAAATCTGTTGAAGAGGAAGAAAAGGGATACAATTGTCATAATATTGTAGATGGGAGAGAAGGACCACTTTTTAATGCCCATGGAAGTCCATTTGTTTTTCTGATCTCTTTCTTCCTTTGCTGGCAGTAAGTTATTGCAATTGGGTTCGGAGAGATTATATTTTTATCTCAGTTCAAAAATAAAATAGAAGAGCTGAGCTATCAGAGGAGTTCCAGGGCAGAGAAACACCTTGCAATTACTTTGGTTTGGAGGCATTAGATCTGCTGACATGGTGTTTTCCGACGTCTTTGTCTTTCAATCATGAAAGTCACTCTCAGGTTTCAGACATTTTCAGTTTTAAGTGGAAAGACACAGCTACATGAAAACAACTGTGCATTCACAGATACAGCAGAGGTCTTTTTTCATGAGATCAGATTTTCACATGGGAGTTTGGCTTGCAAGACAGCTACAGAATCGGGCTCTTAAAGGTCAAACACCAGTTTGCAGGATAAAGCATAATGATTAAGCCCACAAACAGCAGAACAGCATTTTGCAAATTTTCATTTCTTTAAACAGTAGGTATTTCTGTGCTACATTACTAGAAATGGAATTTCATTATGAGTGAAACTCACAACCTACCTACCTCTTGTTTATAGTCTGAACAGGTGAGAATTTTATGGGGAATTGAGTGCCTGATCCTGCAAGACTTTAGAGCTTTCTGAGAGGTACTGAATACCCTCACTCTCTGGGACTTCATTGCAAGTTGAGAGTGCTCAGTAACTGCCAGGAGTTTCTCAGGACTTCATAAAATTAGGGCCTTTATGGAGGTGAGAACACTGAATTCCTCCCCACAGCTCAAAGAAAGACTTCAGCACAACTCCACATCAGCACATCCATGAATCCCATCTCCATGGCTGTCCTGATCATACCCCCTGATCCAGTAAAAACTGATACAGTGAAACCTTTGTTATCTGGCACTCTGTTAAACAGAAAACTTTGTTAACTGTCATTGCCTCCAGTCACAATACTGTCACATCTTCAGGCGCACAGGCTTGGCTTAGTTTACCATGATTGGCTTAACAATTTTTTATTTAAGAAGTACTAATCATCTTTAACTCAAAATAGAAATGTGAGACCAACTGCCTCACACTACAAAACTATCAATATTAAAAAACTTGAGTTTTACTATTATTGTCCATTGGTTTTTCCTAGGTTGATGGGACCCTCAGATAACCAGAATTTTTAGATAACTGGAAGGCCTTAATTCCCAAGCATGCCGGATATGACAGGTTTTACTGTACATCAATCCTGCATTCCTTAAATCAGAGTGTGTCTAGACTATAGGGTTTTGTTGACAAAAGTGGACTTTTGTCGACAAAACTATACCTGCGTCTACATTGCCACTGAGTTCTGTTGACATAACATCAACAGAACTCAGCAGTTTTGTCAATGGCGGTAAACCTCATTCTACGAGGAATAATGCCTTTTGTCAACAGAGTTCTGTTGATAGAAGGCGTTATTGCATCTCCACTGTCATGTCGACAAAGTGGCTTGCTTTGGCGACAGAACTGGCTGTAGTCTAGATGCTCTTTGTCGACAGATGCTTTGTCGACAGTATCTGTCGACAAAAATTCTTTTGACAAAACCCTGTAGTCTAGATGTACCCTCTCTGAGAGTCTTGAGCAAGATCTGCAGAATTTGCCTCATATTTGCTGTGATACAACAAACTTGTCAATGGTTAGTAAACTGGTGTGTAAAGACCAATGCATTTCATGCTGACCAATATCATATAACTGTTTTCTTGTATCCTTCCTGCCCCCATTGTCTCTTGTCTTATATTTAGATTGAAGGAGCAGGGATTATTTTTTTCATTATGTGTATGTACAGTGCCTAGTACAACAGGATCCTGGTCCATAAAAAGGGCTTTTGGGTACCACAATATTAAAATTAAACAGTAATATATATGTCATAATCCATGTCATATCTGTGTCAGACTTTACTTTTTCTATTGCACTTGTAATATATCTATAACAATTCAGCTATACAGCAATATATGTTTATAGAGCTTTTCACTATTTTAAAGTAATCAGAAAATAACCAGACAAAAATAATGTCATCTGTTGCAAAGTAGAAACTTTGCATATGAAAGTGTAAGGGGCAAATGCCACAGTATATTTTGCTAGGGACATCCCAGTTATCCCCAAAATGCATAAAAGGCAGATTCTGTAAGAATTTCTGGAGAGTGGATAGTGTTCACAAAAAAAGCTGTGAAGTCTGAGTAAACCCAAGTGGAAGCAAAGTCCCAAGCTCATCTGGTGAGTGAACTAAAGATTTGAGTACTTTAAGACTCAGTCATTCCTCCCAGGAAATAATTGGCAGATTCAATTTTGAGTTTGACACTGAGGCTACCAATTCTCAAGAGAGGAATTGTGAGTTTCAGAAACTCATTTTATGAAGTTAGATAACTGGGTTCCAATCATGTATAATTTAACATTGTATCAGCTTGGTGTTCCTGTTCTTCTCTGTTGATTCTTTTGGTGATTTATTAAAATATTCTCTTCAAAATGAATAGATTCTTCTTTCCTGATTTTTGTACCCAGCCTTTTATCAGTTTCACACTCTGTCAATAACTTTTTGTAGATATTTTCCCTTAAGTGATGGAAGCTGTTTTATTTTATCTAAATTAGGATTAGTAATATAAAAAAAGGTGAGACTTAAGTCTTAGATGAGTCACATTCCCCCGAACTTCCGTTCCTCCCACCGCAGTGGTCAACTAGATACATCATCGCAATGTTGCCAATTTAGTTGTTTTCCAGCTCACCCTGTAAATGTGAACATTTCCTCTAATTCCAATTCCTGAGGAAAACACTGATAGATGACTATCTCTGAATCATGTTACTCAATAGCTAAAGAGGGATCTAGGGAGACAACCTTGTTCCCAACTAACCTTAATCACTTAAAATAAGACCTTATTTAGTGGCAGGAAAAGCCTCAGTTATTTTCTGTCTTTTAGCTGATCCAGTAAATGGCACTGTGTGACTGGATGTTCAGAGAACAGAGCACATCACAGCATAATATCATATTATATACAGTCTAAATATTTATAAAGTCTGAGAGGGCTAGCCGTGTTAGTCTGTAACTTTAAAAACAATGAATAGTCTTGTGGAAACTTAAGATATGTCTACACTGCACAGCTATTTTGGGATACCAGAGGTAACCCAAAATAGCTACCCCATTTCTACAGAAGCTGCCCAGTATTTCAAATTATTTTTCAAAATAATGAGCACGCTATTTCAGCATCCCAGTAATCCTTGTTCCATGAGGGTTAAAGGATACTTGAAATAGCATACTATTTTGAAATTTGGTGCTGTGTAGATATGCCAAATTTCAAAATAAGCTATTTTGAAATAGATCATAATAAGATACACAATTTGCATAGCGCAAATTGCATATCTTGGTTCAAGTTTAGGGTGCTGTGTAGATGCACCTTTAGAGACTAACCAAAATGGTTAGGATCATCTGCTTTCAGATGATGAAGTGGGTTTTACCCATGAAAACTCATGATCCTGTGTATTTTTGTTAGTCACTATGGTGCCACAGGACTACTCGTTTTGAAATATTTATAAAGAGTCTCAAAATAATACCAAAGCAATATTACAGTAGGCTAAAATTTGACCTAACTAAAGTCATACTAATTGGATGGAGCAAATGTTAATTTCAGAGGCCAAATTCAGAGGTGAATCTGCATGAGTCTCAGAAACCAACAAAATTACAAAGATTCTAACTGATGAAAGGTCAAAAATGCTGAACTCTCCGTAGATTCTTAAAGGTGCATCTATACAGCACCTTAAACTTGAAATAAGATACGCAATTTGTGCTATGCAAATTTCATATCTTATTTCAAATCTATTTCAAAATAGCTTATTTTGAAATTTGGCATGTCCACACAGTGCCAAATTTTGAAATAATGTGCTATTTTGAGATATCCCTTAACCCTCATGGAACAAGGGCTACTGGAATGCCAAAATAGTGTACCCATTATTTTGAAAAATATTTTAAAATACTGGGTGGCTTGTGTAGACATGGGGTAGTATAAACGTATCCTTAGTCTAAGGCTTCTAAGTCACAACATATATATAGTAACCCAGTGTCTGAAAGTCTGTAATGCTGAAATGCTGGCTGTTCTCTCGGGGGGGGGGGGGGTGCTGTTGCCTGAAATGCTGGCTGTTCCCTCTGGACGGCCCATGCTGCATGGGGAGTGCGGGGCCCAAATGGCTGCTTACGCTGCTTGCTCCCCCGCGGCAGCACAGCTGAGCAGCGCAGAAGTCAGCCGAGTGCCATAGCGAGAGGTGAAGGGAAGTGGGGCAGTAACGTGTGGCGTGACAGCGGCTCCAGGCCCCGCCTCCAGGACGTGAACATCACCGCCCCGCCCCCTTTTGTGGCGCTCTGCTGACTTCTGCGCTACTCAGCCAGGCCGCTGCGTGGGAGCACGTGGCACAAGCGACCATTTGGGCTCCACGCCCCCCCATGCAGCACGGGGTGAGCATAGCCCAAGTGGCCATTTGGACTCTGCGGTCCCCCGAGTGAGAGGCAGGAAGGGGAGGAGAAGAGAAAGAGAGAGACAGAGAGAGAGGCAGGAGGCGGAGGAGAGCTGAGAGAGAGGGGGGGAGGCAGTAGGAGGAGGAGAGAGAGAGAAAGAGAGAGACGGAGCGAGAGACCAGAGGCTCAGGAGAGAAGACCGACGTGGAGGAGAGACCTGAAAATCCCATTTTATGATGGTATGATGGGCTAATTGGCTAGTTTTCAATAATGGCTTAAATAATGGTTGCCTCTATGTATCAGATTTTTTTTTAAAGTATTTGGACACCTAAGGATGTAAGTATGTATCTTATGATATGTTCAATGCCCTCGGGCACTCCTCTTGAATCAATGGAAATTAGGGTTTGGGGAGGCTCCTTTATGCATCTTTAGGCACCTAAATATCTTTAAAAACCAGGGCCTAGCTCCTTTTTGTAAATGGGACTTAGTCCCCTAGGGTATGTCTACACATTAAAGTTAATTTGAAATAACAGCCTCATTGAGGTTTGGGGGGAGGTCTCCAATGTTCATGATCTCCTCACTAGACGGAGGAACGCAGCTGTCTACAGCCGCATAGCTGCCACTAAAGGCCACATGCGAACCCAAGAACAGGTGTGCATGAAAATTAAAGAAATGCGGCAGGGATATGCCAGGTCCACATGGGGCAGCTCCCCAACAGAGGCACACACCTGCCCCTATTTTGAGGCCCTGGACCGCATCCTGGGAGGCGGGACGGTCTGTGCCTCCCCGGGGGGCAGTGAGCCGGGACCGGAGGACCCTGACCAGGGTGTGGAGGAGAAGCTATCATGGAGGGTGCCATGCCGGCTGGACCCCCGAGCTGTCCCAGCAGTGGAGTCACCAGGTCATCCGGGGAGGCCACACCGTGTCCCCTTCCCAGGGGGGGGGGTTTAGGGAGGGAGACTAGGGACTGCACACATGGGCCTTGCTACCACAGATCACGCAGCAACCTGTGCATGTGTGAGCACGTGCCGTGCCACCCCGGACAGATGGATCCAGCTGCGTGCCACACAGGGGCCGTGGCCCAATAGCCACATGTGTGTGTGAAGAGATCTGACATGCTCCTGACCCCAGGGCAGGATACAGCAGGACACCCTCCCTTCACAAGCCCCCTCTACGTAGAGGCATGGGACCATCTCCCCCCCACCTCGGCCGCACTATAAACAGCACAGGGCATGGGTGCGGTCTCAGGGCAGCACCCACTCCTGGGGATAGCTGGACATTCCGACCATGGCCTCTGTGAAAGCAGATCAGCTCTGACGATGCAGGGCGTGGTCATCGTCACCTTGCAGAGGGAGGCTGGGCTTCACCCACTCTGGGTATGTCTACACTACAATGTTAATTCGAACTAACTTAGTTCAAATTAGTTAATTCGAACTAAGCTAATTCGAACTAACGGATCCAGACTAAAAAACTAGTTCGAATTAGCGTTTTGCTAATTCGAACTAGCATGTCCACATTAAGTGGACCCTGAACCGGGCTTAAGGATGGCTGGAAGCAGTGCCGGCAGGGCATCAGAGGAGGACTTAGAGCGTGGAGATGCTGTCTCAGGCTAGCCGAGGGCTGTGCTTAAAAGGACCCGACCCCCACCCCGGACAGAAAGTTCTCAGGGGTGCCCCGCTTGCAAAGCAGTCCTGGCTTGGATTGCCCGGACTACCCACACTGGGCACATCACACCACTCGGCCATCAGCCCGGCTGCACTTGCCGCAGGCTGCCATCTGGGCAGAGGGGGTAATTGGGGGGCTGCAGGAGAGCTTCCACCCCCAGAAGCCTGCAGAGCCAGCCCAGTCCTCCCCATCGGGGGCTCGTACCCCATTCCTCCCTCACCTCCTTCCACTTACCCTTCTCTAGCCCCTCTTCTTGATGTACAAAATAAAGATAACGTGTCTTCCAAAATGGAATCTGTCTTTATTGAACAAAACTGGGGGAGACTGGGAAAAGGAGGTGGGAGAGGGGAAGAGAGAGGGTGGGAGACGGGAGGGCAACTACAATGATGAGGGGTTGGGAACAGGTCCCATATGAAGAGAGGCTAAAGAGACTGGGACTTTTCAGATTAGAAAAGAGGAGACAGAGGGGGGACAGGATAGAGGTCTCTAAAAGCAGGAGTTGGGTGGAGAGGGTGCATACAGAAAAGTTCTTCATTAGTTCCCATAAAGAAGGACTAGAGGACACCAAAGGAAAGGAATGGGTAGCAGGCTTCAAACTAGTAACAGAAAGTTGTTTTTCACAAAGCAAAGAGTCAACCTGTGGAACTCCTTGCTGCAGGAGGTTGTGAAGGCTAGAACTAGAACAGAGTTTAAAGGGAAGTGAGATCAAGTCATGGAGGTTGGGTCCATGGAGTGGTATTAGCCAGGGGGTAGGAGTGGTGTCCCTGCCCAAGGTTTGTGGAAGGCTGGAGAGGGATGGCACGAGACACATGGCTTGGTCACTGTCTTCGGTCCATCCCCTCCTTGGTCCCTAGGGTTGGCCGCTGTCGGCAGACAGGCTACTGGGCTAGATGGACCTTTGGTGTGACCCAGGACGGCCATTGTAAACTCAGGGCTCAGGGTCGGGGGACTCAGTGGACCCCCTTGATTCTCTTGCACACCTGCTCCTGGGTGGCCAGGCTGGCAGCTCTCCTGCCGTAGACGGCCACTTTCCTGTGCCTAGTGTGGAGATCGTGGACAAGGTCCACGATGTCCGCACTAGCCCAGGCGGGTGCCCGCCTCTTGCAGTCCCGGGCAAGTGCCCAGCAGCCGCCAGCCTGGTCCCGGGAAGAGGGGGAGGGCTGCGGAGCATTGAGTGGGTGGCTCGAGCCGTGCCAGGTGCAGGGTCTCTGCTGTCTGGGTGCTGGCAGGCTTGCACCTGGCATGGGCACCGTAGCCAGCCCGTGGCCCTTTAAGGGCTCCGGGGCCGGGAGGGGGGCAGTAGAGTTTCCCTGATGTTGGCCAGAGTGGCCACCAGGGAAAGCTGGGGAGGGCTAGCCTCCCACTAGTTCGAATTAAGGGGCTACATACCCCTTAATTCGAACTAGTAAATTTGAACTAGGCTTAATCCTCGTGGAATGAGGTTTACCTAGTTCGAACTAAGCGCTCCGTTAGTTTGAATTAAATTCGAACTAGCGGAGCGCTAGTGTAGCGCCTATTAAAGTTAGTTCGAACTAACGTCCGTTAGTTCAAACTAACTCTGTAGTGTAGACATACCCTGTGTCTCCAAGGAGAACTGACCACTTCTCTTCTTTATCAACAGCCGTACCAGCTGTACGTGCAGAGCACACCACCCCACCTGGGACACGCTTCCACACGCAAGGGCTCCACAGGAGGACCAGACAAACACTGCAGGGGTACCGAGAGCAGTACCTGGGGGCCCTGCGAGCCCTGCACTGCACCCTTGACCGCTGGGTGGAACTAGATTTGGAGCTCCAGCAGGAGCAGCTTTCCCAGGGTTGTGCCATCTGTGCCCATCTGCAGACTCTGGTTCTGAGTGTGCTGCCTCCTGCTGCTCCAGCGCCTGCTTCCTCCCCAGTTCCCGCTCCTCCTCCCATTCCTTCTCCCCCTCCTGCCTCTGCCTCCTCAGCCTACACACCCTCCGTCTCAACCTCTGCACCCTCCTCTCCATGCCCCCGGGGATGCTGAGGCCCCCGCACTCACCATGCTGGGAGACAGTTGGCCCGGTGAGACCCCCCCACCCCTGAGCCCTGAGCTTCCCTTCCCCTTTCTTCCCTTTGCTTCCCCCTTCCAGCTCCCTCCTCCCAGTTTCCCCCTCCCCTCTCTCACCCGCTTTCCTCTCTTCTCCTCTCCTCTCCTGCCTCCTTTCCCCAGTCTCCCTGGAGTTTCATACACCCTCCCCAGTTTTGTTAAATAAACAAAGTTTATATTTTTGAAAATAGGTGTATTTTATTTGACATCAGGAAGGGGGGCTAAGGAGGGGTAAGTGGAAGGATGTGAGGGAGGAATAAGGCACAAGGCTCCAGTGGAGCATGCCAGGGAGACTTCAGATCTGTTCTGTGTTGAAGCTCTCCTGCAGGGCCTCCTGGATATGGATAGCTCCCCGATGGGCCTCCTGGCTGGCAGCCATGCGGGGCTGCACATACAGGCCAGCCACGTGGTCGGCCTCTACCATCCATGCTGTCAGGAAAGCCTTTCCCATTCCGCTCACACATATTGTGCAGCACATAGCACGCCACCGCCATGTGCGGAATATTCCTCTTAGAGAGGTCGAGGCAGGTGAGGAGGCATTAAAATCGGGCCTTCAGCTGGCCGAAGGCACCCTCCACCACAATGCAGGCACTAAAGGCCTGGCATTAAAGGCCTGCCGGGAGGGGTTAAGGTATCCCGTGTAGGGCTTCATGAGCCAGGGTTGTAGCGGGTAGACCGCATTCCCACCAGGCACACAGACATGTCCATGTCCCTGACCCTGAAGTGGCGGTCGGAGAAGAAGGTCCCGGAGTGCAGCCCTGGTACACGGAGGAGTTGCGGTACACCCGCGCATCGTGTGCTTTGCCCGACCAGCCCACGTTGATGTCCAGGAAGCGGCCCCGGTGATCAGACATGGCCTTCAGGATGACCAAGAAGTACCCCTTCTGGTTAATGTAGATGGAGGCCTGATGTTCCAGGGCATGGATGGGGATGTGCGTCCTGTCGATTGCCCCCCCCCCCACAGTTGGGGAAGCCCAGGGTGCCATACCCCTCGATGATCGCGTCCACATCGGTGAGGCGGACGACTCTGCAGAGCAGCACTCTCTTGATGGCTTTGACCACCTGCAGAGGGACACAGAAACCACCAAGAGTCCCTGGGGTGTCAGTGTGGTTGTGAGAATGCTCCTTCCCCACCACTGCTCAACGCCCCAGGTCCCCAGGAGTAACCTGCCTCCCCTTAACAATCCTGGCCACCGCAGGCAGTCCGAAGTGCAGCTGGGACAGAAAAAACCCTCCCATGGAGGGGACTTGCACCCCCTCTCCCCCTTTTCCCTAGGGCAGCCCATCCACTCCTTGCCCCGCCCCCTCCTCCCCCCCAGCACAGAGTCTGCCATACCTGGATGAGCACTGCTTTGATGGTGGATTTCCCCATGTCAAACTGGTTGCCAACGGATCGGTAGCTATCCGGCGTGGGTCCACTGTTGGTCTCCCCAGTGCTCCACGACGATGTGGTCCCACCAGTCGCTGCTGGTGTCCAGACGTCAGATGCAGTGGGGCACGCTGGCATCCGTGCGCTGCTTTTCCATCAACTCCAGGAGGGTCCGGAACAGGACCTGGGGGTTGGGCTGCCACAGAAGCTGCCAGGCTTGCAGCAAGACATCCAAAATGAGCACCAGAGTGCCAAGAGGCAGCTCTGTCTCCATGGTGCTGAGTGCTGTGGTGTCCCGAGTCAGGGCAACCAAAGCAATCAGAGAAAAAATGCTTTGCTGTCCCTTAGCGAGGTAGGCAAGAAAGCAGGAAAACCTGAGAACCGGCTGTCCAGGGGGATCTCTTTAAGCACAAGCCTCAAACAGCCTCAGGCAGCAGCCACACAAAGCAACTACTGACCTGATGCCCTGACGGAACCGGTTTCAGCTGGCCTTAAATGCGATTCAGCACCCAATCAGTATGGACACGCTATTTCAATTTAGCAAAAAGCTATTTTGAATTGCATTTTGTGTATAGATGAGTTATTTTGAAAGAACTTATTTCAAATTAACTATTTCGAAATAAGATATTTCGAAATAATGCTGTAGTGTAGACATACCCTTAGCCACATAAGCACTTTAGAGTAATTTTTTTCAAAGTGAATACAAGTTAGTCTGGGTTACACCTGTACTTAAATCTCTAAATTTGGAAATTTTGTAATTTTGTTTAAAGAGTGGTTCTAATACCAAAAAGGATAATGTAATCACTTTTTTCTTGCTGAACAATTCTATATCCTGTGGAGATTCCATTGTATTCAATATAGGTTCGTATAACATCTTCATCACCAGAATATCTGACCCCTTTCAGTAGTGGATAAAGCTATGTGACTCATATATGTCATGTGCTTATTCACTCATGCTCTCCCTGTAGGGAACAGCACATGCAGTTTTGGAAGTTTGGATGGGAGCTGGGGCTCTGTGGGATGGCTACAGCCTTCAGCTACTATGCCCCAGACTTCAGCCAGTCTCAAGATGGCAGTGCTCTGGTGAAGCCCTGGGCCTGCTGCTGACCTCTCGCCTGCAGCTGCTCTGGGGGGGCCTTGCTTGGGGAAGCGCCCCCCCCATCTTGCAGTCTGTTGGGGGGGCAGCACTCCACAGGCTGGCCCTGGCCTCCAGGTGCCTCCCTCCTCACCTCCCCTGCAGCTGGTCTGTCAGGTATGGCACTCGGGAGGCTACCCCCAGCATTCAGTGGCCCCTCTCCATTCTGCAGCCTCTCTGGGGAGCATGCTCCAAGGTCTGGCTAGGCTACATGGGCTGCCCCATGGCCTCCAGAGCCCCCCATGGTCTGCAGGATTTCTGGGGGTGGGTAGGCTCTGAGGATTCAATCCCCACCAGAAGCCCCCAAAGGCCTGCAAGCTGTCTGGGGGGGGGCAGGCTCTGGGGGGTTGTCCTCCCCTCCAACAGCCCCCCGTGGCCTGCACTCAGTCTCTGGGCAACCAGTCTTTAGGAGCTGCCCCTTCCGCCAGCGCTCCCCCACTCTGCAGCCTGCAGACTGTCTGGAGTGGCAGGGGTGAGGCTCCATGGGCTGATTCTGGCCTGCAATGCTCCTTCCTATGGCCTGCAGGCTATCTGGGGAGCCAAAGGTCTGAAAGCCACCCAGAGTGTGGTGCGCAGTACTCCGGCGGTGATTTAAAGTGTCTGGGGCTCTAGCTGCCACTGTTCCTATGGTAGGATTGATGGGCCCCAGGGCAACTGCCCCCTTTGGCACCCCCCCCCCCCCCAGGTGATGTATGTGTGTGTTACACAAGACGTACGCAAAAAATATGCTTTACATTTATAGTGGAAAGTGGATTCCAATTTCTGAATCGTATCTGCTGATTTTAGTGCCATACATAAATTTAACTATTTTTTACTCCCATTAAACCTGCAGACCCAACATGGCTGAGAAACAGTGAGATGGATAATATTTAATCTTGTGCATCAACAATACTTGTGTGCTAAATTTCACACAGCTACACATGTATATAACTGGTTGCACAAACATCTTTGTGGGAATAGAATGCAGAATCTTTACTACTGATGATGATGCCTAAGGAATAATAAAACCAGCTTGACTCTCAGATCACAGGATAAGTTTACAAGCATGGTAAAGCATAGTATCTTTTTTGCTTGAACAGTAAGAATATTTGATGTGTAAATTATTGAGAAACAACCATTATACAACCTCATGATGAGTGTCTACAGTCTCTTTTTAAGAGTGAAGCAGCACTTGAATCACAGAGAAACTAAACATACAAAAGCAGGTAAATGATTTCCAAAATAAATCAAAGTGTTTGCCTGCTCTACAGAATCTGTTAGCATGGTTCCAATGAACAGGAAAAAGGCAAAGTAATAAAATGAAGATATGGCTTCTGTTAAACAAGCAACACAGAATATTGTTAATTTCAAAACATAGACAAAATCACTATGTTTTACAAATGAAAAAACCACACAGAAATGAAAAATATTATTTTAATTTTGACTTCCTGATAGCATGGAAACAACAGAAAGTAAATTATGTTATAAAATATTACCTGATATTTTTTCCATCTGACTTATCAGCTCTAAGAGAGAAAACTTCCAGAAGTGTTATTGTATTGTGTAAGTTTTGAGCCAGGATGACTATTCTTAATGAGAAGGAGACACACAGGCAATAGTGTACTCGAGCTTGATGATATTGTAATTTGTTCCTCTTCTCAGAGTTCCTTAAGGCAACATGTAATTTAGTAACATATATTTACTTGGTGAACTTTGGGTGCAGGTCAAGAGTCAAATATATTCTTAATCTACCTTGATCTCTTTTTAAAGATATCGAATGGAGAAGAAAATTGACATATACAACCTCTAGTCCTGTCTTTTCTGCAGTCTTGAAGGGCCCATTTTGATACCACCAATCAGTTTAATCTTCAAGAATCAATATGCCTTTGTTTGGGAGGCTTTTGATGGAAAAATGTAATAGCAATTCAGACCTGCAGTATTTTAAGGAAATAATGTTTATGCAATGTAGACAGAAGGCTATCACAAGGGTAGCTTAGCATATAGAGATGGGATGCTGAGTGGGAGGTGAGGCAGTTAGGATACCACCCTGGTCTTCAGTAGAGCTAGGTTCTATTCCTTGCTCTGCTACAGATTTCTTGCATGACTTTGGGCAAGGCATTTAGCACTTGAACCCAAGGGGATTTAGATGCTGAAAATATCCCCCAAATTACTAAAATTCTGTTTCTGTGCACCCCCACCAGCTAAGTCTTTGGACTTAATGCCAAAACTCTAGCATGATACAAAAAAATAAACATTTTCCCACCTAACTCTTAGACCCAAGCCAGTACATGCATTCAGAGTCCCCCTTCATTCACTGGAGTAGGGAGATTAGTATATGGGGCCACATATCCACTTGCTATGCTGGAGGTTGATCTTCTGCCATTCAATTTAGTGGGTCTAGTTAAGACTCACTAAATCAAACACTGAGGGTGGCTCCAGTCACTGCCAGTACTTCTTGATTTGCGAGAAGTAAGGGAAGCCGATGAGAGCATTTGCTCCCATTGGCCTTCCTCTGTGAAGATGGTGTCAAACTTGAACAAAGGTATGCTGATTCCAGCTATGTAAAATACGTATTTTATGTAGCTAGTGTTTCATACTTTAACCCAATTTTCTAGTATAGACCTGGCCTGAGACTTCCATCTCCCAGCTTACTTCTCTAACCACTGGACTACAGAGAAAGTCTTGCACTATCTGGCTAAATGAATACTTAAATATTTTACGTAAAGTAAAATTGTTTCAATGAGAGAAAGGTCCCCCCACTAACTAATGTATGGCCCTGTGACTAGGGCATTCATCTGGGAGATGGGAGACTGGAGGTCATGGATTCCAAGGCCTGGAAAAGATGGTTGTGGTCATTTAGCCTGACCTGTTATATAACACAAACCATAGAATTTTCTCAAAATAATTTCTAGAGATATTTTAAAAAGACATGGAGAATGTACCACCACCCTTGGTAAATTGTTCTAATGGTTAATTACAGCCACTGTTAAAAATACATGCCTTGTGAATTCCATTGTGTGCATAAGTTAAGAGTTTCAATGCTGAACCTCTTTGCTGGTCTAGACTTAAGGCTCTCTATGCCTCAGTTCCCATGTGTAAAACACTTCTCTACCTAGGCCTGCTGACAGGGGTAGTGGGTGTGGCAACTGCACAGGGTCCCAGTGATTCAAAAGAGCCTAGAGCTCCTGGAGGCCATGGCCACCGCCACTACTGTAGCAGCAGCTGCAACCCTCCAGGTGGTGCTGAAGGCTAGTCGGCAGCTCTGCCCCTGCTGCCTGAGATCCCGCCTGGTCTGGGAGTGCACGGCTGTCCTCCCCAGCTAACCCAGTTGCATGGTATTTCTGTCAGCCCCCTTTGTCTCCATTTAATAGAGAAGTTGAGAGGGGGATGTGTTACAGATAGTGAGGTGCTTAGCTACTATACTGATAATAACCTAAATACTAGTACTATGTGCTGAAGTTGGGGAGGGGGAATTTTACCCCTTAAAGATTTTACCCAATTCAAAAGACTTGCTGTCCTCGGGAACAAACTGACTCAGGCATATTTTGAACAGCACTTTTAGATACATATTTGTTAATAGTTATGAAAATTTTCAGAAATGATGTTGATTGGGCTATTTAAAAAAAATTCTAACAATAAAAATTCACATCAGCAATCAGCCTTTCGTAGTGACTTTTTAATTTTTGTCTTATAAAAGCAAATGACTAGTATATTCTGGCATTTATTTATAGAGGAGAAAACTAGTGTTATTTTCTTATAAAATAAGTGAATCTCTCTCACACACACATGTCTATATCCTTGTCTGCATCAAAGCTGTTCTTGCTGCAATTTAAGGGGAAGGTGGAGGCAAAGGTAACTTGAAACCACCTTCAGGGATCATCAGCAAAAGGGATCACCTTAGCCATACTTCTCCTTTGTTACAACCCCTACATTGGTCATTTGGCACCAGAGGATTTGATTCTACAAACAGTATCCTCCAGTGCAATTTAAGATGGGTTTAAAGCTGTTCTGCACTGCCAGAGTAGTATGAAGCTGCTTTATAAGAATTTAAGATGCAACCTCTTACCCTTGGATCCTTCCATAATTTCTCCTGCAGGGAACGTATTTCCCTCTTCTCTATATATTTTGCATTGTTATTTGCTAACTTTATTCTGACATATTCTTGACCTGGGTCTTGAGCTTCCCTCACCCTAGGCATTTCATCTGTAAATTAATAAAGGCATGTTAGGAAGCAAGGCAGTACTCAACATGAGTAGGGTTGGCAGCACTGGGCCCTGAGTTTCTGCATTTCTTGTGTACCCAAATCAGAGGGAATTTTTTGCATTCTTTGTGCTCCCAAATCACTCACCCATATCATTGGGAATTTTGCAATGAGAGTGAAAGTAGGATTGCCAGATGGTTGAAACAAAAATACCATACACCGCCCCCCAAAAGAACACCGGGAAAAAATTCCATTGAAGAAAAAAAGGGGGAGAGGAGACCAAAATATTCAGAAAAAAAAAAAAAAGACTCCAAGACTTATTAAGAAAAAAAATTAAAATTAAAATAAAACAGCTTTAAAACAGCATGTCCCCTTTAAGAGTGAGTGCAGGGATAGGAACAGGGGCTGCCCTTGGTCGGCAGCCATTTTGTACCAGCAGCCTTGCGGAACCAGGTAAGCATGGGGGCTGGGGACAGGGGTTGGGGGTGTTGGGAGCCAGAGGAAGGCTCAGGGTGGGAGGCTGGGAATTAACTGTTTGTAGGGTTGCCAAGTGCCCAGCATTTTCGCTTCCTGCCTGGGGAAAAAAAATCAGAAAATACTGGACATTTTAGGAGTCCGGTATTCTGTGAATTTTTTTACTGGACAGGAGGTGAAAATACTGGACTGTCCAGGTGAATACTGGACACCTGGCAACCCTAAGTGAAAGTCATCCCATTGCAAAAGGTCCAGCCCACACTGCTTAAATGCCACATAAACTCTGATCTCAGTTGGTTGGTACTCATGCTAGGCTTCTGCTTTGGGAGAATTTCTGGTAGAATAAATTTATTTAATTCTGTAGGAAACTAGAAAATGTAATTGAAAGAAAAAGATAATTGTTTCTTCTTTTTTCATAAATCCAAATTTCCATCATTTATTGCAGTGGTTTTCAAACTACAGGTCGCAACCCAGTACTGGGTGGTAGAATGTCAGGCAGTGGGTCTTGTTGCTGCAGGTGATCAGGTGACCAGTGGGGGTGCTAAAGCAAGCTATCTGCATATCCTGAGACTGTGCTGCATGCGAGAAGTGGCCGGCAACAGGACTGGCTGCTAGGTGAGGGAAAGGGGAGGGAAGAACGCACAGGGCTCTGTGAACTGCCCCTGCTCTGAGCACTAGCTCTGCACTCCCATTGGCTGGGGACCTGCTGCTGGCAGCTTCTGCGGTACAACATGACCTGCGGTGCCAGGAGAGGCAGGAAGCCCCCCCACTGCACCACTGACTGGGAGCCACTCAAGGTAAACCCCTCCTACCCCAACCCTGTCCCCCCAAAGCTGGAGCGCCCTCCAATACCACAAAGTACTCATCCTCAGCTCTACCATGAAGCCCACATTCTAGTTAAATTACATTGGGATATGGGCATCAACCATTTTCTTCATCTGGATCAGGAGAAAAAAAGTTTGAAAACTACTCATTTATTGGAGGAGATGCTTCAGTGTGTTCATCTGATTTTTGTTTGTTCACTTTTAACCTTGTAACTGTTAAGATGAGTAGGCTATTTTTATCAAAGTTTATATTCCATGATGGGTTTATTTCCTTTGTTTTCCCAATGCTTTGCCTGTCTTCATGCAGTTGTTTGCCTTATTCAAACCTCCCTCTCATTTCAACCCAAAGATTTGCTGAACATTGAACTTTTGGGGCCAGTTCCTCACCCGATGTAAATCAACACAAAGATATTGATTTCACCAGTTTATACCAGAGATCTGTCCATCAGGGGGTTAAACATACAAAACAAAATAAATGAACATAGTAGATTTGCCTTATCAGGCAAATAAATACTCCATGTTGTGATTTATCTTGAGTGGCAAATATGACATTTTCCTTCAAATGAGAGGGTTAAAAATGACCTAATACAGTGCAGCAAAATACTGAAAGTAATCAGTAAGACTGTTATTATTTCCCAAGATGGATGCAATCTGCTGTTTTTTAGCTTCCCTTCCAATATCCTGAAAAATAATGATGCGATTTAGGACCATAAAACTTGCAGCTCAATTGTGGCAATTTATGTTACTGTAAACCTGATATACGCCTGAGTTCCCCCAATTTTTTTGATGCATATTATAAAGGATTTTTTTATCTCAAAAGCCAGTGCAATTTCCACAATTTTATTTCCAAATTTTTTAAGTGAAAAACCTTTATCTCACAGAAAGATGTTGAGATTTACCTCCATCACAACCTGCTTTTTCATAACTTGAATATACATATACATGAATGAATGAAACAGAAATATTTTTTCAATGCATAGATTTCTTCCCGTGTGACACAACTGAAAGGAAAATCGTAAGAAGGTATAATACATGCATCAGTGTGTTTCAGTTCCCAAATGGGAATGGCAAGCAACCTCTTGCTCTAACCTTTCCTCCTTCTTCACTGAATGTAATGTTTTCAGATTCTGTTAGGAGTGTGTCTAATTCATTTTTTCCAGCTTAGTAAGACTTGCCCCAAGTCATTTCCTATTTGCTGTCTTACTGTGAGTAGAGCCACATTCTATGTGAGAAGTCAGTTTGGTTCTGGTGATTATCTCTGCTGAATGAGCATGCTCAGACCTGGTCCTGTCATCAATGGATTGAAATGATATCTACTCATGCTGGGAATATAGCTTAACAGCATGTTAATAAACACACAGGGAATGTGTCATACAAACAAAGGCACACAGCCCTGAGGCTACAAAACACAGATTCAAAGACAGTAATAAACTTTTAACAAGATATACAACGATATAAGTTAAAGAATAGCTTTGTTATGTTTGCAGTAAGAAGAGTTAGAACCAAGACATACTATCATTTTCCCTTGTACTTGCTTTGATGAGCACTACAGTAAGAATTAGGAGTCAGATGGATTAAATGGAACAAAGTCCATTCTCATTTCTTGGAGAAACAGTTTACAACACAAGGCATATTTCCTACCATGCTATTAATTACATTCCAATAAATTCTTTAAAATGTGGGTGATTTAATGCAAACCTTCACTGTTTACCTATAAGAGATTGTCCATTTATACATTTGCTACTGCAGCTAATGCTAAAATTGCTCAACTACAGTACTTCAAAACAGATTGTACACATACATTTGTTCTAACATGCACTCGTATGCAGTATCAACATCCTATTACACCCAGAAATAAAATAAAAGTAGAAGCAGGCACTAAACTGAAAAAAAGGATAAAATTCTATACTTCCACCTACGTAACACAGTTACACGTTCTCCCTCCCCCCAATGATACATTGCTAGACACTCATTTTAATACAACAGTGCAAGAGAAAGATAATTTTAAAGGCACTACATATAAAAAAAAATCTGATGCTGCAAAGATAGGAAACATTCACTAACTAATTTGTTCTGAAACCAGGAAAAGAAAGCACTATAAGATGCAGCATTTACACACAACATGCACACACACACATTTTTGTTTTCATTAATAATACTAATCCAGAGGGAGGAAAAATAAAACTACATTTTACAGATATATTTAGTTCTGAAAAGCAATCAAGATCTATCATAGCCTCTTGGTTCTGAAGTTTAACATAAGCTCATGTAAGTGAAGAAGCAATTGTTACTGCTCTTTAAAAAAAAATGGAATTTAGAACAAAATAATCCATGGCTTTGAGACTAACAGTGGTTTTAGAAACCAGCTCGCTCTCCTAATAGCAAATAATAGACTCGAGAGCTTAATGGCAATTAAAGATTAACTATCTTGTATTTTTCAGTTTAGAAATGTGTCACTAACCAGCCACTCAAATTATATCAAATATAATACAAGCAAATAAAAAGTCAACATCACCACATGCATTAAGACTCTGATTCGAGGCACAGTAAAGTTAATGGGAATCTTTCCACTGACTTCTATGGGCTTTGGACCCAGCCCTGAAGACACTGATGTACAGCAGTGGTAGGAAGAGTGATGGGCTTCCTGTAGAGAAACTCTGTTGCAGGCAGCTATAGGGTTGTTTTACGGTAAGTTGTTTTAAAGCCAGCATACCTTACTCCACGCAGTGATACAGACACCTCTGCATCACCTGAGCAGGAAGACTTGTTCTTAGCTACAAAGCAGGGCAAAATGGTCTGGTCTTGTACCAAGAGTTAGTTGTCCTTATCCTGGCCTCCTTCTTCCCTGTTCACTACCACCCAGCAGTTGATGTGCACAATGCAGCAGATCCTTAAATGGTGCAAATTAACATCAGGTCAGGATCCTGCTCTAGTGTAGGAGGTGCCAAACAGGATAGTCACTCCAGCCCAGAAGCTGGAGTAATAGGTGCTGTGCAGTTCTAAGGTCACTCAGGAAAACACCCACCACCACCACCATCACCAATGGAAATAGCTGAATATTGCAGCAACAGGATCTGATTCACCAACAGCCATGTATTATGGGAAGGGATGTGTTCCCTAAAACAGTCATACAAAAGACCAATCTGGATATATGTGCACAGTGTGTGTGTGTGTGTGTGTGTGTGTGTGTTGCCTCCAGGGCACAGTAACAAGGAGAAAATTGTAATATGTGCTGGGACTTGTGGGAACACAAAACCAATTGGTTTTACCCTGGATATTCCAAAGTGTTTTGCTTGGATGATGAGGTTAACCAGCGGTGCCAATTTACACACCATTTTGCACATAGGAATCCTGCCTGAGGTGGCACATTCAAACCTACTTAGCTCCACCCCTATGTTTCCTACGGGGTACTTCACAGCTCTGCCAGCAGTGTCATTATGCAGGAAACGACTTGCCACAGCTGAAAAGCAGGTCTGTGATAATTCCTCTCGCTTCATTGACACGCTGCAGCTTGCAGCAGAGAGCCATAACCACTATTGCAGAGTACTGCACTGCAAAAGGTCAGGCATATTGTATTGCTGAGGTATATATAATTCAGTGTTTGGAGATGTCCCAATAATGTGATGCAGAAAGCAGGAATGGGGCATAAGGCTGATGCGAGGGCAAAGATGGAGATTGTGTGAGCTTCTCCTAGGAGCTCATAACTTCCAGCCCAGGAATGATAAGTGAAAAGATGATTGTAACCTTCCTTTGCTCCCTCCTGATTCCAGATTGCTCCAGTAGGAAGTTTGGCCCTTGGGATAATTTGGGCAGCTGGGTAGTGTGGTGGCTGCTCTACAGGCAGCTGCACCACTGGACATGTCTTCAGTATTATTTTGACAGGCCCACTCCCTCCAGTCACTATGCTAGGGTTTGCACTGAGAAAGGAGACCTCATAAGCACTGTAGGGAGAGTTCTTCTATAGCTGGCTCCCTTTATAAGGTCCTGCTGCTGTGTTATACAGGAGGCACAGAGGTACTATCTCTAAGTCTATAAAAGCGTTTTATAGCCTCAGGCACACAAGACTGTGCCCGTTACATATGCCTGGCCCATATTTTCACTGTGTGACATGTGTAGCGAGCACTAGGATAACTCTTTCTCAACAATCTTTCAGGCTATCCTCTGACACAGCTGCCAAGTTCTGTGTCGCTCCTCGACTGACATTTTTCAAGGATGCTGGAAAGTGAAATGAACAAGCTTTTGATTCATTCTGTCTCCACTTCAGATAGTATTATATTAATGATAATGCATGACACATCTATAATACGTTCCATCCAAGGTGCCCTGCGAGAGAGGGGCAAGCAACTCTCGGCAGAGTAAGGATGGAGAAAGTGAGGCACAGAAAGGATGACTATGACAGGTATACAAGCCACTTCTCATTGCCAGGAAGCTGAGGGTTGAAAACTGAGGCCACATACTTACGAGTCCTTACCTTAAAATTGGATTAAGTTGCTTAAGGTAGATACTCACATCTGAAAGTGTCAGCTGTTTTAGTGCAGTGCCAGGTAAGAAAATTACCAAGGACAAGGTCTGTATTTAAAAGCTAGAATAATTCACAGGGCATGAAAGAGGAATCCATAAATGCAGCCCCAAATACTATTTGAACATAGGCAATGCAGCTCTGCAAACAACTTCTCCACAGTCCTTTGCCTTGCCTCAATGCAAATCCCCACACTGAGTTGAACATTAGTCAAAAAGCAAAGCAGGCTGCAAGTTCTGCTGCACTTCCAACAGCACAGATCAGCCAATGTTTTCAGTTAAATCATTACTTATTTACTTTTATTCCCAAAGCAGCATCTGGTCCTTAATCTCCAGAGCAGAGGGAACCATTTGCACAGATCGTAGTCACTGCATGCCAAGGAGACGTTTCCAGAGCTTCGTGAGCTGACCATATGCTACATCTTTTCCCAGCTGGAGTAAAGCCATGCAGCTACCACTTAGTTCTTAGCCAGTTTGGATAAAAAAAAAACCATGAAAGATTAAAGGAAAATCACTGTGTGGTCTGTGTCAGCATTGGGAGGAAGGGAGGAATCAACACGTGTAATGAGTGAGAGTCAGGGAGGATTACACTATCAAGATAGCTTTCCCAATTATCACCTCTAATACCATTAACTCACAAACATCCCACTCTCCCCACCTCTAATATCGTCAATTCACAGACACTTACCTTCCTTCCTCCCCTCCCCCCCCGCATCCCCCTCTTGTTCTGAAATGTGATTTGTCCTTTTCATATGTGTTCATTTTTTTTTAATTGTATCCTTTGGTATATATGGTTGTGACTATTTTCTTCCACTATTTGATCTGAGGAAGTGGGTCTGGCCCACAAAAGCTCATCATCTAATAAACCATCTTGTTAGTCTTTAAAGTGCTACATTGTCCTGCATTTTGCTTCAAGAAATAAGGGATGCTTGTTAGGGTTTCCTCAGAACTCATACGCACCTTGAATAAGGTTGGTGTTGTCGTTCTACAGCGCTTACACTGAATGGGGATACACCAACCCAGTTCTTTCCAAAGAATGGAGGTTTGATTGCTTAACCTCAGATGATGTTTATAGACTACCCAGAGCAGCACCCTCTGTCCCACCATGAGGCAACCGACCCAGTGTGGAGGGTATGGCCTGGGCAAGTGAGAGAGAAAGGGTGCAGTGTGACCCTGCTCTGGACACAGGATGGAGCAGTAGCTTCTGTCCCACAGACGTAGGCCCAGCTACTCGTCACAGGCATTAACATCCTGACAAAGAGACACCCAGACTGAATTTCTGAGAGTGGCATTATGACCAAGCACATGTCCACTCAGGCTGCAGCTTTAGTGGAGTTTGGGGATTTCTTTGGTGACAACTGAACCCATGAAAATCACCCCCAAAGTCCCCACTGCTAGCACAGAAGTAAGGTCAGCCTCAAACTCCAAAGACTCCTGCAATAAATTGGAAGAATACTAGTTTTTTGGGTGGAGAAGGATTGATTATGATGGTATGTGCAGGAGGGTGGGGGAAAGATAAAGGACTGATTTGCACTCTCCAAGTAAGCCTTCAGGGCTACGTCTAGACTGGAATGATTTTCTGCAAATGCTTTTAACGGAAAAGTTTTTCCATTAAAAGCATTTGCGGAAAAGAGCATCTTTTTGCGGAAAAGTGTCCGTGCCAATCTAGACACAGTTTTGCACAAGAAAGCCCCGATCGCCATTTTCGCCATTGGGGCTTTTTTGTACAAAACAATACCACGTTGTCTACACTGGACCTCTTGCGCAAAAGCATTGCGCAACAGGGCTTTTGCCTGAACGGGAGCAGCATAGTATTTCCGCAAGAACACTGACAATCTTACATGAGATTATCAGTGTTCTTGCAGAAATTCAAGCGGCCAGTGTAGACAGCTGCTTTTGCAGAAAAACTTGCCAGTCTAGACGCAGCCCAGGAGTTGCCCAGAGCCAGTCTCTGCAGACACTACAGAATCTGGTTTGTGAGGAGCATGTTAGCCAAACCCTGTGTCTCTCCTGTCATTTTTGCAGGTATATGAGAGTAAGGTGTGCTCTTAGGGTGTGTCTAGACTACATGCCTCCTTCGACGGAGGCATGTAGATTAGCCAGATCGGAAGAGGGAAATGAAGCCGCGATTAAAATAATCGCGGCTTCATTTAAATTTAAATGGCTGCCCCGATCTGCCGATCAGCTGTTTGTCGGCAGATCGGGGGAGTCTGGACGCGATGCCCCGACAAAGAAGCCTTTCTTCATCGACACAGGTAAGCCTCGTGAAACCAGGCTTACCTGTGTCGATGAAGAAAGGCTTCTTTGTCGGGGCATCGCGTCCAGACTCCCCCGATCTGCCGACAAACAGCTGATCGGCAGATCGGGGCAGCCATTTAAATTTAAATGAAGCCGCGATTATTTTAATCGCGGCTTCATTTCCCTCTTCCGATCTGGCTAATCTACATGCCTCCGTCGAAGGAGGCATGTAGTCTAGACACACCCTTAGAGAAGTGATATTAGAATCTTACGGATACGTCTAGATTACATCACTCTTTTGACAGAGGGACATAAATTAGACACTTTGAAATTGCAAATGAAGCTGGGATTTGAATTTCCCATGCTTCATTTGCATATTCATGTCATGGCGGTCTTTCGAAAAAGCGCTATTTCGAAAATGAAACTACAGTCTAGACGCGGTTCTTTTGAAAATAGAGATTTATAGGATCTTTCCAAAAAAAAGCTTCTATTTTCGAAAGGACTGCATCTAGACTGCAGTTTCACTTTCGAAATAGCGCTTTTTCAAAAGAGTGCAATGACGTGAATATGCAAATGAAGCATGGGAAATTCAAATCCCGGCTTCATTTGCAATTTTGAAATGTCTATTTAACATCCCTCTGTCGAAAGAAAGATGTAGTCTAGAAGTACCCCCAGAAAGCTGTTCTCCTTGTAAAGTAGCAGATAGTTAATCCAATGGCAAAGCTGTGTGACGATGGTGATAGTCCCCACTGAGCAAACAGCTTCCCAGGGCTCAAATTGTCAGCATAATTTCACTGGTGCCTCCAGAAAATGATATGTAATCCTGGCAGAGGCTGTTGAATTAGAAGTTATTAAAATGGATGGAAATTTGCAGGGGATGCAGGAGTCAGGACATGGTGCGGAGGGTGCAGGAGTCAGAGTTAAGGGGTAGGGATTTGGGGAGTGAAGGGGTGAGGGTTTAGGAGTGAGGGGGGCTCAGGGAAAAGGGTTGATCTATAGGGGGGCTGAAGGGAGAGTTCAAGGGTGAGGAGTGGTTCATGACAGAGGGCTGGGGAGTGCAGGAGTTCTTGAACAAATAGACTCTCAGAAAGACAGACAGACAGACAGATGCACATTTCTAAAATATATAGTAAATACACACACATACACAAATCCCTTTATGAAATATGTGTGCTGGAATTTCATTGCTTAAATTCCTTAGCGTAAAATGTTATAGGTGGACTCTAAACCATACAGCCTTCAATCTGACTGTCTCTACCCTCCGTTTACTTAATCATATATTTAATTTTGTGCATGAATTTTGCATGCAATTAAAGTTGCTCCTATAGCTGCTCATACTTTATATCATCACTATGATAAAAACATGCTTAATACAAGTAACATAATCCTAATTCAGGCTGGTGTTTGCAGAGCAACATGATTTAAATGAAATAAAAGGCACATCCTGCCAAGCCTGGTTTGAGAACACCACCTACCCTGTCGCCATTACAGACAGTGAGACAGAAATATATCAAAGCCACCTAGGCACTTAAAAGGGAATAGAAAATAAAAGGGATGTGTCCAAGCAGTGCTGGTGGCAGGTGTCGGAAAGTGAACATCAGCAGGATCAAATACAAGAGTTTTTCTCTGTTGCTTTTTTAAAGGAAATAAAAAAAAATCAAGACCCTTATATTTTGATTAAATACAAAAGTAAGTTAGATTAAGGGAACACTCAAGAAGAGCCTGGTCCCAATAAATGGGGATTCAGAGTTCAGATTGCTCACCTCCTAGTACACAATACAAAGGCACAGTGCTCAGCTTCACATATCTCTCCTGGTATACTCTAGTGATTCCATCCAGATTGCTGAATAAACTTCATGGGTGGGCTGGGGAAAACGGCAAATGGATTTAAAATTCTTGGGATGCATCCTTGAAAGCATCTTGCCTGGTAAATGGACTTTACTTTCACCTGGCTTGGTAAGATCTTTTACAGTGCCCCACCAAGCAAAAGCAGAGGCTGTATGCCCCAGAGATAAAGCCCACTGGAAAATAGGATGGAAGAGCTGGGGGTTTGAATCTAATCTTCCAACACAGCACCTTTATCGGTCTCCCTCTGCTTTCACAGGACTGTTTTAGCCCAACTTTGGTTAATGAAGATGATGAGGGCCCAAAAAACCTGGCTTCATGTCTCTGTTCTGTCACTTAGGCTGTGTCTAGACTACACAGTTCTATCGGAAAAAGATACGCAAATTGCGAACCACAATTTGCTTATCTTTTTCCAATTCTTTTTTCGAAAGAGGCTTTTCCAACATTTGGCCCATCTACACTGAGCCAAATGTCAGGAAAAAAGCCTTTTTTGGAACATACCTTCTTCCTTGTAAAATGAGGTTTACAGGGATGCCGAAAAAACACTTCTGCTTTTCTGAATTTTTTTCCTTGGTCACGGCAGAGTTTTTATGAGCTATCTCTGGTATCGCGGAAAAATTCTGCAGTCTAGATTGCTTCTAGATAGAGCCTTCCCTTCTAGGTGACTTTGGGGAAGTGACTTTCCTTCTGTGTGTGTTGTAGGCAGGGCTCATGGCTCCTAAAGTGTGAATGTTTGAATTTGCAATCTTAATAATGCTCTTTTCACACAGTTTTATGTGTGCAATTGCCTAGGTTTTAAAAAGTAAAGTGAAAAATACATCAATTTTATCCGGTGGCCTCACATACGTACCAACAAGCATTATCAGCACAATTGGAACTTTTAGATCAGGTCCACAGGAATAAGAGCCTCCGGAAAAGGGCACTTTTTCCGGAGGATCGGGGCCAGTCTAGACACTCTTTTCCGGCTTTTTTAAAAGCCGGAAAAAAGCGGCGGACATTTTTATTTAAATGCCGCGGGGGATATTTAAATCCCCCGCGGATTTCCCTACGACGACTAGTGAAATTTACATGCCCCTTCCGGAAAAGGGACCAGTGTAGACGTAGCCGCTCAGTATAGACATGTGAGTATTTTAGCTGCTAAAATTTAAAACATCTCTATTGAGCACATGCAAACTAATTTTTCCAAGGCTTATCACTTGGCCAAATTTGGGTGGATTTTCTCAGGAAAAAGGTATCCTGTCACTTCCTGTCAAATGTTAAGTCCCTGCTCTTCCCCCTCAAAGCACTTTAAAGGAAAAGTTGCAATAATTTTATTAACATGGCAAAACAATGTATTTTTCCTAGCCTTGTTCTTGAAAATAGCTGACTCATTCAGACACTTGGCATATAGAATTTCAGCCTAAGTTGTTAAAGTTTGGCAAAAGTTACAAGCAACTGAGAACAAGGTGAATTCATTGGAAGCATCAGGCAATCCTAAAAATAGGAGGTGCTCCCAGACTCATCTATAAAACACACTCACCAAAGGCACTGCAATGTGGGTCTTGGGATTGAATCTAAAACCTGTTCAAGTCAATGGGGAAAAAAAACTCGTGATTTAAATGGGCTTTGTATAAAGCCCTTCTGAATGCTGGTAGAGGGAAATGAAAGTGAGCATGAACTGTGAAGGATCCCTTTAAAAATAATAATGTTAGTGGCCTCATTGTGCTTTGCTTTACTGAGGTCAGCTGAGAAAATGAGCTCAGAATTTGACCCTGTGGATTTGAACATAAGGAAATTTAGAGCAAAGTCTCCCACGTAGGCTACTATAATACTTGGGTTAATGTTCCATGGACATTTGGGTGATTAAATGTATTGGCTTGATCACTGATGGATGTGAATTTGAAAAGGGCATGCACAATATTTTAAAAGTGTAGGTGCAAGTATTTATGTATAGTTCATCCATCAGGAAAAAGAAACAGCACCATATGATTTAGTTGCCCCAGCAGAACTAGATTCCATAGCTGAAACAGCAAATAAACTATTAAATATCCAGCAAATAAAATATCAAATATTGATCAGAATATTCTTGATCAAATCCAAGATTTAAAATTGCTGCAGAAAAGTATCTAAGAATTTCAAATACTTTAGCAAGCAAGAAAAAGAGGCTAAACTCATTAGATAAAGTATTAGATTCAAATTATTAATTTAGAACTATTATTAATTACACCAATTTGCCTCCCCATTTTAGTATTTTGTTTGTTGTTTTACATTGTTTATTTTATGATTTTTTAAATTGTTGTTTGTTTATTTTAGTAACTACATTTTAATTGTCTTTGGAGCACCCTGATTGCTTTGCCTGGGAGGCACTAAATAAATAAAATCATTATTACTATAATAAACACAATAGACGATAATGGTTATTTCACAGTGTATGATTAGTAGGAAACACACACACACACACACACACCGTATTTCCTGGAGGTTAGATTGGGATATGTAGGAAGGAACCAAGAGATTCCACCTCTGCCACTGATTACCTCTGAGACCCTGAACAAGTCACTTATGGTCTCTCTGTGACTCAGTTAATTCTTCTGTGAAAGGCTTATAATAACATTTATCTATATGATCACAAGGGTAACAGGAGAATTAGCTAATATTCATAAAGCATTCTAATCTCCCCAGATGAAAGATGCTATATAAATACAAAAATGAAATCCTTAATCTTTTAGATTATTAATGATATAACAGAGGCACTATTACAATCTTCCATGCCAATGGGAGTTACTGCAGGTATTGTTTGGTGGGTTTAGCATCTACAATTACATTTTCACTTCTTACACAGCAAGAGGGCTAATCTTCCCTAAATGCATGTGTATTACCATTAACAGGCAGCATGCACACACATCAGAAGGAAAACAGATTCCCAAGTTTCCATACTAAATATTATTATAGAAAAGGTTTCCTCCAGTCCATATGGAATATAGCCGTCAATGGTTTGTAACACTTTGCTTTTCAGAATACTTCCTCTCCCCACAAGATTCCTAAAAGCAAAAATTGTTGCCGTGGAGTAATGACATAAAAAAAATACTGAACACTAAACAAGGATTACAGTTCTAAGTTTCTAAATCAAAGCCACTTTCAAAGTTATAGAGACACAAAGTAAACTTTGAAAATGCCTGGTTGGGTTTTTTTGGTAGTTGTTATTGGAACTTTTGTAATTTAAAAATACCCTGACTCGATTTAAACCAAATGTATTAAATCAGTTTTCTTTTTGGCACTGAAGCTTCGTACCAATCTTTAAACAAGAGAGACTTTTTAAACAGCTCATTAGAAACTTATAAAAACTGGAAGTTATTTTAATACTAGCTGCTTAACTCTTATGGCATTAACAGGCACTACTAGCCATGAATTACGATCCTTACTCCTCCTGCTGTTACCTATAGATTGGTCCAAGGTAGTACAGTTGAGGAAGCACTCCTATATCCTCGCTGTCGGCAAACTGGTACCGGTCCCTTGTCTATGCCACCACGAGACCTTGGTACAAGGATGTACTGCCTGGAAAAGACAGTCAAATTCTAAACCATTCCTGTTACAGAGAGATTGGACCCCATTAAATGAAGTGGGCCCATCTGTCCTGTTCCAGTCTGGTCAATTATAAGAACATTAGAATACTAGGTCATAGTGGTCCATCTAGCCCACTATCCTGTCTTCTGACAGCAACCAGTCAGTGCTAAGTGCCTTAGCTCAAGTGAAGAGAATAGAGGAATTTATTGATTAATGTGTATCCATCATCCAGACCCAGATTCTGAAAGTCAGGGTTTTAGGACATTCAGAGCATGGGCTTGCATCCCTTGTCATTGATGGATCTCTCCTCCATGAATTTATCTAACTCTTTTTTTAACCTAATTGTACCTTGACCTTCAAAACAAACCCTGTTAATGTGTTCCATAGATTGATTGTATGTTGTGTGAAGTAGTACTTCCTTATATTTGTTTTAAACTGTTGCCTATTAATTTCACCATATGACCCTAGTTTTTTAGTGTTATAAGAAGAGGTAAATTATACTTTCTTATTACTTTCTCCACATAGTTGTCTGTCTTCTAAGATTAAGAATCCCAGTCTTTTAAATCTTTCCTCATATAGAAGCTGTTCCATACGCCTAATCATTTTTGTTACCCTTGTCCGTGCCTTTTCCAATGTTAATATATAATTTTTGAGATGTGATGATGAGAACATTACACAGGGTACGGCTACACTGTGTTTTATTTTTTGGAAGAGGTATGCAAATAGCATTCGCATTTGCATACCTTTTTCCATTTTTTTTCCTGAAAGAAGCTTTTCACCATTTAGCCCTGTCTAGATGGGCCCAAATGTCAGAAAAAACACCCTCTTTCGAAAGCCCCTGTAAAAACCTAGTTTTACAAGGAAGAAGGGGGCTTTCGAAAAAGGGGGGGTTCCAACATTTGGCACCGTGTAGACAGGGCCAAATGGCGGAAAGGCCTCTTCCGGGAAAAAAAATGGAAGAAAGTATGCAAAAGGGAGCACTATTTGCATACCTCTTCCGAAAAGTAAAACACAGTGTAGCTGTACCCACAGTGTTCAAGTTATGGAACTACCATGGATCTATACAGCTACAATATGATATTTTCTCTCTTATTATCTATCCTTTTCCTAATGGTTCCTAACATTCTCTTCACTTTTTTTTTGACTGATATTTAATAGTGAGCGGGTATTTTCAGTTAACTATCCATTATGACGCTCTTGAGTGGTAACTGCTGCATAAAGCCCAGATGTTATATACATAGTTGGGATTATGTTTTTCAAAGTGTATTAATTTGTGCTTATCAGCACTGAATTTCATCTGCCATTTTCTTGACTAGGATTGCCTCTGGAGACTTTTTGAAAAATTAGCCATCATTATACTCTAGTCAGAAGTTGATTTAAGCACTAGATAACATATCTCAGTTAGTAGTTCTTCAGTTTCATATCTGAGGGTATGTCTACTCTAGCCCCCTAGTTCGAACTAGGGAGGCTAATGTCGGCATTCGAAGTTGCAAATCAAGCCAGGGTTTAAATATCCCGCACTTGATTTGCATCTTCCCGGCCGGTCGCCAATTTTTGAAATTTACAAGTCTGGACTAACTGCCTGCGTCTATACATGGCAGGAACCTGGTATTTCGAATTAAAGCCCTAAATCGAACTACCTGTTATTCCTCCTGCAAGGAGGTTTAATAGGTAGTTCAATTTAGGGGCTTTAATTCGAAATACCGGGTCCCTGCCACGTGTAGACGCTGGCAGTTAGTCCAGACTTGTAAATTTCAAAAAATGGTGACTGGCCGGGAAGATGCAAATCAAGTGTGGGATATTTAAATCCCTGGCTTGATTTGCAACTTCGAATGCCGACATTAGCCTCCCTAGTTCGAACTAGGGGGCTAGAGTAGACATACCCTGAGTTCCTTCAGAACTTGTAGGTAAATACCGTCTGATACTCTTGACTTATTTTTGTTCAGTTTACAAATTTATTCCAAAATCTCTTCTCCCGATTCTTCAGTATGGGTCAATTGCTCAGACTTGTCAACAAAAGGGTGGGAGGGATTGTCCCTCACACCATCTACAATGAAGACTGATGCAAATAATTCGTCTAGTGTCTCTGTTACAGCTTTTTCTTCCCAGGGTGCTCTTTAGCACCTTTAAAAGTTTCAGAGGGGTAGCCATGTTAGTCTGTAACTGAAAAAACTTAATGAATAGAGTCTATAATTAGGAAGTCAGTGGAGGTGCTACCCAGCTGTTCTCCCTGAGCCATAGAGCCAAGGCTAGAGAAGGATGGACAGAGATGAAGGCTAAGAGTAACTGAAGGGTATCCCTGATAGCTCTCAGAGCCAGGACACAAGGGATGTTGTGCTTGCACTGGAAAGCTAAAGCTGCTCTTGATGCATTGCCTGACTTATGCTGTTAGAATTTGTTATGTGCACTAGCTTCTCTTCTGTAATAAATTAACCTCACTATATCATGATCAGTGGGAACTAGAGTCAGACGGCCCATGTTCCCTAGAGGACTGTTTTGATGTGACACCAGAAAAAAAAGGAACATAAGGAACTAGAAGCAACTCAAAAATGTGGCAGAGCAGAGCACAGGGTTTAATAATGTTCCACATGGTCAACATCACCTGCATTCAGCATCTCTGTGAATGAAACATGGGAGCAGCAATTGAGTTGTCAGTTTTCTGAAGTGCTGCAGCTAGCAGCATGAGTCAAAAACTTGGTCTAAAGACTCCCAGATCTCTGGATGTTCAATGTACAAGCATAAACCAGCAATGGGCCTGGTGGAAAGCTAAATTTGAGCTGTACACAGATCTGGCCCTGCAGAAGATGATAATGACAACAGCAGGAGAATAAAAATGTTATTTTCCCTTATTTGGGTACACATTCTGAAACTCCCCAATGCCTCAAGCTGCACAGCAATCCTATGAAAAAGGGTACCTATTGCTCACAAAAGCAGAATGAAATTGTAGAGTGATAAATGCTTTACACACAAGACCAATCAGGGGTCAAAGATCATATATTGCCTTAACATAGAATCATAGGGTTGGAAGAGATCTCAGGAGATCACTGAGTCCAACCCCCTGCTAAAAGCAGGACTAATCCCAAATAAATTATCCCAGCCAGAGATTTCTCAAGCCGGGACTTAAAAAAACTTCTGGGATGGAGATTCCACCCCCTCCTAGGTAACCCATTCCAGTGCTTCCCCACCCTCCTCTTGAAATAGTTTTTCCTAATATCCAACCTAGATCTTCCCCTCTCCAACTTGAGACCATTGCTCCTTGTTCTACCATCCGACACTGCTAAGAACAGCCTCTCGACATCCTCTTTGGAACCTCCCTTCAGGTAGTTGAAGGCTGCTATCAACTCCCCTCTCAATCTTCTCTTCTGCAGATGAAATAAGTCCAAATCCCTCAGCCTCTCCTCATACGTCATGTGCTCCCCTAATCACTTTTGTTGCCCTCTGCTGGTCTCTATCCAATGTGTTCACATGCTTTCTATAATGGGAGGGTCCAGAATTGGATGCAATACTCCAGAAGTGGCCTCATCAGAGCCAAATAAAGGCAATAATCACTTCCCTAGATCTGTTGGCAATGTTCCTAGTAAAGCAGCCCAATATGACATTAGCCTTCTTGGCTACAAGAGCAACCCTGTTGACTCATATCCAGCTTCTCATCCACTGTAATCCCCAGGTCCTTTTCTGCCAAACTGCTGCTTAGTCAGTCAGTCCCCAGCCTGTAGCCCTTACATACACTGGTTCCTTCATGCAATTTGCAGGACTTGACAGACTCCTGGATATGGTACAGTACTGGGTAGTCAGTGGCATATGGGATCAAGATCTCCCATTAGATGCTTAAACATGGGCTGCAGAGAAAGCCTCAAGAGAAAGGATAAAGACCGTAAGAGGCACATCACTCCCAGAAATGTGTGCAGTGGGACAACAGCAAAAGAGAGCAGGTGGCCACGGTTCCCTACTCACAGTGAGATGCATCTTCTATGGGAGACAGGATGAGACAGGACATCATTGCATAGAATAGAGCAAGCTGGTAGAATTTACAGAAGAAGCTCTCAGAAAGATCCAGTCATCCTGCTCAAGAGAGATATGTCACATCAGACTGTGGTCATGATCATGACTTTATCCCCGAGTCTGTGAGTAAATCAGGTTCAGGCTGTTGAGACAGGAAAGCATAAAGGGACAACCCCCATGCATGTAGCAATGTTGTTATAGAAATTCAACATGCAATTTCAGCAGCATTCTCTGCTGCATTGTGATTCTTTGGGATGAATAGGAGTCAAACACTCCCATTACAAAAAGCAGTTGCAATCTGTACAATGTAGCCTATAGGAAAATGTGAACTCACTGTAATTAACTTGGAAAATGAGTTGTACCAACTGAAGTTTGTGGTGCTGGATAAGAACCACAGACTCCTCTTAGGGAACATGAACATACAAGCCATGGATCTGATCAGGACACAGCATCAGAATTTTATGCCTGCAGGGCACAAAGCAAATTGGTGTGTCCCATGGAAAAGAAAAACAATTGTAAAATTGTATAAGAAGGCTTTCAAATAGGACAGGCATCTTGAAGGAAAGCTCTGACTGGAAACAGACACAACAGAATTTGTGTGCTTATCAGGAAGGAAAATACAGTGGCACCACATACTTCAGTGTTCAAGGATCTCAAACATCTGCAGAGGAGGGAGTATCCTAGGATCAACAGAAATCAGTACAGCCTCGGTTTGCAACATGATGATGATAAATAAGCCAACAGAAAAATTACACACCTGCATGTACCAAAACCTACTGAATCAGGATTTGAAAAGATGCTACTATGCACTGCCCACAATTGATGACATCTTGCCAGAACTCTCCAAAATCAGAATCTTTATAGTCTTTGATATAATGAAAAGATTTTAGCACAGAAGCCTGGATAATAAGTCCAGAATGCTTTGCAATACCATTTGGTTGCAACAGATGGCTGTATACTAATAGGCATAAAGCCAGCACTGGAAGTGTTCCAGAGAAGACTCACCCAAGTGCTGGATGGACTGTCTGAGATGAAAATAATCGCAGATGATAGCCTTATTGTATGAGAAGACAGTTATGATACAGAAGCTGATCAAGACTATGACAGCAAACTACAATCTTCCCTGTTGCAATGCAGGATCAAGAACTTAAAATTTAACCCAGAAAAAATGCAACTCAAACTGTGTGAAGTAACATATATTGGACATCTGCTCACAGTAGAGGGGCTGAAAGCAAATTCCAACAAGAGAATGACAGTGAGAGACATACCAGCTACATTGGATGTGAAAGGGGTATAGCATTTCATAGGAGTGATAAACTTTCTGTCCAAGTTCTGTCCACACTTGACTGCTGTAATAAAACCCATATGTCAGTTCTGAAGCTAGGATGTTGAGTGAGAATGGATGGATTCCCAAGAGCAAGCATTTGACATACTGAAACAAATGAGAATGGATGCCTAGTCCTGAAGCACTGCCAGCAGGAGAGCCACTGACATGCTACTGGGCATGCACTGGAGAAAAGACTGTTTGGTTTTTTTGAAGAAATAGACATCATTCATGCCAGCAGAACCTTGTCAGAGACTGAACAGGGACACACACAAATAGAAAAGGGACTTTCTGTCTGTGGTATTTGAAGTGGAGCAATTCCATTAGAACACCTGTGGCCACAAAATAATAGTGTAGTAAGAACACAATCCCTGATAGACAATTATGGCAGAACCTCTTCTTAATTTTCCAAAAAAAAGCTTGCAGTTCCATCTAGCAAAACCACAAGGAGATCAGATACTGTCCAGGATGATCACAGGAGTTAGTGGACACTCTGAACAGGGCACATGTATCCAACTTCAGCAAGTTGAAGGAAGGGATTCAGAACATAGAGTACGTGTTAGTGAATTCAATCTCCCAGTTTCAAGAGTGAAGATAGTGTAAATCAAAGAGATGATGGAAAAAGATATCTGGCTACTATCAGTCAAGAGTGCTACCAGCAGGGTGACCAGAAAACAAAATCCAAATATAGACTGTGGCAGAACAATATTTTCAAATTAAAGATTAATTGGATATGCTGAATGCAATCAGATTTTGAGGACAGAGGGCTGTTGACCCTGCCTCTTTGTATCACTCTGTATAAAGAAAAAACTTTTCCTGCGAGATGACAGAGTGATGTCATCATGTCACTTTGCATCCCAGGAGCCCTGACCACATCACTGATCCATGAAATGAGAGGGTAGAGTGGCTCCATCTCCCCATGTCCTCTGAACCAGCTTCTGCCTGCCTCTGGGCCCAGTCCACATGCCTGCTATGTGGCTTTCCTCTGTGTGGCCCAGCTGAGCCACAGCACTTGGTCTCCCCTCCCCCTCCCCCTCCCCCTGAGCAAGCAGCTCTGGCATGTGTCAGTGACCCAGGCCAGGCCCCTGGCTCAGGAGTGCTCTCCTGGGAGCTCCGTCTCCTTGCGATGCCCGGCCCAACCACAGTGCTTAGGGGCCACACTCTCCTGGACATGCTACGAGCTGAGCAGGTCTTGCACCCTAACTACTTCCCCAGCTCTCTGGAGGGGCCGCTCTGTGCTCCGGGCTCCCTGGACTCACCATGGAGCAAAGCTGCCCCAGCTGGCCTGTTCAGAAAGGCTGGGCTGTGAGCAGGCTGTGGCTCCACCTGCAGTGGCTGTGACTGTGCTGCCTGGCCCAGTGATGCACCTGGGGGGGAGGGGACATCCCCCGCTATCCAATGCAATGTTTTCTGTGCTCTACAAAAGGTTCTCTTAACTTCACCTACATTCACACTTTTCATTTCAGCAGTCTAGATCTAATGCTCTCAGAAAATGATGACTCATCATCCACAGCTGCTTGTTGCGTTTCAGTTATTCTTCCCCCTTTGATCTTCCCCGTCTTGCATTATTTCATCGCACACATCAATACTGATGCCCGTTGACAGCCAAATTGCTGTTCATACTCCTATTAATTAAAAATGTATGCAGATGATAATTTGTTAACACTAAGAATATTGCAGTGATTATTAATGACATTTGGCTTCCAATATTTTCTCTCTTGCTGCCATTTGCAGTCTTATTAATATCACCAACAGGTCACTGTCAGGACACTTCTGCAAATGCAATTTTATTTTTTTGTAGGTTATCTGTCTAATGAAAATAAATCCAACGAACAAAATATATAATACTTTGCACTTAGATAGCCCTTCCATTCAAGAAACTGATAATAATTAGCTTAGTGTCAGGACACCCCATTTATATAGGTGTTATCATCCTATTCTACAGTGGAAACAAAGATACCAAAAGTCGAGGCTACATTTTTAAAGAGGACCTCTGATTTGGGGTGACTACACTTCTGGATGTCTAACATGAAATACCTAGGGTCTAATTTACAGGAATGCCCAGTTGAAGTTCATGGGAGCTATGAGTGCTCATCACCCCAGCAAGTCAGAGGCGAAGCTATTGTAAGCTGGGCACTTGAAAACCAAGGAACACAAAATCTGTAGCCCCGACTGAAAGTATTCAATGATGCAGTTTGCCCAGAGTCACAGAACAAGTTATTTGCAGAATGCTGGTGATATAGCCTAGTTCTCCTGACTCGGTCCAATGCTTTAGCGTGACATTCCCTCACGCTTAATAAGAATTATGCTTGACTTTCATAGTGTATGTCCTGTAGCTCTTGTGTCAAAGTCCTTTTCTTACCCCTGATCCAAACCCTTGACTCCTATTACATTTCCATTAAGAGCTGAGCATGCTGGCATGTAGCACAAGCTTAGGCATGGTGTGAAGTGTGAGACTATTTTCCTTAGTGGGCATCTATGCAACCCAATGACTTCCCCATCATGCACCTACACAATTTGAAAGATGAATGTAGTAACCCAGTCCTTCAGGACCCCTGAATCACAGGAATTGTCACTCTATGAGCTGTGGTGCCCCATCCTCTCTATCAGCTACTCTGTAACCAATGTCCTTATGCAACACTTTCATACTTCACAGCAGCTGCTGAAGTCTTAACTTACCAGCCTCAGACATCTTCCTCAACCCCAAGTTTGCTACGTGGGTTACCAAGGTCTTCCTGGGACGCTTCTAAGTTTGTTTGTACAGACTACCTGCCAAACCTAAAGCTGGCTCTATCCTTCTTTCCCATTAACATAAATGGAAATCATATGTCTTACATGTGAATAGCTCAATCTGTGATGGTCTATGGTGTGGATGCAGATTTAGTGAGAGAAGAACAGAATCCAGAAACTCTATCCATATCATATTGTGTGCGTTAGACTTCAGAAGCATCACTGAAGCACCAGTATCCATTATGGAAGTTTTAGATCAAGTTCCTCCTGTATGGATGTTATGCTTCTTGAACGAGAAGGGTAATAACTAATAACTTTATTCTCCAATACATCTAAAGGGCAAGTTTTTCTCAGTATACACCTATTTGTAATCTAAGAATTCATGAGTTTATGAATGTAACTAAGAAATGGAGGACAACATATTTATTGGAGTAAATGGCTACCACTCCACTGAATCAATAGAGTGTGTTTTTCAGGTCAGCACATTTTCTTGCATATCCATTTTTTATAGCTAACTTTATCTGCAAGATGATTGATTACATAACTGACTGGACTTGAATCCTTTAGCATCTTCCTGAAAATTAATTACTTTAATGGTACCGCTCCACCAATGGTACCAGGAGCATAGATCAGTCAATGGTAGAATGCTCACCATGACTTAACCATGATAGGGCAGTTGAAATGCTTGCAACTGGTGTATATGAGTCCTTTCACTACTGCTGCCACTAGAGGAGAGTGCAATCTGTGATAGTGAAATGGTAGGCAATTTGAAGAAAATGTTAGTGTAGACAGAGGTAAAGAAGCTTAACTGAAGGGCTGATAGGGAATACTTTAGACAGCAGGAACAGATAGCTCTGCTAGAGAAAAAAAACAAGCTTTCTGGGTTTCCTTTTATTCTTCAAAACCCTGCATGAAAGTTTTCATTAGCCTCTAATTTAAGTTAAAGTTCTGAATTTTGTTTTAAGGTTTATGGTTCTGTGAGCTGGTATCACTGGCAATTTACAATTGCTATCAAAACAATGTATAATGATTTCTTCTCTCTTCGGGTATGTCTACACTACAGCATTATTTCAAAATATCTTATTTTGAAATAGTTATTTTGAAATAGCTTATTTCGAAATAACACGTCTAGACACAAAATGCATTTCGAAATAGCGTTCCACACTGATAGGATGCTGAATCACATTTAAAGCCATCTGAAACCAGTTCTGGCAGGGCATCAGGTCAGGAGTTACCTTATGTGGCTGCTTCCTGAGGCTGTCTGAGACCTGTGCTTAAAGGGACCCCCCCCCCCCCCCGGGCAGCCGGTTCTAAGGTTTCCCCGCTTACTTGCTTACCTCGCTGAGGGACAGCAATACATTTTTTTTCTCTGTGTGCTCAGATTGCCCTCACTCAGGACACGGCAGCACTCTGCAGTATACAGCCGGAGCCACCCCTGGGCACTCTGGTGCTTCTCCTGGACGTGTTATTGCGAGCCTGGCAGCACGTTCTGCAGGCAGTTACAGTCTCCCTGGTGTGCCTTACTGGGGGCTTTCATCTCATTCCTCCCTCACGTCCTTCCACTTACCCCTCCCTAACCCCCCTTCCTGCTGTACAATAAAAGACAGGTGTTCGTTCCAACAAAGACTCTTTATTGAACAAAACTAGAGTGGGGGAAGAATGAAACTGAGGTGAGACTGGGGAAAGAAGGTGGGAGAAGGGAGGAGATGGGAGGGGGAAACCTGGGAGGACGGAGCTGGCAGGGAGAGGCAAGAGGAGGAAGGGGGAGGAGATGCTCAGGGCTCAGGGTTGGGGGGTCTCACTGGCCCAACTGTCTCCCAGCACCGTGGGTGAGGGGGCCTCGGCATCCCTGGGGGTGTGGGGAAGGTAGGGAGGAAGAAGCAAGAGGGGGAGAAGGAGTGGGAGGAGGAGCGGTAGCTGGGGAAGTAGCAGGGGCTGGAGTAGCAGGAGGCAGCAAGCTCTGCCCCAGGGTTGATGACCACCTGGGGGGCACGGACCATCCTGACCCCTCAGGATGCGGTCCACGGCATCAAAATAGGGGCAGGGGTCTGGGTCTGTCCCTGGTTGGGAGCTGCCCCCTGTGACCCTGGCATAGGCCTGCTGCAGTGCCTTTATTTTCATGCGAACCTGCTCCTGGGTTTGCATGTGGCCTTGGGTGGTCAGGCTGGCAGCCATCCGCCTATAGATGGTTGCGTTCCTCCATTTAGTGTAGAGATCATGGACGTTGGAGGCATCCCCCCAAACCTGAATTAGGTCCCTGATCTCCCCACTGGACCGGGCAGGCGCCGGCCTTTTCTGGCCCCTGGCAAGCTCTTGGGAGCTGGCAGACTGGACCTGGGGAGCGATGGAGGGCTGGCTGGCACTGGCTGCCTGGCTCATGCTGGGGCCACTGGGTCAGGTGCAACAACTGCTGGCTCTGGGCTGGCAGGCTTGGAGCTGGCACAGGCACTGTGGCCAGAGCCTACCCCTTTAAGGGTTCCGGGGGCGGGGGTAGAGAGGAGTTTTCTTGGTTGTGCCCAGAGTGGCCACCAGGGCACCGTGGGAAGGGCTTGAGGCCCCCTATTTCTAAATAAGTGTCTACACAGTGCTATTAGAATTGGTTCTCTTTCAATGGGAGAACAAAATGGCAGAGCTCATTTGGGGATGACAGTTGCAAATCACATCCTGAATGCATTGCACAGCTCTAGTCAGATTGCTTAGCTAAAGAAAAGACATCCAAGCATGTGAGTCTCCAGGGGGTTGGTAGTGTCAGGTCTACTGGATCAAATTCACTTTAAATTTTGTCCCTTTGCTAAGCTATTAAAGAGGACCTTTCTGCCTACCAGGTGTAGCTGTGAAAAACTTAAAAAAAAATTCTCATAGCACAACATTACCCTTCTCAATTAAACAGATATTCATGTCCGAAGATATGAGTGTGCATAGCTGAGCTGAGCATGTAATGGAAGCCCAATTTGCCTCCTTGCTATAATATTTTACATTATTGCAAAGCACTTTGATATAGCCCTTACATATGAAACACTATATACCTAATGCATTGTATTTTCTTCTTTTTTCTTCTTTGGTGAGCCCAGAAAAAAGCTGTTTCAGTACACCAAGGTCAGATAGCCTGGGAGAAAGATGAGAACCTGGAACAATTCACCCCCATTCCACATGACAGCTGGAAGTGTGATTTTGTAATCAGTGATGGGCGCAATCAACTTAAACAAATTACACTGGTCAATTTGCATCCCTACCAGTGTCCTAGTGCTTTGCCTTCCTGGAAACTGTACACCGACTCTCAGCAGAGGCAGCTGTCCGTACCAAGACTATGCTTTAGAGTGCCTCCTCTTTCACCTAGGATTATGGTGTTTTCTACTCAAATCACACAATCCCCTACCTCACAAGTCACAATGGCCATTTGCTATCATGGAGATCCCACTGACGTTGTCTGGATTACACTGTTTGACATGCACATCAGCACAGAAATGGCACATAAATTTAAAATAGAAGATAATCATGCCTTGTGTTTTTAGCTAAGCATAGCCCTAATCAGTGAAACAATAAAAATGTGCTGTGTGGAAGGAGCCTTAATTATACCCACAATGGACTGGTAACACTAGTAGTGAATTACCTTGAAATAATTGATCAATAGTTAGTCTAGTTCTTCTGTTTTAAAATCTTTATTGATATTACATCTTAAATTAATCCATCAATAGGTATATCTTCACCTCTTTTAGAACAAAAGCACACATTCTAGAAGTTTTAATTTACTTTTACTGTCTTCTTTTTCTGCGCCACCATATATAAACTAAGAGCAACAATTGAAAGACAGTGAAAATCTTTCCGAAAAAATTTGTTGTGTTGAAACATTTGTAATTAAGCATGGTAACCAATTACAGAAATACCTAGAATCACTCAGTGATTCGCTCTCACACATCAGAGACTTCCTAATCAATTTGAAATAACCAGACCTTGCTATAGAAAATAAGCAAGATCACAGCATTTGCTAATGAGTCTCCAAAAATGGATTTCTCTGCATGAAAATGTTCATTGTCAGGAGAAAGACTGTGTGTGCCCAGAATCTTTAGGGTCATTTTCATTTGCATTTGATTGGAGAAAAGTCCCCTTTGTTCTTCTCCCTTCTCACATCCTCTGCAACATTGCCTTTCCTTCCTTTATGTGATTTAGTATTATTGTATCAATGTGGTACACCAACTGCTAAAAATATACCCCAATAAGACCCTTTGTGCTGAAGAGGCTAGTATCTACTTCAATTAGTACTTAATTTCACTATGTTACAGTAGTTTCTTTGAATATAAATTTGCAGATGCAGGACTTTTGGAAATTGTTTGACAGAAGATACAGTGGCACAGCTATGAAGCACACACCAGAATAGTGTATTATGCCATGAATAATACCACTTAAACATTTAAACAATTTAGAGCTGCGGTGAGCTTTTCTATGTGGGATTTCAATTCCTAGAAAACAAGCAATTCCAAACTCACCAATCTGATAAAATAATGGCTGAAAATCACATGGCTTGCAGGTCACCTGTTCTTCTCACAATAAGGGCATGTCTACACTACGGAGAAGATTGACCCTCCGGAGGTCGATCTTCTAGTGTTCAATTTAGTGGGGCTAGTGTAGTCCCCCAAATTGACTGCTGAGGGCAACCCCTGCTGGTATCCTGTACTCCTCATTCTGAGAGGAGTAAGGGAAGTTGATGGGAGCATTTGCATAGCTGGATGGTGTACCTTGGGCCGACCTGCATGGTCTAGTGTAGACCCAGGCTAAAAGAGTAAAGTATTCATCTTACCTACTCACCCTCTTCAACCCCGCAATGTTCAGAACAAAGTAAATTCATTATTATATCTCCTTTTAAATAGGAACTGCAAACTATGGCTCAAACCCTGCAATCAACTATGTAGGTAAGTAACTCTGAACTCAGTGAGATTATTCACAGGTGTCTGGCAGAATCAGGACCCATCTCAGAAAATAAAGACACAGATAACACACCCCATGAAACTTCTCCGAGTCATTTTGCTTTAAATTTCTTCCTTGTCCTAATTATTGTTCATTCTCATTTGCTAGCTGACTTCCTAGTTCCAGCTGGGACTGGAAATGGAAATGCCAAAATACAAAGAGAGAAGCTGTTCTTATGCTGAACTTGAAGAGAAAATACCAGAAATCTCACAAGAAAGACGCACATTTCCAGACCAATTTTACAAACCTCAAAAGCCCTGATAATTCAGAGAAACTTCATGTTATTAGTGAGGGAGAAAGAAGGGGGAAATGGTGAGTTGCTGGTGTACTGAAATTGGTTTGTAATTTCTAATGTCTTCCTCATCTCTACTCTCGGAGGGATCAATAAGCTTTCTACTAAAATGAAGACTTAGCCTGGCTGAAAATCAAACTATGAATCATTATGAACTATGAAAATTGCGTGTCACCATGATCACCAGGTGAAAAATCTCTTCACATTGCCAAATTCACAAACACATCCTTGTCTATGCAGTTTTTCACAACAGTCCTTTTTCTGCGTAGTGTACCTTACTGTACATTTCCTCCATACCACTATCATAGGCTACTTAATTCAGAGCAAAGTTCATTCTTGTTCATTCTTGTTGGAAAAAAAGAGAAGGGCAATGAATGCAGCCCATGCTCCATGAACTCTAAAACATCAACCAGCAATTAGCTGTAGTAGCTTGATGTTGCTCATGCTTCCTGAGATGCAGCTGTATTTAATGTTAATACTTTTCTGAATCCAAAAAGCACCTTCCAGAGAACAACACTGTGATCTGAAAGCTATTTGGATTTGTGTAATGGGGTGGAACAACAGACAGGAATAGATCCAACAGATGCATGTTGCAAGTAGCTCTGTTGTGAAAGAAAATTTAAAATATTATTTGTGTCAGTGGATTTTTTGTTCCTGCTAACCAACCTCATCCCAACCTCTCTTCCTTTTCCTCTTACCTCCCTAAAAAAAGCTGGTTTCAGGCTAGTCAAATTCAAAATGGTGGGATAACAGACAACGTTATAGATGGCAAAATTTGCATAAACTTTAAGGGGAGCACAACTGATCCTCTCACGTGCTAGATATTACTCTCTCTGCAGCACACAAAACATTTCTTTCCCCAATTTAGTAAGCTGTGGGGAAGAGAAAAATAATAGAAAAAGTCCACACTATATAAGGTACTCAAATACTCTGGTGATATGGGCCATATAGGTAATTCAGTGGATAGATATAAGATTTTTTTTTGATGTATGCATATTTCGGTAAGATACACTTAATCTGACAACTACTAAACTCACTCCTTTTATTTCACTTATCACCTTTGGAACTAAGTTACTTTTAGGAATTCAATATCATTTTTTTTCCCTTTTTGACTTTGTTTATAAAATAAAAAAAACAGACTGGAATACATATATTATGTTTTATTTTTTAAACAATATATAAAATGTCTTTAATGTATTATATAGAGTCAAGAAATTCCAAAGATTCATTAAGAACTAAAGCTTAATCCCATAGTAAGTATTCGCTGGATCTCTTTCATGCATAAAATGTTGACCGAGAAGTGAAACAAAAGGCTACTATTGAAAGAGAAGACAAAAGTATTCCTTTGGTGTTCTCTCACTCAATATTCTGGAAGATCTTTAGCTCAGTGCAAACTGGCTGTACGCTACAAATTAGACCAATTTATTGTTAGTATCTTGTGAAAGAACAAAAACGTGATTCTTCAAGGCTACTCCAGCAGAGTAACCAGTGCAAACCACAAACATTAGGAAATGATGTTGATGTAAAATACTCTCTCTCTTTATGTGTGGAGGTGTCAGGGGGGTAATTTCCTCTGTGATTCTCAAAGGAAATGATCACAACATTTCTGAGAAATTGTGCTATTCTGCTTTTGTGTCTAATTAAAGCAGATTGTAATCTTTGAAATCACAACACAAGCATGACAGTTAGAGAGTTTTTCCTCATGTCCCTTGCTGGAATTTCAGTTCATTGTCTGTTGTCCTATCATAAGACGTTAAGGAGAATAATTTTTCTCCCTCCTCCTTGTAACGCCCTTATAGGTACTTGAAAGCTATTATCATATCCTCTCTCAGTCTAAACAAAACTATTTCTTTCAGTCTTCCTACATAGGTCATGTTTTCTAGGCCTTTTCTAGGCCTTTAATAATTTTTGTTGCTCTTTTCTGGACCGTCTCCAATCTGTCCACATCTTTCCTAAAATGTGGTGCCCAGAACTGGACACAATATTCCAGTGGAGGCTTAAACGGTGCAGAATAAGCAGAAGAATTACCTCTCTTGTCTTGCTGACATTCCTGTTAATGATTGTGTAGTGAGTCAGCGTGGCCTCCTGCTGACCTGGATGAGGAAACTCTCCCAAAGACCCCTGGGTGGGCAGTGCCAGAACAACCCAGCCCCACCCACAGGAAACAGAAAGGCAGGGCTGGAGGTATAAAAAGAGGAGCTCCAAGCTCAGTTGGAACCTGGCTGCTGAGCAGGCCAGCGACTCTACCCCAGCCACAGAAGAGAAAGACTATGCCATGCTGCCCTTGGAAGGAGGACTGGGTTGGGCTGCCAGGGCCACTGCTGGACTCCGAGAACAGGCCCGGCCCTGATGCCGGGCTCTAATGACTGGACAAGGCCACGGAGACCACTGCCCTGGCACGTGGATTTACCCGGATCCCCGGGACCTTGACTAGGCTCAGAAGACTGGGTTGGACCATTGGGACCCTTACCTGAGCCGGATCGGAGCCTATGGAAACACTGCCAGCACCTCTGTCCCCAGCTGACCCCGAGGAGCAGCAGCTGAGCCAGATAGGCCCCAGGAGGAACTTGGCAGTGGCCCAGGAACAGCTGGCCCCGGGGCGGCTGAGGAGATAGAGGTCAGTTGGGCAGCGTGTTTGGCTCAGATCCCCGCTGACCCAGAGACCTGGTCGGAGTGTTGCGGCCCGGATACCTGCCGACCCAGTGGCCACCACGCTGCCACTGTCAGGACCCTGGGCTGGGGCACAGGGGAGCCGGTGGGCCTGTGTCCCCCCTGCCATCCGTCCCTTTGGGGGGCAGGTTCCCCCTATAGGGAGAGAAACCCCCATGCTTGTTGGCTCTCTGCCAGCAAGGAGACCAGACCCTGGGCTTAGCCTGCAGACAGTCCTGGGTTTTGAACTGTATGGACTGTTTAACTGTTTAGGGACTATTTGTTTATGAGTTGCTGGCCTGCCTGTACGCCAGGCCCAGCCTTCTAAACCGTGGCTAGGCCTGCAGTCTGGCCTGAGCCTTAAAACCTGTGAATTAACTGTGTGTTTGCTACCCCACCCTGATCAAAGGCCTTGGTTCATAATTGAGGCTCAGCTTATAAGGGTTCTACTTACCTGTTTATTTGCTGCCCCGCCCTGACCCAGGGCCTGGGCCTATATACTGCCCCTTGGCTTACCAAAAATACTACTTAACTGTTTATTTGCTGCCGGGCACTGAACAAGGGTATGACCTCTGTAACTGATATTCAGCCTCAGTCAGGCCTGAGGCCCCAAACTTCATCGGCTTATAGTGAGTCAGGATGGCCTCCCACTGATAGGAACTATTACAGTATGCCATAATGATGTTTGCTTTTTGTGCAACAGTGTCACACTGTTGACTTATATTTAGCTTGTGGTCCACTATGACCCCTAGATCCCTTTCTGCAGTACTCCTTCCTAGACAGTCGCTTTCCATTCTGTATGTGTGAAACTTCCTAAGTGGAGTACTTTGCATTTGTCCTTATTAAACTTCACCCTATTTATCTCAGACCATTTCTCCAGTTTGTCCAGATCATTTTGTCCAGAAAATTATAACTCTATCCTCCAAAATACTTGCAAACTCCTCCCTCCCCCCCAAGCTTGGTATCATCCACAGACTTTATAAGCATACTCTTTATGCCATTATTTAAATAGTTGGTGAAGATGTTGAATAGAACTGGTCTCAAAGCTAATCCTTGCAGAACCCCACTTATTATGCCACTCCAGCATGACTATGAACCATTGATAACTACTCTCTGAGAATGGTTATCCAAACAATTTTGCACCATCTTATAGTAGCCCTATCTACCTTGTATTTCCCTAGTTTATTGATAAGAAGGTCATGTTAGACTGTATCAAATGCTTTATTAAAGTCTAGATATACCATGTCTACCGCTTCCCCCATTCATAAGGCTTCCTATCCTATTAAATAAAGTTATCAGGTTGGATTGACATGATTTGTACCTTACAAATACATGCTGATTGTTACTTATCACCTTTTTATCTTCCAGAAGTTTGCAGATAACTTCCGTGCCAGGAAATATAATGGAACAAATAATTAAGGAAACTAAGCTGATTGGTCTGTAGTTTTCTGGGTTGTCCAGATTTCCATTTTTTATAGATGGGCACCATATTTGCTCTTTTCCAGTCTTCAGGAATCTTTTCCATTTTCCATGATTGCTATTGTGTATATGTCCCTAAAGATGATAACTAATGGCTCAGATACCTTCTCAATCAGCTCCTTGAATATTCTAGGATACATTTCATCATGGCATGTTTGCTTCTGAGTAATTTATAGTTACAAAAAATAAAATAGGGAATTTAGTGCTCTTCTCTGCAAACATGACAGACTGACAGGCTGTGATTAGAAAACTAGTCACACCAAGGGCTAGGAACATCTTCACATTGACCAAAAGGACAAAGTCAACAACATGGATGACTAGCATTCTGCTTATAATTTATAAACCAAGGAAAAGCCATTGAGGGGAAACAAAGAAAAATTCTTCACATTCTTGACCCTCTTGCCAGGTAGCCTATTAGGAAACATCATAGATGCATTTTTCAGTTTGTGCCTATCAACACCACATCTCTGATTAAGCCTCTGCACTAGTAAAGTGTCTGGAGGCAAAATACAAAAAGACAGCGTGCTGACATGTGATTATTAAAATACTAAAGGATAACAAAGACCTGACAGTTTAAGCGGCATGCAAAAAATTAATTGTTCAGAACTACTGCCACCAGGACAATTTTAAGATTACAACATAATCCAAAAATATTAAGGGAGATGCTGAGGAAGGGAAAAGGGGAAGGAGGGAAAATGAACTCTCCTTGGACATATGCCATGAGCAATTTGAGATTCTTGTTAATATTTAGATGGACCTTTGGGATCACAGGAGAGACCAGACAAGAATAGTATCATGCTTGTTATGACCATGTCATTTGTTGCTGGTGAAGGCTATACAGAAAAGAAAAAGCAAGTCTGTTTCCTTTGTCCTTCTGCACATCAGATGCATAAGGCTAGGCAGAGTCAAAAGAATTCTGAAGATGGATGTTTTAAATAATAACACCAAAACAAGACACATGAAAATAATGTTTATTCACCTATTAGGTAACCTTCTGCTAAATATTAATGTGATGTGGTAAATTTTCAATTAAGTTACAAATATGTTAGCAAATATGAATATATTTATTATTTTAGTCAATTTCTATTTCTTTTCTGGTTGATAGCAACTTGAGCTCTGATAGGAAAAATGGGATAAGCAATTCTCTTGTTCAAAGGACAAGCAACCAAAGTGGTACAGAGCTTATCAAAATAAGCAAAAATCACTGTACTGTATTCTTACATTTTGGCTCATTCCTTGGGTCACAGAACACTCATTTCACAATCATTTTAACCCTGAGAAGGAGACATAGAAGAGAAAACCTCAGTGGGGGGAAGCTTAACATGACCCTCATTATTGTCCTCCTAAAGGGAAGACAGAAGTTTCTGATCAGAACACAGGTCCTTGCAATGCCTACTTATCTGGGGTCCACCAATCTTTTCTCATTTGTGCATTGCTATGGGATTGTCAAGGACATTACCATTTTCATATTACATTGGGTTTTCCTATGATACTGTTTGTAGAAGAGTAAAATATTTGCTATATCCCTCCATTATAAAACCTGAGCACTTCTCAAAATACAGGTACTAAATCAATAGAGTTTTTCAAAGTATAGAGAGCAGTTAGGCACCCATATGCCAATGAAAGTAGTGCATGTCACCCAATTATACCTACGTATTTATATTCATTTACATCTACTTAACATTATTTATTACAGCCAAATAGAGTCACATAAGGACATAAAAATGAGCATACGGGTCAGACAAATACTCTAGTATCCTGTCTTTCCACAGCGACCATTGCTAGATGTTTCAGAGGGAGTGAACAAAATAGGGCAGTTATTGAGTTCAGGTTTCTGGCAGTCAGAGGTTTGGGAACACCCAGCACATGGGATTTTATTCCTGGCCATACTGGCTAATAGCCATAGTTGGACATATCCTCCATGAACATCTAGCTCTTTTTTAAACCCAGTCACACTTTAAGCCTTCCCAACAACCCCTCACAATGAGTTCCACGGGTTAACCCTGCATTGTGTGAAGAAGTGCTTTTTGTTTTTGGTTTAAATCTGCTTTAAATTCACTGGGTGACCCCTAGTTTCTCTGTTATGTGAAGGAGCAACTAACACTTCTGTAATACTCTATGCCTCAGAGTGCACTCTGGAACCTCCATATTCACCACTGTCATGTCTTGTGAAATATCATTTTAAAAGTCTCGATCTGTTGAACATTCATATTCTGTTGGTGTGTATGTGCAATCACTGTTTGTGACATTATGAAGTTTTGTTATGTGTGTGTTACTGAATTTTTTTGCGAGGTGTGAATACCCGCAACCAGCCTTTCAGGTACCACAATGAAGTACCCAAACAATAGTGGTTAATGGTTCATCAACACTCATCCAGAAAAGACTTCACTATCCAAGAAGCTGTATACAATGGAGACTTCACAGAGAGAGCACATACGCAATGGAGACTACTTGACCAATGAAAACCAGCTGTTACCCACATCATAGCAAAACATCTTTCCAATAAGCTGAAAGATACTATAAAAAAGGAAGTGATATTATCACTTAGCCTCATTCCTACCACAACTCCACACCTGGAAACACATCTGGAGATAAAGACTTTGAATTAGAAAATAAGTGATCCTGGGCTGGAAAAAAATCCTAACCTGGGTATTTTTTTCTGGCACCGCTAGATCGTAGATGGAAACAAATTTCGGCCATTATCAGGATGAACCAGATCAAAAACACTAGCCTAGAAGTGAAAACAGGGAATAGCTCAATCTCTATCGGCAATCTTTGGGGACATTACTTTGAACATTTTAAAGAAAAAAAATTACAGATACAAAAGTACCCACCCTAATCACAGTTCTGAACCTTTGTTAAATATATTTTTTCAATGTGAAGATTTTGGAATCCAGGAAGAACACCTGACTCCCTCCTCCTTCTGTGTCCTCCCCTTTACAAATCTTCCTTATCCTCTATTTTTCAGTGGTTTATGCCTCCATTCTTCCCAGGTTTTTAAAAATTAAATGTATGGCTGCTTTTTCTCTTGCAAAATACCCCAGAAAGAAAAAAAATCCTGTAAATGCTTTTTTTTTTTAAATAAAAAATCAACACAGCATAAGCCAGCACTTGTATAAAAAGTAAAGGAATTGGAACATTCTGCACATACAATGCAAAGGTGAGAAAGAATTCTTGTTTGTTCTTCTCCCTCTTCACCCACCATAGTAAGAATACGTCTAGACTAGAGAGGTATCCTGGAAAAGCTCTGCCATGTCAAAGGAACGTGTCTGCTTTTCCAAAAAAAAAAAAAAAAATTGGGAATAGCAGACGTGTTTTTTCAGCATCCCTGTAAACATCGTTTTACGAGGAAGAAGGGATGTTCTGAAAGAGGATTTTTTTCCCTACATTTGGTACCATCTAGATGGGCCAAATGTTGGAAAATCCTCTTTCGAAGAAAAGCAGAAAAAGATATGCAAATTGTACTTCGCAATTTGCGTACCTTTTTCTGACTTTTTTTTGTAGTGTAGTCACAGCTTAAGTGAAGATTCATTTCCATGATTAGTTGGTGGTGAAGGGAATGAAAAGGTAGAAAAAGTGGACCATACAGAAACAATAATAGAAACTTGACCAGTAACAAGCTGATCACTGCTGGCAGCATGTATGTTTCAAATTCACACTGAAGATGGGGTTTTCTTTCTTTCTTTTTTTTTTTTTTTTTTTTTTTTTTTTGGATATCCCTAAGGAATACCCGTCAGGGATTCATCTCAGCAGCCACTGGATATCATTACTGCTCTACCAAAAATGGAGAAAAACCAGCAACCCAGAAGAAATAAGAAAAACAAGTGCCCCAGATTTTTTCTCAAACTATTGCAGGAGATCATAGGGTGGTGAGAAAGGGAGGGGGAAGGAATAGAGATTTGAACTTTTCATCTGTAAGTCCTCAGTCTGCCTTTAAGCTGTGCACATCTAGTTTACTCTCATCAGAAGCTACAACTATACTTTGCAGCCCTTAAAGAATGAGATAATTGCTTTTTTGAGTCACATTCTCACTAATACAAAACTTTAGTTTTTTTCTTCCCCGGACTTACGCAGTAGGATAGCTATCACTTAGAATAGCATATGCTGTGTTAGAGATGCTAATGCACCATCCAAAGCAAATATAATGCAGCAGCTCTGACAGGTTCACATTTTGAAGTCCTCTTTGAACTCGGAATCTCTCTCTTTCTTGCATCATTAACAATGGTTGATTATAAAATATGGGAAGGGAGAAGCTCCTACTCTCTCCATAGCCACCGCAGCTTCGAGTGAAATTCACTTTTTGTGCTGTGCCGTGTCTAAATAGTTGGTGGATTATTTTCTCTGGTATGTTGTTTATCTGTCAGAATTAGTGTCAGAATACACAGATTGGGGAGTGTTTACAGTAAGTAACAATCCCAAAGGCATACCAACCTATTTCTGCTGGATTTATAGAGGGTCAGACGGACTTCATGATACACCAATGATCTATAGCAGCTGAGGATCTGATCCATAGGGCATATTTTATTGCATTTCTAAGTACCAATTGGACCTCCCTGATTCAGCACGCTTGGGATCTGACCCATCCTGAATGAAGGAATTTGCCGGACCAGCTGAGATTCTCTGCCACCAGCCTCTCAGCCTGCTGCCCTTCCCTACTGTTGGCTCCACTTTTGGCCTTGGATCCCATTACCGCTGGACTCCAGCCACTGCTGCCGGGCCCCAGCTCCCTTGCCATTGGGTGGGCTGGAGTTCCCTGTGGCAAGGACTCCCTGGCCACTGCCACTGCCACTGCTAGTGATGCAGGCCCAGGCTGGCGCTCCCAGTAGCTGGATTCCCGGCCAGCACCTGCTCCCAGCCGTGGGGCACTTTAATCCAGCAACATCTGTAGTCTTGCTGGACCCTGGATGTTGCCAGACCAGAGAGTCCCAGATTTAGGAGGTTCAACCTGTAATAAACTATAAATTGCATCTATATGCCTGCATGTATAAAAATATACAAATGACTCAATAAGAAACCTAAAAATCTACTGCAAACTATTCCCAGTCTGGATTCCATGCACCTTTCCATTAAAGTAGGAATGAATAGTTTCTTAACAAGAGTTGTGATAGGAAACAATATGGCTATTCAAACAGGGCATAATTAATATTTCAAATATAGCACTGAACCATGTATCCAGAAATGATTTCTTCGCCTACTTAGAGGGAAAATTTGCAAATAAGATTTTCTAGCTCTTTACATATCTTGGGATTTTCTATAGTACTCATTCAAATAAAATTGAAAGCCCTGCTTCAGCAGGGTACCTAGAGCACATAGCTAATTTTAAGCATGTGAGCAGACCCATTAACTTCACTCAGACCTGCTCATGTGGCTTAAGCACTTTGGCCAAGATTTTAATGGGAGTTTATGAGTCTTCAGCACTTAAAAAAAATACACCACTTATTTAGGTCTCTAAATATCAATATGGGAGTCTGCACAGAGGCACCTATATTTAAAAATCTTGACCTTTAACTTATATTATCCTAGGGGCATAGACATTGACTGTTACTTTCCCCACAGTTGCTACATCCCACCCCAACTCTGTCCCTTCCCACAAGGCCCCAACTTTGCTTCACCTTTTCCTGCCCCTGCTCTGCCCCCTCCCCTGAGATTTGCCTTTCATCTGCTTTCCCCCACTCCATTCCCTCCTCAAAACTCCCACCCACCCCTCTCCGCAAGGCCTCATCACTCGCTGGTCTCCATCTTCCCCCATACACCTCCTTGGGCTGCCTATCAGCTGTGTGGCAGCATCTCAAATCAGCTATTCGGCAGGGTCCCTGAGGAGCTGATCTGAAGCACCACCAAACAGTCGATTGCTGGCACTGCTGAATAGTGATGGCTGGTTGTTCTGAGTGCTCACTATTTTTTCCATGACTACTCCACCCCCAGAGCAACCACACAGTTGGCACCTACACCCAGGGGAACTGAAGCCTCACTGTCAGTATTGTGAACAACTGAGCCTTGTGAGAAGCCAAAAAGCTCAGTTGTAGCTTGAGTCTGATGTTTCTTTTTGCTGGGTACTTTGCTATTTTAGATATTGCCAACCAAATTCAAGATAGTCTTTTTCTTGTAAGGCCTGAGTCTACCACTCTACTCAGAATGTGGCTTATTCTGCAAGTATACTCACTGAGTAAGGGGAGCTGAGAATGTTGTTGTGCTTTGATAACAAGACAATTTAATGAGAACCAGGTATATTTCACAAGGTGGCAGTTCTTAGAATAAGTATAAGGACAGGAGATAGTGAAATGGGAGAAAACAGAGTGATAGTAATTTTCAAGAAAACGATCACAGTTTGCTGCTAATTGTGAAAGTAAATAAAGCGGGGTCCTGACAACAAGTTTTCAATTATAGGCCATTCTCATTAAAAGCAAAGTAAGTTGTGGGTTGAGGGCTTCCCTCCCCCCCTCCACATCCCAAGGGCATGCCTTCTTGAGGGAATGGGTGTTTTTCTTTTCACAGAAAAATTCAAAAGGTGTTGGTTTCACTCTGATGCAGAACAAAACAAATGCTGAATCCTCGTTTTTTTGCAAAACAAAATTTGTGTTTTCTGGCTAGCCCTGGTGTTGCTGTTTCAGGCTGCCTACAGACTCAGACTAGCATCAGGTATACTCTCACATATTTAAGCTTTTTCTTTTGGTCTTGAATATAGAAGAAAGTTGCACACATTGGACCTGTTTGGTCTAGCACCCACAGGACCTGACCAGTCCCGAATGAGGGAGTTTGCTGGACCAAAGAAGGTCAATTCTGGACACTTTGCTGGTGGACTTCAAGGTCTCCCAGATTCCATCAGCAGACCTGGCTGGGCTTCCCTCCTGGACACCTGCGCTCTGCAGCTTCCAGGTTGCCAGCCCTAGCTGCTGGTATCCCTGCCCTGCGGTCAGCCCTCAGTTTCCAGGCTCCTGGCTCCGTGGCCAGCCCCAGCCACTTGGCTTTGCTGTCTCTGGGCCACTTGGCTCTGCTGTCCCAGACACCGTTGCCCTTGAGTCTCTGAGGCCAACCCCAGTCTGCTGGGCTCCACTGCTCCCAGACTCTGCTGCAGGTGAGACACCAGGCATGGCTCCACGAAGAGGCCCAGCTGTTGGGTTCCCTGCCCTGAGGACAGCCTTCGGTGCTGAGCTCACAGCATCTCCGCCACCAATCTCCTGGCTAATGGAATCTCAGCCACCATGGAGCATGGAAGTTGCTGGACCAGAGAGTCCAGGACCAGAGAGGTTCAACCTGTACCTATTAACAAAGTCATCTTAGTAACTAGTTCAATGGGAACAATCCCCCTTGGATAGACACTTCATTTTTAGAATGCCTTATACTGATTTAGTTTGCTGTATCTCAATTTAGCTAAGTCAATAATAAGAGACTCTTAAATATAAATAAGAGTGCCCACTCAAGGGCTCTGCACGCATTTAGCTAAACAAATGTAAATCAACACATCTTTCTCATTATAATCAGGCCTCTGCATTCATGGAAGTTAGGCATTTTTTTAATTAAAGGAAAACGGAGATTCTGGTGTCATGTATTTGTAGGACCTCAGCCACCCATGCACAGCTTCACAGTGACTATGCTTTAAGCCAGCCCCAAATTTTAGGCAAAGTTCATTGTGATTTCAGTGCTTCTGGCGGATGATGCCATTGATAAAGTCATGAAAGTTGTCAAAGCTGTTTCCCCACTCTGGCATTTTGAGTGCAGAAAGAAGGTAGGGGCCTGCAAAAAGATTTTAAAATACCTTGCGACTAAAGGCTTGTTCTAAAACTCCCCAAAGTTCCAGATTCTCCAGCCTTTGATTGGTATCACTGCCACCACCCACATGCAAAACCCCTTTTGAGAACCAAGGAAGGCACACTTGGGAATTCCTTCCTGTGAGGTACCATTAAGCTCTTTTATCACTCCCTCTAAAGAGAGATTGAAACCCAGCTGCCGAGATCAGCTGAAAGGGGTAACTTTAGTTTCGCTTAGTAGCTTGGCTGTGCAGTCTAAGGCATATGCACAGAGAACCTCCAGCATTCTAGGACACAGGAATCATATCATGTTCTTAAAACAGTGATTTTTATTTTTAAAAAGGAATACCCACTTTGTGAAACATTACTTGATTACGAGGTGTTACAGAGCAACACAAAATAAAATTAAAAACACAAAGAATTTCTCCCCTGGGATTCAGCTTGGAAAGCTACAGTATAATGGGGAAGTTAGATGTGTGCAGCACCGAGAAGTCCAACAAACCCAGATATAAAGAATAAGCATGATTGTATTTGATTAAACACTCACTATTCTATTCACATATCTGTAGTTTTAAGACTTGTCCTTTAGGCATGGATGTCACTGGGTTCTCCATGCCTTGCTTCCTGACTTCTTACAAATCCTTCCAGGAGGTCTTCCTTGGACAACAAGAAACAGGAAGAGCTGTTGCTTCCAATTCAAAAGCCCATACTCTGTTTTCATTGGCTCTCTAGAACTCACTGTATATGGCTTTAGCACTTTACAGACAAGTCAATTAGCGTTTGGTCTAAAGAGTTAACAACTACTGAGAAAAGATTTTAGCTAACTAAATGGCTGGAATGTCCGGAGAAATAGCATTATGCCCCCTCCCCCATTTCACCATAAAAGCAAACAAGAAGAACAGTCACCTGGTGAGGAAGGAGAAAAGGTAGCTCTAGAATACTTAACATGCCTCACATAAACTCTAATCTTTATGTTAAGGGAGAGTTTTCCAGCCCTTGTGCTGGAGCCTAATTCCACCAAAAAAATAGTCAAGGATAGCATGTCCAGCACATGCTATGTGATCAGGTCTTCCGTTTTCATTTTTGTGATGTATTCCAGAATTAACCCATGAATTACTTTGGGACAGACTCTGTATATAAACATACAGCATAATTGCCAAAGATATTCAAGTGACAAATTGTAGAACTAGGTTATGTGTTGCCTTCACCATAACGCTTTGATGAGTTCATCACTGTAATTCTTTAAGCAGCTTCACACAGACATTAATTATAGTCACTAATTTGATAACAACACAAAGTATCTGCATCTTCTTCATAAAAAAATACAGAATTGTCCTCAAAAAGTGACACAAAGGAGCATACAAAACCAGATATATTTATATTATAACATATTCAGCACTGTAATTAAAAATAAAGCAAATTGCACATACACATCTATATATACAGAATAACTGCTGATGTGGTATAAAGATTATGTTGGCATGAATTTTCAATGGTTGCATTCCTAACTAGAGGACCAAGCATGGGTGAATTTTGCAGATCGTCTCAAGTAAATGCAAATAAAAAACAACTTCACCCTCATGTAATCTGCATAGAGCTAGATATTTTACAGAAAAATCTTTCAGAAATATCTTGAGATGTTCTAAAATTTGCATTGGTTCTATTTTAAATATCTTCCCTCTGCCAGGTTCTCTTGGTTATCATGAATTCATCTGAATTCAGTGGAGTTACATTTTTTTTCTTCTTGGATCTGGATTCATAACCCAACGTCCATCCCTCATGGACGTAATATTGTGACATTATTGGACTGTAATATGAACATACAAAGCATTGTTGCACCCACTGTTATATGTTTCCACTAAGTCTTGTACAAAGTGCGCCAAATTAGATATCTATGAAAAGCCTGTAATTCACAGATTCTGTTGACATTATTCATTTGCCTGTATCATTTTTATATTTGAAGTTATGAGCGCATTGGCTATATGCTTGTATTTCAAATGTGTGCTTCTGGCTGACATCAAAAGGAGGCTTTTCCAACCTATTGTGAAAGGGCTGCTAGCTAAGTGAAATAGAAGTTCTTGACTAATACTGAGCCTCAGGTAGTGCCATCCACATCTGAGCTGTGAATAGGAACAATGGTTGCTATCTAAAAAAGGACTGATTCATGCATGACAGGTGACTAGCTCATGCGACAAACTTCATTTTGTAGCTCGTTTTTTCCCACAGAGAACAATGGGTGTCCCTCCACCTGGCCGAGGATATAAAAAGGGTCCTGACGGTTCCTCCATTTTTCTTCTATCCAATTTCTCACCTCTGAAGATCTTTGCTATGAACTGAAGTTTCAAACAAAGGAGCAATGACCTATCCTAACAGCAGATGTATTTCACCCTTGATTTAAGACACCAGATTATTCTACTTCTACTACAAGCCTACACCAACAACTTTGCAAATGGTGTATGTATTTGATTCATTTAACTATTTTAACTCTCACCCTTTCTTTTTATAAATAAACCTTTAGATATTAGATTCTAAAGGATTGGCTTACAGTATCCTTTTTTGGGTAAGATTTTAAACAGACGTAGTAATGTGGCTGGTCCTTTCAGATGAAAACAGAAGTGAAAGTGAGAAGGTGCACACTGGTGCACCTGTCCAGCAAGAAGAAACTGGTGGGCACTGGGGCGATCCACTGCAGGAGGTGGCATGGCACTCTCCCAGTCCCAGCCAGAATCCTGGGGCTTTCCTGCAGGCTGCCATGCAGCAGGCATCCAAGCAAGTTAAAGAGGCTGGCTGGAGGCGCACCCTCACCGACTGTCCAGGATTGCCCTGACCGTGAACTCCCCTGGGTGCTTCAGCCTTCCCCCACCACTCCAGATTCCTACAGGATGCTGCTTACTCTCTCCGGGTATGTCTACACTACAAAGTTAGTTCGAACTAACGGACGTTAGTTCGAACTAACTTTAATAGGCGCTACACTAGTGCTCCGCTAGTTCGAATTTGAATCGAACTAGCGGAGCGCTTAGTTCGAACTAGGTAAACCTCATTTTACGAGGACTAACGCCTAGTTCGAACTAGCTAGTTCGAACTAAGGGCTGTGTAGCCCTTTAATTCGAACTAGTGGGAGGCTAGCCCTCCCCAGGTTTCCCTGGTGGCCACTCTGTCCAACACCAGGGAAACTCTATGCCCCCCTCCCGGCCCCGGACCCGTTAAAGGGGCACGGGCTGGCTACGGTGCCCGTGCCAGGTGCAAGCCTGCCAGCACCCAGCTAGTAGACCCTGCACCTGGCACGGCACAGAGCCACCCACCCGATGCCCCCCAGCCCACCCCCTCTTGCCGGGACCAGGCTGGCGGCTCCCGGGAGCTTGCCCTGGACCGCAGGAGGCGGGCACCTTCCTGGGCTAGTGCGGACATCGTGGACCTCGTCCACGATCTCCACACTAGGCACAGGAAAGTGGCCGTCTAGGGCAGGAGAGCTGCCAGCCTGGCCACCCAGGAGCAGGTGTGCATGAAAATCAAGGGGGTCCACTGAGACCCCCGACACTAAGCCCTGAGCTTACAATGGCCGTCCTGGGTCAGACCAAAGGTCCATCTAGCCCAGTAGCCTGTCTGCCGACAGCGACCAACCCTAGGGACCCTGGAGGGGATGGACCGAAGACAGTGACCAAGCCATGTGTCTCGTGCCATCCCTCTCCAGCCTTCCACAAACCTTGGGCAGGGACACCACTCCTACCCCCTGGCTAATACCACTCCATGGACCCAACCTCCATGACTTGATCTCACTTCCCTTTAAACTCTGTTCTAGTTGTAGCCTTCACAGCCTCCTGCAGCAAGGAGTTCCGCAGGTTAACTATTTGCTTTGTCAAGAAGAAGAACAACTTTCTATTACTAGTTTGAAGCCTGCTACCCATTCCTTTCCTTTGGTGTCCTCTAGTCCTTCTTTATGGGAACTCAGGAAGAACTTTTCTGAATACACCCTCTCCACCCAACCCCTGCTTTTAGAGACCTCTATCCTGTCCCCCCTCCGTCTCCTCTTTTCTAAGCTGAACAGTCCCAGTCTCTGTAGCCTTTCTTCATCTGGGACCTGTTCCCAACCCCTGATCATGTTAGTTGCCCTCCCCTCTCCCAGCCTTTCTCTTCCCCACTCCCACCTCCTTTTCCCAGTCTCCCCCAGTTTTGTTCAATAAAGACAGAGTCAATGTTGGAAGAAACTTTATCTTTATTTTGTACATCAAGAAGAAGGGGGGCTAGGGAAGGGTAAGTGGAAGGAGGTGAGGCAAGAATGGGGTACGAGCCCCCGATGGGGAGGACTGGGCTGGCTCTGCGGGCTTCTGGGGGTGGAAACTCTCCTGCAGCCCCCCAATTGCCCCCTCTCCCCAGATGGCAGCCTGCGGCAAGTGCAGCCAGGCTGATGGCCGAGTGGTGTGATGTGTGGGTACTCCGGGCACTCCAAGCGAGAACTTCTTTGCAAGCAGGGCACCCCGTAGAACTGTGTGTCCGGGGTGGGGGTCGGGACCCTTTAAGTGCAGCCCTCGGCTAGCCTGAGACAGCATCTCCATGCTCTAAGTCCTCCTCTGATGCCCTGCCGGCACTGCTTCCGGCCATCCTTAAGCCCTGTTCAGAGTCCACTCAATGTGGACTTGCTAGTTCGAATTAGCAAAACGCTAATTCGAACTAGTTTTTAGTTCTAGACGCGTTAGTTCGAATTAGCTTAGTTCGAATTAACTAATTCGAACTAAGTTAGTTCGAACTAGCGCTGTAGTGTAGACGTACCCTCCCTTCCCATGTGTGTGTGTGTGCATTCCTCTCATTCTCAGCAGGAAGCAAAGGAGTGAGTGACCCAAACTGAGTACTTGCTCCCTGATAGTGACAGGAAGTGAAAGAGCAATCAGCTTCTTGGTATGAATCTTGGAGGGCTTCAGCCCTCCTGCCCTTCCTATATGGTGTCCTTGCCCCCACAATCTCCCTATACTCCAAATCCCTGCCCTGAGCCTCACCCCTATACCGCCAGCCCCTTGTCCTGACTTCTTCACCCTCTGCACACACTCCAATCCCCTGTCCTGAGCTCCTCCTCCCCTCTGAACTCTGACTCCTACACTCCACACATACCAGTCCCCTGCTCTGAGCCCCCACACCTGCAAGCTTCTGCCCTAATTCCTGCACCCTCTACATCCCTGCATCTGTGCCCATCCATACCCCCAACCTTCTGCCATAGGCCCCCCCCAACGTCTATACAAACCCCAACCCCTTGCCCTAAGCCCCCTGCACTCTATCCCACACTTTAATTTCTTACAGGTACTGTCATAACCACACATAACCCTGTTTCCTGAGCCCCCCAAGTTGTGATACAGAGGTACCTATTAGAAATTTAAGTTACTTTTACCCCTGGATCATACCTCCAGTATCCTGGAAAAACTCTGTAGTGTATACATAGCCCTCTAAAATGAGTGGAACTGGTGGAGGCACAGGAGAGCTGGAGTCTCCAAAGGAAATTGCTTTTATGGCTTTCAGATAGCCAATGTGGTAAAAAGCAGTGCTCTTTGTGACTGGCTTGAAGTGTCTTATTGGAGGATCCCCAATAATGGGTTGTAAGTAGCCCTGTCTCTCAGCAATTCTCCCTGATTTGACCTTCTCACCAGTGCCCCAGAAACCTTCTGTGTTACATTTTAGAAAACTCTTGAAATTATCTAAAATAGTTTGTTTTTACACACTAATCTCTCTCTCTCTTATTCTCTTTCTCTATCGCTCATACACATACAGGTTAGTAGTTTTTTCCATGTAAGTTTTGTTTATGTAATAGTCTTGAGAAGGAAGGATCTAAGGGTATGTCTACACTACCCCCCTAGTTCGAACTAGCGGGGTAATGTATGCATGCCGCACTTGCTAATGAAGCCCGGGATTTCCCGGGCTTCATTAGCATAAGCGGGGAGCCGCCATTTTTAAATCCCCGCTGCTTCGAACCCCGTGCAGTGCGGCTACACGGGGCTCGAACTAGGTAGTTCGGACTAGGTTCCTATTCCGAACTACCGTTACTCCTCGTGAAACGAGGTGTACCGGTAGTTCGGAATAGGCACCCTAGTCCGAACTACCTAGTTCGAGCCCCGTGTAGCCACGCTGCACGGGGTTCGAAGCAGCGGGGATTTAAAAATGGCGGCTCCCCGCTTATGCTAATGAAGCCCGGGAAATTCAAATCCCGGGCTTCATTAGCAAGTGCGGTATGCATACATTACCCTCCTAGTTCGAACTAGGAGGGTAGTGTAGACATACCCTAACTGAGCTCTCATGGACAGACACTGTCACCTTATGTGGATAAATCACTAAACTTTGCTGTTTCCCCTCTCAACCACTTTCTATCTCATCTGTTTAGACTGCTAGCTTTTGGGAGCAGAGACTCTCTTTTATTGTGTTTCAGTGACCAGCATAATGGGACTCTGAACTCACTTGGGACCTCTAGACATTGCTATACCACAAATAAATAATGGTAACAATAAAATGCATTTAAAAAACAAAATAATTATTTTCTTGCTTTTCTGCTAGCTTCAGGTATTCTGTGAATAATAGGCTCAATGCCCCTCTTCCCCTTCCCCACCTGTCATGCCCGCCAACAGACTAGCTTTGCAGTATTATTTTGAGAGTTTTTCAATAAATGAAAATTTTAGAAAATGAAACATTTCATGAAAATAAATGAAAAAAATCACAAAAATGTTCCCAAACCCTTAATGTTTGACTAAGCTAGCAAAAATTCACAGTACTTTAACTTCATTGCAATAAGTTCACAAAGAGAAAACCAAATTTTACCTGGGGAAGGAATGGCATCTTCAGTTCATCCTCTCTGTTCTCGTGCCTATGACTAATAGCTACTATAATATCAGAATTAGAGAATCACTGACAAATGTGTTGTCAATGAGAGAAAACCATCAAGATTCTAAGTGTAGCCTAAGGACATATGAAGGAATTTGGTCATAAACTGATTGTGACTCGTAATCATTATTTAGCTATAAGAATTTAATTTGACATGCAGCCAGCTACTGTCCCATTAGTGCAGATGCATGTGCCCCTTGCTTATCCTGATCAGTAGATGCTTTTGGTTTTAAAGATCAAACTTGAAAAGATTTATTTGATTTCATGGTGTTTTAAAAGGCAAGAAAAGTTTTTGCATTCTAAGAGCCGTTCTACTGAAAGTGGAAATGCCAACCGGCTCTTGGAATGCTGATGAGAGCCATTATAACTTCATTGACCTGCCTTGGCACTAAAATACTCAATGTCTTTGCTCCATTGTATTTGTGATGTCCACACTCTCCTGGGTCTGTCGGGAGCAATGAATCAGATCTAAGAATATGAAGGTAAATCTTATAAACAGAAATTTGAAATTGGTGCGAGATGAACCTTTAATGTTAGTTCATATAAACAACCCAAAATGTGTGTGTGTTTATGTGAAGCATAGAAGCATCTCCTTAGCTGATACTCTCATGAGATATCCTGAATTAATGGAATGACAAACACCACAAAGAAAACTTTTCTTGTGATATTTTAATACTACTGGAATTGAGACAAACAGGAAATTTGGACATGTTTGACATTTTTTTGAAAAATACCCAAGTCAGTATGAGTTTCATGAAAAGGTTGGGATTTGTTTTCCGATCGCTACACAAATGTCATCGTGAGAAGGCAGAGGAAGAATTTAGGAGGGTGGAGAAAGAGATGTTCAGATGAGGATTGTTCAGTTTTTGAAGTGGCAATTATGTAATAAAGGAATGAATAAATAAATACATTTCATGATGCCTTGCCCTAGAGATGTTAAAGATTGTTAATTAACTAATCAATTAGTCGATAAGTGGGGGAGACGCAGAGCTAATCCAGCTGCGGGGCTTCCTTTTAAATGTATTAAGAGCCTATTGGCTCTTTTTGGGAGAAACAAAATGGAATGTTTTGTCTTGCTTCTAGCCTACCTGGTTCCTTGGGAATCTAGCTGCCTGGTGATTTGCCAGCTGCCATGGATATGGAGAGCGTGGAAACATAGGGAGCCATGAAGCGTGGGGGTTCAGGAACCTGAAGATCCCCACTGAGCAGGCTGGTGAAGATCTAGGCAGGTTTTCATTAGAAGTTTTAATGGATTTAAAATAATATTGTAGAATATTTCAACTCCATGAACTTTCCGGTATAAAACTGTTCCATCTGCAAATTTCTGACCAGTCTACCACATAGTCCTACCTACAGTGGGAATGGTGAAGGTTTGGGAGGATGCATCACTAGGAAAGGTTTGTGAAGCTTTGGGAGGATGCAAAGTAACCCACCATTTAGTGTTATGTTAAAGATTTCTCTTCTAAAGGGACAACAATGCAAAAGATATCAAAACAGAATGACACATTATAATTCATCAGACTTACTTTGGTGCCCAACTTTGTTTACATCTGTTCAAGAAACACAACAGAAAGGGGAAATGTTCAGAAAAGAGTAATACAAATGCTGAGTGGGATTCACATGAAAATACTGGGCTCAATCGGCAAATTGTTATTACCATATATAGTCCAATAGGGTTTCATATGCACTTGAGTAACTGTTCACAGAATTGGGTTTAAAGATTTGAAAGATTGAAGTTAATTAGTGCGGGAAGGAGAAAACTACAAACTTAATTAAAGATACCTACCATGATGAAAGATACAGTGAAAATTGGCCAGGTGCTCCCTTTCACTTGTTCCCCAATACAATAACATGGAGATACTCTTTGAAACATATTTAAGACTATAAACATATAAAAGGAAATTTTAATGCCATATACCAGCCTACTTGTGGAACTCATTAAACCAAGAGGTCAATGGGTCAAACAGCCTGCCTGGCTTTTTAACTATCTGGATAACTTTGTGGCCATTAATAATACTAGTAGGTATGCTACACAAAGATAATATAATCCCTAGCATCAGCTGATTACTTACAGAGTTAAACCACAAATCTCTTCCCCTTCCTGTTTGGCACCAAAGGAAACTGAAGCTGTGTGTCAGGGAAGGTTTCTGACTTCCTTTGAAGGATCACAGAAAATAGTGATAGAAAAGGCCATCCCTTTAAAAAGTTTGATGCATGCCAAGATAGTGGATGTAGTAGGGTACGTCTATACTAGATCAATCCTGCAATGAGGTTTACCAGCTAATTTGAATTAGGGGCTTTAAATCGGAATCCCGTTTCACTGCCGCATATACACGTGGGCAGTTACTTCAGGCTAGTCAATTTCTAAAATGGCGACCGGCCGGGAACATGCAAATCAAGCGCGGGATAGTTAATCCTGGGCTTGATTAGCAATTCCGGTCGCCCTCATTAGCCTCCCTAGATCAATCTAGGGGGCTAGTGTAGATGTACCCTTAGATATTAAACTGCTTATTGGGTATGGCAGTGAGAACACTGCAGCACTCAATTAAGATAAGGATTTGAAAATGATCTACAGATTGGTTTATTGGGCCAGGAACTTACAGAGAAGCACAGCTGGCCTCCACCTACCCAGAGACACTCCTTCACCCAAAATCAGCATTAGATCCCATTTTCTTATCTTAGATTCTTTTGAATTGGGTTGCCAGGATTTCTTGGGGCTTGCTTGGCACATACACTGACTATGGAAGATGCTGAGTGGAGGAAAATTCACAGGACAGCTAACCCACATTTAACTTGAGAGACAATGGCTGATTAAAACCATAGGAACATAAGAACTATCATCATGGATCAGGACCATGGTCTATCTATTCCACGTTCCTATCTTTGACAGGCTATGTCTACACAGCAGCATTATTTCAGAATAATGGACGTTATCTACACAGAAAGCAGTTATTTCAACATAATGTCAAAATAGTGTCGAGCTGAGGGACTTCTTACTCTGACTTCTCCAATCTTCATTTTATGAGGAGTAAGGGAAGCCGAAGGAAGAGTGCTCTAACTCGGACTTCCTGCTGTGTAGACAGTGCCAAAAGCCGAAATAAGCTGTTTCGATTTACGGTACACAATTGACGTAGCTCAAGTTGCATCGCTTATTTCAAATTTAGCCCTGCTGTGTAGACGTGCCCACACAAGCTGTTTTAGAGGAAGATGTAGGAACCCTGTAATAGGCAGATATGGGATAACCTCTAAGAGGCCCCTAATGAAGGTCATCCTAATCCTTAATACTGTAAAACCTGTGTTACATGACACACTCGGGGATTAGGGTGTTCCAGTTATCTAAAAATTCCGGTTATCTGAGGGTGCCCATAAACCTAGGAAAAAGCAATGGACAATAATAGTAAAACTCAAGCTTTTTAATATTGGTAGTTTTGTAATGTGAGGCAGTTGGTCTCACATTTCTATTTTGAGTTAAAGATGATTAGTACTTCTTAAATAAAAAATTACCAATCATGGTAAACTAAGCCAGGCCCGTGCTCCTGAATATGTGACAGCAATGCCGGTTAACGAAGTTTTCTGGTTAACAGAGTGCTGGATAACAAAGGTTTCACTGTTAGCTGGTGATTGATTTAAGATGTGGAAAATGAACTTTTTAATCTCCCATTCACTACATTTTTAGTTAATGTTAACTGTAACAACTCAGGCTACTCTTGTTAGCTGTATAAACAGCCAACCCTTCTTAGACTCGTGCTAAATTCTTGGCCTCAGCGACAGTGCTGTCAATTTCAGACAATGCTGACTTAGGAGTAATTTTTATAAGGCTAGCTGAACATTTTACTCAGCTAAGGTGTCAGGTACAGGACACTTCATGGACTAATGATCTGATCCAGTATGGGAATTCTAATATCATTATGGTATTTAAAAGATAAATGGCGAGGGAAAAGAACACAACCTTGACAATGTCACTTTGAAAACAAAAAGAAAAAAAACTCAACATATCCATGAAAGTACAATTGTTAGTTATTATTCCATATCTACATAATCTATATGCAGATTCCTTTGAGTACACACAAAGTACACTACAGTGCAGAAATCCATCTTGAAAAAATGAAGAGTGGTCTGAGGATACTGGGAAAAACAATGTGATGACATTGATTCAACATGAGGGAAGGTCTAATAACAAAAAGAGATCTTACAGTCACTGTGGGCAGCAAATTAGACATTTACAATGTGAAATGGCAGCAAAAGACAGAGGCTGCATATCTTTATGTCAAAAACACTATTGTCTCCCTAAAAAGTTCTGGTGTAATTGAACTTGGAATATTGCATCTAGTTCTGGGCTTTTCATTAACAAAATGATATTGGGAAACTGGAGGAAAATCAAAGAAGAATGACCACAAAGATCCACATACTGAGAGGAATGATCTTTGAGGAAAATGTAAAGGCCTAAACAGGTACAGGATGGCTAAGTGGTAATTGCTATAGCTGTTTTGCATAAACATGCTCTACAAATATTTGAAAGGTAGACTCTAAGGATGACATTTTCAATCTCGCTTTGGCCACTTCATGCTGTTCTCAATCTTTTTACCTAGCTAAAGGAGCCCTAAAAGTAGTGTGTCTAGCTGAGGAAGGACACCTTGAGCAAAGTGATTTGGAAGGACAGCTTTAAAGCTGTGTTCAAGGATCCTTTCACAATGCTGAGAGAGCAATGAGACCAGGAACAGTAGGAACATGTTAGCGGCCAGGCCTCAACACTGAAGAGTTTCCAGGTTGTGGTGTGACCTATACAAAGAGATTGCTGAAACTAAGGGCCCCAACAGTATCTAAATTATTCCAGAGTCCCTGGAATAGGGCACAAAGGTGGTTTAACACCATTTCAGTCCCACCTCCCTTGAGCTGAGGACTGCCTCCAAGAAGCTTGGCACACAATTTCCCCCTAGGACGAGAAAAAAATTACTTGGGGGAGGAGGGAGTATAATGAGGAGTAACAGGGAAAAATTGAGAAAAGCAAAATTACAGACTGAATAATCAGGAAAAGATTCATAATAAACCTACTCTGGGCTGTGGAACCCTTTCAAAGACAACTTTAACAATGAAACTGTTCAAAGCATGAGAAAAAACACGATTATAAAGAACAATAATACATAGAGGGGGGATTGCACTAGACTCTTGACAATATTTAATATTTACATTTAAGATCCTTTCTGGGCAACACTGAGCTAGGTGCTGTACAAACACATCTGCCTCAACCCCCATAAGGCAGGCAGTTTTATGATTCTATGAGCTTTCCATGTAACCTAGGCAGAAGCTGCATGCATGTCCACACCCGCTACCACATCTACATACTGTCATGCAAGGTAGTCTTTCACTGGGAATTCTTGATTTGAAGGTTAGGAAGTTAGCACGGGAAAAAAAAGTGCACAGTCATTTTTGATGACCAAAAGAAATTTCATTGAAGTATTAAACACCTCCTAGCCCCTAACACACACACACACAAATATAAGTTATTAGCATGTCTTAACCTCCTTTCCGTTTTCTGCTTTTACTATCACCACCAGCAGATTAGACAGAGTTGATTGCTTTAGGCTTCAAACCCAGAGTCAGAATATGGGATTGGGAGGGGGGGGAGAGTCTTTAACAAAGCCCTCCCCTGTGTACCCTCCCACCGCATTCACTTGCAAATCACTGTGTGCCTGGAAGTGCCTGCTTTCCCCCAGCCCTTAACCTTCCCATACTGAGAGCTGCTGCAGAAGCAGCAGCAGCAGCAGCAGAGCACTGTGTGTGTGTGTGTGTGTGTGTGTGTGTGTGTGAAAGAGGGAGGGTGCCTTTTTTTTTTTTTAATCAGGAGCACTGAATGGAAACCAATCAGATAGAGAGCCCCCTCGGCTTCGGCTTCCTGCATGCCAGAGTTAAAAGTGATGCTGGGGAGCGAGCGAGCCCCAGTTAGATGCGAGTAGATCCAGCCGTGGAGGTAGCAGGCGGAGAAGCAGCGCTCTTTCCCCACTGACCGCTTGTACGCCTGCCTCGGGCTGAGCGCTCGCCCTCCCCCTTCTCTTCTTACCGGTAAGCTCAGGCGTTGGACCGGCTCCGCGCAAGTTGCGCAGGGGAGCAGCCGGCGAGCAGCTGCCTCCCCTTCTGGCTGGCTCGCTGGTGAATGAGAAGGAAAGCCACTTCTTTGCAAAGTTGCCAGCTCCGCGCAGGAAGGGGCGCCGCGTTCGCTGGGCGGGCGCGCTGGGGGGGGGGGGCACAGCTTGGGCAGGGCTCTGCCACACGACGCGTGGCTCGCGGGGCGAGCATTGGGTGACATTTTAAGTGGGGCAAAGGGCGCAGCGCCCTGCTGCCAATTCGCGGCACTTTGGGCGCAGGAAGGCGCGGGGTGTGGGGCGGGGGGGGGGAGGGGCGGGGATGGAGAGGGGACCCGCGCAGCAGCTTGTTACTAAAGTGCCTGGGAGCACAGAGCAGGTGGCAGGGAACGCGGGGCAAGAAGGCTCGGAGCTGAGCGCGGCGCGCGGTGGCAACTAGGGGCGTCTTGGAAAGATACGCCGGGCTGCGGGAAGGGGCATCGTGCTGGAGCCGTCCAGAAGCGGACCCGTCGTGGGAGTCTGTATGGGATCATGGGGCGGGCAAGGCGATTTGCAGAGGGAAGTTGTAGAGCGAGGGAGAGACCCTGAATTCAGAGTTAGCCGTGAATGAGGCACTGGTGTCACCCTGTCGCTACGTGCTATGGAAACGGCGAGCTGGCTGAGAGGAGTCGTGTGCCAAGAGTTGGATCAGGAAACAAGCGGGTCCTGCAGCGGTCAGGGGCTGTGCAAAGAAGTCCGGTCACTGCTGCAATAAAATCCATATTTTATGGCGAGCTAAATGCAGTCCTTTGTAGTGGCAAGGGGATGCTCGCCTAAATAACTCCTGCTGACATTCAAGGATCAAGAAGTTTAATGCCCTGAATTATGCCCTCCCTGACACCAGCTCTGCTACTTTCATCCAAAATGAGAAGAGAGGTACTTTTGTATTGATGCCTAGGATGTAAGGCTTTGCCTACACTCTAAAAGAGGAGCCAGGTAGCCAAATTGCTTAAGTGTCAAGTCAGCCCTTTCTTTAATTTACAGTTATTGCAACAAAACTGGAAAGGAGAGGATGCCAATTCAGGAATACTTAATGACAACACATGTACACGCACAGTCTGTGTCCAAAATACAATAGCATTATTTCTGTTCATTCTTTCAGGATGGAGTTTGGGTAGAGTTTCTAGTTTTAATGAAAATAAACATAACTCTCCCCATTAAGAAAAAGGCTTATTCCATGCATTTTCTGGAGTGCAATCTCTGTTGTGCCCTCAGTTCCTTTGTGAAAGTGCTTGCATATTAGTTTAAGTATTCCATAAATTTGATTAACATCTGTTCATGAGCAGTATAATGCTATGGGTAATTGTGCTTCCCTATAAAAAAAGAACAAAACCTTGTAAAGGCAGTTGAAGCAGTAAGTTTGCATGTGTGAAAAGTGTGGAAGGCTGAGGATCTAAATCAAGCAGATTCTTTCTTCACTGATATAAACAATTTTAATAGGCCTAACAGTGGAGATCTAATTGGATATATTCCTTAAACTAGCCAATAGTAATGTGGTAATAAATATTTCAGGAAATCCCTTCTCCTTCTCTCCAGTGTTATTTGCCAGGGTAACTGTAAACATAAAATCTCATATGCTTTTGGCATTACACTGCATTGCAATCCTTTCTAGACCTATTGGGTATGATGGGAATAGGGGAGGGGGAAGAAACATGATCAGAAGCAGCAATACATTTTCAAAGAAAATGGTACTAGTCTAGCTGTAATTCCTTACAATTATCATTTGCAGTCATTTCAGGATCGGGCAACCTGGGTCCCTGCAAGGGATTTATTATTCTCTCTCTCTAGCTCAATGTTTCTCAACCTTTTTTGATACTAAGGAGGGGCTTGCTGCCTTCCTAAATGGTCAGGGAGATTTCAGGGACTGGTGCTGTTCCACAGAGAAATGCTGCTCTAAGTATTTTAGATTTCACAGTTTATGGCTCTCATTTAGTTCAGTATATGTCCTCCAAAGGTTACATTTATAGGGACAATCTTCATTTTCTATCAGGTTGTTCACTGTTAGAAATATGACATAATTTCTGCCTCCTCCACCTGCACAGCTCCCTATGCGAACAGTAACCTATTGCTAAAGATAAGTCTTTTTTTTTAAAAGAAAAGTTTGCAATTTACACACTGCTGATGAGAATATATTCAGTCAAGAGATTTCCTTGAAACTAAGAACTCACATGAAAGAAAATATTTTTCTCTGTTCCAAGTGTCTCCACTAATGGAAACTTTATAGAACTTCTGAATAGTTAGCAGAATAAGCTCAGACTGCAGCTCCTACAAGTGATGAAGTTAATGTGCAACTCAAGGATATGATGCATCCCTCAAGTCATGAGCCTCCCTGATCCCCCTTCCCCTCAGCTCATTACATATATTTTCGTCTTGTGAGTGAAGATGATGTCAGCATGTTGACTTTCTCCTACTTATAAATATGAGGAATGGTGGGATTCAGATAGGATCTCTGCTGGATCACTTAATCCATGTCTGCCTACATGGTAATAGCAGGATAGCTTTAATAGTCCATGCCTAGGAGAGCACTGCTATTCTGTTCATATTTAAATGATAGTGTCCAGATCTTGCCTGACTTGTTGGTGGGCTGTTTATGTTGACATTTGGTTTTTGTTACAATTTCCCAATGCCAAAGTTCAAAATGAATCTCACTATAAATCATGACTAAGTACTAATATGAAAGCTAAATAAAATCTAAACAAAGTTGGTAAAATACTGTGATAGCCGCCTGTTGGGATGGTACATAGCATGTTGCATAAGGATGGTAATTCTTCAAAGGGTCTGCTACAATAATGCAAAAAATAAAGCAGAAATGGTTTAAGGTGTCTTTTGATTAACATTATTATGCATGAGAGGGAGCATGGAGGAACTACAGCACCAAAGCTATTGTAGAGATAGATTTCCTACATTAACCCACTGAACATTAGGATAGCTAGTGTTGTTGTGAGGCTTTGCTCAGGGGTTTTTAGTTTTTCTAATTACTTGGCCACACAACTCTCAAAAACTAGCCAGTTAGCTTCAGCTGTGATTAATCTTTCCTGCTGTGCAGTGCCCTGTGCTGTTCCTTTGCTGTATACCTTACTATCTGTAGGATAAGTCCCTTAAACTATGAATTATAATAGATGAACACCTCTGCATGCTGGTGAATCAGTCTTTCTGCAGCCTCCGTGCGGGATTTGACTTGCATTTTAACCATTGGTTCTGAAGTTTGAAATGTGTTCCAGGCAAGATAAAATCTGGCAGAAGCTCGTTTGCTTAGTCATGGCAGTGTGTTCTGAAGCTCTGGAGAAATCAGGAGCCCTGGTTTGTAAAGACAGAGAATTGACTCAGTCTGGAAAGTAGGGTTTTCTTTTTTAATAATGTTTCAACTCAGCTACTGTCTGCCTTATTTGCCTAACAATAAGACACAAAAGCAGATTATCAGCCCCTATTTCAGTAAAATAAAAAAAATTGAATAATGCATAATAAATGCAAAGCATCAGGAGCATTATGCTAACAAGGGAACTGCTGAAGAAATAGTTATCTGGCTGTTGTGTTGTTTGCAACATTACATTCAAACTTGATTAGAAACTAGTGCCTGAAAACAATACAAAAAGGTTTGTTTTGAGATTTTTTTTCACCCATCCCATTACGCTTTTCTCGCGGTAAGTCTAATTTTAAAAACTTCTCCTTCCGTGGCCCATTGCACTCCTATTAGAATCAATGGCAGCACTTCTCTTGTCTTCAGTGAGCATAAGAACAAGCTTCTCTAGTGCATTGACAATCCTCCCGTTTGTCCCTCTGTAGCCAATATTCAGCTTAATTTTGATCATGCCCTTATCAGCATTGCTCCATTAATTTTAATTTATGACAGATTGACATTAGAATTAGCCAGTGTCTCTACAATTGTCAGTATTCTCTTTTTTCCAGTTGATTGGTATAGCTCTGGTTTCTTTGTAAGTCTTGTCCAGCACTGCGTGTCGAAGGCCATATTTATAATAAAAAATGTGACTTATTTTTTGGCAAAGGTGGTCCCATACTGAGAATGTCTCACATTATATGGATTGTTCATTAAAATGATCCCAAACCCCTAATGCATTTTAGTGGAGGCCTCTTACAACTTAAAGGATCTTCCCACACTGTCAGCCATTATTCTCCTTCAGGAACCTACATCCTAGCAGTCATGCCTTGCATTAGAAGAGTGAGCAGGTCTAACTTTTGGGAACCCATGATCTCTTTAAATCCACTAAGAAGGGGTAATGCTGAGTGATGCAAGAGATTCTTCTAGCTGGCAGGGGTTGCTGTCCCAGCATGTAGAGTCTGAATTTAGGACTCCTTTCTGAGTTATTGCAAGACCACTACTATGAATCCCAAAGCGGTCTGTTAGCAAAGAAGTGATGATTTAATTGTAACAGGGCCAGACACTTGATGGCAGTCAGGTGAACAATCCAGGATTACACTGATACTACATTCCTTCGCCTTACACACAACCCTGAAAGACATATGCCAAACATCTCCTCCCCCCATTACATACACACAGCCTGTTCATTTCCATCTGCCCCCATTCAGGACCTGTGATTACCTTAAGTAACCTGTGTAACAAGTCACTTGATTGGCATACTGGTCAGATATATTATGGATTATTTAGGTTGCCTTGCCAGATTATATATGCACGCAGAAAATGTTCAATTGTAGTTGGACTGAGATTTACATTTAATCTGTAATATAAATATTCGCCATCTCCTCCCAAACCTTCCCCAGGGACACGCCACAACAGTAATTTTGCAGTAATGTTTACAACTGTGCAAGAGGTAATAGGTAGTGTTTCTTTCCAGCATTTCCACTTTTGCACCTAATGATGGAACCAGAGCCGGAGAACCTACAAGAAGGGTGAGTGGGGACTGAAAGTTATCTCAGAAATGAAACACTAGCCTATCTTCCACAGGTATTGCAGGTGTATATGTGTCTGATTAGAAGATAGAAATCCTACTTCACAAATGCTGCACTTCAACCACCAGTCAATAGCTACTGCAAAAACAAATGCTGTTCAATCAACGTGATCATTAGCATGGAGCTTTGCTTTAGTGTGAGGGTTAAGACCAAACATGAAGAGAAATAAAATTGGGATGCAAAAATCTGTCTTGGAAGGAGCCTGCTTTTTGTATTCCATAAAGAGATGGGAACAAAAATCTATTCTGCATTAAAGTTGGCTAGGCTGCATAAACTCTGCTGTGATCAAGAGGATCTGAATCAGGATTCTAAGCCTAAATGAGGTTGAGCCCAGGTACAAAACACAGAAGCAGTAGCCTAAGGGGACATGTTCTTACTTACATCTTGAAAGGAATCAAGATATTCTCCATCATATTTTTAAACAGCATGCTGCTTGCTGCCTTTAATTTCCTCCTGAAGCTTGCAAGTGAAATCTGTTTCCTAATGATTTTTTTTCTCTGTGCACATGACTTTGTTATTGTAAAGTTTCTGATAAATTCAATCTTGCTGGTTTGAATGATGACAAATTAGTAATTTATTTATAAATATAAGAAGAGAGAATTAGTACTATCCTCTAACAAATTGTTTGCTTTGTATTTTTGCAATGCTGGATGGATACCAAGGAGTCATTTTTGGCATTGCTCTGTGTAATGGACAATGCATAGTTCTATTCCAAGATTGCTCTCATGATGATAGTATCTGTTCATTCTAGTAACAAACCTGGGAGATAGGCAATGCAATGGCAAGGTTATAGAGGAAGTCTGTGACAGAGTGTGGGTCTGAACTTGGACAGCAGAATCCCATGGTAGCAAAACCAACAAAACATCCTCTCTCTTTTCTGCTCATTTGCGCTGTTCTGTAAACTGGCTCTGGTCAAAAAACTTCAGAATTCAAGGTTAAAAAATAGCGGGGGTGGACTAATTTTTTTCACAAAAAAACTTTAATTATGTTAACTAGCTCTAGCAGTGGCTGAAAAATACAGATTGTTGTGAAAGTTGTATCTAAGAAAAACTGTTTCCTGTTTGTAGAGCAGATTTAGAGTAGACCAGGAACTAGAATGAGTCACAATCTATTCCCCCTTTACTTCCAAAGGTAGCGATCTGAGTCAGTCCTCTACAGGATTCTGATTATCTCTCTGTCTGTGCTGCCTCAGCTGTCCTGACCAGCAGAATGGGTGGGGAAGCCGAGGCTCTTTCCTCTTCCTGCCTACATGTGTATTAGCCCCATAGAGGCAGCTCCTTCCCCCAGGTTATATTATGGGCACCCAGTGCAGCAGACCAGGAGTCATATTATGATCCCTTACTTTTCTGGAAGTGTGATTGTTTTAATGTACAGGAGCCATCCCTGTAATATAGGTCCGTGTTATTAGTTCCCTTGGAGAAACAAGGTGAGTAAGGTAGTTGGTCTACCTGCCTGGTCTGTCCAAAATCGTAGGATTGACATGGATACAACGCTGCATACATTACTTCCATTGCTCAAGTAGGGAAACTGAGCAACAGGGAGGTTAGTTGTTCAGAACCAGTGTGTCATTAGCCTCAGGTTCTGTGGCACTGAAGGTGGTGTAAATGCAGATAGAGATCTAACTGTGACAGTGGTAGAACTGGTTAGTTCACAGACATACTTGCCTCTCAACTGTGTGCTCCATCTAATGGATGAACAGATTGGTAGTAATGAATGCTAGATAAAGCCCACTTCCTCCTGTGCTCAGTTACAGCTAGCATTTAGCAAGATCACAGAGGAGGAATATACACATTTAGAATCCCGTTCATGAAATGACAATTTCCTTTTTCTGGACTGAGTGCTCACTTTAGCTGTCATTGCTTGAAGGAAAAAAATGCAGAAAAAATTGAGTCCACTAACCTGGCTCTTTTAGACAATCAAAGACGTACCAAAGAATTTTTAAGAATTGTATATTTTGTCAAAACTCCTTTAAGTGCAAGTAACCATTAATGTATTTTCTATCATTGATAGTGAATGAGCTATTTTTTGGTAAACAAGGGAACTTTTCCTTCATGTTGCTGGCCTCTTTCAGCCAGGCCCAGATCTGGAACAACACTAAGTGCATGAAGTTGACAGGGCTATTCATTTGCTTCACTGTTTTACTGGAGGGTTCTCACAGGAAATCACAATTGCTTCTATGGCGATGAGATTGTGACCTCCAAAAAGCTAGGCGTGGTATCCCTAAATAACACAGAATAGAGGAGAAAATTCATTTTTTTTTATAAATGACAGCTAACAACTGGGATGGAGGGAGGGGGTCATTCACCACCACTCATTGAAAACTTTGCACTGAACAACTTGCAGCGCCTAGGGTCAGAATCCTCACCACAGCTCTGCAAGGATGAGGTGACCTTTGTTAATTAACAGCGATGAGGTAGAAAATGGAAATATTGAAGAGATCGAGAATATTTGAGTGTGGGTACAGCAATACACTATGAGGGTTTGTCTGACTGCCACAGGCATTCCATTCTTGCATATGCAGGTGCTAGAAGTTTAGACATATGTATGAAGCCTTCAAGATTTGGTCTTTAGATTCCCATGTCTGAGGGTATGTCTACACTACCCCACTAGTTCGAACTAGCGAGGTAATGTAGGCATACCGCACTTGCAAATGAAGCCCGGGATTTGAATTTCCCAGGCTTCATTTGCATAAACTGGGCGCCGCCATTTTTAAATCCCTGCTCGTTTGAACCCCGTGCCACGCGGCACGAACTAGGTAGTTCGGACTAGGCTTCCTCATTCCATGAGGAGTAACGGTAGTTCGGACTAGGAAGCCTAGTCCGAACTACCTAGTTCGTGCCGTGTGTAGCCGCGCGGCACGGGGTTCGAACGAGCAGGGATTTAAAAATGGCGCCCAGTTTATGCAAATGAAGCCCGGGAAATTCAAATCCCGGGCTTCAGTTGCAAGTGCGGTATGCCTACATTACCCTCCTAGTTCGAACTAGGAGGGTAGTGTAGACATACCCTGAATCTAGACTTCAGTGGAAGCTGTGTACACATATTACTCCTAGGGATCTTCTCCGCCAAAAAAATAAATTCTGTGTACAGTACATTAAAATTCTGCAAATTTTGTCAAAATAATATAATCATGCCAGTTTCAATTATTTTCATAAATTATGTCAAAATATCTGTCAGCAAAAACAAAGACACAAAAGTTTCCCAGGAGCAGTGAGTTTCTTTAACAACTCTGTAACAACCAAGTCCCTGTTTCTCTGGCCCCTTTCCTTCCCACAGCCCAGCCAGAGGGGGCCAGATACCCACAATCCCTCCTCTCTTGAGCCCAGCCACAAAGCCCTTCCTTGCCTCAAACCCTGCACCCCTTTTCTCCTGAGCCCAGCTGTTGAACCTTCTCTTGCCCAGATATGCACGCCCACACCTCCTTCTCCCAGACATGGTCTACAATAGGGAGTTATTTTGAAATAACAAAGTGGAGCTTCCATACTACCAAGCCATTTATTTCAAAATAACGGGCTGGTTATTTGAAATAACTACTCCTGTTTTTCCACAAGGAATAACGCTAATTCCAAAATAGTTATTTTGAAATAGTGGTAGTGCAAATGCTCTGCTGCCACTATTTCGAAATAACTACTCCCCAGAGTCATCAGAGTAATTACTCCCCAGTTCTTTGAGGCTCTAATTCGAGGTAGACTTACGAGGTAGAATCCACATTAATGGAGCCTGCCTCGGACTAATTTTGAGGCTACCCTGTAGTGTGGACATGCTATTTCAAAATAATCCTTTTGGGAATTATATGGAACCCAGGATCAGTGGTGCTGCCGCTTTGAAATGCCACAAGGAGCCTGACTGACACCTGGTTCCCTGCAGCATTCAAAGCGGCAGCGCTGCACTGAACAGCTGACTCTGGGCCCCATGCATCAAGGAAGGGGGAAGCGATTAGTTGAGCCCCGACTCTAGGCTCTCCATGGCATTTCAAAGTGACAGTGCTGCATGGAGCCCGGGGCCAGTCTTCGGCCTTGGGGCTGTTGCTACACTTCAAAGGCAGATGTGCCCAATCAACTAATTGAATGGTCAATGCAAAAATGCATCGACTATTCGATTAGTCAGTTACCTGATACTTAACATTCTTATACTGCCAAGCTGGGAAATGAAGCTGCCAACAACCTTTTCGTTCTCTCCCTCTTCCCTGCCCCAGAGAGTGTCTTCTATGTGTGAACTCAGCACCACTGCTGGTCTAACAGCTCCTAGTGGTGACCAGAAGTACTGAAGCCCATTTCTGTAAGGGGAAAGGAAATTCTGAGCACATACACCATTAATTTCTGCACAATTTCTGCATTGTGCAGCAGTACAGAATTCCCCCAGGAATAACACATCCAAGAGAAAAATTGGGCCTGGTGTGTTTTATTTATTAATGTTTACAAGCGATGGCATTATTTCTCAGACACCGATAATCGCAGGATCCTTGAAAGGGTGCCTTTAGGCAATGCTTCCCTGTCAGATATAAAAGGGTGCCCTTTTGATTTCTGAAAAGGGCTTTCTTTTTCCTTTCTAGAAAAGTCAAGGCTTCCTCTTGTTTCTGCACATAATTTATTCTGCTGTGAAATGAAATTGCTGTGAAATGAAATTGTATTATCTTATTTTAAAACTTTTGGGATGTCTTTTGCAGGATTTTTAAATGGTCCCTCATTAGTTTACTGCAATGCATTTGCCAGATATGCTTCAAGCTGTCAAGTATCTCATTCACTTTAAGGTACCATAGTTTTCCTTAGCAACAGGTTGTAATTTCAACCTAGCTGGTAAGTGTGAGGTCAGAAGCTGAATGTCACAAATCTTGGAGGTTAAAATATTGCACTCAGCCTCATTTTCATGGGAAATATTACACAGGGTTTCTCAGGAGTTACTTATAGCTGTTTATGACTGCTCATTTAATGTTAATAGACAAGTATATTGTGTGTGTTTACTGATGTATTCAAATTTAACAAAACAAACTTTAAAAATAGCCTTGTATCCAAGATTAGCATTTCAGCGGTAGCTTGCTTCCCCGTACTCCTTGCTGTCTGTCTGCTGCCTGGGACAGTCCCTGATGGTCAGAACACACAAGAGCATTAGTTAATCTGTGGTGCCATCTAGGAGGAAGACTTCAGTAACAAGCTTCAGATGAATGTAGGGCTCTCAGTGATACAAGGCAATCTGAAACCACTCCCTAGAGTTTGAGCCCATAAATGTACAGCACGTAATGTAAGTTGCAGTCAGAGGGACTGCACATTCAGAAAGGGTAGCATAACACTGTGTTTGACTGGAGCCAGGTCATTATGGTCCGAAAAGACTAGATGACCAAACAGGTCTTTTCCGTTTCTCACTTCTATGAAGGGGAACACAATATTCCTTAGGAATGAAGGATTTAAAAAGGAACGAAGTACATGTTTTCAATCACTGGCCCCTTCATCTTTTCTCATTCTTGAGAACTAAACTGCTTGTCCTTATATAGCCCTTATGTTCCATATACTGCTTGCCTCACTGAGGCTCTTGGCCCATTGATTCAAGCAGGATGACTCACAAAAGCTGCATAAACAGGATTCAGCCACAAGCTGGGATGAAGTTAATAATGGTATATGCAGGGACCGTTATTGAGGAATGTAGATTGGAGGCAGATACAAATTTTGTCTCTGCACAGAGCTCTAAAATGAGTTATCGTCAATAACAGAGTTGGGCCATCAGAAGTAACTTTCTAATGCAAGCAAGATTAACTTGATGTGCTGTCTGCAATGAGATATTAAAGATTATAGGGAGAGAGAGAAAACTTTCATTTAGATGGAAACATGACTGATTAATTAAGCAGTAATGAACAAGGAACCTTGCCATGCATGGATATGAGGCTCTCAGTGCTAATTTAGTGCAAAGTACAGCTCCCAATTTGTAACTAAATTAAAGTGGCTTTTTAGATTGTTTACATTTTTTTCTTATCTGCTTCTCTGTGGAAAAACGATTATCTTGCTAGTTAAGGAAAACAGTCAGAGCCACAGAACATGTGTATGTGTGGAAGAGTGGGCATTGTCTTGTGTTGCTGTTTTGCAAGTAAGAAATACACACTAATATCCATGACATCATAAATAAGCCCTTCAAAGCAATGAGTATGCTTTGTGTTGCATATTAAACCAACCAATTAGCATGCTAACAAGCAGCTCTGGATATAGAGCAAAAATGCATTGTACTTGGGGTTTGTTTGTTTTTTAATCCAAAAATCTGTTCACCCTACTGACAAGTATATAAAGGGAAGAGTTTTTTTTATTCAATATTCAAAACAGCTTCTTTTGGATGGGCATCGTGATTATGTCACATGGTAAAACTTTTCCCACCCTATTAGTGTATGATGTTAGTGAGAGATATTTTTCATGATAGGCAAGTCCTCTGGAACAATAGGGGATAATAATTATAATAAAAAACAATGTCATTACAAGGTTAAGTCACAAAGAAGTTTCACTATGACAGGAATGAGTCTCTGTAATTTATTGCAGGATAGCTCAACAATAGCAGTTTGTCATGCATTGTGATATAATTTGATGGGTTCATTTCTTAAATGAATTATACATTACCTCTGTATATCAACAACAGAGCTGGATTTTTTTTATGTAAATATAATATTCCCTCAACTTTTTCTTCCTTTTCCAGTCCATTTCCTTCATACGGAAATGATTCTCCCCCTCCCCCACATCTAATCTTTCCACTAATAAGGTGTTTAATAATTTAGAAGCCTAAAAAATAAGCATATTTCAAAGGGGTTGCTATCAATGTTAGTCAGAGCCTCAGGCTACAAAAATGTGGAAGAGGCTACCAAACTTTTAGAGTCAGAATCCCAACTGTCTTTCTGCTCTAGGCGTCTATTTTATTAAAGTTGGTATTAAACAACACTGCCTAGAGTCTGATTAACAATTTATGTCTGCCTAAGAAGGATTAGCAGAAGCCTATCATTTTGATATTTAAATCTTAATTTGCATCTAGGAAAAAGATAGACCTTATTCAGGTTTACAGTTTCATTTATTATTTATTTTATGCTGTATCTGAAACAAATACTCATCTGCACATTTCAAGCATGCTTTGTTTTACTGCTCTTTCAGGACTTAATCCCAGGCCCTGGGATTTTGAAGTAAATGAGAGCTCCTGTATGGCCTCGGGTGAGGGAGGAATTGGCCCCTGTCCCCCTGGGATGGGCCACATTCTGCAAAATGAGGATTGCCTTTTGCTAGGTGCCAAACACATCACCACTGCTGAAGTTAATAGGAATTGAAAGTGCTAGGTACATAGCAGGGTTGGGTCCCAGTTTTGCATGCCTAAGAGAGAGTGGAATCTAGACAGCTATGACTAAAATTTACTTAGCAGACAATTCTAGAGAGCAATTCTCTTCTTCTTTGGTCATAATTTGTATTTATATGTATACTCTGTTTGGGAGAACACTGCTGCCTCAGCCAGGAAGGAGTGGGGAGGAAATAAACTGGACCCCGCGGCCTCTGGTCCCACCATAGGTGGCAATCCGCTGCTAGGAGGAGAGGGAAGGACTAGGAATGAACCGAAGAACAGGTATTAGGTGAAATTCTGCTCATTTGCATTAGCAGAAAACCAAAGTAATTCCACAGATGTGATAAAGGAAGGACTCTACATTTACAGCTCTGTAACAGCAGAATCTGCCCCATTTGCTTCCAGGCTATTTTTGTACGTGTTTTTAAAAACAAAGAGAAAAATGCTACAATTTTATGTCCAGTTGTACAGATCTTTATTTCAAAGTGCCCTTAGTGTCCCCATGTCCCAGACACCCTCAAATGCATATCCTTAACAGAAAGATTTATTTCTACATCTGAGTTATCCTTCAATGGAGTTCACGCTCATGTTTATTTTAGGGGTTAGACAGAGTGGTCATACCCTGCAGTGCTAAGGGAAAAGAGTGTTCACTTGAGTTTGGTAGTTAACTGGATTGCAGTAAGAAAGATATTTTGTTCGCTTGAGTATCACTACTCAGTGAAATACTAAAAGATTCAAAGGAGATGCTGTTATTTAAGCATCACTGATGCTTTCTATGGCCCTGATTGAACTCTAACTTCTCCGGCTTTGACTCTGCAGCTTCTCTTTTAATCAACAGTTTTGTCTTGAGCTCAAAGGCTTTAAGTTCTAAACAACACTAAATCTATGGTCTGAAAGTGGCTAGTTCTTCAAAGAAGAAATGAATATTAAGCACATTATAAAGGACATTCCTCATTTTTTCTGGCTTCCCGAAAAAGATCAATTAACTGCTTTCATTTTTGTTGTCTTCTTTGGTCTATATTCTCCTTTCGTAGTGCTGTCAAGTGAGTATCTCCATACACTGCAATCAGAGTAGTCTCTTCTGTGTCCTCTATTTAAGCACATGCTTAAATGCTGTTGTCTTCTACTGACTTCACTGAAACTTAGCACTTAAGTGCTTTGAAATCGGGAACTTTATGCATATCTGCGAGTGCTAAGTTCTTTGGATTCAGAATTTAGCAAAGCTCAAGAGTTTGTTTTCCTTGTTGCTTCTGAATAATTTTTTTTAATCAAATGACAGTCAGCCCCAACTGGCATAAATTAATGTAGTTCAACTGATTACTAGAGAGTTGTGTTGATTTAAACCACCTCAAACTCTACTTTTTATAAAATAAAACGGCAACAGGAATTGCTTATATAAAAGTTATCTAGTATTGAAATTCCCAATCATTTTCATAACATGGACCAGATCTTAATAGAGATTCTCCTTAATCTCCCCTCCCATTTGTTATGGCTCAGACCAATTTGCCTCCTATGCATGATTCTGGGGACAAGCTCCCTTTCCAGTCACAAAAAAAAAAAAAAAATCTTAGTATTCGTAGCAATTTTCATATTAGTTGCCATTAGTATGTTGTGTTCTGTTCTTTTTGAAAAGGTTAGTGATGTGATTTATTTTTGTTCTGTAGTCTCCAGTTTAAAAATTCTCAGTAGTTGAGCAGAAGCAATATCATGTGACTTCATTGACCCATTGCACAACATGAACAAACAGCCCCGGTCAACAGTTTATGATCAACCTGCAGGATGAATTATTTGCCCAAACTGTTCTGCAGATATTTATTATTTATATTACATGAGTGCTCACATGTCCTCGTAGTGATTGTGTATGGCAGTAGACGAGAAAAATAGAGTCCCTAGTCCCGTGGTCCCCAACACGGTGCCCGCGGGCGCCATTGCGCCCGCGGGGGCATTTCAATGTGCCCGCCAGGTGCTCGGGGCTGGTCTGGCCCCGGGCACATGGCGCACGGGTGCTTGCGGGGGGAGCGCGCTTGGCGGGGGGAGCGCCGGGCGCGCGGCACTCGGCGGAGGGGCGGGGGGGAGCGCCAGCCCCGGGCACGCGGCAGGGGGGAGCGCCGGCTCCGGGCACGCGGCACTCGGCGGGAGGGGGGGAGCGCCGGCCCCGGGCGCGCGGCCCTTGGAGGGGGCCCTGCCCCCGGGCGCGCGGCTAGGTGGGGGCCGTCCCCGGGCGCGCGGCTGGGGTGGGTGGGCCCGGGTGGGCCCGCCCCTTGGCGCCCAACAACCTCAAAAGGTTGGGGACCACTGCCCTAGTCCAAAGAGATATATCCTCAGAAATGGAGGTTGGCGCATGGATTATTAGCTGACCCCAAAATGTTATTAGAAAAAGACTGGCTAAATTAACTGTTGTTTAATTGTAGCATGTAAGCAACACATGCTGAACATGTATATGCATTTCAAATTGACCAAGGCATAGTTGTAAATGTAATTATGTATTTAGTTAATTCCTTCTTAATGGGCCTGATCCAGCAAGTCTGCTGTGTGCAACTCCGAATTGAAGTCAATGGGATTTTCACACTCAGGGAGATTTTAAGTTCCCTTTAATCAAGCGTGACCCAAAGTACATGAGATGCTTGTAGCAGTATATGAGAATGCCTGATACGGAGGGGCTGCAGGATGAACCCCAGTGTAAGGACATCATACTGCACAGGATAAAAGCAGAACACTGCATTGCAAACTGCATTTATACTATAAAATGAGAAAGAAGCAAGAAGATCATAAAAAGAGTCTTTGGGAAACTGTGAAGGTGAAGAAATGTGCCTATAGAGCTCTTCAGGCTAAACTCTGCCCTCAGTTACACTCTCCATTGTCTTCATGGGTAGAACTGAGGTTAGAAAAAGTCCCATATTTTGTTAATCTTCAAACTGCAAAGTGTTTGAAACCAGGCTGCATTCCTGTTTCACTCATATACATTCCACATCAGACAGTAGGTTTCTCTAACCCACATCCCTAGGTATTTTATAGCTCTCTCTGGCTGATTTTTGCGGCAAGGAGAAACGAATCCTGTGACAAGTTTTGACCTCATTCTTCAGCAGGCCCTGATAATAGCTTACATTTTGAGTCACAGACACATCCATTTTGCTCCAAGCAGAACAACTATTAGATAAAAAATTTTGAGAACACTTGCTTTCCACAGATTGTCCCAAGTTTTGGATACTGGTCATACACCAGTACATTTAAATGTCCAATATGGGCCACATGTTCATAGAAGTTGCAACATAATGGGCCTGATCTCCAGTTGAGTCTTAGCTAGAGATGAGCTTAAATCAAAACCCTCATTTGAAATACCAAAATCTGATCCTGGGTATAAAGTACGCAGACAGCCCTATCACATTGTTATAATGGGCAGAAAGGAACCCCTAGATTAGCAATGGGCAATGTAGGCTAGTGAGTGGGCCACACGAGTGGCCCTCTTTTATCTCATTAGGATACAAGATTGCCATGACCAGGACAGTTTCCTGCGATAGGGTAGTTTTGCTAACTTTGCTTGTATATCTAGAATTTGTAGGAGATGTCAATTAAACCGGAGCAGCGCTTCGATAGGATGCAGAGGGAGCAGGTGGCTCTCACAATCAATGTTGTGTGCAGTGGGCAACACATCTCACTTCACGTGCCCTTGCTTTATGTGCATGTTACTTTAGTAATACGGGTAGGAAAAAAATTACATGGGTAGAACCCAGCGGAATCTGGCAACCCTATGTGTAAACAAAATGTCTTTTGGGCCACATATTGAACCCCAATGGGCTGCATTTGGCCTGTGGGCCACAGGTTGCTCAGCTCTGCTCTCGATCCAAACAACCTCAGAGTTTTTAAGAGGGGATGGAGATTTGAAATCAAATTATGACTTCTCGTTTGAAGCTTTCTTCAAGTCTCAACCCAGTTTTAAAATTTGTGCTTGCAATTTAACATGCATAGACATAAGCTGTCAAATTAGCAGTCAAGCAGCCATTGCCTCTTAAAACTAAGCAGTTGACCTATGCACATTATGAGTGTGCTGATAATTACATGAAAAAAAGTTATGGGTCAGATCTTCAGCTGGTTAACTCAATGTATTGTTCTGTTGACATCATTGGAAGAATACACTGAGTGATACCATCTGAGGATTTGACCCTGCAGTTGCAAAGAAGATATTTTGGAAACTTTGGCCCACTCATTGTTTCTTCCTCACTGAAAATACCCAGAAAGTTCTAGAACATATTTTTCAGAGTGCCAGACTTTCTTTTGTGGGGTCAGTTTGGATTTGCAAAGTGTACATCTGGAATTCAGAGCCTCCCAAATGTGGGTGCAATCCAAGTAATTATGGCACTAACCTGCTTCATACCATTGTGCAACATTCAGTCTGCCAGCACAGAAGAAAAAATACAAGAGACTGTTGGGAACACCTGTAGAGGTGGACAAAAGTGTAAACTGCTATTTAAACAGGTTTATAAGGAATGTGATTTTATATTTCTTTTTATAAGTCTTTTGAAGGGCTTTTAGAGAGCAGTTACTTCTCCGTAGTGCTATCAACTGACAGAAGCTGGGGGAGGGGGAACCCCCACACTTTAAAGGCTCTTAAACGACGTTGTTAAAATTTACAGCCATGTTGTTTAAAACCCATTTCAGGAGCAGTTTCTCATCCTTACCTCACAGCCTGCTTTCTCCTGTCAATCTTTAGTTTTACTAGGCTGTCATTCTTCTGCCTCCATGATGACATGGCAGCCCCTGACTTGCTGGCTGGTATTTTCTTTCTTATACTGATATCAGTATGGGGAGTAGGAAGAGATCATACAAAGTATTTTACCATTTACCACCCTGCTCACATACAGCTCAGTTCAGGGGCAGATGACCAAAAGCTGCTACCAGCTGATGGCTACTCAAGGAATATATGAAAGTGGTTTCAGTCTATTTCTTAATGCAGCATTTCCCAAACTATGGGCCGTGGGAAAAAAATACTGGGCCTCGGTGTGGCTGCCAGGAGGAGAAAAGGGTGGGGCAGGCTGGGAGGTGTGTGTGTGTGGGGGGGGGGGAACCAGCCTCCGGGAAGAAGGGTTGGGGACAGCAGGGCTGTCTGGCATAGATTGGGGGAGGAGGATGGGCGGGCGTCCAATAGAAGCAGGGCTGGATGGGGGGCAGTGGGGCTGGCCAGGGGCCAGGGGTGGGGGGACTGGACGGGGGAGATCAGAAGGAAGAGGAGGATGGGAGAACAAGCCATTGGAAGCAGGGCTGGACGGGGGGCAGCGGGGATGGTTGGGGGGAGTGGGGCTGACCGGGGGAGGTTGGGGGACAGGGGGGATCTGGTTGCTGGAATCAGGGCTGGACAAGAGAAATTGGGAGGAGAAGCGGGGGGAGAGGGGGCAGCAAATTAGCTGGCAGGAAACAGGACTGACCCGGGCACATGCAGACCCAGGCACACAAGTGAGTCAGGCCCCGGGGATTCCCCCCCTCTCCTCCCATACTCTCCCTCGAGTAGTTGCGCACTGCCTGGCTGGTAGACACACTCATGCAGCGTGAGCACATCTACCAGCCAGGCAGTTCGCAGCTACGGACTGATACACCTAATACAGTAAAACTCCAATAGTCCGGCACTCCTGATAGTCCGGCACCAAAATGGCAAGAGCCTAGTGAGTGAGCTTCGGCAAAAAATTAGTCACAAGGTAACAGCGGCAGCAGCTGAACTGAGCAAAAAGGGTAAAAGAGGCTTAAAAAGACGAAAACATTACAGTATACTGTATACAGTATGTACAATAAAAAGGGTTAAGAACACTTTATATACAGTATATAATGTATAGAGTATATATATATATATAACCAGTTTATAGTACCTCCTGATAGTCTGGCATATTTGATAATCCGGCACCACCTAGGTCCCATAGGTTCCGGATTATCGGAAGTCTACTGTAATAATAAAACTTACCTAATTAGAAAATACCAGACATTTTATATGTCTGATATTTTCTCAATTTGTTTCCCAGACAGAACCCTCAAATACCAGACTGTCCGGTACAAAACCGGAAATGCTTGTTCTCACTTTCAGATGAGATTGTAAATAACAAGCAGGTACCATTATCTCCCACATATGCAAACAAACTTATTTCTCTAAGCAAGTGGCGGAACAGAAAGTAGGACTGAGTGGATTTGTAGGCTTTTAAATGTTAGACTATTTTGCTTTTGAGTGCAGTATTGTATCAAAATATAAAACCCACAATATTTATGTAAGTTGCAATTTCACAATTAAGAGATTTAACTGCAATAGTTCTGTGAGATGATTTGAAAAATGCTATTTCTCATTTATCTTTATAACGTAAATATTTGTAATCTACTACACATTAGTCCTGAGGCTCCTATCCTTAGATGCCCCTTAGGCAGGGCAGGGTGGGGGCTGAAGCTCTCCCTCCATCAATTCATACGGGAACATTGTTGTCTGCTTTCCTTTGTCAGGGAGCCAGGAGGAAGTGCAGAGTTTGCTGCATTCCTCACTCTGGCAGGGAAGCCAAGGAGACAGATTAACCTGCACCTGCCCAGTCAAGGGACATGCACCCATCCCTTGGTTATGCCTGCTACAGCTACAGAGGCTATGGAGAGGCACTTCTCACCTGGCTCAAGCTGCTGCAGTGAGAGGGCTGGGGTAGTCCTTTCTCCCCAAGGCAGCCTGCACACTGAACCCCTCATCCCCAGCCCCACCCCAGAGCAAAGATTTAATTGAAATATGTATATTTCATTTTATTTTCCAAAAACAAACATTGAGTTAAGGACCCAAGCAAAACTGGATGAATCTTCTAGCAAAATATAAAATGAGCACTGTACACTTTTTAGTCCCTGTTGTAATTGAAATAAATATATTTGAAAATGTAGCAAAATATCCAGACTTAATTTCAATTGATATTCTATTTTTAAACAGTACAATTTAAAACTGTGATTCATTTTTAATCACAATTAATTTTGAACTAACCAGGTGAGCTAACTATGATTAATTGAAAGCCCTAAAGTAGCAAATAAAAAGAACCTAACATTTATTATTTAAAACAATCTCATGGTAGAAGGGGTTTTGTTCATTTTGATTTGAGGGATTTTTAAGGCCTAACTCCTGATCTTTTAGCACATGGGTTGGCAATCCTGTTAATTTTTTATCACTGATGAATTCCTGCCTAAGCCATAGTAGTATTATAGCAAGGTTTCTTTTGAACTGACAAATTGAAAGAATGTGTAATATTGCAGTCTTCATTTTGATTGTCTTGTGCATATAGATTTACACTTGTGTTCCAGACACCTGGATTTCATGGTCACAAGTTGTTAGCAAGGATGAAAGTGTAGCAAAGAAAGATGAATGCTAGTAGCAATAACACTTAGCACAGCATTTTTGGAAACTGACTGGTGTCAGAGAAGGGATTTTGCCTGACAGGGAAGTCATTTCTGGCCCTTCTACCACCAGCCTCCCAGCCAGCTACTCCCCTCCCCTCCCCCCCCCCCCCCCCCCCACCAGCCCCACTACCACGCATCAGGCTAACATCTCCAACGGGCATGTGCTGGACTCCCAACCCCACTGACAGCTTGCTGCCGACAGCCCTCTGCTCTGCCAGCTTGGAGGGCACCATATGTCTGTCCTCCACCGGGACCACAGATGTTGCTAGACCAGAGAGTCCTGGTTTAGAGAGGTTCAACCTATACTTACATCACTCCGCATAGTCCAAGCGCTTTTCAAACAGCAGCTAATTATTATACTAGGCTAAACTACTATGCACATGCTAAATAAAATATATATTAGGATTTGTAAAAATAAAGGGTGCTGGTTAAGTAGGAGGAAAGAATTTTCAAGATGTCAATGGACACTTTCAATGTACTGTATAGTGATAAGTGTTGGTCTCTGTGGGTATGTCTACACTACCCTCCTAGTTCGAACTAGGAGGGTAATGTATGCATACCGCACTTGCTAATGAAGCCCGGGATTTGAATTTCCCGGGCTTCATTAGCATAAGCGGGGAGCCGCCATTTTTAAATCCCCGCTGCTTCGAACCCCGTGTAGCGCGGCTACACGGGGCTCGAACTAGGTAGTTCGGACTAGGGTGCCTATTCCGAACTACCGGTACACCTCGTTTCACGAGGAGTAACGGTAGTTCGGAATAGGACCCTAGTCCGAACTACCTAGTTCGAGCCCCGTGTAGCCGCGCTACACGGGGTTCGAAGCAGCGGGGATTTAAAAATGGCGGCTCCCCGCTTATGCTAATGAAGCCCGGGAAATTCAAATCCCGGGCTTCATTAGCAAGTGCGGTATGCATACATTACCCCGCTAGTTCGAACTAGCGGGGTAGTGTAGACATACCCTTATAGACAAGCACTCAGGGATTTGGGTTTTAAAAAAATATTATTGCAATCATGACATGTTCAAATTTGGAAGAAGTTGCACATTTCACAAATAAATCATCCTGAGTCCATTCTTTTGGAAAGAAAATGGGTCTTTGGCTTATATGTATAGGGAAATGCCAAGGTGCAAATGAGAGGATTTTGGCCCTGTATTTGCCCTTTGAACCCTGTAACAATAAATGTAATATGGAATTCCCATAGAGGAAAAAAGTTCACCCAGTATATAGTTTGTTCATAAGAGGAACATTGGGTTTCATATATTGATTATGTTGTATTCTAATAGGAAGGCATGAAATCCAATCCATTTCTATTCTACATAATACTCTTATTTGCAGTATAGATCTACAAGTAGTATTTAAAATCAGCGTTAAGACCACCTGTAAAATACTGACTCCTGTTACCAATTATATGCTGCTTATAAAATCTCTTGTTAGTCTGTAACTTTAAAAACAACTAGTCCTGTGGCACCCATGAAAACCCATGATTCTATATGTTTTAGTTAGTCTCTAAGGACACACAGGACTACTCTTTGTTTATATGATGTTTAGGCTCTTCTCCATGTAGAACTTTAAAATACAACCTATTTCAGAAGGTTTTTGGTGTTGCTTGAAAGATTCTTCTTCTCTAAGGGCTCATCTATATGTGGGGGGACAGGTAATGTGTGCTAATGTTGTACATAAATGGGTCAGTGTAGTAGTATCTGCTAGTGCACAACAAATTTTGTCTGATGCACATTAAATTGCAGGGTCTTTGTTAGGGATATGAATGGTTAACCAGGTGATGCCTAGTTAACCAGTGGGGGCTGCTGCAGAAGGGCAACAGCAAATCATGGCTATTGTATGTTCGTAAGCCAAGGAGGGGGGTAGGAGAGGGAGGACTAGAGAACTTTTGAAACAGACCTGTGTTTGAAGAAAGTTGATTGCCAGTGATAGAATTTTCTATTGCACATTTCAGGATATAAAGATCAAATTTCTGTCTCTGATGTTCTCATATTGCTTTAGTAGAGTCATCTTGTTTTTTCTCCTGAAGAATGTGATGTCACACAAATTAACTGGTATAAACACTAATACAAATTAGGACTGCAGAAGCAGTTTCATAACATTAGCCTGATTACAATTTTCTCTTCTCCCTGGAATGGAACAAGAATCTTTTGTGTGTCATTGAGGTTTTTAAGCGAAAAAAAATCTTGAAAAATTAGTACTCCTTTGCCTTGGATTTGTAAATGTACTGCGATGATCCACATTTCAGTGATCAGGTTTAAAAAATTAGCTGATAACCTAAAATGAAATGGTGGCATCTTTGGCTAAATATACACATTTTAAAGACCTGTAATAAAATGGTAGAGTGATATTTGGTTCAAATTACAGTATATGTAATACTTCTAATCTTGTGGGATACCAGGTGGAATAGCAGACCTCCTCAAATACTCATCACTTGGTATGGTCTCCCCAACTTGTGGGTAGAGGGCTAGAAAACAAAGAGGCTGTGACTAAGCTACATAATCCCTATGCTCTCTGTGGGTCCTGTAGCAGCGATGCATGCAGGAGGAGTTGGGAGCATCAGCTCCTTGATCTGAATCCTATAGATCTCTTTGGGCTGACTTGGCTTTTCCTCAGGCTTAGGCTAGGCCACAACAGAGTGCTTCTATATGAAAAAGGAGCTTGAGCATCCCATACAAGGGATCAAGATAATTAGCCACTGAGCTCCTCGATATTAAACAGATTTTGAAAACAGGTGGAGCTGGCTTATTCATCCAAATGATCTAAAGCTAAAATCTACAGCCTTTTTGTGCTTGCACACCCCCCATGACTAAGATGTGCTTGGCCAGAGTGAACTAAATGTAAGACTTTTCATGGTGAGGATTGCACACAGGTGAGCCTTCACCTCCTAATGTATACTTCCAGTGTGTCTGATTAATCATTCCTTATTATTTTTAAAGGAGGTAGAGGTAGAAACTCAAGTTATTGGTAGTATCCAGTGGGATATAATAAATCTACCTCCCTCCCCAAAATCACAATTACTTGATAAAGCAATTCTACAATATTACATTCTAATATGATTATTTTTGTTTTACTGTAGAAGAGAAGGGGCTTCTGATCCTCTTCTGTATTTTTAATTCAGACATTGCAGACAAATGTTGCCAATTTTTTGAGATTGGGGTAATGTCATTGGCCCAATCCTGCAAAATACTGAGCCTCCATTGTGTCCACAAGCATCAATAAGAATTAAGGACATGCAAGTTCTTGTGAGTCTGGCCTTTTATGTTATGATGTAGCTGGAATGGGGTCTGGAATAGAGTGAAAAATGGGATGCAGGTTCTTTTTTTGTTGTTGTTCTACCATAGAGAATTTGGAATGTTTTCATCCAGCTCTAATGTCGACATTCAGAGTCCTGTCAGTGCTGTAACTTATGAGAATTCTACAAGTAATTTGTATTTGCTGAAGTTTATGTCAGTATGTATTTTGTGTAGTAGTGGATAGTGCAGTTTAGTCTGCACACCAACTGCTGTGCTAACCCCCTGGTTTTTACTCACAGCTTTCTGAAACAGCCTTTTTAAAATGAAATTTTTATGCTTGATACTGTCCTAAAACCATGGAAACTATCATATAAATATACACCATAAAAGCTGTAGTTAGGTGGGTGGATGGATAAGGTATGTATTATGCTACCTGAAAGAAATAAATTGTTAGCTTTCTAAAACAATCTTAAACCTGTGGTAAACAGAAGGTGTATACATCAATGAGACTAGGGTAACACATTTTTTAAGAAAGAAAACCTAAAGAGGAGGTAAAAGAATATAAATATGCTATACAAAATGGGGATGATTAAAAAAATCTATGATCAAAACCACATCTGTATGCTAATTCTAATGTTTTCAAATGAAACAGCAGTACAAAAAGAGGAAAACCCCAAATTTTAAAAAAAATGTGGGCAAACAAAAATAATTATGAATAGAAATATCACCATGAAATAAGAAGCAGATTGAATCAGTGTGTGGTTTTTTTTTTTTTTTTTTTTTTTTACCAGTGGGGCATTTGCCAGTGTGAAGGTATGTTCAGCAGTGTGACTATTATAATTAAAGAATATGTCAACTTCGGCAAGATGTTTAAAGCTATCTTGTTAACACAGAGATAACCTGTTAAAATAATTATAAGAGAAAATTGTACTTTTCCTGTACTTTCAGCCTCCTTTGAATGGTGCAATACATTTAATTGCTCATGTCTCTTCCATGGAATGTTTGCTAGTGGCACTATTGACGTAGATACCAAGGTGATAGGTACCCTAGGGCTTTCTAACACAAAAAACACAGAACTCAAGCCTATATGATTGAAAAGCCAGTAGATGTTTTGCTATTAGTTTGAATAGGACTCAGACCAGACCAGAAGGGAGAAAGATGAATAGATCTCTAGTTTTCTATGAAACATTAATACTATCTCTTTCACTCCTCTAAATTTGGAAATAATTTCAGATTGAATTACAGTTACAAACATGTTACTGCATAGTAACACAAAGAAGATACGTTGTTATATTCATGTGATAGCAAACAGTTACAGATGCAAAGCTGTTTTATAACGTAACTTAGAAAAAAAACCTTTCAAAACATCTGTTGATCCCCAAATGACCATGACTGTCCTTCGTCTTGGTAGTATGTCCGCATCCAAGTATATTTCTGCACAAATGGTCCCATTGCAACTGCTTACATGCACAAGTATTTGTAGGATGTGGCACTAAAGTTAATTTCTAACAGGTTTGAAGATAATCTGTTTAGTCAATTTGAATGATGCAGGCTTAAAATAAAATCACTGTTCTTTCCCTACAGATAGCTTAAGAATGGCTGAACTTTGAAATATTGCAGTTAAACATTGAGCTGTATGTCTATAATAAAATCTGAAGAGAATTTGCTAGTTAGTAATACATTTATAAGTGACACCTTACCCTATCTTTCCCTCCCTCTCCACTTTTTTTGTGAGATCATAGTGCAACTTCTGTTGTCCATTATCACTAACTTACTGGTTACTGATTGGACAATTTTACATAAGGTAATATTAGGAAAAGGAAAAACGTCATGAGCATAGAAAAATGCATTTTCTTGTATACTTTTTCCATAGTTTTGATTGTGTTATGCAGTAATCCATAAGTTTACTTTTGAAGTTTCTCAGTTTTTGAGTTAAGTTACCACAGAGGTGACTTAACCATAGAGGTGCTATGACCCTTTCCTAGATCTCTGTTCCCAGAATATCAGTCACCATGATAATTGTGCTGTTAACCCAACATTGCAGTGCATATCCAGCCAAACTGTGTAAGCAACAGAATGAATCAGTCCACTCCATGTTGCATGCATTTTAGTCAAACGGATTCCCATCCCTCTATACAGAGTGAACTTCCAAGCCTAATTTTGATCAGATAAATGCTCACAATAGTAACCGTATGCATCCTTTCAGAACACTAAAACACAAAGGCAAAGAACTATGTCAGTCAGTGTTAAGGTTGTACAAAGTAATTTAAAAAAAATCAGGAAATAAAAAAACTTGACTGACAGTTCCATGTGCATGTGTAATTTTTGCATCATGCAAGGCTAAAAGGAAACATTTATTTTCCCAGTGTTAAATTTACTGAAACCATTTTTTCTTTGACAGGTAACTTAAAAATGGTTGAACACAAGATCATGACATTTAAAGAGGAAGGTGTGCATATGCATTTAATAAGAAAGTGTAACAGAAAAGATACATATGTAATTAGACAAACAGCTGCAGAAAAGTATTTTCGGTAATGCTAAAGTTAGTTTTGGGGGCATATAATTTTGCCTCTTAATTCTCTTGTACAGTATATGCCTTTTCATTGTATAGTAACGTCTGTTCTGGCCTCTTACAATTATTGACCTCGACACCAAAGACGATTTTTTTTCTGCTTTTCAGAGTCCACTCATTACCATTTATCAGTTATTTCTGGCTGCTCACTTTTGTTTTAGGCTATTTAATTGGAAATAGTTAATTGGCCTGGGTGTCTTACGGCAGGGAAAATAATGAGTCTTAAGCAGTACTAAGCTTCCATAAATATTTCACTTCATGCTAATTTCAGTGCTTCCAGCTGAGTTGTTTGAAGTGCTCAAAAAAGCTTTTTTGTTCACAATTAAATGCATAACTAAAAAAAAAAAAGAGTGAAATGTGCTGTCACATTTAAGTGTGTATATTATAGCTCAGTGAGGGATTCGATTCTTTATTTAAGATTAACAGTCATTTCACATCCATAATAAAATTATTTGTGTAACTGTGTGTCCCTCTGAAGCTCTGATTCTCGAAATACCAGTGGACAGGCTCTGACAAGGCTTGGACTTCAAGCATAGCTGTTTGGAAATCCTGGAGCTCCCTCAAGTGGACACATATTGGTGCCTTAATGAACTGAAGCATCTATTTGTCCTCTTACTCAGTGGGAAAATGCTTGTAAGTACATGCCTGAAGCTTTGCACAAAGAAATTAAATTTTGAGAGTTTCTTCTTTTGCACTTTTACACAAACTAAAGATGTGAGTCTTTTCCTTTTATTTCACTTAAGTAAAAGCCAATTTTTTTTGCTAGTTTATTGCAATATGTAAGTATATTCTCCCCAACCCAAGCATGCATGCTATGTATATTTGGATGAAGAAGTATAAGTGAGAAGGGGAGGAGGGGTAGAGACATACAGTTTCTAGCAAGTGTAACTGTGGCAGGTGGTATATATGCAGGGCATTAAAGGCTGTATGGTTCTCAATACAGACACTTTGAAATCTGCAGTATAGTTCAACCTAATGACCAGCATGAAAGAGGAAAAATGCCCACTCTCTGAATTTCTCCCAATAGGATATTAGCCGCCCAAGGCTATTTAGTTGGTGTTACTCATCCTGTGCAGGAAGGAAATTCAAACCCTCAGATTCTCCCTCAGATGGATGCCTACCATGTAAAGCAGAGGTGGCAAAGCATAGGGAATTTCCAACCAAGAACAACGCATGAAATATAACAGAACACAGAGTAAAAAACATAAAAATCCCTTGGGTGACTCTGGGGTCCTGCCTGGTAATGTACACTTACAGGATAATGTAAGTCATGCGAGAGAAAAGATTCTGGTGTGTTAAACTGATAGCACACTGTAGAGGTAGGAGTATGAAGAACTCTACTACAGCACCCAGGATAGGGCATGGGGCTCTCAGCATCAGTCTTTCTAATGTTAGTGCACAATAGCAGCTGTGAGGACACAGAACCAGTTTCAAATATGCCTTATTATCAAGCTGGCTGAGGCAGGAAGGCCCCTCACAGCCCAGAAATGTTAGTGCCATGTACAGGACACAGTGAAAGACCAGCCCATAAGGATTCTCTGGTGAACAGAAAGCTTTGTGCAGGCACCAAGCACAAGGAGTCACAAGGGCCAGTGCTGATAGTAGAAACTCTTGCTCCAAACATTTCAGCATCCCTCTTTCAAATATATACAACAAAGCGGTGCTTTCTCCACTTGCCTCTGGCTGCTTCAGTTAATGCTCTGTTAGCCTGATTAGAGCACTCTGCTCTGAAACATACATTGAAGCACAGACCATAGCTAGTTTTTCTCTAACCACACCTTTTCCTCCATCTGTTCCTGCTTGCTTAGCACTGCACATGGCTAGAATGCAGCTGAGGTCCTAGATGGCACTCATTATATTACACACAAAGGCAAAGTAACAGTGCTGCTATTTTGCCCATCTTCTCTTACCAAGCAGTTCTCTCTACACCTTTTCTTTCACTGGCTTAATACACAACAGAACAAACAGTCTGGGCTACATCATTTTATGGTTAAGGTAACCATAATTGGTCCTGATCATTTTGAATAAGTGCAAAAGCATTTACCAAAATGCCGGTCAAATATGTTATCACTCCTCAGCTGTATTAAACTAATTATGATATTGGTATTCTGCTTACAGGGAAAAGTTCTGCCCTGGTGTGATTTCAGTGCCTCTTCCTCCCTTATCTGTAAGGCATTTCCCCAAGTTGGTAAATTGTCAGGTGGCATAGAGCCATCATAGCATCTCTTACACCCCCATTCTTTGCAGCCAATGCAGAGAGATGAAGGCATAGAGTAAAGTGTCCTTTTATCCTTATGTAGCAAAGCTGCCTTCAGACTACTCTTAAGTTTTGATCAATTGTCAGAGAGTGACCCATGAACTAGGGTCCATTCAAATGGCTAAGCCACTTTTTTACCCTATCCTTCCTCCCAATACTATGTCCAGTGTTTTTCAGCCACTATTTTTAATGTACTGGCATCTACTGTATATATTTCATGAGGGCACACTCACATTGTTAAAATAAAATGTCCATTGAAATCCTTGGGAATTTTATACTATTCAAATAAGCAGGAATCCCCCCACCACCCGACGATATATTTCATGTGGCATTTTGACCCAACTGCTCCAAATTATAGATAAATAGATGGCATATTTTATTGCCTAAAAATAACGACCTAAAATGTGATGTTTCAAAATGAGTCCCCAATAGTTCTGCTCTCCTATTATATTTTCCACTAAAAGACACCACTCTGTAATTTAATACCTTGATTGGTTTTACAGGCCTATGGGGAAAATATCACATTTCTGTAAGTCACTGCAATGTCTTTTAATGAATATGTAAAACTGTGGATGTGAAGTATATTCACAAATATTCTCTTTGAATTTTATTTACCTCCTCCATCTCTTCATTCTTATCTGATGACAGTGACACGTTATTGATCATGCTGTTAATCTCTCATGCATATTGTGGACCGAATGGAAAGGTGTAAAGTTTTTTGAGTGATTCATTAGATTCTTCCCTTTCAAAGAAGTGAACCTAAAGAAATACACAATTTATTTAGATTTTTCCAAGAGCTTTGAAAACAGTGATCTCATTTTCATTGTATATGCAGTTTATATGAATGATAGGCATTGAAATATGTATTTCAGAGCACCAATAAAAAATGCAAAAAAAAATCAAAGAAAGATGCAGATAGCTCTTTGTGGGAATCATATCAAGGTCACGCTCAGGTATTATATCTTTTTATTTACAGAATAAAAAGATCACAAGGATTTAGTGAAATCTTCAAGACAGATAGGCTGCGTCTAGACTGGCATGATTTTGCGGAAATACTTTTAACGGAAAAGGTTTTCCGTTAAAAATATTTCTGCAAAAGCACCACTAGATTGGAACTGATGCTTTTGTGCAAAAAGTGCTTTTGCACAAAAGCATCTGTGGCTAGTCTAGATGCGATTTTGCGCAAGAAAGCCCCGATCGCCATTTTAGCCATCGGGGCTTTTTTGCGCAAAACAATTCTTCCCTGTCTACACTGGCCCTTTTGAGCAAGTACTCTTGTGCAAGAGGGCTTTTTCCCTTAGCGGGAGCGTGAAAGTATTTGCGCAAGAAGCACTGATTTTGTACATTACAAAGTCAGTGCTCTTGCGCAAATTCAAGTGGCCAGTGTAGACAGCTGGCAAGTTATTGCCAGTCTAGATGCTCCAATAGAGTAATAACTCTTGATGTGCAATACTCACAATAATGCCATCCTATAACATTTTTCTTGCCATTTCTCCTGGTGTGCATAAATATTTTTATCACCCATCAAAGATAATTTTCATGTCACCTCTCCCCCAGTCATGATCAAATGGGTAGACAAGAGTGCACTGGTCCTGGAATGGTACACATTAATGGATAATTTTTAAAGGTGGCTTAAAATGTGTAAAAAGGTTAAATAGATAGGAGAACAACATCTTAGCCAACATCTGTTATCTAAATTTAGATTGTGTCCTTGGATATTCATCAGCTACATGTAAACCTCCCTTTCTTCTCCAGACATTGATGAATCAAAAAAAATCCATATCCCACCTCTTTAATTATGCAAGTCCTACAACAAATACTGTTGCACATAATTTTTAGGACAACAGACTTGCTAAATTTTGTATTATAAGCTATCAGGATTTTTAAGGGGATGCTCTGACTATATTAATCCGATGAGTGTATTGTAGAAAGCCCATAAAACCATGTATCAGAGGCTACATGTGAGGTCTGAGCTAAAGCAGTCAAAACTTAGCTTTGCTTTATATCAGCAAAGTTGTGAGCAAGAGCCAGACACAAAGCTGATACTGCACAGATATTCCTAAGAGGGGCTAGGCACAGAACAGTCATGCATGCATGCACATTCCAGAAGGGTGCTACCAGGACACCTCAGATACCAGCACATTCCCCTCAGATAACAGAACATAGTGGCCCATCCTAAAGATGAGATCAGAATGACAGCATGATGGATAGAGATGTTTTGATCAAACCAATGTGTACAGGGTAATAGGTGGCATCTAGATATGTCAGAGAGTGGTACCTAGAAAAGTCAGAGGGTGGTATGTAACTTGTTTGTATCGGTGTTAAAAGGTGCATTGCACAGGGAGTACTACATTGTCCTGCATTTTGCTTCAGCTACCCCAGACTAACACGGCTACATTTCTATCACTATTCTACAGGGAGTACAGGCAGTCCCCGGGTTACGTACAAGATAGGGACTGTAGGTTTGTTCTTAAGTTGAATCTGTATGTAAGTAGGAACTGGCGTAAAGATTCAGCCGCTGCTGAAACTGACTGCCAGTTCCGACTTACATACAGAATCAACTTAAGAACCCCAAGCGTCCCCAAGTCAGCTGCTGCTGAAACTGATCAGCGCTGATTCCAGAAAGCCCGGGGCAGAGCAACTCTGCCTCGGGCTTCCTGTAGTCAGCGCTGGTCAGTTTCAGCAGAAGCTGACTTGGGGACGCCTGGGGCAGAGCAGATGGGGTGCTGCTGGGTTGTTCCAGTAGCGCCGCTCTTCGGCGCTACTGGACCAACCCAGCAGCACCCCATCTGCTCTGCCCCAGGCGTCCTGATTCAGCCGCTGCTGAAACTGACCAGCAGCGGCTGAATCAGGAAACCTGGGGCAGAACAGCTGGGGTGCTGCCGGGTTGGTCCAGTAGCGCCCAGAGCGGCGCTGCGGGACCAACCGGCAGCGCCCCAGCTGCTCTGCCACAGGCGTCTGGAGAAAAGCCTAGTCTGCTGGGGGGGGGAGGGGCGTACTAGCTGCGGTCCCGCCACCTGGGTCATCGACGGCTTTGCTCCCCGTCTCCCTGGTCTGCCAGGGAGACGGGGAGCAAAGCCTCTGAGGACGCCAGCAGCGGGACAGCCGCGGGGCGTCTGGGCTGTCCCGCTGCTGGCTTCCCCGAGGCTTTGCAAAGCCGTGGGGAAGCCGGCAGCGGAGCAGCCCATGTGCGCCTGGGCTGCCTTGCTGCCCAAACCCCCCCCCCCCCCCCGCGGCTTTGCAAAGCCTTGGGGAAGCGGGCAGCGGAGCAGCCCAGGCGCGCCTGGGCTGCCTCGCTGCCCGAGCCCTCCCCCCCCCCCCCCGCGGCTTTGCTCCGTGTCTTCCTGGTCTGCAGACCAGGGAGACGCGGAGAAAGCCCCGGCGTACACGGGCGGCAGGACCGCGAGGTCCCGCAGTCCGTGTCCTCCGGGGGAGCCCCGTTTGTAACTGCGGATCTGACATAAGTTGGATCCGCGTAAGTCGGGGACTGCCTGTATCTGTATCCAGCCTGGGAGGCAATGGAAAGTCCTGCCATTGACTGCATTGTGTCCATTGTTAGAAGCATGCATGCACTAGCGGTCCGGTAGAGTTCGTGGGATACCAGTACTGTGTTTCATCAACAATAAACCTGGCCAGGCACCTTCACAGATCTTTTAGTCATTGAGTGGTTCACTTGATGTCTGCTGGGATGGCATACATAGAGAACACTCATACAGCCAAAAATCTGTTAGCATCTGATGAAACCATGTGTATTAGCAATGAGCAACTAGGCTAGTGAGTGGGATGTGTGAGTGGCCCTCTTTCTCAATGGGACTCAAGAGTGACAGCCTCCTGGGATAGGGTAGTTTTGTGAACTTCGTTTGCAGAATTTGTGCAGTGTGCAGATGAAAGTGTTGCAGCGCTTTGGTTGGATGCAGAGGGAGTACACGGCTGTCACAGTCAATGTTGTATGCAATCAGCATGTACCTCACTTCACATGCTGTTGCTTTATGTGTGTGTCACGTCAGTAATACCGGGGGTCGGGGAGGTGGGGATACTACATGTACAGAAACTAGTGTAATTTGGAATCCCTGAGAGTGGGCAATGGTAAACAAAATGTCTTGAGGCCCATATAACCCTGATGGCCCGCAGGTTGCCCACCACTGACATGTATAATATTACAAGTTTTGTATAGTTGACTTGTACATAGTTCAACACCATAGGATCAATTATTCCTTCTAAATGATTGAAAAAGAATGTACAAAAAAGCACCTTCCAGATATGTAATCTGTCAATGCTTCCCCTTATTCAATTTGATTGTTGTTGGTTTACCTACAGCGTCTTGTGTTATGGTAGTTTTGCATTACTCCCACAACACAAAGCTGCATTATCCAGTTCGGAAGGTTTATCAAAACCGATAAGAGGATGTTGTTTTTTTCCATACAACATGTAAATTACATGTGGAACCTGTTGCTTCAGTACATTTGCTAAGTTCTTGGCTTCAGCAAACTCAAAGAGGGATTGGACATAGCCATGGAGAAGGTATAATCAGAAGTAATAGCCTGAGGTTTGATAGTACTTCAAATGTATTTCTGTTACAGGTAGGATTAAATATTACATGGGGACAGAGGAGAGGAGTTTCTTGCTTTTTTCCTCTAAATCAGCAGTTCTTGTATTATGTGGCAGGTCTCCCAAAGGTGGAGTGGGAATGTGGCAAAGAAAGTGTGAGCTGTGTGCCTCCCCCTGCCCACGAGCCCTGGCCGTCAGGCCCAGATGTTTGGGACTGTGCACACCCAGTAGGCAGGGATAAATGGGGCAGTCAGAGCCCTGGCAACTGGACTCACTGCCTCACTAGGCGGCAGCCCTGCATATTGACAAATATCACTGTTCACACTGCCTTCCTAACTTCTGTGCTGCTGCTACTGACACAGCACTGTCAGACGGGCCAGCAGCCGCTGCTGTCAGCCGACGGTCAGGGCAGTGTGTGTGTGTGTATGTTTCCGAGAAAAGGTTTAACGTCTATGTCTTTACTGCTAGGACCGGGGTCCCGTCGCAGAGGGTGGCCAGCAGGCCAACAGACGCCCTTTTATATAGGAAGAGCTTATTACACCTTAGATTTTAGCTGTTAGAACACAGGGTTCCTTCGCAGCGGGCAGCCTGGGAAAGGCTGAAAGGTGCCCCAACGGATCTGTCACCTGGGAGTGACACAGATCCAAACACCCAAGCTCTTCCTATGCCTGTCCCTTTATGACCGGCTGAAGTTCTTTTAAATTGTGCTTGGTTCTATTACAGCAACTGAAGGAGTCAGGCTAAAGCTTAAACATTTACAGGTTTATTAAAAGACTTTATAAAAGCATATGGTTACAATGGCTATTGTTCTCTTTAACTGTTAACAAATACAGATTTTAAAAATGGTTACAAAGAAAATAAAGATAGAAAATAGAAATAATGGTACCAAGTGACAGCTTAATCTTTAAAGAGCTCTAAGTCTATGTGTACACTTAAGACAAAGGACCACATCCAGGTACAATTTTTACCCCCTTCTGTGCCTCTCGACTCCAGCGGGTCAAGCCAGGGCCGGTCTCTCAATTTCTAGGAAAGATGAATATGAGGTGGGCATCCCCTCTGGAACCTCGGGAGATCAAACACCTAACCCGACCAGCAGATAGATGGTAGATTACTCTGAGTGTCAAATATGCTGCTGGACCCATCTTTATACCCCTGGGGGCCCGTATCCTCTTTCTTATCCAAGATGCCGAATTGTACTGGTCCGTTTTGTGGTGCCAGTTCTTACAAGCAAGTTTCAAGTTAATTTACACTTGAAAGAGAGAGAACTAAATTATGATTACTAGACTTTTTTTTTTTTTTTTTTTTTACTGGGCGAGAGATTCCTCCCCGCCCCCCGCGGACGGCTGTGTGTTCGTATCAATATGGGTTTGAGTCAAGGAAACTCCTTGGCAGTCTCTTGGTCAGCAATCGGCATATCTCTGTTTACAGCCATTCATGGTCACACAGCCTGGGCCTTCTGCTCTGTGCGCCCTGTATGCTCCAGGCAAGCAAAAATGGATGTTACAGGGGGGTTCCTGTCTGACTACAGCTGCTCTCCACTCTGCTTTCAGAGCTGGGTGGTGACATATACACTTGTGGGGGGAGCAGGCTATAAGCAAAGGGCACCTGATCAAATGAGTTTGAGAACAGACAGGGCGCTGGACTAAATGGACCTCAGGTTCACCTATCTCCATGTTGTTTATGTATAGTGCCCAGCAAGGTTCCCTCTAAGCTGCGCAGTAGCACAACCCCACAGCTACTTAATGAGCCCCACCCAGAGTCTCAGGGCTCTGTGCACAGAGTTGCCTGGCTGGGGAAGGGCACATCTCCCTCAGCTACAGCAGCAGCCTCCCTGCTGAGGACAGAGCAGCAAGTCTCCGCCAGCTAGTAGGGGACTGTCTGTGCATGGAGCACTGAGCCTGTGGCTGAGCAGGGCTCATTAAGCAGCTGCAGGACCATGCTACTGTGTAGCTTAGAGCAAACCTCGGTGCCCAGCACAATGAGGACCAAACTCTGACTCAGGCTAATCACTGCTGTAATAGAAATAAGCAGCACTGGCCCGAGGGTGTCAGAGGGGTCTTCTACAAACCAGCTAGAGGAGAGGATTATGGGGACAGCTTACTGCAACAAACCCAGATTCAGCTAGTGACACTGCACAGTGTGCTCCACCCCAGTTCTCCTGAAGGAGTGTTGCCTTAAAACAAGCATAGTGTCCTCAAGCACTTGGGCAATGCTGCTCCTCCCCATCTGCAGTGCATCTCTGGCTCATAAGAGGCATAATTGGCCCCTTTGCTTTTCTTCTTCTAGCTGGTTTATGTTTTTGCAAGTCAAACAAATAGGAAAATTAATGACAGAATATGAGTGTACCACAAAATAATACTACTCGACCACTGCTGTGCCTTTGGCTCCAATTAACCTCAGTGTTCGTTAGAGGTTGCAGCCAGCTGCATCAATCATAATTTCTTCAGCTGACAAAAAAAAAAATCCATCATTACTGCAGCCACACACAGATATGTACATTATGTCCCTAAAGTATCATAATCCTCCACTTACCAAAAAGGAGTTATGATAGCTGGGAGGAGAGGAAGCTCAATTTTCCTTCACATCTGCTTGATTCTTTAGTATAATCATCACTGCATGAGCCAGGCAAGGTCGTGAACTGTAGCAATGTTCATCACAACATGCAATCTCCCAGTTCTAGGGCCATTAAATACTCAGCAACCGCTCCCTCTCCAGCCTACTGTTTTTAATCTGCTAGAGCCCTTCAGAACAGGAACAAGAGAGCTCCGCTCACAGACCTGTTTCCAAGATTACTATCATAGACCACACTTTGAGAGGGAGTCAGCTGCAAGCTGCCATTCCATTTGTTTCCATGGAACAAGAAAAAACATCACAGTTGGATTTAATTTCAGGTTTACTACCCAACACCTGCATCTGGGAAGAGGTCCTGATGTAACTCACATTGCAATCTAGCAGCGCCACCCTCTGTAACTTCCTTTGCCTTATTCCAGATGGTTTCTAAAAACCTGAAGTTAGCATAGAATCAGTGTTGTAAACAGCATAGCTTGTTTGGTTTTTCTTTTTGGTTAAAAATAACACCCTATCAACTCTGTAGTTTCAGCATCCTCAGTTCTGAAATAGGTTATTTGCATACATTTATGAAGAGCTTATAACTTTAGTCATCTGGAAGACAGATTGCTTAAACTTTGTCATTTCAAAGTTTTTTACTTAGTTCAAAGCAGAAGAATCAAGGCAGAAACCACAGAACTGAGATATGAAGGGAAAATTCCTACAAAATCCTGTTAATTAATCTGACCACATTTCATAACACTAGTTGGGATGGGGTTGCTTTTTTTTTTTTTTAAACATATGGGAGGCATTTGGATTTGTGTGATTCCCCCGCACTCCTTTTTAATAGGACCTGGATTTGCTCCTTACATATTCCCTTTCAAATGTCACAAGTATAGATGATTGGAGATAAATCCAAGCAACTGATATTTCTACTGTAAAATCATTTATTGGGATGGCATATTTCGGAGCACCTGAACCAAAAAGGAGGGCCATCTTTCAATTTTTAGTACAATCTGCAATCCTTACTCGTAGACTTTAGTACCTGAATAAAATCACGAGTGGAGGCATGGTCATAAAAAAAAAATCCTTTAAAAAGTAGCCATTTTCATCTGCGAGTGACAGATACGACTTGCAATCCCCACTGCTTGTATGTGCATTAAAAAAATGTCTATGAGTGTCACGTCATCTTCTCACTCACTGGACAATGGGTAGAGTGTGCTCTTCAGAGCAGAGATTTGTAACAACAGAGACTGCAGTTCAGCAGAGCACTCAAGCATGTGCTTAACATTAGCATATGAGTACTCTCATTGACACCAAAAGGACTACACATATATTTCAGATTAAGTAGGTGCTTGAGTGCTTTGCTAAATCAGGGCCTTCAGCACCTGTGAAAATAGTAGTAGACGACTGTGCATGCAAGTAACAAACCAGCAACTTTCCTCCCTATTGTATCTGTTTTGTTTCCTTGTTCTTGCTATGTATTGCTGCTGTTTGCTGGAAGTCCATTTGGGTGTAGTTTGGAGGATTTACAGGTTCAAAAGATAAATTATGCCTTGTTTTTTAACAAGTTCTTCTTTTGTAAATTAAGGAAAGAGTTAGCTCTAGGCATCTTTTGGCACCTAATTTATCTTGTAAATATGTCCTTCCATACCAATGTTTCCCCATCTTTAAAATGGCTGAAAGGAATGTTAGGGCTTTACTCAGTGCTTTTAACTCCTCAGGTGGAAGGTGATATATTCACATAAAAGTAACCATGAAATTTTAATGCTGGTTGGGCTGAGAAGGTATGGAATCCCTTGGGCTTTACATGTTTTTGGCATTGTGATTAGCTCAGTTCCTATTTCATTGGTTCTGTGTGACTGAAGTAAGAGATCTAGTTTTGGGGTAAAACAGCAGGTCTTTTAATTGAATGAATAAGACTCATTCTTTTTTTACTTATGATTTTCTATCTTCAAAAATGGTAGATTACTTCTACAAACAAACACATTACAGATAAAAAGATTATACAAAGAAATGGGGGAAATGTATGTTTGATAAAATGGTATCTTGTCAATAGTACTAAGAAATGCCACATCTTGTATCAGATGCTCCATTAACCCCTAATGGGACCTGGCATCAAGCAGCAATTGGACTCTATATTATTATTATTATTATTATTAGACATTGCGGACTAAATTGGCATTGTAAAATCCATACCCAGTAACTACGAGCAAGAACAGATAGTGAGATTGTTTGATCCTCAGGTTGCATGAGTGATGTAAGATGCACCAGATCTTTATGGTACAATTTATTTCCCCCTCAGTACTGGTTCAAATTTGCTGGCTAGTACATTGATTGGTGTGGGCAAGGGCAACCAAAATTTTCTCCAATCCCCATCAACTTGTGCAGAGGGTGAAGAGCAGGCAAGGAGGAGATGTGGCAGCAGCAACCTGGAGCCATGACAGGAAAAGGGCTCTGGTAGCTCTCTTCTTTTGGCCAGCAACTATCTGTTGCAAGACCTTCTCTTTGCAGTGGTTAAAAGGCTTTGCTTTGCATTGCATTGCAGCACATAGCTACACCTACGTTATGTCAAGGGTGGGCAAAAGCCTCTCAGCGGGCTGAATCCGGCCCGCCTCGGGCTTTGATCTGGCCTACGAGGCAATTCCAGGCCTCACTCCTTAGTGCACTGCCCCAGAGCGGCGTAAGCCCTTCTAACTGCTTCTATTTAAAGGGCTTATGTCTTCCCCCTGCCTTGCCTAGCAGCTGCGGGGAAGGCACAAGCACTTTAAATAGAAACAGTTGAAAGAGCTGGCGTCTCTAGCTCCCTAGCAATGCGCTAGAGGTACGGGGAGCTGCAAGCCCTTTTAAGTGCTTCTATTTAAAAGGCTGGCACCTTCCCTGTGCCTGTCAGGCAATGCGTTGCCTAGCAGCCATGGGGAACACAAGAGCCCTATAAATAGAAACAGCTGAAAGGGCTCACAGTTCCCTGCACAGCTAGCGCAGATTGCAGAAGACCCAGCAGACACAAGCCATTTAAACAAGCATTGAAAAGAGCTCACAGCTCTGCTCCACTGGCCCATTGCCTGGGAACTGCCCGGAGGCACAAGCCCTTTCAATTGCTTCTATTCCAAGGGCTTGTGCCTGCTGGGCAGCTGCCAGACCTCTAGTTAGCAGTGGGGGCTAGGAGCTGTTACATGAAATCTAAGTCTCCACTTCAGACAACTCTGGGGCTATGACTAGACTGGCATGATTTTCCAGAAATGCTTTTAACAGAAAAGTTTTCCATAAAAGCATTTTTGGAAAAGAGCGTCTAGATTGGCATGGACGCTTTTCCGTGAGGCATAACGGGGAGGTCGATAAAGGGCTTTCAGGTCGGCGCGGGAGCGTCCAAACTAGTGCACTGAGCTGACGAACAGCTGATCAGCTGTTTGTCGGCTCAGCGCAGCAGCCATTTGCCGATCAGTCTAATCTACATGGCTCCATCGATGGAGCCATGTAGTTTAGACACACCCAGAAAGATGAAGAACAGCAAATTGGAGAGCAGAGCTGTGGAAAATGTTAGATTTACACACACCCCCACACACCCTGGAATAAAAGCAGAAGTCAGCAAGGTGGCCTTAAGTTGTATCAGCTCGTGAAACAAGTCTTTAAGCATCTCTTTTCAATTTTACCTTCCTATTTGCTGCTGCTTGCCTCAATCACTTTGGGCCAGACACTTCCCTCTACATGCCTCAGTTTCGCCACTTGTAAAATGAGGATAATTGTACTGACTTTGAGATCTCCTGATGAAATGTTATATAAAAATCTAGGTAATATTACCCACAGTAATCAATATATTAAGAAGCCATACAACAACCATCCTTAACGCAATATTTTCTTACTGTATTCTTTATAGCTTTCAACGCATACTAAAACTTGTTCCCAGAATTCTGCCAATTCTATTATCAATTATTCTTAGGAGGGAAAAAAAGGGAAAGGGGCTAGATTTACCTACATAGTGTCAGGAAATGCAAATCCATTGATTAAAGTGATGCTGCGTCCCTTTCAGCTAGTTGTGAGAATATTTTGGAACCCAGTGTCAAATTGGTGCATTCCCTCGAAGCTGCAGGGGCAGCACAGCTTCACAGGTGACTAATCAACCCCGCCCAGTCAGAGGCTCAGGGCTCTGTGCATGGCACCATGCCCTGTAATAAATAAAAAGAACAGAAGGAAGAGAAAAACAAATATTTGCAAGTGGAAATAGATCAAATGCCCAATCATTCTCCTGATGAAGTGGCAATAAGTTGAAAAATCCCTTTGATTTCAGGAGCTGCAAGACCAGGGCCAAAAACTGAAAGGGAATGAAATATTATTTTCAAGCCTTTGAGAGGCTGTTACTAAAATTATATGGTGTGACAAACACAAAAGCTGTAGAAAGAGCTCTTGACATGAATGTCCCTTTAAAAACAAACATTGTTTAATTATCCTTAATCCAGTGTGTAATGTTTAATATGCCAAAAGAGCTTCCGTTCCATTTCTTCTCAGTGTGGTTGGCATGGAGCCAAAATACCATTACTTTAAAGGCACATTAAAATGAGCTTGAAATCTGTTGTGGAAAGTCTGTTTCTTTTTTCAGGAATTTAAAACTGATCTTACAATGGTGATTTTCCAAAGGGTATCAAACGTTCACCAGAGTACTTATGTAAAAAATGGAAACTCTTCACAGTGACCTCATTTGCTAGAGATCTGAGGCAATGCAGGGGCCTCCACAAAACTGTCATTTCTAGAGACACAAACAAGTTCGTGGGTCTGAAATGCTGACCTGCTCAATTCTGCCCGGCTCCTGGATATTTGAAGCACAACTAGTTCCTCTGCAATTACAGATTCCCATGGCTGTAAAATAAGCAGTAGGAGGGGCCCCTTGAGCAGCACTGATATGAGGAGATGGCTAGTGAGATGAGTGGGTGGAATGTCAGCCAGGTGCAGTGGTCTGGAAGATAGCCTGGGATACAGATTGGTTTGTGGGAGATACAAACAGCACTGATGGTAGAACAGCAGAAAGGAGAAGGTCAGAGGGAACAAAACTTGAGGTAATCATCCAGGGAAAGGAAAAAAAGTAAGGTAGTCACTATGGGCTGAAGGTGTCTGGTGGACTGAGAGCTTGTGTGCACACAGGTAAGGGAAAATTGCCATAAATTAAAAAAAAAAAATCTGCCAAGTCAGTAAGTCACACACAACTTTTGTCTGAGCAGTTTCAGAATGACAATAAGGTGACAATACAGTTAAGCAAATCAGTGTTGGTAGAAAGCTGTTTTCTGAGCTCAAAAGAGAGAACAGTAGCTTTTCTCCATCTGCCACATGTCCTTCTATAGTCACCTTTGCTCCTTTTGATAGGAGCAATATATTAAATATTCTTTTCTGTTGCTCTTCAAGAGGTTAGCAGAATTTTCTTAACTTTTCAGCCATATTATGGTCCATCACAGTTCTTCCCTTTCATTAATATCAATTCCTCTGAGGTCCTCCTGCACATACACTTACAGTGTCCAACACCTCCAAAAGTGAGTCAAGTTCCAAAAAGTCATACAACTTGCTTTAAAAGTCATGCAGATTTTTTTTAAATAGATGTTAGATTCTTAAATTGCTTTTTGCATTTTGAGAGGGGTTAGAATGTACTCAAGCACATATTTTCAAATTTTACTAGCACAAAATGTGCTAGAATGTTGCTTTAAAAAAATCTTAAATGAAAGCTGAGATTTTCACATAATCACTTGTCTCCAGGATTGAGGGCTTTAAAAGAAATCTAATATCACTAACTCTTGCAGTGTTATTGTGATTCTCAACACACACACACACAAAGCAGCAGTCCTTTACTCCTAAAACTAACTTCACTTTTAAAAAATATGTACATTAGAGGTCTATAATCTTGAAGCAGGATTATCTCCCTAGTTTTGTTCATGCACAACCAGTAGAAAAAATAAAAACTGTGGCAGTGAATCAAAGACTTCAGGAGGAGCTCTCTAGCACTCTGAATCTTATCAAACGTTATTTATGTAGCTCTATTTCTTCCTATACCGAGTACATCTATAACGGGCATTGAAGCTAAATGTTTCCTTTATGTCTCCTTGTATTGTTGAATTTAAGAAATCTGCACATAGCCGATATTTAATTACATGACCAAAATTCCAGATAACTCTGATCAAATCAATCCTCAGCAGGAAATTCAATAAAGGTACATTTACACAGCAGTGTAATTTTGGAATAACTCATATTATTCTGAAATAACATAGTGCGCATCGACACTACAAGCCTTTATTTCGAAATAATGTTGAACTGGAACATTTCTTACTCCGATTCGTGAAACCCTCATTTCACGAAGAGAAGTCCAAGGAAGAGTGCACGCTCAGACTTCCTGCAGACTAGACAGCGCCAAAAGCCAAACTATGCTATTTCAATGTAAGCTCTGCAATTGATGTAGCTCAAGTTGCGTAGCTCAAATTGCATAGCTCACAGCTTTAGCCCTGCTGAGTAGACGCACCCTAACAAAGAAAGAAAAACAATAGCAAAAAGTAATGTGACTCCAATTAGTGACAATCTTATTCTAAAAGATTTTCTCATTAAGGTTTAATGCAGTTTCATGGGGGTCAGAGGAAAAGGGAGGTCAAGCCAATAAATAAAAGGTTTACAGCTAGTGCAAGACTTACAAATAGTTTTTTTTATTAAAAATACATAAATCTGAAAATATATTTATCCCACCCTAAGATTTGTTCTTTTCTGGGAGAGCGAAACAACAAATAAATATAATTGCCTTCAAGTGCAGCTATAAGTCATCCAGGAAAAAAAAACCAAAATCAAGCCTCCACAAACATAATGGTCCTAATTATGCTGGACTCTATATATGAAGGGGTAAGGAAGCAGGCCCGAGGATTCATACTGCTTCACTGGTCAGATACTGGAAGCACTGGCTCCGCTCCTTGCTAGCACTGCTATCAATGCTACCCATGAGGAAGAGACAAGGAGCAGGGATATGGCTGCATCCCAACCGGCAAGCTGACCAGTTCTAAGGAGTTTATGCAGCACCTATGACAGTGGGTGATGGAGCTACTTTGATAGCATATAGTAGCCCCAGGAATTTTTCTAGCTGACTCTGCGATAATTCCCACTGGGCAGTATTGTGTGGAAGGAAAGAAGGAACAATTGCTTCCCCCCATCAAAAAAATTGTCCATGTTATTTCCTCTCCATCCCTAAAAATATTGCACTGAAATTTTGGCAATTTGAAAGTTGACTTAACTGTCCTTTAGGGTTTGCAGTGCAGTTACCTCTGACTTCAAACCCTTCAGAATTTAGCTCACAGCTTTGCATAGAAAGAGGCAGAAAAGAAATTAATGTAGTCACAATCTCTCAACGAACAAGTTAAGAAATTTGGAACATGAATTATCAGTCTGTTTATTGTTCTATTCTCCCCCCCCCAACATCCCACACTTTTAGAAAGAGTGCATGTCAGTAAGCTGTCTCATCTTCATCCCACTCACCAAACAGCCTTAATAAAAGGTTTCCCTGATAAATTGCTCATTGAACACAAAGGGAAATCTCTTCATTGTATAACATTTTCTGTCTTTAAATGGAGCAAATATTGTTATGATATATGCTAGACCTTACCCTTTAGGACTCCCTCTCAAATCTCAATTTATTGCAAACATATGCAGCAAAAGATTAGTAACAAACTGACATGGCTTATTCATTTTCTGTAGGAAATCTGTTTGTATTAATTGTTCTACCCCTATGAATACAGGAAAAAATTACCTGTGTATCTGGGGGGAGGGGAGGGATATTAAGTTCCAATACTGGGGAAAAAACCGGGAGTTACTTGAAATAGCAATAATCAATAAAAATACCAGTGGGCTACGTCTAGATTGCATCCCTTATTCGTAAAAGGGATGCAAATTAGACGTATCGCAATTGCTAATGAAGCGGGGATTTAAATATCCCCTGCTTCATTAGCATAAAAATGGCTGCCACTTTTTTCGGCACGGAGCTTTGCTGGAAAAAAGCACCAGTCTAAACACAGATCTTTTGGAAAATAAAGCCTTTTCCAAAAGATCTCTTATTTTAAGAGTAATAAGGGATCTTTTGGAAAAGGCTTTATTTTCCGAAAGATCCGCGTCTAGACTGGCGCTTTTTTCCGGCAAAGCTCCGTGCCGGAAAAAAGTGGCAGCCATTTTTATTCTAATGAATCCCCACTTCATTAGCAACTGCAATACGTCTACTTTGCATCCCTTTTACGAAAAAGGGATGCAATCTAGACGTAGCCGTGGTGAAATCTTGGCTCCAGCAAAGTCAATGACAAAAAACCCTTATTGATTTCAGTGGGACCAGGATTTTACATTAGAACTCTTAGGGCGAGGGAATAGCATTAGAGAGAAACTCAGAAATACCCATGAAGTTTGGGTTTGGCTCAAACAGATAAAGAGATTCTGAATTTTTAAAGAAAAGTAAGACGGTTAGGTTAGTCTTTTTCACAATGGAAAAAAAAAGAAAAAGACTAGCCTTTTCCCTTTTGTGGGGAAAAGAGCAGCTGAATGAAATTCCATTAAACACACCTGTATGGGTCAAGCTATATTGCTTTCTGCAGTTACTGTTCTAGAGAATGGCTACACCTGTGATTCTAATGGCAATTATTTGTAGGATTCAAGGATATGAGTTAGTTTCCCCTTTGATTAAGGATTTGCTTTGTAAATGACAGCTTTATATACTGCTGCCATTATAGCAGAACACTCTTTATACAAAAGAGTTTTTTAAACCAGAAGAAAGTCCTCCTCATATAAATCAATGTTGTTGTTCTTTAAGAAGTAAAAGCTCTGTTTACTGGAGTGAAGTTATGCAGAAATAGAATTTCTTTTATTCCTGGCCTTCGAACTGCTTCAGCAGTTTCTTTGATCTTGCTTGCCCACCCTGTCTACTCCACTGAATTAATTCAGAATCAAAAACATCCCTCCCTTGAGCTAAGGCGGCCAATTTCCTAGTCTTTGGTGGTTTACATGGACTAATGTGCCTTTAAGTCCTGAGCAAAGAGCAACCACTTGCATCACGTACTTTGAGGACTTATGTTTCAGACATCTGAGAAGCTTATCCTAAGAGTAGAGCTTGTCTTGGAAGTGTCTAATCCCCAGTTTGCCACATGTGATGTGCTCACAGTTAGTTAGCATTAAGAAAGTTGACATATTTCTGATTTTTTTTTTCCATCAAGAACATTCAGCAGGGAGTCTGGTATATTAGATTTAAAGAGGCAGGTCTGGATTTGGTCTCAATTACACAAGGAAAAGAAAATCCATAATAATTCCACTGAAGTTATTCTTTCCCTGCTCTGCCCCCAAGTTTACAAATGAGTGTACACACCGAACACAGTGCACATGCTGCTGAAAACAAAACAAGTAATAGTCTGAATGCAGCCTGGTAAAACAGAGATCAGAATTTCGAAAAATGTCCATAATATTAGAAGATCAAACTGTTAATTAGGACTTGGTTATTCATCAAAGCAAATAGGAGTTTTCCAATGGGCTTCAATGGCCAAAGAATCATGCCCTATCTGACTACAAATGCATAGAATTAATTACATAGATCAACTAACTTTTTTGTCTGTATGGGCACGTCTACAATGCAGAGCAAAAGTCTCATTAAGCTACGCAACTTGAGTGACATCAGTTGCATAGCTGAAGTCAAAGTACCTTAACTTGGCTTTTGGCGCTATCTACATAACAGGAAGTCAAAGGAGGAACACTCTTTCTTCAACTTCCCTTACTCCTCATGAAATGAGGATTACCATGAGTTGGAGTAAGAAGTCCACCATCTTTGATTTATTTTGAAATAACAGCTTTCTGTTTGGACGCACACTTCGTACACACTTGGACTGAGGTGGAGATGGACGTAGGAGACGGATGGGTTGAGAGTTTCTGGGTTAGGCTAAAAGGGGTAAAAAACAAGGGTGATGTCATACTAGGAACCCTGGCCAGTCAGAGCAGTCCTCCACTCAGTGCTGCGGAACCCCAGCCAACCAGAGCAGTCCCGTGGCATGGCAAGACTCTGGCCAGCCAGAGCAATACCCCACCCATGATGCAGCAAAATTACTTTTACTTAACTTATTAACAGAAATAAAACAACTGTGGAGAAAGAGGAAGTCCCTGGTGAGATATGCAATGTTCCCGATCGGCATCAAATTCTGACTGAGAGATCAGTTGAATTTCAGTTTAGATCTTTACGAAGAGTTTCCTGTTCCCAAGAAGGAGGTTGTTCCTGTGTGCCTCTCAGGGTCCCATCTGCAGGTACCAAATCTATTGTCTGATCTTTAGACTGAGTATAATTATATAGATTACTTATGCATTTCCAGTTACCACCTCGAGGGCTGACAGGTCCTTGTCCCAGGTCAGGTCCAGTATTTACATTTTATGGTTGGGAATCTTCTTGTGCACAGTTGTAACACTCACAATGTAAGAACTCTTGTATATTCAAAAATACAGTTAAGTAGAAGATTTACGTGGATTGCTTGGGACCTTAATCAATTCTTGTTTTTTGGAAAATAAAATGAAAATGTACATGCTTCATTTGAATCATTGCTCTAGGGTGGGTTTGGGGATGAGGAATTTGGTATGCAGGATGCCCTGGGAATAAAGGATTACCCCAGTCCTCTCTCTCACTCAGATATATAGTAGATAGCTCTGATAGTTCTCCGGTTCTCCAGCCCTGCCTCCTCCCATAATGGGGTTATAGCTATCCTGGTTCCCATCTCTGCCCCCTTGCTGTCCCTTGTGGTCATTATACCGTATAACTGCCAAGCTACTTTAATATAAACCTACTGTAACTTATTATAATAAACATATAATCAACGCCATAAGGAAATAATGAATCTATAAGACTATATATCTGGAGGCAAGAAAGCAGGTTAAATATATAAATTCACCTCCCCCACACTTTACGAGAGATACCACACCCTGCATTAGATTTTCCACAGTATTTCGAAGTGACTTGTAAAGGACTTTCTAATGTACTGGTATTTATTAATGCTTCTTATTTCTCTTTCAAAAGTTATTTGTCAAAGAGTAATGTTGTTCTTATTTTTATTCATTTGTGGATTTCCAAACTTTAATGAGTATGATATCATACCTAAAAATTAAGTAAAATGTAATTTGGAAAGCAAATATATAAGTATCACATTAAATCAGAGGTAGGCAATAAGCAATTTGTGGCCTGGATGCAGTTTGCCAAGGTTCACCTCTTGCAAGCCACGGGGTGCTTTATTTACCTGTGCATCTGCAGGTAAGCAAAGTTTCTGGCAGCCCAGCAATGGTGAACCCTGGAAGACTGTGTCAAACCTGCAGGCTGCTTATTGCCTACACCTGCATCAAATAATACTTCATACCTTTAAAAAGCTTCAGAAACATGTCAATTGCTCTTAACTTACCTGACCAATGAAAATGTTGTAATCATCAATTTATAGACTGACACAGAAGAGTTAAGTAACTTGACCAAAATCTCAAAAAATGATAGTATAAACTTGCATTATTAATACTTCCCATCTTTAATTGTTGTGTTTAGATGTTTAGCACACACCTGGTTGAATAGGAATGTATGTAATCACTCTCTGTGAACAATATGTGTGGCTTATTCCCATTTACTATTTTCCATGTAGATCTGCCTACACTGAGGTTATTAGGATACTTTCACACCATCTATAATACTGCTGCAGGTTCATTTGCACTAGCCATTGTGCGCAATGAGGATTACCCACAGGTGATTTTATTTCCATAGGGTCTAGCCCTACTTTGTGCTGGTTACAGCACAGTGTGGTTAAAAAGAGAAAACAGAGGCAGCTGGTCTACATTAGCAGGTATTTCATGGAGCTACACTATTGTTAGTACAGCCAGTTCATGTTGGTGCCTGGGAACTAAGGCCCTGTTCTCATAAAGATTGTCTGAACTAATAACTGGGGTACTGCTCATATAGGTCTTACAATTTTAATAGTATATTTGCAGTAGAGCTGAATTTAACGGGATTTCCTATTTTTTTTACTCTGGTGTGGTCACCTACACCTGAGCAAAGTGGGTGCAAAATGCTACTCCTGGTGTAGGTGGTGAAACCTGCCTTTGTAGTATTCTAGATCTATTCTCATTGGTGTGACTCCACAAAGGCCAAGACAAATCAGGCAGAGAACCAGTCTGAAGAACAATCCTTGTTCTTTCACCAATTTGATGACTCGCACTCCCTCTATCTATTGTTCCCCTTAACAATAAGAAAAGAAAAACATAATGATTATTTACCAGCTGGCAAAAAGAAGGATGCAGACAAAAGATGATAAATGCCTCTTATATGTTTATTATTCTTATCGAAGAAGTTACTTTTGACTACATTTTTTCTGTATGTTAGTGAGCCAGCTACATAGTAGGGCCAGAGTAGTTATTAGTTTTGGTAGCAAAAGCTCTTTCTTCTGTCCTGGTGTTCAATTGGTCAGACACATACCTAATGTTCTAGCCTTTGTTTTCACTAACACCCTGAGGGTGCCTCAGTAGAATTTGTTGAAACATTTATAAGCCCAGTTTGCATATGGAGGAGACACGGTGCTTATAGACCACCGTGATCTTTCTGGAAATGCTCATCAGGAAATCTGCAAAAGGCTTCCAACCAACATTTTCCAAAAGTGCCTCATGAATTAAAGTGTTTCCGTCATTGGAACCCCAATTTAAAAGACCTTTAAGAGATCCGATTTTCAGATTGTCCTACCTGAATACCCTGAAAATTAAGTGCAAAATCACTCATAATGTTTGCATATCTTAGCCAATGCTTATTGCTGTTATAGGACATAGTAGGACATAATAGCCTGCTAGAAACACAAGGTATCTACAGTCCTGGGGTGGGCTGAACCTCCTGGTTTTTTTTTAAAGCTAACTCACTGATTTCCCACTATATTGTCAAAGAAATAGGAGTGAAAAAGCCAACCCTTTAAAAAAGATACATAAGTACTGTGGTTATTTATTGCATGTTTGAAAATGGCTGTACCATTCACAGAGTGATGACAAAGTTGGAAAATTTCATGAAATGATGCTTGGAAGCTTTTTCTGCAGCATTCATATCACTGAAAGGATCTTTTTTCATCCTGCTGCAAACTGTTCACAAATTGAAAGCCAGACCTTATTTCACCCACATCTGCTCCTATATTACTAGCAATATTGATTGAAGATAAAAGACCCACGCACCAGATATATACAGTTCTATAAGTACTACTGATTTGTTTTTCTATTAAACATAGTTGATTCCTGAACTTTTAGTCTACTCACTATCAAGGAATCAGTTAATGATGTTATTTAAAGGATTCATCTTTACTACATATTAATAACATACCAGACCCTCTGTTGATTTAGTTTATAATGCATTCGGGAAACATTGCATCCAGACAACACTGCTAACATAATAAGATAGATTCTAGAAGTTCCTGTTGCATGGCCAGAATGGTGTGACATGTCGTGCACAAGAGCCAGGCTCTGCTGCACAGGGTTTGGCAAAAATCCTTTGGTCAATCCCGTTCCTGCTTCCTACTCAAGCTATCCAGAGCTAACTTCCCAAAAGAAGTGTGATGGGATTAGGTAACAGAAGAATCATAGTCTGTGCCACCCCTATCTACTTCAGTAACTATAGAATGAATGGCAAACTACCATAAAGAAGGTGGACCCACTGCTGTGAGAAACACACCCACACATCTCAGTAACTCCTGCCGGGCACCCTTCAACACTGCACATGCAGTCAAGGAGAATTTCATTGGCTAAACACAAATATTCGTGTTTAGCACACCATTTCTTAGGAAGGAACAATTGCTTTATGATTATGATAGTGGATTGTGACTCAGATTCGAGTCCCTTTTCTTCAATAGATGTTCTTTTGCGAACTTGGGCAAGTCACATAATAGCTCTTTGCCTCAGATTCCCTTCTGTACAATGGAAGTAATACTTCTCTTTCTCATCTTTTGTCTCTTGTCAATTTAGACTGTAGCTTCTCAGGGCAGCAGTGGTCCATCATGATGTGTATGTACAGTGCCTCACACAATGCATCCTTTGGACAAAAATCAAAAATAATTATTCTGAATAATAATGGTATTTAAAAGCCTATTAAATGTTGAAAATATTTTAACAGCAACACCGCCATTTGATCCACTTGTCAACTACTTCATGTTCTCATACTCCTTGGTCATGCAATTATCTACCCTGCCAAACCTATCCCAGTAACCGAGGAAACATGTTTTTTTCCCTTATTGTTTTTCTTTTACATTTGTTTTCATGTTAGGACCAGAGGGGCTCTGGCATGTGTTCAGGATCACTGGCATTAAGCCAACAGGGCTTCTCCTGGGGTCAGAGAGTCCATACTATCAGATCCTGAGGACAGATATGGTGCTGTGGTTTTCCTGATGTTTCTGGTACACTGATTTATTAGAAGTTATGTATCTTCTTCCTTCTGAGTGAACTGAGTAAAAAATTACATTGAGAGACAACTATTGATGGCTGCAATAACATTATGTATTTGGGATCTTAACAATGCACCTATCATTTAAAAACATACACTGCTTCATTTTCATTTTCTCTTAGCCCTTCCCTGAATCATGATTTCAATGTGTTTCTGGAAAAAAACAGACATAGAGATTTGTGTTATAAAGATCTCATAACACTGCAAAGATTAAACTTTCAACAAAATATCTGTTCTCTAAAAGAAAATGATGCTTTCCTTATTTGTGGTTGTTATTTACAAAGGATAGAGAATGAAAGGAAAAGGCATTTGGATTTCAGAGCTGTAAAAACTAATTCACACAAGAACATTATTAGAGTAAGCCTTTCAGATCTAACTGTGCCTAAGTTCTAAAGTGAGCTAAAACTCAACAACCTCCATTGAAGTCCAAGTCTTTTATGGACAAGTCTGCAATGCCAGAACACCTGAACAACTGAAACTTAGCCATTACCCAAACTAACTCTCAAATAATTATTTAATACCCACAAAAACGATATATTTGGAGACCTTCATTTTCTCAGAAGAGCTGCAATACCTTCCTTTTGCTTCAGTGATTGTCACTTCACCCCTTTCTCGCTCATGAAAAGATAGTTCTATTGAGGTCTTTGTATCTGAGGTTTGCTTTAGTAGAAATAGGTAGTGTGTGTGTGTGTGTGTGTGTGTGTGTGTGTGTGCGCGCGCGCGTGCGCACATTCTAAGTAGCTTTCTATCCATTTGTATGCCCTGAACTGTGTGGATGGGTAGGGCTCTGAACACCACTAGACTTATGCATGTGAGCAAAATAGGGGCAAATCTTTGGCTGCATCAGTTTGCACCAGCTAAGGATCTGTCCCATAGAATTTATAAAGTCTTAGAGACAGCATAGGTTATATTCAAACTCTTGATTTTTATGCCACTTTCTGACAGTGTAACCCAGGGATGTGAGTGGATTTTCCACATGCAAGTGACCTAGTTTTCCTAAACACCCAGAACCTCTGCTGTTGTTGGCTGAAAGGAAGATATGGCCAGGGCACCTACTAGATATGCTAATTAGGTAATCCCCAGTGCAGTACCCCATTGCACATCTCCCATGATGTTCTATATATAAATTAAAAATGCCCTGGTAGAACCCAGTGGGAGGCTGGTGGAAGGCACTCTTCTGACTTCTCCAGGTGATACAGCTGTCAATCTTGCAAGGGGACAATTTGGCTCATTCTTGCCCCAGTGAGGGCAAATTGAGCCCGATGGTGAGGTCAAATAGAGCTGCATACAGGCCACATGCAGAGCATTGACTTCTTGAATTAAACAGCCAGAGCAGAAAACCATCATTTTATTCCAACAAAGGCTGAACACTGGCCTTGCTGATTGAAATAACAGGGAGAAATATTTCCTTTTGTTTCACGTAAAACACAAAATCTAAAAAAGAAATGATTAATTCAAGAGTGGATTCAGACCCACTCTACAGAACTCCAAAAGCACACATTTATATCCGCTCCCTGCGCACTGCTCCCCAGCTTACACCCACTCTGCAGCGTGCCAAGCATTCTACCCATTTGATTTTCTACCTTGAGAACAATTGGGATTCACCAATTGCTGGGAATATGAATCACCTTACTCATTCACAGGGAATAATGAATGTTTATCAGAGATTTAAAGTGTATGATTTAAAGTGTATGTACTACCGACCAGCTAAGTAGTAGTTCTGCAGAAAAGGACCTGGAGGTTACAGTGGATGAGAAGCTGGATATGAGTCAACCATGTGCCCTTGTAGCCAAGAAGGCTAATGGCATATTAGGGTGCAGTAGGAGGAGCATTGCCAGCAGATCCAGATAAGTGATTATTCCCCTTTATTTGGCTCTGGTGAGGCCACATCTAGAGTATTGTGTCCAGTTCTGGGCCCCCCACTACAAAAAGGATGTGGACACATTGGAGAGGGTCCAGCAGAGGGCAACCAAAATGATTAGGGGGCTGAAGCACATGACCTCTGAGGAGAGGCTGAGGGAGTTGGGTCTATTTAGTCTGCAGAAGCGAAGAGTGAGGGGGGATTTGATAGCAGCAATTCTAAAGGACCTGGGGTTCCCGGCTGCTGTTGCCACTATTGCAGCATCGGCAGTGCCTGGAGCCCTGGGCTCTTTAAATAGCTTAATGGTGCATCCTGGGAAGCATTGACAGCTTCTTGCTCCAGCTCTGCTCCTTCCATCTGAGGCTCCACCCTTTCTGGGTGCATGGAGCTGACCCCCTGCACCTGAGTCCAGTGTGGCTGCCGGCTCCCTGGGTCCAGCCATTGAACTTTGAGCTCTGGCTCCTGCTAACCTTACCCTTCTTCCCCCAGTCTCCATTGACTTGGGCCCACACTGTGTCCTATATCCCTGGGCTTTGGCTGCACATCAGAAAGCTACAGTCCCTGGCTTTAAGTTTCGTTCTCCAGGTTAGGTCTTGTACCTCCCTACTTACCTCCCCATCCAGGGCTGAATTTATCCACTAGCTTGCTGGGATTGAGTAAATCTGTGAAAATAGATATTTGTATGTTTGTTGATATCATATTTTCATTGCCTCCCAGCTAACTTGCAAATCTAAAAAAGAAAATGAAACCAAAATGCAAAGGAGGCGATAAAATACAAGAATATAAAAAGCACCTTATCTGTGTTTCTGTTCTGTTTTGGTCCAGTAAAGAGTAAATACAACAGTACTTTAATTTTGAATTTGCAAAAAATCCACACCCTCCATAAAGAAATTACAATGATTTGGATGTGTATATGTGAATATTTTTTTCTTAAAGTTAATTAGGTATTTTAGGGAAAATTGTCAGAGCAGTCACCTGCAAGAGTTTGTGGCCACACTCTGGGGCTACCAAAATTTTGTTGTGAGACTCCCTGGTTTAGGATCACCCAGAGCATGAGCTCTTGCATAATAGCCCTGACCATCTTGCGTAACAGCCATTGATGCCTCTATTCTTTATGAATTTACTGAATTGTTTTATTGAACTATAGGTTGCACCTCTCCAAACCGGGATGCTCTGATCCAGCAACATCTGGACCATGGATGTTCCTGGCCCAGAGTGTCCCAGTGGAGCTGTCAGCTGGGAGCCCTGCTGTGGTAATCTGGCTTGGTGGTGGCAGGGGCCAGTGCAGCAGCAGGCTCCAGTGGGGCTTACTCCTCCCAAAGTCCTGTTTAAGGGGGACTACATATGAGCTGTGGTTCAAGCAAAGGAGAGTTGAGAGGAGCGAAGATTCCACTCCGTCTTGACTGATCTGATGAGAACTCCTTTCTCCATTTCAATTTCCTTTAACACAGTCTGGAAAAAACAAAACAACATAGCTGTAAATACCACTTGAGATGAAACCTCAAATGAACTTTTTATGTCCGGAACTAGCCACCCTCAGTCTGAGCTGAGGAATCCATCCCCATGCCAGCTCTCCATGATTAATGACAGTGACTGCAGTGCATGTACTTTCTTTTGTTAGGCAATTGTTCCATTAATTAAATTACTTTCCAAGAAGTATGTAAATATGTGCATGTGTCTATAGCACAGGTGACATTATCTGTATATGTAAGACATTATCTGTATATGTAAGACTTCACACTTGTTATATTGGTAAGTGTATAGATGAAAAGATCTGCAAGAGATAGTTTTGAATTGAGTTGGCACTTTTAGTTATTAAGCAATTGTCTAAGATTAATGGGTAGCAGGTTTAAAACTAATAAAAGAAAGTTCTTCACAGAGCGCACAGTCAACCTGTGGAACTCCTTGCCAGAGAAGGCTGTGAAGGCTAGGACTACAACAGAATTTAAAAAAGAGCTAGATAAATTCATGGAGGTTAGGTCCATAAAAGGCTATTAGCCAGGGGGTAAGGAATGGTGCCTCTGGACTCTGTTTGTCAAAGGCTGGAGAAGGATGGCAGGAGACAAATTGCTTGATCATAGTCTTCGGTCCACACCCTCTGGGGCACCTGGCACTGGCCACTGTCGGCAGACAGGATACTGGGCTAGATGGACCTTTGGTCTGACCCAGTATGGCTGTTCTTATGTTCTTATCCAGTAATTATGCATGTTCTTTACTTAAGTGTGTGAATAATCTCTCTGAGACTGTACTCCATGTGCAGTGACACTGAAGTCATGAAAACACTCCAATTTTTGGATTTTTCAGGGTTCAGACATCTAACTCCTTGAAGGTGCCTATGAAAATCCCAGCTTACTTACTGTACATTTGGTCTCACAGAGCCAATCCAGTTGTTTGAGGCAGTCAGATGAAATAGAGTAAAACAGTTCTGTTCTGATATTTTAGCTAGTGAATACACCTGAGTATCCAAACACCTATCAGTTGGAAGTTGAGAAATGGACACTAAGTGTCCTGATTATTGTTTTGTCTGTTTTTGTATTATTTTGGGAAAAAATAAGGAAATCACTTACATTTTCCTACACCACAAAGCAAAATACTCCTCTGCTGAATGACTGATTTTTTTTATTTATTTATTTTTTTGGATTAAAGAAACAACAGACAAAACAAACTATAACTATAAAATCTCATGCGGGAAAGAAATTCAGAACACAGTGTCTGAAACATTCTGCATCGGAATTGATAAACAAAATGTCAGCTGCCACACAACCACCAGCACGGAAACTCATCGGTACATAAAGGTGCAGGATCAAGAATAGAGAATAATCACATCTTACTTCAGTTACTTAGCTAGGTACATAACTATGACCTAGTTGGTAAGCCCTGCTCTACACTACAGAGTGATTTCAAAATAACTCCCCTTATTTTGAAATAACTAGCGGAGCGTTCACACTGCCAAGCCCATAGTTATTTCAAAATAACAGGCTTGTTATTTCAAAATAGCGCTACAGTGGACGCTCAACTCCTGCTATTTCAAAATGATTGGTCTCCAGAGACCTCTCACAGATGCCCTTACGCCAGATAACTCCACTGCTCCCCTTCTCTAAAGAAGGGAAAGGGGATGTGGCATCAGAAGAGACCTGCTATCCCCGTGCCAAACAGCACCCCTGAGTGGAACGATGAGCAACCCCAGTGCTCCCTCTGCACCCCTGTAGGCTGCCAGCATGTCCATAGCATCTTCTGATGCCCCTGGCCAGGGGTGAAAGAGGGCACCAGGCTGGAATGGTGCGGAGATCTTGGATCTCATCAAGGTCTGGGGCGAAGAGACCACTATCCAGGATCTCCACACCAAGAAGCACAATGCCAAGTTCTACAGCAGGATGGCCGCCAGCCTTGCAAACAGAGAGCACACCAGGACTCTGGACCAGGTCCGAATGAAAATTAAGGGACTCTGGCAGGCCTACACAAAGGCCAGAGAGCAAAGTTCCCACTATTGGGCGGTGCCACACACCTGCCGCTTTTATGAGCAGCTGGATGCCATCCTGGGAGGGAGGCATGTCAGATACACACGCATACACCTGTCGTCGTCAGCTCCAGCCAGGATACTCCCAGCATCAGCCTTCACAAGGGGGGGTTTGTAGAGGAGCAGGAGGAGGAGCAGGCTAGCTAGAGCACCATGCCCACCAACCAGGAGGTCATCATCAATCTGGAGCCAATCTCCCCCCATCTCAGGATGTCTCCCGGGGCTCAGACAAACCCAGCAAAGGGACTGCAGGTGAGTTCCATAACTTTCCCTATCCACATGTGTGGGGCAGGCAGTGGGCTGTGAGGAGCTGGGTACTCCTCACTTGACCTTCTCAGCCTGGGGCTCACACAACAGCTTATGCACAAGGAGCACCAGTCCAGAGCACTCATCCCCATGACACTCTCACACAGGAACCCTTTGCTCCTTCTCAGAAGGTTTCTGCACAGGCCTGCCTTACTCCTGACTCCGTAGTGGGACAACTTCCCATGACAAGTCACCACTAAAGAGGCTGAGGTCATGGAAACACACAGAAGTTCCACACATAGCACAGATTGACGCCCGCATTTGGGTAGCATCTGCTCCCATCCAAGTGCAGAGAAGCGGAGGAGACTGATTCCTCACAAGGGATCCTTCCAGGAGGAGGAAAAGAAGGAAATCCCAGTAGCACTCTCTCTGGGAAGCAGCCACTGCCACTCACACACACCTCCTCCTCTCCAGGTGGGCAGGGATAGAAGTTCTCTCTCTATTGGATGCTGCCAGTGCCAGACCTACTGTGTGTGGGACTCGGAAGGAAGCCAAGATGCTCTATCCCCCCCTCCTACCAGCAAGCTCCTGGCCTAGCTAGCACTTTCCCATACTTGCTTGTTGCTGGCATTTGGGGGAAGCAAGGCTCCCCGGGACATCTGTGCCTCTGCAGGAAAGTGCCCGCTGTGTAAGCAACAGATGGCCTTGCTCAAAGCACATCACCATCGTCTGAACCAAGACCTTTGGTGCCAGCTCAGAGACTAGGGCTAGGTTTCATGCACAGTGTCTCCTGGGATGACAAACCTTGTCACTTTTTATCACAGCTGGCCCAGCTGCAAAGGTGGCATGTCCAGCACCTCTAACGCCATCAGCATGACTCCGTGAGATATGCAGGCAGGAAAGAAGCCACGAGGACCTGCTGCAGGAACAGATGGCCATCCTCCAGTCCCTCATCCAGAACTTTGAAGAGGAGCACCAGGAGGGAGCCACCGACTACGAGGAGTGCCAGACTAACTGGGAGCTGAGGAAGGCCAGCTGAGGAAGGCCAGGTGGGAGCAGCCGTCATGCCAGCACAAGGCCATGTGCTCCTCGATAATATCTGTCATGGAGTGCATGGCCTCGTGTATAGAGTGGGCCACCAGCCACCTCCCCACCCCTACCCCCCGACTCCCTGCCAATTCACCCAACTCCCTGCACCCACCTCCCCAACTCCCTGCTCTCCCCCCAACTCCCCACACTGCACCCCACTCCCTGGCTTCTCCTAGCCCCCCAGGTGCCACTGGGGTCCCTGAACACGTGGCAGTGGACCTCCCGAACAGGTAGCCGAGGCAGGCACCAGTCCTGGCCCATTCCTGAGCCCCTCTCTCTCCTCCTTCCCTCTCTCAGGTTCTTTCTCCAGTCCCTCCTTTGTTTAATATCCCCCAAATAAAATATGATGGGTTGTTTTTTTTTTTTTCAAACAGAAAAGATTTCTTTATTTGGTCTAGAGGGGAAGGTGGGCAGAGGTGAGCCATTCACAGAGCTCCAGGAAGGTGGTCTTCCACATGCAGAAGTTCTGCATACACTTCTGGTCATCTCATCGTTGCATGATGATGTGGCCCCACCAATGGGAACTGGTCTACTTCCACCAGAAGCGGCATTCCACAGTGTCCAGGGGATATGGGGCATTTGGTGCATCAGGAGCACCAGGCCCTGGGTGAAGAGGTCCCCCCCATCTGGGCTGGTTGTCATGCTCCTGAATCACCATGCGGGCAGTGTAGATGAACTGCACCATGAGCCCCGTGAGCCTGGCACTGCTTTGCAGCAGCTCCGGCTCCATGTAGTCAGTGCTATGGTGTCTGCAAGGGCAACAAGAGCACACAGTGTGAGTTTGGTGTGCCAGGAGTGTGTAAGCGGAGGAGAGGTGACTTGTGAGATGTGGTTGTGGAGACAAGCCCTTTCAAGTACAAGTCTTAGCTAGCCTCAGCCAACAATTGCAGGAAATGACTGTTCTCCTGGTGTCCTCCCCAGAGTGCTTCCAGGGGCTTTAAATGTGATGCCGGCTGTAATCGGTGTGGATGTGCTATTTCAAAATAATTCTGCGCTATTTCGATGGTGCCTTGTAGCGTGACGACGCTATTTCAAAAATAGTTATTTCGGTAGTTACTATTTCAAAATCATTTCCTAGTGTAGACATGCCCTCAGAGAGCACTGGATGGTACAAGTCTGAAAATACAGCATCTCTAGGGCAGAAAGGTCTTAGATTTAAGATTTTTACATATATTCCACATTTGAGACCTGACTGTAAAGATACTGCTCAGAAGTTACCACCAATGCAAAAGTCATTGGGGGCTAAGATTTACAAAGTATTGATAGCTACATAGATCCTTTCAGGATCCTACCCTTACTGCATCATTTCTGGCACATCTCAGCAGGGAAAAATAAAAGGGTATATTTCACAGCTGTGATATCATCCCCACAAGCTATATTTCAGCAAGAGCTGCTCTAAAATCTCTCCCATGACACTACAGTTGTGAAATATAACTGGCTTCAAGTGCAGAAAACTCCCCCGCAGGAATAATTGTTTCCTGGCAATTGACGGAGGACTGTTCCTTTAAATGACTGGTGCGAGCCCTGTCCATGTTGTTCTGCTCTTGCCAGCACTGCTGAGGAAATGTTATGTACAGGAGCACAGAGATAATGCCCGTCTGCAGGATTTGTCCACAGGGGTAATGAAAAGAGTGATGGGGATGCCTGACACAATGATGATTTCCACTATCCTGTGCCCCAATGGCACATCCAGACTGCACTAATGGGTAAATAATAGGTTTACTCATATGCTGTGTGCCATACCTCAGACCTTTCCTCCCCCATAAGGGGACCCATGTGCACACAGCCAGAACTAACTTATCAGTCATTTCACATCTGCACTCAAAGCAAATATCATGACAAGCATGCTGTCGAATGGCCGCTTGCCAGGGCTGCACACAGCCAGGGTATTAATTAACTCACCTGTAGAATTTGCAGTCACACTCTAAAGCTTGCTGTCAGGAAGACTCCTGAACAGGAAATGAGAATTGCAAGTACTGTGGGAGATGGAATAGTCTACTTCTTACCACACTGGAGAACTGACCCATTTGAAGGGACCAAACACTGAGGTTGTGCATGAGAAGGCGTGTACCTTGGAACAGCGGTGAGCAGGAGGAGTCTTAGGGTATATCTGTGCTGCAACTGAAGAGGTGATTATAGCTCAAGTAGGCATAGCTACACCAGCTGCAATCTAACCCATGCAGCTAAAAACAGGAGTGACACTATGAGAGGCCAAAGGGTAAGCATGGGCTGTATAGGCCCACTTAGAATCTTACTTGCATTCTTAGTATGCACTGAAGCACAAGCTGCCATATCTTCCCTGCTATTTTTAGCCCTTCTAGGTAGATTAAAGCTACTTGAGCTGCAATCACACCTTCAGCTGCAGAGTAGATATGTCTATACTGAGTCTAGAGGGCGTTTAAAGGGGTGTAACATAAAAATGGTGCGGACTGGAAGAAGGTATAAAGTATACCAGTTTCAGTCTGTCTGTCTGCCTAGCTAACTGCCGCAGCACTTATATAAATATTGCACTTACTATTATTCATTCAAATGTCTTACACATTACAAAAGACACAGGATTATTTATTTCTCGCTATCCATTCCTCCAGTCAGTCAGACATCTTTCTTTGCAATTGTAGAGAGGTGATATATGTTCAGTGGACTTATTCTCTGATTGCTACATCTGCAATTGATGGAGTAAATTCAGCCCCAGCTGACACAACTCCCAAAGGACAGCAAGGCTATAGTGTTCTTATTTCTCTAATGAATGTTAGTAAGAGCTAAGTGCAAAAATCCCCTATGCGTCAAGAGGGAACTAGACACGGCATCTCAGTATTAAACATGCCCTTTTCATTTCTCCTGTTAAAAATGTTTTAGCCCAACATAGACTTTTTATAGGTTAACTGTTTATTGTATTGTATCTTGCAGAGTTGTAAAAGGGCATTAATTTAAACAGTATTATTCCATTACTAGGTATGCCTCTAAAAGAGTTAAATGGTATTTTTATATAGAAAATGGTTTAGTCACAAAGAAATGTTAAGAGATTTGAGGTTATTTCATGAACAGTGACAGAATGAAAAGAGTGGCTAACATAAGACACAGTGTATGGTTTTCCACCCAACACAGTAACTGAATCTCAAGGATCAAATTCTGCCCTGCGTACATGTTTGGAAGCAAAGAGATTTCAATTCAGGGCAGAATGGGACTCTTGATAGATATTATTACCTGACCAGAAATTGGTGAAATATTTACAACAAAACCCAAAAACTATATTCTCTTCTGCTCTGGGATTTTGATACAATGTCATCATAAAAATCTTCCTGTGCAAACATTTTGGGAATGCCACACTGAATTTTAAACAAACTCAGAATGATTTGTGATTTATATTGCGACTGAACAAAATAAGTTCTTGCAGTTCATTTTCAAAAATAGGTGAAATTCAGCTGTTTCATCCAAGGTTTGTTCTGGATTTGTTTGAGCTAGAACTGGACAAACTAAAAACATTTTGTAGGAAATTCATGTCTTTCTCATTTGTATTCAGTATTCCTAAATGGTCAATGTTCATTATTCATGTTGCATGGTTGGTCGCCTAAGTCACATGATATCATTTCTGCTCCTGGATTGAATGTCTGAAACTTAAACCTAGGAAATAACAGACACATTTAAAAACTGGAACCCATTTTTGAAGGACACAAAATTATTCATTCTGAAATTCATGCAATTTTTAGGGTTTTTGATCATTTTAACAAAGATAGTACCAAATAATGGCTACTAATACCTCACAAATCATAATGAACTATCTCCATGCTTTTATTCATATGTATAGCTAGATATAAATACAGATATTTAACTAGCACTAATTTGTACCTAAAATTCAAAATTAAGCTTAGGCAGTAAAATAGGTAAATCAAAATATTCAGCCATCACTCTGAAAAGCAAAAGAGTTTCACACATTTCTAGTACTTGGGAGAGCCTAACAACTGTACCAATTTATCCAATTATTTCACTAACCCTTTCACCTGGACTGGTACCCTGGGGTGAAATCGTGGCACAAGTGAAGTTGATGGCAAAACTCTCATCAACTGGAATGTGAACAAGATTTCACCTCTGATATAGTGATTCTGTCCAGTCATGTTCTTCAGACACTTCCATCTTTATGGTTTCTGTACTCTTCCCAGTAGTGTGTTTTGTGATGTGACCACAATCTCTCACATGAAGTGTGATCTGACTGAGACCACCAAACTCAGTTGGATCCTGATATCCAGACATGAAATAGACAGTGAAATAACTCACTTCAGCTCATCAAGATAGTAACCCAAACTAGTATTTTTAAGTAACGGAAGAGAGAGAGAAAATAAGTAGCAGAACTGCTTCCTCATACTCAGCTCAGATATTATAGTCAGTTTATCTGAAGGACCACTTGCAGTATTTTAGAACTGAAAGCAACTTAGAGCTTTTCAGCAATTACAATTACTGATCTACCCTTTTGGCTTATTTACTGCAGCTCTGAATCTTAAGTACTTCTGCAAATGCTTGATATGTTGTCATTTTTCCTTCCAGAGACCCCTTGAGACTGCAGAGAACATTAAAGAAGGAAGAAGGAATGAATCTGGATTCAGTGCAGTAAAGTAGATTGCTTTGAGGCCAAGAAAGAAATCACTGCATAGAGACACAGAGACGTGTTTGTGCTGTCATGATGATAACTTACCATTGCTTCTGGCTGCTGCTATGGGTTGGTCAGCCTCATCAAAGTTTTTCAACTCCTTTATCCAAAAGGACTAGGGGTTTTCTGGAAAAGGAAAAGATTTTGGAACTGTCTGGAAATAACAAGAAGGAACTTATTCGTTCCAAAAGGAGCTGGATGTGGAATCAGTTCTTTCTCTTGGAGGAATACACGGGCTCTGACTATCAGTATGTTGGAAAGGTAGGAGTTTTTTCAACACAGTTATGTTCTGATTTTGAAGTCTTTTGGATGCCAGTTGTAATGATTGGGCAGGACTGATGTACTGTATATTTCAAGTGCTGCTTCTTATATGGTCACTTTGTTATGACGAACAGTTCAGGTGAGGCAAATGCAACATGAAGCTGAGCTACATTAAAAACAACAGAGAGAAAAGAAAATCCACCAGTCTCACAATTGAGGCCCACAGCTATTCCCATTTATTTGTTCTAAAACTTTTTTGCCTTGAAATGAGGAATGCAGACTTATATACCTTAGGAAATTCTGGGCTAGATTCTCAGCTGATGTAACCCATCTCTCCATTGACTTTAATGGAGTCATACTAGAATATACCAAATGAGTATGTGGTCCATGGTATTTTAACTAAATGCATAATGAATGTGTGTGTGATCTCCATGAAGTAAGTCAACACCTGTGTCAAGATTATAAAGAGGCTAAAATTAGCGTACACTATACACTTGACGTGCCCTTATTTTGACAAGAGTTCTTTCCATTTGTCAAAAAGTAGCTACCATATTTCAATGCTCATTCTTCACTTCATCTTCTCTGCCACTGCCATTTTCTTATGATGTTTGGGGGGTCCACTGAAATCTCAATGCTGTGGCACATGCAGTATGAAGGGCACTACTGGAAGAACATTTGCCATGCCAAGCTTGGCACGTTAGTAAGTGACAAACACTTCGGACATTTTGTGTGATCAAAGAATGGCAATAGCTAGCCTCTTCTTCTTGACTATGCTGCTCCCCTTGTGTTGTAGAGTCACAGCTACACCTTTCACTGAGACTAGAGAGCTCCTCCCCAGAAGGAGTGAGCTAAATAGAGAGAGGTTGGAGGAGGGGGAGAGAGAAAGAGAGAGAGGATAAATAAGTCCTGGCTTGACAAAGCCCTGTCTGGGATGACGGGCGGATAAAGGGCAGGGCGAATGGGGCGGCCGCCCCGGGCCCCGTGCTTCAGAAAGCCCTGCACATGCGCCGTGGCGCCGCTGCGAATGCGTATGGTGTCACTGCGCATGCGCCGTGGCAAAGGGGGGGCCCCGCGGAATTATGCTTCCCGGGGCCCCGCAAAATGGTCATCTGCCCCTGTGGGATGATATAGTTGGGATTGGTCCTGCTTTTTGGCAGAGGGTTGGACTTGATGACCTCTTGAGGTCTCTTCCAACCTTATGATTCTTTGATTCTATGATAAGAAGAAGCTAGGAGAGCGGACAGCAAGGAAAAAAGGAGGATGAGGCAGCAGCTTGGAGGAAGAAAGACTTAAGAGGGAGAATGAGAGGGAAGTTAGAAATGAAGAAATGGGGAGCAAAAAGTAGAGAAGGAGAAGATACTCATAGAGAGAACCAAAAATGAAAAGACTAATGATGAGAAAGGGGAAAAGAATGAAAATGCAAAGTAAATAGTAAGGTTGGTTTTTTTTTTTTTTTTTGATAGAGCCATAACATTGTAGGAAAAAACCCTCTATGGACCTATAAAACAAGCAAGTCTGATGTGAACTCACTGAGAGAGAATAAATGTGGAGGGCCAGAATGTTATTTTTAGAGTTACTCTTATGTCTGTGATTTGCACTTTGTTATACTTACTGTGGCAAAGCATGGAGATGACACATGATATATAAATGTCATTGATTCTGTGTCCCTGGGCTGTTCAGAAGTGGCCTTTCACACATCTTTGGAGTGCCAGAGCTGCTCACGCCCTTGTCTTTGAACAATTAGCCAAGAGGCATGAAAGAGCAGCCATTTGTTATCAGACATAGTTGTGTGTTTGAGTAAGGATAAAGAAAAGAAATAGCTGAATGGCTACAAAGTAACCATGCAGTTTTACTGAACAGATAATTTTGACCAGTGTGGACTAATGAAGATTAACCAGCTTACTTTTATTTAATATGTTTTATCTCAAAGAGTGGAAGCCTTAACCAATGATCTGTAAAAGGTAAAAAATAGATTTAAAAAAATGTTTGCTTCTTTATGCTGTATAAAGTCAACAACAGCACAAGGTGTACATGGGAAGAATTGGCTTGTATTTTAGGTTTAAAATTCAATTCTTTCTATTCTGTTTTCCTGGGAGACCACTGATGGCTGTGGAACCGATTGAGCTTTGACATCACAGACATCTTGCACATTACATCTGATTTAACTGAAAGGAAAAGCTAGTTTTACTAAAACTGTTTGAAGAGCTCTTTATGTTTATCATCTATCTAATTCAAACACCTGAATAAAAAGCTGTCATTCCACACTTCTGCCCCTTCATTTATCGCTACATGCTACAAGATCATCATTATAGGAGCAGAGTGGTTTTGTGGGCAAAGATCAGATTACTTTGGATTGTGGTGGGAGACAAGAAAGGAGTTTTGAAGTAGAAGAAAAACAGAGAGAAAACATAAAAAAAAATTGAGGATGTTCAACAAGGACAAGTGTAGAGTCCTGCACTTGGAACAGAAGAATCCCAAGCATTGTTACAGGCTGGGTACCGACTGGCTAAGTAGCAGTTCAGCAGAAAAGGACCTGGAGATTACAGTGGATGAGAAGTTGGATATAAGTCAACAGTGTGTCCTTGTAGCCAGGAAGGTGAATGGAATATTAGGGTGCATTAGGAGGAGCATTGCCAGCAGATATAGAGAAGTGATTATTCCCCTTTATTCAGCTCTGGTGAGGCCACATCTGGGCTGTGTCTAGACTGGCCAGTTTTTTCCGGAAAATCAGCCGCTTTTTCAGAAAAACTTGCCAGCTGTCTACACTGGCCGCTTGAATTTCCGCAAAAGCACTGACGATCTCATGTAAGATTGTCAGTGTTCTTGCGAAAATACTATGCTGCTCCCCTTCGGGCAAAAGTCCTTTTGTGGAAAAGGGCCTGTGTAGACAGCTCAGATTTGTTAACCGCAAAAAAGCCCCGATCACGAAAATGGCGACCAGGGCTTTTTTGCGGAAAAGCGCGTCTAGATTGGCACAGATGCTTTTCCACAAAAAGTGCTTTTGCGAAAAAGCATCTGTGCCAATCTAGACGCTCTGTTCCGAAAATGCTTTTAACAGAAAACTTTTCCGTTAAAAGCATTTCTGGAAAATCATGCCATTCTAGACACAGCCCTGGAGTATTTTGTCCAGTTCTGGGTTCCCTCACTATAGAAAGGATGTGGTTGTATTGGAGAGGGCCCAGCCCTATGATTCTATGAAAAAGGAGTTAGAAAGGGAAAAGCATATTGAGACTGAGGCCGCATAGCTAAAAGTCTAAGGGTGAGAGATGGGCGAGATGAAGGGAAACCCAATCACCAATAATATTGCAGCAACTGAAGTAATAATACATCCAGACCCCAAATGTCAGAGCTGATTCTACACAGCAGAGTTATGTCCACACTGCAATCATGTTCTTTAAAAAAAAATCAAAAGAACAGAGAGTTTTTTTCCGACATTGGTAATCCTCATTCTACCAGGAAGAAGCCTTTTTCTGAAAGAGCTTTTGGAAAAAGGCATGTATGGATGGGAAAGAAGGAGTTCTTTCAAAAGAAGAGGAAAGAGAAAAAAACACAGGTGCCCTGGTGGCCACTCTCCATCCATAGTAATCACAGCTGAAATGCAAGATAGATCCATTAAGTGTGAATGCTATCTTTCGAAAAAGCAGATTGCTTTTTTGATGCGCTTTTGCTGTATAGATGCTCTCTTTCGGAAGAAGTTTTTCTGGAAGATCTCTTCTGGGAAAGCTTCTTCTGAAAGAAACCTACAATCTAGACATAGCCCCAGCTACTCTACTCCAGGTGGGTCCATCTGGCCTAGTGGGAGGAAGGTCAAGGGAAACTGGAAGACCTTTATTTACCTCTAGCTACTAGCTGGCCATGGGTGCTTTGGGAAAGGAACACCAAAGCAATCCTTCCAAGAACATGTTAAGACATATGAGAGGGATGGTAGGAAGCATGCACAGCCTCTAACCATGCTGTACATATTCTACAAATCAAAAATACATAGGGTGAAATCCTGCCCTGAAAACGTTGCCACTGACTTTAATGAGTCAGGAATGGATTCTCTTTTACATCAACATTGAGATTAAGATAAAAGTCTACATGTGAGAGAGGGAGAAGATAGAAATCAGGGAGCAGTAAGGATATTATAGGTTGCTTTGGGTCCAGATTTTGACAAGAACTCAACATCCAGAATCAGGGGCAAATTTTGGTGAGGAGGTGGAAGTTAAACACTTTTCAACACTGCCCCTGATGGTGGATGCTGAGCTCTTGTGATAATCTGGCTGTTCACTTGTCTGAAAGATTAGGTGACAGCTTCCTCTGAGCCTGACAGTGCTCCACCCACTCTCCCCAGGCCCTGCTCTTACCAGATCCTTTCCTGCAAACCTTGAATTCTGCCCCAGATCCTGCCCCCACCTCACCCCTTCTCATCCCGCCAGCATCTTTCCTTCCTTTCCTCTGAGCACACCCTGTCCCCCACTCCTCCCACTTTCTCCACTCTGTGAAACAGCTGATTGCTGTGGGTGTGTGGCCCTTGGAGAGAAGGGCGGGAGTTGATCAGTAGGGCTGCCATGTGGTGGGAGGTGCTGGGGAGCTGGAGGTAGCTGGCTGCCAGTGCGTATTAAGCACCCACTAATATTTTTTCCATGAGTTTCCAAGTTTTTTGGAAACATTAATACAGCTCCTCTATCAGTTTGGCACTGCTAATTTATCCTCATTTTACAGATATGGAAATAAAAGCACTCAGGGTATGTCTACACTACCACCCTAGTTCGAACTAGGGTGGTAATGTAGGCAACCGGAGTTTCAAATGAAGCCCGGGATTTGAATTTCCCAGGCTTCATTTGCATAAAGCCGGGCGCCGCCATTTTTAAATGTCCGCTATTGCGGACTCCGTGCCGCGCGGCTACACGCTGCATGGACTAGGTAGTTCGGACTAGACTTCCTAGTCCAAACTACCGTTACTCCTCGTGAAACGGTTGTGTGTGTGTGTGTGTGTGTGTGTGTGTGTGTGTGTGTGTGTGTGTGTGTGTGTCCTAAGTCTTTAACTGCTAAGACACGAAGTCTCGTAGCAGTGGGCAGCCAGAAGGCTGAAAGGAGCCCCGAGAGTTTAACGTCCATGTCTTTACTGCTAGGACCGGGGTCCCGTCACAGAGGGTGGCCAGCAGACCAACAGACGCCCCGGTTTGTAGGAAGAGCTTATTACACCTAAGATTTTAGCTGCTAGAACACAGGGTTCCTTCGCAGCGGGCAGCCCAGGAAAGGCTGAAAGGTGCCCCAGCGGACCCTGTCACCTGGGAGTGACACAGATCCAAACGCCAAGCTCTTCCTATAACTGTCCCTTTATGACCGGCTGAAGTTCTTTTAAATTGTGCTTGGTTCTATTACAGCAACTGAAGGAGTCAGGTCAAAGCTTAAACAGTTACAGGTTTATTAAAGGAACTTATAAATCATATGGTTACAATGGCTATTGCTCTATTTCTTAAATGCTAGCAAATATATATATATATAGATCTTAAAAAGTGGTTACAGGAAAAAGGTAAAGATAGAAAATAGAACACTATGTGTATATATATATATACTCTAACACTATGTATATATATACTTAAACAAAGGACCACATCCAGGTACAATTTTTACCCCCTTCTGTGCCTCTCGACTCCAGCGTGTCAGGCCAGGGTCGGTCTCTCAATTCCTAGGAAAGACTAATACGAGGTGGGCGTCCCCTTGGAACCTCGGGAGATCAAACACCTAACCCGACCAGCAGATAGATGGTAAATTGACACTCAGAGTAAATATGCTGCTGGACCCTTCTTTATACCCCTGGGGGCCCGTATCCTCTTTCTTATCTAAGATGCCAAATTGTACTGGTCCGTTTTGTGGCACCAGTTCTTACAAGCAAGTTTCAAGTTAATTTACACTTGCAAGAGAGATAACTAAATTGTGAGTACTAGACTTTTTTTACTGGGCGAGAGATTCCTCCCCCTGCGGACGGCTGTGTGTTCGTATCAATATGGGTTAAGTCAAGGACACTCCTTGGCAGCCTCTTGGTCAGCAATCGGCATATCTCTGTTTACAACCATTCACGGTCACACAGCCTGGGCCTTCTGCTCTGTGTGCCCTGCATGCTCCAGGCAAGCAAAAATGGATGTTACAAGGGGGGTTCCTTTCTGGCTACAACAGCTCTTATTATCTAGTTACTTCACTTCCACCTTTCATTCCCGTGTATTCCACTATAGGTTAGTCCCAGATATAATCACAGAAGGCACTTTTTAAAAAGTTTGGGGCTGGAATTATTCATTGCACTGCTGATTAACTTGCAAGCTGTGGCTATTTGCTGGAAGGTGATTGATGGGTAGGATGACACTTTGACCTGAAGATGTCCTTTCTTCTAGTTCAAGTAATACAACATTTCTCAGGGGCTCAGTCCCAAAATAAAATAAAAGGAGTATGTGAGCATAAAATACAGATGTGCCCAGTGCCACTTTATTGCCTAAAGCATAAATCAGCATAACTTTGAGTTATGTTTACAAAGGAAACTGAATGTACAGGTACCTCCTTAATGAAATTAAACAGGGTTAGGGGGAAATGTTTCTTTAAAACCCAGAGGGAACTTGGAATGTGCGTGCAGTCAAGGACATATACATTTTTTTAAGATTAAACTACAGGATGAGAATGAGATAATATATAGATACTGTGTCATTCAAAGTACACATTATTTATGCCTTTAACAAAACAGTATCTTGGGCTACCTGATGGCCATCAAAAAATATCTGCAACATATGTCCATTCATTTACAGGATAAAAGTAGATCTGGCAAAGCTTATCTTTGCAAGTTATTGTCTAATAAGGGAATTGGATTCCTCTTTTTTGACTGAAGAAAGGTCTGAACAAATCTTAAATCTGATTTATCCACCACATAATAGCTCCCAGCATTTGTTGATTTTTTGATAACATGGAGGACAGTGGTGGAATTGCCTTGTCACAGTCTGGCACTCAAAAGTACTCCTAGCCTTGCTTTTCATCAGTGCTGTGTCTTACTGATGTTCCTCTAATTCAAGCATCATGTTTGCCTGTAAGCTAGTGGATGTTGCTATCCATACAGCCCATCATAAAAAATCATCTTCTACTGACATCTCTGTTTTTCTAGAAAAATAAAGTTAAAGACTCTCCTCTGCACTGTGGTTTGACAATGCAGAAAGAGTATAGCATAACTTTGGCCAAAACAAGAATCATTTTGTTTAGGCTCAATTTCTACCTCTTTGGCTATAATAGAAAGTACTGCTAGGAAAGAGAGATACTATAATGAGTTCATCTTTGGCTGTCTCTTTCAGAGACAATTGGAATAGCATGTTCCCCTGAAGACATGTACCTTACCCTTTTGTTTTGCAGTAATACACTAAAAGCAGATTAGATGCAAGGATGGGTGACAGGAGAGGGGATTACCTGTTGTGTTCCTCCCTCTGGGGCATCTGGTATTGGCCACTGTTGGCAGACAGGATACTGGGCTAGATGGACTGTTGGTCTTATCTAGTGTGGTCATTCTTATGTTCTAAGGAATTTCACTCACACACACCAAAAAAAAAAGTGCTGTTCCAACTTTGTGTCTCCAAAAATGGTGGCAATGTAAGATTTTCCAGGGCTTAGAAGCAGTCAGCATTAACCCCTGATTGGAGTATAATAAGCATCCAGTTCCATAAACTCAAGACTTACTTGCTGAACTGGAAGGAAAGGCAAAAATTTTAACAACTGATGTATCCAAACCACATTGCAGATAGCATTTAAGCCATATTTTAAAAAGTGAAAAAGATTACTGTGAGCATTCATGAAGGGCTTAAGGAGGTGAAGCACAGAACTCACAACCTAAGCTTAGGGAGCTGTTCTGAGAGGTGGAAAGGTCTCCAATGGAAGGTGAGTAGCACTGGGAGCCCGTCTATATCACGGTAGCCTCCTCGAGGCTGCCTTAGGGGTGACAGAGTTCCCTGGAATCTCCTAGTGCTGCAGCTTTGCCTATGAACACCCCTCCTACCATTAGCACCCTGCACACTTACTTACCTATGTCAGGGCTTAAAAGGGAGGATGAAGGGGGGGATCCTCGTAATGCAGCCTTATGGCCGAATATCTCAGTGCCTGAGGGAATCCTCCCTTGTCTGACTATAGGGGTTTTAAGGCCTCTCTACACCACTCTAATCCTTGTCTCTGGTGGAGATCTTGCACATCGGGTTTTATGTGCATGCAGTGCAGCATACAAACGCCTGTTAAATGATGGCACCCTTGTGAAGTACGTGTTGCCATCAATCTCTTTTCTGAAAGAGAAACAGATTCACACAGAGGTTTAACTGCTTTGCCTACAATCATGGAGCAAATGAGCAGCAGAGCCAGGATTAGAAATTAGAAGTTCTTCACCACTGAGGCATTTATTCTGGCGAACGTGCCTGTGTTTTGCTACAACAGGCTGGGCAGAGATAGAACAAATGCCAGGGACACTTTTGCTCTCCCTTTATTCATCACATCCATCATTCATATTTTATGTTCTATTTGACTTTCCCAACTGCCCTTCATTCCCACATTGAACTGCACACATTCGCACGTATGCACCTTTGACGCATATTCCTCTTTCAAAGATTTACTAGTATCGAAAGAAACTCTCTGCATCATCAGCTCCTGTGGAAAGGAGATAACTTGTGAAATAAGGGGCACTTGAGAGGACAGAGGCTCAGGCAGAGAATCTAGAAACAGTTTGCAAATTCCAAACTGTCCCAGTTGTGCTGAGAAAGTGAATAAAGAGACAAAGAGTGGAGCAGGTGGAAATGTGGTTCAGAAAATGACAGGACAGGAAATGAAACTCGTTCACTTATATCAGATCTAGCTTCTTATTGATCTACATCAATTTGTGTACTGCAGCCATCCTAGACTCTGGGTGCATTACATCATCGTGTAAAAGCAATTTCGGCACATTATTAGCCCCCTTCCCCCCCCACACACACCATATTAAACAAACCATAGCTCCTCCAACTCCAAAAAGCATTTTGCAACACCACTTCCCTATTCTCCTCAACAGCCTTCTCAACCTAGAAAAGCTTAGCAAACAGATCTGAGAGTGGTTTAATATTTTCTCTGTTAAATATGTGGCCTAGTGCCATTATTGACTTAGTTCCTTGCTTTTTATCTTTTGAACTAAATTATTTCCACCTGCCCCATGCTAATGAGCCACTCATTACATTACTCACATGTACAGCCACATCCTACTCAAAACTTCTTAAAAAAATCTCCTAGGCCCTGCAAAAGTGCTATAGTGTTGCCATGAATCATATATAGCAAGATGTACAAAGTGTAGTTCCCAGGCTACTGGTGTTGTGCAGAGTATCTCTGAGTATTTATTTTAGGTACTTAGGTGGCGCCGTTACTGTAATGTCGCATCCTCTCTGTTCTTTTCTTCTCAAGACCCTAGTTATATAAGGACCCTGATGGGGAATTGAAGCAGAAAGAGACTAGGCTGGAATCCACAAGGATATTTAACAGTCTAATTCCCATCATTTTGTATAGGAGGCTTAAGCACCTTTGTGAATCTCACCCTGAGAGCTTATTTTGTAACTAGAAGACTAACCCAGTGTTGCATGGGTCTTTTAGGGCAAGGTGTTGGTGGTGTGGGTGGTGCAGGAATCAGGGCAGGGCCTTGGGGATATGGGGAGAGGGGGAGTGAGTCTGGAGATATGGGGGGCTGAGAGAGTGAGGGCTGGGATGAGGATGGATGCTGGGGAGGGGGTCTGGTAGCAGGCAAGATGGCAGAGCCCCAGTTCTGCTGGCCACTCTCCTGACCTTTCCTTAAGTTAGGAGAAGGCATAGGTGCATACCAAATTTGGTGGGCCTAACTCTGACCACTGAGTACAGGGGCGGGCAAAAGGGCCTCTGCAGGCCAGAGCACAGTGTGCACTCCTGCAAGGGCAGGAGGAGACTTAGCGTGCTTCCCTACCTCCAAGCCCTGATTGGCCTGGTGACAGAAGGAGGAGCATGCAAAGTTTCCTCCCACCGCCAGGGGCATGGGTGCCCAGGGGGAACCTTGGGAGGGTGGGGCAAAGGTGCCCCGGTCTGTGGGTAGGGAAACAGGGAAGTATCCTGGCCCCACTCTTCCTCTTGAGGCCCTGTCCCTTCCTGTGCAGCCTTTACTTAGGATGAGTTCTTGAATAAATGGCCTCACAGACAGACACACAGGCAGATGGATTCACAAACAAACAGATACACAAATCTCTTAAATATATAGTGGTGACAGAGGTGCTGGGGCTTGATCAATTTTTTACACTAATAACTGGTGCAGCAAGCTTTCACAGAGGCACCAAGGCTATAAATTGCCAAGCCTAAAGGTGCCGGGGCTCAGACCTGGCACACATTAAGTACTGTTCACCTTATGGTGACTTGCCCAAAATCACATAGAAGGTTTGTGGCAGAACAGAGAATAAAACTGGTGGTTCCTAAATCCTAGGTTAGTACCCTAACGGCGGTACATTTCTGCCTCCCTCTTGTTGGTGTTTTGCATTGAGCTAGCTAGTCATAAGGTACTGCCTCTCCTCTACACTTCCAGCCACAAAGACCATACTCAACATCACATGCTGCAAAACAAAAGAAAAAAAAACCCGGCATGACATCAAAGTCTTAGGTAATCTCTTAGGGGCAGGAGCCATCTTTTTGTTCTGTTTGTATACCACCAAGCACACTAGTGTCTTGCATCCTGATTAGGGATCCTGCTGACTACCACAAATACAAATAATAAATTAGTCATAATGTAATAAATGCAATAAATGAAAGTTACTAATTTGTAAAGAGTCCCTGATTTCAGGTTTCAAATTCCCTCCATTGGCAACTGTTATTCCATTGTTAATGGCTGAAACAATGAGGAGGCCTGTGGCTCCGTAAAGACTAACACAGGGTATGTCTACACTACCCCACTAGTTCGAACTAGCAGGGTAATGTAGGCATACCGCACTTGCAAATGAAGCCCGGGATTTGAATTTCCCGGGCTTCATTTGCATAAGCGGGGAGCCGCCATTTTTAAAACCCCGCTGGTTCGAACCCCGTGCAGCGCAGCTACATGGGGCTCGAACTAGGTAGTTTGGACTAGGCTTCCTATTCTGAACTACCGGTACACCTAGTCCAAACTACCTAGTTCGAGCCCCGTGTAGCCGCGCTGCACGGGGTTCGAACCAGTAGGGTTTTAAAAATGGCGGCTCCCCGCTTATGCAAATGAAGCCCGGGAAATTCAAATCCCGGGCTTCATTTGCAAGTGCAGTATGCCTACATTACCCTGCTAGTTCGAACTAGTGGGGTAGTGTAGACATACCCACGTTTATTTAGACATAAGCTTTCATAGGCCTACATTGTCAGATGCATATTTTTGCTCATGAAAGCTTATGCCCAAATTATTAGCCCAAATTGTTACACAGCAGCGTTATTTTGGAGTAACTGACATTATTCTGAACTAACATAGTGCGCATCTACACAACAAGCCTTTATTTCAAAATAATGTCAAGTTGGAACACTTCTTACTCTGACTCATGGTAACCTTTATTTCATGAGGAGTAAGGGAAGTCAAAGGAAGGGCATTCTTCCTTCAACTTCCTGCTGTGTGGACAGTGCCAAAAGCTGAGTTAAGCTACTTCGACTTAAGCTACGCAATTAACGTAGTTCAAATTGCTTAGCTCAATTCAACTTTAGCCCAGCTATATGGACATCCCCAAAGGTGTCACTGGACTCATTGTTTATGTGGATACATGCTAACATGGCAGCCCTTAGACTGTTAATGGCTGTAATGTATTCTCCTGAAATATTTCACCATGAGGCTTAGGGAAACTTTGTTCAAAAATAACCCAGTATTTCCAGCTACCGCCTTTACTTTTGTGGTTTCTGGTTTTCTCCTTTGGGGACCATGGTTGACATGGGGGCAAGAATAGTTTGAGAACCATGGCCATTCAGCATAACATTTCAAAACATAAACTTGAAAAAATGTGTTGTAATGTGACTCGCTGCTGTCAATCTCATTGTACTAATGCTGACAGCAACTTGCTGACTCCTCTTTGTTTTCGTGCGATGAAACAGAAACCTCAGCATGCACTGAACATGTTTCAGTGTTCAACAGAACTTGTATTTCTAGGGAGACTCTGAGATGGCAGATGAAGGAAAATGAATCCCCCTCAGAATAGTGGCAAAGGGAGCACTAGTCCCCCTGGATTTTTGTTTTATTTTGTTTTTTGTTTGCTTGCTTGAGAAACAAGAACAACAAAAGGTTGTGAAGGAATAAAGTGCTTGTGGGGGCTGAGGGTAAAAATGTAAGTCATAGGAGGAGGAACAGTGCTTGGTGGAACCAGCATTTACTCTGCTTTGGGTTTCACTGTTTATATCTAAAAGATAGCCACACCCCTTCCACACCCAGACTTACTGGTGAAACATAGGGTATGTCTACACTACCACCCTAGTTCGAACTAGGGTGGTAATGTAGGCAACCGGAGTTGCAAACGAAGCCCGGGATTTGAATTTCCCGGGCTTCATTTGCATCTCGCCGGGTGCCACCACTTTTAAATGTCCGCTAGTGCGGACTCCGTGCCGCACGGCTACACGCGGCACGGACTAGGTAGTTCGGACTAGGCTTCCTATTCCGAACTACTGTTACTCGTGAAACGAGGAGTAACAGTAGTTCAGACTAGGAAGCCTAGTCCGAACTACCTAGTCCGTGCCACGTGTAGCCGCGCGGCACGGAGTCCGCACTAGTGGACATTTAAAAATGGCGGCGCCCAGCGAGATGCAAATGAAGCCCAGGAAATTCAAATCCCGGGCTTCATTTGCAACTCCGGTTGCCTACATTACCACCCTAGTTCGAACTAGGGTGGTAGTGTAGACATACCCATAGGGATCAAAGCTTTTCACTGCGTCTTACTGAGGAGTATGACTCAGAGCATGGTACAGAAGTCTTGCTGGATTGGTTACTGCACATGAGAATGATTTCTGTCTATCTGATACTCAACCCTGTAGGATGTGAGCCCCACTCTCTCCCTTCACTGGACCTGAGGTTTTGTCATTCACCAGAAGATGCCTGTTGGAAGGAAGAGGCTATTTGACTGATGTCATTAGCCATGCACTCACTCATGTTCACATGATCTGCCCAGGGTCTCTTTTGGGATGGCCTCCCTGCTTGGTCCATTTTATCTATTTATGCTGGAGGGCAAAAGGATGTCAAGCAAAATAACTTGTAATATCCTTTGTGTGTGGATAGAATAGAAATGCAGCAGCTGTATTAGTAATAAAAGATGAAGTTCCAGAAATAGAGGGGGAGGACAAAATATCTGGAACCTTTGGCCCTATGCCTTATTTCCTCCTAGCTGACACCCCTTGGAAGTCAATCCACCAGAGCCCTTTAGAGGAACTCTGGTAAATACAAGGTGGTGTTGGCTGCAGTACAATTTTTTGTTAGCATGAGTTTGTGCCTGGCTGCATTACTCATGTACCTTAGTGAGAGATACAGGCCAAGTGAGCGCTGGTAAGACCTTTTAATCACTTCATGCCATCATTTACTATACTGCTTCTGGAAAATATTTTTCAGATTAGTTTATTAAAAATGAGTTAGGGTGCTCTATTGGTGCTTGGTTTTCTATTGTTCAAACAGAGACATCAGAGCGAGAGAAACAGTATAGATCATAAGCATTATGCACCTCCAAAAATGTATTGTACAAAATAACATAATGAAATCCAGTACTGGATACTGCACAACCCAAATGCTGTGGTCCCACTGAGAAGGTTGGAAAAAGTTCCTAATTCATGAAATATTGGCTCCTAAGCTGTCAGTAGGCTAGGACCAAATATCACTCATTCTGCACTCTAATGTAATTTGGGAATATTTGGGAGGTAGGAGATTGTAAGAAAGGGCAGCTTTGGCTAGGGGGACCATTGTTAACACAGCTGTAATTGAGACACTTGCCTGGGCAGGGGAATTTTAGGGACCAGAGCTTAAGTGGAAATACAAGGCCTTTGAAGGCAGGGGTCCACATTGTGGAATATGATGTCATGGTGGACTTTTCCCAAGAGAACCCTTGCAGGGATTTCCTCTACCAGACTCTTCTTCCCCAGCTTTTAATGTAAGTCTGGTTTAAGGTGTGTTCATGTAAACAGACACATTAGAAACGGAAGTGAACCAGAACTGGCAATCTGAACACTCCCTCTCTTTTACAACACTGGAAATGTTTGGATTTGAATCTAAGGCTATGTCTACACTGAAGAGCTATTTCAGGATATCTCGGGTATCCTGAAATAGCTATTCTGCGTCTTAGGAGCGTACCTGTTATTTTGAAATATAAAAGGCTCGCTATTCTGCTGTCCCTGTAAACCTCATTCCATGCGGACATTTTGGAATAATAATTTATTTTGAACAATGCCAAATTTTGAAATAGACTAGCTTGAAATAAGTTACACAATTTGCATAGCTCAAATTACGTAGTTTATTTCGAGCTCCGGGTGCAGTGTACTTTCAAGCTCCCTAATTGTGCTTTCTCACTTTTTTGGCTCAATCTCTGTGTTTATATATTACATAAAATACACACACATGCAGCCGGACATGATTGCCAGCATCAAGCATTCAGACTATCAAGGGGTCACCTTTGACAGTAAGCAAAGATTGAAAATTTGCTTTCAAGCCCATCCATCAGAGAGTAGTAAGAGGCTGTTACCTGCTGAAGAAGCATAATGTTTTATTCAACCATCTTCCAGTAAAAACATTTCTGGATTTTTTTAGACCAAGGGATTGCTTTTTATTTATAGTTCAGCTTTATAAGTGGATCTCCCCAGGAGGACAGAAGTTCTTAATGAATATATATTTCATCTAACCCCTGAAGCCATGATACTCCATGGAGAAGTAAGATCATTATTGATGCAATTGTATTTAAAACTAAGGTACTATGTTTTCCCATTTTTGACTGACTGTTGGGGCTTTCAGAGGATGGGGAATTCACTAGCAAACCTAACATTATTTTGGAATTACATAAATCAAGAAAAAGTTACTTCAATTGAATGATTCAAAGAGCAATTTTGACATCTGATAAGCACTGAAAAGATTCACAGGTACGTCTGTTGAGACAGCAGAACAGCCTAAGGCCTTCTAACTACAGAGTTAGTTCGACATAAGTGGTCTTATATTGACCTAATTATGTCTCCACTACAGCCTTGCTCCCGTTGATGTAAGGGTATGTCTGCATTTCTAACTTAAATGGACCTGTTAGGTTAGCATACAGCCACCGCAGTAATTACTGTGCTTTTTCATGTCCACACCACCTTCTTTCTGCTGGTGGTGCACACTCTTACCAGGAGCACTTCCAGTGACTTCAGAGGGGTAATGTGAGGAGCTGAGAGCCCAGGCATTCAGCTCTGCATACAGCTCCCTGCTGAGAGCACAGCAGCATACCTGGCTTGGGTGAGGAGCTCTCTGTAGGGTGGCTGTCAGGCTCTTAGGCTGCATCTACGCTCGCGTCTACTTGAGTGAGAAATATGCAAATGAGGCTAAGCATGGAATATCGCGGAGCCTCATTTGCATACCTAATGAGCCACCATCTTTGCAAAAGAGGCTCTTGCACCAGAAGGAGCTGTCTACACTGCCCCTTCTTGGCCAAGAAAAACCCTCTTGCACAGTGCCGTTATTCCTGAAAATAATTGGCGTAACGGCATTGTGCAAGAGGGTTTTTTTTTGAGCAAGAAGGGGCAGTGTAGACAGCTCCTTCTGGCGCAAGAGCCTCTTCTGTAAAAATTGTGGCTCATTAGGCATGCAAATGAGGCTCGGCAATATTCCATGCTTATCCTCATTTGCATATTTCTCGCTCAAGAAGCTGCGAGTGTAGACATAGCCCTAGAGGGGAGCTGGGAATCCTGGGGAGCATATGGGTTACCAGCATGGATACCAGGCAGCAGCCCAGCTGGGATCTGGGAAGCAGGGGAAAGCCAGTCTCTAGCTGAACCCTCCAACCACCCTGGAGTGACAGCTTGAGCCGTGAGCTGGATGTGTGGTTCTCAGCAAAAAGACTACCAGCCTTACTTGTCAATTTTGGGGCTCCTGCACAGAACTATGAAATTGACAAGAATGGTAGCCAATAGCTGATGTAAGTAACACAGAGTGGCTACGTCTAGATTGGCATGATTTTACGGAAATGCTTTTAACGGAAATTTTTCCGTCAAAAGCATTTTTAGAACAGAGCGTCTAGATTGGCACGGACGCTTTTCCGCAAAAGCACTTTTTGCGGAAAAGCGTCCGTGCCAATCTAGATGCTCTTTTCTGCAAAAAAGCCCCGATCGCCATTTTTCTGATTGAGGATTTTTTGCATAAAACAAATCTCAAGTGTCTACACTGGCACTTTTGCGCAAAAGTTTTGCGCAAAAGGGACTTTTGCCCCAACGGGAGCAGCATAGTATTTCTGCAAAAAGCACTGATTTCTTACAGTAGGAAGTCAGTGCTTTTGCGGAAATTCAAGCGGCCAGTGTAGACAGCTGGCAAGTTTTTCCGGAAAAGTAGCTGATTTTCCGGAAAAACTGGCCAGTCTAGAGACAGCCCCCACGTCTATACTGCATCCCTCTGTCAGCAGAGGGATGCAGATTAGTCAGGTCGACATTGCAAGTAAGGCAGGGATTTAAATATCCCGGGCCTAATTTGCATAAAAATGGCCGCTGTGTTTTGTTGACTCAGCACTTTGTCAGCAAAAAGCAGCAATCTAGAGGAGGATCTATCGAGAAAGAAAGCCTTTTTTGACAAATCCTGTAAACCTCCTTGCTGGAGGCGTAAAGGATCTGTCAAAAAAAAGCTTTCTTTCTCAACAGATCCCCTTCTAGACTTCCGCTTTTTGCTGACAAAGTGCTGAGTCGGCAAAACGTGGTGGCCATTTTTATGCAAATTAGGCACGGGATATTTAAATCCCTGCCTTACTTGCAATGTAGACCTGCCTAATCTGCATCCCTCTGCTAACAGAGGGATGCAGTCTAGACATACACACAGTGTCTACACACTGCATCACCCTAATCACAGCAACACAAGCCCTGCATCTCTCATGAAGGGGAATTATTATATTGGTGCATTTAGGACATTTATATTGGCAGGAACAAAGCAGTACTATAGACACTGACATAATTAGGAAGACATAAGACAGCTTAGCATAGACCAGGCCTGAGGCTACAGCACAAATTGTTTTGCCACTTACATTTAATTAGAATTAGTGCTAGATTCTGAATACGTTTATTAATTAGTCGTGTGGATAATCGTTTGCAGACTCTGTGACTAAAGAAAGACACTCATTTCTTAATGAAACAGTTTCCTACTACTACTTCCTATCTTCAGGGACAGCTTGGATAACATAGGGCCAGACATAGAACCCAATGAGGGCAGTGGGAGACATTCTACTTACTTGAGTAAACTTTCGATCAAATCCACCAAGTAGCATGCTTTGGTACACGTTTTATTCTGGTCAGTGTATTTTGGCTTCTTTGGGATTTTAAAAATTCAGGAATATACTACCTGTGTCTTTTATCTAGTGGAGCTTCTAATGGAGAAAACAATGGAATATTTCACTGGTAGATGTACCTGGCATTGCTCGGGTCCTCAACTATGGTAATGTTTTTTTAATGAAAAGGAAATTGTACATGCTTTATTTAAATTATGGGATGCAGGGCAGGGAGTGGGGGTACAGGAGTCAAGGCAAGACCTGTGAGGATTGGGGCTCAGGTCAGGGGATGGAAGATGCTGGAGTGAAGGCAGGAATAGAGGGCACAGGGTTAGGTGTTGGGGTTTTGTGGGAGGGCATAGAGATGTAGGAGTCGGGAGGGGGTTGGGAGGTACAGAACTTAAGACAGGGGTTATGGGCAGGGGTCTGAGCAGCCGGGGTTAGCTTACTGGGGCTGCCTGTGGTGGTGAGGTGGGGCTTCTCCAGTAGTGACTTCTCCCGGGAGGCCAGAGCTTCTCTCTCTCCAACCAGTAGCTTATCTCAAGGTGCTGGAGCTGCAGGGGCTGGTGCCAGCCTCCAGCTTGTTTGCGGGGAGGCAGGGATCTGTGGTTCTGGCAGTGGTCTCCAGTCCCTCCCCCTTCAACTACAGTGTGGAGAGCTGGGGCTTTGCAGGCCAGTCCTGGCTTCCAGATGCCCCCCAGGCTCCAGTCTGTCTGGGGAGGCTCTGGGGGCCAGTCCCAGTCTCCAAGGGCCTCTCCGCCCCTGAAGTTGGTCCAGGGGGAAGCAGGGCTCCAGGGAGCAGCCCTGGTCTCCAGCGGCTCTCCCCCAACTTGAAACTGCTGTGGGAGAGGCAAAACTCTGGAGGTTGGTCCCTGCCTCCAGTGGCCTTCCCTCCCTCCACCTTGGGCCTGCTTTTGGGTGGGGGCAGGGTTCCAGGAGCTGGCCCCATCCAACAGCTGGTCCAAGGCTGTGCTGCAGATCCTGTTTATACTTTGTCAAGTGAGCTAAATGTATGCACCCACCAATCTTCTCCTTTTGGTGGGAGGCATCTTTTCTGGGAGAGGCCTGGCTACGATACCCTGCCTGTCAGGAGGAGGCATCTCCTGGATGAGGGCCAGGCTGTGTTGCCCAGCCATGGGGGTGCTCCCGGGGAGGGGGGCTGCAAGGGTGGGACCAGTGGATAAGGGTTCTCCCTCCATCCAATACTGTTTGGGATAGGGGGGCCACTTACCCACTCCAGTGGCTGGCAATGCTGAAAGCCCTGTCCTCACCTAGCCCCAGTGGTCACTCTACAGTTCAGCTATCCCCCATGCTCACTGCCCACAGAGGTCACTTTGCAGTATAGCTTCCCCCTTCTCTGTTTCCTCCCTTTCCATATTATAGAAAACAGTCCTGTTCTAGGCACTTCCCATTTTCCTGTTACAACCAAACCCTGACCTTGCTTTAAGTTATGATAAGAGGAAGCTGTATATCAAGTTTGGTGGTCCTAACTTTTACTGTTTAGGAGGAGTTCTTCAGCAAACAGACACACAGGCACACACTAAAATACCTAGAGAGATTAAATATAAATATGACCATGCAGTTAGATATTTCTTCTTGTGTATGTCAACCCATATGATTGCCTTTGAGTTATATAAAGATGTCAATAACGATGACTATTTGTGCTCTGACTTGGAAAAATGTAATACAAAAGTTAGGCATTCTTGAGGAGTATGAACAATGTGCATTGAAGCAGTACCTGTGGATTTAAGGGACAGATTTTTCTAAGGCAGAAATGATGGGTTGGCACCCTTTGAATTCCTATGAAAAGTCTTTGGGAGATAGGCAATTAACTGTCACTTGGGTCTCGGAAAAATAATCCCATTAGAAACAAGGAGCAGTTCTGTAACACCTTAGAGAAAATATATACATAGTATTATGAGTTTTCGTGGGCAAAAAGCTCATTTGAGGATGTGTTTTTAAAGTTACAGACTAACATGGTTACCTCTCTGAGATTTCTTCCCATTAGAGTACAACATGCCCCAGATGTGCATGTGTATTCATTTCTTTCTTTGTAACTGAGCACACATTTTACCTCTGATGCCTTGAGCACTGACTTTAGGAAAATCTCCTAGCTAGTTACCGTGTTGTCAAAAAAATACTCCCTGGGGGCATTAGTCTGCTTTAGTAATGATCCATGTCATCATGCTGGAACACTCCACAATGACATTCTGGCACTTGGCTGTGGAACTACAGTGGCATTCCCATCCTTCTAGTACTTGTCAGTTACTGGAAGTACATTCCAGCATCTCTTCTTTCTGGATCGAAGTGTGTTCCAGCACTTCTCTTTTGAGGACTGAGGCATTGCATATTGTACACGTTTTGTAAAATCTTATAAATACAAAGAAAGAGAGAGAGAGAGAGAGAGAGAGAGAGAGAGAGCAATTACAACCTCTAGAATTGAGCCAGGGAAAATCTATTAGCGTATATGCTGTCCATCCTCTGGATGGACAGTGTAGCAAATTTTCCTTCAGTAATTTGCCCAGCCTAGTTTTAAATTATTTAAGCATTCCTAAATGGCATGCAGGAGGTTTGTGCAATTCAGACCTAGAGTGTTGTTCATCAGTTGCTTTGCCACAGGAAAGTGAGTGACTGCAAGGCACTTGCTTATGACCTTGGGCTGAATGGCTGTCACAGAGGGTTCTGCAGCCTTCACAGATCTTCTAATATCCCTCCTGCATAGGCCGGAAATGGGCAGGGAGACTTGACTGAACTTCTCCAATGTGCTGGCCAGCACAGTTTTGCTGACAAGCCAGGAGGAATATTATTAAATCATAACAAATAAACACATAATATTAATAATAATTAATAGCAATACCTAGTTCTTATATAATGCTTTTTATCAGTAGATCTCAAAACACTTTACACAGGAAGTTTATAATTATACCCATTTTACAGAAGGAGAACAATGGAGGCTCCAGGAGCTGAAGTGACTTGCCCACAGTCACCCAGGAGGTCAGTAGTAGAAATGAATAGAAATGGAGACCAGTTACAGGGATGGTTCAGGGTGTGTTTCTTTAGAAGAAGGAAGGAAAATATATGGCAGATTGTGATTCACAGAGTCAATCTGTTTCCTGATCTGCTTTGTGGCAACAGAACTACATGCTGTCCAATGCATGGTGTTGTGTCAAAGTCACAGTTCAGCTCTTACTGTAGTCCAGTCCTGCATCGTGGTCATGCAAGTATTCTTTCTGCAAATTCAAACAGCGCCCTTTCTAGTCAAGGTTTTTGGAAACATTAATACAGCTCCTCTATCAGTTTGGCACTGCTAATTTATCCTCATTTTACAGATATGGAAATAAAGGCACTCAGGGTATGTCTACACTACCACCCTAGTTCGAACTAGGGTGGTAATGTAGGCAACCGGAGTTACAATGAAGCCCGGGATTTGAATTTCCCGGGCTTCATTTTCATAAAGCCGGGCGCCACCATTTTTAAATGTCCGCTAGTGCGGACTCCGTACCGCGCGGCTACACGTGGCATGGACTAGGTAGTTCGGACTAGGCTTCCTAGTCCGAACTACCGTTACTCCTCGTGAAACGGTAGTTACTCCTCGAGGAGTAACAGTAGTTCAGACTAGGAAGCCTAGTCCGAACTACCTAGTCTGTGCCGTGCGGCATGGAGTCCGCACTAGCGGACATTTAAAAATGGCGGCGCCCGGCTTTATGCAAATGAAGCCCGGGAAATTCAAATCCCGGGCTTCATTGCAACTCCGGTTGCCTACATTACCACCCTAGTTCGAACTAGGGTGGTAGCGTAGACATACCCTAACAAATATTTTGCAGAGATGCTGGGAATGCTATCGTAGCCCCTGGCTTGAAGCAGTAAAAACAAATATCAAATACATGGCTTCCACCATCAGCATGCACACTATAAATATTGTTCCAGCAACCCTGCATGCAGGCAGTTCATAGCAATAAATCCCAGGGGCTCGTCTACATTGGCCCCTTTTCCGGAAGGGGCATGTTAATTTCACAAGTCGTAATAGGGAAATCCGCGGGGGATTTAAATATCCCCCGCGGCATTTAAATAAAAATGTCTGCCGCTTTCAAAGTAGGAATAAGATCCTCCGGAAAAGGGCTTTTTTTCCGGAGGATCGGGGCCAGTGTAGACGCTCTTTTCCGGCTTTTCTAAAAGCCGGAAAAAAGCGGCGGACATTTTTATTTAAATGCCGCGGGGGATATTTAAATCCCCCGCGGATTTCCCTATTACGACTTGTGAAATTAACATGCCCCTTCGGAAAAGGGGCCAATGTAGACGTAGCCCAGCAGTCCTATATTTTAGCTACAAGCTTATCTCCCCCCGCATATACTTTGTATTTTTTCAGGGAGACATACAAAAATGTGTTTTATTACGCATGTATGTTTTTGTTGTTAATAGACTTCAAACTAATTTTCCTAGTTAGCCTTGAAAAATCATACTTGAATGAATCTGACTGTTGGATTGTGATACTAAATTTGCATGATGAGAAAATCTCTCTGTCTCATAGAATCATAGAATAATAACAGATGACTTGTGTGCTTTTTATGGTTTTCAAGTCTTCAGAGGCTTGGATTTTAATTGTTGACCACTGAGGTGTATACACTATGTAATACAATCATTTTTAATCTCACCCTTTCTTCCCCCTCATATATATCTATAAGAGAGAATACTTAATAGCCAAGGGTTGTTTCATGAGTTTGGGGATGACATCATAGCTCTGCTTTTATACATGGTTAGCAAGTGAACACTGGTGCCTTTATTAAAACTCATTGATAATTGGTACTACTTCTACAAATGCAGTATTAAAATGAAAAAGGGATATCACTCAAAATTACAGTAACATGCCAAGTCATATGAAATATATAGCCACAGAGCATAAAGTGTCAAAATACACATCAACCATTTAAATATAGTAGCCCTGAATCTGACCTGCACTCTTGCTGTTTAACAATGTAAAGCATTGCTAAATCTGGTGGATCCCTGTTCTGGAGGAACTCTCCGAATTCAGTTAAAACTTGGCTAACTGATAGATTTCCAAAAGTGACTGTAAATGGGGAACCGTTATCCTATGGGCCCATTTCTAGTTGATGCCCACTCAAGTCTACTCTGTTTTGTCCAATGTTATTTGATAATCTATAAAGGAAATGTAAAATCATTGCTGCTATGGTTTACAGATGACACAAATTGGTGGAATAGTAATTAATAATAAAAAGGCCAGTTTTATACACTAGAGCAATCAAAGTCACAAGGTGAATTGAGCTTACTTGAACAACGTGCACTGTATCTCTTTCTAGCCAAAGCTCAGAACCAGTGTTCCATCCTCATCCCTTTTTAATCTATCAACCACCTTCAACACCGTCAACAAAGATTTTTCTTGAAATCTTTTCCTCCTTTGACTTCCATGGATCTGTCCTCTCCAGGTTCTTCTCTAACTGCTCTGATTTCAAGTTCAGTCTATGTTCTGGAGGAACTCTTCATCTGCCATTCATTATCCCCTTTTTCTTTTCCCTCTTCATTTTATCTCAGGTTAATCTCATCCACAAACACAATTCAACCACCATCTGTATGCTGACGCCACACGGACCTACTTCGCTAGTCGATATTTGTTCCTGCTGACCAAATAACAACCTCAGCCTGTCACTTTGACATCACCTTGTGAAAGTCTAGCCAGCAGCTCAAGGTCAATGAGAGCTCTACATCTCTCCCCTCCACACACACACACACACTCCATTCCCTCCCCATTAGCTCCTCTCTCAACCATTATCCTGCCTGTCATCTCAGATCTTTCAAGGTCCTCATATCTAGCCTATATCTAGATCTTGTCAATTCCTTCTACATAACAACTCCATGATATTGCTTTCTCATCCATTCAGAAAGAAAAAAAAACATAGAGGATCTCATCACATCTCAGGGTGTGTCTAGACTACATGCCTCCTTCGACAGAGGCATGTAGATTAGCCAGATCGGAAGAGGGAAATGAAGCCGCGATTAAAATAATCGCGGCTTCATTTAAATTTAAATGGCTGCCCCGATCTGCCGATCAGCTGTTTGTCGGCAGATCGGGGGAGTCTGGACGCGATGCCCCGACAAAGAAGCCTTTCTTCATCGACACAGGTAAGCCTGGTTTCACGAGGCTTACCTGTGTCGATGAAGAAAGGCTTCTTTGTCGGGGCATCGCGTCCAGACTCCCCCGATCTGCCGACAAACAGCTGATCGGCAGATCGGGGCAGCCATTTAAATTTAAATGAAGCCGCGATTATTTTAATCGCGGCTTCATTTCCCTCTTCCGATCTGGCTAATCTACATGCCTCCGTCGAAGGAGGCATGTAGTCTAGACACACCCTCAGTTACTGTAACATTCTGCCTTCTGGCTGTGACAAATGCAGTCCTAGCCCACACATACCCTATGAAATAAGGGAACTGAGGTATAGAGGGATTATGTAACTGTCCTAGGTCACAAAGAAAATCTGTGGCAGAGCAGAGATCATTCTCCTGGCCTGTTGCTCTGACGAGGTCACCCTCTTTCCATCGCTGTATCACCTTTGTTGTAGCAAACAGAACTTGTCTTCACTTTCAGGGACCTTCATGACCTATCCCTACCCTATTTATAATTTGGCATCCAGAGGTCAGCTGCACCCTTTGATTGGCTAACTTTAACCTCCCTCATTCACTTGTCCAGAACCTAGCACAATGGGGTCCTGGCCCATGAACCCTGGGGTTATAGAACCCCATAGAAGAAACTCAATCTATTTAGTTTATCCAGGAGAAGGTTAAGAGGTAATTTAATCATGATCTAAATGTATCTTCAAGAGAAGAAGATGTATAATGGTAGAGGACTGTTTAAACTAGCAGACAAAGGGATAATAAGAGCTAGTGGCTGGACAATTGAAGCTAGACAAATTCAGAATAGAAGGATGTGGTGTACTCACTGTCGCTTGCAGTCTACGGGAAGATTGAATGTCTTTCTAAAAAATATGTAATAACTCCATCAGTAGCTTTTGTTGTGATATATTATTGGGTGAATGACTGTGGCCTGTGCAAGCAAGAAGGGAGACCAGATAATCTCAACAATTCCTTCTGCTTTTACAATCTGTGAAACCCTGGAGGGGGAAAGGCTCTTAGCCAATGGGGCATGGCTTGGATAACCCACTTATAATGGCTCTTACAGTAGCTCAGGGCTGTTGTTAGCTGGAACAGATCACAGGAAAACACAACAGCGCAAAGCAGCCCTAGGATCAGGAGAACACAAAGATGGTTTTGTGGGTCAAAATTCAGCCATGCCAAACATTCTTTGTGTACAGGTGAGGATCTGGCCCACCAGAGGCAGCCAATTAGAATGTAACACCGGTTTAGTCTCATCAGTTACGGAGTACATATGAGCACAGCATCAGCACTGGGCTGTGCAGAACAGAAAACTCCCGGGTGATGTCACTGCTTAAATCACACCAGGTACTGAGCCAAGAGAGAGAAAAGAGTAGGGAAGTGAGAGTGCTGACACCTCCTAATTGCTTTCTTGCCCTATCCTAGTAACCCTGAGTAGCTGTTGAACTTTCTGGGCATAGATGGGCTCTCAAGAGCACAACCGAAGGTGAAAAGACAGGATGGCCTGCCTCTGCCTAAGGAATCATGACATTCATTGCAGAGGTGTAGGTTAGACAAATTCAGTGCAGTGCCATGGGAAACCAGGAAGAATTGAGAGGCAGGTAGCTCCTCCTCACCTATGCACAGCACTCCATGGGAAAAGGGATAAAAACACCTACATCAACCACTAATTATTGGGTGGAGGGGTTGAAAGAACAACAGCTACCCATCAAATCAAAAGCAGTATTCCCAAGAGAAAATTTTACCTTTGGGTCTGAGGTACTTATATGACCCTCACACCTGCCATTATATTGGAACAGCTAAAGCATGAATCCTAAAAATGTCCCTGTGAGGTAAGAGACCTGTGGTACAGGGGCATTATATGATTTGCCTAAGGTAACACAAGAAGTCTGTGACAGAGCAGGGACTTGAACCCACATCACTAGGCCATTCTTCCTCTTAATTTGCTACCCTCTCAGGACCTAGTATTCCAGAGTCATAGGGTAAACAAAGGAGGCTGCATGAGGATAACAGAGGAAACATAGTAAGGGGGAGAGAAAGGGATGGAAAAGGAAGAAGAGAGAGGAGGAAGACAGGATGAAGGCCTAGGCACGAATGGAGAGGAAGGTGATGTGACAAAAGGGAAAGATTTAGGGTGACACAGAAAGGGAAGGCAAAAAAAGGAAAGGACGTGATGCAAGGAAAGTGGGAGGTAATGGCAATGAAAGAAGTGTAATTAAAGAAAAGAGGAAAGAACAAAATAGAGAGAGTGGAAAACGAGGAACCTGAGGTTTATGCTGGAGGCAGGCAGAATAGTAAAAGAGAAGAGCATTTGGAGAGAAAGGCAACATGAAGGAAGAATAATCTTGTGGAGAAAACAAACATCTGAATAATACCTGCCTTTCTTGCAGGGGAGATGTGAGGATAAGTTAATGTTTGCACTGCACTTTGAGACTGAAGCTATAAAATATTATTTAAGAGCCAAGTACTGTTATTTTACCTTGAAAAGATTATTGACAGAAGAAAAGCACTCTGAAAAAACCAAGAACAATACCCCAAGATGCACAATAGATGGAAGGGAAAATGAGAAAGAAGAGGAAGAGCAAACACAAGGGAAAGAAAATCGGCCAGATTCATCCAGGGTCTAGCACAGTAGCACTAGGGATGCCTTTGACCCAGTAAGTTTAAGTTTTATAATGTATAGAAACAACAGCAAAATTCACAGTGAAATGCACGTACGTGTTGGATTTCACGTACGTGTAGCGCCCCCTCTCCACCTGGTTACCTTCTTTTAGAGCCAATCTCCTTTCAGGTTCGGATGGATAGGTCTGGGTTCTTCTGGATCCCGCCACCTACTCAATTTTATTCTTTCTGATTGATGTACTTGGCGGTGCCTCCACCCCCCTCACTCCTTCCTAGCAGGGTTGCCAGGGCAGCTTGGGAGGAAAATTCTAGCCCAGGATAATCCCCACGTATTCGCCAGATAGTTGGAGACTCCCAGAAAATAACACAAACACATACACTATAATAAACACAATTATATTAAACAGGAGACAATTATAACAGAACAGGGTAAAACATTATTTTTAGGGTCACCGGTGCCCTGCAACTGTGAAGTTAGTGTCCCGTTGGTACGCGTACTTTGTTGGGGCCCTTGATGACTGTTGACCACACAATCCTTCTCTGCAGAGGTTTAGCAGTGGGGCTGACTAGGTCCAGTACAGCCCAAAGGACTCACAAATGGGAGAAGGCAGCAAATCCCTCCACAGTTTAATAGGCTGCAGGTAATAAAATCCCCAAACAAATTCCCTGACTTACTAACTAAAAATTGGTGCACTCACACACTCCATGAATGACCTCAGGTTGAGAGATGACTCAGTCTCTGCAAAGGGGCTGCTCTCTTCTCACAGGGGTCCTCTTCAAGCAGGAACCAGGCTGCTTCGGTCCCAGAATTTCCCCTCACTGTAAAGGGGTGCAGGGCTCAAGATGCAGACCACACAACTGCACCAAAATTCAAAACTACAGCCTCCCAGGCCAGCCTCCAGACCCACACAGCAGGCAGCAGCCCTGAACTTGCTGCTAGAGCCCAGCTGACCATGCAGTGACTCTCTCACCCAGGGAACTGGAGAGCCAACTCCGCCTGGCTGGGGAAGCCTCCCAGCAAACTCCACAACTGGGAATCAACAGTGGAGACATAAACCCAGCTGAGGGATCCTGCCTTCAGGTCCCTAGAGGCTAGCTCTCAGGGGGAACCCTGCATGCAGGCCTGGGGCTTACTAGCTCCCACACAGTCAGTCCTCCCCTTTTCCTGGCTGGCTCCAGACTCCCCTCAACAATGGTCTCTCCTTCCCCCTGGGAGGGGCATCTCACTCCCTGTGGGTTGCCGGGCAGACTCTGGCCCTGGTAGGGAGGGGGAGCCAAGGCAAACTCAGAGTGCCTCTCCCTGAGCTGCCAGCAGACAAAGCCCCGGGAATCCAAGCAATCTCCTTGGGGGTTACATACGGAAATAGGAATAGGAGGAGTGTTGAGGCCAATTTGTTGCTGTGATGCTGAGGGAAGGATGTGACACAGCAGAATACAGATTGGACCTCCCTGATCTGTCAACTTTGGGACATGAGCAGTCCTGGATGAAGGAATTTGCTGGACCATGAGAGGTCCCCTGCCACAGGCACCTCAGCCTGCCACTCCTCCCTGCCACTGGCATCTTGGGCCACTTTGCTGCCAGGGCAGCATGGCTGCCCTGGCCTTGCTGCCAGAATGGGTGCTTCAGCACCACTGCCAGCACTGAAGCACAGCTGACCTGGCCCTGCTGGTGTCTGGGCAGCATGTAGCCTCAGCTGGGCAATCAGGCAGCTCCAATCAGGCTGCTGGGCTGCCCCAGCTAGATTGCTGAGGCCCCATCCCAGCTACCACTGCCCCACTTCCACAGCTCCGCTCCTGCTCTGGGCTGCCAAGGCCCCGGCTTGCTTCCACCAGGCTTACCCTGTGTGGGACTCTCAGCTACTGGCCTTCTTGCCCTGGGGTTCTTTCATCCAGGAACATCCTGCTGCACCATGGATGTTGCCAAACCAGAGAGTCCTGGTTTAGGGGAGGTGCAACCTATACTAATATTTACTGATTGATTCAAATTTTTAAGCTGAGCTATAGGTGCCCATCCCCATCCCCCCGACTCCAGAGCCCTCAGCCCCTCCCACATCCCAACCTCTGCACCTGCCTGCTCAAAAAAAGTGAGTGAACAAGGGTGGGAGAGAGCACGTGATGGGGGGGGAGGGAATGGAGTGTAGGGGTGGGCCTTGGGAAAGGGGCAGGGCAGGAGGCAGGGCAAGGGTGTTTGGTTTTCTGCAATTAGAAAGTTGGCAACCCTACAAACACATCATAAACAAAAATTTTCCTTACCCTTCTCTCTCAGTCCTCAACCTCCTCAGCAGCCTGAACAAAAGGAGTAGGCTTTTCAGTGTGCCCAGAAGCTATAACAAATCTGGACTTTGAGAGACTTCTGTCTATTTTCTTGCCCCAGTCACATGACAGGACTACTATCCCTATCACATAGCAAAAGTCACGAGCATTTCTAATTCCAAATGGCTACTGTTACTGCTCCCTTTTTCTCTTCTTCCGCTTTCTTTCTTTTGAAACTCAAATGTTGCCATATTTGATTTTCCCTTCTAATCACATAGCCGTGTCATGGCCTCAAAGCTATCTTTCTTCTCTGTACTGTTCAACTGTTGAGGCTGGTCTGTCATTTTTTGCTTCTTAGTACTAATGTTTCTTATTATAACCTATTGCTGCTCTCCGAAGTGATGATCCTAGTAAAGCATTTTCAGTTGTATTGTACATATGCAGTTCTAAAAACTATTTTTCTTTTCTTCTTCTGTTTGTTTTTTAATGTAGTTTTTGCACTGATTTTTCTACCAACCCATCTGACTCCGCAGACTCAGAGTCTGATGTGGTACGTTTTAGACTTGCCGAACTGAGTCACTCCAGAATTGTAAGTCATTCTCTGTTAAGGGAATTCACTTACCTGTTACCTACAGTTAGTTGTTAATATTACTATTTGATTTTCTGGACAGCAGGTCAGTTTAAACACAACAAAACTAAGCACTAGTTCACAAATCTTTTCTGTTAACTTCAAACAGCTGTGTCAAACTTGCACCAAAAACAAACAGGAATATTATAGTCTCTGTTTCCTTCATTCTGTTTACTGTGTTTGTTACAGAATTCACACATACAACCCTTGTATTAAATAGTGACATTCATACGTGACCAGGATACAGGTTGAATATCTTGGGAATAGTATTCCGTTTTAAGCATTTCCGGAAATTCATACATAGTCTGGCATGATTTTAGTTAGCCTGATGTCCACTTATCATGGATATGGCCAAGTTTCCCGTGGTCCCTTAAAGTTTGTTTACAGCCACCAGTCCTGGCTCTCAGTGTTCGGTGCTGTTATTTAGCTCTAATTTACTCCTAAATGTCTTCTAAGAGCCCAGTAAGCAGTGACAGTGTTGGGAATGCTGATAAATAATATTGATCTCCCGTGGTCCAACAAATTCTCTGGTTTGGCACCAGTCAGGTCCCAAGGGTGCCAGGCTATAGAGGTTCAACTTGTAGTACATTCTGAGCTCTGTTTTTATACTTCACAAACCCACATCAGCACTGTCAAGCACCTTTAGCTTTTCTGACATCATGCAGTGTGGTGGTATGCTATGATAGCTTTTTATTTTGCAGGGGAGAGAGGAGGGAAATGTTAGCCATCCTGCTGCAGGCTTTTGCACAACAGGTGTGTCTGCTTCAGTTTTCTTTTGGTCCAGCTATAAAGAGAGCATTCTCCCACTGTCCAATTCAAAGGCCTGCCTTTAGGCATGACTAATTTATGTATTGTTCCAGTAATCCATTGAGCCCTTTTGATAAAGAGTTATTTTCTATGCCGCATTAAAAACATTTCAAAATACAGACATTTTTGGTTCACCTCTCCAAAGATTTCACTTCCATGTCAATCACCTGGGAATCATCTCAGTACTTGGTACCCAATTCCTTTCTGCCCTTGTTCCAGAGCAGCACTCTCCAAGCCAGTCAACCAGTGACAGTGGCCAGTTTGATGACCAAAATGCAGGCCAACAACTCAGTCCTTTCCAGCCTCCATCACAAGCTTCCCAGCTTAGGAAGACCCACTGGCTTTTGGACAGGTCCTCCTTATTGGCAGGAAGGATCTACAGAGCTTTCCTGTTCCTGTAGCTTCCCCAAAAAACCTCCCCCAATCCCCTGCTTTCTGGCTCTCCCCCATCAGTTTCCTGAATGATCCACTCTGTTTTCCCACCTGTATGGCCCAGATGCCTTCTCTTAAAACCCAGGGTATGTCTACACTACCCCGCTAGTTCGTACTGGGGGGGGGAGTAATGTAGTCATCTGCAGTTGCAAATGAAGCCCAGGATTTGAATTTCCCGGGCTTCATTTGCATGAAGCCGGCCGGCGCCATTTTTAAATGCCGGCTAGTTCAGACTCCGTGCCGCGCGGCTACACGCGGCACAGACTAGCTAGTTTGGATTAGGCTTCTAACGAGGTGTACAGCTAGTTCGGATTAGAAGCCTAATCTGAACTAGCTAGTCCGTGCCGCGTGTAGCCGCGCGGCACGGAGTCCGAACTAGCCGGCATTTAAAAATGGCGCCGGCCGGCTTCATGCAAATGAAGCCCGGGAAATTCAAATCTCGGGCTTCATTTGCAACTGCGGATGACTACATTACCCCCCCCCTCCAGTACGAACTAGCGGGGTAGTGTAGACATACCCCCAGTTAGGGAGTAGCTGACTAGTTATAGGTGCACAGGCCCTAACTCCCCCTTTGAAAGGGCTAAACACTCTGTCACACCCTCATATGCAGCAGCCCCATCTCTTTAGGCCCCTCTTTGTCTGATGGCCATTAATTTAGTATTTTTTCAAGCTCTTGGAAGGTTGGGTCATTTGGCATTTCCCATTTGAGCTTGCCAGGTTTTTTTTTTTTAAATAATGAGGAAATAAGTAACACTTGAGTCTTGTTTACTTCAAACCCTGTTCCTGCAAATGTCTAATGCTTCCACACTGTCCACATATTCCAGTGTTTCTCTGCAATGCCATTTGCTACAGAAACATGTGGAAGCAGAGCAGTAACTTCCTCCCTTTCGCTACCCAAATCGATGCCATCTGTTCCATGTTTGCTGAAGATTTAAACCAAAATATTCAAAACTGGGTGCCTGCAGTTAGGCTCCTAATTTTATATAAGGTCACTTAAATATACAGTCTGGTTTTTAAAAATTCTGAATACTCAGTGGCTTCTCAGCTCCCCAGTCTGTAAACACCCTATTTTATACATTGGCTGCCATTTTCTCCAGATACTATGTAATAACTCTTATGATGAAAAGAGGATGAACTTATTTCCTGGCTCCAGTAGCATAAATTGGGTCAAGATAACCCCAGAATATAGGAGTCTAGTGGTCCTATGCTCTGAGAAGGAGACAAACTCACCTTAGTAGGGAGAATCAATCTTACATGATTGGGAATCAAGTATTTAAATGAGTTTTTTAGGTATTTGCATGTATTTGGCAGGCAATACAGAAGCATTTATGGATTTTCAAGGGTTTAGTAGAAATCCCTTCCAGCTGCCAAATTGGAAGAAAGGAATCTATGCTGGCTGAAGTGATTCATGGCAGGGAAGGGTTAATGCTTGCCTAGGTGCCAAGCATCAAGGGAGCAAGAGAATGTTGGGAAGGGTTTATGGTTTTTAAATAGAAAGCAGGTATAATTGCCTATATTTTTTTCTTCACTCAGCACACAGTCAACCTGTGGAACTCCTTGCCAGAGGAAAGGTTTGAAGACTAGGACTTTAACAGGGTTCAAAAAAGAGCTAGATAGATCCATGGAGGTTAGGTCCATCAATGGCTATTAGCCAGGATGGGTAGGAATGGTGTCCCTAGTCTTTGTTTGCCTGGAAATGAGTGCAAGGGATCACATGAGGATTACCTGTTGTGTTTCCTCTCTCTGGGGCATCTGGTATTGGCCACTGTTGGCAGACAGGATACTGGCCTAGATGGACCTTTGATCTGACCCAGTATGGCCGTCTTATGTTCATAGTGCTAGCAGATCTCACTTTGAATATTTGAATTTTCTGAATGCCATGGAACCTCATCTTACACACAGGGTTAAATCAGTTCATAGCTAGACAGCAGTCTGTTGCTCTGTAACTATCCCATTTGAAATGATGGCATCAGCTGGAAAAGCAAGTGCACAAGTGACTCCAAGTCCTGCTATGAATGAACCAATGATTCTATCTGCCTACTTATTGTCTTGTTAATATTTCAAGTAGTTGGGCACATCTTCACTCTCAGGTTAGTAGAGAGACAAAATATCAGATTACAGCAGAACTACAGTAGTAACTATATGTGATAAAGGTAAGTAAGTAATAAGACATAATCTGCAATATATTTCTGGATTTCTAGGTGGTGGTGTCCTAGAAGGACCGACTTTGACCTTTCAAGAAGTGCAGAAACTGCTCTGAGATTTAATGAGAAGACTGGAAGAAGAAATTGAATTTGGTTTCACATAAAAGGGTGGAAAACAACATTACCTATAAAGTTCCCAGGCAATGTAAATGTAAAGCAGTATATGGCACTAGTGACAGTTAAACAGGAAGCTGCCATGCAATTTAAACTCATTTTAAAAATGTGATAAGCTACACTGTTTAGAACAGAGCGTGGCACAAATTGTTTGCTACTCGACACCTGAATATGCCATTAGCATGGGAGAGGGCTGACAGGCTTGCCAGGCCCCAGGACAAGTTGGGGAGGTATGGCTCCAGAATGGACGGGGGCTAGGGTGGAATGGAATGGATGGGGCCACCTGGAGCATGTCACACCACAGTGCCTTACCCACCCCTGCCAGCCCTCAGCACTCCAGAGGCTCTTTAAAGGACCTGCTGCCACTCTTCCTGTGGTAGTGGTGGTGGCTGGGAGCCCTTAGTCCTTTTGAGTCACCAGGGGCAATTGCCTCCTTTCTCCCCACACACTCCCCATTGGCAGATTTGAACTTGGAATTTAAGCTCTCTGGGGCAAGGACTGTCTTTTTGTTTTGTGTTCATACAGTAGCTAGCACGCGTGTCCATGTCCAGGGCTCCTAGGGACCATCCTAATACAGGCAGTCCCCGGGTTACGTACAAGATAGGGACTATAGGTTTGTTCTTAAGTTGAATTTGTATGTAAGTCGGAACTGGCTCCAGATTCAGCCGCTGATGCTGAAACTGACCAGGGGCTGACTACAGGAAGCTGGAGGCAGAATTGCTCTGCCCCCAGCTTCCTGGAATCAGCCACTGATCAGTTTCAACAGCGGCTGAATCTCGAGCCTGGGACAGAACAGCTGGGCTGCCAGGTAGGTCCCTGCAGGACCAACCCGGCAGCACCCCAGCTGCTCTACCCCAGGGTCCACAACAAAAGCCTGGTCTGCGCTCCCCCCCCCCCCCCCAGCAGACCAGGGACACAGGGAGCAAAGCCACAGCTCTGGCAAAGCCAGGGAGGCGCGAGACCCCTCCGCCTCCCCGGCTTTGTTCCCGGTGCCTCTGGTCTGCTGGGGACCGTCTCCAGCAGACCAGGGACACCGGGAGCAAAGCTGCAGCGGCGGCGGAGTCCCGCGCCTCCCTGACTTTGCCAGAGCAAAGCCTCAGAGGCGCGGGACCCCTCTGCCTCCCCGGCTTTGCTCCAGGTGTCCCTGGTCTGCTGGAGACGGTCCCCAGCAGACCAGGGGCACCCGGAGCAGCTATTCTCGCCCCAGAGGTCGAGGTGGCGGGACTGCTGAGCTTTTGCGCAAAAGGGCCAGCATAGACAGCTCAGATTTGTTTTGTGCAAAAAAGCCCCAATCGCGAAAATGGCGATCGAGGTTTTTTTGCGCAAAAACGCGTCTAGATTGGCCTGGACGCTTTTCCGCAAAAAGTGCTTTTGCGGAAAAGCGTCCGTGCCAATCTAGATGCTCTTTTCCGCAAATGCTTTTAACGGAAAACTTTTCCGTTAAAAGCATTTGCGGAAAATCATGCCAGTCTAGATGCAGCCAAGAGTTTTTATACTAGGAGATGGGGAAAGAGAAAGGAGCCTCTTCCTCAGCTTGCAAGTGGAGGGAGCAGAATGATCCTGGCAGCTCAGAGTCCATTCTTATGATTTTTTTTAGGGTTTTTCACATTGGTTTTTAACATACAAGGAGCGGTTTAACATATTAGAATAGGGTTATCTTATTCCCACAAGTATATGAAAGGCACATTTAAACTCTTTCCACATACTTTGCTGCAATATTTTCCATTTGTGCTTGGTGGAAATCTCATTAAAATCTCATTAAAGTTGTTTGAATTTTTGTGTTAAGTGAAATTATTCAAGATAAATAGACAAGCTGTAAATATATTCATGCCTCTGAAAAAAGTAGCAAAGATACTTTGGCCAAATTTTGTCTTTTTCTTCTTGCATTCTTTGTATCTCTGTGCATATGTCATTGTCATTACTTTTGCTGTAGGGCAAAAATTGCCAGTGACATTTCTGAGGAGGAAGCTGTTCGTTATCTCAGATTGCAGTCACTTTTGAAATGGTACTACTTTTTTAAATAGTTTTTCACCTCACAAGGAAAAAAGTTCAAATGTAGTTGCTTAAAGTTAGGTTCCTCAATCCATATTTAAACAACTATAGAATTATCTAATTGGGGTGGCTAAATCTGGATCAAAGAGCCTAAACTTTAAGCACCCACATTTGAACTTTTTGGCCCTGCAGAATTCTGGGTAAGATGAAAGGGTAAATAGTTTTTATTTGACAGTGAATCATGAAAAGTGAACAAGATAGTTTAATGTAACCATAGTTTTAAAGTAAAATTAGGTGAAAGTGTGCCTGTCATATCATATAATCTTGTATTTGTTGTTCATCCTCAATCTTTTCTACTGACTATGACTGGTGATTTAGTGAAAAAATCCCATTAAAGTTTGAATATTATGCAAATTAATTTACTGTAATATGAGTAAGATATACTTGCTTCCTCATTCACTTTTCACTGCAACACCATTGGCAGAGATTCTCACCCCTTGGCTTCCTTTGTCATATCCAGTTCATTTGCACTGAGAAGTGAATACTGATAAGTAACATTGACTTCCTGTAAAAAAGTTATATAGAGGAAGAAGAGTTACAAAGGGCTTGGGCTGAAATGGCTTTGCACTAAAGAAACAATAATGAGATACCGCATAGCTGAGCAGGGTATGAGGCAAATAATGAATACACTTCTCCAGCATATTACTTAACTCTTCATGTGATGCACAACTCCAACTCATTTGCCATCCCACCCTTAACTTTCGCACCTTCCACTCCCTAGAGTGCCATAGAATCCATCACAATATGCATGGAGATATAGAATCCCACAGAGTATAGAAACCATGCAGACCCTAGAACTTCCCAAGTAGCTCTATATGCCTGGGTGTTTGACACAACAGAACTATTTGGTTTTGTTGTAAAAATATCGGACCCAAGGTATTAGAGAGACAAACTGGGTGAGATAATACCTTTTATAGGACCAACAGGGTTGTTTCCATTGTGTTTGGTCTTACATGCATATACATGTCCTCTTAGAAACTGGACCAGGGGACATAGGAGATGACAGATCTCTAAGGACTGAGAAGGATAAACCATGCAGTTAAGAAGGATAAATTGTAGAATGAGGTGATGATATATTCTGAGTTCATTTCCACTTACCTAGGTAATTTTAGAGTAAGTTTATACAGCATACCCTTAAAATGAACCTGGGTAGGTATGGCCCAGCTTTGGGAGGAGCTGAGCAACATCAGCTCCTACTGACTTAATTGAAGGTGCTGAATGGCAGCTCCTGGGGGCTCTAAGCACTCACACAATCCAGTTCAGGGTGAACCAAAATGAAAGTTCCAAATTCTTCTAATGCACAACTGCTAACGGACATTCTCTTCTAGAGGTGGATCCTCAGCTGGTTGAAACTGCCACAGCTTCATTAAAGTCACCATATTGAATGGAGTGATGGCAAGTTACACCAGTCAAGAATCTGTTTTATTGTGAGGATGCTATCGTGCACTGTAATGCTCATTCTACCATCAACTGGCAGGAAACGTCACCACATGGCACATTGCTAGTGCTCAGAGATTTCAGTGCCACAAGTGGCTATGATTGAACTGGCTATGAAAACTTGATAGGCCCTTTAGGTATGGGTTCCCCAAGTGATACTACCCCTCAGCTTTTGACATTGTGTGCTACTGACAATTCGTCTGTCATGGACTCCTGGTTCAGATGTCTCAATGGCCACTGATGGACCTGAATTTCGAACAATGGCTGTGCCATGGAAAAAAATATTCTTATCATAAATTGTTCCATCATGTAATCTCACTGGGTCTTCAGTGGCACAGAGTAGCTCCAGCAAACTCGAGCCCATAAACTAATTGCTACTCAGTTCTCACTGCATCTTCCAACTCCTCACAAGGCAGATGTCCATCAACAGTAAAATGTGCAATGTCTTTCTGTAGCTCCTGGTGCAATACATGCAGGCCATTGAGAATCTCATATGTAACTTAGGTACCCACTCTGATAACAGAGTGATATAGGTAACACTATCACATGCGGCTCCTGAAACAATTAGCTACAGACGGTCACACCAGAAACATTGGCTTTCTGAAGAGCCTTTGATATATTAACAAAAAGACACAGGCATCCAAACAGTGAGATGTCCAAGAACACAAACAGTTGAAAGGCATTTTCTGGGCCATGGCAAAAAATGTGACCATAAAATCTTCATCAACTCTGTGGTCAATGAAGCAGATGACAGCCTAAAGCACAACAATCTGTGCTCTGCCTCCAGAACTATCATGTGTCTGGCTGGAAACCATAAACAGCCTTCAAACATTCTCTCCCTGCTCACCAGTGGATGAGGTCCTGAACAGACAGAAAATACAGTATGAAAATGTAATGAACCATGCATCTGCTGATGAGTGTTCTGAGCTATGTGACTTGGCCAACCCATGGATGGACACTGATCTCCATTACTAGCAAGTACAAAAAGACATCCAAAAGTTGTGGAATAGACATGCTGTGGGTCCTATTGATATTCCACTGTAGCTGTTCAAGGGTACCCAGGAACCAATGAGTGTTGGCCTGCATTATCTGTTCTGAAAAGAGCAGTGTAACGGGGTCAGTACCTGGCCAATGTGTGCCTGCAATCACTCAATTTTGACCAAGGCAGAACCCACCTCTTGTTGGTACCCCCTTTGTGATCGAGTGTTCTCTGGCTCAGCCCTCTGGCTTACTCAGACATGCTGCCTCCCTTCTTCTCCCCCAGGGCATTCAGTCACTAGTTCTTTCCCACCGTGTTGTATGGGGCCTTAACACCAAAGCTTCCTTCTCTAATATACATTCTGTTCTTTAACAGCCAACCAGGTATCCATCTCAGTGCCCTTTCAGCAGCCCTCCCTGGGCTCAGACTTCAGTAAGACTAGCAGGGCCAATCATGATATAGTCATCCAGTCTGCCTTGGTTCTGGGCTCAGTCCTCTGGGCTTAGCCTTCCCAAATTGACCTGTCCATGGTCCTGCTGCTCCTCCAGCCAGCCAGGCAGCTGGTCTTCAGCAGCTTTCCCTGAGCTCAGTCCGGCTTGCCATGAGTCATCTGCAGTCCTTCTGCTCTTTTAACTCCCCAGGCTTCTGGTATTTCTTTCTTCAAGCTCCATGCAGCAATCAATTACTTACTCTGCTGTTTCTTTTACTGTGGCCCTTCAAGCCCCTGATTTGCTACACTAGCAGTCCTTCAGAGTGACTGTTCCCTGAAGACACTTTAGATTGTCTGAAGGACATACACAACCTCTCCTCTTCTCTGTGGTAGAATGAGACAGAGCAGCAAGGCCTCCAGCAGGGGGCATCATGATCTAGTCCATCCAATCACAGATGGGCATCAAGAAGAGTACAAGCATAATGGAAAGATGGCATTATACGGTCCCTATGCAAAAGTAAAAGATCTGTCATCAAGTGTAGCAATCACAGGCTGATCTCCTTGCTATAATTCCCTATAAAAGTCGTCACTCATATTCTTCTTGGTAGGATGCAGCCATTCATTTACGGACATCCTCATTCACCATAATCAGGTTTCACTGCTCTTAACCTTTGGGTTCTGGCCAAACTGCACTGAAAATTTAATTGTGGTATACATTGACATCAAAACAGCTTTTGTTTCAGCTGCACTGAAAGGAGTTGGCATCCCAGGTGTTCTTCTAAATCTGGTATGCAGTCTTCAGACCTTTAATGATACAAGGGTGTGTGTGTGTTGGTTCGTGTACTTTTGCCATATTTTTGCACATTCTCAGGTGTGTGGCAGGGATGCATTTTTGCTCAGGCACTATTCTGTTTGGCTATTGACTGAATATTAGGACTTTCTGCTCCACATGTCAGATTCAAGGTTGGTTCATCAACCAGACTATGTCAATGACACAATCTTTCTTGTGGAAAAACCAGAGTATTTCAGCTACGTCCTTCAAGTTTTCCACCACAGTAACAAGCTAAACATCTCTTGGCAAAAGCCCAAGATCAGAACTCTCAGTTCAGGTTGGATCAAATGTAATGCAGGGCTTTGACACTTTCATCTACATCTGTGCAAGCAGAGTTCAATCAGTCACAGTAAAGCAGCTGTCCTCTGATGAATAGCTTTCACTGCCTCCTGATGGAGTCCATGTCTTGCCCATGGCTGTGAATGTTTCTGCACTGAGAAAAAGTTTAGAGTCTGTCAAACTGTGTTCTGTACACACTGCTATATGGGTCAGAAGTCTGGACTCACTTCAAGGCAGATTTGGAGAAGCTAGAGGCATTCCATATGCACTATCAGTGCCAAATTCTGAACAGAAAGTGTTTCAAAATGACAAAACCTTACAGTATTCTGGCCTTCTTCCAATCACTCACTACAGTCAAAATTAGCTTTGCATGCTTTTCAGGCATGTTGCCAGGATGGAGCAAAAACACCTCAACATGCCATGCCTCAAACTCTCCATCCACATGCAAAGTGGTGCACGTTTTGACCAGACCTGGCGACACCAGTGGGACCACAACAGAGACTCTCATGATTGAGGGAGAACTGGGAACTTCATTGTAGGATGCCAGGTACAATGCTAGCACAATGGCCCTCAGTAGACTATGTGCATTTGATGATGGTGAATAAGCACATCTGGTATAGTGAACTACCTCCTACAGTGAGTCTTCCATAAGGGAAAATGACTTCATGTTAAGAAGTATATTTTATTATTTATTAATGTTATTCTCTGCATACCAGCAATTATGCTAGGCAATGTGTGGGCACAGAATGTCCTTTGATGTTATACTTGCATGTTCAGACATACTCCTTTGGCTTCCTTTGAAGTTTTATTTTTACAGCTCTTCTTCATGGTTATAGTAGCAATTTTCCTCATCATATAGGTCATCTAAACAGCATATCACTGTTAGGACATCTTGACACATAAGAAAAAAAGAAACAGATTGTTTTTGCCTGAATAAAACTTCTCTACCAAAGAAATAGTCAAGGACAAATGTAGATAACAGAATCTAGAATAACACATCAGGTTTTCAGACATTCTTCCCACAAGAGAATGTTACAAATGTTGCCTCTGTAGCAAGTTTTCTTTTCTAGAGAGGGTTTTTTTATTATTATTTTCTAATATATGCAAGTGTATTTTATTAAAGAAATGTAACAATATCAAAGATACATAATTAAAATTCTGTTTTGATGCTCTAAAGGTCGTCAGAAATCGAATGCAGGTTTATACAGCTACTAGATAGTTAACAGCCCCACAGTGTCATAACCTGGCTTCTCTATGCAACTCACAAGCCACAGTAACAAGTGTATGCCATGGGACACTGCTCTTTGAGTGATCTGATTGGTGGTTGTCTTAGAGATCCCTGATTGACTCCTTGAGACTATATAAGACCATGGGGCATAGTACAAAGTGCCCAGTCAACAACGTGAATAGCTAGCTTTCACTACTGCCCTACTTCTGTTTCTGAACCCCGAGCACTGATTTTGCCTTTAGCTTGGAATTTTGACTCCTGATCTACCCCTGAAACCCCCCAACACAGAATCTGATACTTGGTATAGACCCTCAGCCTGATCCTGATGCTGTAGCTCTAACACCTGGCTTGATCCTTAGCTTGGTGTTTGACCCTGATATTGGCTCTGGCCCCTGGCTTCAGTTCTGGCCTCCCAAAAATCCTGTTACCAGTCATGCCTTCCATCATTCAGGATCCTGACTGCTGTGAGAAAATTGATGCAAGACTTATTTTACAGAAATGTCCCTCAAATTCCTGATATCAAGGTTTTATGGAAATGTCCCGATTTACTGAATTAAAGAGATTACTATAGAATCTTTTAGATTTAGAATATTATGAATGAGATTCAAGGAGATTACTCATAGTAGAAAGCTCAGTCTTCAGTAGCTGCATTAAAAATGAGCATTAGACCTCAGTTGGAGTATTGTGTCCATTTCTGGGCACCACATTTCAAGAAAGATGTGCAGAAATCGGAGAAAGTCCAGAGAAGATCAACAAAAATTATTAAAAGACTAGAAAACATGACCTATTAGGGAAGACTGAAAGAATTGGGCTTGCTTAGTTTAGAAAAGAGAAGACTGAGGGTACGTCTAGACTACATACCTCTGGCGACAGAGGCATGTAGATTAGACTACCCAGCATAGGAAAATGAAGTGGTGATTTAAATAATCGCCGCTTCATTTAAATTTAAATGGCTGCTACGCTGAGCCGATCAGCTGTTTGTCAGCTCAGTGCGGTAGTCTGGACGCTCTGCGGTCGACATCAAAGGCATTTGTCAACCTCCCAGGTATGCCTCCTAGGATGAGGTTTACCTGGGAGGTCGACAAATGCCTTTGATGTTGACCGCGGAGCGTCCAGACTACCGCGCTGAGCCAACAAACAGCTGATCGGCTCAGTGCGGCAGCCATTTAAATTTAAATGAAGCGGCGATTATTTAAATTGCCGCTTCATTTTCCTATGCTGGGTAGTCTAATCTACATGTCCCTGTCGCAATTTGCATTGTTGTATGGATTGTAATCTGTTGCTCTTCTCTGTTGCCAACAAACTGGTACCATTTAATATTCTCTCGGGTCTTTGGGAAAGTTTCAAGACTGGATGCAATTACAAATCTGGCTTAGTCATAAATGTGTGTGTTTAAATTTTAAACAAAAACAGGTCTCCTGAAATAATTCATCCTTAACATATGCTGGTTGGATATTGCTTGATGCACCAGAATCTGAATAGTATAGAATGTCAGTCATTTACATGATCAAAGATTCTTCTTTTTCATGCTTATTTTGTTACCTTGGAAGAAACAGGCATGTCACAACTCGTCTTGTCTTTCCTAGCTTTGCAAGGGAACCTGTTGGCAGTTTCAGAACATGTTCATTTTGAGCTTTAATACTTTAGCTGAGGGGGTAGAGGTACTGAATCTTTAACTAAGACATGAAACAATTTAATTATTGAATTCAAATATGTGTTGTACTGATGTATGGGATCACAGTCCATTGTAAACAGGAGGGATTTATTAAAGAAAACTAAACAACTATTGAAAAGGAAAAAATGAGGTTGCATTGTCTTCTCATGTGCAGTCAAGACTATAGACCTGATTTGTAGCTGCAAAAATGAGTCACAGATAGCTGCATCCGTATCTATGGATGCAGATACCCATGGGTATAAAGTGGATATCTGTGACTTGGAGGGCTCTACTGATACTGATCTCTACAGTAGATAGAGATATCTAATAGGGGAATAACATATCAAGATGAGCATATCATTGCAGGCATTAACAAAAACCCACACGCCAACAAAAATTTTACATTGTGACAAAATAGCTCACATTTTAAATGTTCACTCTCTTCATTCTTGGGAATATTCTGTTTTCACTAGTTCTCCAGTCATTACAGGCTATATTTATACTAGGGAATGTTAAGAAAAAATCCCAATGGAATAATGGGAGCCCAGTCGTAGATCAATTTTCCATGACCAGATTTATTTTTACCACAACAATGGTTAAAACCATGCTTAATCAATAAGATAAAAGTGAGACTAGTTCAGTTAGCCCGGTCTGCATTAGGGCTCCTCCTAGCGCTACTAGCAATTCAGCTCAACTGGTGATTGTACTATAGCAGGAGGGCTTTTTGTTTTTTTTACTCATCTTCTGACTGGAAAGGCAAATTCTAGGGAAACGAGGATGATTTGGGCAACAGTAGCTTATACTGTGTACTCTGATATCTGCCATCACCCTTTGATTCTCCAAGGCTCTGTCTAGACTGGCAAGTTTCTCCGCAAAAGCATTTGCTTTTGCGGAAAAACTTGCCAGCTGTCTACACTGGCCACTTGAATTTCCACAAAAACACTGACTTCCTACTGTCTGAAATCAGTGCTTCTTGTGGAAATACTATGCTGCTCCCATTCAAGCAAAAGTCCTTTTGTGCAAAGCTTTTGCGCATAAGGCCCAGTGTAGACAGCTCAGATTTGTTTTCTGCAAAAAAGCCCCAGTGGCGAAAATGGCGATTGGGGCTTTTTTGCGCAAAAGCGCGTCTAGATTGGCATAGATGCTTTTCCGCAAAAAGTGCTTTTGCGGAAAAGCGTCCATGCCAATCTAGACACTCTGTTCCGAAAATGCTTTTAATGGAAAACTTTTCCGTTAAAAGCATTTCCAGAAAATCATGCCAGTCTAGATGCAGCCCAAGGGTCTAGCGGTCTCATTTCTCTTCAAATAAAGATGTTGGAATACCCATTTCTGACCTTTCATGTTGGCATGCACCAATGACCCAAGATGCCTCAGTGTTCCGCCTGCCATGTGTGCTGACTTCTTGTTATTTGTTGCTTCTCTTGTTGGAATATTGGACATTATATGGTGTTTTAAAGCTTGTCTTACAGTGTCCCACACTTTGGACTAGGACAGGGGTTTCCAACCTTTTTAAGCACAAGATCATTTTTTGAAGTACAATCCAGGATCTATCTCAATCCAAATACCCTACCCTACCTCCTTTGTGCCCCGCCTCTCTGAGACCCCACCCCTACTCACTGCATCCTCCCTCCCTCCCTTCCCATCCTCCCTCTCTTTCACCAGGCAGGGGCAAAGGGTTAGGACACAAGCTCTGGTCTTGGGTTAAGGGATTTGGAATGTGATACGGTCTCTGTGCTGAGCCTGGGGCAGTGGTTGAGGTGCAGGAGTGGGTTCAGACTAAAGGCTCAGTGAGGGAGTTTGGGTCAAGGGGGCTCAGGGCTAGAGCAGGGGCTTGGAGTGCAGGAGGGGGTTCATGACTGGGGCAGGGTTTTGGAGCTGGCTGTAGCTGGGTACTGCTTGCCTCAGGTGGCTCCTGGCTAAGGCAGGCTCACCCCAGCCGGGGCTCTGCACCACTCTCCAAAGCAGCCAGCAAACTCCCACCATCCCAAGCCCTGTTGTGCTCTCCCCTCCCCGCTCCATTCTGTGAAGAAAGAATACAAGGTGGGAGAGGGGCCACCACCCTGACATCCGTGCCCCCTCCTCTCCCTTCCCTGCTCTGTACAGGAGGCTCCGGGGGAAGGGTGGGGGACAAGCTCTAAGGCAAAGAGCAGGAGATGCACAGTAGCAGGATGAAGGACAATTGGAGTGCTGGCACTTGATAGCCTCTTGGCCAAACCAGTCAGGATCACCTGTCAGGGGCTCCAAGATCTACCAATGGATCCCGAGCTACTGGTTGGTGACCACTGGACTAGGAGGTTGTGAATTAGGGATGTAAAATTCCATCTAATCAGTTAACCAGCTAAATGTCTGGTAACCAGGTAACTGCTTAAACAGGGATGGGTGGGAGGCTGCTCCAGCCATGCTGGAGTGCCCCTCACCCACGATGTGGCTGGCTGTTCCGGCCCATCCACCGTGCCGGTTAACCATAACCTGTGAGCATCACATTATGTTTAACCAGTTAACTACTTAAATGGAGGTGAGCAGGGAGCTTACCCGCCCTCCCCCCCCCCCCCCCCCCCCACACACACACACATGACATGGTGCAGCGTACCCACCTCCCCAGCCGTACCGTAGATGGGAGCTGCTCCGGCTGGGCTGGACCTGCTATAGTAGGAATATAAACTGGTTACCCATTTACATTCTTACTGTCAACAGCAGTGCACATGAAAGTGCTGTACGGTAATGTCCCTGTGTGGATTCTGTGAGCATGAGCTATAGGGTTTATAGGTTGCATTAAGGTACCCCTCTTCAAACAGATGCTGCAATAATGTAGTTTGTTTGTTTGCTTATTTGTACTCCAGATCTGCTTACCAGCAAGGATACAATTTAGTGTGACCTGTGTTTCGCTTGCCACTCTTTTAAAGCCTTTTGATGTTGGAGCTGTGGTTTCAAGTTCTGTTGCTTCCCTGAAAGTTTCCTATAGTTCTGTAGCCATACAAAGTCTAAAGATGTTGAGAAAGAAGTAAACAGCAAAATATGATTTTTCCCCCACTGTTGCATCATCGCCACTCCCTTGATCCTCCTGTAGTACACCAGAGCATTCTTTCTTTTGAAGGTATCCTAGTACTGGATAGGAAGTCTTAATGATAAAATATTAAAAGCACAATTAAGCAGGTTTCTCCACCTGACCATTCCTCGGAAAGAGAGGATCTTGCAATGGTATGAGTTGGTGGCTCAATGGCAGCATGGTTCCTGTGAGAGGGGCCACAGAAGCAGCAACAGTAGCATGATACCAAAGGAAGAGACAAACAGGGCTGAGGGGCAGAGGTTGGGGAATTTCCTTCCCAGAGGATTTCTTGCCTCTTCTGCAGCCCTCAAGCATTCTTGGCCAGTTAGCCAGTTGTCACTCCATGAGTCTTTCTTTGGGGGAAAGTACACTGTGGTCCCCTGTACTCTTTAGTGTCACTACCTACTAACTATCATAGTTAAGAAATGGGACCAAATTCACTGCTGGTATAATTCGGTTCGATCCTGTTGAATTCAAAGCAGCAGTGCATCTGGCTCACTAATTCCCATCTGAAGCTGCAGTCCCCTTGCCCCCATGTGAAGCATTGATGGCACATTGCTGCAGTTTGCTCTGTCATGTTGTAGGCTGCACCGTGAAAACTCCTGGAATATGTATCACTTACCTTCAGCTAAAGTGAACCCCAGCAATATGCTAGCCTCTTTCCATGTAACATTTCTGTGAGATTGCTCCTCTTTTTAGGAGTTATGCATTTTCCTGGATCTTGCATTAGCCACTTTCTTTCTAGAACAATGCCCTTCAAAATAAATATCACCCTACTGAAGTTTGGCTGATCTGACATACTTTTTAGGGCTTTATGGAGAAAGGACTAAAGAGGATACAAATGAATAATACAATACAGAAGTCATATAGATCACTTAGACATTAAATGAATGCTGTTAAATCATGCCTCATAATGACAGATATAGACCATATAATAGTGTCTCAATTATTTATTTTTCCTTTTTTTATTATTATTATTCCCATTTCATTACTAGCTGCATTCAGACCAGGACAGAGGAGATGGCTCACTTAAGTACATCCTTTCTGGAGATGGTGCAGGAGATCTCTTCATTATCAACGAAAACACTGGAGACATACAGGCCACAAAGAGACTAGACAGGGAAGAGAAGCCTGTTTATATACTTCGTGCCCAGGCTGTAAACAGGAGGACTGGACGACCAGTGGAGCCAGAGTCTGAGTTCATCATTAAGATCCATGACATCAATGACAATGAGCCAATGTTTACAAAGGATGTTTACAACGCCAGTGTCCCAGAAATGTCAGACGTCGGTAGGTGGAAGCTCACTGTGTTCTGGGTTCTTTTGGAGGAATTGATTCAGTGTTCATTATTCAGAAGTGTTGGGAAAATACCTGCTATTGAGTTCATTTGGAGTTATGGAGAACTCAGATCCTCTGAAAAGAATATGGTCTGGACTTGGAACAGAATTCCTATTGCTGTTCAGCTATGCTTGTTTTTGGTTTAGGACAGAAACAGACTGGGGTTCTATCTACACTGCATTCCTCTTTTGAGAGAGGAATGCAAATGCAGAGAGAAGTTGCAAATGAAGCACGGATTTGAATTTCCCACGCTTCATTTGCATAATCGCATCCAGACACTTTTTCGAAATACCCTATTTAGAAAAAATAAACACTGTCTAGACGCGGTTATTTTGAAAGAAAACCCTTCTTTCGAAATAACCCTTAAACCTCATTTTATAAGGGGTAAGGGTTATTTCAAAAGAAGGGTTTTCTTTCAAAATAACTGCATCTAGACAGCGTTTCTTTTTCAAAACTGGGCATTTCGAAAAAGCGGCTGGATGCAATTATGCAAATGAAGCACGGGAAATTCAAATTCGTGCTTCATTTGCATTCCTTTCTCAAAAGAGGAATGCAATGTAGACATACCCTGGGAAAATAGTGGGGGGAAGGGACATGAATAAGAGAAAGTCACTGTACCTATCAGCTCGTCCTTCATTTTGTGATATTTTGTTAAATTCCCTTTGTTCCTTCATAATCTTTTGTTTCTAATTGAACACAAAGGGTATGCGTCATTGCCTGCAGAAGTGAATCCATATCTTTCCACTGATTTCAGATGAATGGATTAAAAATTCACCTCTAGAGACTCAGGAGTTTAGAGGGTCTCAGGGGTTTAATTTTTTTCCTTGTTTCTTTTTAGAGAGAGCTAAGTGATTGAATAGCAACACAGCGCAATGCTAATCTGAAACAATGTCCAGTGACAGAAACATTAATTAAGCAGTACCAAGTAAAGCAGGGCTACTCAACACATGGCCCACGGGCCGCATGTGGCCCGCAGCTCATTTGTTTATGGCCCACGGTATGGTTTGGGTTTACACAGGGCCTGCAGGTAGGATCCTTTGAATGTGGCCTCCATTAGGAACACGCTCTACAATGGCGAGGCGTCTCCCAGTCCAGGTGAGCACTGAAAAATGCAAGCAGACAGGCTGGCTGGAACAGGAGGGTTACAGGCGTTGGTGTTTCTAGCCCCCAGGTAGGAGGTGCGGGGAGCGCCGGAGCATTGTGGAAAGTGCTTTATATTCATGCCCATCAGTGTGAAAGAAGCTATTTGCATATATTTGTATATATATATATTTGCATGTATATGCAACCACACTTAAGTTGTGGCCCTCTGCATGTGCTGTGTGTATCAGTGTGGCCCTTGGGGCTTTCAAAGTTGAGTAGCCCTGAAGTAAAGTATTAAAATAAACCTCAAGCAATATGCAAAAAAAAGAACTACCAGGCATCTTCTCTCAGCTCAGTCATGGAGTTTGTCATATGAATGCAATCTTAACCCCATTAAAGTTGGAGCATACTCCTAACATTTTACATAAGTATATGGCATTATGTAATCTGTGGAGTGGATACGTTGTTCAAAAATCTCTTCTCAGTCCCTTTGTTCTAAACAATCCCTTTAGAACTGAATGGTGGTTATTTTTCTAAGGCAGATGGAGTCAGAATTCCAAATTTGGATAAACCCCTCAAACACCAGGCTTGTTCAGGTCCAAGGTTTTGGCTTGATCCATTACACTTTGCAAAATTCAGTTCTTGACTCAGTTCATATGTGAAACATCCACCAGCATGAGGATGTTCAGATCCTTGGATTTGGTACAACTGTACAAACTGTAGAAAATATTAAACAGAATTTAAGCTTAAGAGTTTAGACCATTGGACGTTTTATGGCTCTGAAAGCAATTGGAGTTTCTTTCACTACAGTATTGGGCTGCTGTCCTTTAAATAGAGGAATGGATACAGAAACTTAGATACAGTAAGAAGGTAGCTTAATCTTTGACCAAAACTTGATGTTTCGGTCAAAGATTAAGTTTTTTAACCAGGTTAAGTTCTTTAACCAGAACTTCATATTTAAAAAATAAAAAAAATCTGTGTTTACAAATGTAATTGTTTTTCTTTCCTTTTTTCCATATTGCTACACTCCCAGGTTCTTACTGGGACTTGAAGGGGAACTGCCAAAGTGTCACAAATAAATAGAGGCTTTTTTTTTAATTCCCAGAGCAGTTTTCCAGGTCTATGATACCCATCTAGTTATAATATATATCCAACTTTGATCTTTTTGAGATTCCTTCAGGACTACTTTAAACTATTTTTCTGGATTGCAGATAGAGAAGGAGCTGTTCAATGCTTTATGATAAATACATTAAATGCAACGGGGCTTGATATTTTGGCTCCCAATTAAAATATCCACAAGTGGGTATTTGAAAGGTCATATGTGGTTTGCCCAAATTCTTTCATGGGAGACATGGTGATTCTCACCAGCACTCCAATCCCCAAGCTTTGTAGAAATCACAGAAGGCCCTGGAGGCAGAGAGCCATTTGTGCAATTCCATTCATATTAGGTCCCTCCATGGCCCCCTGGAGGTTTTATCAGCTACAAGATACTTCTAGAATCCCCATGAAGGGAATTTCACTTGCACATAATAAATAAAATAAATCATCATCATCATACAGCATAAGGTTGAATTACAGTTTTAGGAGATTAACCACAGAAATCGTGTCTCACCCATTTCAAAGTCCTTTCCACACCAGAGGAACCTCAGAAATGACTAATTATTCCATCCCAACTGGGAAAGACAAGCTCTATATGCACAATATCCCATCCTTAAAAAATTATCCTCCTTAATGGAAGAGTCAAGTTACTTTAATGCTCATGTGGACAGGGAGACAGATTTCTAAAAGGCCAATATCACAGTATTATTCTTGTTTGTGAATTTGCATTGCAGTAAACATGCTACATTCATACCAAATGTTTTCTATAAATAAACAAGCAAGCAGCAGGTACAAAGAAGGAATATTATTCACCCACAGAAATTGGTGGTTGTTGAAATTTTTTAAAAGCATTTTTGACCCCTGTCAGAGTAGCAATCTAACTACAAAAAGAGCAGGAACATGAAAGCACATCCAGCTGGATGAATGTACAGGCATCTATACTATAAATTGTTCTGTCCACTGACAAAACAATGAAGGCTTTTATTTATCATTGCAGGTTCATTTGTTGTACAAGTCACTGCGACCGATGCCGATGATCCTACCTATGGAAACAGCGCTAAAGTTGTGTACAGCATTCTCCAGGGACAGCCGTATTTCTCAGTGGAGTCTGAGTCAGGTCAGGAGACCTTATCTGTCATTCTCTGACAGTGTCTGTAATTTAAAATGACATGTTAAGCCAAGCTAGGACATATTAAACAAAAACTTCAAAGAGATTACATTTTACTGAGTGCAAAATCTGACAAACCCAATAGAGCGATACATCTGTAAACATGACACCTACATTATTTTAATCTTAACATCAACTCCTAATAAATATAATTAGAACTGGATGTGAACTAGTTTTCAGTCATTGTCCATGTCGGCACAGACAATTTGCAGAGCCTTACATTAATCCAAGTGTTGTTCAGTTCGTAAGTTTGGCTGTAATGGGGAAAGGAGAAGGGAGGACATGGATTATCATAACTGCTGAATTAAATTACGTTTTCTTTTCTTCTTGGAGCTTACTTAAAACTTGTGCCAATAACATGATTAAATTGATTTTTCTGTACATCTGCAATGTATATATACATTCTATGGTAATCTTTTGGAGGGAAATAATAATAATAATAATTAATAATAATAGAACAGGTGTATTTGGCGTTTCTCCACCCACCATAATATTTCTCATGACCCAGCTTTTTTGAGTTCTGTCTAGAGCTTGTTGGGAGATTTTCATCAGAAAATCCTGATTTTTCAGAACTGAAACTTTTTGTAGAAATGTATCCATCTCAATGGTACTTTTGTTACTAAGGTTTCTCAAATCCAAGATGGAATTGCTGTGTGTGTGTGTGTATATCTATATCTATATCGAGAGAGAGAGAGAGAGAGACTCACATACACCACAGACTAGCTCAGGGGTTCATGGGAAACCTAGGTGGGTGCTGAAGTCACTGGGATTTTGGCTGTTCTAGCAGGGGTCTCTCTCATTTTCTTCATGCAAAATTCTGAAAAGTTTTGGTATCATTCTGATGAGTAACAAAAACAAATTTTGATACCTCAAAATTGTTCATAAAACGGAATTCTTTTTTTTCCTGGTGAGCCTTAATTCTGTCCTCTGAGGGATATCAATTCAGCATAGGAATAAATATCCTCACCCCCAAACAAATTACGGCTTGCATAAATAAAGGAAACACCAAGTTTGGAACAAAAACTCATTTATCTCTATTATTAGAAGTGGATGAGTGTACACATAATATTCAGCAATTATTTTGCTATTTTTAATTATAGGCACCTTCTCCCCAAAATTAAAAAAAAGAAAAGTTGTATAGTTCTTCTGTAACATGACTGGTCAGATAATCATACGTCCAATAGCCCTTGTAGTTGTAGGAGGCTGTGGGCTCCCTTTTCTCTGAAGCATAAAGTATTGGCTCCTGAAGGAGGTAGGATTCTTCTCTTGATGGACCAATGGTTCTGATCTGGAATAGTACATCTTCCATTCTTCTATCCAAACGGATAATAAAGAGGAGGGATCATATGCCATAGCTGATAGTGCAGTGGTTTCTTGGCAGACACAGTGTATAGGGCAAAATAGATACAGCAAAGGTTTGACCCTGGTCCTACTGAAGTCAACAGCAAAATTAGGGTAAAATCTGGGTCCGCTGGAGTCAGTAAAGGTGCATCTCCACTGCACCGAGGGTGGAAATAAGATATACAATTTGCATAGCTCAAATTGTGTATCTTATTTCAATATTATTTCGAAATAGCTTATTTTGAAATTTGGCTCTATCTATACCGAACGTATTTAAAAATAAATCGCTATTCCAAAACGTCCCTTAGTCCTCATGGAATGAGGTTTACAGGGATGTTGGAATAGCAAGCCTGTTATATTTCAAAATAATGGGTGCTCTCAAAAGACGTGGAATAGCAATTTTGGGATACATCTGGTATCCCAAAATAGTGCTGCAGTGTAGATGTCGCATAGGAGCTTTGGTATTGATTTTAGTGGGACTACAATTTCATCCCCACTGACTACAAAAGAGGAAATTATCTGGTCTTAAGAGACCAGATAAATATAGAGACACAGGATGGGTGAGATAACACCTTTTAATGGATCAAGTTCAGTTGGTGAAAAACACAAGCTTTAAGCCACACAGGGCTCTTCTTCGGGCCTCGGAAAGCAACCCCCAGGCTATGTCTACACTGTGCAAGAACTCTTGTGGAAGAACATGTCAACACTGCCATGTGCTTTGGCGCAAGAGCATCCATGCGCAAGAGAGCTTACACTTGTTAGAAAAGAGCGCAGCTCTTGTGCAAGAAACACTCTCTTACCACGCTTTACTGTAAATCTTCTTGTGCAAGCAGCAGCAGATATAGGGCAGGGCTCGCAGGGTAGCTGCCCTGGGCCCCACGCTTCAATAGGCCCCGTGCACGCACTACTACTACCTGTCGGCTGTGGCTGTGATGCATGCACGAAATTGTGCTGCCCTGAGCCCCGCTCTTCAATAGGCCCTGCGCTCTGGGCCCTGCAAAACTCTCATCCACCCCTGTGCACAAGAGCGAATGGGCAGTGTGGACGCTCTGTGGAAGAACGGCCGTTCTTGCGCAAGAACCCGCCAGTGTAGACATAGCCCCAATGTCACACCTAAGCTCAAGTTGGAAGAGATTGTTTAGAATAAGTAGTTAACACATCTCATAAGAGACTATTCAAGGTGGAGTGTCTCATTAACAGCTCTAGTCATAGGACAAAAAGAGAGGAGTTAGTGAGTTACAGATTGTTGCAATAATCCATAAATCCAGGATCTCTTTTCAGTCCATGATTTTTAGTGTCTAGAAATGTAGCTGTGTTAGTCTGGTGTAGCTGAAACAACATACAGGTTTATGTAGCACTTTAAAGACTAACAAGATGGTTTATTAGATGATGAGCTTTTGTGGGCCAGACCCACTTCCTCAGATCAAATAGTGGAAGAAAATAGTCACAACCATATATACGAAAGGATACAATTAAAAAAAAAAGAGAGAACACATATGGTTGTGACTATTTTCTTCCACTATTTGATATGAGGAAGTGGGTCTGGCCCATGAAAGCTCATCATCTAATAAACCATCTTGTTAGTCTTTAAAGTGCTACATAGTCCTGTATTTTGCTAGAAGAGTTATGAATTTAAACTCCCAGGCTTTTCTTTTGAAAGTGTTCTGCAGGCTTCCTTCAAGGATGAGGACTGATAGGTCAAATCTAGTGACGCTTTGTGAAAAGGTGTTCACCATAGATGACAGAGTGTTTTTGTCCTTTATCATTGTCCTGTGTTAGTTCAAGTGTTACGATTGTTTGGTTTCATGCACATAATGTTTATTGGAGATATTTAGTGAGCTGGTTGAAATACACCACATGTTGTGATAGGCATGTGTAGGAGCCATGGATCTTGAAAGTTGTGTTGTGTGGGCATTGATTATTGTAGCAAAGAAGATCTACCTGCAGGTTTTGCATCTGTTGTTCTGGCAGAGTCTAGTGTTGCTTTGAGTTGGTGTCTGCACAGATAAATATAAACATTTCACTTTATTATAAATAGAAACGACTGAATTTCAGTGGGAGTTAGGTGCCTAACTGACATTTATACTTATGAATAAGAAAGTTTTTAGGAGGAGCATTTCAATCACTGTATAAATAGAAATAGATAGTGTATGCTTGGGTGCTTACTGCTTTCATAATTAATTTCCCTGCCATTTAGTGTTGCTGTTCTGCCTCTTAATGATGCCTTGCTGAAGTTTGCGTGTTTTTACCATGTCTGTCAAAATAAAAGTTGATGGGATGTGGAAAATAACTGACGTACCTTATAATGAGAGACAACCCTTCTTCCAGTTCAACAAGAGACTTTCACACTGAGTTAAAGAGGGATAAATAGTCATATAAAATAACAATTCATGCAAATCACTTTAACATCTTTCTGGGGATGTTGTTAATATTGTGTCTGTCACACAGGCAGCAGCTTGAGGTACTGTATGACAAGTCAGTAATTTAATGTGCAATCTTGTAACAGTAAATATTTATACTGGGCAAAGTTTACTGAGTACACAAAGAGAGTCTTTTTTTTTTTTAATAATCATTTCTGTCAAAAGCAGTACACTACCAGCTATGTTCCCCTCCTTATTTCTCATCTTTCCAGGCATTATCAAAACTGCTTTGCTCAACATGGACCGAGAAAACAGGGAGCAGTACCAAGTGGTCATACAAGCCAAGGACATGGGTGGCCAGATGGGTGGACTCTCAGGAACTACCACAGTGAACATCACATTGACTGATGTCAATGACAACCCACCGCGATTCCCACAAAGTATGGAACATTTTTATTTCTTTGAAAATCTTCAAGGGAGTTTAGAGAGAAATTGATTTTTTTCTTCTCAGTTATTTCTGCTGTCCTAAACTGTTGCCTACTGAGTATAGGGCTTCCGAGAGAGAGAGAGAGCAGTGTCTTGATACTAGTGCTTAACTCCAGTGGATAGAAAATATTTTTGTAATGTTTTCACTGCTAGAGCTCATCTGATATGAGCATTATGATACAGAAACCATCCTTTTTTTTTTCTTCTCATTAAACAGTACTTCTGGGGTCCTCCTGACATACACTTTGTGTTACCATGTGTCTGCAATTATTTTAGCACATTTTTCTGCTCTGTTCTACTAACTTTTTTGAACAATATTAATTTAATGAGTCAAATCTATCCCTGGAGTAATTCCACTTAAATCAGTGGAATTTCCCTGCTGTGGTGTGCTTTTACATTGGGCTACTTGAAATAGTATTACGTGAAAGTGCACTAGGAAACTGTTAGTGTGTACCAGCATGTCTACACTATCAATTAGGCTTTGTCTACACTGCAGGGTTTTTGCAGAAGAAGCCTTTTGCGCAAGAGTTTTTGCGCAAAAACTTGTTGCACAAAAGCACGTCCAGACCTCAAAGTGCATCACAAAAGCGATGTGCTTTTGCGCAAGACAGCGTCCACACTGCGTGGATTCTCTTGTGCAAGAAAGCTCTGATGGCCATTCACAGAATGGCCATCAGAGCACCTGTGCTTTTTCCGTTTGGGGTTTCTTGCGCAAGAAAGAGCGTCCACACCTGCCTTTTTGCTCAAGAGCTGTAGCGCAAAAAGGAGTTATTCCTTATGGTGAGAGGAATAAGTCTACTGGAAAAAGCCCTCTGATCTTTCAGTTTTCTTGCACAAAAGTACACTTGTGGTGTGGATGCTCTGCCGGTTTCTGCACAAAAACCTTGTATTGTAGATGTAGCCTTAATATGCAACACAGTTGTGTGCTTTAGAAATTACACCACCATAAAGTGCATTACCCCACTACCTAGACAAGCCCTTAGAAGAAACATTCCTTTGTACAGTATTATTGACTGATTATGAGCATAAACTGATTCAAAAATCTCCCTTTTTTTTTTTTTTTTTTTTTTTTTTTGCTTTACCTAACCTTTGCCATTTGAGCCAAGAGCAGGAGCAGCTATTTGAGGAATTAACTCTAGATACTATCAGAGAAATTTGAAAGTTTTGACTATTAAGTCAACAAAAATGTTATTGAAAGCAACTTGTTGTTTAGGACCAAAGTGTGCCTTTAGCTGTGGGTCAGCAGCTCTCATTTAACTTGGTGCTCTTAAGTTCAAATATAACTCTGCCCCATAATGTCTATGGCACACCTTTGCACATCGGCATCTCTAATGTCTGAATCAGTGCTACATCAATGCATTCCCAATTTCACAAGTAACTTCTCTTAGGTGTTTTAGGCGCAGTTTGCAGTGCGGCACATTTGCACAAAGGACTGGCCTGGATTCGATTTTAATGTCACTGTATCACACAGGCTACTGGCAGTTCTCTATATTTTTGTGCTTCTTTTCACATCTAGAAGTTGCTGGGGGGTTTTCTGTTCCTATTCTATCTTCAGCTGGCCAAAAGGAACCCAAAATAATGTCTGAAAAGATCATACATTTCTGACATCACTTGCAAGTAGAAAAATAAATGTTCATTGTCAAAAGATGTATTTTTATGAAACTAAGACATAGGGTGAAGTTTATTTCTTGCTAAAGGCCTGGAGATCAGCAACTATTTAAATCTACTGATCAGAATATTACTGCGTCTCTGTCTCACAAGCAAATGCCGCTTTTATATATAGATTCCAATATACTATGGTCCTGGATGACAGAATCATCTTTCTCATTTCCTGTAGGCACATACCAGTTCAAAACACCTGAGTCTGCTCCACCTGAATCACCAATTGGCAGGATAAAAGCAAATGATGCTGATGTGGGTGAAAATGCTGAGATCGAATATAGCATCACTGAAGGAGATGGCTCAGACATGTTTGGGATTATGACTGACAAGGACACACAGGAGGGAATTGTAACAGTCAAAAAGGTGTGCATTTTAATAAATTTAGAGTCCCTTTAAGAGCCTTATGTGATATATGTTTACTTTGTCATGCAGTTAACACATTATTTATTAGGAATTTCCCTTAAATGTTCCATTCAAAGTCCCTTTTACCAAATCAGTTAAGGTTCCTTCCTCTTCCCACCCTTCCCCAGTCCCATTTCCTCTTAGAACCCCTTCACAAAGCCTGCTTACACAGATTTTGAATGGGAAGGCCCAGCATTTAGCTCATAAAGTGGAACAGGCCAAAGAGAAAGTTCTACATCGCAAAAGCTGAAGAAGGTATCTTCACGTTGTGCTTTTTGTCCCCAAACATTTGCTCTACTTATTAGGAAAGGTCCAGGGTAGCCAACAGAAATAATCGGGGTCCCTTTTTCCTATTTAAATTATCTTTGACCTCTTGAAAGGCGTTGAATTATATAGGCTTTTATAAATCAAAGCACATTATTTATTGCTGTACATTTTGCATATAATTTAATTAATAATCCCATTAGTGTACATTCAGGTTTCTTTTTTAAAAAATCACAGTGCCTTATTAGATTACAATATCCATCATCTAATAGATTGCACTTTGGCTGTCAGAAAGGATTTGGATGATCGTGTTTTTAGAGAGTTATCAGGCAAGCTCGATAAGGTTACAGATACCAACTTCTATCAGTTCAAGTTCATTCAACATGAAATAGACATTTTGTGAATTTTCAAAACATGCACTTTGCTTGTTAATATCAGGATGACACCCGTCATTACATGTCCCTTAAGAAATGCCATTTAGCGGCTGATCACTGATATCAATCTCATTCTATTCATGACACTATCTGTTTCAGACAGCAGCTTTGTTTCTGTTAGTCTTGTTAAACAAAATGGAAAAAAAAATGGGATGACTACTTTCTGCGGAAGTTGCTGTGTGCACCCGCATGGTCCCCCAAATATTGTTTCTTTGGTAATTTTAAGGCATTCGAATTGCATAGCATGATACTCCATTTGATCAGTCACCCTAAATCACTTATGCCACCACATGACACAGTGTTACATTTCAGTAATAAGCAGCCAATTTTTTTAGCACTGCACTCTCACAAAGACTTTTGCCCTGAGTCTGTGGTATGTGAGGAGCAGGAGGGAAAAAACAGTAAATATGGTGAAGCTGTTCCAGATTAAGGAATTTGTTTTCCAATAATTATGTCTCATATCAAGAATGATCCAGAGGCAAATTAATTTGACAAAAGAATGTATATGAAGTGTACTGTTCCTGACAAATATTCAAAGCTAGATTCTCAGCTTGAACAAATCAGCACTATGCTATTGCTTCAACTGGTTACTTCTGGAGATTTCAGTGGAACTATACTTATTTATACCAACAATCTGATGCTTAGATACTAAGTGTTTCAGGGCAAGACTGTGTCCACTCCCAACTTCTAACACGGTGTGCCACAACCTGACTGGGACCTGGCCTACACTGGGACCTTAGTCCGAAATTAGCCTCCCAAGGTTGAATTTGTAAGCGATGTGTCCACACTACCAAGCTCATTATTCCAGAATAAGGGGCCACGGAATGCAAACTCTGTAGACCTGCTTTTCCTGAGGAATAACACTATTCCTGAACGTTTAGGTTCAAAATATCATTACTGTGGATGCTCTAGTGCCACTAATTCGAATTAATTGGCCTCCATGAGGCCCCCCCAGTCTCCAGAGAGCTTCCTGTGGCTCTGAGGTAGTGCATCCACATTAACGGAGCCTGCCTTGATCTACATTTGATTCTTCCCTGTAATAAGGACACAGAACTTAGAATTTGTAAAATCAGGTGCCCAGAAGTCTAACTTCATAAATTTGGACTAATCTCCTCGTGTAGACATGGCCTGGGACTTTTGTGAGCTACCATAATAAAAATAATGAGGTACAACTATATATTGTGCAGTATTATCATCATATGTTACAATATTTGTCCAGTGGTAGTAGTCTGAGATCCTCATCAAGATCATGGCTCCCTTCTGGTGGGCCTTATACAAACATGAAGCAAGACACATTCACTGCTCCTGAAGAGTTTAATTTGAGAAGGGTGTTTGGGTACATGTGAGAGAGACAGAGAAACCATTAATCGGTGATGAGAGTCAGGGGCATCCTCCTGGAATCGAATGGAAAATACCTGACAGCTGGCACAACCCGGTAGGATGTCAGTGTTCTGTATTGGCTTGACCTACAATTTTATGAGTCTCAGGCATAGCATGCCTCCAGAAGTAGCAGGGATTAATAAAAGCACCTCATACCAACCTTCCCCTTTTGTCTAGTAATAGAATGTTAAGAAGTGGGGGAGGGGGCCCATCCTTGAACTCTCAAAACCCTCTTCAGTACATCAGCAATTCATTTGATATATTTATATGCTGCCTGAAGTGGCTTTAAATGATTGGTCTCATCGGGTTTTGTTTCACGATTCTTATTTATTTTACAAGGCTTTAGATTTTGAAAAGAAAAAGCTGTATACTCTAAAAGTAGAGGCTACCAACACCCATGTGGATCCCCGATTCCTCTACTTGGGACCATTCAAGGACTCCACTACAGTCAGAATTCTGGTGGAGGATGTGGATGAACCCCCCATGTTCAGCCGACCAGCATACATATTGGAAGTGAAAGAAGATGTGCACATAAACAGCGTTATAGGAACTGTAACAGCTCAAGATCCTGATGTTGCGAAAAATCCTGTCAAGTAAGCATAGACTATTTCAGCTTACTGTTGCTGTTTTTTTTAATTCTTTACATTTGTTTCTAATGTGAACATCTGCATGCGAAAAACATTGCCTTTAATAATCAAGTGTTTTGTTATATACTGTACATGGCATTAATCATGCACACATTGTATATACATGGACGTGTGTGCATGCTCATTACATAACACTTGATTTGTATTTCAGTTGATTTCATAACTACTTATTGCTCTGTAAGATTTAGCTACACTAACTGACAAAAAGAGAAATTTTAAAGGATACCACAATTCCATTTTCCAGTTGCAGAAAGGCAAAACTGAATAGTTCTGGTACACTATGTGTACAAACTTAGATTTACATAATGTCACAGAATTTGACCCCATTTATATCCACTCAATTCAGTTCACGGCAGTGATGTTATTCACTTTAGTACATAAGTTTGCAATCAGCCTCACAGATGTTGTAAATTATGTAAGTCACTAGGCTATTGAATACTAGAGGAAATTTGAAATTCAGAGTCATTAAAGCTGAGCCTCTGTTCTTCATGAACCATTACATGGTATGAACAAGAATACAACTATAGAGTAGTAGTTTATACTATGAAGGTCTTTTTAAGAAAAGAGATCAGTTTTTAAAAATGTATCAGACTCTTATATTACATGTGACAAGAGAGGAATATTTCAAAGTGACACGCTCTTGTTAGTTCATTATAATATGTCACCAGTCGGGATGGGTCATAGAAAAGATGTTCTGTAGTTACAGGCTATAGCAAGGTACATTGGCACCAGCATTTAAAATATAAGCGCATGTTGATTTTATAGCTATCATGGGTGGGAACATTCAATATTTTCCTAAAACTGTCAGGGAAATAAAAGAAGAGGTTATAAAATTAAAGTTTATGGATAATACACTGTACTTCTACTAGTACCATCCAGTCACACATCTCAGAGTACTTTTAAAATATTAATAAGTTTCAGCCAACCTTGTGAGAGAGGTAAATATTTTCTCCATTTTACTGATGAGAAAACTAAGGCAAAAGAGATTGTGAGATCTTTTTGTTCTGTGTTTATACAGCACCCAGCACAAGGGGATCCTGCTTTGCATTGGAGTTCCTAGGTACTATTGCAATATGAATAAATAATAATATGGTAAAATAGTAATTATGTCTGAGGCTAATTCCCACACTTGTTTTAACCACCCAGACAATCCTTCCTATTATATGACAAATTTTACATAGCAACAGTCATACTAGGTCAGACCAATGGTTCATCTAGCTCAGTATCCAGTGGCCAGTGCCAGATGCTTCAGAGAGAGAGTAACCATAGCTGGGCTATTATCAAGCGATCAAGCTCTTGTCATCAAGTTTCAGCATCTGACAGTCAGAGGCTTAGGTGCACTGAGAGCATGGAGTTTCCACATCCCTGACAATCTTAGCTAATAGCCACTGATGGAACTCTTCACCATGAAACTATCACTAATGCTCTTTTGACCCCAGTTATACATTTAGCCTTCACAACATTCCCTGGCAATGAATTGCCCAGTATTGCGTGAAGAAGTACTTCCTTATGTTTGTTTTAAACCTACTGCCTATTGATTTCATAGGTTGACCCCTGATTCTTGTGTTGCACAAGAAGATAAATAACAAGTCTCTTATTCACTTTCTCTGCACCAATCATGATTTTATATATCACTATCATATCCTACTTCAGTTCTTTCTTTTCCAAGCTGAACAGTCACCTTTTGTTTTAATTCTCTCCTCATACAGAAGCTGTTCCATATCCCATAGGATATTTGTTGCCCTTCTCTGTAATTTGCAATTCTAATTGCAATTCTAATTTTTTTTCTGAATTTTGTCCAAGGAGAATAAAGTGACAAGGTAAATGAAGACAAAAATAAAAATGTACTAGAGAAAAAAATTGTAATCAGCACCACCTCATGATGAAAGAATGGTACTACACAGGCCCTTTGTCCTCCGTCACCATTGTGCCAAACCCTCTAATACCATGTTGCTGATCCATTTTTTAAAATAAAGGTGTATTTTGGTTTATGAAATCTTACAGTATACAAGCTTCAAGAAAGCTACAATGTAACAATACACTCTGCCTGTTGTAAGGGGCAGTGCACTGTTGTGCTGGTCCTGGAAGACCCCTGGGAGAAATACACTGCACTGGGTCTGTACCTGACACAGTGTATGTTCTCCAGCATGTCAGCAGACAGACTTACTGGCTTGTGGAAGAACCCACCCAGTCCCCATCTCCTCTAATCATCTCCCACCCTGTGGTAGTGCTTCTGTGGACTCTCCTTGCTGTATGTTAAGTGCTTCACGTACAAAGCCATTTGCAGCACACACCACCAAGTTATATTTGCCCTACAAACACCAGGAATTATGCTGCATAGTTTTGAGCTCTATCTATAACTGAAACATAACTGTTTTATAAACCATTCTTGTAACTCTGTGGCATGGATAACTTGCATAAAGGGGTAGAAATGTCCTCACTCCCATGCATGCCCTGGCAAGCCAAACCATGATTTGTTCCATAGCAGAGCCTGCAGAAGGAGAATTGGCTCGTGCCAGCAGAGGGCCTGACCCACTAATACTATGTGCAAATATAACAATGGATTGAAAATATCAAAGGGAAATATTTAAATTTACAGTGCAGCTCCTGGTGACTGTTATGTAGATGAAAGAGCATTTAATTTGCAAAGGTAGGGTATCCCCTTATTAGAGAATAGGGTAATGAAAATCACTAAACATCTTACTGATTTGTCTGAACTGAAAACAACAAGAGGAAAAAGAGAAATGAAGAAGAGAATGAGACACTGGAAGGAAATGAGGGAGGAACAAAAAGAAGAGCAAGGGAGGAAGAGGAAACCAAAGAACCACTAGCCTAAGAAATGTGGGACTGTCAGTAAGGAGTGATCCTAATGGGGCTTTTATGGCACTGATATCTTGTGGGATCTCCCAGGATGTGGGAGGACAGGATGAGGTTCCATATTTTTGACAGGGTGATTTTTTCCCCATCACAAGTATAGATGCTAAATCTGACTTCCACTTTGAGTTGGGGGAGGATGCAATTTTACTGTATGTGTATGACTTGTCACTTTCTTGTCAATTGCCCTTGACAGTCAGAAATAAAATCTGCAGACACTTGATGTTACAGTGAAAAGCTTACATTTTCCCCATCTGAGTGCAGAATTTTCCCTTTTAAATAAAATGAGCCCTAACTCAGTTAGCTGAAAGACTCTTTGATTTTCCATTACAGAATCCTTCATCATATCGTAATGAAAATGCATTATGAAAAATTCACACACATACCTTCCTGACCCACAAATCTGCTTGACTTGTGGTTGCATTAGACAGCAAGCTGTTGAGTATCAGAAGACAATCATAGAATCATAGAATCATAGGACTGGAAGGGACCTCGAGAGGTCATCGAGTCCAGCCCCCTGCCCTCAAGGGGGGGGCAATAAAGCAATAGAAATAAAGCAAAAGAAAACTGAAGAAGTGAACTTTCATCAGCCTAGACCTAACCAATAGGTGTGCTAGCTGCATTACATTTTGAAAGGACAAAATTATACCTTTAATGTATGCATAGCTATTCCAATACTGATACACAGAAAATCATGATAGTATTACGTAACATTCCATCAACCAGTTGTTAGTGGAAATGTGTTGTTTCCATAGTGCTTACAGTAAGAATAAAAAGAAATAATATTTTGTACCTCTGAATTCTTCCCATATAAAAAATAAATAAATTGTGCAGCTTCATGCATTATCGGATCTTTCTTTAAATCTCTGATTGAGTTTTTTGCTGTTGTAACGCCTCAGAGGCATAATGTAGTTCATCATGTATTGGGAATGCCTCCGTGCTGTGGCTGATTTATCTAAAATAATCTGCAAATAAATGCAAGACTTTATTTTGTTTATTTTACTGACAGTTTATTTGCATATATTGGTATTTCTCTCCATCTTCCTCCCAACATGTATGTTTAAGGGTACAGTGGAATATACATATATTCATTAACCTTCTAACTTGTCAGTTACTCACAGTTTGAAGGGTTTAAAATCCTGAAACATGACATATACACATCAGTAATTTCATTAAATAAATGTAAAAATGAGTTTGATGTTGTCTGCTTAATTCATAGTAGGTTATGATCCATAAATCAGAATATCACCACCAATTCCACATAATTAGCAGTTCCTGATCAAAAGAGACCCAGGCTTATGTAAACTGAGAGACAGAAATGACAGTCTAGCTTATTAAAAACAAACTTCTAGGTCAGGGTTAATGGCATAATTAGAATACATTTGTAACTGCACTGGTCTTGAATGTATTTTTGCTTGGCTATGAAGAAATAAAATTAGTATTTTATCAAGACACTGTGTTCTCTATTATTGTTGTATTGAGTTTAACCTCCTGCTGTACAAACTACCTAATATGTGTAGAGACTTGGGACATATTTTGAAATAATAAATATGAATATACTGAAGGAAGCCTTAGTGTGATGGCTGTGCTAAATTCAGAAAAGCTCAAAAATTGGATACAAAAGGTTTCTCTATTGTTCCCAGATACTGTGCCTCATGTAGGACTAAATCCTGGAAGTTTTGCTAGAGTAAGGAGCATGATCAGTGTGTCCCACTACACTAAAGCCCCAGCTGAGCAGTATACTTAAGCACATGCCTAACTGTAAGCATGAGGTAGGGTGGGAAACAAAGGCTTAAATCTAAGCACATACTTAAGATTCTTGCTGAAACTGGGCCATTTTACTATCACTGGTATAAAAAAGGGAGTTTCTGTTCTTTGTAAAATTCCAATTTTTGAAATTCCAAATCAAAATGAAAGGTCAACATTTTCTGTGTGCTGGAAATTCTGAATCTATAAGAGAAGTAAACTTTATCAGCCATTTTCCTGGCACAACTTACTTCCCTTAACACGCTGGCTCAGCTAAGGCTCTGCGCACTCTCTCCATACCTCTATCTTCTCCACTGCAGAGGAAATACCACTGTGGTTCCTTTCCTTGGATTGTGGTGACCTGTGTTACAAGTATCCCACAAAGGAGCGTAAGACCTTTTCATTCACATGCATAAGTATATAGGCTGGCTCATGACTGAGCCCAGAGCAAGAGCAGAATGTGATATGAATGGAATTTTTCCTGCCACATCTTTGTTATGTGGCAATTTCATTTCAACAAGAGATGGATCTGAGCAACAACATTTGGATCTAGATGTCAGAACTCTCTCACAAGCCTCAGGGACATTCATCTCCGAGGTTTAGATTGAGCTCAGAATAAAAAAAAGAGAAAGAGGCTAGGTAAGAAATTCAAATCCATATTCAGATTCTTAATGCCCCCAAAGTTCAGTGGTGTTCAAATCCATCTCTATTGCCAAGGAAATAAGTTGGATTAGCTTTTAATGTACTAGATCTTACATTTGCATAGCATTTGCCAAGGAATGAACCATCAACTACACTGATCTTTGTATCTTTTCTGGGTTATTTTTTTAACCAGTACATTTGGGGAAGGCTGGATTTATAATGGGAAAGTCAATCCAGTCTTAAAATAAATGAATGTCATATCTTTCAAGATACAGACTCCACATTTCTCATTAAAAGGCAAACCTTTGATGCTTCTCAGAAGTCTATAAATCCTACAGTAAATCATTTATTCAGTGACAATGCCCCACCCTCTAAAGCAAACCCTCCAACATGTCATTATCCAACAGCTCAGAAAAGACTCTTTGTGTGAATATATCAAGATGCCAAAGTCTTCATTGAAAACAAAAAGGCAGCTCATTTTCTAGGTATTGATGACTAGTCTTAGGAAACAGTTTAAAAACAGAAATTAAAAGTAAAGGCCTTTTTCTAACGAGGGTCTCTGTATTTTCAGATATTCTGTGGATCGGCATACTGATATGGACAGAGTATTCAACATCAATTCTGGAAATGGTTCAATATTTACTTCAAAACCCCTTGACCGGGAAACATTGCTATGGCACAACATTACAGTAATAGCAGCAGAGATCAGTAAGTCAAACCTAAATACCACCACTGTCCCTGATGTAATGAATTTAGCCTTCTAGCTGAGTGTGTGTAAACTACTGCTGGGAAGATGTCAGGCTGTATGGATGCGTTCGCTCAATACTCATCAAGCAAGAAGAAAGGCTGAAGATGATGCTCTGTACTTCCTTTTCTTTTTTCTAGGGCTACAGCTTCTGAAGAGACCACTTTTGTACCTAAGCAGGCAGAAAGTTAATGCTTCTATATTTCTGAATCAACCTCACTGGAAAAATGCTCATAGCCATTCTTTAATTACAGTAGGATTTGCTGACTTCTGAAAAGTTGTATACAGCAAAGAAGTTTAGTGGAAAATACAGTGTGGCCAAAATCAGTTCTGTAGCACTGCCAAGGAGTTTTCATGTGAATGAAAAGGTGCCAAATCCAACTCCCATAGAAACCTTTGAAATTCTGATCCACAGATACTAACCCATTCCATTATTTCAGGCCCAGATTTAGAGAGTCTGTATCTCTGGTGACACCGTGTGTGTTGTTTTGCAAGCTAGAAAGCCAGAGAAGCATACCAGCTGTGGGTGGGAGAGGCAATCTCAAAACAAACATACCTTCGGTACTAATATTTTAATTACATGTCTCCTTTCCTCCTGAGGCATGCTGCAAACACTGGCATCAGTGGGTACAAGCCTGTTCATTTCTGTGGAGTTGAATCCCCTTACAGTAGGGCTGGATTTGATTGAATCATGATGAAATTGATGGATCACTGGCTGTAGAAATGTTCAAAAGTTTGGATGCCACTGGCAAGCTTCAAAGCACTCATTTTTAACTCGGCACAAAGCAACTATAGGCCCTACTTTCTCATATGTCGTACACATGTAGATATGTAGCTGAAAAGGATCTCTGTCCAGGCTCCAAGGCAGGGCCAACTCTTTCAAAGGCGGCAAGCTTTACAACTCCTCAACCCAGTCCCCACTAAAGCAAATCAGCAATTGGCGCTAGTGACAGACTGTTCCATCAAATTGCTAATGCAGTTCATTGAGCTAAACTAAAAGAAATATTGAGACAAATTAGTGTAAGCAAGTACATTCCCACTGAAGTGTACTCCCTTCACATCAATTACCAGTCCATTTGTAAACCAATAGCGAGAAACACTTTACAATGCAGAGTATAGTTATCCTCATTTTACAGGGGGAAGGGAGGGAGAGAACCATAGAGGTCCAGAATGATTACGGACAATATTTTCTAAAATATCCGATAAGCTTGGGTGTGTCAATTTTGGAGTAGTCCCCTGAAAACACTCTGACCCAGGTAGTCAAAGATATTTAGGCAATGGAAATCAATAGAAGTTAGGTACTTAGGGTACGTCTACACTACAACGTTAATTCGAACTAAGCTAATTCGAACTAACGGATCCAGACTAAAAAACTAGTTTGAATTAGCGTTTTGCTAATTCGAACTAGCATGTCCACATTAAGTGGACCCTGAACCAGGCTTAAGGATGGCCGGAAGCAGTGCCAGCAGGGCATCAGAGGAGGACTTCGAGCGTGGAGATGCTGTCTCAGGCTAGCCGAGGGCTGCGCTTAAAGGGTCCCGACCCCCACCCCGGACAGACAGTTCTCAGGGGTGCCCCGCTTGCAAAGCAGTCCTGGTTTGGAGTGCCCAGAGTACCCACACTGGGCACATCACAGCACTCGGCCATCAGCCCGACTGCACTTGCCGCAGGCTGCCATCTGGGGAGAGGGGGCAATCAGGGGGGCTGCAGGAGAGCTTCCACCCCAAAAGCCTGCAGAGCCAGCCCAGTCCTCCCCATCGGGAGCTCGTGCCCCATTCCTCCCTCACCTCCTTCCACTTATCCTTCCCTAGCCCCTCTTCTTGACGTACAAAATAAAGGACAATTGTGTTCAAAAATGAAATCTGTCTTTATTGAACAAAACTGGGGGAGACTGGGAAAAGCAGGTGCGAGAGGGGAAGAGAGAGGCTGGGAGAGGGGAGGGCAACTAAAATGATCAGGGGTTGGGAACAGGTCCCATATGAAGAGAGGCTAAAGAGACTGGGACTTTTCAGCTTAGAAAAGATGAGACGGGGGGGGAGGGGACAGGATAGAGGTCTCTAAAAGCAGGAGTTGGGTGGAGAGGGTGCATACAGAAAAGTTCTTCATTAGTTCCCATAAAGAAGGACTAGAGGACACCAAAGGAAAGGAATGGGTAGCAGGCTTCAAACTAGTAACAGAAAGTTGTTCTTCCCAAAGCAAATAGTTAACCTGTGGAACTCCTTGCTGCAGGAGGCTGCGAAGGCTAGAACTAGAACAGAGTTTAAAAGGAAGTGAGATCAAGTCATGGAGGTTGGGTCCATGGAGTGGTATTAGCCAGGGGGTAGGAGTGGTGTCCCTGCCCAAGGTTTGTGGAACGCTGGAGAGGGATGGCACGAGACAAATGGCTTGGTCATTGTTTCGGTCCATCCCCTCCAGGGTTCCTAGAGTTGGCCGCTGTCGGCAGACAGGCTACTGGGCTAGATGGACCTTTGGTCTGACCCAGTACGGACATTCTAAGCTCAGGGCTCAGGGGTCTCACTGGACCACTCTGATTTTCATGCACTCCTGCTCCTGGGTGGCCAGGCTGGCAGCTCTCCTACCCTAGGCAGCCACTTTCCTGTGCCCAGTGCGGAGATCGTGGATGAGGTCCATGATGTCCGCACTAGCCCAGGCGGGTGCCCACCTCTTGCGGTCCCGGGCAAGCTCCCGGGAGCCGCCAGCCTGGTCCCGGGAAGAGGGGGAGGGCTGGGGGACATGGGGTGGGTGGCTCGATCCGTGCCAGGTGCAGGGTCTGCTGGCTGGGTGCTGGCAGGCTTGCACCTGGCACGGGCACCGTAGCCAGCCTGTGCCCCTTTAAGGGGTCCGGGGCCGGGAGGGGGGCAATAGAGTTTCCCTGGTGTTGGCCAGAGTGGCCACCAGAGAAACCTGGGGAGGGCTAGCCTCCCACTAGTTCGAATTAAGGGGCTACACAGCCCATAATTCGATCTAGTAAGTTCAAACTAGGCTTAATCCTCGTGGAATGAGGATTACCTAGTTCGAACTAAGCGCTTTGATAGTTCGAATTAAATTCGAACTAAGAGAGCGCTAGTGTAGCGCCTATGAAAGTTAGTTCGAACTAACGTCTGTTAGTTCGAACTAACTTTGTAGTGTAGACATACCCTTAAATACTGAGGATCTGGGCCTTTGGACCTGTTGTTTACAGATGAATAGCATCTCCAGCTCTAGGATTTCAGTCTGTGGATTGGCTGAAGCTACATCCAAAACTAAGGAGATGTGTTAACGTTATGCAATACAGTAACACTGTTTACTGGATAGTCTAATACCAATTAAGTGATTGTCAACAAATAGCTACACCTCCTATTCATTAATGTACAAGGGTTTGGAAGGAGAAAAGAAAGCAGAGACACTTGAAGATTGCATAAATATGTTGGATCTGCATACCTGTTATGTATTTCTGAAGAAAATGTGTGTGCTTTTGAATGATATACTTTTCATGGAACTTTTTCTATTTACTGTATTGTTATTTTGCATTATTTTTTATTCAGAGACAACTAGAAACAAAAAAAAATTGTATAGTTATTTATACAATGCAGCATGCCAAATAACTATAATTAAGCTTGCTAGGAAAACCCTCACATATATTTGGGTGAATTCCAAGAAAATATATGTTAGTGTTCAACCTTCATAGCCATGCAAATTAAAAATAGGAGCTGGGATTTTGCCAATTCTAACGCTTGTCTCTACATTTTAGTGTGGATTTCAGCTTAGTCTATATTCTCAGACTCTGTGTGTTATTTTACACATGGGATGAATTTAGTCCAATGGTCTAAATTTAAAAAAAGTGTTACATCCAATTTAATCATATTATCTTCGCTGCAACTGTAGAGGTTTAAAGCACAGTGTTTGGCGCAAATCATTAAGTTTAATACAGTACAGAGCAAGCAGTTCTAATGTTATGAATATAAAGAAATAAAATAGCAAGTGACTATTAAAATCAAATTCTACCAGAACCAGTGCATGCTTTTAGATATACAAAAGGCTCAATAATTGCTGTACTTTATTCATCTGGCTTATTAGAATATTTTTGCATTTGAGCCTTGTTTCAGATTCATGGTCTCTATGGTCACTATTATGCATAGTGCAGGTCTTTGTAAACCAATTCAGGAAATGGAGAAATCCCAATAAAATAAATGATAATTTGTAGTCGCAGATTTTTATTTTGGTTGTGATGATGTTCTCATTAAAACAAAATATTGTATTTATTATTTTAAAACTAGCAGAGCCGAATTCATTGCTTGCTCTTCTTTTTTATCATTTAAGTGGATTTGGATGCATAAGAATTTTCCAATTGCTTCTTTTTTATGAAGTAAACAGTATTTCTGTAAATATTTTAAACTCAAGAATTTTTAAGAGTATATTTCAGTCTATCACTTTTGCTGCCTTATTCAGCTCCTATGAGAGCAGTAAACAATCTACTGCATAAGGTTTAGGTTCCTCAGCTGATGTGTTTTAGTACAAACTTTGGAATAGCAGCAAACAAAGATCAATCCACAAAAGATCAGAAACCTTTTGTCATAAGAATAGTTGGTGTTTATATAGCACTTTATTTGAAAGCACTTCATAAACAAACACGAGGCCCATTCCTACACCTTCACTACTCACCCAACTAATCTATCCAATAGGTCCTAATACCATGGACCTATTTACACATAATATTCACATGCTTAAAGGAGTGACCTCATCTTTAGTCCCACTGATGCCAACAGATTGCATGAACAACATTGCCCTGTATGAGTAAGGATTTAGCCCTTTTTCTTCCTAGCAATGAGTCTTATACACACTGTACAATTTCCCCTTTCTTTCTGTTTTTATCATTGCAGATAACCCAAAACAAAGCAGTCGTGTCCCTGTGTTCATTAAGGTTCTGGATGTAAACGACAATGCCCCAGAATTTGCTATGTTTTACGAAACCTTTGTCTGTGAAAATGCAAAGGCAGAACAGGTGTGTTGATTCTTTGCATTCCACAATATAAAACCTATTAAAAATGAATTCTGTTTAGGCATTACTTTGTGCATCACCTCGTCAGGAGGTGTACTTTGTGTTGCCATGGACTGTCACCATGCAAAATTAAATTAAACAGCGACTGTGTCATATCTGATTATATTTAGCATTCTTGTATCTGAAGTGTCAGTGTGTTTTACATAGTTAAATGTGGTTGCTTCTTGTAGTGTGTCGAGCTAGCAATAAATTACTTTCCCAATTCTTCCCTTGAATATGGGATTCTGCATCTGTTTGTGATGGTGCTTCCATCATCTCTCTTGAAGAACGGTTACAGGTCTGGACAAAAGTCCTGCCTTTTAAAAAAGCTCCAGGCTGCCACATTGGTCTAGTTCTCAGCTGCAAGACCAATTGCTTGATTCAGAGGATTCAGCCGTATAACTCCTGCTTAAAATTAATAGGATTTGTATTTCTAAATAGGCTAATCAGCTTTGCTGTCTCAGCCGTCATTTCTGCAGCTTGTTGCCACTGGGGATTTTCCATCCTTTTGGGAGGGCAACTCTGGAGAATTTTTGTGCCACTGCCCAAGTCCTCTGAGCTGCAGTACGATAGCGTGGTGATACATTCAGACGCCCAGTTTTCATTCATGGAAGGCCCCTCTGGCAGCCTCAGGGGCCTTAAAGTGGAAGAAAACTATATCTACCCCTATTGTAAGACCACTTAAAAGTTCTGGAGCGTGCAGCCTCAATGTAAATGAGAATCAGGCCCACAGTCACTGTAGAGTAATTTTGCTGTTATCATTTCAGCTGATACAGACCCTAAGTGCGGTTGATAAGGATGACTCTTTCAATGGACATCAGTTTTCATTCTCCTTGGCACCCGAGGCAACCAGTGGTTCAAACTTTACAGTCCAGGACAACAGAGGTGAATTCCTAGGATGACTTTATTTAGTTATTTATTCTTTGTTTTTTTTCAGCACTCAGTTGAGATCTCCTGTACCATTTGCTTTGTGTTTTCAGACAACACGGCAGGGATCTTTACCAGAAAAAACAGATATAACCGACATGAAATTAGTACTTATCTCCTGCCTGTGGTGATATCGGACAGTGACTACCCAGTCCAGAGCAGTACGGAAACAGTGACAATCCGAGTGTGCGCCTGTGACCATCGGGGGAAGATGCAGTCTTGTAATGCAGAAGCCTTGATCCATCCAACTGGCCTTAGCACTGGGGCTTTGATTGCTATTCTTCTCTGCATCATTATATTGCTAGGTAATAGAATTGTGGGGGTTGCAGGGAGGCAGAGGGAGCATTACACATTAAAGACGCATTGAGGAGATCTCTCCTGAATTATTCTGTAAAAAAGAAAAGCCTATAAAATCAGTGCCCAATAGATGGAAGTCAATACCAGATCTCAATCCTTCACTTGCATAGGCAGTAGCATTTTATACCAACTTTGGGCAGATGCGAATGACTAAACAAGGTGCACTGCAAAACGGTATATACAATTCAAAGCCCTCAGGTATATCATGCTGCTTTTACAGTACTGCGTTGTAGATTCTGAGCATGCTAAAGTAGACACCTGTGGGGGTTCTAGAGAAACATTGAGTGGGGGTTCTCCTTCCAGCACTAGTAGATACAAATGAGGCGGAGGGGGAGGCCCTAGCTGGCTTTCGGGGCATGAAACCCCTTTTCCCTTCCAGATGAGGACTGAAATTCTGACTATCCCCTGCAAAACAGTAGTGCTGGAAGAGAAAAAACCTCGTCTTATAACTTTTCCTTTCCTTGTACAGTACATTCCTTGTACAGTACACTCCACACAAACCCAGGAACACTTTGTCCCTTAGGGTGTGTCTAGATTACAGGATTTTTTCAAAAAAAGTGGCCTTTTTTTGAAAAAACTTCCCCTGCATCTAGACTGCTGCCACGTTCTTTCGAAAGTAAATCAAAAGAACGCGGCAGTTTTTTCGACCGCGGAAAACCTCATTTTACGAGGAAGAACTCCTTTTTTTCAAAAGTGCTCTTTCGGAAAAAGGCGCTATATAATGCAAACTGTGCTTTTTCGAAAGAGAGCATCCAGGCTGGGGGCTCTCTTTCAAAAAAGCAACTTACTTTTTCGAAAAAAGAGGCTGCTGTCCAGATGCTTTCTTTCGAAAGAGGCTTGTAGCCTAGACATACCTTTAGTCTTTCACTGCCCTCAGTGCCAACCTCAGAAATATGAGGAATTTTGAAAATTGATGCAATTTTAAAACGTTGACTCTTAGGGAGACATTGTCAAATGCTCTACCCACCTGCAGGGAAATAACCCCTCATTCGCATGGGAGAGGGTGGGAAAGAGGTCTGAAAATGGACAGGAGTGGGTGGGAAGTAGATGGCACTAGTGCTCAGACCTGTCCCCTTCAAAAATGTTGGACAGCACAGTTGAATCACCTTAGCCAAGGAAGTAACCTGCAAATGTGTCCTTTCTAGAGCAGGAGGATGGGAGGGAACCCACAGACCACATGGTAGATCTCCACATGGTCTTCACAAATATGCACTACCCCTTATTCAGGACAGATTATTAAATGACCGACTTGCCCTTAATTTGCTATTCAAGTTTTTCTTTTAAACTTGATGTCATTACTTTTAACGGTGGAGTAATATCAACCTACTTGAACAGAAAAAAAATACCCTATGCTACAAACCATTTTGCATGAGTTTGGTACAACTGCATTCAGGAATATCAATCTGACATTAAACGATTTCCAGTTTAATGTCAATTGAAAATAATTGATTTCCTGCTCTCAGCAGCACTTTATGTCAATTATTGCATATGCCATCATGCAGCATCAGCAGATTTTCAATTAACTAGACTCTATCATTTTCTGTTTTCCATGTAGCTGCAGGGTTTGTATGTGCAAACATTACTCCATGTGATGCAATGACCTGGGCAGATCCAAACCCCAATTTCAAACATTTATATCTTAACCAAAGTGCCTCCACATTGGTGATTTTAATTGCAGTTTGAGAAAGTGCAGACAACTTCCTAGAAGCTCCCAGATAATGTTAAAATTGGTTTGGATAGCTCGACTGCACTTTGATTTTAGTGTCTAACTGTTCCTGAGGTTTTTATTTGTATTTTCAGCATAGAAGAAAATTCTTGGAGTGCCTGGTATTATTTCACCTGGTATTATTTCTTCTTAATGAATGTATCATTCTGCTATCCCTTTGTGTAGTAATATTTTGTTACCAGATGCCCAATAATATTTATATATATATATATAAACTACAAAGAATAAAGACAACATTATCCCTCTCCTCAGAAATTCCATTAGTTTCCATTTCAGAATCCCATTCAAAAACTGATCTCCTTGTTTTTCAAATCCTTCCTGGTTTCCCCTAGACCACCGCATTGCTTCTTTCATCAAACATCACCTTCCACATAGTCTCTTAGGGTACGTCTACACAGCAGTATTATTTCGGAATAACTGACATTATTCCAAAATAACAAAGAGCGCATCTACACGACAAGCCTTTACTTCAAAATAATGTTGAGATGTGTACTTCCTTCAACTTCCTGCAATGTAGACAATGCCTAATGCTGAGTTAAGCTATTTTGACTTCAGCTACGCAATTAACTTAGCTGAAGTTGCAAAACTTAATTTGACTTTAGCCCTGCTGTGTAGACATGCCTTTAGACTGCATCCTCTTTAGGACAGGAACTATCCCTAATGATACATTTCTGTGGCACCTACAGGGGTTCCCAGAGTGGATTAGGACCTCTAGGGGCTACCATAATATAAATAAGTCTTTGTCATCATCATGATATGTGAGAGTCTGCAGTTTCTTCCACTGAAGCCAGCCTTCATCAATAGCACTTCTCCCAGTTTCATAAGCTAACCCAGTTCTTTTCAAATCACGGTTGATACTATCCTCTGTTACCAACACCACTTAGATAGTAAAGACATAACAGGGTTTGTTTTTTTTTAAATTGAGCCTGTACCTATATGGTGGATAGAGTTGCCACTGACTCTGATGGGAGTGTAGCACAAGGGCTGCAGAAATGGACTCTTGTATTATGTCCTTTAGATATGTAAAACATCATAGAATACAGCTGGCCTGAAAGATGATCCACAAAATAAGGACTGGATCCCTGAAGTGCTTGCATACACAATAATGAGTCAATAAATGATTTCAGAGTCAGTCCCAGAAGGGTACGTTATATAAAAGGTTGGGTTTTTTAAGTATGGCATAGTATTTAATAGAGCTGGACAAAAATTTTCAACTGCATTTTTTACAACTGATTCAATGGCACCAAAATATTTCACAGATTCATGTTGATTTCATTGCACTTCATTTTTTAAAAGGCAAAACTAAAAAATTGTAACATTTTGTTCTAGCATTTTCCAACTGATACATTTTGATTTTTCAATTCAGAATGATAGTTTACAGAATTCCTTTAATTCTGTTTTGGAAAATGTAAACACTTTTTAAAAAGCTTGAAAACATAAATTTTCATTTGGGGGTAAAATAAAACATTTGACTGAAATCATTTTTTTATTTCTCAATTTGCTGAAGTAAAAAATGGTTTGTTCAACCACAAAGTATTTCCCAAGTTTTCAGAAGTGCCAATTACCTGAAAAATCTGTGATTTGCCCACCTGTATTTTTGAACATGCATATATAAGCACTGAAGTAAGAACCATCTTTCTGTAACATATTTGTACAGCACCTAACACAATGGGGCCCTGGTCCATGACAGCATCCTAGAATACAAGTAAGAATACAGTGTGAGATTGTTAGTGTTGGTATGTATTCAGTGGTAAACATTTTTAAAAAAGAAAAGCAGAGTCCAGATGAATAACTGAAATTTGTCTTCAGAAGATAATAGAAATGTTTGTCTTAGGCTGCAGCACTGCAATTAGTGCTGTACTAATGGACCTTTGCGCCACTGAAGAACTGCAATGATGCTAAGGTGATAGTATGCTGGTTCAGGACTCTACCCATATAAAGAATTTTGCAGTATCAGGGCCTTAGGTACAAACAAAAAAATTATTCACCAAAGCGTTAAAAAATGCACACGGAGTTTCAGAAATGTCATGGCATTTTTGGGGTGGCTAAATATTAATTTTAAAAAATGTTCTTTGGGGACTGAGCCACAGCTCCATGAAGTCAAGAGAGCTATTACAATTTACACTAGCTGAGCATCTTCCCCGCATTCTTCACTTCTTTCCAGGAAAAGAAAAAAACTGCTGGAAAAAAAAGTTTAGATATGTAGCTTTTATTAACCTTTCATCACATGGTACTAGCCTTGTCCTTTTAGCAAGTTTTGTAGCATTTTAGGTGCTCAGACTAATTTGCACTCTCTATTACAATATTTTGTGGAAGGGGTTTGCCTTGAGACTAGGCTGGCAATTTCAAGTGAGCAAAGCTGCTATGCCACTAAGGAAAAATGCAACCACTGAGAAAATATGACTCTTGTGCTAGCTTAAAATCCTCTTTCTTCTAATATTTATCCCACTCTCAGCTCCCAAAGTGATCAGAGGCAGACAAGGCACAATCAGAAAATCTCCAAATTCTAATTTGCAGTACAACTTCTACAAATTAAGAGTTCAAGCAACACAATATTTCTTTCTTGATTTAATTGAGTGCCAAATTAACTCTCCCTTCCCCCCCCCCCCAACTCTGTGTCTCCATTTTTCCCCCAGTTACAGTGGTACTATTTGCAGCTCTGAGACGGCAGCGGAAGAAAGAACCTTTGATAATTTCCAAAGAGGACATCAGAGACAACATTGTCAGTTACAATGATGAAGGAGGTGGAGAGGAAGACACTCAAGCTTTTGATATTGGCACATTGAGAAATCCTGAAGCCATAGAAGACAATAAATTACGCAGAGACATTATGCCAGAAGCACTTTTGGTGCCGCGCCGGACTCCTGCGGTACGAGATAACACCGATGTCAGAGATTTCATTAACCAAAGGTTAAAGGAAAATGATACAGATCCTACTGCTCCCCCATATGACTCGTTAGCGACCTACGCATATGAAGGTAATGGCTCTGTGGCAGAATCCCTCAGCTCCTTAGAGTCGGTGACTACAGATGGAGATCAGGACTACGATTACCTCAGTGACTGGGGCCCTCGGTTTAAAAAGCTGGCGGATATGTATGGCAGCGTGGACAGTGATAAAGACTCTTAATATGTTGCCTTTGTTGATTTCCAGAAACAGCATTGAGATATGTGAAGTAGCTATTTCTTTCTATTTATCCATGGCTCTGTGATAGGGCTCTCTATTCTATCAGTTCCAGTTGTCTAATGACTGCAGTCTGTGTGGATCAAATGTCAGAAAACTTTTTTTCTAGTATAATTTTATGAGCTTCCAAGAGGCATTTTTTTTCCATTTTTTAATGCATCCAGTTTACCAAGCCAGTCTTACAGACACAGTGGTAGGGGAGGGCAACAGGAATGGTGGGAAGCAATATTTGTACTTGTTCTGCTTATATTGTAAATTGGAGTATATTACTGTTCCAGCTCACTTAATCTTCTTACTGTATTCAGATTATTCAACTCAGATGATTGCTCTGTCCATTTTGTATTGCACATCCTAATGTACTGAGGTATTATGGTTTAACCTAAATATTATAGTAAAAAGTAGTGGGGGAGGAATTTATTATAAAATTAATAGAATCAGCTGGCAAGGCTATAAGACAACATGAGAGTAATTTTTTTTCATTAATTTAAAAATGTCTAATTGCCATTTAACTATAAATATTTTTCTTGAACCTGTTATTGATCCCCAACACATAAAATCATACCAACACCATGTATAAAATTCCGTGTGGACCACGCTCCCAGTATCCTTCTTACCCAGCATTCACAGAGCGATGTGTGCGGTCTGTAGATCAGAGCACAGAATTGCTAAGTACTATCCAAGTTTTAACACTGACTCACTTTGTACCATTGGGCAAGTCACTAATCACTCTGGATTAGACTGTGGTTTTGAAACAAGACTCGATCAAGGAGCAGAATGTAGTTGTGCCTAATCTTATTCTGACATAGATCTCTTTCACCTGGCATACCAGCTCAGCTCTGTGTAGGGAGATAGAGTGAGACTCCACCCATTCTTCTGCTTCTGCCCACCCCACACATGGAAGGGGAGTAGCAGCAATAAGGAAGCAACCATCTTCCTTGTGACATTGGTAGCAAGGGCAAAGGAGAAAGGAGATACCTTGCACCCTTTACTCCCCTGCAAGTGTGGATAGTGTGGGTCACTATCTCAGTTTTGCCATCTGTACGATGGTAAAATAATGCCTACCTCACAGGGATGTTGCAAGGGTTAGAGAGAGTGAATTTGAACATTGCTTTGAGGAGGAATGTGCTAAACTCTTATCACAGTAAGTTGTTCCTAATTTGGGGGGGGTAGGTGAGTGTGGGGTGTATATGTGTGATTTGAGTTCTAAATGCCCAGGTAAATTAGAAACTTTAATTATTCTGGTTGCTAGAACCAAAGGTTCCAGTTACACCAAGAGATGGTATTTTAAACATGGAACTTTTAGCTGGTTTTCTTAATTTCCTTGCCGTATCTGCCATTTTTGCCCAAGCCAAAACAGTGGTGCCATAGAACTCCGTATAGGCCAGCGTCTCTTCTTTACAACTCTCACACATGACACAATCGTAATCAGCAGTGTATTATTTGTTTTACAGTGACAAGAGGAATATGTCTTGAATTATGTTTCAGAAGAGGTAATTTGAAATAGATTATTTTGAAATAGAGTTAAAGCTTTCACAACCCTAATATTATTGATAGTGTTATGACACCTTATCAGGAAAGAGCGAAGTTTCTTCTTATAGATCATATACAGCCCATCTTATTCTGTATAAGCAGTATGATTTGCATAGTAGAATGTTATGTAATCTGTTGCAATTGTTAGGTATTGGTGTTCTTTCCTTCAAACCATAAAGAAGTTAGTTTAAACACCAGTCCATAGCTCTAGTTTACCCTTTCCAATAATATAAGGGCAAGACAAACATTAAATGGCAGCAAATGAAGTCATAAGATTACATCAGGAAGGCATCTACTTCCCCTTGTCTAGCCCTGCACAATTGAGAATTAAGCAATTAGGCCCTTTTGAAAAATCCCACCAGGTGCCTATCTGTATCTTTAAGCACCTTTATAGATCTGTCCCTTTATGTCTTCCTTTAAATGGTATGGCAGTGAGTGAGGCAGAGAACAAGCTATTTGTCTGTTCTGTTGAAGTGTGTTTCCTATTCTCTTGTTAAGACGTTTTTCTTAAATTAGTGATTCTTAGTAGCAGTTCAGACTAGAATTTTGCGTTTTATTGACCAATGGCTTTATCTTGTCAGGAACTTGACATAGTGTACAGAGAATGGGCCATACAAACCTGTGGTGTAAATATGTATAAAAATATGTAATCTACTGACACCAAAATGATGGTGACAAACTGAATAGCAAATGAATTCCTGTAAGAAATTCTCATGAGGCACGTGCATTATTGCTCATGTCTGAATTAGTTTATCCATCCAGCTTATAAGTGCTGAATTTTGCACAAATGAGATTCATTTACCATCACTCACACATAGCAAAGAAGGTTACAATTCAGTCTTGTCTTCTTCCTCTGTAGCACCACAAAGTGCAATTAAAAGAAAACAGGGCCATTTAAATTGCCATATTGCAGTAAATAAAATATTTGCAGTAATATTTTTACTGCATCTTGTGAGCTGTATTGGCAGAAGATGGAAACCACTGCACCACACAATTTTTATTGAATGGCTGGGATGTTAAAATTGTCCATTATAGACAAAGAAATATCAGATTATAGACTGCAAAATGGGTTTCTGGACTGCATTAAGGAAGTAGACTGTGCCCCGACCACTAGGGGTATGTCTACACTACCCTCCTAATTCGAACTAGCGGGGTAATGTAGGCATACCGCACTTGCTAATGAAGCCCGGGATTTGAATTTCCCGGGCTTCATTTGCATAAGCCGGGCGCCGCCATTTTTAAATCCCGGCTAGTTAGAACCCCGTGCCGCGCGGCTACACGCGGCATGGAGTAACTAGTTCGGATTAGGCTTCTAATCCGAACTAGCTGTACTCCTCGTGGAATGAGGAGTACACCTAGTTCGGATTAGAAGCCTAATCCGAACTAGTTACTCCGTGACATGTGTAGCCGCGCGGCACGGGGTTCGAACTAGCCGGGATTTAAAAATGGCGGCGCCCGGCTTATGCAAATGAAGCCCGGGAAATTCAAATCCCGGGCTTCATTTGCAAGTGCAGTATGCCTACATTACCCTCCTAGTTCGAACTAGCGGGGTAGTGTAGACATTGCCGTAGGATACCTGTTCAAGTGGAAAGAACCCCTGAAATGATGCTAGGAGATGACACGACACAAGGTGAAGAGCTGCTACACAATCAGCTTTTAGTCTGGCTAGTGACAAGCTAGATGACCTGATAACAGTCAAAGTGTTGAATGGAATCAAATAGTTTAATGAGGTAAGTGTGAAAGGAAAGGAGGAATGTGGCATAGCAAGGTCAGAAAAAATTACTGGAGTACTTATTCCAGCAGAATGTAATTTTGATTCCAGAAGAGTGCCCACATGGGGAAACAAACAGGAATATCTATAGTAGAATAATTATTCTGCTACAGCTAGGAAGGAAATTTCCCATGTGGACAAGCCCTAGGAGGAGACCAGTGCAGGATGAGCTCAGTGCAGGATGTATCACACTGACCAAATAGAACCCCATGAACTTCATTGCTGATGTATGCTGCCTGATCATGAGAAAGTCACGTGATTTTGGTTATTTCCATTTGCTTTTCTGCAAGGTAGGATGAATACTATTCACACCCCTATAGAAAGTGTTTTGAGATCCCTATTAAAAGGCCATCAATGCCAAAAGCAACATTTCCTAAATAAACTTTAAAAGGGGGGCAAACTTTTTTTGTTTGTTTGTTTGCTACCAGGTCTTTCCTGATTACATACACACACATTTCATATTTGTTAACCATGAAGACATTTAAAAAAGCCATTTTCAGCTCTCCTAAATTTTCAAGTACCAAGCTACATCTTGAGACACAGAGTTGGCATCTCTCTCTCATACTGATTTATGCAGAAAGAAAGAAATTTGGTGTTTATAGTTCTCATGGTTGTAGCAAATAATAAGCTACATATTAATAGGCAATTAGGTAGAATTGGGTATGGAAGTCTGTGTATTGCTATGTGTGAGAGCGAAGAAATAACAAACATTTTAAAAAGAAGGCACATTTGTAAGTTAGTTATTTCTATCTTCATTGAGGACAGTAATGAATGCTTAGTTAATTCCTTGGAGCCCGATCTTACACTTTCAGAATTCCAATAGGAGTTCTGCATGTGCAAAGACCAAAACAGACTCCTAGCTGTCTTGTACAGGAAAAATAACTCAGAATCAGTGCCATTGTAGTGCAAAGCTCTAGCCAAAAAAAAAAAAAAAAAAAAACCCACCACTAGAATGTTTAAACTTCTGTAAGACAACATTTACTTTTTTTTAATTATGGTTTAATTTTAAACATCACCTCTGGCTCTGTAATCTCTTATCTGGATGCTGCCTTGCTAACAGGTGGTCCAAAGTCCCAATGGTCCATTGTGTTTAAATTAATACTGCAATCTGGACTTCTTTATCAAATTATGAGACCTGACAGATTAATAGTTGCTGTGTTTATCCTGTCTGGTGAAAACTGTTTCATAAATGTTGAAAGGGCTATTTTCCTTTCGGCCCTTCAAGAATTATGATGCAGCAGCTTCCTTCCACTCCAATGAATACTGATGCCGCAACATCTTAAATTTCCTTTCAGTAGTTAGAAACGGAAATTTTCTAAGAGGATTTTTCCATTTAAAAAAGGTAAAACACACCATATTTAATGTCTGTGGCTTCATGACTTATTCTATTAGGAGGAAAATACAGTAGCTAGCTCACTTATTAAAAATTAATACAGCAAAGGATCTTAAAAATAAAGATTGGTTTATGGTCCCTCTCTTTTCAGTTTAATTTAGGCATAGCTGAGACAATCTTTAAGCTGCACACCATTTTGCAATACCAATAGCATGGTCTGGTCCTGCATTCTGTGTACATGCAAAACTTTCCTCGATGGCAGGGTTGAAGTCAAAGGGAGATTGACTGGCTCGTCAGGGAATTCAGCAACAGGTGGTCATGATGAATGTTTAGGGAGGTTGTTTTGTTTTTTAATAAGATGGAGAGTGGGGGAGCTGCAGCTGGGGTGGTAGAAAATGGGGAGAAAAACTAAGTAGTCAGTTGCATGCTAAGCAGGACCATGGTGACACTAAAAGCAGAGCTACCACATTAAACTTAGAGTTATTAGATTCCATATGAGGTTTTACAATAACTATAATTTTTGGCAAGTATTTATTTTAAAGGAGGACTTCAGACTTCAATTTCTCCTTCAACAGGTTTGATTAGACAAATAATGCATGAACCCAGCATTTAGGGAAATCTTTTCCACAGCCGTGGCCTGTTTAGCCTTTCCTACAAGACTGCACTATTGATGTAAATACATCTGGAGACACTTTCTATAAGCTTTTAGTTTTCTATAAACTATTAGTTTACTGTTTAATAAAGAAACAAATTGTATAGACTTATTAGACATTCGGTGAACACAAGAACAACATAGCAAACACAACATTGTTCTTGTTTTTGACAAAAATATTCCCCAAACCTCTTCAAAACCACTGTACTATTTTATTTCTGTGATTACATTCATTGCTTTGCAAATTAAACTTTAAAAAATGGGCCTTATAATAAATGCTATGTGCATTCTAACTGTGCTGCCGAGCTAAGTCAATCTGGCAAACTCCTATTGTGATTTGTGATTTTTTTCAACCCCTAAAATAAACATTTTTCGGTATTGATTTTTTTTAATTAAAAATACTTCCAAGCATAAATTGAAATTGATGCCATTGCCCAGGAAGATTTACTAGCTGGAGTGCTCCAGTCATGCAGTTACTCTCAGTTGTCATTCCCTTGTTCTGCAGAGAGAGCGTGGAATCAGATGGAAGTAGTCACTGCTCAGCATAGAGGAACATTTGTGGGTGATAAGATTTTCATCATTTAAAAGTTTACATCTGGAAAGTTCTCTGTATTACAAAGAGCCCCATGCTGGAACAATTACTTTTATCTCAGCATGGCTGGGCCATTTGTTACAGTCAGCTGGCAAATGTGCATTCTTTCCCCCCTTATATTTCTATTCACTGTAATGGCTTTTTTTGTTGTTGTTAAGATTTAATGAGAAACCAATTTGAACAGCGATTTCTCACAGGAGGAGTGAATTTGCCTTTTTGCAAATCAATTTTTGTAACAAGTTATTTATATGATACTAAATAAATTGTTTTTTTTTCTAATGTGCCTTTTTTATTCTCTCAGTTTACAGTCTGTATTTACAAAACTAACATAAAATAATAGTATAAATCTTCTAAAATAATTATGTGTCCCCACCATCCTGATACTGCTGCCAGTTGCCTCAACCCATCACATTTTATTGGAAAATGCCTGGCTTCTAACACACAGAGAGCAAGTAGGCTGTTCTTGTGATTGGTGGGCCCCAAGGAAGAATGATATAATTCAATAAGGAGTCATTTTCCCTTAGGGACCCTCACTAGAAGAAGAAGACAGGAATGACCATCATATGGTCAAAAGTATAAGGTTTGAAACAGCAACTTATGTTTATAGATGACTTCAGGTAGAAAAAGTTTTCATTGAAGTCAGTAGGAGTTTTGCTTCAGTAATGGGTGTGGAATGTCCCTCTTCTGGAAGCGTATGAAGATCATAGCAGAGCAGTCATATGTAATACACTTATACATGCTACTCCTTGGTTATTTCTCTTTCATTAGAAGACAGTCTCAGAGAATTTTGGCTTAAGGCCTAGGATGACCATATATTGAAGATGAACACAAACCTCAACTGACACATTTTATACAAGCAGAATTTCCCTTAAAGGAAATATTTCATTATAGCAGTTCAAAAGATGTACCATGCCAGTTTCTTTTTTGCTGTACACATGCTGCTATGCACAGAGAATCTTAGCTATAGGAGGTACTCGTCATGGATGGGAGGGTGCGGCAGCCTGGACAATGCTGAAGTCCCTCTCTGTGTGCTAGGCCTTTGCCCACTGGCTGCTGAAACCACTGTGGCTCCTCTTTAGCAGTGGGAACCACCGAGGAAGTGAGAAGAATCTGTCACCTATGAATCATGCTTATTAGCATCAAGAGAGGGGCTCTGAGGTAGAGGGACTCCCTTGAGGGATCCAGGAAGCCAGATGGATGAGGCTTACCAGTGGGGAGGGGTAAGGAAAGCAGGATGGCTGCCTCCCCTCCCCTGCTCCTTATCCCTCCCTCCTGGTAAAGCCTCTGGTTTGTCCCATTTTCAATCTGGTGGGGATAGGGTGGGAGTCATGGACCAGGGAGGTGAGGCTGCTGGTGCACCTAAGAGGAGAAAAAGATGTTCAGGCTGATGGGTCAATATGGCGGGGCCAGTTTTTCTGTGCCTCGGGAGTGAAATCCCAGCTAGCAGTTGTTTCCATTAGCTCACACTTCGTTCCCATTCCATTAAACCTCACTTACCAGGGAACATCCTCATCACGAACGAAACCCCTAACAGAAGGCATCCCAACAGTAAAATGCTCTGTTCCCAGACTTGCAGTCACCATTTTATCTGTGTAGTAACCAAACTCAAATCAAATCACACTCATGCCTCCTTGCGCCCATCCAGGTTATCACAGGGACAAGTTAACTAAACAAAATTCTTCTACTTTCTGATTATTGGAGAGATACAGTAATTCAAAACAGCAATAGATTTCACACACTTTTTAATCTCTATCTAAGACCTATTGTGCAGGTGACTAATGGAAGTGGCCAACATTTGACCCTATTCTTCAGGAGCTAGATTGACCACACACTGCTTTGTCTCACTTTTGTATTGATGAGGACATCTCTTTCCATCTCCTCCTTATGCATTCTCAAATGTAGACCAGTCGTATTTTCACATTAAATACAGCACTTTCAGCAAGAGCCAAACCTTTCTGGGGTTCTCTTGGAGAATCACCGTGATCTCCCATTCTTTGGTAGATGTTTCAAAACACTGGATAGACAGACTTTAAGGCTAAAAGGGACCATTATGAAAATCTAGTTTAACGTCCTGCACATTGCAGGCCCCAGACTTCACCAATCCTTTCTTGTAATAAACCCCAACCCAACCTCTAGCTGAGTTCCTGGGGTCTTCAAATCATGATTTCAAGACTTCAGATTACAAAGCTATTCACAAGTCATTGTATTAAACACCAACACCTCCACGTCACAAATTTCTTTTTTCTTACTGCTGGTAACCTGTGAAGAGAAGTTACAAATGTTTGGTGCTATTAGTGCTAACAGTAGGCACAGTTTACTTCAGAACATTTGGATTGGATGTAAAACAATCATCATACATCTTTATCTGAAATCAATAGATGTTTTCTGTTTCACATTGCAATAGAAAGGAGGAAAAGAGGAGTTGGCATGATTAGAGTGAGAGCAATCAGCTGCTTAGCACACATCCATACCCTTTGTCTTCTTTACATTCCCCAACCTGATCCAAGTCAAGTAATTAGATACTCAACAGCTGTCTGTCCACCTTTCAGCTGCCCATTTTTTTCTGAAATCCCACCAAACCAAAGGTGGGCTTTAAGCAGGTCTAGTCTTGACTGCAGACTTCAAATCCCTTCTCCTCCTTGTCAGAATTGTTCCAGCATACATTATGCACTTCTGACCTAAAGTAACACACAAATATTTGCAGATATTCACTCTCTCAACCCACTAAGTTCCCACTATGCATCTTGAAATGTATCAGCAAATGTAAAGAGACCTGTGGATACAGGGACAGAAAGAGGAAGAGTGTACACATGGGGGTACACTTATCTGAAACTTCCTAAGGGCCTGAGATGACTTATTCCTTTATCTCTCATTAAAAATACCAACAGTAGCCTGTTCACAATTTTGTCTGAATTCCCTGCTGAAGCTTTTCCTTTTCTTAATTCAGAACTTTCTTGGCTGTCTGCTCATCCATGCATCTTAATTAATAAACAAACAAAAACATTTGCTCGCGGTTGCCTTTACATGTTTTTCTAAACATCTGTTTCTACCTATATCCTTACACAAAGCAGCTCTGTCTGCAGCTCAGCTGGGGAACTTCTTTCTCTCAAGACACAATCAATTTTTTTTCATGCCAATTATCTTAATTGGTAACAAACTTAACCCATTTCCTAATTATGGCTCCAGTCTGTAAGAACAAACAAACCCTCAAACCTCCTCTAATAGAAATATATTTTTTTAAAAACGTTCTTTACTAGTCTTTCAAGAAAGCATTCATTGAAAAAACCTTTGGAACCTAGGCTCTAAACCACAGAACCCTAGGCCCATCCTCCTAGTGGATGGAATGAGACCGCCTGGCCCCAAACATCCCATCAGACTTTATCATTCAGGTCTCTCTCTAAGAAAAGATGGAAGCATAAATAGAAGGTACGAGGAATCCAGATACAAGAAGGCCACACTTGCTTTACTGTTTAAACCACTGATACGTTAACCATGCCACAATCCATCGAGAGCAGGGTCCAGGCACTGCTCTCTAGCTTTGAAGACTGCTATGCTATCCTCACTCTTCAGATGCCTACTTACATATTTCCATCTTCTAAGGCCACAGATGCTTCCACTGCTTAATGGTAGGTCAAGAGCATGACCAGTTTGCAGCCCTCCTGTTTGGCCTATCCATAGCTCCCAGGGTTTTCACCAAATCCATGTTGGTGGTGGCAGCTTACCTCAGGCTTCAGGATGTCCAGATCTTCCCCTACTTTGACTGGCTGGTCAAGGGAAGCTCCAGTTCCCAGGTGCAGAGTCGCATCATGTGCCTGCTGTCCACTTGCCATGCTCAAGACCTATTAGTAAATGCCAAAAGTCCATACTGATACCAGTACACAGAATAGAATTAATTGGCGTGGTACTCAATGCCATGTTTGCCAGGGCATTCCTCCTCAGGGTGAAGTTCAGAGCCCTAACAGACCTCATCAGTGAGGTTTCCAAGTTTCCCCTGATGACAGCCAAGGTGTGGCTGCATATCTTAGAACACATGGTGGCATGCACTCATGTTCATGTCATTTACTATGCCAGACTTTGTCTGCTTCCTCTACAAATGTGGCTGGCTTCAGTCTTTTCCCAGTCCAGAGATTGCTTGGACAAGGTTCTCATGCTTCCTGCAACAGTACTTCTTTCTCTTTGTGGTGGGTCAATGTACTGAATACCCTTCAAGACATCCCATTCCAGAGTTGCCCTCCCCCTGCAGAGCTAGTGTTGGATGCATCAGACCTCAGAAGTCAAGACTTGTGGAAGTCAAGACTGCTAGCCTGTAGTCTCCAGAAGAGATGATGCTGCACATAAACATCAAGGAGCTCAGAGCAGTCTGTCTTGCATGCATGGCCTTCCTCTGTCTTCCAGTGTGCAAGGAGATAAGGGTATTTCTACATCACAGAATTTTCCCGACAAAACTTGAGGAATTTGCACACTACAGTTGCATTCTTCTACAAGAAAATTAAAAGAACAGAGGGGTTGTTCTGGCATTGGTAATCCTCATTCTATGAGGAAGGAGCCTTTTTGCAAAAGAGCTCTTTTGAAAAAAGGCGTTCTTCCTCGTAAAATGAGGTTTTCCGCAGTCGAAAAAACTGCAGTCTAGATGCAGGTAAAGATTTTTCAAAAAAAGGCTACTTTATTCAAAAAATCCCTGTAGTCTAGACCCGTGGTCCCCAACACGGTGCCCGCGGGCGCCATGGCGCCCACGGGGGCATTTGTATGCGCCCGCCAAGTGCTCGGGGCTGGCCTGGCCCCGGGCACATGGCGCACAATGAGCGCCGGCCCCGGGAGCGCCGTGGATTGGCCCCCCGCGCTCTGGGCGCAGGGCAGTTGCAGGGGGTGCCGGCTCCGGGTGCACAGCGCTTGGGGGGGGGAGAGCACCGGCCCCGAATGCGCAGTGCTTGGGGAGGGAGAGCGCTGGCCCCGGGCGCACGCCCCCTGGCACCCGGCAACCTCAAATGGTTGGGGACCACTGGTCTAGACACATCCTGTTTGGAGGCCCTCAAGCAACTATTAGCAATTATTTTTGAGAGCTTGGGGAGGCCATGAGAGATCCCAGAGGACTGGAAAAGGATGAATATCATACCTATTCATAAAAGGGGAATAAGGACAAACCAGAGAATTATACACTAGTCAGTTTAACTTCAGTACCTGGAAAGATACTGGAAAAAATAATAAAAAACTAATTTCGATGAACCTTAAAGAAAATAAGGTGATAAATAATAGCCAACATGCATTTGTCAAGAACAAATCACAACAACCCGACCTAATATACTTCTTTGTCAGAGTAACATCCCTTGTGGATATGAAGGAATACTTCAACTTTATCAACTCATCAACTTTTGATTCCATCTCACTTGACCTTCTTATAAACAAAATAGAAAAATATAGCTTAGATGAATGTGTATACACAACTGGTTTGAAATTCATTATGATCTAGACAAACTAGAGAAATGGTCTGAACTAAATTAAATGAGGATGAATATAAAGTGCTCCACTTAGTAAAGAATATAAATACAATATGGAAAATGATTGCCTAAGAAAGAGTACTGGAGAAAAGGATCTGAGGGTTGTTGTAGATCACAAACTAAATGAACCAGCAGTGAAATGCTGTTGCAAAAAAGCGAACAGGGTGTTTTAGGGTATGTCTACACTGCAGATTTTTTCAGAAAAACAGCTGTTTTTCCAAAAAAACTTCTCTGACGTCCACATTGCAATTGCGTTCTTTTGAAAAAAAAATCAAAAGTACAGAGGTTTTTTTTCCCGACATTGGTAAAGCTCGTTCTATGAGGAAGAAGCCTTTTTCTGAAAGCTCTTTTGGAAAAAGGCTTCTGTGGATGGGGAAAAGGAAGTTCTTTTGAAAGAAGAGGAAAGAGGAAAAATCACAGGTACCCTGGTGGCCACTCCATCCATAGTAATCACAGCTTAAATGAGAGATACCGTCCATTAAGTGTCAACGCTATCTTTCGAAAAAGCAGATAGTTTTTTCAATGCGCTTTGGCAGTGTGGACACTCTCTTTTGGAAGATGATTTTTTGGAAGATCTCTTCCCAAAAAGCTTCTTCCAAAAGAAGCCTGAATCTAGACACAGGCTTAGGGAGAGTGTTGTAAATAAGACAGTAAAAATTCCACTCCGCTCAGCACTGATAAGACCTCAGCTGGAGAACAGTGCCCAGAAAGTCCAGAGAAGATCAGCAAAAAATGATTAAAGTTCAAGAAAACATGACCTATGAGGAAAGATTGAAAAAGTTGGATTTGTTTAGTCTGGATCTGAGAGGCCTGAGGCAGGGACATAACAGTCTTCAAGTACACCAAAGGTTGTTATAAAAAGAAGAGTGATAAACTGTTCTCTTTAGCCACTAAGGGCAGGATAAGTAGTAATGGGTTTAAACTGCAGTAAGAGAGATTTAGGTTAGCATATTTTTCCAAGCCTTAAAAGTAGTTAAGTACTGGGACAAATTAACTAGGGAATCTCAGGCATTTGAGGTTTTTAAGAGCAGGTTAGACACCTACCTGTTAGGGTTGGTTTGCCTCAGGTCATATAGTTCAGTCACCAGAACTGTCAAGCTCCCTTGTAGTCCTATGTTTCCACTTGCTAGGTGCCACTGGGATACTGCCTCAGAGAACACAAAGACAAAGTTAGGAATAATTACAAGCTTATTTAAGAAGTTTAAAAAAAAGACCAACAATTTTGTATTATTGAAACACTTAAAACCTTATCTTGCAGATACTTCTGACGTGAGTGCTCATTCTCATACTGGATACTCACATATTTATTTGTCCTCCTGATCCGGGCTGTTTTCTGTTATTGATTAATCTGCAGACAATAGCTGTTTTCTAAAAATGATGCCATTGATGTAAGAGACATTTTACATCTCATTTCCTTATCATTAATAGTTAATAGTGATAGTTATTAATATGTAAACTTCTTGTTTCCTTATAATAAAGCTAACTACACACCAATGGGTCTCTGAAGGATAACAAATTCAGTTTATGAATAAGATCCGTTTTTAGTTATACGGAGAATTTGTTTATGTTAATAGTGAATATATATGATTCATACTTCTCTAGCTGATGCCATAGACTCCTCAGTTAATCTGATTTTTTTTTAAAGTTTAGTTATCTGAAAATACAATTCATCAGGGAAACACTGCCATACCACTTCCACCACTCTAGTTAAAAAGTGCATCTGAAATGTGGTGCACATCATAGCAAAAGCTTGAGACACTAAACACAATACCTGCTCACATTCTATCATGTTAAAGAAAGGCAATTTTCTTTATTCAGGCCTCCTGAAGTAAGAAAAAAGGAAGAGGAGATGGATACAGCTCTTTGTGGTGCTACTTGTATATAAAGCTTAATCATAAAGCATATTGCTGTTTTGAAATGCTCTGAACATAAAATTAGAGATGCATTTAGAGCAGGCTCATAAATGGAATATTCTAGCTGAAATGCTGAGAAATGAATTCCTCACTCTGCTTCATTTTACTAAGAAAGAAAACAGTGATCTTCTGGGGTAGGATCTTTAAAGATTTTTGAGATTTATGTGGCAGAAAGAGCTCACAGCGACAAATCAATATAATTAAGTACAGTGCTCTCACACAGTTCCCCTGATCAAAAACACTGGCTGAATCATCTCAGGGCTGTCATTTAGTCACTCTCATTGTGTGGCGATGCCTAGGGTGTCTCAACATTGAAACAATATAGCAGCCAGTAACAGCTGGAGGAAAATAAGGAGGTGATTTGAAATGACTATCATCCCAGAAACCAGCAGGATTACCTTCCATAGAGTCCCTCAGTTACTTTACACATTTGGACAATTCAGTTCTCGTTGACTTCAGAATCTGCTCCCTGAATTCCCAATTACAAATGCACTAAGCCATGCAGAAACAACAAAGAGTCCCGTAACTCCTTAAAGATTCAGGGTACCGGCTACGTCTACACTGGCCCCTTTTCCGAAAGGGGCATGCTAATTTGACAGGTCGTAATAGGGAAATCCGCGGGGGATTTAAATATCCCCCGCGGCATTTAAATAAAAATGTCCGCCGCTTTTTTCCGGCTTTTAGAAAAGCCGGAAAAGAGCGTCTACACTGGCCCCGATCCTCCGGAAAAAGGATCTAAGTAGGAATAAGAGATCTCCGGAAAAGGGCTTTTTTCCAGAGGATCGGGGCCAGTGTAGACGCTCTTTTCCGGCTTTTCTAAAAGCCGGAAAAAAGCCGCGGACATTTTTATTTAAATGCCGCGGGGGATATTTAAATCCCCCGCGGATTTCCCTATTACGACCTGTCAAATTAGCATGCCCCTTTTGGAAAAGGGGCCAGTGTAGACGTAGCTGGTATGTCTACACTACAAAGTTAATTCAAACTAACAAACGTTAGTTCGAATTAACTTTGATAGGCGCTACACAGGCAAACCGCTAGTTCGAACTTAATTCAAACTAGCGGAGTGCTTAATTCGAACTAGGTAAACCTCATTCTACAAGGACTAATGCCTAGTTCGAATTAAGTAGTTCAAATTAAGGGCTGTGTAGCCACTTAATTCAAACTAGTGGGAGGCTAGCCCTCCCCAGCTTTCCCTGGTGGCCACTCTGGGCACTACCAGGGAAACTCTTCTGCCCCCCTCCTGGCCCCGGAACCCTTAAAGGGGCACGGTATCCGTGCCAGGTGCAAGCCTGCCAGCACCCAGCCAGCAGACCCTGCACCTGGCACGGCATGAGCCAACCACCCACTGCCACCCAGCCTTCCGCCTCTTCCTGGGACCAGGCTCGCGGCTCCCAGGCGTCCGCCTGGTCTAGTGCAGACATCGTGGACCTCATCCACGACCTCCGCACTAGGCACAGGAAAGTGGCTGTCTAGGGCAGGAGAGCTGCCAGCCTGGCCATCCAGGAGCAGGTGTGCATGAAAATCAAGGTGGTCCAGTGACACACCCGACCCTGAGTCCTGAGTTTAGAACGGCCATACTGGGTCAGACCAAAGGTCCATCTAGCCCAGTAGCCTGTCTGCCGACAGCAGCCAACACCAGATACCCCGGAGGGGATGGACCAAAGACAATGACCAAGCCATTTGTCTTGCGCCATCCATCTCCAGCCTTCCAAAACAGAGGCCAGGGACACCATTTCTATCCCCTGGCTAATACCACTCCATGGACCCAGCCTCCATGAATTTATCTAACTTCTCTTTAAACTCTGTTCTAGTTCTAGCCTTCACAGCCTCCTGCAGCAAGGAGTTCCACAGGTTGACTATTTGCTTTGTGAAGAAGAACTTTCTGTTATTAGTTTGAAGCCTGCTACCCATTCCTTTCCTTTGGTGTCTTCTAGTCCTTCTATTATGGGAACTAATGAAGAACTTTTCTTTATGCACCCTCTCCACACCACTCGTGCTTTTATAGATCTCTATCATATGCCCCCTTAGTCTCCTCTTTTCTAAGCTGAAAAGTCTCAGTTTCTTTAGCCTCTCTTCATATGGGACCTGTTCCAAACCCCTGATCATTTTAGTTGCCCTCCCCTCTCCCCACCTCCTTTTCCCAGTCTCCCCCAGTTTTGTTCAATAAAGAGAGTTTCTATTTTTGAACACGTGTCCTTTATTTTGTACATCAGGAAGGGGGGCTAGGGAGGGGTAAGTGGAAGGAGGTGAGGGATGAATGGGGTACGAGCCCCCAATGGGGAGGACTGGGGTGGCTCTGCGGGCTCCTCTCCTGCAGCTCCCCCAATTGACCCCCCCTCCCCGGATGGCAGCCTGCGACAAGTGCAGCCGGGCTGATGGCCGAGTGCTGTGATGTGCCGAGTGTGGGCATTCAGGGCACTCCAAGACAGGACTGCTTTGCTGTCCCTCATCGAGTTAGACAAGCGAGCGGGGAACCCCTGAGAACTGTCTGTCTGGGTTGGAGGTCAGGACCCTTTAAGCACAGCCGTCGGCTAGTCTGAGACAGCAGCTCCACACTCTAAGTCCTAATCTGATGCCCTGCCGGTACTGCTTCCGGCCATCCTTAACCTCGGTTCAGGGTCCACTCAATGTGGACATGCTAGTTCGAATTAGCAAAACACTAATTCGAACTAGTTTTTAGGTCTAGATGCACTAGTTCGAATTAGCTTAGTTCGAATTAACTAATTCGAATTAAGTTAATTCGAATTAGTGCTGTAGTGTAGACATACCCTAAGAGATTTATTTTGTCAGATGCAATGTAGGGTTTTACCCATGAAAGCTGATGCCCAAATAAATCTGTTAGTCTCTAAGGTGCCACTGGACTCCTTGTTGTTTTTGTGGATACAGACTAATATGGCAATCCCTCTGATACCTGATGATGCAGAGATATTGGTAATTTACTGTTGTGTCATTGTTAGAAAAAATGTATTATTAGTGCCTGAATCTGTAACTAGAATTTCCAGGGGAAAATGACTCACTCACACACCTTTGAAACTCCACCAGCTCTTTTTGTATTTGTTGTTTTGTGGTTCTCTTTCAGAGCAGACATATTTTGCATCAGTCAGTTGGGAAAGAAACTTAGCAGATTCCTGTCATTGCTAAGACTGAACATCTTTTAACTCAAGCCCATTTCTAGGGCAGAGACGTGTAATACTGGTGAAAAGACTAGTCAGAAAACTCTGGTACTTCACCTGTTTAAAAGCTATTAAATTAAAAATATATAATTTCCTTGGTCACCTCAGTTCACACGGACTTCTTGTTCCCTTCCCCTCCCTTGTCTACTAAGTCTATTTTTTTCTCATTTTCCCAGAAGAATTGATTGAGGCACGAGGAGCACAAACAAATTGTCCAGAATCAAGCAGCAGAATTATCAACTCATTTTGAATTATAACCAACACTTCTGGAACTAGGGATGCTGCTGCACCCGCTAGCTTGAAGTGATTCCATTATATACAAGGGATACAGTTTGGTTCAATGGCTCTCCATACCCTCACTGTACAAAATGCTTTACCACCCCTGATTATAACTAAGGTATTTTTGTGTCTCAGTCCATTTTTCTCTCTCATCAGTAGCATAAATGTCTTTCAAGAGGGCTTTTAGTTTTATCAAATGGCTCTTTTCTAACACCACTGTGATTCTTATCACATAGTCTTACAGGAATCTTTCCTGTTTTGTATTGCTGTTATCCAACATTTGTGTGGCTAGAGGCCAGAGAAGTGGCAGAAGTGACTAGAAGCTTAGAGCTCTGCTGTGTTGGGCAGGGTACAGAGATATGCAAATGAGAGTGCCTACCCCACTCAGCATACAAAGGGCCAGAATCCCAAAGGAAATTAGGGGCCTAAAGATTAAATTAACGGGAGTAAGATACTTAACTCACCTGGGCACTTTCAAAATTCCCATTTGATGCCTATCTGCATCTTTAAAAAACTAAGTATCTTTTGGAATCTGGCCCACTTCTTATGTGGCAAGAATACCAAATAGCAGCACAGGAAGTTATTACAAAGTTCGGTACTAGAGACCATATTCCCACTATCTAATATAAAACCTGACTACCTGCTTGGATGAAACTGCAATCAGAAGCTGAATGAATACACAGGGATAGAGAACCACGCTGTATAAAGACTTGACAAGATTGAAAAAGATTGAAAAAGTGGGCTGCGTGGAAGCAGGACAAAATAAGTACCAATGTGGAATCAGAAGGAATTGGATATAAAATGCTCCTGGAAAGCAGCAAAACTAAGACTATCCTTAGGTGAACAATATCAAACAATATCAAAACTGTGATAAAAAAAGCCAAAGAAAATGTTATAGAAATATATTTCCATTGCTGAGTTAGCTCTAGGTATATCTGTCCTGGGAGGTGTAAGTGAGAGAAGGACGTGTAAAACTAGCTAAGTTATCAAGTCTGAATGGCAGCAGAAAAGCTAACGAACATTACAGAGAAGAGATGAAAAATGAAAATGAACTAGAGGAAGTAACACAGGAAAAGGGGTTGGGAAAGCTAATGCTTTTTAATGTAGAAAAGAGATGACTCAGGAGAGAGATGATCATAGCTTAGTTATAACTTCCTTCAAGGGAACTATATAAATGATGGACAAAAATTATTCCAAGACTCAGAAGTGACAAAAAGGAGCAATGACTTGAACGTATAGAAGGAAAAATTAGCTTTTTGTTCATATTTAGCCTCAAAATAATTAGTAATAGATTCAAAGGCAATCGAGGTGCAATTAAATCAAATATTTAAATGAGGTTAATGAGAATCACAATGGAGTTAGGTGTTCTGAGAAATTCAGGTGATCAGACTAAATTAATCAAAAGGATTTCTCTCTGGGGCTATGTTTACACTGCAGAGTTTTTCAGAAAAACAGCCATTTTTCCGAAAAAACTTCACTTATGTCCATTCTGCAATCACATTCTTTCGAAAAAAAAATTCGAAAGAACAGAGGGGTTTTTCTGGTAAACATCTTTCTACGAGGAAGAAGACTTTTTCCGAAAGAGCTCTTCTGCAAAAAGGCATGTATGGACAAGAAAGAGGGAGTGGGCTAGCTAACATTTTCCATGTGTTAATGACAGATGGCAGGTTTGTGCCTACCCCGCAAATAGCTTATAACCACAACCTCGTCTCACAATGTCCCTTGTGTACAGTACTCTTCCCCATGATTCACTCACAAAGGGTACGTCTACACTACAGCGCTAATTCGAACTAACTTAGTTCGAATTAGTTAATTCAAACTAACGCATCTAGAACTAAAAACTAGTTCGAATTAGCGTTTTGCTAATTCGAACTAGCGCGTTGTACCAGTGCGCCCGCACCCGTCGGTCCCCTGAGTACTCGGGGGCGTCCCCGGGATGGGCACGGCACCACACAGTATCTCGTTGCCCCGCTCAGCTGCGGGGATTCGGCTCCCGGCTACGTGCTCGGGCGCCTCGCTGCTGCCCAGCCGTCAATATAATCCTCCCGTGCCTGCAGGGGGGGGGAAAGGGGGGCCCGGGCCCACCCTCACTCACGGGCCCCAGCCCAGGGCCCTAAGGACACGGAACTGTCTGGCTCCGGTCCGGCTGACGGGGCTCCTGCCGTAACTCGTCAGCCCGCCAGCTCGAGCGAGCTCTGCCCTGGGCTGCTTCCTTTCCCGCCCTCGGTGCCCCCCCCCCCCCCCGGGGGTCAGTCACCTTTAGTTTGTCCGACAGCCTGTCGGTCCTGTACGCCCCCGCACTTTAGCGATGGGGCTGGGCTAGGTAGCCTGGGTGGCGGCCGGATCTGTGCTCCGGGGAGGTCCGCCGACTTTCCCCTCTCCCAGGCCTCACTCCCCCTCCCGCTAGTGCCTGCCCTCTCTCTCCCCCCTTTCTGGGCGGAAGGGGTTCCCTTTTTAAACTTCCCGCCGGGCTTCCGCCTCCCCCTCTCGGCATCGGCCGGGCGTTCCTAGTGACGCCCATCTGGCCCCGGGTTGGCTGCCTGCCGTGTCCATCAGGGCGGGGAAACTCCACCCACCCTAACCCTCCCCGTCTGCCGCGTCGCGGCCGCGCGCCGGCGGGGCTGCCAGCGTTCCCAGCCCCAGCACGGCTTGTGTGCACACCGCGCACTCCTGGTACAGCCCCCCGCAGATGCCGAGCACTGATTGGACGCAGGGGGACATTTAAGGGCAGCTGAAACCGGTTCTGGCAGGGCATCAGGTCAGTAGTTGCTTTGTGTGGCTGCTGCCTGAGGCTATCTGAGGCTCGTGCTTAAAGGGACCCCCCGGACAGCCGGTTCTCAGCTTTTCCTGCTTGCTTGCCAACCTCGCCGAGGGACAGCAAAGCGCTGGTCTCTATGCCCGTCTGTGTCGGTGCTTCCCTTCGGGGACGCTGCCGCAGGTGGCAACATGGAGCCACAGCTCGCCCTGCACCTTCTGGTGCACTTTCTGGTGCATCGTCCTGGAGCGCTGGGAAGACCGACAGTGGACCCAGAACTTCAGGATGAGGAGGGACACCTTCCTGGAGCTCTGCGAGTGGCTCGCCCCTGCCCTGAGCAGAAGGGACACTCGCATGAGGCCCGCCATCCCGCTCCAGAAGCGGGTGGCCATTGCCCTCTGGAAGCTCTCCACGCCGGACAGCTACCGATCCGTCGGGAACCAGTTCGGTGTCGGGAGATTCACCGTCGGAGCGGTGCTCATGCAGGTATGGCACTCGTCGGCGACTGCGCCGGAGGGGGGAGGGGGGCTGCAAGGATGGGATGGGCCACCCCAGGGACAAAGGGGGGATGGGAGGAGGTGAAAACGCCCCGCACCGGAGGGGTCGGTCTGTCCCGGCCGTACTACACGCCGCCAGGGGGGTTGCTTCTGGGAGTGGGGCGCGGGGTACTGCCAGGGCACGAATGCTCCCAGCCACCCGGGCGCCCCACTGATTGGCGCTTTGCTGTGTCTCTCTCCGCAGGTGGTCAGTTCCATCAACTGGGTGCTGCTCCGCAGGGTGGTCTGCCTCGCCGACCCGGACGCCGTCATCCGGGAATTCGGCGCCCTCGGCTTCCCCAACTGCGGGGGGGGGGCATCAATGGGACGCACATCCCCATCCGAGCCCTGGAACACCAGGCGTCCCGTTACGTGAACCGCAAGGGGTACTTCTCCATCCTCCTGCAGGCCGTGTGTGACCACTGGGGACAGTTCACGGACATCAATGTGGGCTGGTCCGGCAAAGCACACGACGCCCGGGTGTACCGCAACTCCTCCGTGTGCCAGCGGCTGCAGGACGGGACCTTCTTCCCCGACCGCCACATCAGGGTCGGGGACGTGGACATGCCCGTCTGCCTGGTGGGGGATGCTGCCTACCCACTGCAGCTGTGGCTGATGAAGCCCTACACGGGGTACCTCAATCCCTCCCGCCAGGCCTTCAATGCCAGGCTGACCAGGGCCTGCATCGTGGTGGAGAGGACCTTCGGGCGACTGAAAGCCTGCTTTCGATGCCTCCTCACCCGTCTGGACCTGGCCGAACACAACATCCCTCCCATGGTGGCAGCATGTTGTGTGCTCCACAATTTATGTGAGAGAAAGGGGGAGGCTTTCCTGCCAGCCTAGATGGCTGAGGCTGACCGCATGGCTGGCCACTACGGTCAGCCCCGCACCGCCGCCGTCTGGGAAGCCCAATGGGGGGCCGTCCGGATCCGGGAAGCCCTGTGGGAGAGCTTCCTGGTGGAGGAGGAGGACTGACCTCTTCCTTGCATGTCCCACTGGGGCCTTCTTCCACCCAACCCCCCTTCCCCTTTCTCCTCCCTACCTACTGTCAAATAAAGACACCTGTTTTTCAAACAAAAACGTCTTTTTATTTTACATAACTGGGGTGGGGGGAGGGAGGAAGAAGGGTAGGAGAGGGGAGGGGGAAACCTGGGACGAGGGAGCAGGAAGGGGAAGGAAGCGAGGAAGGGAAAGGAAAGCTCAGGGGTGGGGGTCCGGCTGCCTCTCCCGTCTCGCAACACTGCGGGTCCGGGGGCGTTGTTGGGGAATGGTTGTGGAGGGTGGGGCAGGAGGGACAGGGGGTGTGGAGGAAGCAGGAGCGGGAGCAGGAGGGGGAGCTGGGGGACCAGGGGGAGCAGGGGGAGCAGGAGGGGGAGCAGGAGGAATTGGGAAGCAGTCCAGCAGGCTCTGGAGGTGGCCTCGCAAGGCACAGCCCTGCTCCTACAGGGCCTCCAAACTCCTCTGGCGCAGCCTCAGGTCCTCCTGGACCCAGTGGTCCTGGATACGGATCTGTTGCTCCAGGAACCGGAGGTGCCGCTTCTGGTACTCCTCTTAGTTCCTGGCTCTCCTGCTGGCCCGGGCGCGGGTGGCTGCTGCAGGCGGGGTGGTGCGCCCTGCAGTCCCAGGTGCTGCGGCTGTGGTGAAACAAGAACAGCGGTCAATTACCCCAGGGGCCCAGGTGTGTGAAACCCAGCTCCCCTCTGCAAGGCCAGGGCCCCTGCAGGATCCCCAGCTGCTGCTCCGTGGTGGGCAAGGCCCAGGCGCACAGTCCCGGGGCTCCTTCTTGCCCTAACCCACCATACACATAAGGGGAGCACGATGGTACTCACATGTGGACACCTCCCCGGCTTCGGACGACACAGGCGAGCGGCTCTGTGGGGTGCCTCGGGGGTCCCGGGTCCTGAGCAGGCTGGCGGCAGGCTCCTGGCTCTCAGAGCCCTCCTCCTCCTCCTCCTCCTCGGTCTCTTGCAGCGGTCCCTCTGCCCCGGGGTCTATCACGTCCCGGGAGGCAGGAACGGCATGAGCCTCCAGGAGGTGGTCCAGGGCATGAAAGTGGGGGCACGCTTCCAGGTTGGCCCCTGGCAGGCAGGCCCGGGAGTAGGACTGCCACAGGTCCTTGATTTTGCAGCGTACCTACTCCCGGCTGCGCTGGTGGTCCCCGGCGGCCAGGCTGTCAGCCATGCGTCCATAGACGGCCGCGTTCCTGTGGCTAGTGTGGAGATCGTGGACATTGGAGGCTTCCCCCCAAACCTCGATGAGGTCCACGATCTCCGCACTTGACCAAGCGGGCGCCCGCCTTTTGCGCCCCCAGGCAGGCTCCTGGGACCCGCCAGGCTGGTCCCAGGAAGAGGGGGAGGGCTGGGTGTCATCGGGTGGCTGGCTCATGGGGTGTCAGGTGCAGGGTGTGTTGGCACGGGTGCTGGCAGCCTTGCAACTGGCACAAACTGTGTAGCCAGCCCGTGGCCCTTTAAGGGCTCCGGGGCCGGGAGGGGGGCAGTAGAGTTTGCCTGGTGTTGGCCAGAGTGGCCACCAGGGCAAGCTGGGAAGGGCTAGCCTCCCACTAGTTCGAATTAAGGGTCTACACAGCCCTTAATTCGAACTAGTAAGTTTGAACTAGGCTTAATCCTCGTGGAATGAGGAGTACCTAGTTCGAACTAAGCGCTCCGTTAGTTAGAATTAAATTCGAACTAACGGAGCGCTAGTGTAGTGCCTATGAAAGTTAGTTCGAACTAACGTCTGTTAGTTCGAACTAACTTTATAGTGCAGACATACCCAAAGTTATCAGTTGCCAGAGAAGTCTCATTTCACTTTGATTTTCCATAGATTAACACAGCTAAAAGCTGAAACTTAAATAAGGAGCTATTGAGCTTTTGATATGTGAAGTATCATTTAGCAAAACTTGTCACTCCCTCAAATCCACATCTCCCCTTCCCCAGAGGCAGCTGACTGAGACACCTTGAGAAGAGGGGTCAATTCAGCTCTTCTGATATCTATTCCTCTGCCAGACAGAAACATCTACTATATATTGGAGAGAGTTTGTCTGTCCGTCTGTCCAAGAACTCCTCCTAAATGTAAAAGCTAGGACCATCCAATTTGTTATGCAGATTCCTTTTATCATTACATAAAGTAAGGTAAGGGCTGGTTGTGCTAAGAAAATGGGATGTGCCTAGAATGGGATTGCTTCTCAGAAAACCATACAAAAACGGAACAGAATCACTTGGCTGGTGAAAGGGGCTGGCTGGGAGCGCTCCCCCCACCCCACCCCCCACATCCAGAACTGCCTCAACCCTGAGCCCCTCCCACTCCCAGGTGACCTTCAGTGGAGGGGCGGGGGCTGAAACTCCCACTATTTATACAGAAACTTTGGAGCCAGGTGAAAGAGTACAATTTGTTGCTTTGCTCACTGTGGGCTGGGGATCTAAGGAGACAAACAAACCTCGACCTGCCCCAGCCGGGGGATATGCACCCCTCTCTTGTCTCTTCTCACTGGAGTTGCTCCTTTGTCCCTCAGGCATCCTGTGTACTGACCCCAACCCCCATCCCCAGCCTCACCCCAGAGCAATGATTCAAATGATGTGTGTACATTGACTTTTTATTTTCCAAAATACAAAAAATAATTTAGTACCCAAGCATCACCAGGTAAATCTTCTAGTTTAAAATAAAACAGAGGCAATGCAGACCTGGCTTACTTTGAGTAGCTCTGTCTTCGGTTTGTGTGTCACATATGACAATTACTTGCTCGGTGTGCATGGGCTGGAACTCGAATATGGTATTGCAGACCAGCTCCTGACATTTTGGCATTTTAAAAATATGTTTTTTTGATTCCTCATTAGGTCCTTTTTAAAGCGAGACAGGCTGCTCTAATTTCTATCTTCAAATTTGTCCTTTGGAAAGCTGTCACTCTGTCCCCAGGCTTCCCTCCACTGTGATGTCTTGGAAAAAAGGCATGTTAGTATAAGTAACATGTGACTGGAAATCCACCTGAAACAGTAGAAACCAATACAGCACATTTCTCTTCTGGCTTCCTCCTGGCAAAGCTCCTCACAGCACTTTCAGGTGAGCAAGGCAGCCTGCAACAAGCATACCACCTTCGTAGTCTGGCAGAAGTACCATGTCAATCAGACAGTCTTGCCCTAATGTCCGAGCAAGAGTCAGACCCAGTGGCTGGAGCAGACATTGGGAACCAAAGACTAGGGTCAGGGCTGGAGTCAGCTACCAAACAGTTTACTGGCCTCTCTATCCAATCGGCTGGTGCTGTGGCCATTTAAGCAGCTTGCTATAGGCCAGCTGCACTGATAAGGCTGCCTGAAGATGAGGGCTGCTGTGGATCTGACTCCTGACCTGCCGTCAGCAAAGCAAGCAGCATTTTTTCCAATTCTGGGATGTTCCCTCCTCATGCAGCTGGTGGGAAAATTACCATATAGGTGTGGCCAGAACTCCAGAGCACCAAATTGTAAGGAAGGAGGAGTGTGCTGGTCTCTGCAGAGTTAGAAGCACAAACAAGTCTTTGAAAAGACTAAGGGCATGTCTACACTAGAAAATTATTTTGAAATAGCTAAATTTGAAATAACAACACCCAGAAAAATTATTTTGAAATAAGTTTATTCCCTGAAGAAAGCAGGAGTACAGATTTCAAAATAACCAGCCCATTATTTTGAAATACTGGGCTTCGTAGTGTGGACACTCTTCATATTATTTTGAAAGAAGGGGGGTTATTTTGAAATAGGTGCTGTCAGGGCTGTTCCCCAGTCTGGCACTCTGAGTGCAGAAGCTGGGGGCTTGCATAGGCTCTGCTTACAAAAACTCTCCAGAGTCACAGATTCACTGACTTTGGGGAGGTAGCTGTTACCACCAAGTGAAAGAAAACCCCTTTTTTCTTGAAGCCATGAAGAAGCACTTGGACTTCTTCCACAGAGGTACCCCCAAGCTCCTTTACCACAAGAGAGCTTGAAAAACAAAGATAAAACAAACTGCAGTCTCTGGTAGCTGACCTTTTAGTCTTAGGCTTGCACACGCACAGAGACCTCCTGTTTCCTTCCAGGACTCAGGAATCAAAACATCACCTTAAAAACAATGATTTTATTAACAAAATAAAAAAGATATACAGTAAACTGATAATCTGGCACATTTAGTACCCAGGGGGGTGCTATATTGTCAAATTTGCCAGACTATTGGAAGGGGGGCTATGAGGGGACTGGGATGGAGTGGGGGGGGATGCACCTCTCGGCGCTAGGGGACCAACCCGGCAGCACCCCAGCTGCTCTGCCCCAGGCATCCCTGAGTCAGCCATTGTTGAAACTGACCAGTGGCTGACTCCGGGAAGCCCGGGGCAGAGCATCTGGGGGGTGCTGAGGGGCGACGCTAGGGGACCAACCCAGCAGCACCCCAGCTGCTCTGCCCCAGGCATCCCTGAGTCAGCCGCTGCTGAAACTGACCAGAGACTGTCTCGGGGAAGCCGGGGGTAGAGCAGCTCCAATGGTCCAGCTGCCCGGAGCACTTCCAGGTTCCAGATGGTGCCGGACCATCAGGAGTGCCGGACCATTGGATGCCAGACCAGTGGAGTTTTACTGTATTAGATAAAGCATATTTGGTTGCTAGGTGTTACAGAGCAACTGAGTAAAACAAATTAAAACACAGAGAACATCTGTGGGTATGCTCTTAGATAGTGAATGGTGGAGGGAAGGCATAGATTCACACAGAGAGTTTAACCAAACAAACAAAACAAAACAAAGAAAAATGTCTAAATAAACATTTTCCCTCTACCCATGATCCATGTTGATCCATACTTCAAGACCCAGTTCACTCCCACGTCCAATGTTCCTTGGTAATTAGGCATGGTAATTCTGAGTACTGCATCTGCTCCCTCCAGCCCTTCTTGGAATTCACACAAAGGAAGAGCAGACCAGGTAGTTATATCCAATTCAAATTTCAGCACTGTATCTCATGGGTTCTTCTGGCCCCCTGCCAACACCCTTGTTAGCTATCTGAGTTTAATCCTTTAGTCACTGAGGGTACATTTAGATTACATGCCTCTGCCAACAGAGGCATGTAAAATATGCTACCCAATATAATCAATGAAGCAGGGATTTAAATAAAATAAAATAAAAATGGCCACCGTGCTGTGCCAGCTCAGCTGATTGTTGGCACAGCGCACAAGTCAAGACACGGATCGGTCGACAAGGGAAGCCTTTGTCGACCGCTCCTGTAAACCTCGTTTCACGAGGCATAAGGGAGTGGTTCACAAAGGCATTCCTTGTCGACCGATCTGCGTCTTGACTCGCACGCTGTGTTGACAATCAGCTGAGCCAGCACAACGTGGCGGCCATTTTTATTTTAATGAAGCCAGGGATATTTAAATTCCAGCTTCATTGACTATGTCAGGTAGCCTATTTTACATGCTTCTGTTGGCAGAGGCATGTAAACTAGATGTACCCTGAGTGCTGGCCAGCACTCCTATCCATCATAGCTCCCTAGTGCAGATCTGGGCTAAGATATAATCTCACTTCAGTTGCTTTTAAAATGGCACCACCCAAAGAGAAAGACCATACCATGTCAGAGTCAAAACTAAATACTGTTTCCCAGGATATCAGACAGGAAATGTCTGCCACACTTTTTTATATGAGGGTATATCTGTTGCAAATTAGTAGGTAATGTTTTAGAGCAGAGACAGGCAACCTAAGCTAGTGAGTGGGCCACTCTATCTCAGTGGACCATGGGATTATTGTAACCGAGACTGTCTCCTGGGATAGGGTAGTTTTGCTAACTACGCTGGTGTACCTAGAATTTGCACGGTGTGCCGACTGAACCGTAGCAGCACCTGGATTGCTGCTCTCACATTCAATGTTGTGTGTAATCAGCAAGCACCATACTTCATATGCCCTTGCTTTATGTGCAAGTCATTTTTGTAATACCGGTGGAGGAAATAACAATGTGGATGGAAACCAGCAGAATCAGACAAACCTGCACTCGGGCAATGGTAAATAAAATGTCTTGTGGGCAACACAGAAAACTCTGATGGGCAGTAGGTTGCCAAGTGCTGTTTTAGCACTAGATCCTCAGCTGGTGTGAATCAACACTGCTTCACTGAAGGCAATGGAGCTATTCCAATTAACACCATCGAAGACCTGGCCGTAAGTTTGAGCTAGTTCTAGATCTAAAAAAAGTCCATCTTGCATAATTTAGCATTGTAACCTATTTTTCATTATATTGGTTTTACTCTTAGAATCAAAGAATGACTTGTTCTCATCCATTTTGGCTCTTAAAGTGTAACTCTGCTGTGAAAAGTGACTGTAAAATTAGCACCTTTTTACTCAGCAGACCCCCTCCCTGTGTGAAGTTAGAAGCTTCTAATTTAGTGGAAAATGTAAGATTTTACTACTTTCTCAGCCCTACAGAATCACCATAGCTGTGGGAGAGTTAATTGGACACTTTTCTGGCTTGCACATTTACATAGCTGTTAACTAAGTTCCATTTGCAGGACCACCTGTACAATCCCAGCATCTTTAGATTATGTCCTCAATTACACCTGAACAACAAACTGAAAACAGCTTGCTTCCACAGGTGTAATTGGGGGTGGTATTCGCCTGCAAAACCCTTGCTACTGAAGATGAAATGTGAGCCAGAAGAACCCAGCTTGACTTCTATATCCCAGACAATGGCTCTGATCTTGCAGATGCGTAAATATGTGTCTAACTTTTCATGGGAAAGTAGTCCTATGAAATCAATGGGACTTCTCACATCTTTAAAGTTAGGCACACGGATGAGTGTTTGCAGGATCAGGACCATTATCGAGGGATCTAAAAATCAAACAAGGTTATTTCTATATCCTCTGCAAAATTATCCCAGAGCGGTGGCTTCTGGGCCTATATGGATTCAAAAGGACTTGTCTATACAGAGCAGCTTGGTTTTTTTAATCATGATTTTCGGGGACTTTACATGTTAGCAAAATGCATCATAAGTTCATACAGGCAATCTGATTTCTCCCACAGGAGCAGAAATGAGTAAAATTTTTCCATTTAATCTTTTGCTATGGGAGATAATTCAGCTATAGAACACAAAAATATCCAGCAAATCCATTTTTTAAAAATAAACCTGTTTACTTTATGAAAAGAGGAATAGTTTCACTTCCAAAAGGCACACGTTAAAATCTAATGCTAACTAAATACTCAAAGAGTTGCAAGAATTCAGCACAGTAATTAGTGGTTTTAAAAAGAAGGGCTTTTTAAAAATATTAAACAATTCTTTAGAATAGGAAACCGTTTATTCCTGAACTTTTTTAAGGACACAGCTTTTTGGGACCCATTCTGTTCAATATCTTCATCTAACAAATACTAAATATTAAAGGTTATTTTTTTCAATATTGTGTCTATCTTTTGACTATCAAAAAGGACAAATGAATTGTAAGGGCAGTTTGGGGTCACCTAATGCATGTTTCTCAGGACCCAATATTGCAAAAAATATCCTCAACCTGCCGAGCAACTGTAGTCTCAAAAGGCCAAAGATCCTAGCTTGCAATAGGCCAACCTATTCAACACAAAGGTCAGTATCATTAAATGAAACAAACCAACCAGTTCTGCTGACACAAACAGCACAGCTGCCCAGAAGATGAAGAATTCATGTAGATATCTCTCTAGGCTTCTTCACTCCCATCATTCCTGATCCTTTCTATAAACACAAACACAAGTGTATGACCAAAAATAAGCTGGTAAGCAGTTAAGCATGAGACTACATAGCTATAGGGCAACATGGAACCAACAAGATATGAAGAGGCCATTGAATTGTTCTTTTTGCTTGTTGGTTATATTCTCCACTCCTTTTTTGTCTATTTTTCATTTTAACGGGTACTGGAATTAAGGGTCCTCTCCATCTCATAGGATGCGGCCCTTAGTCTGTGAGCATTCACTCAGTAATTGCCCTGTTCTGTGCATTCCCTTGAAAACATCTGGCAGAGGATACATTCAAAAGACAGGATACTGGCTAGGTGGACTATTGGTCTGACCCAGTATGGCCATTATGGACAGGGACTATTCAGCAGTTGGAACCATGGGGGTCCTGAATCCTGACTGTGATCTGTTGGCTCTACCATCATCTAAATAGAATATAGTAACAACAGCATGTGTATTCCCACAACATACTGCCTAGAGCTAAAATGTCAGTGTGTGCATGTGTGGGAAGGGGCATCCTCCATCGTCCCTGTTTGCTATTATTTGAATGGATTCTGGCTTTGGCACCTTTTCTGCCTTTTCATTGCAGTATTAGCAGTTCCTTTCAGTCAGGGGCAGACCTCAGTAGTTGATCTCCCTTAACTTCTCTGCTGGCTGGCTGACCATAAATCATTCCCGGAAACATTCTTGTTAGCTTCCTAGAAGCAAGAAGGTTAGAGATTCAAGGTCCTCACCAGGAGTTGGGCTCAAACAGCCAGTGTCCATGGGGCCCAGTTCTAGAACCAACAACTCTCATTAACATCAATGGGTGCAAAGGGCCCACACAGAAATGGGCCCACACACCCTTCAGAAGCAGGGATGCTATTTCCATCTTTAGATGACATGTTAATATAAAGCCCCTTTGTGATGGTTGCCCAGGAGGAAGGAAAACATGTCATGACATTTCCCCAAAGGAGAATGGAAATAGCTCCGGACAACACTTCCTGCCATCAGGTTTACTGAGATGCATCCTTTGGCTGTGTGTGAGCTAGCATTAAGCACATACTTATTTAGTCTCTGACTCTGCATTGTAACCTGTGCTACAGGGTTGCTCTGTGTGCACACAGCAACAGTGACTTCAATGGGGCTTTGTATTTCATAGACGCCAGCAGTGCCCTTTAGATCATCAAGTCTGACCTGTTTATCGCAGGCCATTAATTTTCACCCAGCTACCGCTATATTAAGCTCTAAGACTTCAGTTAGACTAAAGTATTTCAGGCCTCGGGAGACTAAGCTGTGTGCCAAGATCAGAGCACTCAGACTGGAAGCTTTTCAAGGCACAGCCTGTCTCTTGTTACTCCATGGCTGCTGTAAGACTTCAATATATAGTACAAATTTTAACTGGGTTTGTCTTTCAGCCACTATTTTGGCCATTGCATTGGAAATGCAACCAGGGAATCTCCAGAGCAAGAGTTTCTATATGTGTAAAAGCTCTGTAACTGGGGCTATAGCAGTTTGGGCAGAAAGGGGGTTACATTTGTTACTACCCTCATTGCATTTAAAATTACCTTTGGGTGGGCATTCAACATGGAAGGAATCATATAAAACTATATTCTAATCTCCAGTCAATGGCATTTAAAATAGATACAACTGTACTGAAAAGAAATAACGATTAGTTACAGAGCCAGATGTTGTAAACAGCAGCAGGGTGTAATGACTCAGATACTTAGGTGGGACTGGAGAGACCTTAATTCTGTTCCTTATTTGAGCACTAACCGGATCTGCAACTTTGCCAAAGTCATTGTTTTTTAAGCACTTCTCTTTCTTGTTCCCATTAGCTGTTTTGATTGCCTGTTATTTGGGGGCAAGAACTGTTAGGTGTTGAAGTACCCCAGAATAGCAATCCAAAACACAAGAAACAAAAGAATGCACACAGGTATGTTTTCAGTCAAAACATTCAATAACCATGAATCAGATAGCTCAGCAGTAGTCTGAATTAAATATGACAACAGTCTGAAGAACAGATAATTAAAAGTGGACTCTCAGTAGCTGCACACGTGCAGGAGGTCCAACAGATTTGAGGGGCCCCTGAACAAGGGGGGTGGGTTAGTGCTTCTGGAAAAGGTAGAGCACTGAGCAGAAGGGATGGGGCTAGCCAGCCCTTAGCACTGCCCAGACTGTGCCATGCTCCCCACCAGCCCTTTGCTCCAACTAAAGCGTGCCACATGGGCCTTTCCTCTGGTGCATAACTGGCTGGATAACCATTCTCAGAGAGTAGTTATTAATGCTTCACAGTCATGCTGGAAGGGCATGGTAAGTGGGGTTCCATAGGGGTCTGTTTTGGGATTTGTTCTGTTCAATATTTTCATCAACAATTTAGATGATGGCATAGAGAGTACACTTATTAAGTTTGCAGATGATACCAAGCTGGGAGGGGTTGCAACTGCTTAGGAGAATAGGGTCATAACTCAAAATCATTTGGACAAACTGGAGAAGTGGTCTGAGAGAAATAGGATGAAGTTTAATAAGGACATATCCAAAGTACTCCATTTAAGAAGGAACAATCCATTTCACGCATACAGAATGGGAAGTGACTGTCGAGGAAGGAATAAATGGATTTAGGGGTCATCGTTCACCACAAGCTAAATATGAGTCAACAGTGTGATGCTGTTGAAAAAAAAGAAAAGAAAAAGCGAACATGATTCTGGGATGCATTAACACAAATGTTTTGAGAAATACACGAGAAGTCATTCTTCAGCTCTACTCTGTGCTGATTAGGCCTCAGTTGGAGTACTCTGTCCAGTTCTGGGCACCATTTCATATAAAAGATGTGGGGAACATGGAGAAGGTCCAGAGAAGAGCAAGAAAAAATGATTAAAGGTTTAGAAAACACAAGCTATGAGAGAAGACTGAGAGAATTGGGCTTGTTTAGTTTGGAAAAGAGAAGACATGATAGCAGTTTTTAAGTATCTAAAAGAGTATTACAAGGAGGGAAGAAGAAAAATTGTTCTCCTTAGCCTCTGATGACAGGAAAAGAAGCAATAGACTTAAATTGTAGCAGGGGAGGTTTAGGTTGGACATTAGGAAAAACTTCCAAACTGTCAGGGTGATGAAACACAGAAATAAATTGCCTAGGGAGGTTGTGGAATCTCCATCACTGGAGATATTTAAGAGTAGGCTGGTTAGACTTCTATCAGGGATGATTCAGACAGTGCTTCGTCCTGCTGTGAGGGCAGGGGACTGGACTTGATGACATCTTAAGGTTCCTTCCAGTTCTAGTGAGCTATGATTCTATGATTGAAAGGGTCTAAAGGCTCCTGGCTGCTGTGGCAGAAGTGGCATCTGGGCACCCCAGACCCCGAGTCAGTTGCCCCCTTTTGCCTTCCCTATTGGCAGGACTACGCCTCCCCCCCTCAAAAAAAGTTACGTGTACCCGCACACACACAGACACAGAGACTTAAACAGGAACAGGACTGAGTTCAGGAACCAGGAACCAAAACAGGAACAAGGAACAGAAAACTGGAAGGCAAACCCATACTCACTAGTCATCAGACTGTCTGTCATTATGTGGTAGTGCTGAAGACAATGATGCCAAGTTGAGCTAGAGCCAATGGATGCTATTGTAATGCAAATAAATAATATTCTAGTTAGGGATGTCAATCACAGTTAACTCATATGATTAACTCAAAATAATCACAATTAAGCACACTGTTAAACAATAGAATAGCAACTGTAATGCATTTACTATTACTGGATTTTCTACATTTTCAAATATATTGTTTTCTATTTCGACACAGAATACAAAGCATATAGAGCTTACTTTATATTTTTGATTAAATATTTGCATAGTAAATAGCATAAAATAGTATTTTTCAATTCATCTCATATACATATTGTAGTGCACTCTCTCATGAAACTGCAATTTCCAAATGTAGAATTGTTTTGTTGCATAACTATGCTCACAACCAAGACACTGTAAAATCTGATAGCCTATTCAGGGCCAGACGGAGGCATGGGTGAGCCAGCAGCTGCCCAGGGCACCAACCGATGGGGGATGCTTGATGGCAGCTGAAAGGGGCACGCGGCGTCCCTTACAACTGCCATCAGGTACCTTGCACCCGGCTCCCACAGCGCCGGCCAGAAGCGCCCTTCCCCCCACAGCCGCAGGGCCCTACATTGCCCGGTGCACGCGCCAGCAGCACAGACCAGGCCGGGCTAGGCAGTGCATGCGCCATGCACTCCGGGGGTGGGCCCATGGGCCCGGGCCCAGGGTGCCAAAAGGGCTCGGGCCAGCCCTGAGCCTATTAGTCCACTCAGCCAATTGCTCTTTTGTTCAGCCAATTGCTCAAACCCAAGTTTGTTTACATTTATGGGAGATAATGCTACCTGCTTCTAATTTACAATCTCACCTGAAGTGGCACTGCTGTAGTTGGCACCACAAGATATTTTACATGCCAGATATTCCTATGTCCCTTCGTACTTCAACCACCATTCCATGGACATGTGTCCATGCTGCTGATGGATTCTGTTCAATAATGATCCAAAGCACAGTGGACTGATGCATATTCAATTTCAGCATTTGAATCAGATGCCACCAGCGTAAGGTTGATTTTCTTTTTTGGTGCTTTGGATGTTATAGTTTACACATTGGAGTGCTGTTCTTTTAAAAACTGTGAAGGCATGCTCACATCCCGTCCCTTTTAAATTTTGGAAAGTACTTCAGATTCTTAAACCTTGGGTTGAGTACTGTACTTATTATTAGAAATCTCACATTGGTACCTTGCTTGTGTTTTGTCAAATCTGCTGTGCAAGTGTTCTTAAAATGAGTATGTGCAGAGTCATCATCCAAGACTGCTATAACATGAAATATATGGCAACATGTGGGTAAAATAGATCAGGAAACATACAGTTCTTCCCCAGGGAGATCAGTTGCAAATTTAATTAACTCATTGTTTTAACAAGCATCATCAACGTGGATCTATGTCCTCTGGAATGATGACTGAAGCATGAAGAGACATATGAATCTTTAGCACATCGAGCACATAAATATCTTGTGCCAGGTGACTGCCTGTTCTCACTTTCAGGTGACATTATAAATAAGAAGTAGACAGCATGATCTCTCATGAATATAAACAAACTTGTTTGTCTTCACAACAGGCTGAACAAGAAGTAGAACTCAGTGGACTTTCAGGTGCTGAAGTTTTACATTGTTTTATTTTTGAATACAGATTTTTTTGTACATAATTCTACATTTAAAAGTTCAACTTTCATGGTAAAAGAAATTGTGCTACAGTACTTGTGTTAGGTGAATTGAAAAGTGTAATTTTTTTCTTTTTACAGAGCAAATATTTGTAATAAAAAATAATGTAAGGTAAACACCGTACTTCACCACCTCAGATTGAAGGAATATTTCCAAAACAGCACTGAACAACTTACTGGCCCTCAAGATCCCACTTACCAACCCTTTAAAAAAAAAGTACATGGACCTCTTCTGATGGCCATAATGAGATTCTGAACTTCTACACTGATTTCTTCCTCAAATGTTCACAGGCTAACATCATGAACAAACAATATCATGTGACACATAATCTTAGTTGTGCAGAATGCAACGCTACCCACAACTCTAACATTATAATCAAAGAGGCTGAGAAAGGGGGTGCTTGTCATCATGAATAGGTCAGATTATGAACAGGAGGCTGCCAGAAAATACACCAACACTACATTCTATGGGCTTCTTTCCTCTGATCCCACTGAGGAATACCAAAAGAAACTACACCATCTGCTCAAGAAACTCTCTGCTACAGAGTAGGACCAAATCTAGACAAACACACACCCAGAGCCCTGTTCAGGAGTATTCTATCTTCCACCCAAGATCCATAAACCTGGAAATTCCAGATGTCTCATCATCTCGGCATCAGCATCCTCCCAGCAGGATTATCCAGCTATGTTGACTCTCTCCTCATACTTTGTGCTACCAGCACTCCTAGATATCTTCAAGACACCATTGACTTCCTGAAGAAACTACAGGGTATCAGTAATCTTCCTGAAAACACCATCCTGGCCACCATGGATGTAGAAGCGCTCTACACCAATATTCCACATGAGGATGGACTAAAAGCTGTCAGGAACACTATCCTTGATGATGCCACAGCATACTTGGTGACTGTGATATGTGACTTTGTCCTAACCTACAACCATGTCCAATTTAGGGACAATTTATATCTTCAAGTCAGTGGCACTGCTATGGGCACCATATGGTTGACCTCAAATGATGTTTCTGCAGCTCTCGTCCCCTACCATGCTTCCTCTACTTATGCTCCATTGATGACATCTACATCATATAGGCCCATGAGAAAGAGACCCTTGAAGAATTCCACGGGGATTTCAAGAATTTCCACCCCATCATCAACCTTACCCTGGACCAGTCCACACAAAAGATACACTTGCTTGACTCTACAGTACAATTAAATGATGGTCACATTAACATCACCTTATACTGGAAACGTATTGACTGCTACTCTGAACTACATGCCTCTAACTTCTATCCAGAACATATCAAATGATCCATTGTCTACAGCCAAGCCCTAAGACACAACCAGATTTGCTCCAGTCCTACAGAGACAAACACTTACAAGATCATTATCAGGCAGTCATTCTTAAAATTTAAAAACCCACCTGAGGAAGTAAGGAAATAGACTGATAGAGCCAGACAAGTACCCAGAAATTAACTATTTCAAGACAGGCCCAACAAGGAAAATAACAAAAGCTTCAGAGGGGGAGCCGTGTTAGTCTGTAACTGGAAAAACTTAAAAACCAACTAACAGTCTAGCAGCACCTTAGAGACTAACAAAACATGTAAATGGTATAGTGAGCTTTCATGGGCACAACCCACTTCTTCAGATGAATGGACTTATTGAAATAACAGAAAATCTATAGCCCACAGCTTAAACCCCTTCAGTGCATCATTGACAACTTACCCTGGAAAGCGACAATCTGTAACCTACCCTGGAAAATGATCCTTTACTCTTACAGGCCTTGGGAGAGAGGCCAATTCTTGCCTACAGAGAACCCCCCAATGTTCCTGCTTTCCCACAACCACACATCACTCCTCAGACACATTCACCGAGGAACTTACCCCTGCAACAAATGCCATTGCCAACTCTGTCCACAAATCTATAAATGTGATATGCCATCACAGGATCTAACCACAAAAGCCACAATGTAGGGGCTTATACAAATGCACATCCTCTAATGTGATCTATGCCATCAAGTGCCAGCAATGCCCCGCTGCAATGTATATTGGCAAAACTGGACAGTCACTATAAAAAAGGATAAATAGACACAAATCAGACGTCAGAAATGGTAACACACACAAACCTGTAGGGGAACATTTTAACCTGCCTGGTCACTCAATCATGGATTTAAAAGTAGCCATTCTTCTACAAAGGAATCTCACCAGCCAATTACAGAGACAGAGTGTATGGTATTGGTATGCATCTACAAATTTGACACTGTTACCCTGGACTTGAACAGACATTATTGGATGTTGCATTATAAAGCCAATCTCCCCTGCATTTAACAACTGCATTTTTATATGAAAAGGTAAGTATATATTCTTATCTTTTCTTACCTTTCATATATCAGTGTTTCTCAAACTGTGCTCCAGGGCTCCGCGAGACATCTCCAGGGGCTCCGCGAGGTTGACAAACTGGAAACATCGATAGGTACAACACATACTGCTGGGGCTCCACATACATTTTTACTCACGTAACATTTTTACTCACATAAATTTTTACTCCAGAGCCAAAAAAGTTTGAGAACCACTGATATATAGTGTGCAGGAGTCAGGATAGGGGGTCTGGAGATATGGAGGGGAGGGGAGTGCAGGAGGCTGGGGAGTTCAGGAATCAGGGTTGGGGGAGAGGAGAGGCTTGGGGGATCCACTTCCATTCTACACAAGCCTTTTCTCTCCCCTCAACTGCACCCACAGCTGCCAGGGGCCTTTTTTCTCACTCTAGCTACCAGGGGTCTTTTTCTCTCGCAGATCCCTCCCGGCTACCCGGGACCTTTTTCTGTCCCCTGTGGCCAAGGGGCAAGGGTTTGGAGCAGGGGGGCTACATACTTGGTGTGCTGGCAGGCAAGATGGTGGAGCCCCAGCCCTTCTGGCTACTTCATTGGGGGTATGGCTGCCACCCCAGTGGACACTCTCATATCACATCTCTCTGAACAGGGGTCCCTCGCTTTGCATGTTATGGAAAACATCCTTTTTCCAGGGCTTCCAGTTGTCCTGGCACAACCAAACTCCAACCTTTCTTTGCGTTAGAAGAAGAAGCTGCCTACCAAATTTGATGGTCTAGCTCTTATGGTTTAGGAGTTCTTGAACAAACAGACTTGCATAGAGACACACAGACAGACATGCTCCGATATATATAAAGATAGATAGATATAGATAGATAGGTAGATAGATAGATAGATGAATGATTCATTTTCTGATTTTACAAAAAATTCAAATCTTGTTATTTTTAAAACTTGTCAATTATCTCAAAGGGCACATCATATTTGTATTAGCTTGAAAAATATATTTTTATTATTTACTTGAAAGTGGCTAATATATATATTTTGTGCAGTCTATTAATTTATCCCTCAGTGGTCAGAGTTGATGGAATATCTCTTCTTGAGTATTTCATGTAATAGTCCTTTCCCCACTGCCTGTCTTTCCTTATGCACATTATATACACACACTGTCAGCTAAAACAGATGATGAACTTGACCCAGTTGCAGAAATTCACACCACAGGCTGAAGAACGCACTTAGCAAAGTGTCCCAAGTTTTATTAAGACCCTACATTATCTCATAAAACACCCCACAGGTATTCCATGAAATGGCACCACAAGGATTCAGGCAACAAAAATAAACTCTATTTGTTTTGGGTTTTTTAAGTCTGTTGCCTTTCTAGGTACAGCACCATTCATTTGGAAATCTAGCCCTGTGCACTTGTAATGTGCTTAACATTTATCTTCTTTTGCTCATTACAAACTAGAAACAGATTTTATATGTGCTAACTGTAAGTAAAGAAAGGGAAGCTCTGAAGAAATAGATAGCAACGCTAAATCCCTTATGAAAGACAATACAATTTTGCAGCAAAAACAGTCTTAGAGAACAATCACAGAGCAAAAACTCTTCTGCTCGCCACTGTTTATGAAGGCTTCAAGTTCCACGGTCACTTGGTAACAGGACAGACTCTTTAGATATTATTTTAGGCCCCGATTCAGCAAAACACATAAGCACATGCTTGATTTTAAATCCATAGGTAGTCCCATTGACTAATTTGCTAGATTAAGATCTTAGTTCCAAAATTTGACAGGCCTTTGCAAAAGGAAAATGAATTTCAGATCTTTGACTTGGTTTTTTGGAGCCTCAAGATTTAAGTTTCTGAAGTCTTAATCTAGACTAGAGCAAAGATAGTTTTAAATAGTATTTTAGATGGAACTGAGTTTATTTTTCTTAATTAAGACAAAGTTAAAAGGTTTTCATAATATATTTGACAATTTTTATCATCCCAGGAACAGAAGGCTGATGAAGTAATTTTGGCTGACCTGTACAATGAGGTCATTATGAATTTTTATTCTTCAGAATTTTCATTAGTTTTTCTGAGAACTTTGTAATTGGATCTTGGATAGCATTTTTAACTGCTGCTGATTTTTAGGATGGCTGTTTTTTGTTTGCCAATTTAACTATCCCTCTGGAAATAGTTATGACAGTTGAATTATAATTGTGGCTGGCCTTAAAGAAATGTTTAAAGCTGGTCACAATGTCAGAGCTGTTCTGGCAAAGCAGCTGTCAGAGGTAATAATGGGAGATCGGCTGCAGAGGCATCATAGCTTGTTTGAAGTGTTCCTTCAGTCTTCCTGGGGTCACTGACATCCACTGGGCCAGGATTAGACCCTAGGTCTTTAAGGTAAAAAAAAACCCTCTAATGAGGATTTCTGTTTTGTTTTTCTCACTTGTCACTGCCATATCAATTTGGGGCATTTGTACTATGAGTTTAGAGCTTTGTCTGGAACAAATAGATGTTCATAAGGTTGCCTGTTTAGAGGCCTGCTTTTTTATGATGCTCCCATTCAAAACTGATTACTTTTGAAATGCTCGCATTAAGGGAACAAGGTCCTTCTTATATCTGGGAAGTATATAGCTAACTGGGCTTCAGTTGCTTCTGTTTTCTTAGAAGCATATTCACACCTCGCTTTCTTCAAGGATGACATCAGGTGTGCAAGGAGAAACCCAACAGGTTTTCAGGGAGTGAAAGGAGGATGCCATCCTGGAACCTGGGAAACAGATTAAATTCCCTGCTCTTCAGAAGACTGCCTGAGTTTCCTCAGGCAAATCATATAGGTCCAGATTCACAGAGATATTTAAGGTCCCAACTTCCATTGATCTCTGTGCATCTGAGCCTCAGTTCCCCATCTGTAAAATGAGGTTAATAGCAAAGGTCTACCACATAGGAGTGCTGTGAGGATAAAATACATTACAGGTTGTGAGGCTCTCATACACTATAATAATGGAGGCCATATAAATAACATCAACAGGTAGCTATGTTTCTTGAATGCCCTAAAGATCCTTTGAGGAGGCTACAGTAAGGATTTAGAGAAGGAGACATAAGTCAACTAGTAATGCTTCTGAGTACATTTTTTTTCCATCATTTATCTTGCCTTCCTTACCAATTTGTTGATGCAAAGTGTTTCTGGAGTGACCCTTTCCAGATTCCGGCTGATCCCTATGGGAGGAGAAGCTAGCATATACAAGCATTGTCTACCACCCCATAAGGGAAGACCAAATGAGAAGAGCATGCAGGGAATCAACACACATGCCCTTCTATGATGAACCAAAGTTTTCAAATGGGTTTTCAAATGGCTATGACGCTGATTATATTACATAGCCTTTTATTGTGGTAGTCATGGCAAGTTAGTAAACATGAAAAAGTATGTAAGTACTCCATCATCTGAAATACAAACTGACCAGAACATGAAGGAGAAGGGTGATAACAATAATCCAAAAGCCACCCTAAAAAGCTTCCAGTCATCACTATACCACATAATTAGAAGTGATCAATGTACTTCTTGATGTATGCAACCAAAGCCTAGGCCTTCTTTTGGGAGCTGTGTGCCTGGCTCGGCCCCGCCCTCCGAAGATGTAACACCCACCTGCAGCACCTCCCAAGGGCTCAGGCACTCCCTCTCTCATTCTCCATTTTGTGTGTTTGTTTGTCTCCTTCTGCAGCTGGTGAGGGCCATACCCTCAATCCTGCTGCAGAGGGTCATCTACCTGGGAGACGTGGACCCAATCGTGGCTGGATTTGCTGCCCTGGGGTTCCTAAACTGCGGCGGAGCGACTGATGGGACCCACATCCTGATCCGCGCACCTGAACATCAAGCGGCCCAGTACAGTAATTGGATGGGCTACTTCTCAATGGTGCTGCAGGCCCTGGTCTACCATTGTGGACAGTTCACGGACATTTTTGTCAGGTGGCTGGGCAGGGCACACGACGCCTGCAGCTTCAGGAACTCAAGCCTCTACGGCAAGCTGGAGGTGGGCACATTCTTCCCCCGGTGTGAACTTGCTATTGGGAACTTGCAGATGCCACTGTGCATCGTGGGGACGCAGCCTGCGCCCCCCCCCCCGATGCAGAGGCTAGATCCCAGCTGGGACCAATTTAATGCTCACCTCAGTCAGGCCCGAATCCAAGTACAATGCGCCTTCTGACCCACCTGGACATGGGGAAGCACAACATCCCCAAGGTGGTTGTGGCACGTTGTGTCCTCCACAACATTGTGGAGAGAAAGGGAGAGGCTTTCCTCCCAGGTTGGGGGCAGATGTTGGCTACGAGGGGCAAGCCTTCCAGCAGCCAAGGACAGCTGCCATTTTCCAGACCCATCAGGCCGGGGTACACATCTGGGAGGGCCTGAGAGTCTCTCAAAGACCCCAGTAACTCTCCACAGGGCCTCCCAATAGGGGCCTCTGGCTTGCTGCCCTATCCCTTTCCCCACAACCCCTCCCTTCACGTCTTCCCTGATCTCTCAATAAAAACTCCTGTGTTATAGCCAACAAAACGAAGTCTGCATTTATATTACAGTAAAAAAAAGGTGTGCAGGGGGAGGGGGACTCAAAACCGGGAGGGAGGCTCAAAACATGGAGGGGGAGGAGGGCGGCTAGATGTGCCACCCGCATGGGGTGGGTCTGGGAACCCCAGGGGGTGGACAAGAGGAAAGGCTGCAGCAGGGTCAGGGATGGAAGGGGGCCTGGAGGAGGGGGCATAGGCATCACTTGGGAAGGGGGTGTAGGCATGGCATGGGGAGGGAGCATGGGCATAGCGGGGGGACAGGCAGAGGGGGAAAGGGCATAGCAGGCAGGGCAGGAAGGTAGAAACCCGGAGCAGTGACAGCAGGCAGGTGTGACATCATGTGTGACATGATGGCACATATGTTATCACACCGCTGTATGAGCTGGTTTCATGCACGGTTATGCCACTCCAAGTCCTCGCGGACCTTGTGCACCAGGGTCTGCTGCATGTAGCGCAGGATGCTGATGTGCTGGTGCATGAGGTCTTCTTTGACCATGGTGCACCTTCAGGTCCCCCAGGCTCTGGTGGCTGGCTTGAGTGGTGTGGCTCTGCCTTCAGTCCCGGCTGGTCCGGCTGTGGAGAACATAAAGAGGGAGAGGTGGTCAGTCATCCTGCAGACACTGTCCCTGAGGCCGTGCCCTCCTCTGTGAGCAGCGACCAACAGTCCTCTTAGTAAAGGAGGGGGATGTCCTGGGAGCAAGGTCATGCCTCACGGGACCCCAAGATGCCCAGGGGACTGTGCTGCCTGCTTCCCAGTGGTCCCTTCCTCCCAGCTCATAGACAAGCAGGCAAGGGAAGTATCCAACCACAGTGGGATTGCCTCATGGGCATCAGAGGAGCCGGGAGCAGCCTGGCCCTCCCTGTTGTCCGCACACACACCTGCCTCGCATGTGCAGGCATGCCCGCATGCTGTGTGAAGCACTCCTCGGTCTGCCTACGCCCTTGTGGCTAGCCTGCTTCCAGCCTTGGCAGGTGCTGGGAAGCCCCCCACCGCCGTGGCCAAATGTGTGTGGCCTTCCCTGAGCCTGGTAGCAGGATCCCACCCATGCTCAGGGGCTGCCTGCTGCATCCGCGTGCCACACACTAATGCTACACGTGGTTTCACATGCCCAGACGGCAGCACAATGTCCAGCCCGAGCAACACTCGCATCTCTCCCGCTGTGCGCCCACCTCCCCTGCCGTGTGTGTGACAAAGTGAGACCACTACCCTGAAGATCCTTGACCGGTGTCTGATGAGGCCTGGGAGACATCCTGGCTGACTGGCACCAGCTCCAGGGACATGGTGATGGTATTCGTCTCCTCCTCCTCCTCCTCCGGGTCTTCCCGGTTCTCCTCCTCTGTGACCTCTGACCTGGTGACAAAGAGGGTCTGGAGGCCATGGTCCACCACGTTTCCCCACCCCCCAGGATCTAGTGCAGCTCCTGGTAGTAGGGGCAGGTGTGGGGTACTGCTCCTGAGTGTGAGCTGCGCTCTCTGACCCAGACATATCCTGGATGAAGCTCTTTCACCTTACTCTGGACCTGTTTCAAGGTCCGGGGTGGGTGTCCATGCTCCGCCAGGTTCTTGGCCATGCACTCGAATGTCTCCACATTGTGGCGCTTGGAACGGAGATCCTGCAAGGTGTCTTCCTCACTGCACAGCTTGAGGAGGGACAGAATCTCCACTCCAGACCAGGAGGGTGCCCACCTCTTGGTCCCGCTGGGTGGGTCCTGGGACCCCTGGGGCTGCTACCTGCAAGGGCCAGGGAGGTCGTGGGGGGCTTGAGGCTCTGCCATGGTTGGCAAGGCCTGTGGCAGGGAGAACCCCACGGTGAGGTGCTGCTCTCAGGCTGGCTTTCTGCCACAAAGCTTATCCAGGGTGCCTACAGCTTTGAGAGGGTCCAGAAGACAGGAACTCTAGAGTCCTGAATAATTTGGACGGGGTGGCCATCAGAGCACCTGCTTTGTTTCCTGGAGGCCACTTCTTTCAGAAAAAAAACCCTCCCCATCCACACATGCCTTTTTCCAAAAGAGCTCTTTTAAAAAAAGGCTTCTTCCTCATAGCCAGAGGATTACCAATGCCAGAAAACCCCCTCTGTTCTTTTGATTTACTTTCGAAAGAACGTGATTTCAGTGAGGAAGTAAAAATGGCTGTTTTTCTGACAAAACTCTGTAATATAGACATACCCTCATATATCTAGTGTCTCTTTTCAACATCGGCCACGTCACCATGAATGGACCCTTGAAATATATGTTAACAAATAACGCTAATGCAACCGCATCCAGGAGATTTGAACCTGGGATCTTGGGAGCTTAGTATAGGAGCCTCTATCCTTTGAGCTAAAAGCCAGGTGGCTTTTAGCCCAGGCTGTAAAGGTCTCTTGTTCTTATCTATTGCTGTTGTCTAGGTGCCACTGCATGGGACGGTGAACCATACTAGGGCTACAGCTACACTGTAGCCTTCTTCTGGAAAAGCTTATGCAAATTAAGCATGGCCTGAAATATCGCTGTGCTTCATTCGCATAATTGATTAGCAGCCATTTTTGTGCCAGAGGCTTTTGCGCAAAAAGGAGCTGCGTAGACGGCTCCTTTTTGCACAGCCCCCCCCCCCCCCCGCACAATAGCTGTTCTTCCTGAAAAAATGTGTGCAAAAGCGGCTGCTCATTAATTATGCAAATGAAGTGCAGCAATATTCCATGCCATGCTTCATTTGCATAAGCTTCTCTGGAAGAAGGCTACAGTATAGCTGTAGCCTAAGTGTGTGGATTACACTAAGCAATCTGTTTCACACTGTAGTTAATGGTGGCCCTCTGATTACAGACCTGTCTCTGTCACCAGCAGAAGTCCCAATCATAGAATCATAGAACACTAGAACTGGAAGCGACCTCGAGAGATCATCGAGTCCAGTCCACTGCCCTCACGGCAGGATCCAGTACCACTACACCATTCCTGATAGATGTTTGTCTAGCCTGCTCTTAAATATCTCCAGTGAGGGAGATTCCATGACCTCCCTAGGCAATTTATTCCAGTGTTTAACCACCCTGACAGAAAGTTTTTCCTAATGTCCAGCCTAAACCTTTCTTGCTGCAGTTTAAGCCCATTGCTTCTTGTCCTATCCTCAGAGGTCAAAGAACAATTTTTCTCCCTCTTCCTTGTGACACCCTTTTAGATACCCAAAAACCGCTATCGTGTTCCCTCTCAGTCTTCTCCCTTCCAAACTAAACAAGCCCAATTCTTTCAGACTTCCTTCATAGGTCATGCAGACTTTTAATCATTCTTGTTGCTCCTCTCTGGACCTTCTCATATTTCTCTACATCTTTCTTGAAATGTGGTGCCCAGAACTGCACACAATACTCCAATGAAAGATAAAACCTCACCCACCTTGTGTGTCTAATATCCTGGGATTAACTGGCTGCAAGAACACTGCTAATCAACATTTAAGGCCTCTTAGAACAATTATGTTGCCCTTTTATGTATGTTGTAAAGCACGGTGTCCAAGGGTAAATGCAGCTTGGTCTGGGGGAGACCTAAACCCACCTACAACTCTGCCCCCTCTGCTAGGAGGGGAAGAGAGACACATACCCAGCCTCACCAGCCTGGAACACCAGAGAGGGGGAGGGCATGTGGCCCAAGCCTCCCTGCCCTAGAGCACAGGATAATAATGCTGTGCTGAGAATAATGCTCCGCCCCCAGAATGCCTACAGCAGGTATTCTGGGGGCAGTGTGGGAGGGGCCATGTCTGGTGGTTTGGGAAAGCTGTGCCCCTTATGCTAGCAGATGCCCAAGACAGTGTTCACTTCTGGTATTCTGTACATTCCATGCCCTTCACAGATGGGCATTGGTGTACTGATGTGACAGTACCAGGAAGACCTACCCAGCATGACTTTGGACAACTAGTGTACAGAAATGCAATGTAGTTTTGATTTAGTTATATTTTCTTCTCCTGCATTTCTTTCCGCTTTCCCTAGAGTCCTTACGTCTATGCAAAAAAAGAAGAAAAAAAAGAAACCAAACAAAAACCCCCACCATATTTCCGAGGCGAGTTCGATACTTTTTTCAAATTTCCTGCAACTCAACCTTTTTAATACATTTGGAACTGAACATGAAAAGTGGCCACTTCTCACATCTGTGTCCTAAAATGTACATTATGTACTTGTGAGAGAGGATCAAGGGTCTGTCAATAATTTGTTATTTTAAGATAAAAAGTTCAATCTCTTTCTTGGGGAGGAGCTTGCAGAAGTGATTAGATAATGGTCCTGTGGCCTTCCCCCTAAACAAAACTCCTAATCAGTCTTTTGCGTAAATGCTAATGAAACCTCACTTTGATGGATTTAATGGATGCTTATAACGGAAAGTCACAGACAGCAAGAAGCAGGATGTATAGTTATGTAAATGGATGGGTAGATCAGTTGAAAACTAGGGATGGGGACAGGAGATTTTCTATTTAGACTGCACAATATTGACAAGCTAATCAGAATTTGGCGGGGAGAAGGGAAAGGAGCGCACACACACAAAAGAAGGTGAATGGAGTGTTTTCAAAGAATGAAACCAATTCATTATTTTCCCCATAACTAAAGCTGAAGATACCTTATGTACTTTAGCTTTTGAGAACAGTAAATTCAGGTGGGAGAAGCAAATTGTTTCTTTTTTCATTCTATTTTTTTCCAAAGATTGTTGGGCAGGTAATTTCAGGCAGACCTCAAAGAGCTGGAGAATCCTGGAACTTCTAAGGAGAGGTGCTGAATGGTATAGTCTGGAACCTACATATTGCTGTCAGTCTCAGGCCAGGCCTATACTGTGGGGGGAAGGTTGGCTTAAAGTACAAATTCCAGCTATGTAAATAATGTAGCTGGAATTGACATATCTTGAGCTGAGCTTGGCACTGTCTCCACAGTGGGATGTTGATGGGAGAAATGCTGACAGGGAAGCCCTCAGTGTTTGACTTAGTGGGTCCTTACTAGACCCCTTAAATCAAACCCCAGAGCAGCAATCCTCTGGTAAAGGGAGATATGGCCTCAGTCAAGAGGCTTAAAAGGAGTCTGCACTCAGAGTTGTGTTGCCACTTTAGCGAGAGCAGAATTAAACTCCTAGAATCACTGGTGGACTTTCAATTGGTTTTGGTGGGATTTAGACTGAGACAACAGTATATAAAGATTCCTTTCTACAAAAAACACAAAAGGAACTTAATCACCTGCCTCCCACTTTTTATAACAAACTCCCTGCCCCAAAGGCAAAGCTGCAAGCAGCTCAAACTCTGTTGCATTTAAGAGCTGTCTCTGGAATCAGGGTACTTAGATTTAAGCAGACCTCAAGTATGAAATCCAGGAGGTTCAAACTAGGGGGTGGGACTACTGGCCCCCTACCTCCCAATAAATGGTGCCGTCACCAGGTGAGCCCAGGAAGCATTTGCAGCACTGAACTACCCTGTGGGTTCACTTGTGGTTGGCAGCTTGAAAGGGCAACAAGGGCTCCACCTGCTGAATCCAAGTAAACTTCAGGTGCATTGGTAACCACACTCAAGAAGCAGTGCAAATTGCTGGGGCAGATAGGCCAGCTGCAGGCACTCTGGCAGAGGAGGGATTGTGGGTGATGTTGCCAGGCGGGCTCTTTCAATTGATGAACCCCTGGAAAAATGGGAATCTTTCAGATCTGAGTCATGCTCATTATTTTTAATGGGAACATGTGTTAGGACTTGCGGTGAACTCAAAGTTGTTTGACAGGGTTAACAGAAGTATCATATAAATGTGCAACTAAATTAATTAAATTAATGCCTGTAAAGGTGGTTGGGATTTGCAAATGAGATACTCAATACCAAAGCAAAGCCTTTTTTAGCATTTTGTGTACTCATTGACGTTGCTAAGGAGCTGCATTCACTTCTCAGAAGACACAGTGCAGCAGTAGCTGACAGAGATCACTACCTTGCCTTCCTATGCCAATTTCACAACAGTATTGGTTTAGCACTCTTGGGAATTATAGCATGTTTTCTCTTTCCAGGCTTTAAATATATTTAGCATTGGTACAGAGCAATAGGCATTATCATTAGGGAGTGGGGCGGAACAATTTGGGGTCAGATTTTCAGAAACACACTTCTGCTTGTGGTGGCTTACATAGAAAAACATGCTTCTGAAAATATGGACTTTGATTAGCTCACAAGTGACACTATGGGGTGAAGCTTCTATTGACTGAAGTTTTCAGCCATCCTAGGGTCTACTTTTAATCCATTTTTATAATGATGACCTGCTCTGGGTATTCCTGTCATACACATTCAGCAGAAGCTAGAAATACCTTGCTGAATCAGCACTATAAATACTTGTCATACTGGGATGGATTATGTGAAAGAAACACCTTTTTAAAAACTCTCAAAGTTCTCTATGTGAAGCTAAATATGGCTCTGATTATGAAATTATTTGATGTATCATGCACCAGGTATGCATTATCACATTTGGAGAGGGTGCAGAATAAAGCCACAAAAAATTTCAAAGGCTGGAGAAAATAATTTACTTAAAGAGCTCAGTCTGTTTAGCTTATCAAAAAGAAGACTGAGAGGTGATCTGATTACTGTATATAATGACCTTGCACATGGGAAAATGCTAGGTACTAAAAAGCTCTTCAGTCCAGCAGAGAAATGTATAACAATATTTAATAACTATAATATAAAACCAGACAAATTCATATTAGAAATTAGGCATACAGTTTTAGTAATGAAGATCATTAGCTATTGAAAAATACTACCAAAGGGAGTGGTAGTATTCCCATCTCTTGATGTCTTCAGATTAAGACATGTTGCTTTTCCAGAAGGCATGCGTTAGCCAAATACCAGTTATTGGACTCCGTACAGTGGCAACTAGGGATGTTAGATATTGGACTCAGTACAGTGGTAACTCGGGTCACAGAATAGTCATGTAACCACATGAATTCTTATTGGTTAGACCATTATTCTATAGTCCCCAAGGGTGGGGCCGGCAGTCAGTGCGTTCTGGCCCCACTCCCAGGAAGCCCCTGCCACCTTGTGCTTCTGCCTCTGTATTAGCACAGACCAGCTGCCTGCCACCTTGCTGGGACTCCGAGGGCAGATGAGGTAGCAGCTTGGAGTCTGGCCCATGGCTGGGACCAGAGCCAGAGCATGTCTGGGGAGCTGGCAGAGAAGGTCGGGAAGCCAGTGACCCGGAGCCTGTGACCCAAAGCCCAGCCAGGAGGGCCAGGAGTGGAGCTGGTCCTGTGGCTGGGGGAAGGGATCTTGGCCAGGGCCGGAAGCAGAGCCAGTCCTGCGGTTGGGGTGCTGGAGTCCTGGAGCCAGTCCTATGGCTGGGGGGGGCCAGGTCCAGGGATCCTGAGTAGAGCCGATAGCAGAGCTGGTCCCACATCTGGAGCAGCTGGCCCAGATGCTGGCTCACAGCCAGGGAGCTGGGAGCAAAGCCTATTTTGCAGCCGGAAGGCTGGTGGCCTGGTGTGGAGCTGGAGCCCAGGCTGGGAAAGGAGTTAGTCCCACATTCGGGGAGTAGGTGGCCTGGAGCCTGACCAGGATGACGGAGAGCGGAGCTGGTCATGCAACTGGGAAGCCTGGAGCAGAACTGGTCCTGTGACTGGGAAGCTGGCAGGCCAGCACCTGCTCAGGGGCTGGGAGCAGAGCTGGAGTGCAGAGAGCCCGACCAGGACTTGCAGCGGAATCCAGTGGCTGGGGCTGGCAGCGGGTCAGTGGCTGAGAGGGGAGCCCCTGGGAAGAACCCGGAGGCCAGTAGCAAAGGAGCTAGAATTGACTATCCCTGGTCTGGCAAACTTCCTCGTTTGGGACCAGTTAGGTCCCGAAGGTGCTGGACCAGGAAGGTCCAACCTTTATCGTGACTACAGGCAGCCCCTGGGTTACATGGATCCGACTTACATCGGATCCCTACTTACAAACGGGGTGAGGTAACCCCGCACTAGCTGCTTCCCCCCAGCAGACCAGGGAGACGTGAAGCTAGCGCCCCCCTCCAGCAGACCAGGGAGACGCGGAGCGGCTTTTCTCAGCAGACACCTCAGCTTGAGAATAAAGGACTGAGGGAAGTGAGGTGTGGGAGAATAAATCTGAGCTCTGGAGAAATGTTTGGCTAGAGTTTCCCCTATAATATGTACTAGTTCCGACTTACATACAAATTCAACTTAAGAACAAACCTACAGTCCCTATTTTGTACGTAACCCGGGGACTGCCTGTAATAAAATATGCAGAATTTTAAAATATTGTGTGCAAAAGTTTTAATTTTGTGGCATGGAATTCCCTCAGGAGTAAATAACAAATATTCCCATGATAAATTGCTATATATTTATTGTACTTATGATGGGCCAAAAACTTATAAAAGTCCAAATTTCTGCAGATCACTGAAGCATGAATTTAACTTTATGTACACACTTACATTTAAGAACCAGTTCAAGTCTCTGCACTATCAGGGCCACGATAGTTTCTTTTTTCCTCTTCAACACTGAGTGAGTGTGTGACAGTGTTTGCAGGTCTTTGGCACAGAAGCATTCAAACACAGGAGGCACTAATTAAATCATGCTTTTTTTCTTGGCGTGATTCTGAAATTAACACTTTATTGTTTCATACAAGACAAAATTTAAAACAAACAAACAAACACCACTCTGACGTAATTTTTCATAAAAGCTAAAAGGGTTTTTTTGTTTTTGTTTTATTTTTTTTAAAAACCCTTAGGAAAAAATCCCTAAGACTTTACAGCTAAAACAGAATAAAATAAACTTTTTTTTTTAAAAGAAAGCATGATTCTGTATTTGCTGTCAGCAGGCACACTTCATTCATCATCTGCATGAAACTAGGTTAAGTCTCCATAGGCCATAGAGTTATTAAGTAAGTAAATATGCCATTGGTTCCATGCCCTCCTTTTATTTCCTTACTTCTTCGGTCTCTTCTGGGGCTCTCTCTTGATGCTCTCTTTCCCACCTCATTTCTTTCAACTCTTGTCTGTATTTCCGTTCAATGAACCGTTTTTGATGGGCCATCTGGGGAAAGTTATCTGACACAGGGAGAAATATTTTACATTAATAAAGGGCAGCTGGTAGCCCAGAGAATGCTTCAATTTTTTATTTATTTTTCTTTTAGCAGAGGATAGAAAGAAAGCCATGCTGTTATGTTGCCTCATTCATTTCTAATGCTCAATAGAAAACTGGAGATCCAGCATGAGACCACCCTAGTTTCAAGACCATTTCAACATTTGTTTCTCTCAAGAATTGGAGCTTAGCCAATTCTTATATACTCAGAAATAGAGACTATAAAAATGCTGACATCGTAACATGTCCAAATAATACTTGGTTTCACATTTTGTTCCCTTGGCAACAGATTGAAAAAGTGAAGTGAGAATACAATCAACACAGCAGAATGAGAGCAACTAAAATATCAGACAAAGTAAGAGCAACTGGTTCTTAGTATTGTACCGATGTTACCATTATTACTGTTTTTTATGTTAGCATACAAAAAATGTTAGCATGTTAGCATCCCTGATACCCAGCATAATGGCAGTGTTCTGACTAGAAAAATGATAGCTGACTTCTGAATTAATATAAAATCTTAGCTCTGGAAGGGACCTTGAGAGGTTTTCTAGTCCAGGCCCCCACACTCATAGCAGGACCAAGTATTATCTAGGCCATTCCTGACAGATGTTTGTCTAACTTGCTCTTAAAAATTTCTAATTATGGTGATTCCAAAATCACTGGGCAATTTATTCTAGTGCTTAACCACCCCGACAGGACGTTTTTCCTAATGTCCAACCCAAACTTCCCTGGCAGCAATTTAAGGACATTGCTTCTTGTTCTATTCTCAAAGGATTATTTTTCTCCCTCCTTTTTGTAACAACCTTTTGTGTGTCTCTTCCCACCCCTTCAACCCCAATCTTTTCTTCTCCAGAGTAAACAAACCCAACTTTTTCCATCTTCTCTCCTGGGTCATGTTTTTTAGCTATTTAATCATTTTTGCTGTTTGTCTCTGCACTTTTTTCAATTTGTCCTCATCTTTCCTGAAATATAGGGTCCATTACTTCAGTTGAGGCCTTATCAGTGCAGTGTTCTGCAGAAGAATGACTTCTTGTGTCTTTCTTACAACACTCCTGTTAATGCATCCACGAATGATGTTTGCTTTTTCTGCAACAGGGTTACACTATTGACTCATTCTTAGCTTATGATCCTTTGACCTCCAAATCCCTTTCTGCAGTACTCCTTCCCATTTTGTACGTGACTGCATTTGTCCTGAAATGAATTTCATCCTATTTACTTCAGACCATTTCTAACTCCATTCTCAAAAGCAACAATTTAGTTACTCCCAAACAAATATGCTTTGCAGAATTCAATTTTCATTTTCTTATTTCAATGGAGACTATAAATGTTCATGTTATGTTCAAGCTTTTAAAAAATATATATATTTATTTAATTTTTCACAGTTGCAGGAAATTATGGAGAGGGTCAGGCAATTAGTAAATGACAGCAGATGTTGAGATTTAGAAGTTAAAGCAAAACCCATTAACATGCTAATTGTCAATGTCACATCAAAATATACAAATAAAACCTGTTTGTCTTATTCGTCTGTTTGTTCATGTGTGACCAGTCTAATTTAAAACTCTAAATCACTGATTTTACTTTAATAAATTCTCAAGCACCATTTTTCTTATTTTGCCTATCTATAAATATTATCATTGATAAAAATATTTTTGCATCGGTTACTGTGTATATTGTGAAGTCAATGTTCATCAACTTTTATCAATGAAAATGTTAATAATTTCAGACTAAAAATAAATATTCATTTAGAAAAATACGAGTGCATATTTGAGCTGTATCAGGCTTAAGTTCAAGTCAGACAAGTCTGAGGTGGTGATAGCGGGTTTGGGCCAATACCCGAAGGAGAGGACAGAGATAAGAACATAAAAACATAATGGCCATACTGGATTAGATCAACAGTCCGTCTAACTCAGTATCCTGTCTTTGACATTGGCCAGTGCCAGATGCTTCAGAAGGAATGAACAAACACGGTGAGTGATTTGTCCCACCTCATCTAGTGCTACCATTTGGCAGAAGAAGCATGGAGCTACATCCTCGATCATCTTGACTAATAGCCCTTGATGGAGCTATACTTATACTTCTGGTCTTGGGGGGAATTGACAGCAGGGAAAATTCAGCTCCGTATGAGAACACAAGTAGCACAAGCAGCACACTGATAGAAGTATTAATCTCCCCCCGCCAGTCCCATAAGAGTAACTCTAATAAATGAGCATATCCCAGAGTAATGGACAAATCTGGTAACACTCTGGCAAGAAGTTCCACAGGTTGACGGTGTGAAGAAATCCTTCTTTATGATTGTTTTAAATCTCCTGTCTATTCATTTCATTGGGTGACCTCTGGTTTAAGACCAAAGAGGAAGATCCTTAGTTCATGTAAATTGTTTTAGCTCTAATGACTTTAGTGGAGTTATAACAACTTACAGTACATCTGAGGAACTAGGCTTTAAACACTGTTCCATAGCCTGGTCCTAGAAGTGACCTATTCTGTTCACATTATCAAACATTCTAGAAGATGGATACCCCTAATCACAACAGACACCATGAAATGTGGACTCACCCTTATCACATAAGTTTACCATTCTGTTCCACATTAAAGAAGGGAAAACTTGAAGTGATTAAGGAACTAAGTATAATAAGGGACAACCACAGTCTTTGTGGCTTATTGAATATTTCCCTTTGAACAATATAGGCTTGTCTACACCACACAGAAGATTGATGCTGCTGTGGTCGATCTTCTGGAGTTCAACTTAGCAGGGGTGGTATAGACCAGTTAGACCAAACTCAAAGAGTGCCCCCGTCAGTGGTGGTACTCCTGCTCCTCATGAGGAGTAAGAGAAGCCAACCGGACTGTTTGATTCCCATTGGCTTTCTGCTGTGTAATTTATGTAGCTGGAGTTGTGTATCTTACTTCGACCTTCCCATTTAGTGTCGACCAGGACTACGTGTCATATGTACTATTTGACTTTGTGAAAAGTTTTATGGAAACTATTAATAATCAAAGTTCAAAAGCTCATAGCATTTTGTGAACATTCTTTGGACTATTTTCCCCCACATAAAACATGCATTGTCTGCCACCCCCTCCCCCCAAGAAAACCCAATTGAGTAAATTACAATAATTTTCCTATTTCCCAAGAAAACTGCTTACATTTTTCAAGTGCATCCATAGCAGCTCCCATCTCTGCTTGTTGAATACTGTCAAAACCAAACAAATATATGGTAAATTTATCTATGCTTCACTGGGTAGACTATAGATTCTCAAATCTGGGGTTCATATTACTCTGTTTTGATCAACTCTTCAAACATTCATTGGTCAGTCAGTCCCATAACATAGTGGATAAATCAAGTTTTCTGCAAATGTATACGTAATAGTGCCATAGTTCCTATATTTTTTTTAAATTAGATGAATAAGATTATTAGAACGTTGTTTTGTAATTCATTTGTGAAATGGATGTTTTAGTTAAAAAAATGAATAAAGACAGAGGAGTGAACAGCAAATATCAAATGACATTTTGACAGCACAAAGATTCTGTGCCACAAGTGAAAATTATGTACTTATGGTTCTGTTTTAATAATCTTACAGGTTTTAAATCATTACAAAAATGACTAATTTTTTTATGTCAAAAAATAATGAGGGCTGGAGGTTGCCAGTAAAAATAAATAAATAAAAAGGCAATGGCAGAGAAGTGAAGGACTAATTGGACATGGAGACTGAATTATCTCCAGCCACTATTATATGGCCCCATTAACATAAGGTTAAGGCAGAGAAGCACAGTAGTGTGGATAAAGTGGCACAGTTGTGGTTCAAGTTACTTTACCTTTTCCGCAACTAATCATCAGATATTCATCTCCTTAGCTGTCATTTCAGAGTCTTTCACAATCAAATTTGCTTATTAAAATCATTTCATACATTTCCACTTTACCTTGGGCCTTTACCACATCCTATTCTTTCCCCTTTGAAATATACAGCGACTGTATATGTCCTGGCATGAGAAGGTCCTACTGTCTGCAAGGTCCTGAGATAAGAAAGACATAATTTGTTCAAGCAGAAAGTACGAAACAATAAATCGATCAGTGTCATAAATATCACCAAGCTTTCAGTCCATTTAACAAAATTAGCACAGTCAGAGGGTAGAATTCTAGCTGTATATATTACTTTTGCCAGAACATGCCAAAACCATGGTTGCTAAAACAAAGCATATACATAAAATTTGCCTTTCTGTATATTCAGATTTATTTAACACTGCTGAGCTTACATATAGGGCCAATTAAAAAAGTAAATGGATGATCAATAGGCAAAAATGCTTCCATGCTCATTCAATTGCTGCAACTCTGTGGACCCAGTTTTAATTTCACGCCAAAAGTAGTTATGCAATTGGACACACACTTTTAATCAGACGAGTCAGCCCATGTGTACTGAAATTTTGGCCCATAAACTGTAAAGAGTTAACAAGGTTTAAAAGGAAGTAGATATTTGATATGCTGCTCCTCTACATGACAAATTCACAGAATAAATACATTGCTCCATCAGAAAAAAGTAATCGTTTCTGTCACTTACCAGACCACCTTTCCATTTCAGTGAGAACCTATGATATGCATTAAGAACGGTCTCAAGGAAAAAGAGGCAATTCCCTAGACACACAATGAATTTGCTTTTCCTTTTATCTCTTCACTCAGACCCAACTCTCCCCACCGCCAAGATGAGTTCTGTCCACCACCTTGTTTTTCAACAGAAGGAGCAGCAAAAGTTCATATCAATTTTTGAAATATCTAACCAAACTACTCTGCATCTAATGAGCTGTGCAAACCCAAATGTATATACAAACAAAACACACCCTAGATTTTAAGAAGAAAACTACTGGTTGTAAATGCAGTCAAACAAAGAACTCCAGGGGAGGAAAATCAAACAAGACAATAGGAAGATAACAGCATATGTAGACTAACTCTGAGCTGTACTATCCAAATCAATTTATCATAAAAAACTGAACAAACATACTGTACTTACACTCAGTGGGTTTGACAAAAAACAGAGATTAATTTCTTTTGTATCTATCTCCATGAAGATAAGGAAGTAAGCTCTCAGATATTAAGACCTGAGAAAACAGATCTGCAAAGTAACACTTTTCAGTCATACTTCTGAAGCAAACCAATTTTCACTGGAGCACACTGCACTTCATATGAAACTTTACTTCAATAAACATGAGAAATATACCTGGCTATTTCTGGATATAATAAATACTGATAATTAAAGCCTGGCACTTTGATAGCATTTTGTTTCCTCCTTTTTCCAGCTACTTACATTGCACTCATACTGGAGTGGATGGGAAAGAGCTAACGTTTAATATTACCTCAGTGAGGTAGGTATAATCCCTATATTACAACTGGGGAAAGAGAGGCACAAAGGTCACATGGCACTGGTGGGAACAGAATTTAGATTCACAACTCCCAGACAATGGTTATATCCAAATGACAATCTTCCTCACTCATTGTACTAGAGCATTCTGAATATTCCTTTCACTTTTAATTTTTTCATCCTTTATGGAATGACTCATTTAAAAATTACCTGTAAACCTAGAGAAATATATTCACGGAGGCCTTATGTAACATAAAAAGCAGAAGTCTTCTTAATTCAACTTTACAGTGATTAAAACACACAGATCTCAGAATTTGGCTCAACAATTTCTATTCCCAAACAGAACAAGACTGCTTTTAATATCTTTTGTTTGGAAGCAGACACATTATTTCTTTAAATAACAGGCAGAACAATTTAACACCTACTCATGATCAAATGGAATCTTAAAATAAAGACAAAGTAGAAGAAAGATGTTCAGAATCTGAACATACCTTGTACTGGGTAAAACAAAGACTGATAATTAGTTTGTTAAAATAAAAAGAATTACAGGGGTCCTTACTTGTACAAAGGAATGTCTGGCTCTTTTCCTTCCGTCCTAAGAGTCAGACAGCATTGCTGAAGCTGGGATTTTGGGTCATTCCAATCCTGATTTAAAATGAATTCCTACAATAAATCCACAATGATAGTATGAGAGTTTGCAGTAACACCTCAAATTGCAATGAAATAGAAAATATGAAGACAACAGATTGTACCTTTAATCGTGGAAAGAAGCACACGTTCATAAAAGTGTGAACATACTCCAAGTCCTTATCAATGTAAAGTGCTGCAATAAAAGCTGAGAAACAAAATATTTAGGTATTACCACCCATGCAAGAAGAGTGTAGTGCTTTGCACTTTTATAGCACTATTACAGTAATTTAGAGCACTTTAAAAACATCAATAAATTAAGCTGCGCAATACTGCTGTGATGTGGATATTTGTGTCATCCCTGTTTTGTAGGAGAAGAAACTGAGTCAGGAACAGGTTACACAAAATACCCAAGTTCATACACAAAGTCATTTACAGAGTCAAGAACAGACCCTGGCTCCTAATCCTGTGATTTAACCAGAAGGGCAGGATTTCTTAGAAATAAATCACTATTGGGTACACTATAAATGCTTAGGTATAAATCACGATTGTTTGTGAACAGTTTTGATTTACTAAAAGGATTTGGCAAGAGACAACAGATTTAAACTTCTCATACAATGTATTAAAATGCTCTGGGAAGAGATTACTTTCTTGGCACAGTATTTATTGTCATTTCACTTTGGCTTGGAAGGAGAATGGCAAAAACTTTCATAAATGGATTGAGAGGCTTGCTCTATGTGTCTATGAATTAGGGTTGCAATAGTATAACCGTTTAAACAATTAACAGATAACCCTAGGCTTCAGTTATATGCAGGCTCCTGGTTAGACACAGGGCTTCTGGCCCTGCTCCCTGGCTGTGCTGTAGGCTCTGCAATATAAGCTTTATGCTGCAGAGCCCACAGCATGTAATCGCTGAGATTTTCAGTGGTTAAAGTTACATAATTAACCACTTTTTAACATCCCTACCCTGTACTCTCTGTGAAAATGTTATTTTGAAACTTCCAACCGGAGTTCAGGGAAGCACAGAGATATCCTTACATTATGTTTTTCAAGTATCAGACAGTTTGCCGTGTTAGTCTGAATCTGCAAGAACAACGAGGAGTCCTGTGGCACCTTATAGACTAACAGATTTATTGAAGCATAAGTTTTCGTGGGCAAAGACCCACTTCATCAGATGCATGCAGTGAAAATTCCAGAGGCAGGTATAAATGTATAGGCATAAGAAAAGAGTTCCTTACTCTTCATTGGAACTCTTTTCTTATGCCTGTATATTTATACCTGCCTCTGGAATTTCCACTATATGCATCTGACAAAGTGGGTCCTTGTCCACGAAAGCTTATGCTCCAATAAATCTGTTAGTCTATAAGGTGCCACAAGACTCATTATGTTTTTCATCTCTTGCTCTATGTAACGAGAGCATGTCAGAATTGCAACCTCTGATTTGACAGAACTCCTGCCCTCCTGACTCAAACGCCAATAAAGCTTTACTCTTGGGGACAAATTTTTGATGACACCTGTACCAACCCTCCATTTCTGAGCCCACAATTTTGCACATCCAGTTCTTTGCAGGCTACAATTCAGGTCATGTCAACAAATAAGTTCTTGATTGCACCTGAAAATCAGGTACTTAAATCACCTTCTTTGTGTCTTGTGGAAGATGCAAAGAGAGAGGCTAGTATTTTAAAATTAGGCCCTTGAAAGTGGAGTTTACTCACTGTAACTGGAGGTTCTTCAAGATGCATGGTTCTTATTTATATTTCACACATGGGAATGCATGCATGCCATGCACCTAAGTGCGGAAATTCTTCAAAGCAATGTCTGTTGGTCCACGTGTGTACAATAGCTCTTCTCCTGCATTCCTAGTGTAGGTTGACAACTCTCCAATTCTTTTGAATCAGAGAACTAGTCCATAGGTAAAAATGAGCAGTCCTGTGGCTCCTTAGAGACTAACAAATTTACCCATGCAAGCTCATGACCTAATAAGTTTGTTAGTCTCTAATGTGCCACAGGACTGCTTATTATTTTTACAGTTACAAACTAACATGGCTACTATCTGAGACATTTTACACCATCGATAGCGTCAGGTACCAGGGCAGTCCTTCTGAATGGTTGGAAATGACATGATTCCTAGGTCACTGATGTAGACTCCTCCTTCAGAGTAAGGACATATATCCCGTGTGCCCTGGTATCTGAGGAGTTCCCATAGTTAAGTTTGACAAATCCAGTGCCTCTGCAGCTACTGGAGAATCTTTAGATGGACAAGGCAGTACCAACAATGGGGTCAGACCTGCACTTCTAGCCAGAACAAGTAAACATCTGTCTTTGCACTTTAGTATGTAGGTGACTAGTGGATCTTCCTTTTTAATGCACTTTGCCCTCTGATATGGGGATCTTCACTGGAGCCAGTTCATTAGGGATTCATTCATGACGTCTCACCTGATGTGGAATAGTGATAGAAATGTAGCCGTATTAGAGGTAGGGAGAGTGGGATGTTTGTGAGTTAATGGTATTAGAGGACTTAAATATTTGAACTATCTCACCCATTACCAAGATAGTTTCCCCAATTATCACCTCTAATACCATTAACTCACAAACATCCCACTCTCCCTACCTCTAATATCATCAATTCACAGACACTTACCTTCCTTCCTCCCCCCCCCCCCCGCATCCCCCTCCTGTTCTGAAATGTGATTTGTCCTTTTCATATTTGTTCATTTTTTTTAATTGTATCCTTTGGTATATATGGTTGTGACTACTTTCTTCCACTATTTGATCTGAGGAAGTGGGTCTGGCCCACGAAAGCTCATCATCTAATAAACCATCTTGTTAGTCTTTAAAGTGCTACATTGTCCTGCATTTTGCTTCACCTGATGTGGACTGCCTTGGGGGAAGAAGCTTGTTTCTTACCGACAGTCTTCAACGATGATCTGTTTTTGCATTCATAATAGTGTCCTTGACTCTCATGGGGAACCTTGGAAGAAGAATCCCTGTGCTTACATGTGGAAGACTCCAAGGCATTTGTTTGGAGAGGCACTGCTATGCAGTTGAGGACAACATTCAGGGAGGTCTCCCTGACCCAGATTAGAGAGGGGACTCAGTCTTCTCTATCAAGTGCTTTCATAGGTGACGCTCCCAGGCTTCTTGAGTTGTGAGTTGGAACAAGAGACGGACACTGCACTTTGCAGAGATATGGCCTCACCCAGACAGTACAGGCAATGTTGATATTCTTCACCGATGGAGAAGGATCAAGGGCAAGAGAGACAATTCTTGAATCTTGGGAATCTGGTATAATATGGGAGCCAGAGAAGGGTCCTCCAATCGAGGGAGAAATGCTCTATACTATAAACTTCTTAAGTAGCAACTACTAATCTAAAAATATAATGGTTTGCAAATGTTTTCTTGATGGGTAATAAAATGACATGAAGGAAGACACAATTCTAACTCAGGCTATGCAGCAGTAAGGAGGAACTGGAGATGCATTGACTCATACTGCCTATTATTCCTTCATTTGGGAGCACAAAGAGAACTACTGTGCATGTGCAGGCCAACAGACATTGTTCGGAAAAATGTCTAGGCTTGGGTGTATGGTATGCATGTGTACCCATGTGTGAAACACACATAAGGACCATCCCTCAAAGAAGTACAGATCTGAATATAGAACCATCCAACCAAAACCCTGAATTAAAACATGCATTTTAAAATAATACTTCTTTTAAAGTACTGTTAAACAATGTACCCCTCCCCCGATCCTTATAGAATAAGGGCCTTTTATCTTCATACAATATACTTATTCAACATAGTCACGAAGCTTCCCCTATTTTTTCTACGTTTTGACTTTTTAAGTATTAAATACTGAATTAAGTATATAAGTCTTCTATTGACAGTCTGATTACGATCCCACAATGGCACTCACACTCCAAGAGATCAGCCAGAGTCTTAGTCCGAAGAGCCACAGGTCTCTTGGTCTTGTCGTTAGTGATGGCAAATTCCTGCATACCCAGCTCTTCGGCTACTTTGGCCTGTGTCCTATTATTCACCAATGAGCTTCGCAGCAACTGAAACCACAAAGAGTCCCACCCTGTTTTAGAATTAAGAAATGTTAAATTATTAGAGTAAAGCAGCTTGTTAGGGTCTTGTCTCCTTTCTCATTTGCCCGATGAGTTTATTGCATTTCTCAGTACATTCTGATTTCTGCTTGTGTTTTTACACCCAGCCTATCACAGAGTCTCCTTTTATTTCACTCTCTCTGACCCAAGTTTCATTTCATTGTCTTTTCTACTGTCCATCTCCCTTGTTTCATTCCAGCGGACGGCAAGGAAGACGATGCTTAGGAAGCTGAGCTATTACAGTGATGGCTTCAAGGGTGTTAGCAGAAATAACTAACAGATAAGTAAGGTGCTCCAGTACCAGTAGCAGGAGTAACAGCATGAAACTGACTCAGACTGTGTACATCAGTCAATTTTGGTGCCCAGGCTATATAGCTACGCAGAAAGAAGTGCATAATCATGGTGATGGAGACCATCCTGCTTGGAAAGAAGGTGCAGTTCCCATAAACCTGCATTACCTTAAAATGTGGTGGTGTTCCTCTTTAAAAACAATACCCTCTCCCCACCACTCCATTTGATTTTGCTGGAAATATACTTCCTAAACATGTTTTGCTATAGTAAATTCAAACAAGCACAATATCCAGAAATCCATACAAACACAGAATATCCAAAGTGCAAGAATATCTGTATCCCTGTTTAAAATGTGTCCATTAAAGATTATTGCTACTACATAACTAGAAAACTTGGTTCATAACTCCATTAGATTGGAGGTGCGAGGGAAAGGAAGGGTAAGGGATGGTAAGGGATGAATATTTTAGGCCAGGGATCCAGTCGGTTTAAAACATAGGTCTGATGTTGTGACGTAGTGGGGATACCTTGCTAGGGCAGTGGCGACCTTGCTAGGGCTGTGGTAACCTCTGCTGTCTGTAGCAAGACCCAGCAGGGAAGGGGGGAGTCATTATGCGAAGGTGGCTCCAAACTGGTCTGACCAGCCACCCCCCATGGGGAGAAACAAAGGAAGGTGCAAGGCTGCCCTGGCTGGGGGCAGGGCTGGAGGAGAGGTGGTTAGTTCCTGGCTGGAAAGCAGGGGAGAAGGAGCTGAGGAGGGGGCTGGGACTCCCCCATCTCAAGGGGGGCACTGAGGCCTCTCAGGCCCAGTTCCTGTAACCAGATTACATCTGTGCTGTGCTATATCCTGGAGAAGCAATAAACTACCTCCATTCTACTGGCTGGGTAGTCTGTTCATGCCATTTAGGGGTGCAGGAGACGGGTGACCCCAATGCGCCATCACAGATGTCAATGGAGCCAAGCTGATTTATGCCAGATGAGGGATCTGGCTCACATCATTACAGTACTTGAACGTTGGGTTGTAACCAAATGAGGAGACAACAGTATTGTAACTGAGTCTCATGCCTTGGTTATAGCAGAAATGTAGACATGGTAAGCATGGAGCTCCACAGAGCATATGGTTCCATAAAAACTACACAGACATCTTAAACATGTAGATGGTACCATGTGCTTTCGTGGGCACAGCCCACTTCATCAGATGTGTCCATGAAAACTCATGATACCATCTACATGTTTTGTTAGTCTATAAAGTGCTACCAGACTATTTGTTGTTTTTTAAGTTTATCCTGTATAGACTAACATGGCTACCTACCCTCTGAAGGATCTTAAACATGATTTGGGGTTTTCATTCAATTTGAGTATCTCCTGATTACTGAAGTTAAGAGGGTTCAAATGTGAGTAAAAAGAGCATGGGCTTTTCTGGGAGAACTTCAGGTACTATGTCAGAGGTTGGAGGTCAATTTCAGGAGTGAGTAGGTGAGGTTCTGTGGCCTGCAACTCACAGGATATAGGACTAAATTATCACAACGGTCCCTCTGAGTAAAGAGTCACTTTATTAAACCAAGAAACAAAACAAACATGCTAAGCCACCCAACACACAGAGACTGCATATGTACACAAAGCTCCCTTTTTGAGTTCCTTGTCACATTTGCTCAGCTTATTAGACACAAGCTTTATGCTGCCTGGCCTCAGTGTGTCAACTGATCTTATGAAAAACAAGATTTATTCTCAGTACTTGATATTTCATCTCTGACAATAGATAAATAAAGAACAGCATGGTCATGATTTTTTTTGGCAATGATGTATGAAGTAGACATTTGCAACTTGATCTTCATAAAGTAGGATGACTGCAAAATGAGCGTATCACTTCCACCTTCTCTCCTTTCCACCTACTCATCTGCTTTCAAAGCCCCCAAACAAAATAAAATCTTACCTAACTGCACCATAAAACCCATGGGACCCAAGTGCTGAGCAGCCATGCCACGTAAACTGCTACCTGCTATGACACTGTAAGCCTTTTAGAGCAGGGATCATCTTATTATTTGTACAGCACCTAGCACAATGGAATACTGATCCATGAATGGAGCTCCTAAGAGCTACAGTAATACAAATAACATATACATGTGCTTTGAAGATGGAAAGAACCAGTGGTCCATCTAGTCCACTTTTTCCATATAAGGACCCACCTCCCATTTAGAGTCAGAATCTAAGGAGGACACTGATACACTTTAGCAATACAGGAACAACAGAGTCATTGAAACATCTCAAATTCCACCCACTAGGTTTGCAGCCTGCAAGTCATAATCTGTTCCATTACGGAAGGCATCTCTTATACTTCAGCAATTACAGTCAACTGGAATTAATTCCAAATACAGAGTACTGGCATGTAGTACTGTTATGGATAAAAAGCCTTTCTTAAACTTCAGTTACATGATTATACCCCTCTCATGTCAGTAGAAAATACTTTGTCCATGTTAACTATCTGAAAGTGTTCATAAAATTTCTTCTCGCTATCCCTTTTCTCAAGATATATGTGACTGAGTGCAGGCCTGCACTACGGTATAATGTTGACCTTAGGTACACAACTCCAGCTATGTGAATAGTATAGCTGCAGTTGAAGTACCTTAGGTCGAGTTGCTGCCGAGCCTCCAATGTTGGGGATCGATGGAAAAAACTTTCCCATCAACATCCCTTCTGCATCTCATTGTGGTTGAGTATCAGAGTCAACAAGAGAGTGATTGGCAATTGATTTAGTGGGTCTTTACTAGACCCGCTAAATCTACCCCGGGAAATCGACTGCTGCAGCACCAACCTCCTAGTAAGTGTAGATCTGCCCTAATTACTTGTATCAGAAAAGTGACTCTAAATAAGGATAGATGGATAGCTATAGATAAATAGCTCAGTGATTGCTAATTCTAAGTTATTCACCACTACTGCAACTAGCTCTCAAATCTCAAATTTAAATTCTTGAAAAGAATTGTTCATATCCTAGTTAATTGTTCATATCCTAGTTTTGTATCTTCATCTACAAACTCAGACAACATGTAACTAGTTCCACTTTTCAAGTCACTTATGACGAAGTTAAACAACACATGCTGCTCATTGTCCTGAGGCTTTAAAGCCATTAATTTTAACACTCTATACCAGTGATTCTTGACCTGCAGCTTGCAGACGACTTGTGGCCCAGTCAGCACACAGCTGCAGCCCATGTGACATCCTCAGAGCCATAGAGGTTGTATCTATGTATTAATGGATGTGGCCCACATAACACACAGAGAGCTGCTTATACAGCTCACAATGGTCAATAGAGAGAGCACCACTGCTCTATACCCTTCCTGCCCAACAGTTCTCTTAAAGATGATCTGCAAAGGGAAAAAAAATCTTGTCGCCCTCTTTCCCCACACTTCCTTTTATTCTTTATGTCTAAAACTGGCCTGAAACACTATTTTTCCATATCCTCCCCCCATTAGAATTCCTGCCTTATTAAATCTGAACTTCCTGGATGAATGTATAGATGACATGTTTTTACATGAAACTTGATAAATTAATAAAAATATTTTTTATTTAAACTGTACTTCTGGGGCAGAGGGGGGTTTTCTGTAAACATCTGTAACAAATGCTGAGAAACATAACAAAGACCATTATAATAAAGATTCAGCATCTCCATTTCCTCCATAAAAGTGTAAGAAAACTCATCTTAACATCTATGAAACCTCTAACCAATCCTCTTGCTAAACAGGAAATGTTAGACCTAGCAGTCCTAATAATTTGCAGTGTTTTTTTATTGTGTACTGTATATCAATTACTGTTTGAGACTCTCAAAAAATTCTGCAGTATAATTTTCTCAAGTATTCTACCAATCTGCAGGGCTGACTGTCTGTCTGCCAATCTATCTGTCTATCGAAACATTGCCAACCAAAGTGCACTTAAAATGCTGTAAGGTGCTCAAAGCCCCCAAACTTGAGTTCCTACACTATGAGAATCAATAATAAATTGTTACAACTATTTTTAAAATGTAATCCAAAACTGTTATGGCAGCTCTAGGCTGAGAATAATGGACAGACCAGGGTAAAATAAATTGCAATGCCTGGGGGAAAAAAACACATCTTAAAGTGACAACAATATAAACGTGAAAAATGTTGACTCAGTAGTCCAGCAAACATGAATAAAAACTCATGTGAGACGCCTGTCTCATAAACAACCTTTCAAACACCCATATTAAACAAGCACTACATGCGTCTCAGATATACCATGCTCATCAGTGTGATTATGACCACCACTGAGCCATTTTACAGAGGGAAGAAATATTATTGCACTGGCCTCTCAAATTGACATTTCCTGTCAATTGGCGGAGTCATATATTTGAATTAACAAAGATTTATTCAGAACAGAGTGCCTGAATTATTAATCAAATCCAGAATAGCTCACTAACTAGCTTCAAATTTTTGGTTCTGCCCCACACTCCTCTCCTTGACAGCATAAGCAATAGCATTCTCACCGTTAAGTGACCTTCGTGATGATCAGGGAAATGTATGAATAAGTACTCAGTGGCTACCAATTGCATGATGGAGTCACCCAGGAATTCCATCCTCTGATTGTGGCCTCTGAAAAATGAAACATCAATGTGGCAAGATCAATAAGCTGTCAGGGGAAAAACATACAAATTAAAAATATATAGTCATTTAAAAGCAAGTGTAGTTCATCTTTAAACACATTTATCACACTTTCCTGGTTTAAACTAGATGCGATGAAAATAATTCTTTTTGTTGTACATTGACTTTCTGAAGAATGCAAATGAGGTAGCTGCGGTTGAACAAAATTACTCCAGGCAGGATCTCCCTGGTCTGGGGCCCCCAGGACCTGAGCAGTCCTGAACCACAGAGTTTGCCAGACCAGGGGAGGCCAAGGCTCCCCTCCCAGTCCTGCTCCCACCCCCGTCCTTGCTGCCCCCACCCTGCTGGGGCTGTGCTCCACACCACTGGGAGCGCCAGTCTGGCTGCTCTCCTAGCCTCCGGCCAGGCTGAGGCTCTACTTCCCACTGTGCTGGTTCAGGTGAGGCTGTACTCCCTGGCTCCAGCCCTGCTTCCTCCAGCCCAGGCAGGGTTGTGCTCCCTGCCCCTGTTGGCTGAGGCTGCGCTATTGCACACCAGCCCCACTGCTTTCAGTATGGGTGGGTCTGCACTTCCCTCTGTGCCTGCTGGCTGCGGCTGTGCTTCCAGCCCTCACTGGGTGGTGCTGCTCTTCCAGGCGCTAGCCTTACTGCCTTTGTCTCATGTGGGATTGTGATCCCCGCCACCAGCCCCAGCCAAGGTTATGCTCCCCACCATGCCGGCCTTGCAGCTGCCGGGGCTGAGCTCCCCACCACCAGCCCAGCCCCTGAACCTAGCCTGCCGGGGCTCTATGGTCCACCACAGATGTTGCCAGACCAAAGAGTCCAGGGGTACATCTAGACTATGCCTCGTTCCACGAAGCATAAGGGTGCGGTCGACATAGGTTTCCCCTGTCGACCGATCCACGTCTTGACTGCTGTGCTGTGCCGACAATCAGCTGAGCCGGCACAGCGCGGCGGCCATTTTTATTTTAATGACACCGGGGATATTTAAATCCCTGCTTCATTGACTAGGTCAGGTAGCCTATTTTACATGCCTCTGTCGGCAGAGGCATGTAGTCTAGACATACCCGAGGATTTTAGAAATGTAACCTGTAGACCACAGATGTGGAAATAATTGGGGAGTACGGGCTGGTGCTAAATTTATCACGAATAAAGTCCCAATACTGCAATTTCTTGCATGCAAATAAACTGCTGTGCCTATTGATTTCAATGGATCAAAAGTCTGTCCATACAGGACTCGTTAAAGGATCTGGGTCTAACTCAACTTTAGGTTCAGGATTGGGTGTCACCAATTATGAATATATTTTTTGTCTTGTGGATGCACCTAGGAACCTCTTACATGACTGTACTCTATTATGCTAGTCCCTGTACAAACACAAAACAAAAAGCCAGTCCTCATTCCCAAAAGCATGGGTTCACCTTTTTCACCTCAAATCCATGTGAACATATTGCATTAGTGCATCAGGGATGAAGAACCCAAATAGTATTTTGAGCTGTGACATTCCTCTAGCAATTTATGAACCCCTCACATCTCTCTCAATTTCTTCCTCTTATATGCAAATCATGCTGTCACATGATGATGTAAGAAAGCATGACATTTTGCAGCAATTCCAGGCTTTCTAATAATCTCAGGATGCACGATGAGATCATGACCTTCATTGGACATAGATAGGTTGTTTCTTTTTTAAATATGTGCAATTAAGGAAAACAGAATTAAGATCAGAATGGATCAATGTGGGATTCTGCTTTAGACTCACAGAGTGAGGTGGTTAAATCCCACAGTTCTCAAAGTGAAGGCCCGGGCCAGAAGCCGAACATGAGTAAAAATGACTCCAATTGCTTCCTCAAACTCTGTCAGTTTCTGGAGAACTGGGGAAGTCTCAATAAGTTGCCGATCAGTGTTGGACTCTTGTAGCTGTAAATAATAACAGATGCAAATTAACAAGAGAAGACGGCTATACATATCAAAGAAAAAAAATTCTTTTTTGAGAACAGAAAGCCAAACATAATTGTGCACTATGTCCACACAAACACATCCCCCTGACAATTGGAACAGACACTGGATAACAAAGTACTGACCAAAAAGCTAACAAAAACAAACTATCATGCCCAGCCTCCTTTCTTTATAAACAAAAAGGAATGACAATGCTTAAAATAAATCATTTAAAAGAACCATGGGAAGATAATTTCTAATAATATTTGCAATGGTATTTTTCAGGACGCCTCTGCCCAAGAGCCTAGAAAAATCAATGCCATATTGGATTCTAGGCCAAAGAGGGAATGAAATCTTCAGTCCAAACAACGGGAAGGGAGAGAAAGAGAAATTACTTGTCTGAACATATGATCAATAAATGGGTGGTGCTAGCTCCAAAATATATTGTGCCTATGCAGAAACACAGAACGAATAAACCAAAACCAATTCATCTGATGAAGTGTTGTTTTCCCACAAAAGCTCATGAATCTATATATTTTGGTTAGTTTCTAAGATGCCACAGGATGACTTCTTGTTTTTAAAGTTACTAAGTAATACGGCTACCCCTCTGAAACCAAAACACTTAAAATGAGGCAAAACACTTAAAATGAGGCAATCCTCTCTCAGCAGCTGGCACTGCCACCTTGAAACTAGAACTGAAATCTACTTCCATTAAACAGAAGAAAACTCAGTTGTGGGATTTGAAGGACTGACAGTTACCAGCGCCCACAGTTGGAGCTGAAGTGATCCCTGTCAAGTTTTTTAACATGTGTGTAGGTTCTTTTATTATTTTGTTTGGAAAACTTTCATATGAAAAATGAATATTCTTGCTTAAGAAGAGTTGTGTGGTAATTTATTACTGGAGACCATTATGTGTTATAGCTTCTGTGGAGAAAGCAAAGCTCTGTGGGGGACTTGTTGGGAGTATTGTACTGTAGATAGAGAGTTGTGCAACCTGGAAAAGCCCTGATCATGTGAGGGAAGAGAGGTCTCTTCCCAAGAAAGGTGATGGCTGAGTAGTCAGAAGGATAGAATTGACGCCCGTTGGTGAACTACAGATCCAGTTGCCTTGAACCACAATCATGTTTATCATGGCAGAGTTTCTCAAACTGGTCCGCAAATCCACTTTGAGAAAGCTGCTAACCGGCTGTGCTGGTGTGTTTCCCATGGTTCCCCTTGGCTGCAAATGGTGAACCGGTGCCAATGGGAGCTGTGAGGCTCTGTGACAGTGGAGCCAGTAAATAAACACACTGGTGTGGCCAGTTAGCAACTTTCTCAAAGTGGTTTCGTGAAGCACTTTGAGAAACAACTGATCTATGGTACTTGTATTGCTCCTATCACCATAGCATCTGAGCACTTGACAATTGTTAATATATTTATCACAACACCCCTTTGAGGTCAGTTATATTATTTCCCATTTTATAAATAGAGAACTGAGGCACAAGGAGCTTAAGTGACTTGCCCAAGGCCACACAAGAGTCTGTGGCAGAGCAGGGGCTTGAACCTAAGGACCATGTCTATTCTAAACAGAGGATCGATGCTGCAGAGGTTGATCTTCTGGTGTTCAATTTAGCAGGTCACAAAAAGTAAGGGAAGTTTCTCCTATCAAGCTCCCACTGTGGGAAAGCAGGAGAAATTCGTCTTAAGGTAAGTCTACTCTGAGTTGAGTATCTTAAGTCTATCTTCCAATTTAGTACAGATCTGGCCTAAGTCTCTCTCATTCTAGACTAGAACTATAATCACTTAGGGACTAGATGAGAAAAGAGACTGATTAAATTTAAGTGTGCATTTAATATTAATGTTATTGGAATCACTGTTAAAAAATAGCCATGCTGTGTTGGAACCAAAACTTAGCAATATGTTTGTAAGCAGTTTGATTCAAATCCTTGACCTCCATGATTAAGTTAAGATCCAAATGCTGAGGACAATAAAATATGCATACAGTCTGTTTTTGTACCCGGTTTTCTAAATACAACAAATAAACAGGAGGAAGACAAAGATACTTCGCACTATATTTATCTTGCTATAGATCCCTTCATATATTAAACAAAAGCCGTGAGGAAGAAGCTCGTTATTTACAAAAACCTCACAACAGCAAATATGGCTATTTGATAGTACATATTCCAGTATGTCACTACAGTTGAACGCCACTGAAAAGCATTCTTAAAACTAAAATAAAGCTATGAAATGTATGATAGATGGGGAGCACACTTACTTGGAGAGGGTGTAGTGGATAATTAAGCCATACTTCCTGTAGGTCCTGCAAACATTGAAAGATGCCATTAGTGCTCCAGGGAGTCATTTAACAAATTCCGCAGTACAGTACTACATAAGATGGCATCACTTGAAATACTGAGCTGTTTCCAATGCTGACACTGCTTATTGCAAATTCAATAGTGTTGGTAATCTCATTTTAAAAATAGGGTATTCACTACTCAAACTGCCTGTAGTTCTCCCAATTAGTTTGTGTCGAAGAGGCAGAAAAAGCCTTGAACCAAATAAAAACGGTTTAAAAAAATGAAAGTAAAAATCCCCCAAAAAGAACCCTTAATGGTCGAACTTTATTTTCTGCTGACTACTCAGAAGCAAGTTTAAAGTTGACCAAAAGCCAAGACCACAACTGTAGGTCATGTAGGCTTCATTCCTTACATCATTCAGAAGCATATACATACTGAGATACAATATGCTACAAAAATTATATGCTATAATGTTATGTCTCAAACATTATTTGTCATTCTACAGACTCTGAATCTTTAAAGAGGAAAAATATTTAATTCATAATCTGTCCATTTTGTTAGTGCTCTCTTAAGTAGCATAATTATAGTAAGTAATTATGTGTACTAGTGTCCTAAGTGCCCCAACATCCAAATATTAAGTACTTTTTGAATGCGTAAGATGACTCAGTCCTTACTCCAAAAGTTACAAGCCAGTTTTACAAAAACTACAAGTGTGCACACCAAACAATGGGAAGTAGAAGGAGGGTAGCAGTAATAAGAATGTGTGGTTACATAGACGAGCGATGTGTATAGTTCCATGCTTCTGTATAAAACATCTTCAAAAACATAAATGAACAACAACAACAAAAAATCAGCAAACATCAGTTCTCAGTGGCCTTCGCCATAGCCAATATGGAACATATTTTAACTGTGTATTTGGACTGATAGTTATTGAAACATCTAGTTTTAACACTTGGTGGTCTATACAAATAGTACAAACATGGTATATTCTGCATACATTATGGTATTATGTGGTTTCAAAGCTTTATCAGAATTAATTTGCCATAGTGCATTTAGGATGGTACCATTCATTCCCCGGCTGCTTGTGAATTGCAAACAATATATTTTTTATGTAGTTTAAAAAAAATGTAATTTTCTAATTAAAAATACAGAAATTCTATCATTTAGAAACACATTCAGAACCACTAAGACCAGACTTCTATTATTTGTAATAACTGTTCAAATGCAATTTAATAAAATTCATGCATTATTTGTTCTTCAGATAAACAAATGAGCAAACAAAATCAAATTAATAAGTGATTCTGTTTCCATCAGGATTAATAAAGCTCAGTATCATTAAACACTGTTTTCACTACTTTTAAACTATCCCCCCCCCATATGTAGTATACCCTTCACTGTCAAATATGAAACTGTGTGTTTTTAAATTAACTGACATAATTAACATGTCAATGAACACAAAACTGTTTAGAAAGTAGCAAAGCCAACAGGAAAATAAATACCTTGTCATTAAAGAGCAAACGTCCAAATAACTGTTTGGCTTCTTCTAGGCTTCCCTCCAGGTAAACAGCTCCTATATGGAAGGAACAATATACCATAGAGTAAAAATGGAGTACTAGTACTAGTGTACTAATATTCAGAAAAGTACAAGATAGAGACTACAAATCCCTGGCACCTCTTTCATCCCCTCCAAAGAAATGGCAATTGTGGTAAGGAAACCACAAGTCTCTCTTTCTTGCTCTCTTTTTGTAATTAAAATGCAAAATGAAATTTTCTGAGAAATGTAAAGAATATCCAGCTTCATCATAAAAAATCAACAGTATAAAACATGGAGAAAAAAAAGATGTTCTTAGAATTCTAACAAGTTACCTCAATGATACAAATTGATATACCAGAACAATGAACTTTAACAGCATTAGGCTAGAAGCAATCCTGTTTTTATAAGTGTTTTCATGTATCACGCTACCTAAAATCCCTTCCTACACTTGATATGTGAACATTTATAATCACGAAATAACTTACAGTAGTCAGGGAAAAATGGCATTTATTTTGCCCCTTTGGCATTCTGACATCCTGCATATAAATCTTTATCACCATTATTCCCAATATTCCAAACCCATCAATTTTTCCCCTCACGTAATAGTACCACAAATAATATATTTTCCCCAACTGAGATAAGTGTGGGGTCTGTTTTTATTATGTGTTAGGATTAATAGCATGTTGTATACTGCTTTTTAAAATGGAATTACTTGTGTCAGAGTTCTGAATATCAGTATTGTTAGGACCTTAGAGGAATGAAGTTTAACTGATATGTTGGGACCTGTAGTGGTTTTAGATGGAAGAAACCCTGTTGATTTTGGATCATAAGGAAATCTTTCTAATTATATATTAGACTATATATCACACTACGCATGCATGGCCTACTCTTTACCTCATCTTATATCCTGGGCTTAGCTTGTCCTTTGTAAAAAGTACGAGGGTGTTCCCCTTTATGCCAGAGAGGACAGACTTTCTGTCTCTAGAATACCGATTCATTTATCTTTTCAATTATGCCCACTAAGAAATGAGGCAAGTTATTTATGTCAAGTTTCTTTCCTTCAGGTTTGTAGGATACATAATTAAGTCTTGGTTCTTGTCACCACTAATTCCCCACAGCCTTTACTACTTGTCTTTTGGTGACAATCCTGAGGTTTTAAGAGTTTTTCTAGTGGCTAACCAAAATGGATGCCTGAACTGGAGATCTTCACAGAGATGCAAGTGTTAGTTCCTTATTGGAAAAGTAATTGCCATCTTGAACTGAGGAAAGCAGCTGCTGATTCAAAAAAACTACCTGATGATATTACTATGCATAACATACCAGATCTTTAAAAAGATTTGCACTCATCTTTGAGAATTACATCTTTGAGGTGGATGAAACACCTGTAATTAGACAATCACACTGATGACCCACTTCATAGCCAGCTATCAAGTCAGCAGCAGATGTTCTGGGCTCAAAACAGCAGTAGCCATTGTGAACTTTACGTACAATGTTTGGTGAGAAAGCTTGCTTCTGAAAGTGTCAAAAATAGCGCCCTGAAGAACAACACTGCCTACTGACAGCCATGTTCACCAGTCATAATTTCACATACACCTAATGAAACAGATTAGCTGACGTTGGCTACTCAAGAGCAGACTCCCTAAGAGATCTGACATGGCACGCTCACTCTTTAAGAATTACATCAACCAAGTATCATTGAGCCAGTGTGACAGAACATACCACGTTTACACTGTACACATGAATGTGTTTGTACAAGATATGCCTTGTGAACTATCATTTCAAATCTCACTTTTCTGATCAATACTATCAAGGCAAAGTGCATATAGTAGTATTATATGAGAATTTATAAACATAAGCTTAGATGATGACACAAGTAGGTTTTCCAGATAAGTCTGAGAAGTTCCCAAACTAGTTCCTAAGACACAAAGAGCAAGCTGATGCCTCAGCCAGGTGTAAACAAGGTGATAGATATAAATCACCTAAACGGGCAGGGGGAAGGGGGAAATCAACATTTTAGCAAAGAAACATCATGAGTTTCTTTCTACACAGGCTGCCTGTTGCCTTGCTTGCTTCTCAAAGAGGAGACAGGTCTATAAAAAGAAGGGGGCAGACACACTAAGAGATCCCGTGCTCCCTTGACCATCATAGTCTCCTCACCTGAAAAGACAAAGGAAGCAGCTTTTGCATACTAAGTGAAGTGTCCAGACCTAAAGGGTTTGGACAGTAAGACTGCTGGAAGCATGTGGAGAATTTTTTTTCTTTGAATCTAATGTAGATTAAGTTAGGCATCAGTAAGTGTTTTATCTTTATTTTCTCGTAACCATTTCTGACTTCGCTGCCTCATTATTGTACTCGCTTAAAAATCTCTCTTTGTGGTTAATAAAAATTTATTTGATTATTTTATCTAACTCAGTACATTCAAGTTGAAGCGTCTGGATAACTCCATTGTGGGTAACTAGTTGTATGCATATTTATTTCAAGGAATAACGGGATTAAATTTATTTTAATATGTGGCTGGATGGTTGCAGCGCACAGAGACATAGGAGTGAATGACATATTAGAGCAGTCCAGGAAGCAACATGGCATTGTAAAGGGCAACCTAGGTTATAAGACAGATGGGGTACACAGCTACTCATTGGTTTGGATTATACCTTGGTATGGCACAGCCAGTCATGGAACTTTGGATATGTGGATGACATTGTGCTCCTCAATAGGTATGTTAAATATTGGGTAATTGAAAAGTTGAGTAACCTGATTAATTCTTATTGGTTACTTGACTATTCTATACTCTCCAGGGGCAGGGCCAGCAGCCAATGCACTCCGGCCCCAATCCCGAGGAGCTCCCTGCCACTCTGTGCTGCTGCCTCTGATACAGCCAGTGTGGCATGCGAGGCAGGAGCTGGTCTGTGAAAGGAGCCAGTTTAAAAACCAGCTATCCTTGTGGACTGGCTGCCTGTCGCCTTGCGCTGCTGCCTCTGATACAAAGGCAATAGCAGGAGGTGGCAGCAGCCCCTGTCCTGGTGAGTACTGAGCTCCCGGACCCGGTGTGAGCCAGAAGTGAGCTGGGCTGTCTATCCACCTGGCTCCTAATATACGTTAAATGCAGAACCACAGCGGGGTTAGGTCCTGGACAGGACTGAGCCATGTGCGAGTGAGTGAGAGAGAGCGAGAAAGAGAGAGAGAGTGAGTCAATTACACTCTTACATCCCTACTTCCCAAGCAGAACAAAGCTGTCTGGGCATTATAGGTTATGGCACTCAGACCAAACCCTTGGAAAAACAGCTATGTTCATTTTTTCCACCTGAACAACCAACGTGAATGTCACCTTCTGGAACATCAAACACAGTCACAAAAATTTCATAAAGTATCTTGGTGTGATTCTGGATCACAGCCTCACATACCATCCAGCCTCACATACCATCCACCTCGGACAAAGAGCACTGCCAAAATAAAAACGGGGCAATATATTTCACAGACTACCTGGGATCAGTCACAGACCCTTAGGCCTAGCTGAAAGTCACCTTGACCCTGGGTTTTTCAGAGCTGAACGGCGCATGCAGTATAGGCAGGCAAGGTACATACAAAACCAATCAACCTGCAATTGAACATCTATGTCTACAAAAGTCTGGGTTCTTGTTCTCACATGTTTATCTTACCATCCTTCCTTTGGAGAGATGCAGCCATAAGAAGAAAATATGATAATGCACCCAGAGTACAGGAAAATGACCAGCTACTAGTACTGCTAATAATCATGGTAGCAATTTGTATTATGGTGATAACCAAGAGTCCCAACAAGAATGGTGACTCCATTTTGCTAAGTGGTCTCCAAACACACAAGAAATTGTATGGTTACCCAGCTCCTTGACTGGGTAGAGACACTAAAATCAGACAACTCGTTATCATTGCTTCCCATTCCATGTTTTTTCCCCCACCGACTCCCATTTGCAGTCACAACCTCCCTCCTTGCCCAGCTGGTCACAGTCTCGCCCACCTCTTTAGTTCCCAAAGGTCTTGTCTTTCCCTCCCATCTGGACTTTGCTTCCTTTGTATAAGAATCAGATGGCTTTCCCCTCCGTACTGCCTGTGTGTCAGTTTTAGTCACAGAGGTGTCATTGGGAGCACAGGAGAGACAGACGCCATGCTCTCAGTATCAGAGCCAAGCCCCACCCCAGATAACAGCAGCTGGGAAGAGCCATCACAGGGAAAGTCCAGTTTTCCCCAGGGCTTGAAGGACCATGCTCAGGGGCTCTGTGGGGATTATGTACATGCAGCTTGGTCATATGTATGAGCTATAAGGGGATGTAGCATACTCATGCTCAGTTGCTCTGTTGAAATGGTGCATGTACAGTCCAGTCAGCATTAGAAGGTGCGAGAGGCTTGCAAGTGTTTAATAAAAGTGGAATCTATGGAATTTTTAGCTGCTAAATTTGAAGTTGTCCCTATTGAGCATGTATTAACTGTGACTTTAAAAAAAAATTGGTCAAATATAGGCCAGTTTTCCATAGGGATTGTCAGACCATCCAGAGTGGCTCTCAACCATGAGTGCCTATCAGAAACAAGTGCAGCCAGTCTAAGCTGGTGGTGTGTTCTATAATGAGATTTCACCAAGCCAGTAACAAATGTGTGACCTCCTGGATCACTATACTTTTCTCATCATGGAGTCACAGACCATCTCCTAAGCCTCTCCTATCTATCTTGTCATCAAGACAAACTTAACTTTGTGATAAAAGGTTATTTAACCCTAAAATCACACCATACCAGGTAGTCCCAAGAGACCAGTCATTCATCCCAGATCAATTGGTGTTCTATATCTTACACCAAAGACAGTGCTGGCAGCCAATTTCTATAGTAAACCAATGGTTTATTAGCTAAGAAAAAAGAATGAATGCTAGTGGGAGGTTAGAACAGGTAAAACATAACAGGCAAATCACAGTTTATAACACCAAATGGCAGCAGTGATTTAATAAACTGTCAGTTTCTCAAAAGACCTGCAGGGCTGCCCAGAATAACTCTGGGGATCTATGCCTTCTCATTCAGCTATTCGGCCCTTTTGGAATCCAAAAAGTCCAGAGATAAAGGATTGAATCCATCTCCTTCACACAGAAAGCCAGCTGACAGTGCCTTTACCCATGTGGGCTTTTCCTTTGATGACGACTGAGGCACTTAGAATTTTGACCTCTATCTATAAATAAATAGGCACTTGCCATGAAATTAGCATTTTCTGTTAATGTCCTTTTGAGTCCTTCATTATCATTTCACCAGATTTCTTTAGATAGGTACACAAGTATGTACCATGGAAATGTTTGCTATTACATTATGACAGGAATAGATGAGTGAACACAATACCAGCAACAAGCCACTCATTTTCAGGTCTTTTAAACATGAGCACACACATATGCATCTAACCATTACTTTGCAGTGAACTGACCTGAAAACATTCTATATTGACGTGGTCAACCAACATCACAGAGATGACACAAAAGCCAATCCTTGGTACATTTTTAGTCCCTTCTCCAAAAGTCTGGGGAAAGTAAAGCTACTTAAAGAACAGGTCAAACTTTTTTTTTTTTTTTTTTTTTTTAACATGGTCAAAATGGTGTATTTTCCTAAGCATCACTCTCAGAAACAGCCAAACAGTTTTGGATGACATTTTCCCCCAAAATCAACCTGATGCAGATACTCAGGCTGGAAAAGGTCAATCCAAACAGAGTCTGATAAAATTATAAACAACTGAAAACAAGGTCTTGTCATGAGAACTTACCAAAAATATGGTACACATATTTATATACCTGAGTAAATAGATAAACAGCAATCTCTATTACCCATCTAAGTAGCCCTTTTTAATGTCGATTTTGCAATGTTGATACCAGCTGGTTAAATGTTTTTAAACATGCTTATGCAGGCTTTTTATCTTTTTAAACTATTGACACTTTGTTCCATGCCTCTTCACAAGGAAGACTTTGACATCCCTAGCCAATCATAGAAGAAACAACTGTGTAAGTGAAAAGGGACTTAAAACAGCTGGTTGTGGGGAAAAGGTGGAACAAGGGAGCCAATATTCCACATATGGGGAGAAGATATTTTCCCTTACTTTTCATATTTTAAAATATGGATATTCTGAATGGGTCACTACTAGTCTTTAGAGTAGTTTGTAGAACAGCTGGACAGAAGCAAATTATGATATCATAATAATCTACATAAGTACCAGACTATTGTTAATATTTTGGCTTATTTGTTTTAAAATGCACCTGACATTTTAAGTTTCCTAAAGGAGGAGCCCCAGGCTCTAACATATATTATTTTAATTGTCTCCCCACAGTGTCCCACTTTTTAAATACAGGTCTTACAAAAACTTACTGTGCGTGTAGCTTGCTGCACTTCTGGTGAAAGAGTACGTCTGTTTACTTAGTAATCAAAATCCACAACAGTGATAACAACAAGAACAACAATCTCCTAGTGGGCTGAAATGTGTGAACTAAGCACAGGATACAAATCTAGTTCTCATTCTTCTGTTTCTTTTCTATTTTTAAATTAAAGATCAAAAGCACTCATGAAAAGCAAAGCAGAGTTAAAAGGACAACCTGATCAAATGAAATGCAATATGGCCCCAGGCAGAGCCCATATAGCGGTTGCCATCTAAGCAAGCTACAATATATCTTTCAAAGCAGGACGAAAAACATTAGAAGCCCGTGTAATGCATAAAAAGCTGAACTGACAGGACTGAAACAAGAGCCAATACTTTTTTCCCCCACTGCAAAACCAATTGAATTTAATGCAACACAGTTCAACTTAATCTCTTGCTCCTCTAATACGTAGCCCAAGGGTGGAGAACCTACAGCCCATGGGCAAAATTCAGCCCCCAGCTTAATTTGATCCAGATCATGGAAAGTCTCCGCGTCGCTGGCCAGAAGCCCCAACCCAACCCTGCGGGAATGGAGCATGAGTGCCAGCTTGTCCCGCTGCAGAGGGAAACCTTAAGCTTCGGCCTCCCTGTGAGGCTGAAGTATAACGCACACCGACTGCAGACAAGGGTTCTCCGGATGCGAGAGCAATATGCCAGGCCCGCCACGGGCAGAGGCTCCTCCAGCCTTCACTGGTTAACTGGAACCAATAACCAGTAACCGTATCCTTTTAGATCAAATACAAGCAACTTTGAAGATCCAGCAGATACAGGTCCAGTCTCTGCACCTGACCCCTGGAGGAGGTAATTACATTTACACTTGTGAAGCATGTTAAAAATTGAGCCAGAGTTACTGCACTGATGTAGTTAGTTGAAGGTACATTTTTCTAACACAGAGCCTCAAACTGTTTACTTTCTTTATTTACTGGGATCACTGCCAACACTGACCATTTATGATACTAGAAAGACAACAATTAGTACATTGACAACACCTAGAGAACTCAATAGCTAGTGCCAGCAAGCATTAACTAAACATGTTAAATTGAAAAATGAGGGGAGGATTCTGTTGGCCAAAAAACAGCCATATACTTTAATCAAAATAGTATTAGTATGGTTTAGTCAAGACTGGAAATCAATGTAGGAGACTCTTAAATACAGTGTTATCCAACAGACACAAGAAAATGTGTCTGAGGGTGGGTGTGGGGGGGCAAATGCTGTTTTTAGTTTCATTTAGTTTTTTTTAAATACCTGTCTACAGTCTTATCTTGTGAAAAAAAAGTTATTCCTGGGGACTCAAATCCCACACCTCCAAGACTGGCACAGTACAGAGACTTAACTCAAGTTGCTTCCCATAAAGTATTAATTTATACTAGAAGATACAAAAAAAAATAGCTGCCAGATTAAAGTCTAATTTGGGTAAATGCCTTTAGAGAGACAAAAAAGGACATGAATACTAATCCCATAATATGACAACTCCCTCTCAAATCTTAGCAACACAGCATTTCTTTAACGTCCTCAATTACTGTATGAAATAATTTCTTTGGAGTTCACCCCACAAATTTTATTTCACTTCACAGCTTGGTCATTTTATTTTTATGTACTCCATATCTTTTGTGAGAGAGACATATATCATCACCTTTTATGGAGAAGTTAAAGTTTATTATTGTACACAAAAATACACACACATACATATAAATGAATTTATATTAATATTTTTTTATTCTGTCCAGAAATGAAGACAATTTAGTTAAAAAACCCACTACATACAGTAATGCTTGCCTATACCTTGGGATACAATGCACATCAATTTTCTTTGCCTGCCAACTTGTTTTCTGTGCTTTGTTTGATAACAGCAGATGACACTGGGGTCTTCTCCCTTCACTGACACTTGTTACCCTTTGCATGCATCAAACAGGATTTTAGTGCCTCCAGTTTAATTGATGCTGGTTCTTCTTTCTGTTGGAAGAGTTTTGATAGCATCCTACACTAGCCTGGTTGAATTGCCAAGGTTTGTCTTTGAAGAAAACAAACCAAAAAAACCCAACCAAATTGTCTTGGCAGATGTCTATGCTGGTTTATTTAAATCTCAGAAAGCAAATTAGCAGGCATGGGAAAATGTGTCTGACTTGGTTCAATATGTCTGCAAAATCTGGATAGCAGTCAGCATATGTAAACACTGATGAAAAGAGAGATGCTTACTAAAGAGTAGAGGAGGAAGTAAAACTGTAGTTATAATGAACTTCTTTTTATAGTTAATTTATTCTTTGAACATTTTTTTCTTCATTGTGAGGGGATTCCATGTTGTAGGTCTGTGCAACTTCACAATGAAGATTAGAACTTCCGCCTGTTTGTCTCTTTACAGAAGTCCAGTTTTACAAACTGGAATACATAAGAAACCAAGACACAGACTTCAGCCTTCTGCAATGCCAAACTGCTTGATATCCTTATCCCCAGTCCATGACTCCAGCCTGTCTCTGACCCTGCCTCTGGTCTCCTAAGCAAGGGTCCCTGTAAGATGCAGGCACGCACCAAGAATTTCAGTCTTGCCCGTCCCCTCAGCAGAGCCACACAGCTGCAGCACCAGCTGCTCTTGGGAGTAGGACCACGTAGTGGCTGGCTGCCCCATTCAAGGAGCCCATGTGGTGGCTACTGGAGCTGGAGCCTGAACTGTTGTACTAAAAGTAGCTCTGCAACTCTGGTACTAGTCCTGGAACACAGGGCAGCATGCCCTGTGTGCTGGGACTCAAGCCAGGGTCATGGTGCTATTTTTAGTACCGCAGTCCCGGTCCCATCAGCCACCATGCAGTCGCAGCCCATGTTGCTCCCAAGGGCGGTGCCACGTGGTAGGCCAGGACCGAGGCCCCATTGGGGTGTGGCTGCTCTGGCTTCTGCCAGGGCCGAGGCCACATTGGGGGACGCTTGCTCTGGCTACCGCCGGGGCCAAGGTTGCGCTGGGAGGTTGCTGCCGTTGGGACCATGTGGCGGGTGCCATCAGGGATTGGGGCCACAGTGCTGGGGGCAGCTACTGCCACCAGGGATTGAGGCTGTATGGCTGGCGAGCGGCTGGTGCCTCCAGGGATTTTTTGTTTTTTGGCGTGGCTCAGGGTGGTTTATTGGCCTGGCCTTTGGCCAAAAAGACCTAAGCAGCAGAGGAGTGGGGTGGGAGGGATGAAGCAATTCTGTAGTGCCTAGAGAAGGCTGCAGGGCGAGACTGGGTGTTCAAACCCACTGGTGCATGTCAGTGCAGTCAATATTCCATTGCAGGGCCTGCGCTCTTGTACATCTTCCCCAGGCATCTTCCCCAGGCAGCTTTGGCCAGGAGCTGTCACTCCCCATGTGGAAAACCAAAGAACTGTCCCACACTGCAGTACAACCCATCCTTCCCACAGTAAGTGGGGCTTTCCTTACATAACAATTTAAATTTTTATATATATGTTAGTAATTGGTGGGTGCCATGGTGGCACACATCCAAACAAGCGCACTTGACATCAGTATGGGTGAACAAGACAAAACTCACTCCGCTCACAGATGGAAAATCTCCATCACTGCTCCTGAGTCCAGCCTATTACTCTCTCTGCTCTCCAGTCTCTGACTCTGGCTTGACCTTTTCTTTCAGGACTAAGCTCTTGCAATTCCAGCAATTCTTGATCAGTGATTATCATCTTTGGTGTACAAACCTAAGCCCAACTGTGACCACTAGGCCACACTGCTTGCAGCTTAGTCCCTTACAAAAAGAGGTGGAGTTGTAGGGCTCCAGGACTATATGTAAGTCTGAAAATGTCAACATTTAATTAAGAAGCTTACAATCTAATGATATTCATATTCCTACTGCATGCTCCAAGTAATATTATGGACAATACATGACATTAACATATATGTACACACAGAAGGTACATACTTTACCTATTAAGGCTTCAAAACAGTTAGCCATTGCATGACGTAGATCTGATTCCCTGCAAAGATCAGGTCCATGAGCATAAAGCATAAACCGATCCAGCTCCAGCTTCTACAAATACCAACACAATATGTGAAAAGGACAGCTGAAACTGTTGACCATTTGTGCTATAAAAATACAAACATTCAAGTTGTCATTTGTACAGCATTTTGGGGCATTATTAGTTCAGATACATTATTGTGGAACAGCCTGCTTTGAGGAAAAGTAGTGTTCCAGCTATCAATGGTGCACAATTAGGCCTATATAAAGAATTGGAGTTGGATATTGAACTCCTGACACAGCTATCCAGGGTGGAGGAAAATAGTAAAACCAACGGTAGAACAATGATAATACGTTGACCAGTCTGGATGAGCTTACTGGGGGGATAAGGGATGAGAATGAACCTAATTCTGTTACATAGTTGGATGCTGCCACCATAACATCATTTCATGATGTTCTTCCCTGAAGTGAGGGAATTAAAGAGGGGGAGAAAGATTTCACCTGAGGGAAGAGGAATGAAGTTAGAGAGATGTAGAAACCTCACTGACTGGGATGCAATAAAAATCCAGCTCCTTTCTGAAGCAGGCCTACCATAGCAACAAGTCCACAGTGCCATCAAACTTTATTTTTCTTCCAGATATGCTCTATTCACATCCATCTCTGAGCTAATCTATAGCACCTCTTGCCAGTTAGTCACAATTACTGAATCACATGCATTACGTGATATATAACAACTTTGGTATGAAAATGCATGTAAGAATTACTAAGTTTCCTTTTATGTAGTCATTTTTTTGACACAAAGCCTTTACAGGAATTTTTGAAGATGAGGGATTTGTGCATATTGCAAAAATGTGCATTAGAGTAGATTTTCCTCATATTGGTATAAATTTCTGCAGACCAAGGTCTCATTAATTTTCATCCGTATCCGCATAGAGAGTATTCAATAGGTGAGGAAGGAAAACTGAAATATTTTAGTGATGTATGGTCTAAAATGCATTTCAATTTTAAAAAACAGTATTGCATTTTCAACAGATAAAACATACACATTTGCTGTACAATATACAAATTATGTTGCACTGAACTTTACACATTGATACACTGAGGCAAACTACTTTGAAGAATCAACGTCAAAATAACATTTTGTGGCTTATGTTGAATTTAAGCTTAATTGCTGCTATTAGTGTCAGCTCCAAATTTTCCAGCTGGCTTCATTCCTTTAATAAAATTTTCTTTTCAGATTTGATCAAGGTAGGCTGCAGATAGACTTTAAAAATCTTACTCATACATTAATTTGGAAGTTACAGAAATTGGTACTTTAAATCCCAAAATTAGGCAAACTGGACGCACCAATACCTAGAATAAAATTTGGCCTTTTAGAAAAGTTGGTAGCTTAAAAGTTGGTGTATCTTACAACAATCTGTCAAACACAAACAAACAAACAAACAAAAAGTGCACAACCAAGCAAAACAAACCTATCTGTGGCAAATCAAATGTGTTACACTTATCAATGGAGGAAGGAGACTCCTATAATGAAAACCCAGTGCTCTATGTCTCTATATGTAGATACAGACTTCTAGAGAGTATGGGCCAGTTCATCCAGAAGAAATATTCCCACATACCGGATCCTTACAGAACTACACAGAGGGCTAGGGAATACTATAGCTCAAAAGAATTCTCCTTGTATTATTCAACCATGACCCTTCCACACAATTACAGAGCAACCTATATAAGGGATCTTATTTGTCTTCTTTGAATGAAAGAAAATTGAATGCAGTGTGAGGATGTAGAGGGATATTTCAAGTAGGGGGTGGGGTGGGAGTGGGAGAAAGTAGAAAATGGAGACAAAGCAGCATCCGGAAAACCAGGTAAATTTATATGTAATAAATAAAATATATTTAAATTTTAAAACATGCCATAAGATACATAAGCAACTTTCTCAAAAGATGCCATAAATGCCTTGATTGAAAGTGTTTCCTTTAGTCTGTATCGTCCTGCTCACTGTGTACTTAAAGAAGTCTTTTGGAAGAAAATTACTGTGTTCATTCTTTGCCCCTCCATTCCTGATAGGAAATGAAGAGCACAAGGCAGGAAGTTTAACTGCACAATCTTTGACAATAATTCAGGACTGGATAATAAATTTTTAAATTAGTGGGTATGGACAAAGAAGACTAAAAAGGGCATTTTGAATCCATAGGTGATATATTTAAAAGATGAATTTTAGTTGGTGTAATCTTAGCAAGTCTTTAATCTGCTACATCATTGTTGTTGTGGAAGGTAAGTAGCATATGTGTTTCTTTTAAATCAAATGTAGTAAGATTTTCACTGTTAACAAAAACAAATTTAAAGAGAATACAAACTATCGTGGAAATAGATTTAGTCATGTTTCTGTATCATATTCTAATCTTACCATCAGACGGAACATTAAAAAAACAACAACAAATCATATCACTCACAGAATCTAATAACAAGCTAAACTTCATACAGCTTCTTATATTTGTCAGGGGATATAATCTTATTTATCACAGAAAGCCCTTCTAATATCATTCTTTGCTAGAACATAGTGAATCTAAAAAGTGAACCTCCAAGCTGGATGGGTTTTTCTTCTTACCTTTCTCCCCACGTAGTTTTTTTGCTACATGTTACACTATAGGTCAGGGGTTGGCAATAATTTTTGACAGGGGGCTCACGCCAAGATTTTGGAAAGCAGTCGAGGGCCGAACTCTTCCAGGATATTAATGGAGGAGGTGTGGGGTCTGAAATGGAGGCTGGGTGCAGAAGGGAGCCTGGGGTAAGGGATTGGGGTGCAGGGAGAGTGGGATCTGGAAGAGAGTATGGGTGAAGAAGTCAGGTGTGACCTAGGGCAGAGGGTTGGGGTGCAGGGTTTTGGTTTGTGACCTAGGGGAGGAGACTGGGGTGCAGGAGTTTGGGTTGTGACCTAGGGTAGGAGGGGATTGTGATCTGGGGCAGAGGATTGGGGTGCTAGATCTGGGAGGGGGTAAGGGTGCAAGAGGGGGGGATGAGGCATACCTGGGAGGTCGACAAATGCCTTTGATGTCGACCGCAGAGCGTCCAGACTACCGCGCTGAGCCGACAAACAGCTGATCGGCTCAGCGCAGTAGCCCTGTAAATTTAAATGAAGCGGCGATTATTTAAATCCTATGCCGGGTAGTCTAATCTACATGCCTCTGTCACCAGAGGCATGTAGTCTAGTCATACTCTGAATGATTAAAAAGCATATACAACGGCTGTATTCTCAATAAATGTGGCGTACTGCCTTTTCCCCTATAAAAGATCTCGTGTGCTTTGTGTAAACATAACAAGCAGCCCAACCAGCCTGCCTGCTTGCAGAGCTAAATGCTTGCAGAGCTTAAAAGGTTTCTCAGCCAGCTAGCCTGCTTACCTGCCTCCCTGCCCGTGCATACCCAGGTTCAAGGGCCATGTACTTGTGTGAATGACTGAGCTGGAGGGAAGGGGGGCCTGGTGCTTTGTGTGATGCCTGCTAATCAAACAGGTAGCTTCCATTGGCCAGTTTCTGGCCAGAAACTGGCCAATGGGATTATGCTGGGAGTGGGGGCAGTGCCTGAAGACTTCCCTCCTTCCCCTCTAGGATCACAGTTTTGAAACAGGAATGGCCCCGCAGCCGCTTTTCTGAGCGGTGTGCAGGACAAGCAGAGGAACCTGCCTGGGGGCTTCCTGTTGCATCTGTGGGCTGGATCTGGTGGCTTGGCAGGCTGGATTCAGCCTGTGGGCCGTATTTTGCCCAGGCCTGCTATAGGCCATCCTACAACTATCAAGTTTGCTCTTCAATTATCCATTCACTACCAACATTCACTATTAGTGCAGCAAAGAGTTAAATATTAGGAGGCCTTAATGACAGACATCTTAGAAATCCATATCTCAGTTGAAGGATTGGCTCCTTTTGAATGTCTCTTATTTACACCCATCAGATTGGAAATGTTAACTGATGTTTACCTTTAAAACTAATGAGAGCTCCTAATGCCCAAATTCAAATTATACAATAAAATACTGATGTTAGGTAAACAGACCCATAAGTAACCCACCTACTGCCAGACATGATAGCTACATAATTCAAAGAGAAACAGATAAAAATGCCTGTCCATACCTTGGCCAACATAGCAAGATGCTGGTTCTGAACAATGGCAGTGCGATACGTAGCTAACCCTCCTTCCTCTAGGCTTGGAAACAGGTAGTACAAATGGACACTGCAAAGAAAAAAAGTCAACTGTCTCCACACTGATACATTTATGTGCTGGTCTCTAAGATGTTGACACCTTAAATGAGTAACAAAGTCCCTTCCCCACCACAGAACTTCACCAGATCTATGGTAAAAACTTTTTTTTTTAAAACAGTATTGTGTAGATAATCATTTTACTATACTATTTAGCATATAAACTGTTAACTACCTGAAGTCACCATTTCTGCAGAATTCAGTGAGGGTTGGGACCTTACAACGAAAGAATGCCGTGGCAAAACATTCAGTAGGAGAAGGCATTCTCTAGGGCGTGGGAAAAGAGCTTGTCTCCAGAGTGGCCAACATGAAATCTGACCCAAGACGTAGGATTTTTAAACATTTTCTTACCAATACTTTTTAAAAAAAATTCACTGAAAAGTTTGGGGAGCTTGTTTTTAAAGGTAAGTCTCTCCCTGAGGCCAATGCAAACCAAACATTGCAACCATGTGTGGAAGAGCCTGATGATCGTGAAAGTGAACTAGCTAGGCAAAAGTGAAATCTACTAGCATATTTTTACCCAAGGTGACACATCTGGAAAACGTAATTAACACCAAAACTTAATTAGGAACAACATAATGGACCTCCAAAAGGAATTTAATAAAGTATTTCATGAGGTAATTAAGGAATTAATTTAAGGAAATTAAGTAAACCATGGATTATAAATTGACTAAAAGTTAGTAAAAGAAGATTGGCATTAAATCGCCCAACCAACATTTTGAAAAGTGACTAGTGATTTTGGCAACCTGCATTACAGGAGACCAATCTCAGAATCATGAGGCAGCAGGATCTTTAGAGAAAGCACGCTCAGCACTCTCTGTAAAATTAATTCTCTTTGAGCTATCCCAAGATGGTCATGCAAAAATTCAAGTGTGGCACACAATAAAACATCTCAAAATAAAACCCTGTATCCTCATTTTCACTACATTATATAATATGCTTTTCACTGCTATTCTGTTGAATTGTATTTATTACCATTGTATGTGACACTATGAAATTTTGCATGTGTTTCTGAAATATACTATAAGTTAGGTAGCCCTCTACAGCTAGCAAGGTAGGGTAATGTGCTTTATGGGGGAGTGATTTCTAAAACATGTTCACACGTGGAACTTCAATTGGTCTGGAAACCCTGTTGATGCATGCTAAAGGATCTTTGGTGCACTCTAATATAGAGTTGCTTCTAACAGCACTATGGTACAGGGCTAATGCACAAAATTGTAATACACTTTAGCAATCACAACCCCATAAAGCATGATACACTACTGCATAGACAAGCTTTAAATGTACATTGAAATTTACATAAGTATCCAAATATACAGGCTTGTGAGTCTCAGAGAAGTAGCTTTTAAGTAGTACTGCTAAGAATTTGTGTTTCATAACCAAAAACACTTTGTCTCCTGTCTCCCTATAGAAAAGGCCACAGATTACTTCACCCCTAATCCAGAGTAGCTATTGGGTGTCAATGGATGGTGCAATTTTGTTACCCATAACATCATGAGCTCTTATAAAAGCCTCCCATTAAGCATGCTATTTCCCTCTTAAAAATAGACTGACAAGGGTTCTAGAAAAGGATTTAAAATCGTTCACACTGAATGTTAATGTTGAATGATATTGCTGCTTGTCACAAACAACACTTTTCACCACGCTTGCTACCACTTGCACTCAGCTCAGAATGGATAGTTTGAGTTGTTTTGTAATTTTCTAGTATTTACTACTTTCAGAAGACTCTGCTTGGCAAAATTGGGTATGATTTTTGATGAACTATGAATTTTGTTTTGTGTTATTATTTTCAAATGGTTTGTACATGAATGTAAATATATTCTTAAAAGACAAGATGTGCCCCAGAGGACTGAGGTTTAGAAAATAATCCCCCTAAAAAATTCTACACATTCAATACTGCTTGTAAACACTACTCTTCAGATTAGAGGGGAAGCGATCGAGAGAAGCCACGGAAACAAAATGACACATTTTAAAATAATCTCTCTCCTTTTTATAAATTGGTTATAAGCTCTAAAGTATTTGGTCCAAGACAAGTTGATCTCTTACAGTCATGAGCAACTTCAAATAGCATTTGACAGGACAGAGACACTAGCCTTTCATCTTGTAATCTTACCCTTCACAGCGCTAGCATTGTAAGGGGCTTGAAAAAGAAGTACATGCAGAAGCGCAGCTCTTAAAATCATTGCAGGGAAATATACAAACTATCTAAAATTACACATTTCAAAACATAATGCAATTGAATGTTAAGGGAAAAAACATATGAGATTTGATTAATGACAACACAATGTAGAATTTTGTAGAAAAACTGTACACTTACCTTGTTAAAAATTCCACCACGGCATCTCCCAAAAATTCTAAACGTTCATTATGGTTAATCCTGCAAAAGTTTTTAAAGACTTATTGTCAGTAATCCCACTGAATTTTGGTTATTTGCACAGTAAAGATTAATTTTTTTGGTGATTAAGAAGGCACGTTTCCACTGCTTTCCTATTTTGATATTTTCCTCTTGATGGACAGCAATGAACATATGGGTTATCAAACTCAGAACTGATACAACAGGTCTTTGAGTCATCATAGATTATTTATCAGTGTTTAACAGGGAGAAAGGAAGCAGCATTTCTAACTAGTGGTGCATAATGGCATGCTAAGATCAGGCTATTTGTGCTTTGCCATGGGCATCCGGTGATTGGAAGTAAATCACCAATCTTAGCTCTATGCACTATTGGGGAAGTGTCTATGATAAACACAAATGTCTCCTGGGACTGATGACTCTACAATGGATTTGTTGGTGCATTTCCAACTACATGACAGTATAGTTGTGCTTTTATTTTTCACAGTCTCCTTATGTCAAAGACAAGTGACCTGTGCCCCATTTCCTATTATTTCCTTGAGGCTCGTTGAAGACTTAAGAAAACAGAATATTTGAAGGGATTGTCTTCTATCAAACTAATAAGCACTATGTTCCTTCTCTTTTCCTCTTTTAGAGTTCTTTGCTTCCTTGCTCTCATTTTTTAAATTGCTTCTGAGAGTGCTTTATCATATTTTTTTTAGTTTCAAAATTCCTTTCTTTCAAGCCCCCTCCCATTAGCAGATTTATTAATAGGTAAGAAACAGAAAGCTAGGCAATAGCAGCTGAGTAAGAAAAGGACCAATTCCAGCACACAATATCTCAAACTGCTGCAAACACTTATCCATGTATGCTTAACTTTTATCACGTCAGGCAGGCAGAGGATGGGGCATAGGAGAGCCCATTTTTAAGGGCTCCCAGAGCACAGGACCCATTGGCCCAGTGGCTAATTTGATGCGCATACAATAAAATAAAGCTAGCATTTCTCTGTCTATCATTTGAGTTGTCCAGACAGAAGCATTAGTGATTCTTCAAGTTCTTGGACTGAAGCAGATTTTCTTTAGGGACTCTCTAAAATGCCTTCTTTTCCATATGCATTACCAAGCTGGTGATTGGTTTCTGTGCACTTGCAGATGGATGCTTTGGGCAAATAGCGGCTTTGCAAGTTTTGAGTTACACCATCTTAAAATATCAGAGGGGTAGCTGTGTTAGTCTGAATCTGCAAAAGCGGCGAGGAGTCCTGTGGCACCTTAAAATACTATTTTTATTCAACACTCTCGTTGTGCCTCTTTCAAAAAATTCATTTGGTTTTATTAAAAAAAAAAAAAAAAACCCACCAGTATTTTTGTAGTTATTTTCCTCTCTGTGCACATGCACAGGGGTACACATACACCTCCTTCACAGCAGTTAAAAATCATCGGGATGTTCTGTTGAAAAGGCTTTTAAGAATCTAGAGCTTAATTTTCATTTCTAGTTAACCTTCTAGGTCCAAGTAAAAACTGATCTGCACACATTAACATCTAAATAAAATGCTGTAAGCAAAGTGTTAGCGGCTTTCTTTACCTGGAAGGAGTAGGATCATCTTGCCCTAGGCGTGACATAATATTAATCAAGGTGTTTATTCCTGCAAAAATAAATAATACTAATAAGTTATTAAAAATCACCACCAATTTCACAGAAGTAATTTCTTCAAACATCATTTTGTATTTACCATGCAAATATCTTATTCTGCATAAAAAAAAACCCATACAAATAAAAAATGTTATGGGGTCTTTCAGACAGCAGAAACACCACAGATTCAGAGTGAAATTCCAGAGGACTAATGGCTACCTAATAGCAGCGGACAGGAAACTGCTTTTACATGCATGGAGCCAGATATAAAATCACAGAAAGGTCAGGTTCCAAATGAGACCGACTCCCCCACACCGACACCACCAAATATTGTATGAACACCTGGCAATTTGTATTACTGCATCTGCCTGTACGTATGAGAGAAATAAATTGTGCAGCAGAGTCCACTCATTTGACAACTGCATTGCTTCTGAAATGATCCAGCAAGGATTTCATAGCAGTGTTAATAAGATGTCATCATTTTTTATAAAATATACTTGAGTATACTTACTATATTTTGAAAATATCAATAGATACACTTGTCAAAAAGAAAATAAATTACATTCTGTGATTTATTATTATTCTTGCTTATTTTGTTTGCTACTTGTTGCTAATTGGCAAAATCTAATAATTCATAATAGATCTCCCAGTCATTTATTAGTTCCTATTGCTCAAGAATTAGTACTTTCCACTAAAATTCCCTCATACAGCTAGTCTTCACTGGAATGTTAGCTCAAGGTATAATTCTTGAGTATTGCCCCAATCTGATTCTCATGCACACACAAAAATCTCTAGCTCTGGGTAAGTGGCATCTTAAACTCAAGATTGCTGCCCCTCTGGGGCAGATGGGTAGGAGAGTGAGTATGTGTGTGTTAAAACACAACTGCTATTGAAACTCCATATAGTACAGTGGGCATGCAACTATTTTGTGCTACTAACACAATCACTGACTTTGACCACTGAAGTTAGTCAGGTTGGAATAAACTTGAACTAACACTGTAAAGAAGATAAGCCTTAAGAAGAATATAGGCTGACCAAGCATCAGTTAGGCAGTTTTTCCTGGAGGCTAAGGATGGCGAGCAAGAAAACAATAATGGTGTAACTGCGCACCTTTTTTCCTCATGTGCATGTGATGGACTTTTCGGTCTCCATACTTGGGCTGTCGAATCCCACAGTTGGACAAGGAATTTCTTGCATGGTCTGGATTCATTCCAAAATTTAAGTGATGGCTTGGATGAGTCATGGCAAGCTAAAATGCAGCATGTGCAAGACAAAAACTGGATTTATTTTTGTAAACACTATAAGCAATGTTAGACTGGTAGCTGCTAACAACAGCTATTTCACAGTTTGAAGACATGCTATGGTGTGCTGTTGGCAATTAGTAACTCTGGTTCAAGCAATTAAAATGTAGGATGTACTACTTCAGATAAGTCAAGAAACACATCAGTTATACCTTACCATCACTTAAGCTAATTAACTTTCAAAAGCTTTAAACAAAATAAATCAGTTTTTGAAGGAAAAAAAATCTGGATTGTCAACTTCCCCTAAAATATTGTGCTTGCTAATTTGGCAAAGTTAAATAATATGAAGATTTGTTTAGTACAAAAACATGAAATCTAATAATATTACCTCATAAATATATCTTTACAGTGCAATACCACTTCAAGCATTTGTAACTAAATGAAAATATGCAAAGTATCAATAAGGAGCACCTTATCTTTTGTTGGTAAAAGACAGATGATCACATTTTTGCCCACTAAAAGCCAGACTCTACAACTGTTGCTCTCAAAGATTAGACCCATATTTTCATTGCCTTCGCTAGGACCCCTGTCAGAGCACTGTACGAGTGAAGGTGAATAGGAGTGGCAGACTTGAGAGTTATATTTAGCTTGCATTGTAAGAGCTACCAGGCACTTGCATCTCTGCTGCTATCACTTTATAAATGGCAGAAGTGGGAGGTGTCAATAGCAATTAATACAGCTTAGGCCCTACTACTGCACAGATAAGTGTGAGAATTGTTAGCAGTCCCACTGAGTTAAATTAGACAACTTACATGCAGAAAGTTATTCATGAAATATTTGTAAGACTGGGGCCTTCGATGCTAAACAAAAAGCTTCTGAAGGCTCCTTTGCCCTCATCATTCAAACAAGGCTTATTTTAAACTATTGTCAGGGCAAACTGTTCCTTCAACTTATAACATTTTCCTCCAAATCCCTGTTAAATACTTAAGCAGTACTAACTACAGCTTATCAAACCTACACCTGTACAACTCTTATTTTTCTAAAATAGAGTACACTTAGGCTATGTCTACACTACGCTGAAATGTCGAAAGGTGACACTTCTTTTGTTCTCACTTTCGAAAGCGGAGCTTTTCCTCAAAAAATGAGGTTTATGCGGCGTTTCGAAAAAAGGGATGGGATGCCGGAAAAAACTGCATCCAGACTACTTTCACTTTCGAAAGCTGCACTTTCAAAAGCAAGATCGGAAGAAGATATGCAAATTCCAGTAGAATTTGCATATCCTCTTTCGACACTTTAGCGTAGTCTAGATGAGCCCTAAAACTTATTAGAATAGTTAAAATAAAACACACATGAAAGACCCCTTAGTCTCTCTTCACTGTCAGGTCTTTATATGTGTACTGCATGATGAAATCTAGACCATCACTGAGATCTTTATTTGTATATTAGACTTGAACACTTATTTAAACTGTGAAATATAAATCTCACTTGGGTCTGTTTCTCTCTCTCTGTCTTCTGTAACAAATTCTTAGCTATTCAATAAGCATGCAGAAGGAACAAGCCTAGATAGTGCCTCCGGGCATTCAGTGTGATTTATGTTGGTCACATTGTCTTATGCTTCCCATATTATTGATAACTTATTTGCTTTTTGCCTCAAGTGTTCCGCCATGGTAGTCAGTAGGTTTTTCTGGCTTTTTTATTTTTTTCAAATCTTCAAACTCTAATATCAAGGATATTGGAGGGAAAACCCCTCTGAAAACGTGCTCATAATTAAGCATAAGACCCATCCCCTCCATTTTACAAACAAATGTCGTTTGTACAAGGAGGATTTAAGAGGATTTTATTAATACATTTGAGAGTATTAATAAGTCTTAATTCATTACATGCACAAAAACAAAGCAAAACATGTAAATTTCAGCATTTAAAACTGAAATGATATAAAATGCCCTTTTTGCACTAAAATGAGATAACACACGTCTACTTACTTATTTTTGTCTTTTCATTTGGATCTGCAATAGACAGTTTTTGCTGAGAGAATCCCAGTGTGCAAAAATGCACTTGCACAACTGGTAGACCATGCAACACAGATGTATTAAAACCCCAAAAGTAACACAACTTCTCTCTTTCACTTTGTAACAGTGAACATTTCGACTAAGTCTGAAGAGATTTGTGTGTTCACAGCTTTGAACACAAAGAATCCTTTATGAAAAAATGAACAACAAAACAGTAGAAGGCAAAATTTACAGATACCGCTGCAATATGACACTGGTTGTTCAGAAGTCAGCAAAAGGAAACTGATAAAAAACAAAAATATAATCTTGTATTTGTACATAGTGCTTTTCATCCTGTAGGATTCCATGATGTACCAACCAAAGGCAGTGGGATCCTGATTTTACAGATTCTCACGGGACATAGGAGGTGCAAATAACTAGGTGCATCTCAATATCAGAAATACATCTCATTTCTCCATGGTTAGTAAGTTCACATAAGCCTAACTATCTAAACTAGCTCTCCCTTCCCCTTGCTTCACAGGAGCAGAGCTTGAATCCTGCACAATTCAGATGGCAAAGCAGTATGTAATTGTCTTTGGCATTTCTTACCTGTAGCAAGCATCGATCTTGGAAAGTATAGCCTATCAACTTGTCCAAATGCATCAGACATTGATGATAACGAATATGGTGGGTGAGGACAGGAAGCATCATTGCATGCTAGGAAAGCAATTGTCAGGAGGAAAAATATTAATTTACAAAACACACAGAACGCCACTGAATAGCAAACATACAAAAAGGTTTAGCTCATTATGACAAAGTTTAGCTTTGTTTTGATTTATATAAGAAATACACTAAAATAATTATAGCCTTACACCCTGCAATGAATACAACCAAATTACAACCTATCCATAATGTATAATTAGCAAGAAAAAAGAAAACTATTGAAATACTTTGTTGGGTGAAACAAAGATTCTCCTGTTGCATATTGCTGAACGTTCAAGGCATACCAAAGTAAAGTCAAGCAATGACAGATCATTAGACTGGCCGTTTGGCATCTCCTACAATATGCAGATCTTGATTAGTACAAAAGGAAAAAAAAGTCTAAAGACCAGGTAAGACCTCTGACATCACTGTAAAATATAATATTTCATAAACTACTAAGAGGAGGAAAGGTCATTTTATACCACTTGACAGTTGAGGTAACCAGCGTTTTATAGGTCACTAAGTACTTTTTTCAATCCCTGGCAGGTAGGAAAACAATGCATTGTAAAGTTACATTCTCTTTGCCACCTTGCTTTCACCAACTTCCCTATGAGAATTCAGTGGCCAATATTGTCAAACGTAATGATGGGCTGAACTCTAGAGTCCTTGAGACACTGAGCACTAGAAAGAGTCAGAAAGCCAGTACAAAGTTGCTATTTGGCCATTTGACAAAAATGCTCTGGGTAAGATTTTCAAAACTGAAATGGGAATTAGATGTCTAAATCCCAGTAGCTTTCAACAAGAGTTGAATTCCTAAGTGTACTTCATGACTTTGAAAAATTTCCCCATTTATGCACTTTTCTAAGCATTGGTTCTAGACCAGATATCTGATAACTGAACAACTAGCACTGTTTACACTGTTCTGTTACACCAACATTAAAGTTCTTCTGGAAGAATGAGAAACATAAGATGTATAGTAGCTAAACCATAATGGCTAGGTCTACACTACCCCTTTTTTGTGCAAAAAATATGCAAATGAGGTGAAGCGTGGAATATTGCCACACCTCATTTGCATAATTAATTAGGCTCCATTTTTGTGCAAGAGGCTTTTGCGCAAAAAAACCCTCTTGCGCAAGAGCCATTCTTCTGCATTTTTTTCAGGATACCAAGCTGTCTCCTGCAACAGAAAATGTAGAAGTCAATGTGCAGAAACAAGACTTTTTGCTTGTCTGGAAGGTGGGGGTGAGAACTGACTGTTACACTGACAGTGCAAACTGAAACTAAAACCAGGGTCTGCTTTGTTCTGACCCAAGTGAAGCCCAGAAGCTGGGGGAGGGGAGCAGGAAGGGGGAGAGAGAGAAAAAGAAAGGAAGGAAGATCCTGTAGCCATGGCTACACTTACGGGGCCACTGGGACCTTTTGAGGAGACTATAGAGCAATGAAACGTGTATTATGGCCATTTGAGCTTTTTGTTATTGCAAATGACATTAAGGTGCCAATATTCTTAAGTGTTGTAGGGGCTAAGACCTACTCTCTGCTACGCAGTATACTGCACCCTGTTAAGCCAGAGACCAAATCTTACAGAGACACTGTGGAAATCCTGGGGTCACATTTTGCTCCAAAACCAATGGTAATTGCCGAAAAGTATAAGTTCCACATAAGAGACTAAAAAGAAAGTGAAACAGTTGTATAATTTGTAGCAACTATGAAAAAGCTTGTGGAACACTATGAATTTAAGGAGATGTTAAATGATGCCAAATATGACAAGTTTAGTATGTGTCCTGCACAGTGAAGCTATATGGAAGCTATTAAGCACAGTGAAGCTATTAACAGGGGCACAGCTCACCTTACAGAAGGCCACTGATATTGCGGTCTCCATGCAACTGGCCGTACGGGAGGTACAATACCTCAGTGTACCCCCTAGGGTGCCTAAAGTGCTCCAAAAACTTACCCACAAAACAGTGGGGAGCCAGAAATGTTGCCACTGTGGTATGCTGGGTCACCAGGCATCAGAATGCTGGTGTAAGGACCTAGTGTGTGGACAGTGCGGAAAAAAGGGACATATTGAACGTGCCTGCAAAACCAAAGAAAGAGAGGTCTGCAGTCTGGCGAACCAAAAAGGAAAATCTACATATCATTGAGCAGACTCAAGATGGTCAAAGTGACACCCTGTGCGAAGAAGTAGTGCCACACTACGTTTTGTCTTTGGCAGTGGGCTCACATGAATACTGGGTAACCCCATTGTTGGACGGCAAACCTGTATACGTGGAACTGGACACTGGTGCTGCAGTTTCACTGGTCTCAGAGAACGTGTATAGGGAAAAGCTAAAGGCAAGAAATACTGTTCTGAAGACACATGTGGGAGAAGCAGTACCCTGTTCTGGGCACTGCTGATGTTAAGGTGGAACTCAATGGCAGACTGCTGAATTGCCAGTTTGTGGTAAAAGGCCATTATGCAGCCTTCATGGGTAAATCATAGCATAGGAAGAGCCAGCTGAACTGGGCAAAAGTGCAGTAGATGACTAAAGAAGAAACAGTTCTGACCGATGTATTAAAAAACACGTGCTGCTGTTTTTGGAGAGTATCTGGAAGGTATGAGGGGAATCACTGTGAAACTGAACATTAAACCTGGCAGCCAACCAAAATATCTGAAGGCCAGGTCTGTGCCACTGACGAGAAGGCAAGAGCTTGTATTTCATTCCAGGGTGTGAGGAATGCACCTCAGGTGGCATGTCTATATCCATGGAACTGGACTGAAAAACCATGGCAACATATTCACATTGATTTTGCTGGCTCATTTGAAGGAAGCATGTTCTTGGTGGTGGTAGAAGCCCATTCCAAATAGCCAGAAGTCTCTATAACGCTGTCCACCACTGCTGAGAGTACAATCCAAAAACTGTACAGAATCTTTAGTCATTTTGGTCTGCCAGAACAACTTGTGAGCAACAATAATCAGCAGTTCATCTCTCAGGAGTCTGGAAATTTTATGAAAGCAAATGGGACCCATCACATCACTTCAGAACTATATCACCCCTCCACCAATGGATAAACTGAAAGGTTTGTGCAGACAATGAAACAAGCTATAAAATTAGCTAGAGGCCATTCACTCATGCAAAAGCATCTGGACAACTGCTTTCTATCCTACAGAAACATACCTCAGGCTACAACCAAAATGTCCTGACTTTTCTAATGATGGGATGTCAGCTGCATACTTGCTTTGATCTGCTGAAACCTTCAGAACTATGACAAATTGCGCAACATCAACAGCAAGGTCAAGTCATCAGATGTGCATCCAGAGCAAAAGACCAAACCTTTAGTCCTGGACAGCTGGTTTTGGCTTAGAACTATGCTTCTGGAGCTAAATGGCTCCCTGCCACTGTCATTGTTCAAACAGGACTTGTTTCCCTCATTGTCTGGACTGCATAGGATCTCATGTGGTAGTGGCATGCAGATCAGTCATTGCCAGGTTCTCCCGACCCTCAGGACACAACTCCAGCTGTGTTGTCTGACCTCACCACTACTGATGAACTACTGAGTCAAGAGTCACCTATTCCTGACTCTCCTCCTCCGTCATCGCCTGTGACAAACACAAGCCTCCTTCCTGAGCGGGATGATATGACAGCCTCACCTGTTTGTGCTTCAAGTCCCGACCCCATTGTCAGGCCCGCACCCCTAACACCTTTGAGTGCAAGAACACCAGATGTCCACCATAATCCACCTAGAGAAAGAGGGCCTATTCAACGGCTGGAATTTTTTGTTTAGGTTAACCCATGGTTTCGGGGCAAAACAATCCCTGGGTTAGCTAAAAACTGAGGCAGTCTACCCTCATTCTCTAGTATAGTGTTTGTTTTAGTAAGGGGACGTTCTTATTAAGGGGGGAAGAATATGTTGAGTATTGTGTTGTTGTAGATATAGATCTTGTTGCTGTTACAGTAATTGAGTTAGGTCATTAGTGGTCAGTCCAGCTAGTTTTGGCTGGTTCTGGTTAGTTCTGTGTTATGGAATAAAATGGCAACTTGCAACCACTACAGCTCTCTGTGTTTCAAGCGATTTCTTCCCAAACTCTGTTACTCCAAAGGATACAGCACTGGGAAGTGAAAACATTATTGATGAGTAGAATGAGAATTAAGCGAATTTTTGGATTTAAACTAAAACCTAATTCATTAAAGTAGTTTCTCTCATAAAAATCTTTTTTTTTGGGGGGGGGGAGGGAGGGAGACTACGTGTTCTATAATTGTGCTTCTTGTGCATCTTCATTCTTGACTGCTTTATCAAAATGAAATCATCTCAAGGACCAATGATACATGTCCACCAGTTAACAATTTCTCTGCATTTGTTGCCACTGTGGTAAGCCTGCTAGACAAACAAAATAATGTAATGGGCAATCAGTAGTGCAGACCAGAGTTTTAATACTATTTCTACATAGGAAGCAATTTTTTGGCCCCAGTTTGCAGCACTGATATATCATAGAATCATAGAGCTGGAAGAGACCTCAGAAGGTCATCAAGTCAAGCTCCCAACCTGAGGCAGGACCAATCCCAACTAAATCAACTCAGCCAGGGCTTTGTCAAGCCGAGACTTATAAACCTCTAGGGATGGAGATTCCACCACCTCCCTAGGTAATCCATTCCAGTGCTTCACCACCCTCCTAGGGAAATAGTTTCCCCTAATGTCCAACCTAGTAAACAGCCTCTCTGCATCTTCAGGAAATTTAAGGCTGCTATCAAATCCCCCCTCACTCTTCTCTTCTGCAGACTAAACAAACCCAAATCCCTCAGTCTCTCCTCATACATCATGCGCTCCAGCCCCCTAATCATTTTGGTTGCCCTCTGCTTGACCCTCTCCAATGCGTCCAAATACTTTCTATAGTGGGGGGCCCAGAACTGGACACAATACTCCAGGTGTGGCCTTACCAGAGCCGAATAAATGGGAATAATCACTTCTCTAGATCTGCCGGCAATGCTCCTCCTAATGTAACCTAATATGCCATTAGCCTTCTTGGCTACAAGGGAATACTGTTGACTCATATCCAGCTTCTCATATTCCCAGGTCCTTTTCTGCAGAACTGCTACCTAGCCAGTTGGTCCCCAGCTTGTAACAATGCTTGGGATTCTTCCATCCCAAATGCAGTACTCTACACTTGTCCTTGTTGAACCTCATCCGATTTCTTTTGGCCCAATCCTCTAATCTGTCTAGGTCACTCTGGACCCTATCACTGCCCTCTAGCATATCCACCTCTCCCCCTATCTTAGTGTCATCCGCAAACTTGTTGAGGGTGCAATCCATCCCCTCATTCAGGTAATTAATAAAGATGTTGAACAAAATTGGTCCTAGAACAGATCCTTGGGATACTCCACTAGAAACTGACCATCAATATGACATTGAGCCTTTGATCACTACCCGTTGGGCCTGACTGTCTAGCCAGATATCTATTCATATTACAGTTCATTTATCTAATCCATACTCCCTTAATTTGCTGGCAACAATATTGTGGGAGACCATATCAAAAGCTTTGCTAAAGTCAAGGTATATCGCATCCACTGACTTTCCCATATCTACAGAGCCAGTTACCTCAAAATAGAAGCTAATCAGATTGGTCAGGCATGACTTGCCCATGCTGACTCTTCCTGATCACTTTCCCCTCTTCCAAGTGCCTCAAAATGGATTCCTTGAGGATCCTCTCCACAATTTTTCTGGGGACTGAGGTAAGGCTGACTGGTCTGTAGAACCCTTGATTGACCTTCCCTTTTTTAAAGATGGGCACTACATTTGCTTTTTTCCAATCATCCAGGATCTCTCCCAATCTCTATGACTTTTCAAAGATAACGGCCAAAGGCTCTGCAATGACATTTACCAACTCCCTCCGTACCCTCAGATGCATTAAATCTGGGCCCATGGATTTGTATATGTCTAGCTTTTCTAAATAGTTCCTAACTTGTTCTTTCTCCACCAAGGGCTGCCACCTCCTTCCCCTACTACGTTGTCTAGTGCATTAGTCTGGGAGCTGAACTTGACTGTGAAGACAGAGGCAAAGAACGCATTGAGTACTTCAGCTTTTCCCACATCATCTGTCACTAGGTTACCTCCCTCATCCAGTAAGGGCCCCACTTCCTCTCTGATCACCCTCTTCTTGCTAACATACCTGTAGAAACCTTTCTTGTTACCCTTCACATTCCTTGCTAGCTGCAATTCCAGTTGCGCTTTCACCTTCCTGATAACTCCCCTGCATTCTCGCGCAATATATTTATACTCCTCCCTAGTCATCTAAGTTTCCACTTCTTGTAAGCTTCCTTTTTGTGTTTAAGCTCACCAAGAATTTCTAGGGTAAACCCTAGAACAGAGGTCACCGACCAGTAGATCGGGATCTATTGGTAGATCTTGGAGCCATCACAGGTGATCTTGACTAGTTTGACCAAGAAACTATCATCAAGCGCAGCACCTCAGCTGCCCCTCACCCTACTGCTGCGCCCCTCCTGCCCTTTGCCTTGGAGTTCCCCTCACCCTCCGGGAGCGTTCTGTTTGCCCAAGACCAGAGCCTGTGCCCCAACCCTCTGCCCCTGCCTGGTGAAAGGGAGGGAGAATGGGGGAAGGAGGGACGACAGAGTGAGCTGGGGCAGGGCCTTGGAGAAGAGGTACAAAGGAGGGGGGCAAGGTTATTTGGGTTTGAGGTAGATCTTACATTACGTTTAAATTCAAAAAGTGATCTTGTGTTTAAAAAGGTTGGAGACCACTGCCCTAGAAGATTTACCCAGTGTTGCTTGGGCCCTTTACTCAATTTTTGCTTTTCTTCATTTAAATAATTGTTCTGGGGTGGGCTGGGGATGAGGGGTTCAGTGTGCAGGCTACCCTGGGGAAAGAGGACTATATCAAAATTTTAGATTTTATATAGAAGTTCAGCTAGTAAGGAATTGATATATCACAGACGATAAATATGAGGTTCACACAATGTACTTAGACTCTTCTAATTATATTGACAAAGTGCTGTTTTCCAGACACCAACTACTCAATTAATTTGATTATTATTATCTGTCAGATAGGGTGATGGCTATTTAACATTTTTAATTCTTTTTAGATTAACACCATCAACTATTCCCCCAAAAAACAAATAAACAAACAAAATTTAAAAAGCTGCATTAATGGATACTGATGAAATATGGTGTCTTCTGGAACTATACCATTGTAGGCAGCAGAGCCATTACATCATCTTATTAAAGCTATTTTGTGTAAAAAATACTATTTGTACATAATAACTAATAGCAGCGAAGCAGGAGTGCCCTACACCCGCCCAATAATTTTGAATTACTTACAAAACAGACCCATTTAATCAGAACACTTCACTTCTCCTCTCTCCACTTCCAAGTGATTTATTTTGGAAAATGCCAAGAGTAGTGGTATTATAGTTTGTGCAACTATAGTGATTTAAATTTATTAGAGTACTTCAGTGTTATAAAAAGAATTTTGATCTTCTAAACTACAATGGTTTTAAGAATTAAAGCAAACCAATAATTTTAAATCACTCTGCATTAAGTCTGCCTGCAGAATTGATTTACATTCATTTAGTTTGTACTCTAATCTGGCAAAAAGTATATATGAAAAACAGCAATAGCAATCTTTCAGTTTAAAGATGCAAAGTTTAGTCTCCTTGTGACTTCTCAAAGAAATGTAAACAACTGACTAGTCTATTTTATTGTCTTAGATGTACAAAATAAGTGAAATTATGTTTTATGTCCATTACTCTTTGGTCATTTGCTTCAATAATTAAAGAAAACAACAATGCCTAATAAGGCATTATAAAATAAAATTGTAAAATATTTACTAAAGAGATAAACAAATCTATTATCTCTCAATTTTGGAAATATATGAAGTTTATCTTAAAGCACATCAATAAACTTTAGGTAACAAAAGTTAGTACAAACTCTTAAGTTCCTATAGCTATGGGATGACATTCCCATATGTGCTGGTATTCTGTGTCAGACCATATAAATAGTCCTTGAATCAAGAAATCTTAGATGATTTTAAACTTTTTAAATCCAAAAACCACTCAAAAATATTTATTCCCCATTAAGACTTCTCCTTAAACTTTGCCAGGATGAGGTTAGTTGAGAAGATATGCAATACAAGCACGGGATTCTTAACTATACATTTTTCATAGGCACCAGCATAGCTGTACAGTTGCTATTAGACACAATTTGCACCAGCACAGATTAACCTTGTTTCAGCCAGGGGTATGTGCCACCAGAACAAAATTCAAGGTCTCTACCAGTGCTGCAATACCAGTGAGTGTTTGATACAATGTATTAGTAGCAATCCTCCTGTGTAGCTAAAGTCTTAACATTGGAAAATTCAGAGACATCAACCTGCTGTTTATTAACTAACTAGAAGATTTACCCAGTGTTGCTTGGGTCCGTAACTCAATTTTTGCTTTTCTTCATTTAAATGATTGCTCTGGGGTGGGGCTAGGGATGAGAGGTTCAGTGTGCAGACTACCCTGGGGAGAGAAGACTATCCCAGTTCCCTCTCACCATGGCAGCTTGGGGCCAGGTGAGAAGCATCTTTCCATGGCTGCTGCAGCTTCAGCTGGCACAGCAGGGGGAGGGGCGCATTTCCCCTGGCTGCGGCAGGTCCAGGTTTGGCTGCCCTCTGCGCTCCTCTGCTAGATTGAGGAATACAGCACACTGCATGTTCCCTTCACTCTCTGAAGAAGGGGAACATCTAGCAATGTTCCTGCATGAATTTCTTGAGAGGGGAGGGGACAGCTTCAGCGTCTCCTGCCTTCCCTAATGGGTGACATAGGGAGGAGGGGCAGGGAGAGGCTGGCAGCTGGGGCAGTCCTGGATGGGGATGTCTGCACTCTCAGCCATAACCTGCCTGGTGATTTGGTCTCTTTTCTGTATGGTCTTCTGAGAAGCAATCCCATTCCAGGCATATCCCATTTCTTGGCACAACCAAACCTTTACTAGGGATGTTAAAAAATGATGAATTACGTAACCGTGTAATAGCTGAAAACCTTAGCGAGTTCTGCAGTATAAAGCTTATCCTACAGAGTGCACAGCACAGCCGGCTCCCCGGGAACAGGGCTGGCAGCCAGTGCGTGCCAAAAGCCAGGCCCCAGTTGCTGGCCCAACTCCCTGAGAGCTAGTTGCATTGTGCACTCTGCAATATAAGCTTTATAATGTAGAGTCTTGAGCACTGAGGGGCAGCAGCTGGCTCCTCAGAAGCTGGCACATGCTGGTAGCCAGTTTTTAAGCTGGCTCCTGGAGCATTCCCACTCCCAACAGCTAGCTCTTGAGGAGCAGGACTGGGAACTGGCATGTAACCATTATGGTAACCGATAGAATGGTCATTTTATTACATCCCTAACCTTTATCTTGCTTTATATTACAATATGGGAAAGTTGTATACTGAGTTTGGTGATCCTAGCTCTTACTATTTAGGAGGAGTTCTTGGACAGGCAGACAGACAGACAAAATCTCTCAAATATATAGCAGACAAAGGAAAATGATTTCAAGAGGAATCTCTAAGATTTAATAATCACCTGGCAAACATCAGAACGAATGCCGGTTTTCCAGAATCCTTGGCTGCTCAACTCCACTGTAACTTCTCGTCTCATTGTGTTTTTCTGTCTGATTTTTTGCAGTGCTTCCTGGGAGGAGAGAGAATGATGCAACAGTGAGAAATTCTTTACAACAAATTAATATGCAACCGGGGCATGGAAAACCGTGCTGGGTTATATATTGAGAATGGTTTTGGTGTTTTGGAAAACATGCTTTCAGAGAGCAATTTTTAAATCTAAATCTAGTAATTATCTCCATCCACCCTTTGATAATGATGTAAGCTGAGGTGGCATGGACATTCTCAAGTACGGCAGAGCTAGATGTGGTCAGTGTCCCGGTGTTGCTTGAGTCTTAACCTATATTATTTTTGTATTTCTTCATGTAAATCATTGCTTTTGGGTGGGGCTAGGGATGAGGGTTTCGGTATGCAGGCTGCCCCAGAGACAGAGAGAGCTACCCCAACCCTCTCTCCCTGCAGCACCTTGAAGCCATATGAGAAACACCTCTCCACAGCTGCTACAGCTGCAGAGGGCAAAGCTGGAGGAAAGGTGCATGTACAGACACACAAACTCTCTCAAATATACAGTAGATAGCTCTTCCTTTGTCCACCGCTGCTGCCCCAATGGGGTTATAGCTGTCCTGGTCCCCCATCCCTGACCGCTTGCTGCCTTCCTGTGGTCATTATACAATATAACTGTCCTTGCTAGCAGCTCCCTCTCTTTCCGTTTTATGAGAAACGATCAAATTCCAGGCACATCCCATTGCTCTGGCACAATCAAATGCTTACTTTGCTTTAAGTTATGATAAAAGAATGCTGCATATCAAATTGGTGCTAGCTCTTACTGTTTAAAAGGAGTTCTTGAACAAACAGACTGGCAGACAGACTGATGGACAGAGAAACTCTCTCAAATATACAGTGGACTATGCATATTAGTATATCATCAGTGCCCAATTCAGAAAATTTATACACTTATTTTAAATTCACATGCTAATTATAAGCAGCCAGCCAGCTCCAACTAAATTATCGATTAAGGTCTCAGTGTCACAAAGTGGGAGAACACTACTGCAAGGTTTCTGCTTAAAAACTGTTTTCAATACATCTCCCGTGTGACAGACAATTACTTTAGGAAACCATCATCTTGGAGGATACAATCTAGAAACAAAGGTCTATACACTACAAGAAGAGATAAATATCAAAGGAGAGCTTCATTTTTGCAGCAAAATGTAATCGTCCCCACGCCCTCTCTGCTACAGTTTTAAGAATAACTCATCCATTATTCACTAATAAGAGACATTTTTAATAAAAAGTTCCAGCCTTCCATTTGTTCTCCTTGGCAGATGATGAAAGCTACAGTTAAGATAAAAATCATCCATTTCAGAGGAAAAAGTATTCCTCCTTAAAATTAGAACATACATAACTTTTACTACTATGGTTCTTCCCATTTACAAGAAAAGCTGAAATTTGGGGGCTTATTTAACTATACTGTAAACACAATGTTAATTAAGTCCCATGTTCATGTGACTACATACTATGCTTTGCTTTAATGATGAAATCTGGTCCACTGTCAGATATACCGAAGGCCATTATTGAAGCAGCTTCAGCTGCTACAGAAAAAGCAAATTGGTGATGCTATCAGACTAATACTTCTTGATTAATCCATTTACACTCCACTTTATACACTTGTCCCTCTAGGATGGACCGCCACCTTGTCGTGGCTGAAGCTGCTGCTGCAATAGATGGTCTTTATTAAAAGACCATCATCACACTTGGGGAACAATAGGCGCTTTGGCCTGCGACCGACAGAAGTGGAAGGACTTTGTTGCTGCCCTATGCGTCATTGGCGTAACGGGCAGTAAGTAAGTAAGTAAGTTATACACTTGTGTAAGCTACGTGATTACAGACAGTCAGAAACAAGCACAAAGAACTTCATGCCTACACACAAAGCACACACTAGGGATGTAAGAGTGTAACCATTTAACAGTTAACCGATAAACATGAGCTTATTGGTTTCCATTATATGCTGGCTCCCAGCCTTGCTCTTGGGGAACCGGCTGCTGCCCTCCTCTGCTGGCTCTATATCAGCCTGACATGCACCGACTCTGGCTACTGGTCCTGCTCCTGGGGAGCTGGCTTCTACCCTGCTCTGTGATATAAAGCTTAGACTGCATAGCCTGCAGTGCAACCAGCTCCTTGGGAGCAGGGCTGGCAGATGATGTGCGCTGGGAGCCGGCTTATTAGCCAGCTCCTGGTGTGCATCGGCTCCCAGCTGCCGGCCTCACCAGCAGAGAGCCAGCTGCTGCTCCATGTTGTTGGTTCTGTATCAGAGCCCGCAGCGTGGGCAGGCAGCTGGCTTCCCGGAAGTGGGGCCAACATAAGCCAGCTCCTGCCTGCCTACCACACTCCCAGGGAGCCTGAAGTGTGTAACCACTAAGATTTTTAATAGTTACCCGGTTACATTAGCAACCATTTTTTTACATCGCTAGCACAGACATTTCTTTCCAGCTGCTACCGAGCATATACACTGGATTAATGAGTATAATATCTGAGTGCCCTTTTGCAGTAACATTCAAATGCCACACATCCATTCATACATAGGACTCTTGCAAGTGAGGGGGAGGAAAATTGAGCTACTGTAATGAAACACTGAGTACAGAGCTTTCTGACAAAATGGAAAAGCTGCTTCCTCAAGATTCATATAGTAAATAAGTTCCTTCCTCCTTGATATAAACATGTATGTTAAGTGTGCCACTAAAAATGTCTGGTATACAGGCGAAGAAACAACTTTCAAGGTTTAGTGCAAGATTTAAAGAGGTGGGTGCCTCAAAGGAGGCTTCCTAGTTCATAATGAGATGGCTTGATTTTTTGAAGTGCTGAGCACTTGATATTTCCCACTAAAATCAAGAGGAGCTCCTCAGCAGTCAACTTTTTAGGAAAAAACCAAAACCAAAAACAAACACTGCTAGTACCATATTTCTCACTGAAGACTCTGACTATGCAAAAACTAAAGGTCTCACCTTTAACTCTTTTAGAGGGTTGGGTTTTTTTGGTCACAAAAAACCCCACATAAATCCACAACTAAGGTTTTTTCTTTTTTAAATCACTCTACCTCCAATCATTTCCTTACACCCAGAGGGATCTCACTTGAATTTTTCAATAAAATACAACTTTGAACTAAGCGTAAATCGTGGAAATGTAAGATTATAAGCAGCTGACAAGAGTAGCCAAGAATGGAAAGCCTCTATCAACATTAAGCACTGCCTTCGCTAATGCCAAATGCTGTAAGAAGCTCAACATCGTATGGCAGTATCTGTAACTAGGTAAAAGGTAGTGCAGGAAAATGTCTCTCCATTAGGAGACAAAGAATAAAAAGTAATATCAACTCAACATGATGAGAAGAAAATCATCTTGAGAATGACAATAACAGAGACGCTATTTTCCTTTTTTCTTTAGAAATGCAGTAACACTGACCCCCTCCTCTTTCTGACTAATACTATGTGCTCAATCAATGGATATGGAAGAAGGTCCAGCATACCTCTCTCTGGGATAATTTCTGTTTATCAGCCTGTTTGACTTTGGGACTGTTAGCCAGCAGATGGCGTAGCTTCACATAGCTCTTCCATAGCTTTTGGTACCTGCAGGAAAGAACAGGGAGGGGAAGAGGGGAAATTCCATCTTTGGTAAGTATAGGTTGAACCTCTCTACCCCAGCACTCTGGTCCAGCAGCGTCTGTGGTTGGGCATGAGTTTAGTTAGTCAGATGCCCACTTATCATGGGTGTGGCCAAACTTCCCACTTTCCCATAAAGTTTGTTTATAGCCACTCGTCCTGGCTCTCAGTGTTCTGTGCTGCTATTTAGCTCTAATTTACCCCTAAATGTCTTTTAAGAGCCCAGTAAGCAGGGAAAGTGTTGGGAATGCTGTTGGACAATATTGACCTCCCATGATTCAGCAACCTCTCTGGTTTGGCACCGGTCAGGTCCCAAGGATGCTAGACTAGAGAGGTTCAACCTGTGCCAGAAGTACACAACATGAGTGCTTCACTGCTTGACCTTATGAACCGATTTGCTTTCAGTAACAACGTGGCAAGCAAGCCTTACTACAGGTCCATACTAACATGGCTACCCTTCTGAGACTGATCCTTAAAACTTTACTCTAAAAAGGTATCTCTGATGGGCACATTTCAGTGAGGAGGGTATTATGTAGGCATGAGTCAAAACCTTTTTTTGATTCATATGAAAGACTTATCTTCTTGATATGCAGCCTATATAATCTATAACAAGACTAAATGCAGACCTTATATAGTAAAAAAAGAGAAAAGTTTCATTCAAAGCAGAACATAAAACTGCCCAATTTATGCAAGGTATTTAAAAAAAAATCATAGCAGAAGCAAACTCTGATACAAAACACAAAAGCAAAATACTTTTACAATGAAGCAAAGGAGCAATCGAAGTTTTTGATTTTGTGATCTATTTTCTTCTATGTTACGTCTCCACAAATAGAACCAGTTTAGATAAGTGATTTTGCTGCAAAGTTTCCACATAACTGACATGCCATCAAATAGAGCTGCAGCTATTTTACTGTTTCAGAATCCTCATAGCTCTAGCACATACCCCACTCCATTCCTTGTTATGAACAGATCCCTGTAAACTATCTCACTCCATCATTACCTAGTGCATCTCCTCATCCCTAGAGGCTTCAGGGTCTACTTGGTCTATAAAACAAACTGGAAACTGAGAATCTATAAGCTATTTCTACACTATTTTCTTTTTATTTCAATACAGAATTCCAGCATCTGAACATTTTTCAAAACGGATACTACATTTATCTGCTTAAAGTTAAAAAAAAAGAAAAAACCCTGAACATCCTAAAGAGATCTTTTTGTGTTTTTGTTTTGTTTGTTTTTAAATGCCAACAGAAGAATGACAGAGACTCCATGAAAGTCTACTAGGGATTTTGCCATTGCTCTGATTTTGCATGGAAGGCACTCCATGATTCTACAGAGATGAGCAGGAGTATAAGAAAATGATGATGATTAAAAACAACAACATCGATTTATAGTTGGTTTCAGTGAGCAATATAAAAAACTTGAACAAGAAAAAAGCCACACTAAATGGAATACGTATTTCACACACACAGCAATAGAGCCTGGATTTATGAAATCGACTTAGTTTCTGTCTATACTCCAAGCTAGGGGTCTGATTCTCCTGCTCATGCACACTCTCATCAAGGTAGCATAAGTATAAAGAGCAGTGGAGTTGAGGTACCATGAGTAGTAGCAGCAGCAGAGGCATGGCTCACTGGTGAAAAGAACATAGCCACCTGTTTCATAACATTTATACTACATGCATAATTTTCATATTGCATGAATTTGCATATTTGCGCTGAAAATCTAAAATTGAAAAAGGAAGTGCACAGCAGAATTATGCTTCTGAGAAGAGGAAAAAAGCATCTATATTTCAGATTCTCCCACTCCCATTGCAGAAAACAATAAGCTTTCTATCACCTTCAACAGTCACATGACTAGGCCCTTAATAACAAGCGAAAGAAATAGCAACTTTTTTTTTTTTTAACATAAGCTTTAAGGAAAATTTCTTACTGGGGGTCTCCAGCATAACTGAGTTGAGCAGGCCGTATCCCAAAGTGAACAATAATGGGAAAAGTAATCACATCAGGGTTGAACTGTTCACGGTCCAATTGATCAATACGTACTGAACTGGGTTTCTAGGATGAAAATCAATATAGATCTAATTAACAACAGAGCTAGTGATATTTTATTGGCTACATTATGACATTATCCAGTAATTGTCGAAGGAATGACATCATGATTCTGAGAAGACTTTCAACATTTTGAAATGAATAAGAGATATATTTTAGTTACATAAGTAGAAAACCATTAACATATAGTAATATGTGGCACTTATAGGGCTGTACCAATGGTAACTCATTGGTTTTCACAATGATCTTGCAATACAGGTATTATCCTCATTTACATGGGAGAAAAAACTGAGGTTTTGAGTTTCTGAGACTGACATAAATTGCAGACGGCCAAACATTAAGATGGTTTCAGAGCCAGGATCAAATCCAGGTATTTCTGACTACGATTCCTGACCCTGGTTCATAATATCACATTATATCTCTAATTTTAGTTCTTATTCTTGATTATTTAATGCAAGTAAAGATGTCATTAGACCCATCCAATAACACAAAGTTGCATTAAACATTGCACTGCCACATTACAATATTCTCCAAAGCCAATGTGTTTAATAAAGAATGCAGTTTTGTGTAATGAGGAATATATTGTCCTTTTTTCAAAACTTCAAAACAGAATATCTTTTTAAAGCGAACTGTCTTTAAAAGGACACACTGCAGAAGGAAGTGACTTTCACTTCACCTCTAAAAATGGAGAAAATTAGTAACTCCACATTCTGCAGCTGACCTGCTGCTTACAGTACTCATATTCACTTTTGTAGCTTATGCAAAATCCTTAGCTTTAAAGTTCCACAGTTGAGTCTCTCTGCACAAATATTTTCTCCATTATCTTGTAAGCTGTTCTGTTATGTGACCAAGCAATTTCCTACCTCGCAATTAGCAGTTTGGATGATGCTATCAGATTCTCTTAAGTGTCTGAAAAGATACATTACTTAGAGTTGTCTTTATATTAAAGCTGCCAATTTAGCAAAGAAATTACATATAGAAAACTTACCTTATTTCATATGACATTATTAGAAACTAAATGGCTATTACTATTAAATAATAAAGTTAAAGCATGTTTATGACAAATTTTTAACCCTCCAAATATATGTTTTTCAAACACATACAAACTATATAGGGGATAATTTTCCCCCACTGGTGAATATAACTACTTCTGGAATTAAATTCTGAAAATGCTTGTGAGAGGATAGAATTATAATATGACGTAGGTCTTACCAGTTCAAGAGAAAAATAAATGTTTATCAGCTATCCTTTTTACACGATAATGGAAAATGAAATATTTTACTTGCCCATCAAAAATTTAATCTTTAAAATTACTCCTTCCACACAAACAGGAGAATAGAGTTTTTTTAAAAGCTTTTCTACATAATAGTTTAAATGAGAATATGAAGAAGAATAAAGGGATCTAAAAATGAAAATACAGAGATAATTTTTAGAAGACAGAATGCTGTTTCTGAAACTGGAACTTTACAGGGACCAGAGTTTAGCATTCACTTTAAAATAGAAATAGAATAGGCTTATTATTTTTTTGGATTTTTATGATTTATGAAGACAACTTTGAAAGGTTTTCCAGTATTATAGTAAGTTATTTTCTGATTTCCTCCCAAATATTAGCAACTACTGCTTTTTCTGGGAAGACAACTGAGAAACTGTTAGCATAAGGATTTCATGGGTAATAATGGAAACGAAACCTGATTAACAGAATAAAAATCTAGTCTTGCATTTTTGAATTTAGGTGACTTGGCTGCCTATAGTTTAGACAAAGTGGCTTATTCACACCATTTTTATTTAGGCACTTAAATACAGATGCCGTGGGCCTAACCTGAAGCACCAAACACACATTTACCGTGTGGTCTGTTTCTGAATTAACAGATATTAACCATCACCTGATCAATAATTCTCACAAAAGAATTCCTTGCTCACAACTCAAATCCCTTCTCCTTTTATTATAGACTGGAAAAGATCTCCATCCAACTCTCTAGTTTCTCCAAGCAGATATCCAAGCAAAAATATTGATCACTTGATTTCTATAATATTTCTAAAAAAAACAATATTTGAGATTTTATTCACATCTGCCTCCCTTCCCCTGCTGCCCCGATACAGAAGCAGTAGGGGGAGGGGAATGTATGTGATCGACCCAGGCTAAGCTGTTAACTGTGCACTCATATACAGGTCCACATCCCTAATCCAAACCATGGATCCTCTAGCAACATATTACTACTGGGAAGCATATAAGAATATTGATTCACTATTGATTGAGAGGAAAGAGGTTCTATTCAGCTATTTTCCCCATCCAAATACCGACTGAGCCATGCATTTGCATATCTGAAAGAATCTGATGCCATTGCAAGTGAGGGCAATATGACGGCATAAAATATGTATTTATATTCACAGGAAGAGAAGAAACCACTTGTAAAAGAAAAATTGAAGTGTTACGTATTGGATTAAAATGTAAAACTTTTCCAAAACAAAATCTGAGAAACTAATGAAATGACAAATATATTATATTTAACAACTATGGTCTTTTGTTACTTCTATGAAGTCTTTATTTAAAAGTAAAAAGATTTATGCCTCATACAATATTTATTTTTTCCATTTAACGTAGTTATTCCTCAAATTTTAAAATAAACAAGTTTTTTTTTCTATCTTTTCATTTATTCCCAGCAGGAATTCTTATTTCACAAATGATATTATGAAAAATAACTAAATAAATGTTTATTTTTTTATCTTTACAGTGTTTTTACTGTATTAAGTTGCTGTATTAAGTTGACAGAACTGAATTCAAGAGACCTCATTTTCTAAAGCACTGTTTTATATTGTCGTCTCAATAAAGTTGAGTTTCCTAATCAAATAGGGGATAAAATGTATTGAAAATACTCTCAGAATCCATTTCTCACTTACTTTTATACTCAGAGCATGTAGTAATCACATTTTAAAAATCCACATATTAAGAAAAAGAAACTAATCACAACCTACTTACAAAAAAAAAAGAGCATTAATGATCTCTTCCCTTAATGGTATTATAATAAAACAATAAAATTTTAAAGGTATAGGAAACAGTTTTTATGTTTTTACATAAACATACTAATTCATCTCATAAAGTTTCCTTCCAGATCATCAAGACTAGATAGTTAAGTACTCAAAAAGTAGAAGATATGAAAGGTAACGCCACACATACAAACTGAATCTCCTTGGTTGCATCTAGACTGGCAAGTTTTTCCGCAAAAGCATGTGCTTTTGCGGAAAAACTTGCCAGCTGTCTACACTGGCCGCTTGATTTTGCGCAAAAGCACTGACGTTCTACTGTTCGAAATCAGTGCTTCTTGAGCAAATGCTTTGACGTTCCCGTTTGGGCAAAAGCCCTTTTCCGGAAATGCTTTTGCGCAAAAGGGCCAGTGTAGACAGCTGAAAACTGTTTTGCCCAAAAAAGCCCCGATGGTGAAAATGGCAATCGGGGCTTTCTTGCGCAAAACCGCGTCTAGATTGGCACGGACACATTTCCGCAAAAAGTGCTTTTGCAGAAAAGCATCCGTGCCAATCTAGATGCTCTTTTCCGCAAATGCTTTTAACGGAAAAACTTTTCCGATAAAAGCATTTGCGGAAAATCATGCCAGTCTAGACGTAGGCCTTGTGTATATGTTTCAAACAATGCTAGATTCAGTGTACTAGAGAACCTATAGTGTGCACCATAGCTCTGCATTGATCAATTAATGTGAAACACATTTGTGTGCTTTAAAAACCACATCCCCATAGTCTGCATTACTACTCTGTGTACACAAGCTCTTAGATACAAATAACCATTGTTGGTGTTTCTCCGGTTTGAATGGATGAACATCAGATTCTCCTTTTTAGATGTGGATTTCATCTGTGCGTCTCGGTTAAAAATGGAAATAAAAAGCCTTGCATATAACAGAGATAGGGATATTAAATTTAGATTAACTAACTAATTGAATAGTGGATTGGATTTTCCTGCCAGGCCAAGAGCCTGACAGGGAGCGTGGGGCTTCCTTTAATTGTACAATAGCCCGAGTGGGAATCTTGTCCATTTCAAAAGGAAGCCCTGTAGAGAGTGTGGGACCAGTTGGGGAGCCCCTCGCTAGCCCTGCTCTCCCTGCAGGGCTTCTGCTTTTGAAATGTACTAGAGCTCCATTGGGCTCAGGCACCGCAGGGAGTGCGGGAGCAGAGGGGATCGCTGAGGCACTGCAGGGTCCGTTGGGGTTCGTGTGCAGTTGAAAAGCAGAATCTCAGCAGAAGTGGTGCAAGCAGAGATTGCTTCAGTCCCTGCTCATGCTGTTTCCGCTGTGCCTCTACCTCGCCTGCCCCCCGCAGAGACGGTGCTGGGGGGGATCTGGCTTTTACTTGCATAAGTAGTTGACTATCCGATAAGCTTATGCTTATCGGATAGTCAACTAGTCTCTTACATTCCTATATAGAGGGATAGATTTTTCAGCTTGTTCAAATCATTATAACTCCACCGAGTTAATGAATCTGGCCTAAAATAACTTCTATTATTGTGTTTTACTCTTGAAAGTCAAAGTCGATGACATTTACTATAGGCAGCACAACTGCTAAGAAAAAGAATGGCTCTGCAATTAAGGAAGTTAATGGCACCCAACATCACGAGACTCTAATCCTGTCTCTGTCGCTGAGTTCTGTGTGATGTTGAGCCATCACATTTAAACCAACCTTTCAAAAGGTACCACTAAATGTGTGTTGTTCATTTTCTGGGTGCCTACCTGACGCATGTCAGCTCAAATTTGAGAAGGGCTGAGCATTCACAGCAGTAACTGAAATTGATTAAAACTACACTTTCAATTTATAAAGTGCAATAAAAAGCTTAGTATTCTGAAAATACCAGGCCATGTTTGTGTCAAAATGGATACTCAATGTTAGTGGACAATTGATAATGTTGCCATTAATATCTCCTTGCATCAGATTGCCACGTGTAAAATAGGCATGCTAACCCCATCTAAAATCACAGAGATGTTCTGAAAATAAAGTCATTATTGCCTGTGAAGCACTCAATAAGAAAATTAACAATTCTGTATTCTGTACAGGATTTTGGATGGTGTGCAGTAGAGAAGGCTTGGTGTCAGACATTGATTAAGGAAGATAAAAGGGATTATTGAATAACTACCCACCCTCAGAATTAAGAAGGGAAATAGTATGTGATTGTAAAAGTAAAGGCTATCATAATACATATGCACAAGAGAACTAAATTAGGGTTACACATGCTTAAAACATTGCAATTTCAATGTACACATTCGTATGCTGTTAGTCTGCAAACCTGCTCTTAAACATCTCCCAATATGCCAAAGAATAGGGCACTGGGTCAAGTTAATTCGCTGCCATATGTCTATAATATTTTGCATACCCAATTCTCTGACTTTCAGCATACTTTCAATATTGTTATTCCAACAGCACTGAAATCAAAGGCTCTTGCTCATTCTTCTGGCTTCCTTCTCCCATTCCACTTTAACCTGCACCCAAATCACTGAACCAAGATTACAGTGCACACATGACTTGTTTATAAATCAAAAATGTTTGCAGTACCATGCCAGGACTGGTAACTATCATTCCTTTGCATTCTTCTGCATATTTCTGCCATTCCAGTTCTTCCCACTGAAGCATATTGGCAATCTCCTCCTCCGGGACTAAAGGTTTGTTGCATCGTAACAAGTAGAGTAGTATCTGATGCATTGACAGCACTTCCTTCCCACCATCTTAAAAATAGATTAAAAGCCATTTATTTAAAAACTTCTCCCTCCCCTCCTCCAAAGCATTTATGAAAGGAAAATAACGGCTATGCAGTAAAATGTTCAGATGGGTTAAATAAAGCGCAAACTGCTCAAACAACCGACTAAAAAGAACACAAACATTTTTATTGATGAATAATGCACGTGCATAAGCACCTCAATTTGCTCAACTAGAAACAATAACATTAATGGTAGAAGGAATAACGGCTTAATCTTTTTGAAAGCCTCAAGTTAACTAGGTGGCTGAATAGCTCTAAAATCTGCATGTAGAACCATAAATTATATAGACCAGTTACGTTTTGCCTTTATACATTTTATCATTTCCTTTTACAACAATAGTTTTAAACTGTTTAGACATTATATGGCTTTCTGGAGAAACATTCAAGAATTTTATGAGACATTTATGGATGCATGCGATAAGTTATCCTGGCATTATGGACTAATTTTCAGTGTTTACGTGCTGCACCTGCAGTAATGAAGACTAAAGAGTAGCTTGGGCTCATGCTGACTTACTGTCTCTGGATGAACCAAGTACATGTGAAAACTACTAACTACTTCTGAGACGTGAGGAAATGCACATTGACAATACTGCATTTTGTGATGAGAGAAAGTATAGAAAGTACCATGACAGGACAAGCCAGTTAATCATGGCTGTGAGGACCACAAAAGTAAAGGATCATTCATGATGATCCTATCAGGCATTTTATTGAGGAGACTGCCACCACGCAAATTCTATGAGTAAACTTGGTTGTGGATGAAACATTTAGATAGATGATGAGGCATGTTACTAAGGGTATGTCTACACTGCCACCCTAGTTCGAACTAGGGTGGCTAATGTAGGCATTCGAAGTTGCAAATGAAGCCCGGGATTTAAATATCCCGGGCTTCATTTGCATCTTGCCGGGCGCCGCCATTTTTAAATCCCCGTTAGTGCGGACTCCGTGCCCGTGGCTACACGTGTCACGGAGTAGGTAGTTCGAATTAGGCTCTCTAATTCGAACTACCGTTACTGTAATGGTAGTTTGAATTAGAGAGCCTAATTCGAACTACCTACTCCGTGCCACGTGTAGCCGCGGGCACGGATTCTGCACTAATGGACATTTAAAAATGGCGGCACCCGGCAAGATGCAAATGAAGCCCGGGATATTTAAATCCCGGGCTTCATTTGCAACTTCGAATGCCTACATTAGCCACCCTAGTTCGAACTAGGGTGGCAGTGTAGACATACCCTAAGAATCCCTCAGACATGAGATTCTCAAATCCTTTCTTTAAATAAAAAGAGTTTAATTTATAAATGTGGTGACTTCAGTAAGTGAGAGAATTCATCATTGCGGAAATAGAAAATTTCAGTCCATTTCCCTTCCATAAGCTGGCGTGTTCCGGTCCAGTCACATTATCCTCTCTGAAACATTAATAGGTTCTTATGCAAGGAGGTGAGCAGAAGGACTAAATATATTATGGTGAAAATGCTATAACACAAACACTACAGTAATATTCAGAGAATCATATGGAAAGTCTTCCCGAACCACTACAGCAAGGTGGTACAGTTTAAATCTCCAATCAATATAAACAGTGATTCTCCAGTTCCAATAGAATTAGATCTAGGGAATAAAGATAATACTAAGATTGTGGAAAGTCAGGAACATGACCTACCCAAATAACCTTCTATTATACTTTGTTCACTAGCAATAACATTGCTCCAATATAAAACCTACAACTGGGAAACATACCCAAACACCCTGGCTGTGTCTACACTGGGCCACTTATTCCGGAAAAGCAGCCGCTTTTCTGGAATAAGATGCGAGCTGTCTACACTGGCCCCTTGAATTTCCGGAAAAGCAGTGATGATTTACTGTAAGAAATCAGCTGCTTTTCCGGAAAAACTATGCTGCTCCCGCTCGGGCAAAAGTCCTTTTTCCGGAAAACTGTTCCAGAAAAGGGCCAGTGTAGACAGCACAGTAGTCTTTTCTGCAAAAAATCCCCAATCGCAAAAATGATGATCGGGGCTTTTTTCCGGAAAAGCGCGTCTATATTGGCCATGGATGCTTTTCCAGAAAAAGGGCTTTTCCGGAAAAGCATCCTGCCAATGTAGATGCTCTTTTTCTGGAAATATTTATAACGGAAAACTGTTCCGTTTTAAGCATTTCCGGAAAAAGGTGCCAGTGTAGACACAGCCCCTTTGTTATGACAAACCATTCTTAAGTATTACTGAAGCAGATAGCAGCCTAAAATGCAAAAAACCAACATCTTAATTTGAAAATATTCCCTTTATAAAATTACCCACCTGCTCTCACCTGGTGACTGGTAGCTAATTTATTTAACTTGACAGGAGAAAGCCCTGAGCAGCAGCAGCTAGAGTATATACCCCAGATTGCTTACTTGAACAAATGTGAGGGTAATGAAACTAGAAAAGGAGAGTCTATGCTGTTGTCTAACCCAAATAACATTGTACTAGACCCAGTTCTGAAATCTGGCTGCTTTGAGGCTTTTCCAGTGTTTATGGTCAAAATAATTCATGTTTGTAGATTCCCCCATCTCCCACCATGGATCCCAAAGAAAATCAACCCTCAATAATGTATTTTTCATATTATTCTTAAAAAAAATGGTACAGTAGATAAACACTCTTCACCCTCCCATATCTAAGGCACTCCGCAAACACGACTTGATTAGTTCAAAGTTCTGAACCTCACAATGCCTGCCATCTCAGCCAGCCTATGCAGACACTGTGACAGCTAGAGATGGTATTTCTTTAGCTCTGTTAGAAGGACATAAAACATAAGTAGTAGGGGGGATCCAACAACTCATCCCTGTATCTGTATCCGGACCACTGAAGGCAAGCCAACTATGTTTGTAGCTAAATTAGCTACAACAGCATTTACCATTTCAAATATGGATCAAATCCCAGTGTAGACAGGGTCTTAGACATGATTCTCCTCAAAACAAATTGTTTTATGCCATAGCTGCACCTTTAGTCAAAAAGCTCTATGTTCTTAGGGGCTGTTATCTGGAATAGATTAAGACCAAAAGCCATTCTACTTATCCCATGGTACTTATAAGGTGGATCAGTCACTAAAAGCTGAAGCTCGCTTGTTCGGCAAGCTGAAATCACTGCAACTAAAAATAAACCCTTCTGCTAGAAGAGTGAGTGTCTGTGAGAAGTGTTTCAAATGGAGATTTTTTTTTCGGGACAATATTAGTATCACACAACACCAAAAGCAGTCTGGAGGGAAATACTAAATGCAATATGGCTCTTAGTCCTGTACTTTAAGGGAAGAACAGGAGAGTAGTTCACTTTCTGCAAGGTCACAGAAAACCAAAATAGTAGCCAAATAAACTGAACATTGATTTCTGTATCCAGGACTGAGGCAAAAAATAGAAAGGAAACCAGAAGTTTTTGAGTGAGAAAGGCAAAAAGATCCACCAAGGCCTATTCACATTAGACTGAAAAGCTTTTCAATTTGAATGGTATATGTTCTTGTAGACTCCTCCTGATAAGTCGGAGAGTGTGAGACCCTGTGCGGAGGAGGGGGAATAGACTACATGGACTGTCCTTCTCCATTCTTTAGGGCAGCGTTTCCCAAAGTGTGGTCCGCAGCCCAGTACCAGTCCTTAGAAAAAAATACCAGTCCTTAGAAAAATTATCGTACACGATCCAATAAAGCGGACGGGATTGGGGCCAGGAAGGGGGCGGCAGAACAACCTGCCAAACAGATAGGGCCAGCGGCACAATTTATTTGCATATTCATTATTTGCTTAATGAATATGCAAATATGAAAATACATGTTTTCAGTCCTCCAAAAGCTTGTGAATGGGTTTACTGGTTCCCAGTATCAAAAAGATTTAGAACCACTACTTTAGGGGAAAATGTTCAGATATATTTAAGCAATGGTCCTTCAGTATAATTGTGCCTTAGCGGTACAAAGACAACTAGTTTCTGTTCCTTTTGGAGGTAATCATCACCCGATCCCATAAAGTTACAGCTTAGCCATTTAAAACCAGGACACTTCTTTCCATCCCAACCTGGAACTCTTTGCTCCTGAATCTCAGCTGCCGCTAAAAAGCAAAACAAAAACAAAAACAAACACACCAATCTCTAGCTCTTTTGAGTGCAAATAAAACTTTCACAGTGCTGACTAATAAAGTGATTCTGCTCGAACCTTCAGTTCACTTGAAGAAATAGCAATGAGGCCCATATAAATGGCTCTTCTTTGTTCAAAGAGATGCATAGGAGTTTGCAAGTCTAATTTTCATCCAATCACAGAACATAAAACTTACCTGGCAGAAACCTCACAAACCGTGGCATGAAATGAAATCTTGGACAACAAGAATCGTTTTCAAATGAAGGACCTTAAATAAGAAAATTAACAGAAAAATAACTAAGTCTCTGAAAATATATTTTCAAAAACAGTGAAATCCAGGCTTTACTGAAATCAATGGAACTTTTGCTATTGACTTCAACAGGGCCATAATTTCCCCTGGAATATCTATGTCTTCAGTGAAATCACAACATGGTAAAATGGCAAGGCAAGTAGAGATAATATTCTCTTTGGTCCACTATAGAACAGAAACGTCCATGCACGCAGCTTCATTTACAACAGAGAGAGAGAGAGAGAGAGAGAGAGACAGAGAGAGAGACAGAGACAGAGACCGAGACAGAGACAGAGAGAAATAGAAAGTGGGGGGAAGGGGAAAAGGGAGGGAAGTAAGATCTATGAACAAATACATCTCTGATAGTTAGTATAATTACTCTGAAGCAATGAAAAGGAAAAGAGGAAATTCTGCTTGTATAAATCAATGCATTAAAAGAGTTCTATAAGAAGACAGGAATAAAGAATTTGCTTTAATTTTCATTTTGTGAATGAATTAATAGTACTGATCTTTTTACATACTGAGGAGAAACAAAATGCCCTAGTTTACTGTTTCTTCCTCCTTTCTAATGATATTAATTAAAACATCATGTGAAAAGTAAAAGCCCAAAATGGTGCGTGACTTACAATTTTAAAAAGTTAAGGATGATACAATCAAAGCTAGTAACACTTAATCCAAAACCAGGATCACACATGTATTCAATAACTAATCAAGGGATGCACACACAAAATATTAATATTATATTCATTTCTGTGCTATAGCAAGTGTTAAATAAATACAGCAAGAATTTAAATAAATCTTCATAGGAAGAAAAACAAGCGCCAAAAGATGTTTACATATTTTAAAGTGAAGTTGTTCAGAAACACTTCTGTTTCAGGTTGAGCAAAAATCTTCACTCGGAAATTTTGTTGTGTCACAGTCTTAAAATGTACGTGTATTTCTTCATATCCTGGTAAAATTTCCAGCTATAGTGACAGCTTAGTAAGCACAGGAATACTATGAGGCTGTCTATAGCACTATTTTGTAATTTCATTGTAGAGTAGGACAAATGCCTTTAGTCTGTGAGTTTGTCAGGGCAAAGACAATATTCTATTTGACACCCTGACAACAAAGCCGTATGCATGTATTATTGTGCAATATAAATAATATAAACAGCTTGTTTAAAACATCCACTATGGCGAACGCTGATAAACTGAAAATTAAAATTTTCTGAAAAGAAAAATTAAAGTATTACATATTGGATTAAACAAACTCTGATAAATTGTTTGCTCTTGGTAAAAACAAACTGTAAATGTATACGTGACATTTAAAATGTACGACTTCAAGCCCTCTTTTCTAAACCAAAGATGTGTTAAAATCTAGACATAATTATTGAATTTGTTTATAAGATCTAATATTTCTTCGTGTGTATACTTTTAAGTGTGAAGTTACCTATAAGATTCCAGTCATAGAGTTCCAAAATATCTCTGAACAGATACAAAGAGAATAATTCAAGTCCTCTCACACAAAAATTCTGGAAGAGAAAAAGGTCAGAATATCATTATTCAAACATTTCAACACATAAATAATATAATTTGGAGAGAATACTGCCCAGTGATTGGTAAATCTTTAAGCTTATGGCTGTCTGTTATGCATCTTTTAGAATGTGAGGCTTCTTCTGAAAGCACTGTTGATGTATATTAAGGGCCCTTTATAAAAGGCTCAAATCCACACTGGGGACAGATATTATGAACTCAAGACTTCAAGATAATTTATTATGCAACAAAAGCCTTTCACCTGAACAAGTTAAAGAGTTGACATATTTATTACTAACACCTCCCTTATGATTCCCCGCCCTGCTTCTTCTAGCTAAAAAGCGTATTAATCATCATTTTTTATATCGCCACCACTCTCTATGCAACAAATAAGTACATTGCAAATGGAGGGTTGTTATCTTAAGAGAAGAGGAATTCCTCCGTTCAACTGGGAAAGAAGCCCCTCTAGTTTTCAACCACAAACGAGGAGATTGCACTTTAAAAACACTAGTTCAGGTCAACACACATTTCATAAAATGATAATTCAAGTCAATATAAAGTTTATGGATATGAAACCAATCAAAAATTCCAAACCCAACAAAATATTTCTGGTAGGAGTGCCCTGTTAAACAAGGTGTGCAAGTAAGGTCTTAGGCACAAAGCCAGGTTCTCTACTTGGTTTGCAGTCTTTTCATTACATTAAATCAAGTAGATTTAGAAGACAGCACAGTAGATTCAGTATCAGGAAGTTTATCACATTGCGATCCACATTAATCTTGATTTGAATTTTTTAGCCTCTTGCATAACTAAGAAAAATATGTAAATATAGGACACTAAGTAAAACATAGATACTATTTCTACAGCTAGACATGACATTTCATTGCAGAAATTTACTCCACAAATTTAGCTTTACCAAAAGACTTTCTGAATACAAACCAGAATATAAACTGAAATTGCTTTTTTATATCTATGAGGATTTTTATTTTTGCATCAGTTTAGATTAAGAGCCAGTCCTGTCCTAGTGACCAGATTTCAAGCCTGGGAGTTAAAAAAGTGAAATACTAATCTTAGTTCCACCACAGATTTACATAATAATGGCAAATCACCACCTTATTATGCCTCAGTTTCCTCATTTGTAAAGTAGGGTTATATCCTTACCTCAGTTCACAAGGGATACTGTTTGAAATATATTTGTACAGATCTTTGAAAAGTTCAAAGAGGTAAGGATAAAGATGAGTATTCTTAATTTTATTTTAAACATGTAGCATTCTAGAGATATGCTTATAGCTTTATGTAGAAATCATAGCTTTCATATTCAGCCATACATTCAGAATATTATAATCTACCTCGTTGAGGGTGCATGAAACTAGATGCTACAGAGTTAATCATTTAAATTTATCAACAATTCATAACTCAAACTGATCTCTTGACTAATTATCCCCCTTACCTCAGGCATCATCTCTTCAATGAAATGAATCGTATAGTCAATGTTAAATCTGATTACTTTACATAGAGGAATCTGGAAGAAAAATAGAACAGAGGTTCAGTTTGAAGGGACAGATGGTGTTGACTGCATCACTCATACAATTTTGTTTCCCAAGAATTTCCATCTGATGAAAAGGGCATTTAGTAAAACTGTTGCCTCAGAGAGTTCATACAAAGATTGGAGCAGGAGGGAGCGAGAGAAATACAGGACTATAGTAACTCCACTTGTGAAATAACATAGGACTGACAGGAAGCATTGGTCAAACAATGCCATCTAATGGAGATTACTGAATTTTGCTTTTGCTAACCAATTTTGCTTTAAACTAACTGATCTCTCCTCTCTCATTCTGAAAATGTTATATTTGCATATGACTTTATTGTGCATGATAGAGTGTGCAAGACTGGTCTAACGACCTAGAGGCGAAGTGTTTTTATCCCACTATTAATTCTACTAGCCTTATTGTCTTAGTACATCTTTATGTAATGTGAGTGTGGCACAGGGACTTGCAGTACAGATATATAGGTTTACATGAAATAGAGCTAAAACACATTTAAAAGGGAAATATATTCCCTGTTAAGCCAAATATTTAATTAATTTTAGTACACAAGCTTGCAAAATGCAGATTGCTCCCCCACCACCTCACTTTAGAAGGACAATGTAAACCTGACTTCTTTAAATTGATCAATTAAAAAAAGAGACCTGAAATTGGCTAGAATAGCTGTTGCAAACATTCTTTTTTCTATCTCCCTGTCAAAATATCACAGAACTTTTTCCATTCTGCTGCTATTGCAGGCTCAGGATAACCACCACACATGCTTGAGCCAAATTCTCCATTTCTCCTTCACTTTCATTTTTTTGTCTATAGCCCCTTCACCTTTAATGCCATTGTTACTAGTAAATAAACGGGCTCCCTCAGATCAGGGCATGAGACACATGTCATAATACTAGCACATAAGACAGGAAATGCAATTGACTAGATACAAAGTGCTGTCAAACACATGAAATAAATGCACCAAAGAGAGATAATTTCTTCTGTAATTTCTATCAGTTATAGGTATAGATTTTCAGGGTGGGATTGTGGGGGGAGTGTTGGGACGAATTTTCAGATGGAAATCTAGTCTTCAAGACATTGGCATCCCTGTAAACATTTAAAAAATTTTTTTTGCTTTCCATCATTTAAAAAAAAAGAACCCTATCACACCAGAGTAATCACTAAAATGTTATAACAAACCAGTACTCCTGTACAATACAAAATAGATTAGGTGGACTGGATGGGATGGCAGTTCTATGCTTTCAAGGGATTTATGGACAGCCAGTCTAAACTTTAACCATGAAAAAAATACTTTGACAGCTACTTTTTAGATTTGTAACTAAGACTCCATTCATGCGCAGCACTGAAATATTTAAATAATATTTTTTGAAAATTTCACTTTCAATTACTAATGCCATTTCCACAGATCTTAAAATTTAGCTCCTATACCACATGCTGGGAAATGCAAAATGAATACAGGTCTGGGATCGTGGTAAGGATTTCAGCCACAGCAGGCATTACCCTTGGACATGCTCTTTCCCTTCGTTTTTGCAGCCTAGAAAAATAGATGAGCATGCAGCTGCTCTACTTTGTTGTGTCTTTTGCCTATCCTCATTGGCGCTGTATAAAATACCTTCAGGGTTAAATTTCTTGTAATCTCTGTAACCTGCTGATTTAGAAAGTGTTGATTCAGTTAGAAATTCTATAAATAGTAATTAGGGGTGGGTATAACTGTATTTATTATTTTTTTATTAATATTCAGTTTATGGGAATTAACACTACTAAATAAGGAAAAGTAATGATAAACATGTGAATTAACATACTAAAATAGATAAAAGGGTTTGACTAATGCCAGTTTGTTGCCACTCAGACATTGTGTTGTATGTCCAAGGTAAACGTGAGTGGGTAATAAAGCAGTTCCTTTTTCCCCATCTGCTCCTAGGTCGCCTGTTTCTTCTCTGATACCATGCAATTTTACAATTTGGATTCTGAAGGTTTTGGTACAAAAAGCAAGCAGCAATCCAGTAGGCATACAACTCTATGACTTTCTAGAGAGCCATGAGGGAACTTAAATTCTTGCCATTTTTAAACCAACAGAGCTGAAGCTTTCACTGTCCTTGCAACGAGCTCGCCTCCTAATGATCAATGATTCATGAAACTGAAGCAATCTAAGTCCTCAATACTGCAAATGATCTCTGTACCTGCATAGAGGTGCACTGAATTCAATTCACAAGTACAAGTGCTTGGCTGCGGGCATCTGCTTGTAGTCGTGTGGCCCTGGGTTTAAGCTCCCTCTTCTCCGCTCCTCTGCCTTCCAGCTCTGACTAATGTTAAACTTTAGGATATATCTATTAAGTAGCTGTTACCCCTGTTATGAACTTGTTTATTCAGAAACAAAACCTCCAACAGATTCACAATCAAACATTAAGATAATGACAAATCCTCCTTCTTCAAATGTATTTTATCCTGAATACCTATCAATAGAAATTAAGAATCTGGATATTAAGATATAGTAATCAATATTTGGGGGGAAAATATGCAGCCACATTTATTTCAGTATTCTAAAATATAATGAAAGCCTATTTATTTTCAAATAGATGTCTAAAGATGACCAAGTCAGGACTTTTTGGATCAGCTGCTTAACAGACACTGTTAAGGGACTGTTTCCCTTTGTATTCTATGTAGAACAGAGAGCAGAAAAGCTCTGAGACAGGTAACCAACTTCCAAATTATTAGGAACAAATTTTCCATGCACAGCTATACTTAAAAGACCTGGAAGAAAGAGATTTGTTGGCTAATATATTCAAAGAAAAACACTGTTTTAAAGCTGGTTGAATAACATCACACAAATGATGCATTATTCATTTAACATATCTCATCTGACATATTTTATCTAATATTTGTCCGGCTCCACTAATAATGCAGCTACAGAGCTACAGGGTGCAAGCGAAGCTTCCTCAGCTATACAAATTTGTCTCATTAAAATACTTTGTTTGTGATCTTTGTTCTTGCAAAGAATCATGTGGATGCTACACTTAGCCATCTGCTATTTATCAAGCATTTCTTGAAATCTCTCTGAAACGGCAATTCCCCCATAATTCCTGTCAAAAGCCTTACAGTGCAGCAAGAGCAGTTTCCTTGCGAAGGCCTTGCCTATCTAGTATCCTGTTGATATTGGAAAAGGCTGTGTGGTATTGCTTTATGACCATATGTCTGCAATAAAGAGTAGCAATCTGTCAGAATTATCACTTACTGCTGACCATTTTCAAATAGTTAGCAAAAAATGTACTGAAAAAAGAACTGTTAATGAGGTGCCAATAGTTTTGTGCCCAAAACACACAAGTTCCACAACAGAAGTAGGCTGAATATCTTCAAGTATCATTTCAAATAGGGCAGCATGAATGTTCTTTGCTTTGGAGACAGAATATTCTGTAACACATTTTGCCAGTCATTCTCCAAGCCATGCTGGAGTGGACAGATATTCTAAAGAAAAGGTGGTTCCTTTATCCTCAATATAATATTTTCTCAAGGAAAAATCCTAAGTATTTCTTTCTTCTCTATGTCCCCAAAGTGAAAATGGAGGTATTAGTGATAAAACACTAAGGGCTTGTCTACACTTACAATGCTACAGTGGCACAGCTGTGCCACTGTACTACTTAGTGAAGACACAACTTATACTGAGAGGAGAGCATTGCCCATTGACACAGGTACACCACTTCTCTGACAGGAAGTAGTGATATAACCAGGAGCTCTCTTGTTGACACAGCACAGTTTTCTCAGCAAAATATATGCTAATGAGGGACTCATTTGCATGAGTCGCCATCTCATTTGCATATTTTCTGCCAATCCGTTTTTGTGCCACGGGGTTTAGCGAAAAACAAGCAGTGTGGTTGTTTTCTTTTTGCGCAATACCCCCTTTTTCTGCAAGATCGGCATACCTCCTTTTTTGGTGGCATAAGGATCTTGCGGAAAAAGGGTTTTTTTGGGCAAAAAGAAAATGTCCATACTGCTTGTTTTTGTGCAAAAACGGATTGGCAGAACATATGCAAATGAGATGGCAACTCATGCTAATGAGTCCCTCATTAGCATATTTTTTGCCGAGAAAACTCATAGTGTAGATGTAGCCAAAATGTATCATTTTATGAATAATTTAATTGGGAACTAAACTAGTGATAGAAAACTACAGGATTTTTTTTGTAAACTTCTGCTGTACTCCAGGTTTTTAAAACACGGTGATCTGAACAAACACATGTCAATTTTATCAGTTAAAATGATTGGCTTTCCTTTTCTAATTCAAAAAGTTCAACCTGTTTAAATCCAATTAACAATTTTAACAAGTTATCCGCAGTTCATTTCATTGCCAAACCTTGACAATCAAAAATGTTATTCTGTTGCACACTACAGCCTCAATCATGGTATGAAAGGAATATGAATGCCAATTAGTCAGGACAAAACCTAAGTCTTATTAGCACTGATGTCATCCTCCCATTTTCAACAGAAATTGACAAGAAGCCTCTCAAAGCACATGAAGAACTGATTTATACAAGCGCTATTTAAATGGACAGAAATAGCCTGCCTTCTAGAAAAGCACTATGCATATCATGCATATACTTACATTTGTCAATGGAGCATGTGCAAACATTGAAAACCCTTCAAAGATATACTCATGATCATCATATTCTATAACAGTTGGCCGGTCTGTCTAAAAAGAAAAAAGTTAAAATAGCTATGGCACAAAAGGTCAATTTTAAAATAAATTAAACTGGACTCTCACCTGGACTTGTTTATAAAGTACTTACTAAGAAGTTTGTGGGAGGTGACACTGTAATTCGATAGTGGTACAGTCTTCCAGCATTGTTGGTCATGGGGCGACATGGCTTAATAGGCTTTAAGATAAATAGAATTATATGCAGATTCAAGGTGAATTTAAATACAAAGAGGGAATAAAATACTTTTAACATCCATGAAATGGCCACTAGAAAAAAAGGAAACCACAAGGGTAGTCATAATCAAGAATTCCAGAAGGAGGGAAGTCGTAGCATAACATGTTTTTATTGAACTTCAGAAACATCAATAGGATATTATTCTGGGCAAAATATAAGTGAAATTCATACATTCTCCATATTGTTGTGCATCTCTCTTGCATAAAGGAGCCAGTCATCTAAGTGTGGAGATGTTTTATTTCTGTTTTTTAATAAATAATTTCATTTTAGGTAATGAATTAAAATATGTAACAATTACACTTAAAGATTTTTCATGGAACAATTTCAATTCACGACAAAGGTGAATAGGTATCTTCATTTGACAGGTGGACAATATGAGGCATCAATCAGACTAGTCCAGTATCACACAGTGAAACAGTGTTAGTAATGGATGAAGAACTCTAGTCCACCAGTGTCCTGTTTTAACTAGTAGATCACAATAGCTTCTATGAAAGGCACATGAATTGGCTATGTCTAAATGTAGGAAGTTCTGCATCTGGTTCAATGGAATATAAGGTTTCCATGATCCGGTTTTTAAGGTTTTTTAACCTTCTCAGGTTTTAATGGATAAAAATATTCACCAGCAACTTGACAAAAGGAACATCTTCTTGGATCTATTTCTGCTAGGTTCTCACTGCTCTGAGGCTGTCATCTGAAGAAGTGGGTTGTGCCCATGAAAGCTCATGATACTATTTATATATTTGTGTTAGTCGCTAAGGGTATGCCTACACTGCCACCCTAGTTTGAACTAGAGTGGCTAATGTAGTAATTACAATGGGCTTTTATGATCACCAAAAATTCCCAGAAGCATCTTCATCTTTAGTTGCAGCTACTTCACAGTGAGTCAGTCAGATTTCAAATGTTTGAGACAACTAAACTTGTTTCTTCCTTCAGTAAAATTTACTGGGTTGTAAGGGGATGAGGGAAATTAAATTCTGTCTGAAGTAGTTTACTACAAGCTTCAGTGTGAAGTAATGTTTTGAGACAGGGCAATAAGCCCCTGAAACAGAAATGTCCATGAACTCTGAAATGCAACAAAGCAGAGGGAACATCTGCAGTTAAAAGGAAAAACGTATCAAACAAAATTTGTGACTTGTCAAACAAAATAATTTTTTTATATCTTTAAGTCACTCACAGAAAAAGCAACATTATAACAGTAGAATCTCATTAATGACCAACGTCATGAATGATCAGTCATGCAAACTATTATAAGATAAGAACAAAGCCAAACTGAAAATTAGCACTGAACCTATATTATAATTTTGAAATTTATTTTCAATTTTATGGACTCCTCAATCACCAATTCGTTTATAAAATAAGGGGTTAACAATATAGATCCAATGAAGTCAAAAGTGTAGGGTTAAAAAAAAACCCAACACATTCTTGAATGTTCTCATATCACAAAACGTTTTCTATTAAAACTGATGTGCTGTAAAGCACTTAGAATGTTGAGGGAAAACAGCAAAATACATCCATGATGTGGCAGTTACCATTACCTATAAAAATACACTTCATCAACATTTTTTCCATTGAAAGATTGCCATATCATAAGAAAATTAGCATGAGTGTGTGTGTTTCTGAGCAAATTTTTTTTTCAATCAAAAAACTGGCTAACTTTAAATCATCTAGCAGATTCTAGCAGATTCTAGGGGAGATATGTTTCTGTACTGAGGTATGTCTTGCTACGATCAGCAAGGAAGATGCTAATTTATTCCCTTTCCCTATAGAAGAGGTGTGTAAAGTAAAGACTCTGCAAAAACATAACTTTTGCATCCCTTTGATATCTGTGACTCAGCGTTAGTACATTATTATTATTAATGTACAGTACTCTTCCAATAATCCAGCACCTTTAGGACCAGGGGATGCCGGATTATCAGATATGTCGGACTATCGGAAGGGGGGGCTATGAGGGGTCTGAGGTAGGGTGGGATGGATGCCACCCCAGACCCCTCAGAGCCCCCCCTTCTGATAGTCCAGCTTTGCCCCAGGTGTCCCCAAGTCAGCCACTGCTGATACTGACCAGCGGCTGACTCCAGGAAGCCCAAGGCAGAGCAGCTCGGCAGCAACCCGGCAGCACCCCAGCTGCTCTGTCCCAGGTGTAGCCAAGTCAGCTGCTGCTGATACTGACCAGCAGCTGATTCCAGGAAGCCAGGGCAGAGCAGCTCTGCCTCTGGCTTCCTGGAGTCAGCCGCTGGTCAGTATCAGCAACGGCTGAATCGGGGACAGCTGGAGTGCTGCCGGGTTGGTCCCGCAGCCCCGAGGGGCAGCGCTATGGGACCTACCCGGCAGCGCCCCAGCTGCTCTGCCCCCGGCTTCCCTGATTCAGCCGCTGGTCAGTTTTAGCAGCGGCTGAATCGGGGAAGCCGGGGGCAGAGCAGCTCCAATGGTCTGGCTGCCCCGAGCACTTCCGTGTTCCTGATGGTACCGGACCATCAGGAGTGCCAGACCATCAGATGCCGGATCATCAGAGTTTTACTGTAGTTGCATGTTTCAGAAACTTTAAAAAGAAATTGGCTAGTGCCTAAGTTCAGGAAGTATTTTCCATAGTTTTCATAAGGAACTAAGTTATACTTACCATATCCTAAATGTAAAATTACATAACCAGTAAGAAATCTGACTGATTTAATATGACACCATAGTTTACTCTAACACAATAGTTTCCTCCAATTTATGTCAGAGCAAAACATGTACCTGCCTACTGCTGGCATTATGGTCTTTATAAGTGCAATATTCAAAATTAGTTACCTCTTCACCAGGATAAATGCTGTGTCTTATTCCTGTTCGTCTGGCTTTAGCGCTGCATTTGCACAGTGGTCCATCATTCATCTGTCAAAAACAAAATTGGATTCTGTTTTTATTGAAAAAAGGACGAGAAACTATGTCTGGAAAAGCATTTTGGTTTTAACATCATGAATGCTGATGCTTCAAAGAGCCTGTCATACTTACAAGATTTATTGGTTTTAGAACATCCATTTAAGCAGCAAACTGTTTGTATAGACTGATATAAAGAAACTGCACAACAGCATTAGACTGTCATTGTTTTTTGTGCAGGGACAACAACGTTATCAAAATGACACCACTGCGGTATCATGTGTAAGGTATAACCTTTCCATTTTTATTCATTAGAACAATCTGCTACTTGTAGTCAAGATAGGCTGCAACCCTGCACGTTATATATTCATGGTTTTTACTTGAATGCAAGTGTGACTTAATTTACTTGGCAAAATCCTGGTCCTACAGAATTTGACTTAATTTGTAAACTTAAGCAAATGTAAACATTTGTAGGTTGAGACCTTATTTGGTACTTTAGAGGCATAACTGGAGTATTTCAAAAGTGTCCTGCACATAGATGTTTTTAAAAATAGCTGACCATTTACAAATTATGGGATGAATATACCTAATAACTCTGTCATGAGGGGCATTCTGTACAATATAAAATAGACACTTACCTTCTTTTTCCCTCCAAGCCCTGTGAAGTCTAGGCCCACTTACAGTTCCAGTTAGTGCAACACCTTAGCATACTTTCTGGCTGTGATATCACACCCACCACAGAACCCCGGCACCAGCCTGCAGAATCAAATTAAGTTCCTCTTTCTCTTCCCCAACGCTTTACAGTTTTGGAAAGTTTTTTTAATAACTATTTTATACCCTGTAAGGTATAAATATATTTTTAAAACTTCAGAAAACTGCAATCATGTATACAAACGCACTAGGGGATTTATCTTACTTTTAAAAGCAGTTTGCAGGTCCCAACGGAGTTACATGATGGTGGGCGAGGGGGCCAACAGAGAGAAGGCTAGGGTGTCTCAATGACAAGGAGCCAACAGTACACAGTGGGAATGGACTCCATATGGCCAGGGGGGAGGCAGCCCAGTTTCAAGGTTAATTTACTGACTGTTTGGTTGACATGGTTTCCTCATAGATTCTATCAGAACATACATGCTGGGGAAACATAAGATGTATTTCCTCACCTTTGGGTGTTTAACTGTGCATCTTTAATATCAGAGTGATGTAGTATTTTCCTCTTAAACAGTTTGTCACATACTTTGGAATCCTTCAAGAACAAGTGCGCTAAGTAAACATTAGCAAAATATTCCCATTTCAAGTCTAAGCTGAAAGTACATTTTCTCACTTGTCTGTATATCTTACATATCAGAGACAAGCAAGATAAATAATTCAATAAACACTCAATTAGTTCAACACTTCATGAAAATCAGGGCCATTTAACGTGTCCCAAAATCACTAGCCGCTTTTGAAAATCTTGGCATTTACATTCAAGTACTATTTAATAATTAATGTAACATCTTAGGTATGTGCATAGGGATTTACTCCGAAGCTTCATCACCAGTAAGGCCCAAAAATGCTTATAATGTATATTAGATATATTACATGACATAGATGACATAAAATTAAAGATAGATGACAGTCAAGAAAGGAGAGTAGTTTACACACAATGAGGCTATAAAGTTTTTTTTTCTTTTTGGCTTGGTTGTTTTGGGTGAGACATGTTTGACATTCATTGCTGTTTTGAAGGAGTGAAGGTCTGTAACACCTCCATGAAGCATTTATATAATAGGGATGCTAAATTTTGAGTAACTAACTGACTAATTGAATAGTCGATGCAATTTAAATTGACTAAAGTAATTCCTCATTTAACACGTGCCCCATTAACATGTTTTCCTGATAGCACAATTTTTTTTTTAAAGAACTTTTTTAATTACATGACCATCCCCGGAATAATATGATTTCCCCAGCCAGCCCGTTGCCGGTGGCTGCGCAGGGCTTCCCCCACCTCCTTGCAAAGTGACGGGGGGTTCACCGCTTGCCGTGCCATTTCCCAGAGACCCCCCCCACTCGCCAGACACAGTGCGGGTCCCAGCAGACCCGTCACAGGGGCATACTCCCAACCTAATCCCCCTCCCCTCTCCTCACCTTTCCTTCCCCAGAGCCAAAGACCTCCCCTCCTTTCTGTAAACCCAGTCTCCTTTCTCCCCCAACCTTATGTCCTGGTCCCAACAAACACCACCGCTTGAAACGCAACCCCCACCTTTTCCATTATTTCAATGGGAAACTTGACCCCACATGACACGTTTTCACTTAACACGATCATTTTCTGAAACACATCTATAGTGTTAAATGAGGAATTACTGTATCTGATTAGTTGATCAAGCGCTTCCGTCTTTCAAAAGTGCCTTAAGGCTGCTGCTATACTTCAAAGGCGAAAGCACTGTGGGGAACACGGGGCCAACGGGGAGGAGAAGAGGAGAGTGTTTCAAAGTGGCAGTGCCGCATGGAGCTCAGGTCTGGTCCCAGGCTCCACATGGTGCTGCTGCTTTGAAGTATCCCCTCCTCTCCCAACCCCCCCACCTAATTCCTCTTTCTGATAGACTAGTCGTTCACATCCCTAATTTATAAGCCTATCACCTTTGCATGTGAACAATGAACAATATTATGGGAAAGCACACTATTCAATATAAAATTGTTCTGTACTTAATAAAAATGATCTGTAAAAAGTGTGTTCTTAAGGAGGCCACAATGACATTTTGGGAACTTTTCTCAGACGTCCTTTAGGAAGAAGTAGTAACTCATATGTAAATTTGTGAAAATAATCATGCATTTCTGATACTGTTCACTTCTCTATTGGCAAATATTTTATATTGAACCTTCTATTATAGCAGCTTGAAAAAAAATGTACATTTTTTTGCTTGAAAAGCCTAACACAATTTTTGAAAGTCAAATATCTCAACAGTTTTCTAGTCTGGGGCTTTTTTTAAGGTTAGGAGCATAAGTAAGAGCTAGTAATGGAATAATCAACAGACCTTTTAATTATAATGGCCACAAAATGCATTGCTGTATCTTCTGCCATTATAATTTGTGGCCTAGTTTCATGCCTCAAATAAAATGCCAGAAAAACAGAAGTTTCCTTGGGGGAGAAGGAGGGACACCCTTTGACAAAGAGCTAGAAGCGACTATAAGAGAGTTAAAAAAGAAAGATGGCGATGGCAAAGGTGCAAATGCCAGATCTCTGTGTTACATGTGTATTCCAACAACGTTTCAAGCGCTCACCTATTACATTTAATTAGGACTATAATCTGCATGTAATTACAGCAGAACCATTAGACAAGAAATTAGGAGCATTACCAGCATATTTAAGGCATTATTTATCGTTATATAATAAGTGCTTTTAAGTGAATCATTTGTAAAGCAGATCTACATGCTCTGTCTCCCTCATTCCTCATCTTTGTATAGCTTGCACCTCCCTCGTCCAGCACCCTCAGGACCTGACTGGTCCCGGATGAGGGACTTTGCCGGACCTGAGGAAATCATTTTTGGACCCCTGCCAGCGACCCCTGGGCCCAGCCGCTGGTGTCCCAGCCGGCTCCCCTGCTGGCCCTGCTGCCATGGCTCCACTGGGCAGCCCAGCACTGGGGTTCCAAGCAGTCGCACACTGTGTACTGGGGCTCTGGACAGCCACGCATGCTGGGGCTTCTGGGCAGCCGCTTCCTGAGTGGCCGTATGCATTGCCCCACTGCCACATACTGGGCAGCCCTGCCATCAGCTCCCTGTGGGCAGCCCACTGCTTTGCCAGCTCCGCAGGGATCATTGCCGTTGGCCATCCACCAGGACTCACTGGTCCTGCAACATCCATGCCAGACTATGGATGTTGCTGGACTTCCAACCTGAACCTCTATTGTTAGGCTAACAGAATAGCACCATTGTAAACTGGCATTGCCAGTAATGTAAATGCAGTCAAATATGATTAAGGGTGAAGAATCACCAGGGTTCAAGGGTTTTAATTGAGCGCCTGAGAGTGAAAGTGACCTGCTTTGAACAAAAACAAAATATTATCTAGAAAAAAAAATGAATTTGAACAGGAGACAACTGGCATCATCTAGCACATTCTGTAATACATCTGACTGGTAGATTTGTATGGCTCCCAGAACAAACCTTTTCTATACACAGTGAATGTTTTGCACACAATACCTGTCCATGGTCATTGTACCAGAGCTCTTCATGAAGACGATCGGGGTGAGCTTTTTTACGCTTAATTTCTGCAATAACATCAAATACTTCCGAATCTGAACTGCTAGAACAGCTGCTATTTTCATCTGAGTCACAATCGGATTCACTGGAGCTCTCTGGTTCAAAAGTAAAAATGAGGTTAGTTGAAAAGAACCTCCTTTCATTCTTTATCAATACAACAAGGAATTTTCTAATACTCAAGCAAGCATCATAAATATCTGCAAGTTATCACAGACTTACATAAGATTCAGAATGGCTCTTCTGAATTCTAGGAAAGCAATTAGGTTTCAGTTTTAAAATGTGACTGCAAACACTAAGGGTAATGAAAGTTGCATTAACAGAATTTGTTTACACACAAGTGTGAACTGATGATCCAATGACCATTATTCAGCTTCAAAACAGCAATTTCTATGTTCCCAAACACAACTGTTTGACACTAAGGCTACCTCCAGACTGCATCCCTCTGTCAGCAGAGGGATGCAAATCAAACACTTCGAAAGTGCAAATGAGCCTGGGATTTAAATATACCGGGCTTAATTTGCATACTCACGTTCAGGCGCTGTGCCAATCACGTGCCCTTTCGAAAGTGAAAGTACAGTCTACCCACGGCTCTGCCGACAGCAGGGAGCTTTTGCAACAGATCCTGTACTCCTCATTTTTTTCCTTTCCTTTCACTTTCGAAGGCTAGACTTTACTTTCACTTTCGAAAGGGCGCGTGATCGGCACAGCGCCCGAATGTGAGTATGCAAATTAAGCCCGGTATATTTAAATCCCGGGCTCATTTGCACTTTCGAAGTGCCTAATCTACATCCTTCTGTCTGCAGAGCGGTGTAGTTTAGACACACCCTAAAAGACTGCAGGGAAGAGGGCTATGAATGAATGTATAATCCACACAGGAATAGTCTAAAAAAATACGATAATAAAAAGAAGAGAATGAAAACATACACTGCATCTCTGAGGCTCAACTAAATACAGCTTGTTTCTTTATAAATTGTTTCAAGTTCATATGGTAATAGCATTGCATATATTTGTGTTTGTAACCAAGATTATTTATTTTTTGTATAGATAACTATTAACCAATTTCTTCCCCCCCCCCCCCCCGACTCTGAAAAGGATGTATGTAAAAACCAATTTCTTTCCCCCCCCCCAGACTCTGAAAAGGATGTATGTAAAAAACAATGTTGCAGGACCAGTAAGATTAAATTGTAAATTGGAGGCCAGAGAATACTTCAGAATTCAAGATTTCCTATAAAGAACCTTAGCATTTCATGGAGTGGAATTAGCTTTTCACAAACTAGTGATAGTTTGGGAGTTTATCAGGAATTATCTTAGTCACTTAAAAAAAAACCCCACCAACCCCCCCCTCCCCCCCACCTCAAGGGAAAGCTAAATTTAATTCCTTTCTAATCTCAATATTTCTAGGATTACTATAGGAGTCTTACTTTTTCCTTCTTTTTTGCTCTAGTTCACCGAAAGAGATGATCTCCCCACCAAATGACATTATACACAGTAACCAAAACAGTGGGGAGCCAACCTCTATAGTAGAAATTTAACATCTCCTGACAAACCCCATATACATAAACTTTAAAGGATTCGATTTGTATCTGTAAATGTTGGTAAATATTGATTTCACCATATGTAGACAAACCAGCAAAAACTGTATTACATTATATTTAATTACACTATATTTATGGAAAAATAATGTGAAATAAAATAAAGATACATACATGATCCATCTAAACTCAGTTTTGAGCATCTCAGCTGTTTACTCATCATAGATATAAAACTTCAATAAAAAAATTAGCTCAAACTATCTTGATACACTGGTGAACATCACTAATTAACACTATGGCCCAAGAGATGGGATAATTTTTTGGCAATAATTTTTTGTCGGGGGCCACATCAAACCTCAAATGGAAGGGGCGAAGCCAGGATGCCGGGGGCAGGACCTCAAATGGAAGGGTCGAAGTCAGGATGCTTCCGGGCTTCCCCACCCCAGACTAGGGTTACCAGGTAGACCCCCCCCAAAATACCGGACACTCTTGATCGTGGGTGGGGCGGGGGAGGGACCGGCTGGAAGGGGGGCAGGGCTGGCCGGGAGGAAGGGGGACGGGAAGCAGAGCTGGTGGGGGAGGGGAGGAGAAGAGGGGGTGCAGCCACTGGCCACAGCAAGAGTCCAACACTCCGGCAGGCACTCCTTCTAGTTGCTAGTAGAAGCCGGGGGAGTTGCTGGGAGCCATTCCCCTCCCCCCCCCCCCAGCTTCTGCACGCAGCCAGAGGCTCCCAGCTGGGAGGCGGGGCCGCAATTGGCACTGGGAGCCTCTGGTTGTGCGCAGAAGCAGGGTGGGGGGAGTGGCTGGGAGTCTCAGCCACTGCCTCTGCTCCACCCCACCCCGACCGGCTTTTACACGTGACCACAGGGCTCCCAGCGCCAATCGCAGCTCGCCTCCCAGTCACTCCCCCTCCCCCGCCAGGCTTCCGTCCGGCACTCAGCCAGAAATTCAGAAAATACTGGACATTGCATGTGTCCGGTATTTTCTGAATTTTTCTACTGGACAGAGAGCGCAAATATCGGACTGTCCTGTAGAAAACCGGATACCTGGCAACCCTACCCCAGACCATAATGGGTCTGGGGGTGGAGGAGCCCCTCTGCTTCCCCCAGATTTCCCCTAGGCACCTATGCCTCTGGTGGTGGAAGGAGATTTCCCATACTCCCCCACCCCCAGGCCAATAAGGGCCTGGGGGCAGGGGAGCACATAAAACCTCCTCCCACCCTGCCAGAAATGCACAGCACTTCTAAGTGCCGCGTGCTCCTCGCAGGGTGGGGGCAGTGTGGAGGAAACTCTGTGCACACCCTCTGCCCCTAGGCCAATCAGGGTTTGGGGGCAGGGGAGTGCGTGAAGTCTCCTCCTGGCAGGATGGAGGAAATTTGATGCGCTTTCCCTTGCCCTCAGGACCTAATTGGCCTGGGGTCAGGGGAGCAGAAAGACTTCTGGGGGCAAGATCAACCCGCTTGGTGGGTCAGGTCCAGCCCACCACGGCCCTCTTGCCCACCCCTGCCCAAGAGACACATTGCAAATCACTTAAATTTGATGAACAATATTTAAGGGCACAAAAGTGCTTCCATGAAAGTAAATACAAAAACTGCAAGGAGAAAAGAGCAAGGTCCCAAATAAATACATGAAAAAGGATAACACCATAAGTACGTTCTTGGGCTCATTTATCTTTGCCATTATCATTTAAGTTCTAGTTGTGATGTCTAGCAAATAGACAGCAGTACAAAATCCTCAGCCTATGAACCATCGCTATGCAAATAAAAATATATTTCAAAACCCAGCACTTCTGAACAGAATGAACCCATCAACATGTGCAGCGAGACTCTGATCCACAACAGGTGTGCAGGGTGTTCAGCAACTCTCACCATCATATAGCATCAGGACAGTAACAAGCCATGTGAATTTATGAGTCCTGTAATTCCTTGTCACTCCTTCCTCCCTGTACCATCACATTGTATCTTTTCTAAAATTAGACTGTGAGCTCATTAGGGCAGAGAGCAGGTCTCACTTGATTTGTGACTTGCCTAGCATGTTTCAGGGTGCTAAACAGACATATATTTTTGCAAAAAAATGCTTCTAAGCATTATGAGACTTATTATAACATTCTGCTATTAAATCTTTGCCCTCAGTTGGGAGCTGACCAACAATATTTCACACAGATTAACAATGTGCTAATTAGCACGTGTTTTACTTCATGTTACATGGCCAAAGTAAAACAGGATGTTGTTTTATAAGCACATGCCACTTCTTCAATCATCTTTCAGTTGTACTTTTGCAATAATCTTATTTTCAGCTGCCACCACAGTCCACATTTTGATATTTTAAAGGTAATACCTAATACATAAAGGGTGAGATTTTCGAAAGCACTCAGTGCTGACTTAATTCCACCATTCCCACTGAAGGCAATTGTAAGATTCCTACTCATTTCATTAGGAGGACAGTTAGGCTGATGCGGAGTGCTTTTGAAAACACCACCCAGTGTGTACTCATACAAAAGAACACACAAACTGAGATAGCAAATGAAGTCACTGTCCATTACTTAGTTCCAGGTCTTTGCCAACATGGCACTTACCTAAATCTTCATCAAGTTTGGTCTTTGGTGGCTCCCATGGTGGCCGGGCTGCTTTTGCTTTTGCTTGTCGCTTTCCTAACTCCTCCTCAAACCTTTCATACAAATCTCGGAGCCGACTTGTTCCGACCACAGTGGAGTCCCCCTGATAATGATAACAATCCCAAAAGAAACCAAAGGAAAATCAAAGGAGGCTGTGACGGGGGATACCTGTCCCACAGTGGACAGGAAGAGGTTAACCCCATACCGTGGGCTGTAGAAGCCATGTCCCCTCGTCCTGCTGGGCTTGCCCCATCGGGGCCCACACTACAATGGAGGCAGCCCAGTTCAGTGTGGACTGACCACTGAGGAGAAAGGGCTACTCCCAAGGGCATTCTGCACCAAAACATTAAAAATTCTGTACCAAAAAAAAAAAAAGCACATATTTTAGAATTTTGTAATTGTTATTTGTCAGATAAATGTGGAGGCTGCTACATAGCACTGGGGAACCCAGGCCACAGGCTGCAAAGAGCTCTGAGATCATACACAGCTCCCACCAGTAAAGGAACTCAGCAGTGAGACTGCCCCCAACCCTGACATCACACAAGGACCAGGACAACCTCAAAGCACCCCAAGACCCCGCCCCTCCATGCCAGGTACACCAGGTGTGGGCATATAGGCTCAACAAGGCAGCATCCAAGTATGGAGGGGCTTAGTGTGAGTTAAGAGAGTTCTGGGTGGGGCAATCTGGGTGGAGCTAGCTCAATGGAGGGTATAGGTGCAGGGGACATCTGGGTGCACCTTTCTGCCCTCCCACCTGCCCCCTGCTTAAGTGGTTAACAGGAAATTTGGGACACATTAAGCACTGGATAAAACAAAAATGTAGAGCTGTTAAAATACTATGTACTCTCTTTACTAGAAACAACTGAGGGATCTTAATAGACGTACCACTTGATCCATAGGATCATTTGAATAGTAGCTCTCTGAGTGGGTACAACGAACCCACACTGCCTTGAGCAATTCTTCCTCTTCCTCTTCATTTTTTTCTGAAATGATCTCCTCTGGCTCTTTGTCTTTAATAGCAGTGTAATTCTTCTCTTTACCAGTGCTCTGAGTCTCTGACCACCTCTCTCTCTCCTCCTCCCATCGAGGTCTCTTTCTCTCTCGACTGGGGGATCGGCTCCAGGGGGAAAAAAGAAAGAAAAGCAATCACAAGTTGTTTGGGTTTTTTTGATATTGATGTAATTATAATAGGAAATTACTAGTTTGTTTCAAATCAATAGGCCACCTTACCATTTAACTTGCAATAGAGTTCATTTGGTATTTCCTAATTTTGAAGGGGTTAACTTTCAAGGGTAAATATTGGCTTTGCTACAAATCTGGTATATGGAGTCACTTAGTAGCAACTATGGAGTTCAGATTGAAAGCCCTTTATAATTTCAAGGCCTACTTTTCAGCACACTGTAACTCTCAAAAAACCCTCATCATTTTAGCGTAAAATGCTTATTTTCATATCAAATGAGACTTGTAAGGGGTTCCATTTTGGTTGACCTAAAAGTTACCTGACACTTAATGTCATGATTTTAAATTCTGAAATTTTGGTACAATATAGGTTAGCATTGGGTGTTATGGCACTCCCACTGTGCAGCAGAAAAGCTCGCTACCTAATTGAACAAATACCTTGTTTCTAGCATTGCATGATATCAAACTTTGAAGTCATAACATTTTCATATAAAGGAAAATGGTTACCAAGGCTCGACAGATTCTTATCCATCCTGAGGCACAGAAATGTACAGGTACATATGCACAGCCTGATAAGATTTTCAAAATCTAACTACTCATCTTACCTCCCTGTTCTTTTGTAATCTTTCTTGTAGGACCTTTCTGAAGATGGTGACCTTCGGCTATCCCGATGCCTATGTCTTTCCCTCTCCCGTTCCCTGTAAGAGTTTAAAACAAACAGATTAAACAGGAATTCCTGAATGTTGTAAATTCTGTTCCTGAAACAGCATGGAACCAGATTTAACTTAATTGTCAACACTATTGTAATTGGTATGTTACCAACAATTAGATTTCACGAAACCTAGAAGCTTTGTGGAGTCAATCTTTTCCCCAAGAAATTTAGGACAGACAGTCCCCGCCATGCTCCCTGCTTTCATCATGAGGACATCAATTTTAATATCCTATTAATTTATACTCAGATTAGACAGCTGATTAAGCACACCATTAGAATCACTCCCATTCTACCTGTTCCTCTATTATAAATTGAAGGCCTGCTCACTTCAGCTGCTACCATTCTCTTTCACTATGACACTGAGCAAGAAACTATTCCACACACAATAACGTCAGCATCCTAGCAATAATTCAAATACATTTTTTATAAAACCTCTCTGACCTTCATAGCCACCTCAGAACAGTATAAAAGTACACTGAGATAGCCAACAAAAAAAATGAGATGTCTCCACAGCCTAATGACTGACCACATTTTGTGAACACTTAAACGTGAGTAAATTACAGGAACGAACGAACAATCCTAAACTCCACCACTCCTGATGGTCTGTAGTTAGGGGCCTTCATTCACTAGCACACACCGGTACTTTTTACAAGAATTCTATCTGCATGACAGCTTACAAAATAATATTTCAGAGTTCTTTCTCCAAGATAAATAAATATGCAGTTAAAGTAACACAAAACAAAAATAATCAATCCAGAAGAACAGGAGGAATCTCTTGCCTTTGTTTACCATTGAGCTGAGAAATGTGTTTTTATACAGATACTTCTCCGACCATCCTCAACCATTAGCCAGTTACTGTCACAATTCTAGCATTGTAGTTGCCACTATACAACTTACATCTAAGTCACAGTTGTTACGTCTGTCTTGGGGGCAATTCTTAGAAGAAACCAGAGTTCTTAAGGCTTCCCCGGGCAAATCTGGAGGTTGTATTTCTATGTTCAAGGCTTCAAAAGGTTGGAGTTAGCTAAGCAGCTGCAAAAATTAAATCATGGGATTCCATGTTTATTGTTTCTCAATGATTTCCAGATCAAACGTACTCCATTTATGAATAAAAATAGATTTCCTCTCAACTGCTTGTCATGCAAACTCAACCAAAGCTCCTTCCTTCTCACACATAATCACCATACGAAAAGTTCTTGCAGGCCTAATTTGGACATCAGTGACATAGATGTTAACTCACTGCTGTCAGATTGAACAGGTGTCATTGACTGAAAGTTAGTAAACAATAATGTTGATGCACAAGAAGGAATAGATACGTGCCTGCCACCATAGCTGGGTTCATTCTGAAGGGATAATAACGGATTCAAATTCCTATTAACACGCCCAAATATTATATATATATGCCCACTAAAAATCTTGTAACTTTATGAAGTACACACTGCCAAACAAATTTAACACCCACTATTTACCTCTTTTTCTGGTAAATACCTTTCCTTATTGTGTTTTGTCTAATTTTAGAGTGTATGATCTCTAGAACAAGGCCTGTGCCATCTGATTTATTAGTGAGCACTATTTAAAACAAATGAAAGCAGGAAAATCTTTTGTGTCATTAAAAAGTGAATAGATATGACACCAAAAATAAAGGAAACCCAGATCTTAGTGGCCTTAAAATCTATGGGCAAAAAGCTGCCATTTTAACATAGCTGCTTTTCAAGTAAAACTGAACTTTTAAATTTGAAAGTTAGTTCGTGGAATTATACAGTGAATACTTTACAACACCTACATCATGCACAATATTCCACGACCCTTTCTTTTTCTGATGCTTGACAGTTAATCACATTTTGCTCTCTTAGATCCAACACATTAGATTTGTAAATGACTGTTCCATTTTTAACAACTCCTTTCTTTCTCCAAGTTCCTCAAGTAAAACACTTCTCTCAAGAAGCTGGTGCAATTGCAGAGCAGGCATAAACTTCTTAAGATAAAATCTCAAATTTTAAAAGAAAGATGCTTAAAGCTAGGAACTTAATCCATATTTCAAGCACAAAGGCACTCAGTGAAAGATTAACTAAAATGACAACACAAGTTGGAACTCCTCTGTTCATTCACACTCCCTATGTTGAGTCCTGCCCCTCCTCTTCCTACGGTTACATATTAATTAGTGGGGTCTCTATCAGTTCTCCAGATTTTTTGGTCAGGTCAATGTCTGCTTTTCTTTGCACCAGGTGGACACAGTATCAGCCCACACCCTGGATGGTGGTGATAGTGAAAGCATTTTTCCATAGCTTGTTGATATGGTGTTGGGTGCTCACCAGATGTTCTGGAATTTCTCAGTCATCACGGGAAACATAGCAGCTGGCTACGTCATACCTGCACAGAACCACACAGACTCACTCATAGGAGTCTTGCCTGTGCTGGGTCCAGGATCTACCCCCTGCCGCAGCTCTGCATTTAAAGTGTATTAGGAGGCAGGCAGGCAGGCAGCCTGGCTCAGTTCCAGATCGTGCTGGGTCTAGGAGCTCAGCCCCCCACAGAGGCTGCGGCCACCCTGAGCGGCTGTCTCTGTATCAGAGGCAACAGTGCGGGGAGACAGGCAGCCAGTTCACAAAGGAAGATGTTTTTAAACTGGCTCCCCGCGCGGACCAGCCCCCACTTGGCACCCCGCACTACTGCCTTTGATACAGAGGAAGTAGTGCAGAGTCGCAGGGTGCTCCTCAGAAGTAGGGCTGGAGCGCACTGTCTGCCGGGCCCACCCCCAGGGACTACAGAATAGTTGAGTAACTGACAGAATTCACGAGGTTAATTAACTATTATATTAACTGATATTCAACATCCTCAGTTCTGGACAGTGGGCAGGACAACAAACTGCATGAGGACCTGGAGCAACTAAAAAAACTCTAAGTAGATCAGAGCCCAACTGTGCAAGCCCACCACACCATGACAGCTAGGAACTGGGGTAAGGCACTGGGGCAGTCTCTGCCTACATCTGCAATCAAGTGCTATTCTCAAAACAAAACAGTCTCCTTCTAGAGGCAACAGTTAGAGCCCCCCACCTTAAATTCATAAATCATGATTTACCTGCTTCGTTCATAACTTCTGTAGCGAGGCGGAGTCCTTCCTCTATCATAATCTGACCTGTGCCGACTGCTTTCTTGTCTTCTCCTGTCAGGACTCCTACCTCGATCCCGCCGATCCCCATGATTACTGGACCGGTGTCTGTCTCCGTGCACGTGACTATGTTCACGGTGCCGGTGCTCGTCATAGTGTTTACTCCTCTCGGGAGACCTGCGTTCACTTTGGGTCTTTTCTACCTGATATTGGCCTGTGTGCCGGAAATGACTGCTACTGCTACCACTGCTGTTGCTGCTCTGAAAGGAGTTTGAGTTATGCTGATAAGTACTGAAGTTAGGAGGTGGGAAAGGCTGCTGTGAATAGCCTGTAGAATAGACCGGTTGATAATTCACTTGCTGCGGCATCACAGGTGGTGGTGGAGGATGAGGCAGTGCAGGAGGAGGCATCATGTAGGGAAAAGTGTTTTGTCCAGAAGGGGCCCCTGGTAATGGGGAATTACTTGGATTTGGCACTGGTGGAGGAGCAGGAGGGAAACAAGGAGGGACTGGAAAACTCTGCCTTACTTGATGGTTTGGAAAAGGTGGTCTCATGGGACACTGGCTGATTGGACTCTGTGCTGAAGGAGGTACCAGGGATTGATACGGTACAAAATCCGGTCTGGGAGGCACATAGCCTGTGGCTGGAGGGCTTGAGTAGGTAGTGGGAGGAGCTACTTGCTGGTCATACTGGTACTGTACTGAAGGCTGCTGAGGGTGAAGCTGTCTCAGGTTCTGAGGTCTGAAGGTTTGTGTTGACGTTCTTACACCAGGTCCTCCTCGACCCCGTGGGCATCCTCGTCCAGAATGGAAAGACATCTTTCACCTTCAAAGGAAAAGAGGAGATTAAAGGTACAATGCCATGAGTCTTAGGGAAGGGGATGGCTAATTATTTGCCACCCTTTTTAAGTCTCATTTTCTAGCAACGATAACTTCTTGAATATCAAGCTCCAGCCCAACTGAAATGTCAAGGCACCCACCCCTTACTGTGTGCACCCAATTACATTCAACTGAAGGGAAAAACAATTCTCTTCCAAGATCTGGATGGCAGACACTATCTATATGAGTCTGCTCTCCATATAGCCAGGCATCTGTAAGGGTCAAGGAGAAAACTGTATATCAGCAAAATATCAATCAATACTCAACAGTGGAGCGAAGGAAAAAATTACATCAGGTGGTATGGGCCCGATCCTGAACTACTGAAATAGATAGCTCTGACATTCCCCTCAAAGCAGACAGGAGCAGTCTGTCACTGGCTCACTTAGGGACGTAAATTGTTGATTATTAGGCTAATCGAATTCGGGCTGTTGCTACACTTCAAAGACAAAAGCACTGTGGGGAGGATAAGGCCCGCTGGCCCTGTGCTCCTCAAAGTGTTTCAAAACGGCAGCACCATTTGGAGCCCGGGGTCAGATGGGCACTCTTAGTTCCCAGCTGACCCCAGGCTCCATGCAGCTCTGCCACTTTGAGATGCCCCGGGGAGCCTGGGGTTAGCAGGGGAGTCCCCAATTGACCCCAGGCTCCACAAACTGCATAGAGCCCAGGGTCAGCTGGGAACCTTGGGCTGCACGTGGCAGTTCAAAGTGGCAGACCCCTGGCTCCATGCAGCACTGCTGTGCAGCCTTTTAAAGCAGCAGCGCCTCATGGAGCCCAGAGTCTGACACCAGGCTCCACGTGGCCCTGCTACCTTGAAGCACCCCATTCCTCCCCTCCCCCCACTTACTTCCTCTTTCTGATAGAGGCAGCAAGGAGTGGGTGGGAGAAAGCAACTCGTTGACTAGCCTGTCGACTATCTGATAAGCATTCGCTTAGCGGAGAGTTAACTAACCGACTAGTCATTCACATTCCTAATTCTAATACCTGAATATTGGTTATAATTTTCATAAAACTCTCCAAAAATCACTAATCCAGTAATATGTTTTGCTGGCACATTAATTCTAACTTCTGCAACAACCATAATATAAATGTACACAAAAAGTGCCACTCATACAATTTTAAACCTTAAGCATAAGAATTTCACTAACTTTTCCTATTATATCAAATCCCAGCTAACCTATTATCAGAAAGACAATGGCAGTTTATGCTCCCTCTTTTGGCCCCAATCCTATAAAGACTTACAATACACTCCACTTTATATGCTATGGGACTTTGAAGACAATGGGACTACTCACAGTGTATGAAGTTAAGCACATGAATAAGGCTTTTGCAGAATCAGTGCCATAAAGTAACTGCAACTAGGGATGTCAGTTATTAACCAATTAACCAGCAGCAACAACCAGCAGCTCCCTGCCCGCCTCCATTTAAGCAATGAAATGTGACATTTAATTGGTTGCAACCACAACTTGTAGCATTGTATTAACATATGGGACCCAGACAGTGGAAGTGACTAGTCAATGTGAGAAAAAAAGAAACAAATACATAAATGGTATGGATAAATACATTCAATATTTAAAATTCTTTCAACCTTGATATTTTAAGGAGTGGGATAAAGATTTATTTTTAAATGTAGTTTTCAATTTGACGGCATTTCGCTAAAACACAGAGAAAAGAGTAAAGAAAACCCACCAGTGTCTTAAAATATAATTGGAGTAATTTCATATAAACAAGCACATAATAACTAAACAACTTGTGTCAGAAATATAAAGTCTTCCTTGAATCATGAAGGAATTTGTCTACCCTACAGATATTGCCTACCCTACAAATATAACCACATTTGGAAACCTGCTTCCAACCTTCTTTTCTTCTAGTCTTATTATGCACGTAGTGCCAGTCTGTAAGGTACTCCGGGCATACCAATATTTCACAAACTGGTGAAAGCTTGATCAAATCTATCTGAGAAATGTGGCTGAAGCCTTGATTTCTCCAGAGCTTCAGTCCAGTTTTATCATTATTAATGGGATTATGTCAGCGTCCAAAATATGCCTGGCAATTTTCAAACAGACATAATCATGCCTTCCAAGGAACTCACAATCTAAGAACACAAGCAACCCAAGAAGGATAAAGAAATAAAACACGCAATGGTTTTAGAGTGTCAACTTCCCCATTTGCCAGTTACCTAGCCATATGATCTACAAACTGGATGCATGGCTATGGACAAATTCAGGGATAACCAAGGCATAATCACATTCCCCGTTAATTTAAACGGAATAAATGGACCCATGCACAATTAAACATGGTTTGGGGTTGAGTCACAGAGCCCTCAGCAAGCCAAATCCTATGGCAACATCAAAGCTTTTATTTAGGGATATAAAATGGGTAAAAAGTAAGCATACCGGTTTGCATGAGAGTTACTGGTGTGCTTACTGATTAACCAGCCCTGGCCAGTGAATTCTGCCCGCAGCCAGCCACACTGGATAGCAGTGGCCCTGGCCATGCGATGTGACCTCACAGCTGCAGCGAAACTAGAGGCAGGCCGGGCGACAGGTCCTGAGTTAAAATGGGTAACTATTTAAAAAAAAAAAAAAAACACTTAAAGCATTAGACATATGAGGCATGAACCAGTACTGCTTTCATTTTAATAGTAGTCCATATTCCCTTTAATCGTAGGGTCTTTTTACAAAGAAATTTTCTTCCTCCCTCTTTTCCATCCCTGTTTGACAGAGTGCCTGATTATATAAACGGTAACAATAACGGTCTCCTTTTAGGGGAAAAGAGGAAAACGTTTTAGATGAGCTATAGCTACTGAAGTTGAGGTCTGACCTGTTATCTTTAAAAAACACACATTCACAAGAATACCAAAGATTAAAAAAAAAATGTAGTTTCTGTTTCTGGCTCTTCAAAATATGTTGGTGGTATCAACAAACCAGTGGCCCCAAACTTTTCAGCATCATGCCCTTCCTTACCTCTGTCCATGCTGTGCATTCTTTGCCAGGGGCTGAGCGTGGGAATACAACTCAGAGTGGAAAGGGAAGGCAAATATGGCAAGGACCAAGGAGGCCTAGGCTTAGTCTGGGTCCGGAAGTGAGGCCAGAGCCGCAAATGAGGTTGTAGTGAGGGATCAAGGCTGGGAGCAGGGGCTGGATTCAGAAGCTTGGTGGGCCAAATCTTGCCTGCTCCTGATGTAGACACTGTTACTTACATTGTCTGTTGACAACTTCCTGGCTGCCTCCAGCTCAGAGCATCAGTGGCAAAGGTCAGAGCTAGCGTCTTGAAACTGACAAGAATGTCAATTTTACTGCTAATATGCTTCTTGCCCTGATATTGCGCCCAGCATGGGGCTTACAGCTGCCCACCCCCCAGCTGTCAACCTGGCACTGGGCTCACAGCTTAAGTCCTCATCCTGGGGTGATGACCCAACTGTGAGGCAGGATGCCCCACACACCTAAATTAAGGTGACCTAATTTTGTAGTCTCGGAGGGGAAGCAGTGCTAGTCTGTAATTTAGTGGTCCTATAGCATTTTAGAGAATAACAAAAATACTTAAATAGTACCATGAGCTTTTGTGGGCACAGCCCACTTCTTCAGAAGAATGGAGCAAAAAAAGCTGCTCTACTCTTTCAAAGAAGTGAGTTGTGCCCATGAAAAATCATGATAATATTTATATATTTATGTTAATCTCTAAGGTACAACAGGACCACTCATTTTTTTCTAATTTTGTAGTTTTCTTCCCACAGATACTGTGGGTGATGACACTATGTAAGGATCTTAACACAGATATTCCTCAGTCACCACACTAGCAATTTACAAGTGTGTTGTTTGAGCAGTCTTCTGAAAGTAGTCTATTTTTGCTCCATCCTAACAGCAGAGCCTTATGTCTGACCTTTAAGCCAGAAAGGGTGGTGTCAAGAGGCCATCATCCAGATCCGTGGTGTTCAACCAGTTCTGAAGCAGTAGCCACTATGGCTATGTCTAGACTACATCTAGCCTCTTTCAAAAGACAGCATCTAGACTGCAACCACTTCTTTCGAAAAAACAGATCGCTTTTTCAAAAGAGAGCACCCAGGCAGCCTGGATGCTTTCTTTCGAAGAAGCCCTGTTTGCATTCAAGAACACCTTTTTTCGAAAGAGCACTTTTGAAAAAAGGCGTTCTTCCTTGTAAAATGAAGTTTACCACAGTTGAAAAAAACGCCACGTTCTTTTGATTTAATTTTGAAAGAAAATGGCAGCAGTCTAAACGCAGGGGAAGTTTTTTTGGAAAAAGGCCACTTTTTTCGAAAAAACCCTGTAGTCTAGACACATCCTCTAGTAGCTATTGCTAAAGCGAACTAACCACAGTCAACCAGCCACATGTGGCTAGGGTGTTGGGCACCACGGATCTAGAGTTACCAGCTTTCCTGGCTTCATAGACCAGATGCCATTTGCAGCAGTGATGTCCCATCCATCCAGTCAGGAAAGTTGGCAGCCCTACATCAGACAGTCTGAGAGCTTTGATAGATGGTATCAGCTGTGCATCACATTTAGGCCTTGCCTATGCTTAAAGCTGTTTTACCAGTTAGGGGCTATTTCAGTTAAGGGATGATATTTTTAATGGCATAAAAAGTGATTTATGCCACTACACATTAGATTTTCTTTTCCCTGTAGAGGAAGCACCTTTATAAACCAATGTAACCACATCCAAAGTAGCAGGGCTACACCACTTTCTATCAGGATAATTATTTCCTTTGCCCTACAATAGCTCTATCACTATAAGCATCTTTATATGGATATGACTGCATCCACACTAGGGAGGTCACACCGTTTTGACTGTACCTGTACTGTTAAAACACAACTTTGTAGTGTGGGCAAGCCCTTAGGTGTGCCCAGGACAAACTACAAAGCAAGACAAAGTTCTGTGAACTTGGGATTTTGCAGTCAACCTGTAACTCAACGCAGCTGCTGCAAACACCAAACAAAAGGTAGGAGGAAACACACAAGTCTGCACCCAAAGCTCTTGCAGGAGGAAGGAAGCCATCCTGGCATTAAGTCCCAGGCGATACGCAGCAGCTCTAGTGGGTTTCTGGTTCCCCTCCATTCAAACCTAAGCGACCCAGTGAAAAGGGTCCACGTGAAATCAGCGCAGACAGCTCCAACCCTACCCGGCATCCTGAGCAAGGTGCCCAGCCGGGAAGGAAGCGGAGGGAAGACGCTGGTTCCTGGGAAGGGGAGGTGGGACCCGGGGAATAGGGAGCCCCCTCCCAGCACGAAGCGGGGGGAGAGAACCGCTCTCCTAGGGAGGGGGTGGGGGCATCCATCCTACCTGCACGAGCCCCCCTCGCAGACCAACACCCGCGGCGCAGGCCGGGCACCAGTCAGCCAGACACCGGCTCCGGAACAGGAAAAGGGAGGGAGGAGCATCCACCCCGCGCGGAAGCCCAGCCGCAGCCATCCGGGCCGGGTCACAGAGGGGGCGGGCAATGGGCCAAGGAAGGGCCGGCGAGCCCCTGGCCCCGTGCGCTCCCCTCCCCTGCGGGGGAGCCCCGGCTGCGGAGCGCGGCGGCCCGGCCCATGGCAGGGGAGGGGGGCCGCCCCCTGCTCCTCCCCTTGCCGCACGGGTGTCCCACGCTGGTGCTCCGCGGAACGTCGCGGCCCTCGGCGTTCGGACCGTAGAACGTTGCTGGCCCGAAAGTTCTTGGCTCCGAACGCTCGCCTAGCGCGGCCGCCATGAGCAGCGCAGGGCAGCCGGGCCGCTTGCGGAGCTACCCGGCGCTGCCCGTGTGCGTGGTGGAGGATCACCAGGATGTAAGTGCTGGGGGGGGGGGGTGATAACTGGGACCCGCACCGGGACTGCTGTTGGGGCTAGAACCGCTGAAAGGGACACAGCCCAGCCCTGGGTCTCTGGGAGTCAGTTCCCACCACGACCAAATCTCTGAGATTATGCCTGTGCTGCACTAAGGCCGGGACTGAGGGGCCTGCGGTGCATGCTCTGTGTTTCCAAGCCTGCAATTGAACATGGGCACCACATGCTAAACCTGGTTTTACAGTTACTGGCTCTGGGGCTCGCACAGCCACGTTAATAGGCAGGCCTGACTTCAGCCTGTGGCTGGAGCTGTCTCCAGCTGCAAGACAAAGTTTGGACCTAATTCACACTTTAAAATTAAGTTGACCTAAGTTACAACGATGTATAGCCACAGCAGTAATTACATTAGGTTTGGTGGCTACATTACATGTCCTTGTTCCAGGACTAAGTGCTTGCACCTATGATTGAGCTGCTGGTGTGGGGCACTGGGGGGTGACTTCTGAAAGGCAGCTACAATCAATGTAAGCAATGCAGTGTCTACACTGACACTGTAGCAACCTAGTGACATCGACCTAAACACTGCACCTCTCCTGGATTTGAAGTTGTCAGTAGTGGGTGAGTTACATTGGTGGGAGCTACATTTTGATGTACATGCTTATAGAATTAGTTTGATATAAGCTGCCTTTTTTGACCTACCTGTATTGTAGGACAGGCATTAGGCTCAAAAGGACCTGGGTCCTGATTGCTTGTTGACCTGATTTAGACAGATTTCTTTGTGGACATGGGTGGGATCAAATCTGAGGGTTAGCCCAGATTTGCAATGCTATATAGACTTATCCTTGGGCATGTGTTTTGCTTCACTACACTGTTGCACCTATGCAAATTATTATGCAGGAATGACGCCTGTGAGATAAAGAGCTTGTCAGCACATACAGCACTGCAGCAGCACAGTTTACATGGATGCTGCAGTGCTCTTGTGGCACTTGGACACTATCTACACAAATGAGAACTTCTCCTACAAGCATAGGTACTCTACTTCCCCCATGCTGACACCAGAAACGCTGCCAGAGATATAGTCCTTCCTACAACAGGAATTTGGTCAATGTAACTGCTGATCAGGTGTGCTGATTTTTCACACTCTGGGTGACATGTACATCATCATAAGTCTGTAGCATAGATCACAACAGAGCACCTACACATGATTTTAAATTGTTACTTACTGTGATACCTACTGCATCACACCTTTAGCACATACTGTACTGGTTAGCTGTCTCCCTTATTTTAGTAGCCATTATACAAGTACTAGTCTATGATACAAAATATCTTTTTTGCATCACCAATTGTCTTTGGTAACTGCATGAAAAACTCAGTTTATAATTATTGCCTTGCAGCTTAGGCAGTCACTCCAAATAACATGCCATTTATCCACCTTGGCCATTGTGTAAAGGGACTAGGTATTTGACACATCCATACAAGATCGCTGAATGGGAATTAGCTTCCCCAATCCCCAGAATTTCCTTTATGCACCAATGAACAGGTTTGGGGGTTGCTCCCATAGTCCTTGTGACAGTTCTGATCTATCTCCTCCGCTGGCAGAAATAGTATAGAAAATGCACAGTCTGACTTGTGGAAGCACAGAGCATTGCAAATCATAAGCCCCTCTGTAGACAATCTTGTGATCAGCACTCACTTCTGGCATCTGCTCCCTGGAGTGGCGGGCACCGTACTAACAGCCAGAAGCTGCTCACTGGGGCACTTCCTGGCCCCCTGTGGTCATGCATGTTTATAATGGTCCCTGCTCTCTCTCACACCCCTTTCTGTTTGATGTGAAATAACCACCTTCCATGCACATTCACTTATCCTGGCACAACCAAACCCTGACCTTGCTTTAAGTTATGATAAGAGGAAGCTGCATAGCTCTTACTATTTAGGAGCAGTTCTTGAACAAATGGACTCACAGACTGACTCTCATTTCTAAAATATATAGTAAGATAAGCAACTGAAAAGGCTCAAATCAGAGCCCAGTCATTCATATGTCTATCTTATTTTCACATTATTTTGCCATAAATATACCATAACATAATCTAGGAAATGCTGGCAAAGTAAAATAACATCCAAAAAGGTACAAAAAAATTTAACCTGTCTTAACATAGTAAATGGGCTTTTTGGCCTGTGCTGAACATATCAGGTGTAATTCACCCAAGAAAAGAGGGCCCATTAAAAGCTTTGCACGCTTCTCATAAGAGACCCATTTCATACAGAGGCATATGTCTTCTGTGACTGGTGCTGCTGGCAATAAGCAGGGGTACTGAATTCATAGAACTTGTATGCAGAGTCAGTTGCCTAAAGGCTCCCTTCACTCTGCCAGTCTGTAGCCTCACATAAACTGGGAACAAGTTAGCCTTGCCCCCTGTCTCTTGTGTGTATGGGGGCTGTATGTCTGCAATCTCCATGTTGACAGTATAGGGCCTGTGAGAGTGTCTTACAGCCTGAGTAATGCAGGTTTCACCGAATTTGCGTTTAATTTTGATGGATAATGTCACTGGTTATGTTTAGCCTTTATTATTCATTTTTTCCAACAGATGCACCAGATTATGGGTTTAAAGATTTTTCTTTTTGTATATTTTATTGATTGTTATTTTCACAGTTGCAGGAAATTATGGGAAAAGGTAATACATTGGAATCAGCTGTTATGCTTAAAAGAAGCACACGGGATCTTTTTCAGGGGGATAAGGCAACACGCCACATTTATTGATAATATAACAAAGTAGCATGCATTTACACACACACACATACACAGTCACACCCTGCTGATGGAATAGTTACCAGTCTGTTGCTTGACCCAGCCTGTTGGCAAGATAGGTCAAATGTGAGGAAGGAGCTGGGTTCTTGTCAGTCCAGACTGATGCTCTTCTTGGGAGTACGGTAACCCAAAGAACCATATAAGACACCCTATCCTTTATAGGATTTTCCTTCCATGCAAGTCTATGCATTTTTGTCAGGCCTTAATTAGTCATTCAACATCACAATCAGTCTTCCTACGACATATGCTTATCGAGAAGAAGTTGTTCTCACAGTCATTTGATGTCCATGTGCTGACGACCCCTCAGGGGTGTTGTCTTTCTGATGAAAGTTGTTATTGGTTTCCTATCAAGGGGTGCTTGCCACTAACCACAGGGTTCATCAGTCTGCCCTGTTAGTCATAGAATCATAGGGTACGTCTAGACTACATGCCTCTGGCGACAGAGGCATATAGATTAGGGTACCGGACATAGTAAAATGAAGCGGCGATTTAAATAATCGCCCCTTCATTTAAATTTACATGGCTGCCGCGCTGAGCCGACAAACAGCTCAGCGCGGCAGCCATGTAAATTTAAATGAAGCGGCGATTATTTAAATCGCCGCTTCATTTTACTATGTCCGGTACCCTAATCTACATGCCTCTGTCGCCAGAGGCATGTAGTCTAGACGTACCCATAGAATCATAGAACTGGAAGAGACCTCAGAAGGTCATCAAGTCCAGCCCCCTGCTCTAGGCAGGACCAATTCCAACTAAATCAACCCGGCCAGGGCTTTGTCAAGCCGAGACTTAAAAACCTCTAGGGATGGAGACTCCACTACTTCCCTAGGTAACCCATTCCAGTGCTTCACCACCCTCCTAGTGAAATAGTTTTTCCTAATATCCAACCTGGACCTCTCCCACCACAACTTGAGACCACTGCTCCTTGTTCTGCCATCTGTCACTACTGAGAACAGCCTCTCTCCATCCTCTTTGGAACCTCCCTTCAGGAAGTTGAAGGCTGCTATCAAATCCCCCCTCACTCTTCGCTTCTGCAGACTAAACAGACCCAAGTCCCTCAGCCTCTCCTCATAAGTCATATGCTCCAGCCCCCTAATCATTTTGGTTGCCCTCCGCTGGACCCTCTCCAATGCGTCCACATCCTTTTTGTAGTGGGGGGCCCAGAACTGGACACAATACTCCAGATGCGGCCTCACCAAAGCCGAATAAAGGGGAATGATGACATCTCTGGATCTGCTGGCAATGCTCCTCTTAATGCAACCTAATATGCCATTAGCCTTCTTGGCTACAAGGGCATACTGTTGACTCATATCTAGCTTCTCATCCACTGTAACCCCCAGGTCCTTTTCTGCAGAACTATTACTTAACCGGTTGGTCCCCAGCTTGTAACTATGCTTGGGATTCTTCCGTCCCAAGTGCAGGACTCTACACTTGTCCTTGTTGAACCTCATCAGATTTCTTGTGGGCCAATTCTCCAATTTGTCTAAGTCATTCTGTACCCTATCTCTGCCCTTAAGCATATCTACCTCTCCCCCCAGTTTAGTGTCATCCGCATACTTGCTGAGGGTGCAATCCATCCCCTCATCCAGATCATTAATTAAGATATTGAACAAAACCGGTCCTAGAACCGAACCTTGGGGCACTCCGCTAGAAACCGACCGCCATCCTGACATCGAGCCGTTGATCACTACCCGCTGGGCCCGGCCTTCTAGCCATCTTTCTATCCATCTTACCGTCCATTTATCCAATCCACAATCCCTCAACTTGCTGGCAAGAATATTGTGGGAGACCGTATCAAAAGCCTTGCTAAAGTCAAGGTATATAACATCCACTGACTTCCCCATGTCCACCGAGCCAGTTACCTCATCATAGAAGCTAATCAGATTGGTCAGGCACGACTTGCCCTTTGTGAATCCATGCTGACTATTCCTAATCACTTCCCTCTCATCCAAGTGCCTCAATATGGATTCCTTAAGGATCCCTTCCATGATTTTTCCAGCAACCGAGGTAAGACTGACCGGCCTATAGTTCCCTGGATCATCCTTCTTCCCTTTTTTGAAGATGGGCACTACATTTGCCTTTTTCCAGTCATCCGGGATTTCTCCCGATCTCCACGACTTTTCAAAGATAATAGCCAAAGGCTCCACAATGACATTTGCCAACTCCCTCAGTACCCTTGGATGTACTAAGTCTGGACCCATGGATTTATGTACGTTTAGCTTTTCTAAATAGTTCCTAACCTGTTCTTTACCCACCACGGGGGTTGTCTGTGTGCTTTCGCTTAGATGATAATTATTTGGTGCTTCTGAGTCTCCAGCCCCTCGTCTGTCCATTTGAGCATGCAGTGGCCTTCACACTTATCTCTCCTAAAACATTCTCCTCTCTCGTTAACCCAAACAATACATTTAGAGAATTGCAGCATGGAACAAAGTGACTTCTAGTCACTTTAACCAAGTTACATAGTCTGTTGATGTTAAACTTCTTTCTATCTACTACAAGGCCTTGCCTAATATTAACATCACTACGTATTACAGTGTTCCATCCCTTTGCTTTAACATCAGAACATGCTAACATCAAACAGAGCTGGAGCTAAGTTAACCAAGCTGCCTGGCCTGTCTGAGGCCCACATCTTGTGTTTAAGTTTAATCCAAACCTTTTGCTATAACATACATTCATTATAACTAACTGACTTCTTAGTTACAAAATTCCAGGGCTACACAGCCAATAATCATTTAATGATGCTTGAGATGCAAAAAGTCAAAGATGTATGATTGTTGACAAATAGTCAACCTCAAATATCAAAATATACAAAGTAAATAACTTAAATCAAACTTAAAGTTTTCAAGCAGCATTTTTTTCTCTTGCCTATTAGTAAATTTCACTTATTACAGATGACAATATTTTTCATGAGTTTGTGCCTGTAGAGTGCAATCAGTGTTTACCTACTTTTACAGATCAAAGTCTGATCCATCCTAAACGTATAGAAGGAGGAACTTCAGTGTGTGGAAGCCAGGAAGTTGGAGAGGCCAGCAGGATGGGGCTTGATTCGCACAGAACATAGGGAGCATTTTTAGGGAGATGAATTTGAAAAAAAGAAATAATATCAAAGGAGTAATATCAAAGCATTAGTGAAAAGCATTGCTGCAAACAAGACTGTCCTGACAGAATGAAAGGGAGGTTAAAAAAATGAAAAATGACATGCAAACCACTGTACATGTAGCCCTGGGTTTGGGGAAAGTTTCTATCTTAATCCATGTTACCAGCAAAGTTGTGCACTACTGCTCCATTGTCTTCTGCTTGTAATTATGAGGCCTGAGAAAACAAGACATGATATTTTGCCAGTATTTTTACTATTAACAACATTGCATTTCTTAACCCTCTGGTAACAGCTAATGCGTTTTGTTCATATTGTTTTTAGGTTCTGCCTTTTATCTATCGTGCCATTGGTTCAAAGCATCTCCCTGCCAGCAATATCAGCTTTGTTCACTTCGATTCCCATCCAGACCTTCTTATTCCAGTGAACATGCCAGCAGATACTGTCTTTGACAAAGAAGCTCTGTTTAGGTAATGTCATATGTCCCTCATCAAGAATCTCGAAGGACCAACTCTTGCCACTCATTTACACTGAAAATCAGTAGAGCTGTCTTCAGAGTAAGCGTGAGCAAGATGAGCAGAAGCTGGCCCCGAGGGTATTTTTGGGTTTTTCACTCATGATCAGAGCTGGTTTGTTCATGTTCAAAGGATGTTCTGTGGTTCAAGATTATGGTCAAATATGGTTGTTACTCTCCATATTTTGCATGAAAATGTTCTTGTGATTTTGTTGCATTTTTTAATGGTTCAGCAATATACACTTGTTTAACAGTTAGACTGTAGTGTTTCTCTGAATAGCATTTTAATGTGTCAGTGCCTCGAACGGTCATTTAATCTGAAACATAAATGTAATGAAATGCCTTCCCCTCTCAATTCTGTAAAATCTATCAGCCTTTTTTCCTAAGTAAGGCTGCAATAGTGTTTTAACTTCAGTGTTGAAATTCTGACCATATTAAATCAAAGGGGCATGTTGCCAGTGTGTTCCATGGGGCCAGGATTTCACCACAGCTGCTTAGATATAGGAAAGATCAATGCAATAGTGGATATATGTGTACGCACTGTGTTATCTTTGTGCTTCATTCTTATGTTTTTCCTTCATTCTTGTAATTGGAAAGGGTATGGAGGAGCTTGAGAATTTCAAATACACTGGTGAGTGACTAGAATGGTATCATGATGGCTGTATTATCCAATATCTACTCTGTGGATTGGTTTGTAAGGCAACAGACAGTTTGGTGGTGTGAGTCATTCCACTGAGGAACTGAGGTATTAATAGTGATTCAAATACTATTTTGTAAGGGTTAATTGGTCTGTTTTTACATTCAAGAAAACAATGAAGTAATGTCTAAGGTGGGTTAAATTGATGTCAGCAGACTCTTATTTCTAGTTTTGATTGGTGATGAAAACACTAATTTCATTCTTCTTATGTTTGACACATACAGGAAGCAATAAATATGGCAAGTTTATAATCAAGTTTATTTATGAGAAAGACTATTGATAACATTTCTGCACTATAAAGATATTGCAAAGCCAAACTCCCAACTTTGTAATATTGTTACAGACATTTTAAATAACAATTTCTAAGATTTTTAGTATTTATGATTAAAGATTATCCTGATGATGTAAAATCCGGATAATCAAATAATAGTCAAATTTTTGTTTTTTAGCATAAACCACAAGCATATAAAATACTGATGCTTGCTGGAAATCACACACTTCTATGAAATTCCCAGTATATGAAAATAATCTTTTTTGTGTTGTTATGTTGTCCACATGGAGAAAACTAATAATATAATTTCATATTTCTTCTTCTTTCATTTACAGCGAGCTGAGTATCGAGAACTGGATTATGCCTGTTGTTTATGCTGGCCATTTTTCTCAAGTGATATGGTTTCATCCCATCTGGGCTCAGCAAATCAAAGAAGGAAAACATGATTTTTTAGTCGGTAAAGATACATCTACCACTACAATCAGGTAATTTATGTGTTATTTTTTGTAGTAAGATTCTTATAGATCTAATTTTTCCCCTTCTACGGTTTCCCATATACATTTTCTTGTATTCTTAGATAAAACTGGTGATAAATCCATCTTTCTAATTAAAAATTTGTATCTATGTCTTCTTTAGGACCCATCATGAAAAAAGTTTCATGAATTGTTACATTGGCAGATTGGACTTTTCACTTACTTTTTATAAATGCTGTTTTGTAGAGAATTATACTACACTTGTCACATTTCTGTTACGTCTAAGCTCAGATCAAATGTTCTGTTGATAAAGGTTGAAACCAACCCACCTTCCCAGAGCACCAGGGAGCGGGGAGACCGCACAGCTCCCACCCCTCACCCCGGAGCACAGAGGAGGGGAGAGACTATGGGGCTCTCCTCCCTGAGCACTGGGAACAGGGGAGGCTGCATGGCTCCCGCTCACCCACGTCTGAGCACTGGGAAGGGAGGAGGGCTCCGACCCCTGCGGGCGGGGGGAGCTCACACCGCTCCCACCCCACCTGCCCCCAACTAGGGATGTGAAATATCGGTTAATTGAATAGTTGAGTAACCTCATGAATTCTTATTGGTTAGTCGACTATTCTATAGTCCCTGGAGACAGCAGCATGAGATGCCAGGTGGGAGCTGGTCTGCGAGGGGAGCCAGTTTAAAATCCACCACCCCTTGTGGACCTGTACTGTTGCCCTGTGCTGCTGCCTCTGATAAAGAGGCAGCAGCCCCTGTGTAGACGGTGGTCTGAGCTCCCAGATCCAGCACGAGCTGGAACTGAGCTGGGCTGCTGGCCAGCCTGCTAAAAAATGTACTGGCAAGTGTGTGTGGGGGGGGGGGGGGGGAGGAGGGAAATGCGTGTAGTCTATAGCATTAACCTATAAGCTTTTGCTTATCTGTTACAGGCAGTCCCCGAGTTACACGGATCTGACTTATGTCGGATCCGCAGTTACGAACGGGGCTTTTCTCGCCCCAGAGGACGGGAGCGGCGGGACGCCCAGATGAGCCGCGGTCCCGCCGCCCGCGTTCTCCGGGGCGAGAAAAGCTGCTTCCCGTCTCACTAGCTGTGCCCCCCCCCCCCCCCCCCCCAGCAGACCAGAGAGACGGGGAGCAAAGCCTCGGAGGCCGCCCGCAGCGGGACAGCCGCGGCGCGCCTGGGCTGTCCCGCTGCGGGCGTCCTCTGCGGCTTTGCTCCGCGTCTCCCTGGTCTGCTGGGGGGGGGGGGGGGGAGGGCGCAGCTAGTGCCCCCTCCCCCCCCAGCAGACCAGGCTTTTCTGCCCATGACACCTGGGGTAGAGCAGCTGGGGCGCTGCTGGGTTGGTTCCACAGCACCGCTCCTCAGCGCTACTGGAGCAATCCAGCAGCACCCCAGCTGCTCTGCCCCAGGTGTCCCTAAGTCAGCCGCTGCTGAAACTGACCAGCGGCTGACTACAGTAAGCCCAAGGCAGAGTTGCTCTGCCCCGGGCTTCCTGGAATCAGCCGCTGATCAGTTTCAGCAGCAGCTGACTTGGGGATGCCTGGGGTTCTTAAGTTGAATCTGTATGTAAGTCAGAACTGGCATCCAGAGTCAGCCGCTGTTGAAACTGATCAGTTTCAACAGCGGCTGAATCTGGACGCCAGTTCCGACTTACATACAGATTCAACTTAAGAACAAACCTACAGTCCCTATCTTGTACGTAACCCGAGGACTGCCTGTAATCAGTTAATCAACTGCATTATTATATCCCTACGCCCAACACCAGGGAGAGGGGAGACTGCATCGCTCCTGCCCCCCCCCACCATGGGGAGGGGGGTGGCCACACCATTTCTGCCTCCCTCCCCTCCCCCTGAGCACTGGGGTTGGGGAGGCGGCTGTTCAGCTCCCATTCTCCCATAAGCACCGGGGAGTTGGGGAGGAGAGGCCGTGCAGCTCCACCCCCCAGTACCAGAGAGAGGGGATGCTGCATGGCTCCAGGAAGTGTGGAGGCTACACAGCTCCAACACTCCCCCCTGGACCACTGGGGAGGCCACACAGCTCCTGCCCTGCCCCTCCCCCTGGAGCACTAGGCAGGCCACATGGCTCCCGCCTGCTCCTCACCACCACTGAACATCAAGGAGACAGGGTAGGCTGCATGGCTGCCACCCCTCAGCACCATCCAGGGCAGCAGGAAGGACACCGGGTGGCTGAGGGGCAGGGGCTTCAGGACGTAGAGTGATATGCTGATATCACTCTGTTGTTCTGCAGGAAACGGGGGGGTTTATACTTACATAGAGAGAGAGAAAACGTTCTTGATACATAGTTTCTGTCAATATGTGAAGTGTGGTTGTTTTAACTATTAACCAGAAAAGATTTGTATTTGTTCCATTGTTTTCCCAGTCAAGTAAAAATAGAATTATTGTCTGGCTGTTTCTTTCATAACTTGCCCTTTAGTCACACAGCACTAGATCCTGATCTTGCTAATAGTGGTATAAATCAGGTGTATTTCCAGTTGATTCAGTGGAGCTTCACTGGCATAAAAAAGGTGCGAAATCAGAATTGGACCCACTGAGTGCAGCTGTCATCCTATTTTTCACAACTGTTAAAATTATTTTTTTATAGTATTGTTCATCATAACACTTCATCACTTGAAAACTGAAATTCCTCCATACTGAATTTCATTTATCATACCAATTTGTTGTGTAATTTTTGGCTCTTAACTCTTGAGTGTTGGGCACCAAATGTTAATTTTATCAACATCAAAATATTGTGTTTTGGTGAAACCACACAAAAAATTATATGTTCTCTTCAGTGGAAACCCCCCCCCATAATATCTGGAACTAGGTAGACAAATCCCAGGTAACTGGATCTTATTTTTGGTAGTTCACCAGGAAGATATGATGGCCCCAAATATTTTAGCTATCTATAATTAACCATGTGTACTAATTTTAAAAGTTAGCTAGGCGGAGATGTTTAGCTTCATTAGCTAATTATCTATGGTCTTTTGGGATTCAAGGGAGTATAAAGAGAAAGAGACGTAGAAGCTCAGTTTTACATTTTCAGGAATGTTTTACATTGTTTGGACATGCTAGTCATTGAAGGTAAAACTTCCATTGAGTTCAGCAGCACAATCTGGCTCATAATTCCCCAGGAGTTTTAAGAGGAATTCAGCAGCTTACCAAACCAACAGTATATTAATGTTATTTGTTTGGAGCAATAGTTCTAGTTGCTTTGGACTACTGGATTATATCAGCCTGCCTATCAACTTTAATAACATCCCTTTATCTGTTGCCCCTTCTAAAACATTTTGTATCTTACTTTATTTGAATGCATGGCAATGTTCTCTTTAATCTTTTCCCTCCATGTGTGGATTTTTTCCATTGGGGTGCAGAATAATTTTTGTGTGTGCCAAAGCATTTGCAAATGTGCACCACTAGTAGAAACGAACCTAGCTGTGGCACTGTGCTAATCAGCTGGGCAGCATTTGAATCTCTCCTGAGTGGCTGCATGAGCACACGGGTGAGAGGTAACAATTATGCATGGTATGCATGGTTTGTATGAATTTAGTACTATCAACAGCATTTATCTTCAAACTAAGTGCACCAGCAACAGTATCAGTGTAAGCTTCCCTGCATACTGTGTATGCGTGCTTGGCCCAACACTCCTGTTGAAAGAGCAGTAGTGCAGTCCTCATTCATTCAGTTTTGGCATCTCAGCTGAGACATCCAGTTAGTGCAGACTATGACAAAGTTGCTCCCCTCTGAACACTTGAGAACTGGACTGAGGCCATCCAATAATTTCATACAGAGCACCAGATAGTCCCCAATTTTGCGGACACTGCTGACTGTGGCTGGATTTGATTGGGTAGTCTAGGGGTAAAAGATTCCTATTAAGGTTTCCCTGAGCCGTCCAGTGTCTTCTTCCCCATTTTTACAGAAATATTTTTCATAATATAATCTTCAATCTTTTCTTGTATGTTTTTAAGTTACTTAATTTAGCATTGGTGCAATTCTAAAGAAAGGTATTTATGAATCCAAAAAAAATCAAAGACAACATGAGTTCTCTTTCTTGAAATAGATTGTGTTGTCTTAACATTTGATAAAGATTTTATATACACACACACATGCAGATGCGCACACACACACACACGTGTGTGTGCGTGTGTGTGTGTGTGTAATCTGTCTGGGCACTGATTGCATCTTGATAGTCTTCCTAGTTCCAAGCACTTTGAGAAAAGCTAAATATAGAACAGAAGTGATATTTTCAAATTTAATTTTAAATAGGATTATTTTTATAAAGAAATTTTATATAAAAATAATTTTATCCAAACTATTTTTCCCTACCCTTCTTGTAAGGGATAGCAAAATAAAGAAGACACGTCATTTACTCCCATGTCTACCACCGATCTCCTAAGTGGCCTTGGGCTTTCATTTTTCTGGGTTAATTTCCCCCATCTGTAAAATGGGGACGTGTATATTGACAACTCTGTTTTAAATGTAACGTGACAACATCTTTAAAAATAATCATAATGTGTGTGTATATATTGCATTGCCTATAACTCTCTCTGGGTATGTCTACACTACAAAGTTAATTCGAACTAACGGACGTTAGTTCGAATTAACTTTGATAGGCTCTACGCAAGCGCTCCGCTAGTTCGAATTTAATTCGAACTAGTGGAGCGCTTAGTTCGAACTAGGTAAACCTCATTCTACGAGGACTAAGCCTAGTTCGAACTTACTAGTTCGAATTAAGGGGTGTGTAGCCCCTTAATTCAAACTAGTGGGAGGCTAGCCCTCCCCAGCTTTCCCTGGTGGCCACTCTGGCCAACCCCAGGGAAACTCGTCTGCCCCCCTCCCGGCCCCGGAGCCCTTAAAGGGGCACGGGCTGGCTACGGTGCCCGTGCCAGGTGCAAGCCTGCCAGCACCCAGCCACCAGACCCTGCACATAGCACGGCCCAAGCCAGCCACCCAATGCCCCCCAGCCTTCCCCCTCTTCCCGGGACCAGGCTGGCGGCTCCCGGGAGCTTGCCCGGGACTGCAAGAGGCGGGCACCCGCCTGGTCTAGTGCGGACATCGTGGACCTCGTCCACGACCTCCGCACTAGGCACAGGAAAGCGGCCGTCTAGGGCAGGAGAGCTGCCAGCCTGGCCACTCAGGAGCAGGTTTGCATGAAAATCAAGGTGGTCCAGTGAGACCCCCGACCCTGAGCCCTGAGCTTAGAATGGCCGTACTGGGTCAGACCATAGGTCCATCTACCCAGTAGCCTGTCTGCCGACAGTGGCCAACCCTAGGGACCCTGGAGGGGACGGACCGACGACAGTGACCAAGCCATTTGTCTCGTGCCATCCCTCTCCAGCCTTCCACAAACTTTGGGCAGGGACACCACTCCTACCCCTTGGCTAATACCACTCCATGGACCCAACCTTCATCACTTTATCTCACTTCTGTTTAAACTCTGTTCTAGTTCTAGCCTTCACAGCCTCCTGCAGCAAGGAGTTCCACAGGTTGACTCTTTGCTTTGTGAAGAACAACTTTCTGTTACTAGTTTGAAGCCTGCTACCCATTCCTTTCCTTTGGTGTCTTCTAGTCCTTCTATTATGGGAACTAATGAAGAACTTTTCTGTATGCACCCTCTCCACCCCACTCATGCTTTTATAGACCTCTATCATATCCCCCCTCCATCTCCTCTTTTCTAAGCTGAAAAGTCCCAGTCTCTTTAGCCTCTCTTCATATGGGACCTGTTCCAAACCCCTCATCATTGTAGTTGCCCTCCCCTCTCCCACCCTCTCTCTTCCCCTCTCCCATCTCCTTTTCCCAGTCTCCCCCAGTTTTGTTCAATAAAGACAGATTCCATTTTTGAACACAATTGTCCTTTATTTTGTACATCAGGAAGGGGGGCTAGGGAGGGGTAAGTGGAAGGAGGTGAGGGAGGAATGGGGTACGAGCTCCCGATGGGGAGGACTGGGGTGGCTCTGCGGGCTTCTGGGGGTGGAAGCTCTCCTGCAGCCCCCCAATTGCCCCCTCTCCCCAGATGGCAGCCTGCAGCAAGTGCAGCCGGTCTGATGGCCGAGTGGTGTGATGTGCCCAGTGTGGGTAGTCCGGGCACTCCAAGCCAGGACTGCTTTGCAAGCGGAGCACCCCTGAGAACTGTCTGTCCGGGGTGGGGGTCGGGTCCCTTTAAGCACAGCCCTCGGCTATCCTGAGACAGCAGCTCCACGCTCTAAGTCCTCATCTGATGTCCTGCCGGCACTGCTTCCGGCCAGCCTTAACCCCGGTTCAGGGTCCATTTAATGTGGACATGCAAGTTCAAATTAGCAAAACGCTAATTCGAACTAGTTTTTTAGTCTGGATCCGTTAGTTCGAATTAGCTTAGTTCGAATTAGCGCTGTAGTGTAGACATACCCTCTCTCTCTCTCACACACACACACACACACTCTCCCACTTTACTCTCTCAGCATCGCTTACTTGTAAATATAGGTAAGTGTTAACATGAGGTTGTTTCTCATCTAGTTAAATTGTACACTAAGTATGCTCAATTCTCTATTCCAGGGTTACAAGTACAGATCATTACTTTCTAAGCGATGGTCTTTATGTCCCTGCTGATCAGCTAGAAAACCAGAAGCCTCTACATTTGAATGTCATTCTTGTTACTCCTACTGAAACATCCAGCAGTCAGGAAAAAAATGATGACATATTTGCTGCAAAGAGACTGAAGCTAAATACAGAAGATACAGCAAACACCGCTACTGCCTCTTCATCAAAGGCTGAAGTTCCCAGGGGTGACTTATCAGATTCAAAAGCTGAAGGGGGAGAAGAGAAAACATTTACACAAGACAAATTGGAGTCCCTGCCTTCGTGCTCTCCTGGAAACCATGCATGTCAATTGATGGAGATTGTTGAAGATGTTCTTCAAGTACTACAAAAGGGAGATGCATACGTTTTAGATATTGATTTAGATTTTTTTTCAGTTAAGAATCCATTCAAAGAAATGTACACCCAGGTGAATATAACATATGCCCCTATTATCTTTCTGACAAACGTGAACACCACAGAGAATGCAACTGTTAATATCCTGCAGCTATACCACTCAGTTCAGGGATATTCTCATATTGCTATAAAAAATATACCCAAACTAACCTTAGCTAAGATAATCAGTTGCTAAAATATGAATATTTGGATGGGGATGCCTGAGAAGAAAACCCATGTGCTGCAGTGAATGATGTGCTCTTTTGAATCATTGCTGAACTATGTTAGTTCAGAATTGAATACTCGGGTAACCGCATGAAATCTTAGCAGTTACATGACTATTTGATAGTTCCTGGAGGTGGAACCAATAGCCAGTCCAATCCTGGCCCCACTCCCAGGGAAGCCCCTGCCACCCGCGTTGCTACCTCTCTATCAGAGGCAGCAGTGTAGTTTGCCAGGTGGGAGCTAGTCTGCGAGAGGAGCCAGTTTAAAAAAACAGCTCCCCATGCAGACCAGCTGCCTGCCTGTGCAGAGCAACCTCTGTCTGTGGGGAACTCAGACCCCCCACGAACATGGGCTGCTGGCATGGAACAGCCTCTGTCTGCAGCAGGCTTAGGTTCACAGTGGACGAGGCTGCTCCATGGGATACAGAGCACCCTCTCTCTGGGGAACTCGGACCCCTGCTTTGTGGTAGGCAGCACCGGGGGGCTGGTGCTGGGGGGGAACCAGCTCCTGCCTGTCTCCCATCCCAAGGGCTGAGGGGAAGCAGGTCCATGGAGTCAGCACACACAGGTGCTTCCTGCATGTATCAGCTCCAGCCTGTCCACTCACCCTCCGCACTACTGCCTCTTATCAGAGGCAGCAGCGTGGGGCTGGTGAGGTACGGGGGGGGGGGGGAGGACAGGTGTGTCTGGTGTTCGTGGGGAACCAGCTTTTAAGCTAGCTCCCACACCCTCCCCCTGTCACTTGCTGCCTATGATACAGAGGCAGCAAGGAGGGGAGAGTGCATGTAGTCGACAAGATTAACCGATAAGCCCAGAGCTATCAGTTAATCATGTAGTTGTCTAACATTGACATCCCTATGCTGAACAAAGGCCTCCATTTGCCATAGTTCTGCCTTTCACTGGAAATGTCAAACCCAGGTCCAAATCTATACTGATGTTTTCTGAAACATAAGAAGTGATTTTCAGTAATGCTGAGCGCTCAGCAGCTCTCATTGCCTTTTTTTCCAGCAGAGGGAAAGGAATGTAATGTCATTGTTAGGGATATGAGAGAGTAGTCTACTACCTAATAAGCCTTGGCTTGTCAGGTAGTCGAGTCAACTACTTGCACCCTTCCCCCTTGCTGCCTCTGTATTAGAGGCAGCGAGGTAAGGTGGGGGGAGCCAACTTAAAAGCTGGTTCACCCAGCACGGTCTCTATGGTGCCCCTCCCCCTCACTTCTGCCTCTATTAGAAGCAGCAGAGGGGCAGGCAGGGGCTGCTGCCACCTACCCCCTGGTTCCCACTATGTTTTAGATTGCAGAGCTGCAGCAGGGTTTGGTCCTGGACCTAGCACGAGCCAGGACTGAGCTGACTGCCTATCGAGTAGTCAATAAAAATTCTATTGACTACTCGATTGGCTAACTTCCCGCTTCTTAACATTTTACGAGGCACTGATAAGGCCTCATCAGGAATACTGCGTATAATTCTGGTCACCTGTATTCAAGGAAGATTAATTCAAACCGAAACAGGTACCGTGAAAGGCCACTAGGATAATGAGTGGAATGGAAGTCCTGTCTTCATGGCCTTTAATGTTGGGGGGAGAGTAATGAGATTGTTGCCCCAGGGCCTGGCAATTTAATAAGGTGCCAGGTAGCAGCAGCCAGAGCCCCTGGGCCTTTAAATCACTGCTGGAACCCTGGGCAGCACTGAGGGCTGGCTGGAAGATGCTAGCTCCTAGCTCCACCCCTTCTGCCCGAGGCTCTGCCTCTTCCGGGAGTGGAGGCGCTGCAGCCAGGGTCCTCCTCCCCTCCAGCATTGCCGAAACCTGTCACCAGCCCTGCCTGTCTTACATGGAGAAACTTAAAGAGCTTGTTTAATCTAGAAAAATGAAGAGTGAGAGGGGAGAGTGTTTGCACTCTCTAAATACACGAGGAAGGTAAATAGCAGGAGAGGTGAAGAGCTGTTTAAGCTAAAAGACAATGTTGACACAAGAACAAATGAGTATAAACTCAGGCTGGAAATCAGATGGTCTCTAGCCATCAGAGGAATAAAGTTTTGGAGCAGCCTTCCATAGCAGTGGAGGAAGAAGGCTAATTCATTTTCAGATGGATCTTAATACATTTATTCATGGATTATATGACAGGGTTGCCTATTATTGTAGGATATTGGACTCAATGACCTAGTTGGCCTCATCCAATCTTATGTCTTAAACGGAATTTTTAGGTGCTCATTATTTGTAAAAATCAAAACACTTTTATTGAGGTGCCTAAAGTTGGATTTTGTCAACTAGGCAACCGAGTTTGGAAAATTTGGGCCCAAGATGCAACTTGCTAATGGTAATTAAAGCTCCCATATCCCTTTTTCCTCACGGATAGTGTATGCACTGGTCATAGCCCAACTTGGGCATTTTTTTATCTTTCTTTTACTGTTTACTCAAGTCATCCTTTCCCTTTATATAAATGTATAACTTCTGCTCAGACTGTCTGATGTCCTTCCGTTTTAGCATTTGTGTGAAATCATTGAGACAACTTGCAAAGAAAGCTCTTCAACTTCAGAATGAAAAGAAAGAGAGAAGGAGGGTGGCGTTATAATAATCTCTCTCTATAAAAAAAAATGTCCTGCCGGGTAACAAAATGATGTCGTCACACTCTCTGGCCACAAAAGCAGCTAGAGAGAGGCGGGTTGATGAGTGTAGCGAGTGTGGGACAGGTACTGCTTGATTTTTAAGGGTGTTACTAATTACACTGAGGTCAAATTGAACGTTTTACATGTGGTTTTGTGCTTTGTTGATTTGGGTCAAAATGTTTTTGTAGGGGAGATGAAGTCATGCAGAGTGGCCTTCTCAAGCCACAGAGCCTTTTCATCATGAGCACATATAGAATGCCTTCTGCTGTGTTGCTTGAATGAGGCTATCTTGTTAAAGTCTGTTATAAAAGTAGCTTGCCTTTGGAGGTACAGGAATCAGAAAGTTTTGCTTCACTGTATTTCCATTTCAGTATGTTTCCGTTGAAGCCCCTGAAATACTTTTTTTTGGTTTCCTTAAAGGAGGAATACAAGATTTTGCAAGAGCTGTACAGTTTTAAGAAGCCGGATAGAAATCCAACAGAGGTACAGTATTTCTTTTTGAGGTAGGTGAGGAATGTGAAAATGATTTTTGGTTACACTGCAAAGATCCTTAGCTGTGACAAGAAGCAGAGACACACGAGGGAAAACTGTGAAAGATGCTTCATGAACAGGTTGCCTTTTAAGCCATGTATCATGCTTAATGCTATTCTGTAGTGCATCCAGAAAGCTTTTCGAACATACATTTTTAGGCAGTTCTGTTAACTGCACAGAGATTTAGTGTGAATGTAAAATTTAATGTGTGTAAACAAAATGCTAATTTACAAAAGTGAAACAAAAACAAATCCTCCATGGTGTTTTTGTTTCCACTTCTACTTTTCCTCCTTAGTTTATTTCTTCTTTGTTGTTGGGATGTGACAAATAGCTGATCTGCGTTCAGTGTATTATCATCAATTTATTTATACCCAGAAGTGTCTATATCATTGTAGCGTAACCTACTTTTTAGTAGGTATTATATATTCTCCATCTGTTCCTGATTCACAGTATATATCAGCATGTTCCAGCTGCCAACTAGGCTACTGTTTAGCTCACCTTAGAGACTCATGTTCTTAGCTCTTAGTGCAGTTCCCAATGACAACAAAGATGATGGCTGTTACACTAGGAACTTTCCAAAGGAAAAAAGTTGAGATGATCCCAGCCTAGATGTTACAACGTAAACAAGACTCAAAGCAGATACAAAACGTACAGTTGTGCTAACAATTTTGTAAATATCAGTGTGTAAATGTATTCCTACAGTACTCTCCATATTTGTCTGACAGTCATCAAAAGTCTCATAGGCATCAGGGTGGAAGTAGCAAGTGTATGGGGACGGGGGAGGGGTGCTGTAGCCATAGGAAGCATCAAAGGAAGATGTTATGGGGATCTTTGTGTGAGACACTGACTGTTGTGAGGAACAAGGTTAGGAGGGGCAATGCTGAATAAGACATGGGTAGCATCACACCGCACTTTAAACTTAGTAATGAGAAGTGTAACTTCTATGTGATGGAGGTGGAGAAGCCAGCAGAGGTGTTTGTGCCCAGATCTGGGCTCTGCACATATAATTGAATCACTAGTCACCCTTCTTGATTGTGTCTGATAGATGCATTTAGATGTAAATTGGAAGCATGCTAAATTATAAAATATTCATATCTTTCAAAGAAGTAGAGGGGGATTGATGCATTCATCTTCCATTAATCTTGATCCCCCAATGCTACATTCAAAATACCTGCCTACTTTTTTATGCCATGCTCTGTTGTGACTTCAGTGGCACCTCTCAGAATCGGATCTCATATTATCATTTAAGCATATGTAGTTTAGTTGCTGACATTCTCCCAGGGACACAGCAACTGACAGGTTCCCAACTAAACAGAATTGTCATATCCCTTATTTTAAAATCTGTCAAATATTAGTGATTTTTCCTGTCTACATTTAATGTGCTGATCATCTTTTCATACTCGTGATATGAAACAGTCTATCATTTGATATTGTTATAATCTGATCCTGTAAATACTTGCATGTTTTCTCATGCCAATATTCTCATGGATTCCCATAGATTTCTCCCGGAAATCAAGTGAAAGAGGCATTTAACTAGAATTCATTGTTCTTTTTTAATGCAGTCCAGGCAGAAGGTGGCTGAAAAATCTCCAACTTGCATAGTGCATTTTGAAATAAAAATAATTTTGGATTTATCAGTAGGTGTCCAGCTTTGCTTTTAAAAACCTGTACTACTTTTTAATTGAGGCAAAACTGCTCATCTCTTGCTAAGTGTTCATATTTCATTCATCATCATGACATTTGAGAGCTTTACAAACAAATTCAGCAGTTAATCCAACATACTTCTAGTTCTTCCCAGACTTCAAACTATAGATGCAGAACATTTTGTTGTTATTGGGCAGAGATGGGTTTTGTTCTGCATTGCTCTGAAGGTGATAATCTGGTCATTAATTCTGATCTCATATTCCACAAACCAGCCACCCAGAAATCCCTGGTCCCTTATTCCCATCAGACCAATTACTTGAGGATTTGACCCACTGAGTAAAGTGTCCTTCAACTAAGGAAATGAGGCCCTATGCTTGGATTGCTCCTAATACATCTACATGTGTGTTCATTCAAAGGAGGGCTTGCAAGACTGCGTTGAAAATCGTGTCCATCAGCTAGAAGATTTGGAAGCAGCTTTTGCAGATTTATGTGACGATGACAATGAAGAGACTCTACAAAGATGGGCTTCATATCCTAGGTAAGAGATTTCAGTAGTTAAAAGAAAACCCTCTGGTCAGCTAGTAGCTTGTGGAATACAGGAAGGGATCACACATCTCAAAGAACCTTCAGTTACAGGTGTAGCAGGATAATCATACTCCTGTGTCCCAGAGCCCTGTTCAGTCCACAATCTGGGTAGTCTCGGTAGTGTGACACTGGCCCTACATGCCCTTGCCGGGGTTTGAGCTTCTGTCTCTCAGCTATAGAGGGCGTAGGGACAGGTGCCCCTGGGACGGCCTGGGCTGGGTAAACAGTTCTCTCCAGCTACCAGCTGGATTCTCAGGCTGACAGGTAAAAGGGAGCCCAGAATCCCTTGTTGGAGCTCCTTATATCTCTCCCCCTTCCCCCATTTTTCTCTTGTCTCTGGTGTTTCCTTTCTCAGTTGTTCTGGTTTTCTCCCTATCTGTTCTGGTCTCATCTCACTCCCACTCTCCCCCCCTCCCAGCAGGGAAGGCCTCTTTTTAAAGGGCTCCTTGGCGGCCTCAAATGAGAACAGCTGGCCCTGATTGATTTACAGCAGCCCTATCTCCCCTGCTCCTCATTAGCCAGGGCCTTTGCTGCCTTTTCGAGCTGCCTTTCTCATTCTCTGATTTGGCCTTCCAGCCTGACCCTGTCACAGAAGCAAGTAAGCTCGTCTTCTGTTCAGTTAAGTTCCAAGGTAAAAGAAAAAGTTCAGTTTGGTTTCTTGTAGTGCTTGGTTTCCTTTGAGTTCAGTCTTCACTTTCCCTCCACTCTTGTGGGAAAATACAGCATACAAGATGGATCCCAGCATTAGCTGACATGGCCATATGTCTTGGTAGGAGCCCCCACAGCCCCTCCTCACAGGTTTACAGGAAAAACACCTCTGTTCACAGATCATTGTCCTGAGTATTGGTCCATTAAATTCTTGGAGTATTTCTAATGACTGTCACTTAGCATGTCTACATTAATAACATTCAAATATAGGAATGATAGATGCATGCAAATGGTATAATCATATTCAGTAGATTACAACATTTCCAATGATATCTAACATGAAGTATCACACATAAAGCATAGTCCAGTTACGTGATATGATTCAGCATATTATCATAAGGAATGTCAAATGGTCTGTCACAATCATCTCTGACCTGAAAGTGAGTAGGGAAGGAGGGGCAGAACAGGATAGTGGATATCCTTGGTTGGCTCACCATTTTCCTGGATCCCAGGGGTATGGAAGAGTCAGGCAAGAGGGGTAGCTGCATTCTACAACATTTTTCCACTAACTCTGAATGGGAACCCAAGTAAGTCAAGGCAGAACTATTCAGCCTTAGTGATTTTGGAATCCTCATACGTGAACTACACTTCTAAGATAGTAGTCAATACGGGAGCTTGGTGGCATCTCTCTGCAGATGCACCTGGCCTCTCTTGGCACTCCCAAGATTCCTGGCTACTAAGGACTAAATCCCTCCTCCTTTCTATGGATGTAGGATGAGGGGCAAACTCCACCTACTGTGGAATGATCAGCTGGAATGTCCAGGAATCAAGTTTAGTTCTTACTGCTTGCATCTGAAATCAGGGATACTTTCAGAACACTGAATTTGTAAGGAGAAATCTGTAATATTTCTTCATTAATTCCAAACTGCAGCTGTGAAAAACTGCCCTCTCCTGCATTAATAAAGGTGGTGACTGAAACTGGCATTTCCAGTGTTAGTAGAAGCAATTTAGAGAGGGAGAACATTTGTGTTTGAACAGTTTTGCTGTGCTCGGATGGCGGCTTGTGAACACTTAAAAGAGCTGAATACTAAGAATTAAAATTAATGCAAAACAGCAGGCAGAATAGTTGGATGTTTATTTTTAAATATTGCCGATGTGCAAGAGGAGCAGTTGTAATTGTTTGATACTTCATGTTCTATGCCACCAAACTATAATTGTAAAACATTTGGCCAAATCTTGACCTTATCTAGAAAACCCTAAGGAAGGGCATAGAAGGGTGATTGGGGGAAAGGACTGAGGACTCAGTGATGGGCAGACTCAGTCCTCAAACCTACTTTTGCGGGGGAAGTATGGTGAAGGGTACCTCATCTACATAGACGTGGTAATCAACTGAGATAGGAGATCCTGTCTCTTCGTGCTGTTTTTCTTATCCCTCTTTACCCCTCCAAAATGACTTTTAAAGGAGCTGTAATGACAAGGGCTAGTTGAAAAGTGTCTGTTTTCTATAGACGTTTTTGGGTCAAAACTGAACATCTACATTTTTTTCAGTTTAGTAATAGTGCCACAGCGCTGCCTGGGAGTTGCCATTCAGTTGTCTCCTCTGCAAACTGGGTTTCACAGCCAGACTGCCATCTCCTGTCATGTGTTGTGTAAGGATGTTAAATTGCATTTAATCAGCTAATCAAGTAGTCGATGGAATTTTCATTGACTACTTGATTAGTTGATAAGGGGGAACTGCAGAGCCGCAGCAGGTTAGCTTTTGGCCCTGGGAGCTAACCCCGCTGCAGCTCTGCTTTTCAAATGTAGGAAGAGCCACCAGGGGGAGAAGCGACTTGTGGAGTAGTGACTCAACACTAGGGATGTAAGTGACTAGTTGTGGTTCAGCAAGAGGTGAGGCAGCAGTGCCTCATGGGAGATGGAGGCTACCTGATAAGCTTAGTCCACAGACAAGAAAAAGCATGAGACACTCAAGCTCCCAATAAGCATTGTCAATTTTTCCTACTCAAAATTTTCTCTTCAATCAACAGTTTAGACAAAAGCCACATTCTTCCATGGTGAACCTCCTAATCCCCATATTTCTCCCACCTGTAGTGATGCCATTAGCAAAGTCCCACTGTGGCTTCTGAGTAACAACCATGGATGAAACTCAGGTAGAATTAATATGACCATGAAAAAGTAACTTCTTCATGGGGTATCTAGAAGAGCTACAAGGAGGTCCTGTCAGAGAGAATGACTTCTTCCCCCAGTCCCATGCAGCCTGAATTCAGGGGCAGGTTGAGGTGAGAAAGCAGTGCCTTGGAGCTGGCATTTTTCCTCTTCCACAGTAGCAGGGGAAGTCCCAGGAAGCCTGTGCTTTGTTCCTGAGACACAATGCCAGCCATGGTAATATATCCTTAGAGTTTCTGGCTACATTAAGTACAGGTGTGATAGCTATGGGGCAGACCCAGTCCCCCAAACCTACATATCTGGGAGAAGTATGGAGAAGGGCACCTCATTTACGTAGAGTTGGGTATCAACTTACATAGGAGATTGTCTCGCTATGCTACTCTACTGACTTCTCTTCACCCCTTCCAGTATGTCTGGTGCTGTAATGACTAGGGCTGGTCAAAAAGTGTGTTTTCTTTTTATCCCCAGAATGAAACCACTGGTTCAGCTTGTGCATAGTTTGAAAAACAGGATGGAAGCCCCTGACTATGAAATGGTAAGTCATTGGTCGGAGGAACTGGAAGCAGACTGCTTAATTGGTCAGAGTGCATAGCTGCTGCTGTTCCAGACTGATCACTCATTTGGCTCTCTAAATAAAGACTTCAAAACTTAAGTTGAAACAGTCCTTCCCACCCTCGCCCTCTTTTTAAGACCTTAGCTTTCACCACCATAGGCTTCCTGAATCCTCTGATGGGAAAAGGGAGGTACATTACAACAAGCAATTAAACTAGTTAGCAACATCTAAAAGTATAAATACAAATAATGTGTGTGCTTTTAAATACATTTCTGTACTCGTAATAAATAATTATTTTAAAGAAGTACAGTAGCTGCTAAGCCCTTATAGACAATTTAAGTATTATTCTGTATAGATCAGTTTTGTGAATAGTAACATTTCTTGTTAATTTTAATCATCCACTTTATGCAGTAGTGAAATCTGTGTCTAATTTATGTTTAGGTCCATCAGGCTGGTCTTACCTGTGATTATTCTGAACTCCCCCATCATGTTAGTACTGAACAGGAGATAGAGGGCCTCGTACAATCTGTAAAGCAGGTACTGAAAAAACTACCAAAGCCCACGCTTGTGACAATTGCTCGGTAAGAACATATTTGTTAATATCATAAACCTAAAAGTGAATTTAACATCTGTTTGCTGCAATAAACAGGGCTTGACAATTAATGTAATCTACTCACCCGTGACAAGTAGATTTTAGCCCGGCGCAGCCACGCAGCATGCGGTTCCGCGCGGCTGGCAAGTGGGGCTCACCGCCGCTTGGCAAGCTCTGGCAGTAAATATGCTTTAACAAGCCAGCCTGTATTGCACTAAAGGATTTTCAATGTACTGTGGAGCTTCCTACATGCAGCAGGGTGACCTGTTCCTTTTAAGGGCAGTGTGTGCTGGGACCATCCCTTCCCATACCTGGGGTCTTTCAAGTTTAGGTTTTCTCAGGAAGGATCGACAGATCTGATGGGCTGGGAATGGGGGTGGGGAGGTAGCTGATGGTAATGCTCAGCAAGTGAAGGACTGTGCTGAGTTCAGATGCGGGAGCCTAGAGTTGAGAGACTTAAAGGAAAGTTCCTTAAAACAGGACCTTAAGCCTGATGGTAAACTGGGAATCCAGGCACAATTACAGCTGTGGAGACCCTAAACCAAGAGGAAGATATTTCTAAGACCAAGACCAAGACCAAGAGGAGATCTAGAAAAAAAGACTCCGCAGAGAGGCCAAGGGACTGGCAGAACTTTTAGTGTTTTAAGCGCTTTGAAATCCCTGGATATAAGGGGCTCTTCATGTGCAAAATATTCAAAAAGTCTTTTTCTTATTATGGATGTTTTTTTTTTTTTTAAATCATTGTTGCAGATCAAGTTTGGATGACTATTGTCCTTCAGAGCAAGTAGACCTTATTCAAGAAAAGGTTCTGAATATATTACGCTCCGTGTTTGGCACGCTGGATGTTAATTTAGAGTACTTGAATGATTAATCTTCTGAGTGAACAAACTTTCCCTTTTCTCTTAATTCAGGGGAATTGTATCATTGATGTCACCATCAGAGGAATATTTAGAGAGGAAAAGTCTTGTGCTGAAAGTAGTTCCCCATTCTCCCACCATGACTGCTCCTCCCACAAAGAACAACTTCCATATAAGCAGAGATTCGCTGTACCTAAATTAATTTTACATGAATACAACAATCTCCTTATATCACTTGTTTGCTTTTATTTGGGCTATGTAATTCACCAAAACCAGATTTATTTTTAATACACTTGTAAGTTTCTCATTAGATCAAATTAGAAAAAGTGTGGGGAAAAGAGCTAGTGCTCTTGCAGCAGGTGGCACTAGAAACCAAGATATCCAATCATTTGAATGGCGATTTCTAAATGCACTCTACCTTTGTTCCTCTGGTTTCATATCTGAAACATTATCCCTTTAAATTGTGGTCTTTGATCAGACTTAGATTATTGGCTCCAGATTATATATGCTATGTGTTATCAATACTACTTTTCAAGGCTAGTAGTGTGAAGAGAAACTTTTTATTTTTATACCATGAAGACACTCTGTGATAGAATCAGACACGCTTAAAATATTTGGAAATCAAACCTAGCTTTTTTGCAATTAGACTGGTTTATTGTATGTTACAGATCATTCATGGTACTATTAACGCTTTGTTTTCACACAGTGACCTTTGCTCATTCCCAGTACTGGGGGTAGCACTAGAAATGAATCCCAATTATCCCTCTCCCATTCCATTTGTGCAGTGTACTTCCTGCTTCTCAATTCACAGAGTGCAATTTGGATTCATATTATTTTAGACTATTATACCCATACAGTGCTACAGAAGAGCAGCTATCTCCATGGAAGAGTATTGTAGCTCATCAGTGGGATGAGAAAACTGTGGCGAAGAACTGGCCAACACTGCCACAGAATGCCATGACATCTCTCTGTGTCCACAAAAAGCTGGATTTTTTAAAGCTCTCATCTAAAAGACATACAATACATGTCATGCAATCTATTGTATGTATGTACTTTGTCTTCTAACACGTGTCCTTGGTCATTATAGAATTATTCCAGAGTATGAACATGTGGTTTCCAAGGGTGGTATTTTGACCCCACTAAAGTCAATGGCAAAATTCATACTGATTTCTATGGGGCCAAGATTTCATCCAAAGAATCTATTCCAAGTCTTCGTGCCTAGAATATAAATCTATCCTGTCTGACCACATGTGCATTCACATTCCTTGCCAAAGGAAGTACATCTGTCTCATAGACATTAGAATTTTAAGGTTTAGGAGTTGAAAGCAAATGGTCATCTCCAGAATAAAATGAAGACCAGGAGACAATTGGGACTGACCTGAGAAAGGACAAAGGGAAAGATGATGAAAATATTGACTATCATGTATTAATTTTGTTTTTAATAAATATTGTTGTGGTATTTTCAATGTGTGATTTGAGTTCTTTGTGTCTGATGGTAGTTTAGCGTATTCATTAGCTTGTTGTATTATTATTTTTGCTGTTAAATAATTGACTATAAATCAGATATTCTAAAGATATTTACAAATTTTGGCTGTAAGGAACTACAGGCAGTCCCTGGGTTACGTACAAGATAGGGACTGTAGGTTTGTTCTTAAGTTGAATCTGTATGTAAGTCGGAACTGGCGTCCAGATTCAGCCGCTGCTGAAACTGATCAGTTTCAACAGCGGCTGAATCAGGATGCCAGTTCTGACTTACATACAGATTCAACTTAAGAACCCCAGGCGTCCCCAAGTCAGCTGCTGCTGAAACTGATCAGCAGCTGATTCCAGGAAGCCGGGGGCAGAGCAACTCTGCCTCGGGCTTACTGTAGTCAGCCGCTGGTCAGTTTCAGCAGCAGCTGACTGGGGGACGCCTGGGGCAGAGCAGCTGGGGTGCTGCTGGGTTGGTCCAGTAGCGCCGAGGAGCGGTGTTGCGGGACCAACCCAGCAGCACCCCAGCTTCTCTACCCCAGGCGTCGTGGGCAGAAAAGCCTGGTCTGCTGGGGGGAAGGGGGCACTAGCTGCACCCCCCCCCCCCAGCAGACCAAGGAGACGGGGAGCAAAGCCTTGGAGGATGCCCGCAGTGGGACAGCCGCGGTGCGCCTGGGCTGTCCCGCTGTGGGCATCCTCTGTGGCTTTGCTCCCCGTCTCCTTGGTCTGACCAGCAGACCAGGGAGACGGGGAGCAGCTTTTCTCGCCCCGGAGAACGCGGGCGGCGGGACTGCGGCTCATCTGGGCGTCCCGCCGCTCCCGTCTTCCGGGGCGAGAAAAGCCCCGTTCGTAACTGCGGATCCAACATAAGTCGGATCCGCGTAACTCGGGGACTGCCTGTAATGAGAAAATATAATTGAGAACAAAATCAAGATACCAAAGCACATGATTAATACCGATCTAAAGAAGGGTAATGTAATTAATGCAAACCACTATGGATTTGTGGGAAAAATATTCCATCAGACTAACTTGAATATTTGTAATGATGTTGCAAGTTTGGTTGATAAAGGTAATCATCCTGATGAGATATATTTAGACTTCTGTAAGGCATTTGATTTGGTTCTGCATGACATTATGATTAGTTTCATCTAATTTTCTGACATGGCACACATGAAGTGGAGTAAAAACTGATAGGTTTCAGAATATAACCATAACCAGGAAATATTCATCCAACAGATAAGTTTGCAATGAAGTCCTTGGTCTTATGCTGTTTAACATCTTTATCAATGACCTAGAAGACAACAATGGTGACATAAAAATTGGGTGAGTGGTAAATGGGAGACATGCTTGCCAGTAGCAGCTGGCAGCTCTGAGCTGTGGGGGACCACCGTGGCATGCAGGCAGCCATCCTGAGCGCCCTGCTATGCTGTCAACCGGTGGTCGGGGCAGTGAGTGGTCTGTGAGCCCTATTAAACACCTGAGTCTTCAACTGCTAGGACAGGGTCCCTTCGCAGCAGGTAGCCAAGAGAGGCTGACGGGTGCCCCAAAGAATTACACCTGAGTCTTTAGCTGCTAGGACAGGGTCCCTTCGCAGCGGGCAGCCAGGAAGGCTGACGGGTGCCCCAAGGGTCTGCCCCGTGGAGGCAGCAGAACCCAATGCCCAGCTCTCACTGCGTCTACCCCTGACCAGCTATAGTTCTTTTGATTGTGTCTGGTTCTGTTACAACAACTGAAGGAGTTAGGTTAAAGCTTAAACATTTACAGATTTATTAAAGAAATTTATAGAACATATGGTTACAGTGGCTATTGCTCTATTTCGTAACTGCTAGCAAATACAGATCTTTAAAATGGTTACAAAGGAAAGAAGATAAAATAATGGTACCAAGTAACAGTTTAATCTTTATAGAGCTCTAATTCCATGCATGCACTAAGACAAAAGGACACACAGGTACAATTTTTACCCCCTTCTGCGTCTCTCGATTCCAGTGTGTCAGGCCAGGATCGGTTACTCAATTCCTCAGAAAGACGAATACGAGGCTGGGCGTCCCCATGTGGACCTCGGGAGTCAATCACATAACCCGACCAGCAGGTAGATGGTAGATTGATACTCAAAGTTAGTGTGCTGCTGGGCCCATCTTTATACCCGTGGGGTCCCGTATTCTCTTTCTTATGTAAGGTGCCAAATTGTGCTGGTTCGTCTTTGTGACGCCAGTTCTCACAAGGGAGTTGTGAACGTAATTTACACTTGTAAGAGGGAGATAACTAAATTGGGAGTACTGGACATTCTTTACGCAGCGGGTGCCTCCCGGGACGGTTGTGTGATTGTATCAATATCGGTGCTAGCCAAGGGCAGTTTCTGCAGCCTCTTAGTTGACAACTGGCTTGATGGCCCTCTTATCTATGTTTACAGTTGTCCAGGGTCACGATGAGCCAGCATATCCGGGCCTTCTGTTAAGGCATCAAAGACTATGCTGATTTTATTGCTCTCTGTGCCCTGTGTGCTTCTGAGGCATCTTAGAGGGGCAAGCAAGATGCATGTGGCAGGGGGTTCCTGTCTGGCTACATATGCCACCAACTAGGAGCTTGCTATGGTAAGTGCCTCCCAGCAAGGGCCAGAGCCTGTACCTTGCACCCCCTCCTGCACTGCAACCCCCTGCCCGAGGTCAGAATCCCCTCCCACACCTAATCTCCCTCCCAGACCCCTCTCCAGCACACCAATCCCTGCCTAGAGAACCCTTCTGCACCCAAACTCCATCCCAATCCCTCCATTAATATAATAAAGTGCAGCCTATGAATACCTAACAAAATTCTTTGAGTGGCCCTTCTGCAAAGACTGGTGGCCCAGTCTACACTTAAAAATGAGATCAATCTAGCTGAGCTGCTCAGAGCTGTGAAAAGAATCAGCATTCACAGTTAGGTCTACCTAACCGCCTCTGCTCCACCTCACGGATAGGGCAAAGAGGAATTCACCCATAGACCTCGCCTCCTCTGCTTTGAGAGATGTATTCCCCTGCATCAATGAGGAAAAAAACCTTCCATTCATGTGGGAAGTATTTACCCTATGATGCTACAGCAGCAGTGCTGTAACAGCTCTGGGGTAATGTAGACGTGGCATAAAGACTGTGGGTACAGCTACACTTGCACCCTCTTTCGAGAGAGGGATGCAAATGTAGACATTCAAAATTGCAAATGAAGCCAGGATTTAAATATCCCGTGCTTCATTTGCATATTTGCGTTATGGCGCTATTTCGAAAAAAGAAACCTGTCTAGACGCAATTATTTCGGAAGAAAACCCTTCTTTGGAAAATCCTTGTTGTAGGAGGAATAACAGTTATTTCAGAAGAAGGGTTTGCTCCCAAAATAACTGCGTCTAGGCATCATTTCTTTTTTTGAAATATTGGTATTTCAAAATAGCATCATAACATGAGTATGCAAATGAAGTATGGGAAATTCAAATCCATGTTTCATTTGCAGTTTTGCTCAGCTGCATTTGCATCTCTCTCTCAAAAGAGGGTGCAAGTGTAGACATAACCTGTGAGAGCCTTGGCTAGAAAGAGCAAAATCAATTATTTTAGTTTTGGAAATGGCTAACACACAACAAACTTAGGAAAGCATGACTTGGGCTTTGGGCAAGATGGCAGTGTGACCCATGGGCTGCCTGCATCAGGTGAGGTCATCTCCACAGGGCTGCTATTTACACTCATGCAAGTGGACAGGCAGGGCAAGTAAGTGACTGCTCCTCCCAGCACAACAGCTAACAGCATAAGACTGGCATAAATGAGGATGTAATCTGATCAGTACTGGTTGTAGATTGCCTTCCCACAGCTACCTGTCCTCGAGGAAACTGCAGTGACAATCTTGGCCTTTATGCAACACAGTTGTAGCTATGTTGGTCCCAGATATTAGAGAGAGAGTGTGGGTGATGTAATAGCTTTTATTGGCCTAAACTCTGTCAGTGAAAGAGATCAGCTTTCATGCTATATATAGCTCTTTCTCAGATTCTGTCACTGCTAAATACCTGCTCTACTCTGAACACAAGAAGGAGTTGAGCATAAATATTTTGCACATGTTCTAAGGGACTGTGCATGTAGTTGAGGCAGTCCCTGTACCTTTCTGAGGAAAAGCCCAAAAGTTTGTCCCTCACTGAGAGAAATTAGTCCAATAAGAGATATTAAATCACTCAACTTGCCAATAGAAGCCTTTATTAATACTCTGAATGTTTATCTGCAAAATCTCAGAGGAGAGACTTACCAGTTGGAAGCATAGGCAATTTTGTAATTGCACAGACAAGGTTGCTTAACAAAGCATACCCCTGTGTAGTCAGATGAAAACTTGAAGCTACACATGTGTGTGAAAGCCATTTTGAACTACATTATTCCCAAGAGATACATGGTTACCATCAAGAAAATACACTGAAGAGCAGTAAGGCATTTACTAATTCTTCTCGATATCCTCTGAACAAAGCCTTTACTTTTTAAAAGTAATAAACTGATAGTCAAGGGTTTGCAAACACTTAGGGGATCATCTTTTTCTTTCTCTCTCTCTCCGTAGTTATAGATCAGCTAGTGTTAATTGCTTCCAGTCACAGCCAATGAAAAGGTGTCTGGGGCAAGGTCCTTGGATTTCTATGGGAAAAACCCTTCACAGCATCAAATTATAATTTAAGGATTCAGTTAAATTCAAAGAAAAATAATACAATCATTAGTGTTCTGTGTACTGTTTACAATCAAATGAAATTTAGTTTACAGTATGCTGGCCTCACCTTTTTACTTTTCAGCATGGTAGAAACTGTTTCCTCCTGGGTTCAAAGTTAATAATCCATTCATATGAGAGGACACTGACGTTGTTTCATGCTGTCATCAGACACTATTGTGTCAATTACATCAAGTTAGGCTTTCAAATGTTTCTTTCGAACCAGGAGAAGTAGGATCAATTATATTAATGAGAAGTAAATTGTAGCCAAAGTACTGCAACAAGAGATGAATCATTCTAGTTAGCAATGCTACTTTAAGCTACCCATCTACTCTTCCACTTCTCTGAAAAAAGCCTGCATCATTTGAGGGCCTTTTTTGTTTGTTTTTAACTCAGTTCTGGATCAATGCTCCTTTAAATGACATTCAGTTATCACTGTCCCATTCAGAGACAGGCAGTGTAAGAAACAAAAATGAAAGGCTGTGACTTGTTTGAGAGAGAAACCACTGATCTCAGATTTTAAAGCTAGAATGGACCATCTATTCTGACTTCCTGCATAACACAGGGTACAGAAACTCACCCAGTAATTTCTGATAGAAAAACCACTGATAATGGCTAAAAGAAATGTCGTCTCAAAATTCTTGAGTTATACGATCAACAAACTACCCCGTTTGAAGCATAGTCATGTCTCTCACCACTTTGAATAATGAATGGCTCAGTATGAGAACTGAATTTCTTTATTGGTATTCCACTGACTGCATGGATGCTCTTGCGCAAGAAAGCTCAGAATGGCCATCAGAGCACGTGTGATTTTTCCCATAGGGGGTTTTTGCACAAGAAACCCCTGTGGAGCATCCACACTTGCCATTTAAAAGGAGTTATGCCTCACAAAAGAAGGTTTACCTACGCTGTAAAAAGCCCTCTTCTGCTGTTTTACTGCCAATTTACTTGCGCAAAAGCACATGTGAGATATGGATGCTCTGCAGGTTTTTGCGCAAAAATCTTGCAGTGTAGACGTAGCCTGAGAGCCTAGTGGAGAGAGGGACTTGGTGAAGAAAGAGGAGGAGAGAATGGAGACTTAGCAAAAGGGAAACTTTTCTCTGCCCGCTTCATTATACATGGTGTTGCTGTGGTAACAATCTCAGCTGTAAACTTTTGTAAAATATGTAAACTTAATCCCCTAACAATAAAGCAAAAGACAGGACTATGCAGCACTTTGAAGACTAACAAGATGGTTTATTAGGTGATGAGCTTTCGTGGGCCAGACCCACTTCCTCAGATCAAATTGTGGAAGAAAATTGACATGACCATATGGTTTCAGCTACACCAGACTAACACGGCTGCATCTCTATTACTATTCGACAATAAAGCAGGTATCTTTTTGGAGGTAAGTCACATCAAATCTCACCCTCCCAGAAGCTCAAGAAAAGCATCTATCAAAATTGTAGTGTTTTATGCAAAAAAATAGGATAATCCCATAGCAAATGTAGCCCCGAACAGAAATTTTTCATTGTTCAGTAAAATTCTTTGGAAGCTCTTACTGGAATGCCTCTGTCAAAAAAAGTTACTTGGTCAGTAACCAGCCCTACAAACATTTAAATGTTACAGCAGTGGTACTGATTTTCATTTACTTTCTACTGCCATGCCTCATCTGTTATCCCACTAAGATCAAGTGTTTGATGCAAAAAAATTTATGGCAAAATAATTACCTCAGTGATGTAAAAGCGGCGAGGAGTCCTGTGGCACCTTATAGACTAACTGAAGTGTTGGAACATAAGCTTTCGTGGGCAAAGACCCACTCTGTCAGATGCATGTAGTGGAAATTTCCAGAGGCAGGTATAAATATGCAGGCCAGAGTCAGGCTGGAGATGACGAGGTGGATCCAATCAGGCAGGATGAGGCCCACTTCTAGTAGCTGATCTGGAGGTGTGAATTCCAAGGGAGCAGAAGCTGCTTTTGTAGTTAGAGAGCCATTCACAGTCTTTGTTTAATCCTGAGTTGATTGTGTCAAACTTGAAGATGAACTGTAGCTCAGCAGTTTCTCTTTGAAGTCTGGTCCTGAAGTTTTTTTGCTGCAGGATGGCTACCTTAAGATCTGCAATTGTGTGTCCAGGAAGATTGAAGTGTTCCCCTACAGGTTTTTGTATGTTGCCATTCCTAATATCACATAAGAACATAAGAATGGCCATACTGGGTCAGACCAAAGGTCCTTCTAGCCCAGTATCCTGTCTACTGACAGTGGCCAGCACCAGGTGCCCCAGAGAGGGTGGACCGAAGACAGTGATCAAGCGATTTGTCTCCTGCCATCTCTCTCCAGCCTCTGACAAACAGAGGCCAAGGACACCATTTTATCCCCTGGCTAATAGCCTTTTATGGACCTAACCTCCATGAAATTATCTAGCTTCTCTTTAAACTCTATTATAGTCCTAGCTTTCACAGCCTCCTCTGGCAAGGAGTTCCACAGGTTGACTACACGCTGTGTGAAGAAGAACTTTCTTTTATTCGTTTTAAACCTGCTACCCATTAATTTGTGTCCATTGATTCTTTTACGTAGGGACTGTCCAGTTTGGCTGATGTATATAGCAGTGGGGCATTGTTGGCACATGATGGCATATATTACGTTAGTAGATGTGCAGGAGAATGTCCAGCTTATGCTTCTACACTTCAGTTAGTCTATAAGGTGCCACAGGACTCCTCGCCACTTTTGCAGATTCAGACTAACACAGCTACCCCTCTGATACTCAGTGATGTAGTATATTGAAATCAACAAAGCTACTTTAGATTTATAGCGATGTAACTGACACAAGATGCTAATAAGTATGGTTTTAGTATGTACGCATAACACAGTCCCTTCCTTTCTGTTTGCATCGGTACTTGCACTCTTCTTCATCCTTTTCTGGAGCTGGCTCTTTAGGACAAAGGCAAAGTACTGCAGCCCTGAAATGGACACTTTATACCAGCTTGTTGCTGTTCTGCTCTCTGTTAACTGGTGTGTACTCTTGATTTCTGTCTGTTTTTTTGAAGAGATGAGATTCTGATTTTTTTTTGTTAAAGTCAGTCTATAATTATTGTAACTACAGCTGTATTCTAAATGTACTCTGTTTGGGTGCATCTAACACAACACCCTTATCTCAAATTGTGTAGCTTATTTTGAGGTCATTTTGAAATAGGTTATTTCAAAATAGCTATTTTGGCATCCCTGTAACATTAAGAGACTTTTCGGAATAGCATTTTATTTCAAAATTTGGTACTGTGTAGACAGTGCCAAATTTTGAAATAGCTTATTTTAAAATTTGTTGCTGTCACATAATGCCAAATTTTGAAATAAAGCACTAGTCCGATAAGTCATTTAATGTTACAGAGGGGCCAGAATAGCATGCCAATTATTTCAAAATATACTTTGAAATCATGGGCATGTTTAAAGACATGAAATGGTATGTCCCAAAATAGCTCCACTGTCTAGACATAGCTTTTGTATGCCAAGCAGAAACTAGTTAGTTTGGGTAACCTGGATCAGGAAATGTTTCTGGTTGCTTTGATTCACAATTTGGAAAGTGGCAGTGTAGAAACAGATGGTCTAAAGGAAAATAAAATACATACAGAATGAATATTTTTTCACTTAGTGTTTTTCCTCCTGCTGGCTTAGAATTTTTTTTTTTTTTTTTTTTTTTTAGTATTGTGGTAATCTATAAATGCCCCACTCAACTTTGGTACATCCCATTCGAATAATCACGAGCAAACTTTTTTTAATAAGGGTTTCCGTGATAACACTACTGTCTAATTGTATCCAAGAAGCAAGGTAATTTCACTAGGCAACCTAACATATAAATTATGCTTTAGGGTGAAAGGCTTGCCGTGTCCTTGAAAATAAGCTGCATGTAATGATACAACTTGTAATGTGGAGAAAAAAGGAACATGAAGTACTAAGGAGAGGGAGGGGGCCTTTTCCAGAAAATAGTTTGAAAATACCTACTATTTGGAGCAGCCTAGTCCATTCCATGGACAAAACATTTGCTCTTTAACAAATTCTTTAGTGTCTGGGCTGCATCATCTTAGTTGGGGATGATATAGCATATTCAGAGAGGGAACGACTTCTTTGGTGACAGGAAAATCTTCCCAGTCCTCCTTTTGATTTCATATGGAAATTTTAAGAAGCTCCCTCTTCTGTGGGACTCAAGGTCAAATTCCCACAAGAATTACCTATTTTCTAAAATAAAATGGCAGCTTATTGTATCTTCAGCTGTTTCCCTGTGGTTTTGAAAAGTCTTTTGCTGCAGGTGACTGTAAACTTACTTTAGAGATTCCTGCCAGGCTCAATCAACCTTAACAATTTGGGGGCATTTTTTTTTTAATCTGAATGCCCCTAGGCATGATCCTGTGCTAGAAAAAATCCTAGGGTAGGATTTTGCTGGCATCAGGACTACAGGATCAGGATCAGTATGTGGACAGTAAGTTTAATCATTAGCCTTTTATAAAAAAAATTCTTAGTAATATTAATGGAAGTATATCTCTTTAATCCAGATAATACAATTGATCTTTATTTTTAATGATGCATATAAAATGTCATACTATTGACATTTCAAAATGTTCCTGAGCATTTGGCTTTCATTGCTCTTCATTCCGCATTCTCTCGCAGTTTCCTGTAATATTCAAAATTTTAGGCTAATTCATAAATGTATGTGTGTGTATGGAGGGAGGAGAGGTTCTAAGTCTCTCTGCCTTGTTACTTCATGGTCCTCGCCCACCTTGTCTCTGTAATATCCCGGGACTTATACAATTATATTGCATACAGCATTGTGCCTCCTGTAGTCATTTACAATTAGGCAAATGGCTGAAAGATGCTTTAATTAACTTAAAAGCATGTTGCTCAGAAGGTGCCAGGTAACAGAGAATCAGGTCCATTTTCCCCCTTTCTTGTCTCTTATTGTTTCCTTAGCTTGTTTAGTATCCACTGATCCAGATTTGAGCGCATTGTACTCCATAGTCTTTTAATATCTCCCTACTTCATCCAAAGGGACAGTGTTGGTGGATAGAGCACAGGGTGAAAACTAAAAATTCCAACATTGTAATTCTGGTTCTGATACAGACACCTTTGAAGACTTGGGAAAGTTACTTACCTTCTTTTCTTTAGTTTCCTCATCTGATAATACCTACCTCAGAGGAAGGTAGGTCAGGGTTAGCAAATGACTGAAAATGCTGTGTGTGACTTTCCAAGTCTTTTTAATTCTGAATCAAAAGCCATATTTTCCCTCTGCAATTATTTATATTTGTTAATATTTGATGTTGTAAAATACAGTTTATTTGGAAGATGCATCCTAATTCAGAGCCTATTCTGTTTCATGAATTTAAACTTCGTGTACTACTTTCTGAAACATCTGCACCTTAGAGGCTAGTTGGGGGTTTCTAGACACCCACAGTGAACAGGTGAGTGAATATTTGCAGAGGCTGATTCTCCTGTGCATATTGTGCAGCCCTTCATACCTGCATAAAATGTGTCATGCAGCAGATAATCAGGCTTTTCTTCACAGGGGCAGCAACTTCTGTGCTATTTCTGGTAGTGTCATGAAAACTAACAAGGTGTCCAAGCGATCAAACCATTGCTTGTAGTCTTGCACAAATCCATCACTAACAGCCCTAAAATGGTATTGTTGTCTGCAGTGTTATTGTAGCTGAGTGAGTCCCAGGATAATAGACAAGGTTGGAGAGGAGAGTAATATTTTATTAACTTCTGTTGGTGAGACAGACAAGCTTGCCTCTCTCACCAGCAAAAGTTGGTCCAACCCTGTGTTTATTGCTTGCATTCTGAAAAGGTCAGCTTGTCCCAGACTTTTTTCTTGTTTTTTGTTTTTTTGTTTTTTTCCTTCTGGCTTCTCACTGAAATGTGTATAGTGAGGTTAAAATCCAAAGCAGTCTCCCAGTTAAGCTTACCAGAAGATCTCAAATATGTCTGACCTCCATGCTTTTGAGGCTGCTTTTTGGTATTTTCAGCCTCCTCCAGAGCACTGGCAAATGGACAGAAGAAATCTTCAAGCAGATCAGATGCTATTTATTTTTAAATTAGGCTATACAGAGTGAGAAAGCAAATAATAGAATGTGTTTGTCAGAAAGACAGCTTTCACTTGTGGTGTTACTGTAGCTAGTACAGCATCCAGGGCGTTTATCATCCCCTAGCACAGCAATGGGCAACCTAGTCTAGTGAGCAAGCTGCATGAGTGACCTTCCTTCACCTCTGTTGTCCACAAGATGGTCATAACCAAGATGGTCTCCCAGAATAGGGTAGTTATGCTAACTTTACTTGTCTACCTAGAATTTGTAGGGTGTAGGGTATAGCAAAACTAGTGGTATCTGATTTTTTTTTTCAAGTCCTCAACTCTGTGCTGGTGTACTCCTATTGGAAAACACGATGCTAGTATCTATCTGACTAATTCATGCCTAATTCTTTTTAGATGCAGAGAGCTTTGGGGCACTAAGAAACATTGCATACAAAATTTACACTCATATATAAGTCTCTAGTGATGCTGTAATTAGTCTAATTAAGCAATCTGACAGTTCACAAACCCTGATGCTGGCATATGCAGAAGCACAGAAAATCTTTCAAATATTCTAGGCTCTGTTGTGTCCAGGTCTGGCTCTAGGCACCAGCAAATGAAGCACATGCTTGCAGTGGCACATTTCCAGGTGCGGCATTCTGGCCAGCCTTAACACCTGACACGGGCCTGCCTGTGGCTGCCCAAGTCAATGGGTGGGACAGCAGAGCCGGCGGCCTGCAGGGGAAGCATGCGCTCTTGTTGCCCCATGCAGCCACCTGGGAAGAAGGGTCAGTGCCTCAGTGCTGGGCGTGGAGGGAGGGGAGAGCTGCCTGTCAGCCAGGAGAAGCTCGCAGCACAGCCGATGGGGGCCTGACTGGAGCTAGCCCCGGTGCAGGATCTCAGCCCTTTCCAGGCACTGTGCAGTGGGAGTCACTGTCATGTCCTGAAACCAGCCCGGGCCCGGCTGCCATCGCCCGCGGGGCTCACCACCCGGGAGGTAAGCTCACTTTGTGAGCAGCTAGGGAGAGAGCTACAGCAGATGTGGCCCGCCTTTGGCCCCCCTCTTCGCTCTGGGAATCTGGCAAACCTGAGCATGGACAATAAACAAAATGTCTTGTGGGGCCTACACACATAGTAGGAGGTGAGACACCGTGGTCACGCCAAACTTGCCCACGTTGGAGGCCCGCTGTGGGGCGCACACACAGCAGACCCAGGGATGAAACGCACTGCCTACGGCAGATCTCTCACTAGTGGGTGAACAGCCCTGGCCGTGGTTCACCCGGTAGCGGGATCCGCAGGCGTGCGGCGCTCAGCAGCGGGCAGGTGTGTGCACATGGCAGACAGTGCAGCAGGCTCGGGTGGGGTGTATGCAGAGCTGGTCCCGTTGCACCACCCAGAGCGGCAGGGCACTCAGCAATTTCGATTAGCGGGCCCCCGGGTGTTGTGAGGCCAGCTTCGGGGGAAGGCGGCCCCATCCCGCGCCCCTCTGCGGCCCCTGCACTGTCTGCCCGGGTGCAAGGCCTGATACCCACTCCATGGGGCATGCAAGCTTCACGGCCCTGCTTCGCCCAGGCTGGCTTTTTCCTGCACCAAGGCAAGGCTGGGGGCTGGCGTGGGACAGCCCGAGCCGGGCCAGGAGCAAGCTGGGTGCTCGGGCAGCGCTCTCAGAGCCACCTTGGCCCTGCATGTCTTCCCAGCAGGGTTGGCGGGGTCAGGCGGTTCACCCTGGCTGCCGGTTTGTAAACACTGGCCTTGCGCCAGGCAGGGCGGGCTAGCTCTGCCCCTCGCAGGCAGATTGGCTGGTGTGGCCTGTGCACGGGTGGGGGAGAGAAGGGGTCTCACTTGCCCTGGCTCAGAGATTTGGAGGAGGGAAGGAAGAGAGGTGTTGCTGCCTTGTTCCAGGAGCTGCACCGCGAATCCCTGGCCTTGCCCATTATGTTTCCCGGTTGTGTCTGCATGCATCCCCAGAGGGACCCGTGCCACTTTCACCTCTCCCCCAAGGTGCTCCATCGTTTCCGTGCATGCTGTGGGGAGAGGACACAAGGGTTTGACAGGGAGAGGGAAAGGAGACGGAATTCGGTCAGTGGGGGGAGGTGGAAGAGGGGAGCGTACTGGGTCATGTGGGGACGGGGGGTTCGGGTTTGGCAGGAAGGGAAGAGAGGGTGCAGGGAGGATTAGATGGGGGAATGAAGGGGAGGTGGACTGGGCCCAGTCACTGAGGGGTTAGGTTTGCCTGGGAGGGGAGAAAAGGTGGAAACTGGGTTCGGTGAGTGGGTGAGGGGGTCAGGATATGTGTGGATGGGGATGTGTGTGGAGGGGAGAGAGGACATAGGCTGGGTTTGGCCTGAGGGAGTGCTGGGAGTCAAAGACCCACAAGGTGAAAGGGGTGCTTTCCTCTTCAGTGCCTGCCCTGCAGTAGTGGGCCAAGGGAGGAGCGGGAAGCAGCCAAAAACGTTTTTGCTTGGAGCAGCAAAAAACCTAGAGCCGGCCCTGTTTGTATCAATCTGACACTTCCCTGTAACCTGATACCCCAGTTTATTCCCTGCCTCCCCTTATATATCTAGCTGATATTCCTCAAGGAGAGGTAGTCTTTTTTTTTCTTCTTCCAAAGTTTTTTTTTCTCCCTATGGTGTCATCAATGGGGAAAATCGGAATGAAAGTAACTTGAAAGAAGATCAGGACTCCCCAGAGAAAGCTTATTGGCTGCTTCTGCTGTAATAAAATCGATATTTCACTTTTATTGTAAATGAAATATTGATTTGTTTTCAAATATTAGAGGCAAAACAAATACAGGACATGGCACATCCAAGATTTCTATTATTTATTTATGTTGCAGTTGCACCAAGGCATCTGTGACATGCCCCAAGGTACAGTCTGGACTGTAGAACTGCTGTGCCCCCTAATGCTTTACAATGTTTTGCAAGCTGATAGCAGACCTCTTCAAGCTCTGTCCACTCATAGCCACCAGCATGCAAAGTCACACTCAGCTGAGTAACAAGAATGCTCTCCCCAGCACTCGTCAGGGTAACCATTCATTCTATTTTTAGTGGGACAGTGCTGTATTTAAGCCCCTCTTGAAGCTCTCCCAACTTTTTTTTTATAAAAGTGGGCAAATTATCCAGTATTTTCAGCTCCTGCATTCCCCTTGTTAGTTAGTTGTGGTCAGTGCAGCAGCAGCAATCTTCTGTCCATGGCGGGCCGGTGAATGCAGCAAGTGGTGGCCAGCAGGTGGTGCTCTCAGGCAGGGTTCAGAGGCAGAAAAAAGGACAGTGAGTAGGACCTATTTGAAATCATGGGATGGTGGGTGGGTGGAGCCCGCCCACCTTCTAAAAGCCCCTCCCCAACCTTATGGGAGGGACACTGGACCCATGAGGCCGTCTGTTTGCAATAGATGGACAAGAGTGTGGGGGTGAGTGAAGGGTGTGTCACCCCTCCCCATGTGCACCCTAGAGCAGGGTTTCCCAAAGGGAGGTCTGCCTGCACTTTCAGGCTGCGGGAGAGAAGCTGTGATCCCTGGCACCTGGTGTAGGGATGAAATCTTATTCCCTGGTGGCTCTTCCCACACTGACTTCTCAGAACCTCCAGGGTGAAACCCTAATCCCTGGAGCACTCCTGCATTTCCAGTAGCACACAGGCCTTAGCCCCACTCCTCAGTGTGTCCTTCCACCCCAGCTGATGCCAAGATCCCCCAAACTCCCCTCCTGCAAGGGCTGAAGCCACAAGCCCTGGCTAACCTCGCAGAGCTTAAAGCAGGAGCTGAGGGGCTGAAGTCCTGATCCCCAGCCCACCGCCCCAAAACTGAAGCCAGGAATGGCAGGGCTGAACCCTAGATCCCTGGATCTTCCTGTGCAGAAAAAGCCCCCACACCCAGGGGCAGAGCTCGGGAGGTGCTGGGGATGTTGAACCCCCCAAACTTCTGTGGAAGTACAGGGCACAGTTTGGAGGCACAAAGCTGGAGCCAGGCAGGCAGGGCAGCTGCTCCTTTGGCTGGTGCCATGGCACAAGCAGTGATGTTGATCCTTCCTCTCCTGCCGCTGCTCCTCTGCAGGGGTTTGAAGCTGCCCCTCAGCTCCTAGCCCCCCTGTTTACACAGCCAATAAGAGCTGCTGGGGTGAGAGAGCCAGATCCATGGCTGGCAGAGCCCTAAGGAATCGGGGGAACCACAATTCCCTCCTGGCACACAAAGTATCCTCTAGGTACTTCAGGGCTTAGAGAATGGGTATCCTCTTGTCTGCACACGGCCTCTAGCTCCTCTTAACCACACACAGTCCCTAGCTACCTCCTCCGTGCACCTGGAGCTACCCTTTAGCTGCACACAGTCCGTAGCTGCTCCCTTTGATGGGGTAAACACAAACATTGAGGTTTTTCTCTACCCTGTGAAACTTCTGATATGCCGTGCAGATTTCTGTACCAATTGATTGAGAAGCTTAGTGAAAAGCTTGTTAGGCTATGTGCAGACAGTGCCAATAGAAATATTGGCAGTGCTAAAGTGTAGGGAAACCTAGACAACCCTGCCTTGACAATAATGTCTGCCTTGACCACAATGTGGATCTCTAAAACCCAGGCCTGTCTGGTGCACGCAAGCACACAGGCAAGGTTGAGGAAGCTTTAAGAGTCAGGAATGTTTTGCATAACAATGCAGATTAAGTATGGTACAGCGAGACCGCATCAAAAACACATGACAAGCAATCTTGTACTGGTACCTCTGTTTCTGATCAGAAAAAATTCAGAATACAGCCATAAAACTGCTAACTACGCATATAGGTATTGCAGCATCCTGAGTAGCAGAATGTACCGGTACCCCCAAAATGAGCATAATAGGTGCCTTACACAATCAGTTGGTAGATATGATTAGAATGACCAAGTCAAGTATAAATAAAGGTGTAGAAAACGTAATCAGTGGAAGGGTCCCCACTTCCTTACTCACTGCAATTAAGAAGTTGGTGCCTGTTCCTACCAGCAAATGGACTGTGGACACCTCTGCACGTGGGGAAAGAAAGAGGCCACAACCTTCTATCTGAGAATTTTAAGTTGCTAATGGTGGATGTCACAGTCCGCGCTTCCCCTCAGATCTCCGGCCATCATCATTGGGGTTAAGGCGGCTATCCCTGCCTTTCCTCAACTTTAGAATACACCCTCCCTTCACCGTGTCCCAGTTTATGAGGTCTTTTCTCCCCCTTGCCCCCTGTCTATAGCATTCCTAATGCCCGGGAATACCAGTCGTTCGCCCGACCTGAGTCTCGTCTGCCTGGACGTCCAACGGAGGGGAAGGGGACCTAGGCCCACCCTCGCTCCAGGTCCTGGCCCAGGATCCTAAGGGCAGGAACACGATTCCCTTGGTGGGGGCTGCAACCGTAACTCACCAACCCTCGAGTGACCTTCTGGCTCCGCCACTCAGTCCTGGGTCACTTCCTCTCCTCCGTCAAATCCGTTCTTCAGGTCCGTCTCTCTGGCAGTCGGGCATCCCCTCCTGCGGACCCTGCTCCCCCTTCAGGTGCCGCGCCCCCTCTGCCGAGCCGCTGCACGCCCCTCACTCTGGACTCTCCCGAGCTTCCCCCTTCACGCTCCTGGCTTCCACCTCTGGCCCCCCCAGGGGCCTCTTGAGGCTTCTTTTATACCCCGCACTGCCCTCTGATGTCCAGCCATGCCGGCACCCACTCTGACATCATCCTGCACCTCGGGCAGATTCCACGGAGCACCCCCGGAACAGGCAGCGCAGGTTCGCCGTGCAGCTGCCGCTTCCCTGCATAGAGCCACCATGGGGCATTTAGTAGTGCGGGGCTTGGGGACCACGGCGGAGACAGCGCAGGCAGGCTCCACTGCCCCATCACAGTGGAACTGTGTGTGATTTATATAAATAAGTACATGTATGCTTTTATCCTTGAAGTTAAGTATCTTGTATATTGTCCTAGGTGTAGGTGTGATTACATTGTCTGTGCTACTCATCCCCTTTATTGGAATGGATTTATGGAACTCTGCATTTCTTTCCTTTACTTTTCTGTGTATAATAAAGTTAGAGCGAGAGTTTATCCTGGGTGTTTACTGGGTCCTTTTGTATCTAATATCCTGAACACATGACATAAAGGTGCTGGGAAAAACTATGTGTGGTGAAAACTTGCAAGTCAGACTAGGAGACGAGATCTTTAGTTTTGGTTGTGGTGCTCACATCATCCGTAACTGCTGCAAACAGGTGCTGGCTATCTTCTAGTTGTTTTGTAGTCTTTTGCTGTCAAAGCTGATAAATACTTTGATATTTACACTCTGCTGAAGAATTGAAAGACTTCTGCCAATTTGTCGATGCTGAGTATTTTAAATTGCTAGAGCAAGTCAGAACACAATTCCTTTCTCTCTTTATCCATCTCTAGACAAAATATTGTTGATTATTGATGCACACAACATATTTTTCTCTCAAGACACATACCCAATACTGTTTGAGAGAGTCTTCAGTGACCCTTGAATAAAACTGTGGTTTCCTTTGGCTAGTAAGCAAACAGATGGCCTCCAAAGCAGGTAGAGGCAATTGAGAAAAATCACTCATCAGCGATAGAAGTTCCACTGTATATTCCTACCCTTTAAAATAATTTAGCCTGAGGCTCAGGGAAAGGTTTAGCACATCAAACACAAAGACCATGATGCAGTCTTTGGTTGAAGGAGGGGGAAATTAAGAAACAGGAGTTTTATAATGCAGTCAAGAATTTGTATTTAACATCTCTGAGGTACTTTGAACACTGGAAAGCCTTTGAGTGCACAGACAACTTGCATGGCTCTTGATGAGAAGGATGCTGATGTGGGATAATGTACAAAGAAATCTTGCCTTTGCCACACAAGAATTCCCACCCTAGATGAGATGAGAATAGATGAGAACTGGGGTTTTTTTATTGATAAATGGACAAATGCAAACCCAGTATTGTGTCCCATGTCTGCCTGAAACCCTCAGAAAACCCTCATTTCTGAAAAGGGGTGGAACATTTTTCAAGAGAGGGACAATGAGGCAGTAGATCACTCAGATTTGGCAAAGGTCCTGGAGCTCATTTTGTGTTTGCCATGCACCACAGCTCTTGTTGAATGTGTTGTTTCACTAATTAATGTAGTTTAGTCACCTAAAAATCATGTCTCAGTGTTTCTCCCATGAAGGCTATTTTGTTTGTGTAAGTGAATTTTGCCTTAGACTGCGCTGTGTTTTATAAGAAGTTGCTAAAAAATAAGTGGATCCGTCAAAAAATTGCTTCAAATGAAAAATTCAGTCCACTGTGGAGGGCAGCAAGGTGAGGACAAAGCAGGCACTTCTAAACTGTAACCATTGAATTGTAAATATATCTATTCAATTTATATTAGTTACTAGAGAATTTATCCAGTGTTGCCTGGGTCCTTGTGGAGTTCAGGGTAGAAGGTGGGGTCTGTGGCAATTAGGCCAGAGGGCTGAGAAGTTTGGGAGGGGGGGTCTCAGGGCAGGGGTTGGGAGTGCAGGGCAGGGGACTTATAGTAGGAGATGGAAGGTGTGTGTGGGGGGGGCTTAGAGACAAGGATGGGGGTGCAGAAGTCATGGTGGGGGTGGGGGCTGTAGACATGGGGTGGGAGGTGGGTAGAGGGTGTGCAGGAATCAAGGCTGAGGGCTCAAGTCAGAGGTTACCAGGGCCAGCTGTTGTGGTGAGATTGGTGCTGCTCCAGCTGTGACCCTCCCCCCACTGGATAGTGGCCCATCCCCGGGGCTGGTGCTGCACTTCCCAGCCCCCCACAGCCCACAGTTATTGGAAGGGGCTGTCAGCTGGCTAACCTACCTAGCTGCCCCTCCGGCTGGCGGCTATTGGCAGGGGAGTGGCTATCTGGTTCCCCAGAAGGCCAGCTCGCCTGTCCCCTTCCCCCCAGCCACTTCTTGGGGATCATAGTTCCTCCCCTGCCTCTGTTATTTTGGAGGAATGGAGTTGTGCTTCCAGTCTCAGGGTGGTCCCAAGGAGGCCACAGCTCTGGGGTTCGTGGTTGGCAGGCCTGGTGTCTGTTACCATTTACAGCAGGGTTGGGCAAATACTGACCCACAGGACAGATCTGGTCTGCAGGTTTAGCTCCTGACAGGCCCCCACACCACTATATTTACCTCCACCACTGCAGATACAGGGAGGTACACAGCTGCCATTGGCCAGGGAGTCCCATTCCCGGGCAATGGGAGCTGCGAGTGCCTGTACCTGCGGAAATGAAGGTAAATATAGTTCAGGGATGGGCAATCATTTTTGAGGGGGAGCCACTCCAAGATTTTGGAAAATAGTCAAGAGCCATGATATTAATGGAGGTTCAGGGTCTGGGATGGAGTTTGGGTGTAGAAGGGAACTTGGGGTAGGGATTTGGGTGTAGGAGCAGGTGTGCAGGCTGGGAGGGAGTATGGGTGAAGGAGGTAGTTGTGACCTGGGGCGCTGAACTTGGATACAGGAGGGGTGGGTTGTGACCTAGGGCAGAAGGAGGTTGTGACTTGGGGCAGAGGACTTGGGTGCAGGGTCTGGGAAGGAGTTCAGGAGAGGGACAGAGGGTTTGGCTTATGTGGGGTAAAGGAGCAGAAGGTTAGGAGGATGGAGGGGCTGGAGTGCCAGAGGCAGACTCTGCCCAGAAGACTTATCTGGCTGACTCTGGGCCAGCAGCCCAGAACGTTTCTCAGGCAGCCTCCCTGCCTGCCCGGCCCCCACACAGGCTGCAGGGGCCACGTGCATTGGTGAATAAAAGCGGGGAGTGGTGCTTCACACTCTCTGTTCTTCAAACAGGGAGCTCTCATTGGCTGGAAATCAGCCAATGGGATTGTGCTGGAGGCGGGAGCAGAGTATGAAGCACCACTTCTCTCTTCCCTGGGCTCACAGCTGAGAAATTGAAATGGCTGTGGCACCCACTTTGCACACTGTTGGAAGGGGTGGGCAGTGCAGGGCAAGGAGGGAGTCTGCTTTAGGTTCATTGCTGTGTCCATGGGCCAGATCCGGTGGCTTGGTGGGCTAGATCCAGCCCTTGGAAGGTATTTTGCCCAGGCCTGATATGGCGGCAGCCGCTTACCAGGGACTAACCCTGGTGAACCACCACTTCTTTTATTGCCCACCCCTAATTTAGGAGTAGTTGGTGAACAAATGGACTGATGGACAGACAAACAATGCACATTTCTAAAATATAGAGACAGATAATAATGCAGTGTCTGTTTTTAATGGGGGCCGAGTCAACTTAATGCTATAATGAATGTTTGTGCTTCATAGCTCTGATTGCTGTTGAGCTCACTTAAATCAGAGCAATTTTATCAGATGTCTGTAGCCAGACAGAAACCCCCTCCTTCGCCTTCTGACATCCTTGGGAGAGAGAATCCTTAAGAGTGAAACTCTGTCTTCAAAGGCTCCAGGGCTTCCAGAGGTGCTGGAATAACAATGGCCCTGGATGCTAGACAAGAACCAGATAACAGCGGCAATTGGGCCAGCAGGCAGTCGGGGGCCTTGGGCTGCCTTTGTTTGGTACCAGTATTGATACGCCTACACACCATCCCAGAAGAGGAATCTGCTGCCCCATCAGAAAAAGAATGTTTGGCCCTAATGATTTAGTTACCTCCACCTCACAGGTGCAAATTAAGCTTTGGACCCCCTGTGGGAATGGGCGTCACAAAGACCTTCCAACTTAATTGGCATTTGAATGACAAGAGACGTGTCTACGTGACCACAGGGGTATAAAGTAGGGCCCTGTGCCCCACTCTAATTAAAGATCCACCCACATACCTGCTGGTCAGGCAGTCTTGGACTCCCGAGACTTTAGGGATGCCTTCATCTCGTATTGGCTGCTTCCCATTGGGATTGAGAGAAACGTTGGCTTTGCCGGAGTAAAGATCGCAGGGATGAGAATATACCTGCTAGGTGTCTGTTTTTGCGCGCATTTAATAAGAGCTCAGAGAGCCAAAAGGGTTTCATGGTAAAATGTAAGTGACATTTTATTGTAATTTCTGTCTTGTCCTTTTGTAGTGGCTGTGTTATCTATAACACAGCAGTAACATTTAACAGCTAAACTTGCCGTGTAACAATAAAATAGTAACTGTTTAAGCTTTAACCTGACTCCTCCTGTTGCTGTAACAGAACCAGACACAATTAAAAGAATCATAGCTGGTCAGGGGTAAATGCAGTAAGAGCTGAGCGTTGAGCCGTGCCGCCTCCACAGGGCAGACTCTTGGGGTGCCCATCAGCCTCCCTGGCTGCCCGCTGCGAAGGGACTCTGTCCTTGCAGTTGAAGACTCAGGTGTGTGATAGGGCTCACAGACCACTCTCTACCCCGGTCACCAGCTAAGAGTGTCCTATATTTGGGACATATGGTAACTCTACTACTCATGAACTATACCCAGGGCAACACCTAAAAAATTCTTCAGCATAGACTACTAGATCTTACTACCTCACTAATTTGTTTGTCATTTTGATGTGTAGGTGCCAGTCTTGTTGTCAGGTGTCAAATATCCAAACATTTCCATCAAACACGCTGGTTTGAATAAAATAGTGAAACAATTTCATTAATGAGAATGATAGATTTTTGTGAGGTAAAGACATAAAAATCAGAACTGACTTCAAAAGAAATACCAGATAAACACGAGCTATTTCTTAACCTTAACCAAAGTAAATATGATTAGAAAGCAAAAATGTCTGCCACCCAAAAACTTTTGAATTCCTAACTAAGTGGAAAGCACTCCAGCAAGGGCCACCCCCACCAGTTCAATGCTGCTTCTATTACCTTCCAAGCAATCTTGCTGCTGTGAGTAGAGATAGGGGAGGAGAGAGCGAGAGCAATGAGGTCACTGTCTACTTTCTATATTCTACCCCTTTATATAGAAAAGTCTTTCCTGGGTCACGGGGGGGGCAGGTAGTTCCAAGGCATACAGACGCTGCTGGCTATTCTTCAGATACACTGTAAATTTCTCGATTATAGTTCCCCTAATGGTGACTGGCGCCATAAGCAGACAATAGTCTCTTAGCACCTGGCAGGGTGATTGGGCCGCTCTTTGTCTCTGAAGAACTAGTTTGGGAGCATTCCCCAGTATTATAACACCTTTCAGTAACAAACATATAGTAGAATCTTATTCCTTAATACACAAGGTTGCTACAAATATTTCAACAGGACAATAGTATTTAGCATATTGTGAATATTCAAATGATACCTTACAAGGTACACTTTGTGCAGGATTTAGCATCATTTTGTAAAACTGGTGACCACAGTAGTGTAGACTGTCACAAACTCCAACCAATAGCAGATCCCCACCTACTTCAGTGATATACAGATATATACAAGATATGTTGCCTTTCCCAGAGAGTTTACAATCTAAAAGCCTAATTATGCAAAGACTTACACATGTGCTTAGCGTAACGCACGAGAAGTACTATTTCAATGTCTTAAAACAGATGAGACCTAGGTAGGGTGTAAGAAGTGGATAAAATCTATACAAGAGCTGTCAGGTTGAAATTAGGCATGTGTCTTTAGCTTGTCTGATGATACGTATACCCTGTCCCAACCTCTGTTCCATCAAGTTATTAATTTTTCTTAATCTCATGTAACACTTTCATTTTATTTAAATTATTTCAAAACAGCTTCTCAGCTATACAGCAGACTCTGGGTTAAGAAAACCTCTGGAATGGAGGTTGTTTGTAACTGTGAATGAAGGATTGTGGTTCAAAATGCAAAAAAATGTGTGCTTTCACAATTCACAAACACTCCCTGCTAGAGGCTTTCCCAGTTATGAAGTAGCAAGATCTATCACCAATGGAGGTGTTGAAGGCCAAGATTTGTGCATTGCTCAAGGAGAAGATGACCCAAAAATGCTGCTGTGTTCTTTCTGTGCCAATATGGCCTTTGTGTCTGTTGGTGTTGGTGATTCTAAGCTACTCTGAGAGGTAGTTACATTGGAGGGTAGGGATAGGGTCCAAAGTGACCTAGGCATACTGGAAGTTTGGACCAAAAGAAATCTGATGAGGTTTAACAAGGACAAGTGCAGAGTCCTGAACTTGGGACAGAAGAATCCCATGCACAGCTACAGGCTGGGGACTGACTGGCACAGCAGCAGTTAGAATCATAGAATCATAGAATAATAGGACTGGAAGGGACCTCAAGAGGTCATCGAGTCCAGCCCCCCGCCCTCAAGGCAGGACCACGCTCCGTCTACACCATCCCTGAGTACTTTTAGGCATAAAAGGACCTGAGTACTACAATGGATGAGGCTGGATATGAGTCAACAGTGTGCCCTTATAGCCAAGAAGGCTAATGGCATATTAGGGTTCATTAAGAGGAGCATTGCCAGCAGATCTAGAGAAGTGATTATTCCCATTTATTCAGCACTGATGAGGCCACATCTGGAATATTGCATCCAATTCTGGTCCTCCCATTATAGAAAGGACATGGACGCATTGGAGAGGGTCCAGTGGAGGGCAATGAAAATGACTAAGGGGGCAGGAGCACGACCTCTGAGGAGAGGCTGAGAGATTTGGACTTTTTTAGGCTGCAGAAGAAAAAAGTAAAGGGGGATTTGATAGCAGTCTTTTAACTAGCTGAAGAGGGGTTCCAAAGAGGAAGTAGTGACAGATGGCAGAACGAGGAGCAATGGTCTCAAGTTGACATAGGGAAGGTCTAGGTTAGACATTAGGGAAAAATATTTCACTAGGAGGGTGGTGAGCACTGGAATGGGTAACCTAGGAAGATAGTGGAATCTCCATCCCTAGAGGTTTTTAAGCCTGGCTTGACAAAGCCCTGGCTGGGATGATTTAGTTGGGATTGGTCCTGCTTTGGGGAGGGGGTTAGACTTGGTGACCTCCAGAGGTCTCTTCCAGCCCAAGGATTTTATGATTCAATAGTAATAGGATCACTTGGTACAGATGTTTTTGTGTATACTATTTATTACTTTCCAAAAGTAAAAAACACAGGTAACATGTGGATTGAAACAGGCACCATTACCAACACAACTTCACAGCTGACGAAACAATTTGTGAAGTTCTCCCTCCTAACTTCTTAACCATGTTTCCTAATGTACACACATTAACAGGATGTAACTTCACATCATCCCTATTGACTGGGCAAGGAAATCCATATTTGATAGTATCAAAACAAATAGCTTCCCAAACTAGGAAAGAGTGACAGACAGGCTGCAATTTCTGTAGCACAGAAGTTGGTAGTGGTGTTGTAGGACCAGAATGAGAAAGCAAAGGAATACCACAGAGACTGTCTTCGCATATTTGTAAACCAAGTATGACTTACCATTGGAAAAATGTGGATGATGAATTGCTTCTTGTATTCTTCAAGGGCCTGCTGGCATGTGAGCTTCTATAAACTTCATTGTGCCTATAACAGTAGGGGTCAATGTACAATCATCTGTCTATAATCAGAAAAATCTTTCCTGCAGAGAACTGCTTGTGTCATGGGAATAGAAACTCTGGTAACCCATGAACTTTCAACAGAGATCTTAATGATGAACAAGATGATGTTGACTTGAAAAGTCTCTAGTGTGATTACATTTCAAGATGTTTGTTCAAAAATGTATTCAATATTGCTATTATTTTTAACTTGTTTGTTGTGGTGATTTGAAGTCAAATCAAATTTAATGTCTTAAAATAAGAGTAATTAAACTAAAAAACAGAGGTAAACATTTTCTAGATGGTCATTTTAATTTCCTGATGGAGTCATTGTTTATGCCTAATCCTATGGTAATGGCACCACTTGATCTTAAAGTAGACACAAGCTTTCAAATGGGTTGTCTGTGCAGGTACATGTAAGTAATCAAATTGGTGGTGTTTGCCATTTGACGCCTATTCAGGACTGCAAGTAAAAACAAATACAAGGATAAAAAATGACGTGAGCACTCAAAGAGCCCATTCCCAAGTTAATATCAAAGTTTTACATGCAGACCCAACATCATAAAAAATTGGTATAATTGACTTCTGCCTGTGCTTTGCTTCCTTTTGTATAAAATGGAAGAGAGAATTTTCTTATGCTTGACCTGTTATATGGCATCTCAATTTTTTTCCTCTTTTGGTGGAAGGTGGGGGTGGAAACAAAGAGCTCCATAAGTCTTCTAGTCCCAGTATTCAATGGGAGTTTTGCATAAGTAAGGGCTTCAGAAGCAGAGCCCAAAAGACAGAGTTCCTTTGATTAGAATAATACAACAAGAATAGTGTTCTTTTTTAGTTTCTTTGAAGTATTATTGTGACAATTCAGGCAGTAAAACTCTGGGATTTTTTTATATATTCTGTTTCCCTCTTTCTGTTCTCTTTCCTTTCTATGCTTTTGATTCAAATTGTTTTTCTGATGTGAGGTGTGATTAAAGATGTCCTTTGTAGGACATTATTCTAATATTTTGTCTTCATTTGTACTTGTCTGAATTGGTTACCACACAGTGGCAATCACAAAATGTTATGTATCTGCAGCTAAGATTATAGGAAGGGAGTGTAGCAGAAATGTATCTTATTCAAGAAGTTGTATTGAAATTAAGTTAACATGGTTCCTTTCTATTATAGCAACTGAATGGAATACCATATCTCTCAGTGTTGTGATTGTACTTTGGAAGATCACACGGTAATGCATATGTTGATGAGATTTAGGAAGTTGAATCTAAGACAGTAACAAAGGGAATAGGAGTGAATAGATATGTAGCATGGGAATGAGTTGCAAAGAGAGATGGACAAAACCATGGAACTCTTGTGTTCTACATACTTTTTCTTGAACAAAGAATCCTCCTTCACCAGAATCATTCAGTGTGTGTGTTACACTACAGATAGGGATGTGCTTCCCCTGCTTGTGTACACATAATTTATTCTACTTCTTATCAAGCTAATGTGTATAAGTAGCAGTGTAATCAGGGTAGAATGGGTAGCAGCAGCAGAAGCTTGGCTGATCAGTGCTGTGTATATTATATATCTGCTGGTTTCAGGAAGGCTTGTTCTTAGTATCATTGAATTGTGCCTCAGCTGCCACTATCCATGCTACCGTGGCTACACTGCTATTTTATTATATTAACCACTCTATAACATCACTCATCATAAACTTTGAGAGGTTTCCATGCCCCCTTTTTATATGCCCAGTCTCGTATCTGAACAAGTACTCTTTTGCCATGGTCAGTCTTCTGAGTTTGATGATTTATTTAATAGAGAATGTTAGGTGTTAATCTGTCAGGGTACGTCTACACTACAGCGCTAGTTCGAACTAACTTAGTTCGAATTAGTTAATTCGAACTAAGCTAATTCGAACTAACACGTCTAGAACTAAAAACTAGTTCGAATTAGCGTTTTGCTAATTCGAACTAGCAAGTCCACATTGAGTGGACTCTGAACAGGGTTTAAGGATGGCCGGAAGCAGTGCCGGCAGGGCATAAGAGGAGGACTTAGAGCGTGGAGATGCTGTCTCAGGCTAGCTGAGGGCTGTGCTTAAAGGGTCCCGACCCCCCACCCCAGACACACAGTTCTCAGGGGTGCCCCGCTTGCAAAGAAGTTCTGGCTTGGAGTGCCCGGAGTACCCACACTGGGCACATCACACCACTCGGCCATCAGCCCGGCTGCACTTGCCGCAGGCTGCCATCTGGGGAGAGGAGGCAATTGGGGGGCTGCAGGAGAGCTTCCACCCCCAGAAACCCGCAGAGCCAGCCCAGTCCTCCCCATCGGGGGCTCGTACCCCATTCCTCCCTCACCTCCTTCCACTTACCCTTCCCTAGCCCCCCTTCTTATTGATGTACAAAATAAAGATAACGTTTCTTCCAACATTGACTCTGTCTTTATTGAACAAAACTGGGGGAGACTGGGAAAAGGAGGTGGGGAGAGGGGAAGAGAAAGGCTGGGAGAGGGGAGGGCAACTAACATGATCAGGGGTTGGGAACAGGTCCCAGATGAAGAGAGGCTACAGAGACTGGGACTGTTCAGCTTAGACAAGAGGAGACGGAGGGGGGACAGGATAGAGGTCTGTAAAAGCAGGGGTTGGGTGGAGAGGGTGCATTCATAAAAGTTCTTCCTGAGTTCCCATAAAGAAGGACTAGAGGACACCAAAGGAAAGGAATAGGTAGCAGGCTTCAAACTAGTAAGAGAAAGTTGTTGTTCTTGACAAAGCAAATAGTTAACCTGTGGAACTCCTTGCTGCAGGAGGCTGTGAAGGCTACAACTAGAACAGAGTTTAAAGGGAAGTGAGATCAAGTCATGGAGGTTGGGTCCATGGAGTAGTCTTAGCCAGGGGGTAGGAGTGGTGTCCCTGTCCAAAGTTTGTGGAAGGCTGGAGAGGGATGGCACGAGACAAATGGCTTGGTCACTGTCTTCGGTCCATCCCCTCCAGGGTCCCTAGGGTTGGCCGCTGTCGGCAGACAGGCTACTGGGCTAGATGGACCTTTGGTCTGACCCAGGACGGCCATTGTAAGCTCAGGGCTCAGGGTCGGGGGTCTCAGTGGACCCCCTTGATTTTCATGCACACCTGCTCCTGGGTGGCCAGGCTGGCAGCTCTCCTGCCCTAGACGGCCACTTTCCTGTGCCTAGTGCGGAGATCGTGGACGAGGTCCACGATGTCCGCACTAGCCCAGGCAGGTGCCTGCCTCTTGCGGTCCAGGGCAAGCTCCCGGGAGCCGCCAGCCTGGTCCCGGGAAGAGGGGGTGGGCTGGGGGACATCGGGTGGGTGGCTCGAGCCGTGCCAGGTGCAGGGTCTGCTGGCTGGGTGCTGGCAGGCTTGCACCTGGCACGGGCACCGTAGCCAGCCCGTGCCCCTTTAAGGGGTCCGGGGTCGGGAAGGGGGCATAGAGTTTCCCTGGTGTTGGCCAGAGTGGCCACCAGGGAAACCTGGGGAGGGCTAGCCTCCCACTAGTTCGAATTAAGGGGCTACACACCCCTTAATTCGAACTAGCCAGTTCGAACTAGGCTTAATCCTCGTAAAATGAGGTTTACCTAGTTCGAACTAAGCGCTCCGCTAGTTCGAATTAAATTCGAACTAGCGGAGCGCTAGTGTAGCGCCTATTAAAGTTAGTTCGAACTAATGTCCGTTAGTTCGAACTAACTTTGTAGTGTAGACATACCCTTAGTGATGTATTTCTTTAACATGTGAAGGTTGGAAGAACAATAGGTTTCTAGAGAAAAATAGTTTTATAGGTATTTTTAGATAATTTAGAATATAAGGTATAGTATGACAGGAAGGAATTTTAGAAGTGCTTTAGAGTAAAAAAATCGAGGTATTTTAGAAAATAAGTTATTTTGAAATGAGGTCTGAAAAATAAAAAATAGAATATATACATTAGAGAGAAAATAAATAAATGAATGAATGATTTTATATGTACAATATAATGGTGACTATTTTAGCTATAACTACTCAAGAGCATGATCTTGGGGTCATTGTGGATAGTTCTCTGAAAATATCCACTCAGTGTGCAGCAGCAGTCAAAAAAGCAAATAGAAAGTTAGGAATAATTTAAAAAGAGACGAAGAATAAGACAGAAAATATCTTATTGTCTCTATATAAAACCATGGCATGCCCACATCTGCGTACAGATGTGGTTGCCTCATCTCAAAAAAGATATATTGGCATTGGAAAAGTTTCAGAAAAGAGCAACAAAAATGATTAGGGGTTTGGAATGGGTCTCATATGATTAAAAAGACTTGGACTTTTCAGCTTAGGAAAGAAGAGACTAAGGGGGGATATGATAGAGGTCTATAAAATCATGATTGGTGTGGAAAAAGTGAATAAGGAAAAGTTATTTACGTATTCCCACAATATAAGAACTAGGGGTCACCAAATGAAATTAATAGGCAGTATTAAACAAACGAAGGAAGTTTTTCTTCACTCAGCACACAGTCAATCAGTGGAACTCCTTGCCAAAGGATGCGGTGAAGGCTATGACTTTAACAGGGTTCAGAAAAGAGCTAGGTAGATTCATGGAGGTTAGGTCCATCAATGGCTACTAGCCAGGATAGTTAGGAATGGCGTCCCTAGGGAATGGTGTCCCTCTGTTTCTCCAGAGGTGGGTGACAGGGGAGGGATCATGTGAGGTTTACCTGTTGTGTCCCCTTCCTCTTGGGCATCTGGTATTGGCCACTATTGGCAGACAGGATATTGAGCAGGATGGACCACTGGTCTGACCCAGTCCGACTGTTCTTATGTTCTTACCAATAACAGCCAAGAAACACAAAATACTCTTCTAGAAAGAGTTGGTAGGGTTTTTTGTCTTTGTATTTTTTAAAGCAACAAGAAAGCTTGTGTCACTGAGAACATGGCACAGAGAGGAGAGAAGAATATCTACCTCTAGGGAAATACCAAAAATGAACCTTGGGGGCAAGCCATGTCTCTTGACCGGGCCAATCAGAAGCTATTCTATAGCTACATCATAAAATGCGTTTTCTTAAAACAATCATGACGCCAACTATCAACTGTTGAAATTTTGTTTTGTTGTGCCAATTAGAAATGGGATTTCATGGAATGGATATTTGAAAAATACTAGTCAATGATGGTTTGATCAGCGTGTGAGGAACCATGCTTTTTTGCAAGTGTGCTTTCAAATTTGGAATTTATAATTGCAAACATGTCTCTTTACAAAACCCAAGAAGAAGAAGTTGCCTTTTGGTGACCCCACGTGCTCAAAGAGACAACCTATTTACATTTATTTCACTACATGGCAGCTTAGGGCCTGTCCGGTGATAGTGAGGCCCAGGAGCCAGGTAATACCGATTATTAATGAGCTCATGGCAACATTGTTATGATACAAGCAGCTGAAATGTAGAAAAAATATTACAAGTAAGGGCTTAAAGTGTGTATCGGGGATGGGGGACGGGAAGGAAGCGAGTTGTTTTTTGTCAGATAACCAAGCCAGGACCATACAGAACTGCTGTCTGGGTTTATAGAAAGTGATGGTTAGATGCAAAGCAATCAGAGCCAAAAGTACACAACAAGATCAAATAGCTTAGAGCATTGTGAAAGGAAAATTATACAAATTATAAGGGATGAAACACATCTGTGTGTTAATAACAGGGAGCAGAGACAGCTAATATGGAAAGAGAGACAGTTGCCGACTACCCAGCTGCTGGGGAGCCATGGGGATAGTGACAATTAAGGTAGCGTGAGTGAATGCTTTGCTTTTTTATTTTTTTAAATTACTGCAAAAAAATAATTTAAAATCTATTTTTTTCTTTGCTTTTGACAGGCATTTTCAAAGGAATGAAAAGGATAAAGAGAACTTTCTTTCAGGAAGGATAAACATGATAGGCACATGCCACTTGATATGAAACAAATGTTTTGAGAAAAAAAAGATTATAAAAAGGAAGGAGGTTGACCAGCAGAACTGTAACGATGATGCTAGGACTGCTGTTATTAGGGCTGTTGTAGTAAAACCAACTTACTATGGTTTGAAAGAGTAGCTTATTGATACTGTGAAGTCTGTGTGGTAGATGCACCCAGTAAATACCACCACGATTGTGTGTTTTGGGCACATGGAGAAATATTTCACCAAATTAAACGTATTCTAAACTGAATGTGGCATGTGTGATGGGTTCAGTCACAGAAATACCCTTTATGTGCTGAAATACCACTGTGCCAGCCTTCCTTGGTGCCCCCTTTATTCTGTCATGTGGAACCAGACCCTCTGGCCTCCACCAGTACTGTCACAGAGCCAGGGTCAAAGCCCTATACAGAGTCATACAGACACTAAGATTAGATCAACTTGACTGTTGGTTGACTGTGTGTTGTGTGAAGAAATACATCCTGTTCTTTGTTTTAAACCTGCTGTCCATTAATTTCATTTGGTGACCTCTAGTTTGTGTGGTATGAGGAATATACTTCATTTTCTTTCTTCACACCAGTCATGATTTTATACACCTCTAAAATCTCCTCCCCCCCCCCCTTGTCAGTTTGCCAAGCTGTAAAGTCCCAGACTTATTAAGTCAGTTCATTCCCTCTATTTTTGTGACCTTTCTGAACCTTTTCCAGTTCAAATATATCTTTTTTGAGGTAGGGCAGCCACATCTATGAAGTATTGAAGATGCAGCTATACCATGGATTTATATAGAGGCAATGTGATATTTTCCATCTTATTATCTACCCCTTTCTTAATGATTTCCAGCATTGTTAGCTTTCTCTGACTGCTGCTACACACTAAATGGTTGTTTTCAGAAAACTAGCCACAGTGACTCCAAGAGCTTGTCTTGACTACATTCCTCTGTCGAAAGAGGAATGTAAATGAGCCCGATTGAAAGTGCAAATGAAGCGGAGATTTAAATATCCATGCTTCATTTGCATATTTGCGTCCGATCACCATTTTGAAAAACCCTTTTTCGAAAGTGAAACCGCAATCTATATGGGGTTCTTTAGGAAAAAAAAACCTTTTTCAAAAGAACCCGTATTCCTCATTTTTTCAAAAAAAAAAGTTGAAAAACCTCCTTTTTCAAAACAGCAATTAGATGTGAATATGCAAATGAAGTGCAGGATATTTAAATCTCTGCTTCATTTGCACTTTTGATTTGGTTCATTTACATTCCTCTTTGACAGAGGAATGTAGTCGATATGAGCCCCAAGAGCTCTTTTCTGAGTGGTAACAGCTAATTTAGATCCCATCATCTAATAGTGGGGATTATGTTTTCCAATGTGCATTGCTTTGCATTTGTCAACATGGAATTTCATCTGCCATTTTGTTGCCCAGTTTCCCAGTTCTGAGAGATACTATGGAGCTCTTGGCAATCTGCTTGGGACTTACCTTGAGTAGTTTTGTATTATGTGCAAGTTTTGCCATCTCCGCGGTCATTCCTTTTACCAGATCATTTATGATTATAGTTGTTGGGAATGATTTAAACACATATGTATGTGCGACGAGGAGTCCTGTGGCACCTTATAGACTAACTGAAGTGTAGGAGCATAAGCTTTCGTGGGCAAAGACCCACTTCGTCAGATGCATGCTCCTACACTTCAGTTAGTCTATAAGGTGCCACAGGACTCCTTGTCGCTTTTGCAGATTCAGACTAACACGGCTACCCCTCTGATACTTGACATATGTATGTATATCTCATTGCCAGCATGGAAGAATTATCCATCTTTAAGGCCCTTCATTTTCCATTTTTATTTGATAAATTCCTGGGGGACAATTAGTGTTTATAACCACAACAACAGGTGACTATCAGTATATAAAACTTCATTTTTCTGGGAAAATATTGGGGTATATTTTGGAGGAAATATGGGGGAAGATGGAGCAAGATCATATTGTTCACCCTTTTCCTTGCATAAAGAGATGCAGGGCTACTTGCCCCTCCCCAGGTAATAATTATTTGCATTGAGTTTATAAATAATGAAAGAGATTTTATTCACAATAAAAGTAAAATTTAAGAACTTGCACACAAAGCAAAGTAAATTACTAAGCAAAATTAAAACAAAACAGGCCAGCTAAGCCTAATATACTAAGAAACTTGTTAAATGAAATACCGCATTCCATTAGTAGTTCTAATCACCTTTTTTCACAATTTGGAAAGCCTCCATTCTGAGCCTGAACATTTCCCCCCTGTTCAAGATGTTAACAGAAATCATCTTAGGTGGTGAGCAGGAATATCCTGATGTCTGGCAGCAGCCCCTATTGTTTGGTTTCCTGCCTTTATATAGATGTCGCCCAAGGTGGGAATCCTTTGTGTTCAATTTAAACTTTTTTCTCATTTTCAGTTGAAAAGTACATGAACCAAGATGGGCTCCAGCATAAGGTAGCTTAAACACATGCTTTGAGAGGGACACTCAGCCCCTCCTATTGAAGGGTCTATAAGAAAAACAACACATTTACAGATCGTTGACCTTATCAATGAGCCATCAAATTTCTGAAATACCTTGAATGGCCTTCACATAGCATGTCCATATGAGTAACATAAATTAATACTTCATATTTCTAATTACAAATACAGAAATAATGCATGCACGCACATAGAACATGCACATTCAATGAATTTCAACTTTTCACATAATACTTTGGGAGTGGGAGAACCTGTTCATATTTGGTGAGATTGTTTTTCATAACTTCTCATCTGTATAAGGTGTGGTACTGGTTGTGGCACTGGAGAAGCCAGAGCATCTGAGGGAATTGCTTGTTGACTTCTTGCTGGCTGGTGTGGCAACAGAGGTGCTCTTTGTGACTGCACTAATGTGCCTTATACCAAAAGACCCCCAGTCTTGGGCTGTAAGTAGCCCTGTTTTTAAGCAATTTGCCCTGACTTGACCCTCAGTGCTGCCCCCAGAAACCAGGTATATTATAGGCCCTCAGCCAGCAGCTTCCACTCTCTGGCCACTCAGCTCTGAAGGCAGCAGTGCAGAAGTTATATAGTATTGTATTGCGACCAGTGTTGACAGATTTCTACTGTGTTAACAGCTCAAAGTCACTTAAGAACTAAGCAAAAGTAGACAAATATTTATTGATTTTTTTCATTAACACATTGATCTATGCATCCATAAATGAAAGTTATTAGATACCAGAAAACGATAGCTGATTTTGGCAGAGCTTACTAGTCTCCTGCGAGTCCTTATTTCTGGTTGGTGATTCCAAAATTAGACATTAGATGACTGCTGGTCAGCTCTAGTGACTCAGCATTAGTCCTTGGCAGGGGTTAGCAAACACTAAGACTGCTTTGTCTGTGAGTTTCCTCACTGTCTGCTGAAATAATTAAAAGCTGGCTTAAGTGACAGAACCTGATGTTATGGAAGCAGCTGTAGCAGAGAAACTGCAGAAGAGGGATAGTGGCAGCTGCAAGTCATTTTCAGAGACAACCACAGAATCATTTCTCAACCATCCACCTTCCTCCAGAGGTGGGAAGTGAACCCAGAGGTCATGGGTTCTTGTCTTGCCAAACCCAGGAGCTACCAGGCATGCACCTCCACCCTGTGAGAGTTGTAACAGGTGCCAGGCTGAAGGTGGCAAGTCACTGGCCTCCAGGGGTGGTGGGTTCAAATCCCACTAGCCCTGGGAGCTGCTGGGCACGCACCTCCACCTTGTCAGGGCTACAGCTGGTGCCAGGGTAAAGATGGGTAGAATAAGGCATCCAGGGAAGATGAGTTTGGGTGTTGCCAGCCCTCCAGAATTGGCAGCCATCTCCTCATGACTATTTTAATGGGCTATTTTAAGAAAATAACATTAAGCCATGTTGGGAAGAAATTATCTCAGAAGAGCTTCCATCAGAGTTGGCAACTCTATGAGTGGGTGGTACAGTGGCACTCATTTGTCAGACTCTCCCATTGCAAGGTGGAGAACTGAGGCAAAGGACCCTACAGAGTTGGGTTTGCTTTTGATCAAATGCTTTTGAATGTGGCTGCGGTGGGTTCCCTTTCCATTTTAATAAACATTCTCTTTGAAACAGTCTCCGTGATTGTGAGTAAGATAGTATTGCCTCTTAAAAATGCCCATGAGCAGGATTAAATTTTCCCAGTTCACAGGGAGGAGACTTAAATCAGTTCTGTGTAGTTGTGTTAAGAGATACTGAACCAAACTCTGTTACTGACTTCATTGGGAGGAAGGGTTACATAATAAAATATGGTATTGCCCCTTCTGTCAAAAGAATATAGTTCATATTTCTTTAACAAATAATACAGCTTTGACAAGAGAAGTAAACAGAACACACAGCTCAAACTTAATCTGCAGGCACTTAGAAATGGAATTTGATTAAAAGCAAAGTGTAATAAAATGCCTTTTCAATACAACTTAAGCTGTTTGCCTATAGTATATCACAAGGTCACCAAAACAAGCATTCTCATCCAAGTTTTAAAATAAGTAGGAGATCTATAATACAGGACTATGTAGCACTTTAAAGACTAACAAGATTGTTATTAGTCTTTAAAGTGCTACATAGTCCTGTATTTTTCTTCAGCTACACCAGACTAACAGGGCTACATTTCTATCACTATAGGAGATGTATTTATTTTTTTAAAGTTGTTATGTACTGTGTATGGTTTCTTTAGGTTGTTCAGCAATTTCCTGTTCCAGTCATACCACTTTCCCTCATTGCACATTGTAATGAAGAGGATCATAATCTCCCCCTTGACTTTGCATTCAAGCCATTAATTACTACTGATTCATCCTAGGTTAGCTTCCACCCCCAACAGTAGCAATGTGCTACTGTTAAGTCCTACTAACAGCTTCTGAGATCTTCCTCAGATTTTCTCCAATAAAAGTTTATTTACTGGTGATTCTTGGACCGAGAGAAATCACACAATAAGATGGTTACTTCTACTTGCCTACCTGGGCCCTACAAAAAGAACAACCACAAACGTTCCATTTCAAAGTATGGGCATTTGGGGCTCAGGTCTTCTCTCCCTTATGCCACCTTGTCTTCGGTGACGTCAGTGAAGTTTCACAAAATTTACATCAGCGTGTGTTAGTGGCCTAGTATCTACACATTTTTCTCCCCACAGCCTAATGCCTATGTGTCTGTCAAACGTAAAAACTGTATGTTTTCAGAGTTTCTTTTTATCATTCAGGGAATGTTTTTAAGAGCACTGTTTTGTGATTATGGCTATAGATGGTGATTCAGGACCAGAACTCAAACCCAGACCTCCTGACTCAGCACTTAATCTCTAGCTGCCTCAGTTTCCCACATGCTAAATGGCAATCACCACTTTTTTCTTCCCACTTTCCTCTACAGCTGTCTTTTATTGAGACTGCAATTTTGGGGGGGGGGGGGGGGGGGGACAGGAATGGTTTCTCACTACATGTTTGTTCAGACCCCAACATGATCTGACCTTTTTTAAAGCCCACAGTTACTACTGTAGCACAAAAATAAGTCTTCCTGGAAAGCCCATCCCTTTTATGGCTTTTAAAAACTAGACCAGAATTGGCAAAACTGAATCCATTTCAACTGACTTGTATTTCTTCCTTCCTGCTTCTGGTAACTTCTGGTAACTTTGCCCATTGATTAAAGTGAAATACCATCTCCTTTGGATTCCACCTTATACTAAAAACTAATTAATATTTAATATTTGTCCCTACCTGTAGTATAATCAAGTGTCTCTTCAGCAACCCTAATGGTTTTGACACTAATGGTTTTGAGTCACAATGTGTTCAAAAATGTAAATTAAAATTTGTCATGCCAAACCTGTGCCTCTTCATTCATTAAGTATTCTCAGACTAGGATGAGGTCAGTCCTTCATCATTCATTTTATCATTCTACCTGTTGTAGATTTTGTGTAGCAGAAAGAGTCACTAAAAGAGAAGGGGGTGTCAATTAGACCCTTCACAGTCAATCAAGGGGGAAAATGAAAGCTCTACTGAGGGAGGCACTTGGACCCAAAACGTGTAAAAAAATTTAAATATGTTGGGCAAACCACAGTCTCTTCTTTTTTTAAGTATTCTCAGACTCTGAGAAGGCCAGCCTGCTAGCACTGGCTTTATATGCATGCCTGCTGACATTTTAATGTAGTGAAAAAAAGTCATTCAAAAAGGTGTTGGGTTCAGTTAGATCCCAGATTAATTACGCAGGTATTCCAGATGGCTTTTATGCAGCAGGTCTGATGTGATTATTTTAATTTTTCAGAATTGTTTTTGCCATCAATTTGTTTTTTATCCAAAGAAATGCACCCAGAAGATCAGGAGGAAGGGCGTCTGTGAGATCCCCAGAGAACATTTGTCTCATATATCGTCACAATTATCCAACAAATTGAGTTTTTTTCTAGGTAAGACTGTCAAATAGATTTTCTGATAAGTCTGCATTTGCTAGGAAGAGTTTCTGGGGAAGTTACAATTGTCAGATACATTTTCTGGAAAGTCCATGCTAGCCAGATGCTGCTACAGGGGCCAAGACTTGCCATGGCATAGACTCACACTTGCCTTGCACATGCACATCAGAAATTGTTGAATTTATAGCATAACAAATCTTATAGTAAGAGACTGATGTTCCTCAGGGACTTGGACACAGAAATGTGAAGTCATTGATAGAGGAAAGAAACATTAGAACCTTGTATAAGACTTCTAGGGAAGTAGTTTGCTGGGGACACAGCCATGCATAAGAAATAGGGAAGATGTTACATCTGTTCCAGAGAAATGAGAGCAAAAAACACATAAAAATGTGCAAAGTGTAATAACTTTGTATGTGCAGAACATATACCACCTATTTGCTCCGTTTGTTCAAAGCAGCAGGCCCTTTACTGCCACTTTGGTATGATTTGTTCCTTTAATATTGTTGATGTTGCTTTCTGTTTTCATTGTCTAAACATGGGGTCAGTTAGATAAGTTTATCAGGTCTGAACTATTGTAAGATTTTTTGTAAACTTCCTCTTAAATATTCAGCTATCACTATCTGTTACAGTATTTTAAAAGGGAACAATAAAGTAGAACAAAATGATATTTGTAAAAACATGCCTACAAAGGTTTAACATTGAAACAATTGCCTTCTATTTTTAAGGTAAATTAATGGGAATGATCAAAACACATTTAGAAACAAATACATGACTTCTTTACTCTTTTTTTTAAGTATTGCTCGCAATACCCCTCATCTCAGCATCTAAATGTGAAACAAAAATAACATCTTAGTAGCAGACTTCATCATACAAATCACAACAGAATTGCTTGACCTACAATGTTTACATTTCCAAGGTTATCATTCTGCAAACTCTCATTAAGTAGCCTTTAGTTACTAAAGTAGTTCTATAGAAATAGTCTGAGACTCATGAAAAGACTACATCAGGAGAAATCATTTTTGGTAAATAACATTCATTAATTTAGCCTCTCTGTTCACATTATCCAAGAAACAAATCATGAATTTGCTTACTTCTTGCATTTTCCTGTGAATTAAAATACAGGCAGTCCCCGAGTTACGCGGATCCGACTTATGTCGGATCCGCAGTTACGAACGGGGCCCTTCCTCTCCCTGGTCTCCAGCAGACCACGGAGAGGAAGCAAAGCGGCGGAACACGCGGGCAGCGGACAGCCCAGAAACGTCTGGGTTGTCAGCTGGCCGCGTGCTCCGCGGCTTTGCTCTGCTCTCCGTTCCCCTGGTCTGCAGACTAGGGGGACGGGGAGCAGAGCAGAGCAGAGCAAAGCAGCAGAACACGCGGCCAGCTGACAGCCCAGATGCGTCTGGGCTGTCAGCTGGCTGCGTGCTCCGCTGCTTTGCTCTGCTCTGGTCCTCCTCCCCCTGGTCTGCAGACCAGGGGGACGGGGAGCAGAGCAGAGCAAAGCTGCGGAGCCCGAGGGCAGCAGGATAGCCACGGCGCGTCTGGGCTGTGCCGCTGCCCGCGTGTTCTGCCGCTTTGCTCCCCGTCCCCCTGGTCTGCAGACCAGGGGGACGGGGAGCAGAGCAGAGCAAAGCCACAGAGCCCGAAGGCAGCAGGATAGCCACGGCGCGTCTGGGCTGTCCCGCTGCCCCCGTGCTCCGCGGCTTTGCTCCGGACACCTGTGGTACAGCAGCTGGGGCGCTGCCGGTTGGTCCCGTAGCGCCGCTCTGGGCACCACTGGACCAACCCAGCAGCACCCCAGCTGCTCTGCCCCAGGTGTCCCCAAGTCAGCAGCTGCTGAAACTGACCAGTGGCTGACTACAGGAAGCCCCTGCTCCGGGCTTCCTGGAATCAGCCGCTGATCAGTTTCAGCAGCAGCTGACTTGGGGATGCCTGGGGTTCTTAAGTTGAAGCTGTATGTAAGTCAGAACTGGCGTCCAGATTCAGCCACTGTTGAAACTGATCAGTTTCAGCAGCGGCTGAATCTGGATGCCAGTTCCGACTTACATACAGATTCAACTTAAGAACAAACCTACAGTCCCTATCTTGTACGTAACCCGGGGACTGCCTGTATACCTTTTCAGAACACTTGTTTTGTGTACCCTTGCAAGTATCTGTCATGCTAATATTTCTTCCACCTTTTTGGCTGTTCCAGTGATTTCTAAATCGATCCAGTATTTATGTGTTCCACACAGAAGAGTTTTGTTCAGTAATGCTACATCTACACTGCACATTTATTTCAGAATAAGCTATTCCCAAATAGTTATTCTGAAATAGCTTAGTTCAAAATAGCACGTCTGCACTGCAGGGAAACCTCAAAATTAGTCCAAGGCAGGCTTCCCTAATGTAGTCATGCTATTTCGATTTAGAACCCCAGGAGGTACTAGAGTGGTATAAGTTAGAATGGCCTTGGTGAAACATTTTGAAACATCAGGGCTACGTCTAGATTGCATCCCTTTTTCGTAAAAGGGATGCAAATTAGATGTATCGCAATTGCTAATGAAGCGGGGATATAAATCTCCCCTGCTTCATTAGCATAAAAATGGCTGCTGCTTTTTTTTCAGCTCTGAGCTTTGCTGGAAAAAAGCGCCAGTCTAGATGCGGATCTTTCGGAAAATAAAGCCTTTTCTGAAAGATCCCTTATTCCTCTTAAAATAAGGGATAACGGATCTTTTGGAAAAAGCTTTATTTTCCGAAAGATCCATGTCTAGACTGGAGCTTTTTTCCAGCAAAGCTCTGAGCCGAAAAAAAGCGGCAGCCATTTTTATGCTAATGAAGCGGGGGAGATTTAAATCCCCGCTTCATTAGCAATTGCGATACATCTAATCTGCATCCCTTTTACAAAAAAGGGATGCAATCTAGACGTAGCCCAGAAGTGGAGTGTCTACACAGCCCCTATCCTGAAATAATTATTTTGGAAAAGGTGTTATTCTTTATGGAATGAGGTTTACAGAAGTTGGAATAAACCTCCTGTTATTTTGAAATTATTTTGAAATAAAGCTATTTCTGTGCAGAAGCTCACGTTAATATTTCGGAATAACGGCTATTATACCGAAATAATTTTGCTGTGTAGACACACCGTAATTGAATTGAATAAAGTTGTATGCTTACCAGTTAATATGCTTCAGATATAGATGAAAAGCTATGCTAATGTATATATTGTCTTATTGGCCATGCTTTGTAAGGGAACATTTGTAAATAACTTATAAAAAGTTAATGAGAGAGAGGTGTGATAGGTATGAGAAGTACCTGTTATAATTACAAACAACCTGTTGGACTTTATAACATTCATTAGAGTTTGTAAACCATTTTATAAACGTTTTGTAAATCTAATCTTCATATAACATGTAGCCCCCTTAGTTTTGTATTAATCAGCCACAATGATGGTTCTTATACAGATGTTAAATGAAGGAGAAATGGAATACAATAATATTCTCTTGATTGTCAAGCTTATTGTTGTAGATTCTTCTATTGACTTGATTCAGTATGTATGTCCCTTTGCTCATTGCATGTGATGAAATAAATAGATATTAGTTATTTCTGTATACTTTATTCCAAAACCATTTCTATCTATACGCTGTGACTTTGGCATTATTTAACATATCTTTACTTTCACAGATCTCTCAATGGACCTAGTTTTATTAAAATGTGTGGTATGTTAGGATTATGAAAATACATCTTGATTTCAAGAGAGACATATTTCAGCAGAACAGATATAGCATTAAATGCAAAATATATATTGGTAAATGTCAAGTTGTTTACTCTTGCTTTCAAATACAGAAAATCAAGGACATATCAGGAGAAACTGAGTAGCCTGAAGAGGCTTTTGGGAAACTGGCAGTTAATTACATTACTGCCATCATTTGAATTACAAATTGTTGCTAACCTGTAGTTATATTTTACCTGCTTTAATCTCTCCATAACTCATTTCCTTTTCGTAGCTAATAAATCTTTAGTTAATATACTACAGAATTGGCTACAAGTATAAGATCTAAAAGTACCAGTTGATCTGTCATAAGTGACAGGCCCCCTGGGACTAGGCGTGACCTAATATGGTGAGATTTTTTTATGTAAGTGACCTTTTATCACAAAGTTCAGCCTATTTTGCCATTCAGACAAACTGGAGACTATGAGGGAACTGTCTGTGACTGATGCAGTGATGCTGGAGTTCACATTTGTTACCAGCTTGGTGAAATTTAATTACAGAACACACCATAAGCTTGGGGTGTCTGCCCTGATAGTTGGTAGGTAGCCCTGAGGTAAGCAATCACAGAGGTGAGACATTTCAGACAGAGTGACAGCTAGTATAGGTCACATTCCAAAATCTAATTCTAAATTTGTAGGGGAGGAGGGGAAGAAACTCCATTCATACCATTAGGTGAATAAAAATGCTGAATAAAAGGCAGCGAGTATATATTTGAAAACAAGATGATGTATGGCAAGCAGTAAACTCTTCCAATCTTCCCAGTGTAGAAGGTATGCTTTTGAATGGCCTAATTCAGAATGGTGGCTGTGCCATATGCACAATATGTTAAGTTTCTCTTTGTTTAACAATGCATTGTGGAACTCTTATAATGAAATAAACACAAGCAGTATTCAATTTTTAATATACTTTCAAACATTTAGTTATTGTAGTGAACTCTCTTCTACCTTTAATAGACAGGCAACATTCTGTTTGCCTTGTGGAAGAACTTAGTTGCTAAACTGTTGTGTGCTTATGGCAGGATGAAAGGCCGTTGTGAATCACCCAAAACCTCACTTTGTTTTACATGCCATGTTCATTTTGTCATTTAGAAGCATCTAGACATTCAACAGCCATGATCCTATATACATACAGTCCCACATCCTCTTATTCTCCATAGGCTTTCAAGGCTTTTTTCCTGAACAGTGCAATACCAATTTTCTGCTTTGCCTGCATTTTAACACCATGTTACCTTAGTAAATGTTCCAGATTTTAATTGCATATCTGATAACATTGCTGCATTTTAAGTAAATCTGTTGTCAATATTTTGGCTTTATAATGGATGATAGATATTAAACCAGAGAGAGCTTGTCATAATGCCTCAATGCACTGGATGTGATTGCATTTAAGTACTTTGGTACAGTAGACAGAGTTCAACTGATTAAATATATTTATTAGCTCATAACATGATGATGGTTTATTTTTTATTTCTTGAGGTACCTTTGGTAGCATAATAAAAAGTTCACAAGGATCCTGCTGATATTATGGCTTGGAAAAATGGATTGGAATTATGTTTTAAACACAAATAGAGAGAAAAAAATAAATAGCATGCCGAAAACTGAAAGGCTGAGATGTTTACGATAAAGATGAGCCAGAAAATACTGTGTGTGTACAATATATATGGATTTTATTACTAAATCAGGATATGTTCCCATCATTGTCTATTTGTATTTTCAAATTTTCCATTGAGTTTTTTTTATTAAGTTTCTGGGATTAAGGAGTTGAAAGATACAGGATAAATCTTTAAAAATACAGAGAGGAATTGAAATCAAGACTAAAGCAACATTTGGCAGATATATATGGGTATGCTGTTCATGGTTTACAGGCTAAATTAATTTTCTGAAAGCTATGAAAGCTTACTGCTCTAAAGAGCTCAGTGCACTTGTTTTACATAGATTTTATTATTTTTAAATTTTAATTGCTGTAGTTTTACGTTTCTTTCCAAACTCTTAAGGGAAAAACAGTAGTGACTCTTTTAAGGGTCCCCACCGAGGGAGCAAGGGGAAAGCAGAACCTGAATAGATAGTTGGGCAGGTGGCACTCAGGTAAATCATTAGCCCCTACACATCGTGGGAAGGATCTATAAAACCTGTGTTCCTCTCCCCCTCGCAGCTTTCTTTCATGCCCAAATTAAAAACTCCCACTCCTGGCATTAGCATAGAACTGGGTTTCCAGAAAACAGATATTAGGTTTATTTTGCCATTTTGTTTTTCCCTATATTTCATATGGTTTCTTTTCTTTGTTGGCTTTTTAGTGCCTTTTCCCTGAAATCATCCCACAGGCTGTGTCCAGACTCAGGGGGTTTTTCGGGAAAAGTAGCCTTTTTCCGAAAAAACTTCCCCTGCGTCCAGACTCAAGCCGCGTTCTTTTGAAATTAAATCGAAAGAACGCGGCTTTTCTTTCGATGGCGGTAAACGTCATTTCACGAGGAAGAACGCCTTCTTTCGAAAGTTCCTCTTTCGAAAGAAGGTGTTCTTCAATGTAAATAGGGCTTCTTCAAAAGAGAGCATCCAGACTCAAAAGCAAGCCGCTTTTTCGAAAGTTCAACGTGCAGTCTAGACGCTCTCTTTCGAAAGAGGCTCTTTCGAAAGAGGCTTGCAGTCTAGACATAGCCACAGTGGGAACAATAATGGAACAATTTAGGAGGGAAAGGTCACCTGACCTCAGAGAATCTGCCTAGTCAGAGAAGGGTATTTAAGGGCTCTGGACAATACACAAGGTGCAGTCCACCCCGACATAGCCTGTGCTTGCATTCTGTCATATCAAAGATCAGAAGAAAGCTCAGATAACTTCCTGACACCTACCTCGTTCTTGTCATCTTTGCTGTGGTTCCTATTATATTGCAGCAGCTCCTGTCCTCTTAGTCTTGTGTGTCCCTCTGTGGTTCTCTGGTTCCAATTCAGCCCCTATTAGTTTCTGTGAAGAATGGTGAAGTAGACAATTTACCTCATATCTTTGTAACCCATGTTTGGTTAATTTGGAATAAGGCTTTATGCCTTTTGGGGTGTTAACCACCAAGTTATTCTGTCAGGGTGCAGGTCAGCACTCCTCCCATTCATGTATGTTCTGTAAATAAAGCACTTGTTTTGTTTGTACCCTTATTATCTCTAGTGTATTATTCTTAGTGGCCATCCAAAGGTGATAGATACTAATTCAAGGAATAGAACTTGGGAAGGGACGTCCTCATAAAGATTGTTTCCCTCTTTGGGAAAGCATTTCTTTGTAACAATGGCAAGAACCGTAGGGACTCAGACCCCACCCCAAAGAGTATCTTATAGTGGTGAAGAAACAAAAATGTGGAAATGTGTTTAGTGTTTGTTATTGTTTTCAGTCTGAATTCTCCTGTGCTTTATGTATTGTATATGCATCACAAGTCAATAGCTAGATTGTTCAAACATCTCACTATTCATTAAAGGCAGCAAGGTATTGGAGTCTACTCTCCAATCTTATAATTGTGCACCACCATCACCTGTACACTGCTCCTCTCCAATCACACTGTGAGAACTGAGGTAGGCCAAATTTCTGCATTTCTGTATTTAACAGCAGCCCTTAAACCTAGTTGCAAAGATGGGTGTAAGTTAGGATTTCTGAAGTCCATCAGCATGTCTATCTTTCTATCCCAGAGATGCTACCATTCTGCTAGGACTTAGCTATCTGCCCTGATGATGTGCTTTACATGATTAAATATAAAACAGCAGAAAGGTGTTAGACTTTTTAGGTGTTTAACTCGCTATGGGGCATGCAGTATCTGTAAATCAGTAAACTGTCACTTGGAAGTTCATGCTTTTGGGGTGGAGTTCTGAGAGAGGGGTATGTTTAAATAAAGGGGTGTGAGGGTCAGTGATTGTTATAAGGCCTAGAGGAAATGGCATTCGGACACCCATTTCTAAGAAGGGACAGCACTCTATGTATTAGTGCCAGAGAGGTCCAGGGAGGAAGCAGTGCTCAGTCTGCCGAGATGATAGGAAAGTGAAACTCCCCTGTAGCCCGGATTTGCATTTTCCAGACAGTCCTAGTGAGCGATCAGGATGGGATGCTCTCTGCCATGTGTGACAATTACCGACAGTAAAGACTGCAGCATCTATCTGGCGTGCTTTCAAGGTTACCTAGACCCCAAGTGCTAGCCTGCCCCAGCTCTGTGAAATCTAGCTAAAGCACAGCACGTTGGCTTCTGTGTTCTTGCTCACTTGCTTCAAAGGAAGATGATTTTCACTTAAACTTTCTTTTTTTTTTATCTGTCTAATCAGACACCCTCTTTCGTGCTCTGACAGTCCACACAAAGGTGGGTTTTTGCCTTTTAGGCAAAACTGTCACAACAACACATGATATTTTCATCCTAATTCTTCCATAGCAGAAAGAAGAAAAAAACAACAACACAAAAACAACTACTTAGGCTTGCTGAGTTTAGCAGTCTTCAGTGTCACAACTCACCACTTATGAATACATACTATGACTTGGAATATTTCAACATTCAATACAATGTTATATATTTTCCCACTGTTTAAGGTCAGAGGTGTAATGGGCTTTTAACATGGTAAACTAACCTAAACTCAGTTGGGAAATATAACATTTTAGAAGCAGATAAACTCAATTTGCCATCAATACTGTTTAAAGGGCACAAACTTGGAGACCTAGGAAATAGGCTTTCTAAAAAGTGAGCCAACTCGTTGATTTTTAGGATTGCATAAGGGAAAACCTGTTTGATTGACTGCTTTCCCCAATTTGCCCAGCTCCTGGTGAAGAGCAATCAATCAGGGCTGCTGCAGGAAGCAGACAGCTTTTTTAATCCAATAGCCATCCTCACAGGGAGGAGCTCTTCTTCCTCCTCTCCCCCTTCTGTGAGCGTTGGGACGGCTACTCTGATCTTCTCTCCTCCCTTCTGCCTTCCCGCAAAAATTGGCTTGAGAAGGAGAGGGGACCCCACTGCAGTCCCCTGCAGGCACAGGAGAGGGGAACGTAGAACCCCAGAATTTGCAGAAGGAATAGAAATATGCCAGGCCATTTCAGTAAAGGCTGTCATCAGCATAATCTTGATCAACCTCCAAATCGATTTGTATAGCAGGCAGGTCTGGCTGTTTTCTAGCCCCGGTGTGCAGCACATCTGGAGCGTTATACAAAAGTGGATCTGTCCCAGTACTTCTGGTTATCCTGTGGTGGAGTATCATAGCCCCTTGATGCCTTTGGCAAGATGACATGAAACAGTAGCTCATCGGGCCTGACATACTCATTATTCCTGGAACTCTGTTGTCATACTACGTGCCTAATAGGCATAGCACGAAACAGTGGCATAGCAATAGGTGGGCCTGACTAGGCCGTGGACACCCACTTTGCATCCAGATCCACTCAAGACTCTCCTTGTGCCCCAGCTCTTACTGCCGCTGGGGAGCACATTTGGGACACTGGGACTTCCATGCACCACCCAGAAATCCAGGTGCAAAGCAGGGTAAGGGCATGTACTCTATCTGGGGAGTGGGGCTTGAAAGCTGGGGCTGACCCTGCTCTGCTGGTACTCTGGCTGGATAGTGGGTCCAGGGTGTCAGGGCTGACCCTGATATGCTGGGGCTCTGGTAAGGATGCAGGGGCTGACCCCAATCCACCCGGCTCTCCACAGCCCCGCTACCTGGCTTGTGCCAGGGTTGATCTCGCTCAACAATGGCTCCAGCAAGGTAGTGGGGCCAGAGTGTGGGGGTAACTCCAGTCAGCCTGGTGCTCCAGCTGGGGAACAGGGCAGGGGCACGGGTCTGACTCCACTCCACCCAGTGTTCTGGCCAGGGAGCGGGGAAGGGGTGCTGACTCTGCTCTGTTGGGGCTCCAGCCAAGTAGTGGGGCTGGGGCTAAAGGGCTGGGTCTAGATGGGGAAAGGGGCCAGGAAACTGGGGCTTTCCCTGCTCAGGGAGCAGGGCTGGGATGCTGGGGCTTAACACCTCCCCCCGTCATTGCTCACCCACCTTTATGCCATCCACTGGCATAAAGTACTGTGGTTGTGTGATGTATGTACAGTGTGTGTGTGTGTGTGTGTGTGTGTGTGTGTGTGTGTGTGTGAAATATTTTCTTACCGCGTGTTTGAAGGCAGTACATAAATCAAGCCTTCCCTAGATAAAGTAATACAGATTCCCCTGCCTGTCTGACTGGTTTGACTACAAGCAGAGGACAATGATACTGTGTTTTTACACAAAGTAAACAAAACAATCAAGCTAACTAACAGCAGGCTTGAACACTTTGGGGACAGAGCCTGCACCCCTAGAAATCTTTACTGGCTCCTGAGAAGGCTAATTATGATGGGGCGCAAAGAGACATTTGGTTATCCATCACATAAGGATATAGGGAACAGTACCCTTTGATTCTGGGAAAGTTGGATACCCTACCTTGATGTGAGTAAGAAAACTGCTTAGGCAAAGGTTGGTAAATTTAAGTTTTAGTCATTAATGAGCATGTTTATTTTGTTTGTAACCATATACCTCTCTCTTTTTCTCTTGATTAATATCACTTAAATCAGGGGAGGAGATCCTTTTTGGGTTGGGGGCCACTGACCCACAGAAAAACCAGTCGGGAGCCACACAAATGTGAGAAGCAAAGTGAGAAGCCCCTGACTGAACAGGAAAAGGACACTCACTTTCTCCTTGCCCACCAGAGCCTAGGAGGGCCCAGGCTAGTAGATTTTGTGTGCTACAACCCTGTGATGGATGACAGGGGGCTGGAGCACCAGCGTGGGCTCCCCAATGTAGGGGGGCAGGTTCCTGAGCCTTGGGGGCTGGATCCAGGCAAGTCAGGGGCTGCATCTGGCCCCCAGGCCTGAGGTTCCCCACTTCTGACTTAAATCTCTGTTCTTTGATAATAAACTTATTTCTGTTTTATTATCAAACCATCTCAGGGCTGAGTAATAAAGTGAAAGTGAATCTTCTTTTCTCTAACCTAACCCCTGCTTACGCACTCTCTCTCTTTCTCTCTGGAAGCAGCAAACTTAATTTTTGTGTGTCTAGTACGAGGGACTAGACACTGCACCAAACATCTCTGGGGAGCTCGGGAACTGGTATGCAGTAGGTTGTTATCTGCAAGATTTAGACTTGTAGAGTGTTGAAAAGTTCCCTGGCAAGGCAGACAGGCTAGTTGTGTCAGGACCCTCACACACAGCTTTGTAGCCACAAAGATGGGCAGTTGGAATGTATTATATGTTTCTATCAAATAAGCAGGGAACAGAGAGCTGTTATATAGCGAACTTTATTTAAGAAACGTGAAATAGGTTGTAATTAACTTAAATGCCTATAATTAAACATGCTTCATCTGCTAAAGTCATGTGCTTTTTTAAATCGTGCACACATTATTAACTGGTTTATACTGATACACTAAAAATAGACCCACTTGGATCAATTCTGCCTAAATGCTGGCTGGATTGTACTCATGATTATTTAGTTGTCATCTACTGCATGGAATCTACTAGAGCAAGTGACTGTGGCTTCTTTTCCCCTTACTTCTTATGCCAAGGGAATGACTTCTATTCCGGGTCTCTGACTTCTCTTACAAACTTGGATCTTCATATACCTCTGTTGGAAATGTGGCAATGGGGAAAAAAAGCTCTGAAATTAGACTTGAGTGCTTGAGCATTATTGTGAAGGGAGATGACGTGGACTCTGGGAAACTGAACAGAAAGTCATTAATATGTATCAGTTATAAAAAGCTACTGGCTTGGTGTTAAAATTCTGTGTTAAAGCCACAGAAGGGTGGAAATAAAGTCAGCATGGAAAATTGTTTCTAATGCTATGAATTTAATTTTTTTTTACATGCACAAAAATGCGTGTATGCAAATTGCCTATCTTTGGATCCATCCTTTTGAAGTTGGTCCTTGATGAGAAACCCATTGTTTGGGTGATTATCTTTTCAAAGTCTCTTCGAAGATTCAAACTAGATAATGGAAGGACTCTCAAATTCAATCCTGTCATTGTTCTGAGCAAAGCATAGGGACTCTGGGGTAACAATCTTAGATCAGAATTTCATTTTTCACTGGCATTGTGCAGCAACCCATTTTAAGAATACTTTCTTAGCATATAGCTGCCTATAATGAAATACTGAAATGGTAAATGTATCTGAATAGTCTATATTGTACAAACATAAGACTTGAGGAATTGTTTTTCACAATACGGCATGGGTTTGCATAGTTTTTTATCCATTGGATTAGTAGTAATAAAACCTTTACAATTTATAAACCTGTGAAATGCTATACTTTAAATAAGGCCTCAGATAAGTCACTTTGGGCACGTCTACACAGCAGCGTTATTTTGGAATAACTGACGTTATATTAAAATAGGAGAGTGTGTCTACACTACAAGCCTTTATATTGAAATAATGGCAAGCTGGAGGACTTCTTACTCTGACTCCTGTAACCCTCATTTCACAGAGAGGAAAGAAAGTCAAAGGAAGAGTGTTCTTCCTTCGAATTCGTGCTGTATAGACCATGCCAAAAGCCAAGTTAAGCTATTTCTACTTCAGCTATGCAATTGATGTAGCTGAAGTTGCGAAGCTTAACTCGACTTTAGCCCTGTGTAGACATGCCCTTAGAGTGCTTTTGAGAACTGGATATGTAATGACATTCCAAACCATCTTCAAATCATCATCCCGCAGATCTCAGGAAACCAGAGGAAACTAGTTCGGCTTTGACATACTTGGAGTCCCGTTTGGAGAGCACAGAAAGTCACTTGTGCTTGTGCAAGCTTGTGGGAAAGATCTCCCTTTGGATGAAGTTCACCCCAGCACAGACAGTTCTCAGAATACTTTAATTAAGTACATCAATTAAGGCTCTACACCTGATGCCTGGCCATGAAACAATGAAGCATCTTGAAGGATAAGTGGCTCAAATTCAACCTTTAGGGCAGGAATGGGCAATAAAATGGTGGTGGTTCACCAGGGTAAGCACCTGGTGGGTTGCTGCTGCTATATTTATCTGCACCTGTGCAGAAACAGACCATCGCAGTTCCCATTGCTGGGGAATGCTGATCCATAGCCAACAGGAGCTGTGACCCCCCCTCCCTCCCGTACCTGTGAAGGTGCAAGTACTGTGAAGGCAGTGTGGAGGGTCTGCCATGCAGTCTGGATCCAGCCCGTGGGCTGGTATTTCCCACCCCTGCTTTACGGACTTATTGGCAGATAATGCTTATGCGGTTGTGTGTGTGTGTGTTAGTGTTAGCATGTATATTGTATGTAGGAGTTAACAATGTACAGGCAGTCCCCGGGTTACGTACAAGATAGGGACTGTAGGTTTGTTCTTAAGTTGAATCTGTATTTAAGTCGGAACTGGCGTTCAGATTCAGCCGTTGCTGAAACTGATCAGTTTCAACAGCGGCTGAATCTGGACGCCAGTTCTGACTTACATACAGATTCAACTTAAGAACCCCAGGCATCCCCAAGTCAGCTGCTGCTGAAACTGATCAGCAGCTGATTCCAGGAAGCCCGGGGCAGGGCTTCCTGTAGTCAGCCGCTGGTCAGTTTCAGCAGCGGCTGACTTGGGGATGCCTGGGGCAGAGCAGCTGGGGTGCTGCTGGGTTGGTCCAGTAACGCCGCCGCTCCTCGGCGCTACTGGACCAACCCAGCAGCACCCCAGCTGCTCTGCCCCAGGTGTCCTGATTCAGCCATGGCTGAAACTGATCAGCAGCGGCTGAATCAGGACTCCTGGGGCAGAGCAGCTGGGGTGCTGCCGGGTTGGTCCAGTAGCGCCAAGGAGCGGTGCTGCGGGACCGACCGGCAGCGCCCCACCTGCTCTACCACAGGCCTGGGGCTTTACTCCACGTCTCCCTGGTCTGCTGTGGGGGGGGGCGCACTAGCTGCGTCCCCCCCAGCAGACCAGGGAGATGCTGAATTAAGCGGTGGAGGACCTGGGCGGGACTGCGGCGCTGATCTGGCTCCTCTCCCCCCTCCCCCAGCAGACCAGGGAGACGCAGAGCAGCTTTTCTCGCCCCGGAGGATGCAGGCAGCAGGACTGGGCGTCCCACCGCTCCTGTCGTCCGGGGCGAGAAAATCCCCGTTCGTAACTGCGGATCTGATGTAAGTCGGATCCGCGTAACTCGGGGACTGCCTGTAATCAAATGCTTCCTGTCTATACTGTATTCATCATTCTTTAAGTTTAAATCATCTGTGAATGAGGGATAATTGTTTTATGCTAATCAGGATAACTGATTACCAATGAAGCTTGGGGGACAGGCATTCATGGACACTTGTAAATAGACCAGTTGTTCACCCAGGACTGAATAGTCAAGAGGCTGCCTGAGAACAGTATAAAAGCCCCTTGGGGCCTGATCCTTTTTTGTGTCAGATATGCTTACGCTTCATCATGGGAAGTTTGAGTCCAAGCTTGCTTGGATCCACCCTGAAATATTGGATACTGGACTACAATCTATGGACTAATTCTGTAGGAACTCTGCATCTACAAAGCTCAAGTTAGTATGAATCTGATCTCCAAACTGAATTCATGTCATCTTTTGACCAATACTCTTTTTTAACATACATTTCAGTTTAGTTAAGGAAAACTGGCTAAAAGTGTGTGTTTGAGGTAAGATCTGAAATAGTCAACGACTTAGGAAGTAATGTGCCCAGTCGTTTTGGGAATGGTAGAACCTTATTTGACCTGTGTGTCTGGATGGAGGCCCAAAACTTGTGTTGTTGGATTCTGGGTAACCAGTAAGGTATTAGAGAGTATGTTTTATGCTGTTTTGGAAAATATAAGTATTGGCAAAATTGCCAGCTTTGGGAAGTGACTCACCCAATGTTTGCAGTTTGGCCCTAAGGATGTGCCTGCACTGCACCCAAAGCTCAAAATAAGCTACGTAATTTGAGCTATGCAAATTGTGTAGCTTATTTTGAGTCAGTTTTGAAATAACTTATTTTGTAATTTGGCACTGTCTACACAGCAACACATTTCGAAATAACCTGCTATTCCAAAACATCCCTTACTCCTCATGGAATGAGGTTACAGGGACATCAGAATAGCGAGCCTGTTATATTTTGAAATACTAGGCTTGCTGTTAAGACACGGGATAGCTATTTCAGGATACCTCTGGTACCCCAAAATAGTGTTGCAGTGTAGACATATCCTAACTGAGTAACCTAAACTGACTCCCCTGGAACTCTGATCACACCAGCACTATCCTGGATAAACCTTGCTGAACTAGATGTCTTAAGAGTTCTTTGTATTAAGAATGCAAATGTTTGTGTATTATATGATCATATGCCACTTCTTCAAGGAAGAGACATCTCTAACATAAACCCTGGGGCTACGTCTATACTGCCCAGTCTTGCACAAGAACATATGCAAATGAGGCACATTTCTCAAACTTCATGGGCCTGGTCTGAGGCCTGACACCTAGATAACAGTGGACAAAGAACAGCTAAAGGAAACAGAGATAAGCAATCTGTGCAATTGGGTATGAAAGAAGTTGAGATAGCATAACCCCAGGTGCAGAGCAGTGATGTGATACAGGCACATGACTCATTGAGAGTAGCCTCAAAGCCTGCCTCCCGAGTTCAAGAGGAGATAACAGTGTATCCTCCCCAAATACCAACCAGGGTTCAGGAAGAAGGCTAACATGCCAGCATGAGTAATGATAGCTGCCCCTCGCAGATGCCAACCCAAGACCAAGGGGGATGCTTTGGTAAAATACATACAGTTGTCAATGCTGTGTACTGTTTATGGTCCTCTTTGTTTTTAGACCATAGAGAAATGTACCTGTGAGAAAACCTGTCTGGGAGATACTACCCATCATTTCTATGGACCTGAAATCAGGATTTAACCTTCTTATCGCAAGATGAAGCTTGAGTACAAACACCTGTTTAATAGCATACATGTAAACGTGAGCTATGGGCAGAGAATTCATGTAATCTTTTAAATTATTGGCTTATTGTGCTCATTATGTCTTGTTGCTAGAACCTATCCAGAGCTCAGAAACTCCCACTCCATAGCCTCTCTCTGCCCATTTGCACCCTATATAATCTATGGTAATCAGCTGTTTGTCAGTCTCACTAAGCCTAATAAGCGAAATGACACTCCACCAGCTGTGTGTAATAAAAGGCCTTGTGCTTGAATCTACATGATGTCAAACATCTGTTCCTTCACTCATGATGAACCACCAGACTGAAGAAGTTTGAGCTACTGATTTACTATGGAATTCCATTAAAATGATTTGAGAGTTGTGAAGAGAATTCTCACAGTTAAAAAGTACTTTCTCATTAATGGTTTTCATGGGAAACACATGCCGAGAGAGTCATCTTCCTGGAAATCTATCCTTTCAGACATAATTTTTGCACTCTGACTTGAACAGCATTGTTAACATCTTTTTTCCCCCCTCTAAACATGATTCTTACATCTTCTTAATTAGACAGTTAATTTACACTAATTATGCTAAAAAGCAGCTACAAATTGCATTCCCATATCAGTTTGGGGAGGTTGAAGTGAGGTTAAAAATGCACTTAAAATTCAACTGCTTTGTAAAATGACAATTTCTTTTTTATTTTGAAATCCATCTGGCTTGATTACCTACTATGAAGAAACATTAAACAAAAACTGACATTTCTCTGAACCGCAGCTTTAAACTGTCATTTTATTCTTATCTGAAATCCCAGAGTTATTTTTGAAGATGAAAATGAACTTGTTTTTAATATGGCTTAAAAAGAAGTCTAATATTTTTTTACAGCCTGCTGGTTTGATATAGAATAAACAGAAGTGAACATGGTAGCAATAAAAGTGAAAAAAATGCTATGAAATATAGCTTTTGCTCTCTGATTCTGCAGCTAATACCTATTCTCAAAGATGCTTGTACATCTGGAGTAACCCTAGTAAAATCAAATTCTAAAAGTGCAAGATTTGTCCTGAACAGCCCTAACTCAATGGAATTCACACTTTGAAGGCAACAGATGTGCTAGACCATGGACCTTGGGAATCAAAGGGCTGAATTTTTGACTTTTAGTGACTTTAAATTCACCTCCAGGCTTTATAACATCTGTCTTGATTATGAGGGTTAGCCAGCAGCCTGGGGATTAAGGGGTTAACTACACCTAGCCAGGTGGAGTGACCAATAGGAATGTAGGTGGGACTTTTCAAACTGGGACAAAGGAATTTTGGGTTTGGAATCAAAGGGCTGAATTTTTGACTTTTAGTGACTTTAAATTCACCTCCAGGCTTTATAACATCTTAATCTGAATTTGTGATCTTCTCATATTCTACCTGTATAGGTTGTGAATAGATGTCACTGGAACTCCCAGGTCACCTAAAATATAAGAGCAAACTAATTCTACACTGGAGCCCATTTGTCACTAGTTTTTTAAAAGAAACTCATGCACATATCTTTCTTACAGATCTTTTCTGTGATTTATTACAAAAGCATTGGAAATGTACAGGTAGAGTAAAATTTAGCTTGATATAGTGCCACTTTTCAGTTATCTCAAAGTGCTTTACAAATCAATGTGATGGAAACTAGCTCCCAATTTTCTCTTTGGTGTAAACTCCACTGAATTTGGCTTTGGGAAAGTAGTCATTCACATTTCATGTTCAGTTAATTCTTCGGATCTACTTCTTACAGGAATACATAGGGGGAGATTTTCAAAAGTAGAGTTAGGTTTTCAGCTTCCACTGGCTTATTTCCCCTTTGTCCCCTGTGGTCACTTGGGGAGAAATTATCTTAGAGACATAGCTTAGAAATCTAGTGGAACAAAGGACATAGTGTAGAGACAAAATAAAATAACTTAATACTACAAATTAATAAAGCGCCCTCCTGCTCAAATATGTTCATTGGTACACCCATCATTACTAAACTATTTGAGTCAAATTGATGAAATGGTTCAATCTTAAGGAAAATATTACAGTATGAGGACCCTTAAAGCACCAGACATTCCATAACAGCCTGTGAGTTCTAATACCTCTTTACAGTTTTTTGTTTCCTTTAAAAGGTGAGAGATACACCTCCTGTAGTCTATGGGAGCAGGGACACAGGCTGTATTTCTCCTGTATTAATAATAAACAAGGTTTTTACAGAGTCACTCAGCTATTTCAGCATAGCTTTCATGATGCGATTATTTAACTGATCTCATTCTCTGTCCTCTCTCATTGGGGCATCATTCTGTTGCATGCCCCCGTGACACACCTTAATAAATAGCAATGCTGTCGGAAACCACATGTAATATAAAATTTGTTTTATGGGCTGTGTCATGGCTCCTTCCCCACTCTGGCATGGTAAATGCAGAAGTGGGGGCCAGCAAGTGTACCCCAAAGCCTTATCTACCAGGCTTTGGTATAAAAATTCCCCCAAGATCTTAAAAACCTAGATCTTGGGACTAAAACTTCCGCTGCCACCACCCAAACGTTGATAAAGAAATCAGGGGAAAGATCATTTGGGAAATCTTACCCCTAAAATAAAAATCAAGGCACACAATTAACCACTGCCAGGTTAATAAAAAGAAAAGAAAGAACTTTTATTATTACAACAATATTCCTGTTGCAACCATAATGACTAGATAGGGAGGTAACAAAATATACTCATGGAGAAACTCCATGGGCCTAGAACTTAGTTACAAAGAAAAGCCAAAACATCTTTTAAACAGTGCCAGATCTCAGATCCCATACCCAATCCTTAAAACAATAAAACCTAACGAAACTGCCTAAACTTTACCCTACTTACAGAAAATGAGAATGGTGCCTTGGAGAGAGAGAGAGAGACATGCTTGTCCCTCTCTGTAGCTGCAGAGAACTCTCTGAGAGACAAAAGGGAGAAGAGAAAAAAACCCGAATTCCTTTGTCCCAGTTTGAAAAGTCCCACCTACATTCTTATTGGTCACTCCACCTGGCTAGGTGTAGTTAACTCCTTAATCCCCAGGCTGCTGGCTAACCCTCATAATCATGACAGGCTGTATAACTTCAGAAAAGTGCCTTAAGTACTATGTTGGAAGGTCTCGTTGACTAACATAGAGGCTAGACTACAGAATTGCCAGTCTGGATGGGAAAGACAGATAAACATGACTGCCATTGATAAAAATGCTTTCCAGGAAATAGGGGAGGCCAGGAAAACTTTGACCAACTTAGAAATTGCTAATGGAGATGAGCTGCAGCAAGGACATAAGGAACTAAAAAATCAGCTTGAGAAGGAATTCAAAGGGTTGTAGACCACAGTGGAAACCAGCCGAACTGAGGGAGAAATCAATCCAGTCAGAGAACTTGGAAATGTCCTGTTTTATGTAAGACTAGGAACTATTACACTACTACTGCTACCTTTTTCCTCTCTCCTGTTTGTGTTCTGAAGAGTCCCAGAGGGAAAAGATTTGGTTGTTCTACCTCAAGAAATACAAAAGCCCACTATCTTTGAAGAGAAATTCACCTTGAGAATCTTATTGGCTCTGTTCAACATCATGGTACAAATCAATTGCTTGGGAGATGAACCAGAAAGGGTGAAGTTGCTGCAGCCAATTTGAGTAGCCCTAATGGTGCTCTGGAATTAACCTCCAGAAAAGAACAAGTAAACAACATCTTGTGCAAGCTCTTGAGATGGAGTTTGGGGCAAGAAGTCAGTCTGGACTTGTGAGTATAAATAAGAGATGGTAGGAAAGAAAAAAATTATGGGAACAAGCAGAGAATCTGAGAAGACTTGTGTTCCTTTCTGTGATAAGGTATCTGTCTCACACGAGTTGAAAGGAATTAAAGTGGCCAGGCAGGCCAATTCATTCCACTGGGTGCACCTGAAGAAGTAGGTAAGGAGCAGGCCACTGATTAGAAGTAAGCTCAGCTGGGCAGAAAGAGGCAGGACCAGTATACAGCTATGGGGTAATAGGAAGACATGCTGTAGTCGCTCCCTGAGTGGTGGGACTTGGGAAGCTGGCTAAACCCAAGAAGGAGGGATTCCTGATAAATAGGAAGATGTCCAGGGAACCAGTAACAAGGGGTCAGAGTGTGAAAAAGATCACGGCTGCCTAGGGAACCCAGTGTAGACGTTCTAGGTTCCTGATACCAGACACTAGGAAGTGGCAAGAGTGTCAGAGATATAAGCCAGCCAGTGGGTGTGGAAGGACTTTTGAGTTCCCCAGAAGGTAAGGACCTTAGTGAACTGGCCAGAGGTCCAAGCCTCGCAGAGGAGACTGCAGAACTGCGATTGAGTGTGGGCTGCAGAGTGAGACCGGATGGGTAGTCATTGGTGAGTGAGTCATTGGTAGGAGAGTGGAAGTCTGTTGGAGCTAATTGCTAGGATGGCCAGTAAGAGGTGCTGTTAATGGTATGTGAACCCTGTGATGCTGTCATATTCCAAATATCAGTGAAGGTACCTGAGCTAAATAAGCAATGGATCAATTTAGAGTTGCTTAGCTGGACCTGAACTTGATGAGTTAACGAAGGCCAAGGGTACTCTGAGAGGCTATGGAATTTGCTGTGGCACTTGAATCGTTCCTTGCAGAAGCCCAGCAGACCAGGAAACTGCCATTAGTGAGGAAGATGGAAGCTGATTGCCAAGAGCCATGTAAGTGCAGATATCTGTCTAATATGCGTGATGGAAAGGGGATTCTAACCTGGCTGTTGATGTTTTTTAACAATTAGAAAATGATTAAAATCTGTTTGTAAAACAAGGGAAACTGGTAGAAAGCAAAAGTTAAGGGACATGGATCAGTTGAAGGTGCTGGGGCAGAGGGAGGAAAACTGGCAGCAAAAAAAGGGATTGTTAAAATGTATGCAAGGCCAGAGCTTGACAAGTGCTTAGTGAGACACTTTTGCCCAGCTTAGAGCTCACTTCGCCTTAGAGGTACAAATATTAGTCTCTCCTCTTATTCAAAGTAAGAATAAGAGCCTCCGGAAAAGGGCACTTTTTCCGGAGGATCGGGGCCAGTCTAGACGCTCTTTTCCGGCTTTTTTAAAAGCCGGAAAAAAGCGGCGGACATTTTTATTTAAATGCCGCGGGGGATATTTAAATCCCCCGCGGATTTCCCTACGACGACTAGTGAAATTTACATGCCCCTTCCGGAAAAGGGGCCAGTGTAGACGTAGCCCCCATGCTTTAGGCAGCTTTTCAATAAGGAAAAGATGGAGAGTGGTTGAGACCTGTTTTGAGATCCAGAGTTTGGGGGTGGGGGGAGGGGAAGTTTAATGCTTTTCTACACTCAGCAGCTGAAGATCCCTGACTGGTCTGTACCACACCACAAAGAAACAGCCCCACACCTCGAGTCTGTGAACCTGAGTTGGCTGGCACAGGCCAACTGGGAGTGTCCAGGATCTAGGGGTATGTCTGTATGGCAATTAGTCTTGTCCTAAAGCAGGAATCAATTTTTACTCATTTGTTGAATATGAGAGGGGTGTTTAATGACTACCATTAAGTGCGTCTTTATGTTCAGGCAATCAGACATTATTAAAATTGGTGTGCTAAGAACTCTTTTCAGGCAAAACGGAAGATCAATTAATCCCCTTTATGGAGAAAGATAGCTGCAGATAATAGAAACTGCTGCCCAAGATAATAAGCCAAGTGATTTGACTGCTCAAGCTTTTCCATGTGTTCTAAGCGGTTTCCCTGGAGTTAATTGGAAACATAAGGGTTAAGGGATTATTTGGCAAGCTCTGTATGTTATCAGGAGAACCAACAGCCTCACCAGGTCCCTAAGCAAGGTGTGGAGGGGGTGTCTCTGTGCTTTCGGAATGAGAGGGGAGCTCAGGCAGAAGAGGTGAAGCTAGGGGCCCTCAGGGCAGCCCCGACTGCTGTGCCCCCCCTCCAATCATATTGCACTTCAGTGGCAATTTAAAGGGCCTGGTATGGGTGCAGGAGAGGATTCTGGACTGGGAGAGGGGTGCAGGGTCTGGAAGGGAGTTGTGACCAGAGGGAGGAGAGATGCAGAGTGTTTGGGTACTTACCTGGGGCAGAGAGGATGGGGATGGGTGCCAAAGGCAGGCTCTGGCCAGATGGTGCTTATCTAGGTGCTCCCTGCCTGCTGCAGTTCCTGGCTGCTGAAAATGCCTGGTTGCTCCAAGTGGCTCGCTGTCTAGGGGAAGAGGGAAGCTTTGCATGATGCCTCCACCCCCAGCAAAATCTCTCAGCTTCCATTGACCAGTTCCCCTACTCCTCATCCCCACCACAGGGAGCAGCCAGCCACTTAAAGAGGTATGAGCTGCTCTATGCCTCAGGGTCCTGGCAGGGCAGCCTGCAGGCAGGATCCAATCTGTGCCCATTCTAGTGGGTTCAGGGAAATAGAGCCTTGTGTGTGTACTCTTTGTAAATAGGGTTACCAAAAAAAAATCTGACTTGTGTCACTGACTGTTTCACCTAATAGTAACTTCCTTGTGAGGATCTGAATATTGATTGATGTCCTCTTTTCACTTGAGAGGTTAGAATAAATGTGCTCAATAGGAAATTAATCTGAGACAAGATCACAGAACCAAAAAACTCATCCAAGACGTGTCTCTGCCTTCTCTCCTTCCTGGAGATGGAAATTCTACTTGACATGTTTTATTTATGCAATTAAATAACTGGATTTTATTAATCCTAGGGATAGGGCTTTGATTTGGGAAAAGAATAACAAGATTGTCCAAACCATTAGCTGGCGATGGGGTTCATGTAAGGATCTGTACTATATCAAATGGAGTAGATGCAGCTCATTAGATTTCATCCTTGAATACATAGGAGGTAGGAGTAGCCCTTCAGCAAAGCTTGAGAAAAGCTTGTGCTGATAGAAGGAAACCCAGGAGATGCCAAGATAGCAGTGTGGGAGTGTATGTACTCTTTGTTTTGGAATTACTTTTTTTGTTAATGAAACTAGATCCCCATATTCAGCCAAGGATTATTTGGCTGTATACAAGGGTATAAGACATGGGAGTAGGGAAGGTGTATTCCCTCTACCGACACTAATATGGCACTGCCTGTGATCACAATTCAAGAAGGGTGCTGAAAAATTGCAAGGGATTTAGAGAAAAGTTCTGATAAGCATGTTTTCCAATCCTTTAATCATTAAGGGTGTGTCTAGACTACAGGGTTTTGTTGACAAAAGTGGACTTTTGTTGACCACTAAACCTCCATCTACACTACCGATGAGTTCTGTCGACATAACGTCGACAGAACTCAGCAGTTTTGTTGATGCTGGTAAACCTCATTTTACGAGGAATAATGCCTTTTGTCAACAGAGTTCTCTCGACAGAAGGCGTTATTGCATCTAAACTGTCTTTTGCTTCTACACTGCCATGTCGACAAAGCAGCTTGCTTTGTCGACAGAACTAAATGTAGTCTAGACGCTCTTTGTCGACAGAAGCTTTGTCGACAGTATCTGTCAACAAAACTTCTGTCGACAAAAGCCTGTAGTCTAGACGTACCCTACTAGTGATAGACTCAAGGAGGTCAATCTATTTAGCTCATCAAAAAGAGGATTAAAGGATGACTTGATTACAGTTCATAAATACATACATGGAGAACCAAACTTCCATATTTGGGCTCTTCAGTCTAGCAGAGGAAAGGATAACAAGATCAAGTGGAAGTTGAGGCAATACAAACTGGAAATAAGGGGGAACACTTATCTATCAAAGTAATTAACAACCAAAATAATTTATCAAGAGGTGTGCTGGCTCCTCCATCATTCTGAATTTTTAAAATGAGAGAGGCTGTTCTTCTAAAAGTTACTTTAATTGAAACAGGAATTAAATCAGGGACATTCCATAGTCTGCATTATCCAGTCTGATTTTCTGAATAATCAGTGATCACTTCTAGCCATAGACTCTCTTGCATTGACTCCTTGAGCATGTGACTCTGCCTCCTCAATAACCTTTTAGGACTTGTCTACATTAACTTTCATGTATAGCCTAAGGTAGGGCGTGAATCTTAGGCATAACAATTATTCCTGATTAGCAACGTGTGTGGATGCTTGATATTCAGAGTGAGGTACTTTTTACTCTGAATTAAATTTCCAAAGTGGATTGAACTAGTTCAGATTAAAGCTTTCTGAAATAAGAGCATCCATGCCTGGAGTTATTCAGGATGAATGCCTATATAAACTAATCTGTTTATATAAAAAAGAAAAGTGCCAGTGCTATTTCCCTCCCTCTAAAGGACTCTAAACTAGAGTTAAAGTTGTGTATTCTGTTCCCTATGGCTATGTCTACATTATGGATTTTTTTTCAGAAAAATGGCCATTTTTCAGAAAAAACTTGAATTACGTCCACACTGCAATTGCATTCTTTTGATTTTCTTTCGAAAGAATTGAGGTTTTTTTCAGACAACAGTAATAATCTTTCTACGAAGAAGAAGCCTTTTTCTGAAAGAGCTCTTTCAGGAAAAGGCATATGTTGATGGGGAGGAATGTTTTCTTTCGAAAGAAGAGGCCTTCAGGAAACAACACAGATGCCCTGGTGGACACTCCATACAAAGTAATCGCAACTCCATAATTCCTGTCTCTTGGCCCCTCTTAAAGCTTCAGGCACCCTGAACAAGCCCTGTGGCAGGCAGCCGGTCCTGGGAGCAGCACCTGACCGTGCAGCTCTCCCTAGTACCCAGATTGAGCAATGACTAAGCCACAAGCCCCCCTGAGACTCCCCAGCCCTCGCAGGCAGCACTCTGAGGACCCATCACGGGGGACAAAGAGGTGGGCACCCTCCTGGTCTGGAGCGGAATTCCTGTCCCTCCTCGTACTGTGGGGTGAGGAGGAGACACTACAGGATCTCTGCTCCAAGTACCATAATGCTGACATTTATGGGTGCATGAACAAGTCCCTGGTGGAGCATGGACACCCACCCCAGACCTTGGAACAGACCCAGAGTAAGGTGAGAACTCTGCCAAGGATATATGAGGCCAGAGAGTACAGGTTACACTCAGGGCTGGACCCCACAACTACCCCTACTACACAGAACTTCATCAAATTCGGGAGCGGGGGGCAGAAGCAGTTTTCCCCACCTGTCATGGTAGACTCGGAGCTTGACACATCCGTCATCACCTGCCCAGAAGTCATGGAGGAGGAGGGCAAGGGACAGCAGCAGGAGGACGACGATGAGACAGCCACTGTCATGCTGTCCTTGGACCTGGGTGTCATGAACGAGGACAGCTCCCAGACATCATCTGATGCCGGGGAGAGATTTTCAGGTGAGTGCTCTGTTTGATACACACAGAGCGAGGGAGGTTTGCACAGAGGGGGAGAGGTGCGAGCGTCACTCGGCCTGCGTGGGCTGGACATCATGCTGCAGTCAGTGCACATGGAACCACATGCAGCATTAGTGTGTACCACACGGACTCAGCAGGCAGCCCCTGAGTATCCCCAGTCTCCTACTCCCAGGTCAGGGGAGGCCACACACACGTCTGGCCCAGGGGGAGGAAGGGGATGGGAATGCCTTCCCACCACCTGCCACAGCTGGAAGCAGGCTAGTCACAAGGGCACAGGCACGACCCCAGCCACACCAAGGAGTGCTGCATGCAGGCATGCCATGGGCAGTGCTGTGAGTCATAGTGTGTATGAGCCCTTGCAGCTCCTCTGCCACCCATGGGGGGGAATCCCACTGTGGCTGGACACTTCCCTTGCCTGCTTGTCTGTGGGCTGGGGAAGTGGGCAGCATGGTCCTCTGGACACCTCGGGGCCCTAGTGAGGCAGGGCCTGCTGTGCAGGTCACATGTGGGCTTCCTCCCCCCCTCTTCCCTGGTTGCTGCTCATAATGGAGGGCACAGCCTCAGGGACAGTGTCTGTGGGGCTGACTGACCACTTCTTCCTCTGTGCTCTCCACAGTCGGGACTGAGGGGGGAACCCCGCCTCCCAAGCCGGCTGCCAGAGCCCGGGGAACCCAAAAGCACGCCAGGGTCCACAAAGACCTGATGCGGAAGCATGTCAGTCCTGTACAACATGCAGCAGACCCTGGCACAGAAGATCCAGGAGAATGCAGAGTGACAGAACTATGTGTGGGACCAGATCATGCAGCAGTGTGATAGCATGTGTGCTATCATGCACGACATGATGGCACATGGGGATGTTGTCGCTGCTCCTGCCTACCACCCTCCTGCCCCCCTTCTATGCACATTTCCCCTCCCCATGCCCCCAAGTGATGCCCCTGCCCTCTCCTCAAGAAATTCCCATGCCCCGTCCCCAAGTGATGCCCATGCCCCATCTCCTTGCCCATCCTGCCCTGCTCCAGTCCCCCCTCCTGCCCACTCCCCTGTGGTCCCAGGACCCATCCAACCCCAAGTCCAATGAGGTCCCTGTACATGAGGTGGCATATCCAGCCTCCCCCCTCCAGGTTATGAGCCTCCCTCTTGCTCCCCAGCTTTTTAAAATGAAAGATCAATATAGAGTTCATTTGGTTCAAAACCAAACAGGTGTCTTTATTAAGAGGTCAGGGAAGGAGCAAAGGGAGGGGTTGTGGTGGGGAAGGGATAGTGTGGCAAGCCCGAGGCCCTAGGGAGACTTACTGGGGCCCCTGAGAGAAACTCTCCCGGATGTGCAGCCTGGCCTGCTAGGGCCTGGCAGATGGCAGCTGTCCACAGCTTCTCAAAGAGTCTCCCCTTGTGGCTGGCCTCTGCTCCCACCCAGGAGGAAAGCCTCCCCACAATGCTGTGGAGGATAACATGCCAATGCCACCTTGGGGATGTTGTGCTCTCCCACATCCAAGTAGGTCAGGAGGCACCTGAACCATGCCTTGAGGCAGCCGAAGGCACACTCAACCTGAATCCTGGTCCAGTCAAGGTGGGCATTAAATTGGTCCCTACTGGCTTCTAGGTGGCCGGTATAAGGCTTCATAAACCACAGCATGAGGGGTTAGGCTGCATCCCCCACGATGCACAGAGGCATCTGCATGTTTCCAACTGCAAACTCATGGCAAGAGAAGAATGTGCCCATCTCCAGCTTCCCATAGAGGCTGGAGTTCTGAAAAATGCAGGCATCTTTTGCTCTGCCTGACCACCTGACAAAAATGACTGTAAACTGTCCACAGTCATCAACCAAGGTTTGCAGCACCATTCAGTAGTAGCCCTTCCTGTTAATATACTGGGCTGCTTGATGTTGAGGTGTGAGAATCGGGATGTGGGTCCCATCAATCGCTCCACCACAGTTCAGGACCCCCAGGGCAGCAAATCAATCCTGCTGAGGAGAGTCATCCACCTGGGAGACCTGGACCCCATCATAGTTGGAAGTGATGGCAGCAGCTAGAGTATCAGTTTGAAACACACTTTTGACCATGCTATTAGATATTTTCACTGTCTGCTAGGTTTTAATGACTTAACACTTCATCTGGCTGGAAGTCATCATTGGGCCAGCATATGTTGTTCATTTAGGAGTATAATACATGCTGCCCTTAAACAAAATCTCCTATGGGGAATTTTGATAATTAGTGGCCATGAAATGGATCATTTACTCTCCTGCAGTTCACTCTCTCATGCTTTATTAATCTTGTTGGAGGGCGAGAAAGACAGACCACAGCCAGCTCATTGTGTGTTCAGTAGCCTGTTGCATTTGAAAACCTAAAATAAAAGTAAATTTCCCTGATTTCTAATGAGCTAGAGCTCTGAGGTTGTAGGTTGGAACAATGTTTGCTTATAGTATTCCTGCTGTTCACAAATTAAACTGGAGGGATCCTTATGTAATTGTTACTCATTTAAAGTTCTATGAAACCTGTTTTATGATACCACACACGGAATTTGGGGAAATGAGAGTTGTCTGCAATTGCAGGTCCAGTCAAGTGTCCCCTCTTGGCCATCCTTCAGACTGCTGTGAGAGTGGCCTTGCATCCATGTATTATGTCTTTCAAGTCTGAGCAGAGTACAGGCACTGTCCATATTTTGGAGTCCTAATTGCACGCTCTCGGAGTGCACCCTCTATGAAATACCCTCTTCTGAAAATTTAATCATATAACCACTGCCCAGCACCCTAGAATCAGTGATAACTCCTCAGAGTCCTCTGTAATTTAATCTCTCTTTTGGAAGCACAGTGACTGTGTGAGCCTTCTGTGTTTCAATTTAACTCTCTCCAGGACACACAGTAAGCAGTGGCAAATATAAATATTGTACTGGACTAGACAACAGTATGGCTGTTTTTAAAATAACATGAGAATTATTCAAATCACTCTATATATGCATGCCCCAGCCTTAGTTTTCTCCCCAATCCAGAGTTGGGGGGGGGGGGACCATCTATTGTCCTTATTGTATGGCTTGGATTCTGAAACATAGAACCTAATCTCCTAGCTAACCTCTCTTGACTTTAGTTGGTCCCATTCTTTCTCCACTCCTATCCTGATTACTTTTGTGTTTCTCTGAGCCTTCCTGATATGCCCAGGAAGCACTGGGTCCTTCATTTGGCCTTTTTAAACTTCCCATTGTTCTAAACCCTATTCTGTTCTCCTAATACAATTGTTAAGGTTGGTTAATTTCAGTTGTCCATTCTCTTAGGGGAATATGTGACACAGCCCCTGGCAATTCCACGTTTACCTAGGGATTCAATGATGCTTCAATTTTAGAACAAACATTTAATAATTGATCAATGAAAAATAATAAATCATACAGATTTCCAAAGCCATCACAGCTTGTATGGGTAAATCAGCTAAAACTGGATATTTCTTTTAGAGGTTAATTAGTATTATTCTGTGGGAAAAATGGCACAATTTCTATTAAGTAAAATATGTGCTTCTAACCTTCTTAGAATATGCCTGAGCAGCAAAAAGAGGCGTGGTATGATTGCATTAGAGAACCTAGTTGAGGGACGCTGACTGATCTAAAGTTCAGCTCCGTGACCTGCAGACTTGTCTTTTTTTGCACCCATATATTTGTTGGGTGACATGCCAGAATGTTCCTGACTTATTATTCAGGTCAAATAATGACAACAGTGAAACTCTGGCCTAGCTTTAAATCCTTAACGAAAAAACCCAACAGAGATAGTGCTAAATTTTCAGATGACTCAAGACAGTAATTGAATTGAGACTTATTCATGTTCTATCACTTTGTATACTAAGAATGGTGTGGATTTTTTTTTTTTATTCTTGGTTTTGTAACCTTTTTTTTGTTAATTCCTTATGTCAGGGACCTCTGTTTCAAATGCGCTTGAATGCTAAAGCTTTCTTTTGCAGCACATTTTTAGAACCTTGACCCATAATTCAATGACTCATGCTTTAATAAAATTGAATGAGAAAGCACCAAGGTTGTCACTTGTCTGTGTGATTATTCATTGTTGCCTGTGTTTGAAGTAGTATGCATGCTGCCTTGTGTCCAGAATAGACTAAAGAGTATTCTTTTGTACCTTTTGGGGCTGAAAACCTAAAAGACCATTTTAAAGAGTGCATCGTTCTGATTTAACATTTGTATTTTATATCAACACCAAATTGCTACATCAATGCAGCTGTAATGGTCACTGCACATTCATCTAGATCCAAACCTCAAAAGTTCTCTAGATCCATAGTTTCTAGGCCCATGTGTAATTCTCTCCCTTCCCCAACATAGCCCCACTGATTTTGAATTCTCGTATGTGCTAAGGAAAGACTGTAACTTTATCAAATGCCACTTAGATACATAGAGTAGCCATTTGATCTGCAGGAGCACATCTATTTCAGGAAAAAAATAGACACTCTGATACTCATCTTTAAACAAAAAATCAGTATAAAAGCTGCATCAAAATTACGCTTTGTCTCTCATTTGGGTATTCCATTAGCAACCAGATGCTGAAGGAAGTTTGTGTTTGAACATGTGGAACTTTATTATGCCTTGGGCACCGTCCTGTCCAAGTTTTCCAGATATTTCCTGTTTAACTCCCTATATTCTCAGGTATCCTGTCAATAACTGTTCCTTCTACCTTCATGAGGAAGGCTGTGATGAGTGGAGTAGGTCACTGTGGCATGAGACTTTGCTAGTGACTGCACTGAGAAGTTGTTGCTGGAGTATTTGATTTGATAGGTATAACTTTGCATGTGTATATTTTTAAGAGATTGGCAAGAACAGTGATAAGCAATTTTTTTCAATTGTAGAGTACTAAATCCAAATAAATATTGGACTGAGCACAAACTTAAGCAGCCATTGCCCATGCCAAAATGGGAAAGGTTCGACTGCCATATGCCTAATTAGATCAAAGCTAGCTCAAGTAACAATAGCAAGAGACATACTGTTAGGTCACTCCTTCCTTGCACAGAAAATATAACTATAAATTGAATATGCCTGGCACTGCATCAGAGGTCACTGCGGAGCAGGTAAATGGCAATGACCAGTCCATGGAAAAATAAGACTTTTATGCTACATCTATTTTGTTCTGTACTATTGTTCTGTGATTATTAGTACCTAATGCAACACTATATTCACATAGAAATATCATACACAACTAGAGAATTCACTATGTAAATATAGGGTTTTTTGAAGTGTTAAGAATACTCTGTCAATGTAGGAGAAATATAAAATGTAAAGACAGGACTGGAAATGAGGAACTCTTAGAGATTGTAAGAAATCAAAAGGTGTTCGTTTGAATTTAGCCAATTCCCTTCACACCTCTGTGAGATTGTTTAATAACTATTTACCCTTAGGAGTTCTATAAGTGTTAGTTTGCACTTTTTGGAGGATTTTGCAACAGGTGGTCTGTATCTCTTTGTATAGAATCCCTTCAATCTCTCTTGAAAACTTTTAGAGCCCACACAGCAGGGCTAAACCCGAAATAAGCTATGCAACTTGAACAACACTAATTGTGTGGCTTAAGTCAAAATAGCTTATTCCCGCTTTTGGCACTGTCTACACAGCAGGAAGTCAAAGACAGAATGCCCTTTCTTTGACTTCCCTTACTCCTCATGAAATGAGGGTGACCATGAGTCAGAGTAAGAAGTCCTCTGTGTAGACTTTGCGGTGGACTTTGATATTTTGGAATAATGTCAGTGATTCCGATACAGTGTTTCTGTGTAAACATAGCTATACAAAGCTCCTAATGGCATTACATGACTTACCTTTCCTTCAACTCCCTTTATTACATTTACTCTAATGTACTTAACTTTTTTTTTATAGTTCTTGGAAATGAGTGCTTACTGGTTTAATCTGTATGAGAGAGCTCAACTTTAGTACATTTTTATTGTATAACACAAAACATAACTGTCACGAATTCCAGCAAACAAAGCACCCTCCCAGAACAGTTTTTAAGGGCATTTGCTGTATTAGTTTAATAATTTTCAAAGTGAGGAGAAAGTTTACAGATGGCACAGCAGAGAAGAAAAATTACAAGTTTGAAATTTTCTGTTTCTAAAAACTGCAATATTTTCCTCCTGGTTGCCCTCTTTTCCCCCAGAAATGTATCTGTTTTTTGGGTAGGCGAGGCAGGTTATGGTTTAAAAAATGTTAATTGATGGGGATCTTCTCCACTTCCTGCTCATTTTGTTTTTAATCAAAAGGCCAATTACATACAAGTGATTTAATATGTGTTTTCCCCAAACTCTTAAATTATTTATTTATTTACCAAGGAGACACAAATATTAAAACTAACAGTAACAGGAATCTCCTATGTCAATAAAAATTTCACTTTGGTCAGATCTACTCTCAAATTCAGACAGATGCTATGAATCAGCAAGGACTTATGTTAATTTAGTGTGAAGAAAAAAATACAATTGTAAAATTAAAAATTATCTTCATCTTTTTTTAGAGCAAGTAAAGGCCAAAGCGTATGTCTACACTTGCAGCCTAATTCGAAATAGGGCTGCAAATGTAGGCATCTGAAATTGCAAATCAAGCCCGGAATTTAAATATCCCAAGCTTGATTTGCATCTTCTCGGCCGGGTGCCATTTTTTAAATTGACAAGACCGGAATAACTGGCCGTGAATACACGCAGCAATGTAACGACCGTTTGAAATAAAGCCCTATTTCGAACTACCTGCTAAACCTCATTGCAGGAGGAATAATAGGTAGTTCAAAATAGGGCTTTATTTTGAACGGCCGTTACACTGCCGCATGTAGATGCGGGCAGTTATTCCGGTCTTGTCAACTTCAAAAATGGCACCCGGCCAGGAAGATGCAAATCAAGCGTGGGATATTTAAGTCCTGGGCTTGATTTGCAATTTTGGATGCCTGCATTTTCAGCCCTATTTCGAATTAGGCGGTAAGTAAAGACATACCCTAAGATTTATATGCCTGAGTTAAACTGATCTTCTGGCAAGTTTTTTTTTTTTAATTTTGCCCCTCAAACCTATAAAAGAGAGGATTTTCTTCCCTCAAGTGGTAGCTGCTCTTTTTATAAGAAAAAGTGGTCTGACTGCAGCTTAGAACAATCAATCTACTAGCTACCTAGCAGCTGGCCCTGAGCTGTCTTAGACCAACTTACTTTGCTATTTATGTATGTGGCACCTACACTGTGCTATGTGTATGCTGAATGTGATGGCATGTAGGTTGTGTAGCTACCTGCCACAGTGAAAGGCAAACTGCATCCACCCTGTGGTGTTTAGCTATTTGGATTAGGGAAAGGCTCTGGCCATGAGTAGCTGCCAGAGTTTTACCCTATTGCCTCCCCCTATGTCTTTCCATACCTTCCCCTGGCTATATCTACATTGGCATCCCTTTCCGGAAAAGGGATGCTAATGAGACAAGTCGGAATTTCAAATCCGCGGGGGATTTAAATATCCCCCGCGGCATTTGCATTTACATGGCTGCCGCTTTTTTCCAGCTTGGGGATAAGCCGGAGAAAAGCGCCAGTCTAGACGCGATTCTTCGGAAAATAAGCCCTTTTCCGGAGGATTTCTTATTCCTACTTGAAAGTACTTGAAAGTAGGAATAAGAAATCCTCCAGAAAAGGGCTTATTTTCTGGAGAATCACGTCTAGACTGGCGCTTTTCTCCGGCTTATCCCCAAGCCGGAAAAAAGCGGCAGCCATGTAAATGCAAATGCAGCGGGGGATATTTAAATCCCCCGCGGATTTGAAATTCCGAAGTGTCTAATCTGCATCCCTTTTCTGGAAAAGGGGTGCAGTGTAGACACAGCTCCTATGTCTTTCCATACCATAGGGGGAAGACTCTGGGAAGCGGGGAAAGGCTCCAGCAGCAGGGAGGCAATGGGACACTACACTGCTACAACTATAACTATAGGTATAGCTTGGATGAGAAGAGAGCTGGGTAGGGTACATATTGCCAGGTTCAGATGGGTCTTCCCTCATTCAGTACCTACTAGGCTATTTTATACCCATGCAGGAAGGTATTCGGTAAATATACTGTACATGTGTGCATAGGGAGTGTTCAGTGTAGACCTATTCTTGGTGTCTAGGGTACATACCCAACTCAACTTGAGTAGGCACTCCCTAGCTCTGCCTGAGCCAACGTGCTAAGGATAGCAGTTTAGCCAGGGCTAGCAGGGCTTCACCACTTTGGAGGGTCCAAGCAGATTTACACTCAGATAACAGTCTTGAGTCACCAAGATGCTACCTCCAGCTATGGTGCTGTTAGTGAAATAACTTAGAGTTAGCATGTCTGTCTCTCCAAGACTGGGAAGCATGCAATGGAGTTGAAGCCATAATGCAAGCTTCAGCCTATATATTGGAGAGAAGTTTAGACAGGAGTAGTATGAAACCAAGCTATTTTCTCCCCCTTCTATCTCATTTAAATTGTGGAGGAAGTTCAGTACTTTGTACTGCCATACCAACCTGCTCACCAGAGCTGTGCCAGGGTTGGAGCTCCTTACAAGCACTTGTCCAGTGACTTCTGTTGTCATGGACTTACAAATACTTGATTCACCTGTTCCTGCTTAAACAACCTGGTTTGAATATAACCTAGCTATATTTACAGGGAGTAATAGGATTTATTATTGCTATGGCACTCAAAGATCTCCATTGAGATTGGGACCCCATTATGCTGACTACTTCATCAACCTTAAGGAAGACAGCCCCTTCTCTGAAGAGAGTACAGTGTAATGATTCTTCTCTTATATTTTGCCATTCTGTTTCAGAAGTTCTTATGTGCACTGCCTATATTCATTACTTCATGTAATATGAAGGTTTTTTTTTGCTAACGTGTCTGCTTGCACACAGGCTTACTAGATAGGTAAATCCTGAAAATGTCAATTTGATCATGGGTGTCTTCATTTATCTGATGAGAAAATGTCTAATTTATTCCATCATCTAAACCGGTCAGCATTGAGATTCTTGCTTATTTTACAGTAACAGGTATAACCTTTTTTCCACGTGGAGTCGTCGTCAGCAGCAGGGGCTGAGTTCCTCTTAACATTGTACAGACTTGGCTCTTTCTCTCACCCAGTAATATGGAAAATTAAACACCATCCCTGGGCACCTTTAAGAGGAAATAATTCTCCACTCGCAAGCATAGAGTCTGTAAAGCAAAGAAAAGCTTTTTGATAAAAAGGGACTGGAACCCAGAACTAGTTTGAGAACACCAAAACTGTGATTTGAAGGCCTATGATCTTGGGTGAACATCCACAAAGAGTATGTTGTGTGGTGTCTTTTTTGTTTCAATTTCTCACTTTCACATTGACAAGCATTGGGTGACTATATATCCTACAGTAAAAATGAGATGGTCAGAGCTCCCCAAGCTACACTCTCTCACCAAAAAAAGGCTAACCAGAGCCACCCTGAACCTTATGCCACTTGGAGCTGAGTGCTCTCCAACGTTTCTCTGAGGAAGGGGAAGAGAAAGGGTTGCACTGAGCAGGCCCCACCATTAACTCTGCCACCGGAAGCCACTGCTGCCATCATGCGGCTGCCTGCTGCATCATGTTCTGAGGTTCCACCACCGAAGCCAGCTCTGTGATTTCAGAGGTAGGCAAGTTACCCATTCCTGACCTGGATAAGCAGTGACATAGCGCCACACATACACACCACCCAGAATTATTCTGAGGCACTGTAACTGGAATGAATACACTGTAAATCTATTTCTTTAAAAAAGGGGTCTTCAAGTTGCTGACAAATGGAAACAGGAGAAATGCCTTTAGCAGAGAACCTCATGACAATGCTGTCTTGCACCAGTTATAAGACTCAGCATCTGGTTAATAGTGACTTCAGCTTTAGTGGTCCCTGGACAAAACAAAGACTCTAAAGACAGAATTGATTAGACTTAATGGAAACACTGAAAGGGGGAAGATCAAATGAGGGCTAAGAATTTTTGTTTTAACTGGGACTTCTCATCCCTGCCCCCTGCTTAGCAGGTGAGGTTCAGTTTAGGGGGAAAGCCTGTCCTGAATGAGGGGGAAAGTACAGTTCTGCTGCCCTTTACTCTTATAATAAGGATAAAAAAGTGTTATCCCTGCACACAGTGCTACAGCGACTTAGCCAAAACGGATCCCTTTGCAAAAGTAGCTCCCTGTAAGTACTGAGGCAGAGTAGGTGTGTTTACACAGTCTGTTCCTGAAGACTTTTCCCCTAGTTCATCACTAGATGTTGGGAGAGTTCATTCAGACCCTGATTATTTAGATAATGCTGTAGATTTATCATTTAAGGAACTTCAATAAATGGCTTTCTGAGCAATTCTCCAGAGCTCGCTGCAAATTAGAGCTCACAAAGGCTTAATTACATTGCATTTCCTCATGAGGGAATTTTGTTTCCTTATTTTCTCCAAAGCAGAAAGATTGCTGGTGCATGTTGGTGATATACTCATGTCTGTTAACCATTTATTTACTCAAAGAATCAGATCTGATCATCAGAGCATGACCACCTTAAACTGCATACCTGTAAGGAACAGCATACAGCTCTTCCACCTGAGGCTGAGCCCTTTGGGTAGAACCCAGGATCGTTTGCATGTTGGGACATGTAATCTATTTATAAGACTCTGCAGATCAGTTGGGATGACCTTCCTTTTCCATATTAGCACTCATGATGTGTATACTTTTTTTAGATGGTCTTCCCTTCCCCCTCCTCTCTGCCATATAGTGAACTTTCTACATGGAAACTGGCTCAGGTGAAGTGCTGGAGTGGAGAAATATGGCCAAAGAAGGTCAGAGACTATATTTAAGGGGGAATGATCCCTGGGTGAGGCTCAACAAGTCGGAAGAGCAATCAGAGAGAGTGAGAAGGCAGGTCTTTGTGTTGCCTGAAACACCGACTAAACCTGAGAGTCACAAAGGGTTGAGACGGGATTCGGAGGAGGCATATGTCTCAGAACTCTTTTGTTGGACTTTAAAAGCACTAAAAAAAATCTAGGTCTTTGAAGGGTAAGAGCATAATTAAGAAAGTACTTTGTATTAGATGTGTTCCTTGTTTTCTTGTTGTTACTAAAGTGACTAATTCAGAATCTTGGAGTGTCCATGGTGAGGTAGAATTTAGAGGATGCATGAATAAGTAAATGGGGGCTCATAAAGGCCTGAGGAAGAGGCTCCAAGTTTTAAGTTGGCTGTGATTTTAGGCTTTGTCCAGACTACATCCCTCTTTTGAAAGAGGGATATAAATTAGACATATTGAAATTGCAAATGAAGCTGGGATTTGAATTTCTCATGTTTCATTTGCATAATTGCATCATGGCGTTTTTTGAAAAACGCTATTTTGAAAGTGAAACCGCAGTCTAGAGGCGCTTCTTTCGAAAATAAAAGCCTTTTTCGAAAGATCCTGTAAACTTCATTTTTTGAGTACAGGATCTTTTGAAAAAGGCTTTTCGAAAGAACTGTGTCTAGACGGCCATGACACAATTACACAAATGAAGTGTGGGAAATTCAAATCCCAGCTTCATTTGCAACTTTGATATGTCTAATGTACATTCCTCTTTCAAAAGAGGGATGTAGTTTAGATGTCCCTTAAGGGGGAGGCAGGTCTCTGGCTCTAGATTACTCCACTAGGGAGAGGAACAAAGTCCAATTGAAATACTTCAATGCCCATGTTTGACTTTGATATTTCTGAAATGGGATGTTTTGAATTGGCATTTCAAAATAACTCTTCACTTTTTGAAATTAACCTCCTTTTAAAATATGTATTTGTTAAAATCAAAATTGAAATCACTTATAATTTTTGATTGACTCCACATTTTTTTCTCATTTTGTATCACAGGAAATATCAACATTCTTTTTTCTTTACAATTTGGAACAAATTGAAAACTTTCCATAACCTGGAAATTCTGGTTCCTGCACAGCTCTTGTGATAACCTCTCAGCAGGTGTGGTACAGTTTCTAATTTTCATGACAGTAATTAATAGTTGCAAGAAAACAGTTGTTCATCTCATTAGGTAAACATTTATCTCTGATTACCATATTTAATTTTTTGTAATTACATTCTGGTATTTTTCTCTGTGAGAAACTTCTAGACTTTTTTTCTCTACCAATAATTGCACTTATACCACAAAAAACAGAACAACTTAGAGTCTGAAGGTGGTATAAAGGGTACATGTATCTTTCTCAAAATACCAACCAATTAGAAATTAAAGACTTTCCATTATGGTAAATATTTACTGTTGTGGGAGGTGAAATCTTTAAGGGCCTCATTCAGGAAATTGCTCAGCTGATCCTGAAGTGTAAGTGAAGGGTTCTTGGCATTTTGCATCATTTTTCATTGGATCCTAAAAATGACTGGCATACTGCTATGCCAGTCTGATGTACTGTGATATAACCCAAACCAGTGGAGAGGATAGAGTGGGCTGGCTCATTCATGATCTGTAACCTGGGGGCCTTCAATGCCTTGTATTTTCCCACTTGGACTGCTTGCAACTAGCCACCAGCATGCAGACCATGCCTAATGTGTTTCTGTAACTGCAGTCTGGTAGTCACACCCAGGCTTTTACCAATCTCAGTTTTACTGACTTACCCCCAGAAATGTAGGTCCTGCACTGTCCAGTCCTCTTTCAGACAGTCCAGAAATATCAAAATTGTTATTCCTTTAAGGAATACCCCACCTGTTTATCATAAGTGAAGTTACCCAGACACCTCAATGTAAGCAACTTGGATTAATTGAAACAATAAAATAAAATTTCTCTTTGTCGGTACTTGTACTCAGGTTTATTAAGAAGACATGACAGAAAAGGTTACAAGAAAAATAGAGAAAATTATTTTTAGTGTCTAACATAATAAATATTAAATAATTGTGCTTCCAGCAAGGTTACTGACCAAACTTGTCAAAACCTCTTCCCCCAAAGTCCCATGGCTGCCTCCCTTTTTTTGTTTAAGGTGTGATGACAGAAAGGAGTGTATTGGGGTGCCCGCCTCTGCTTTTTATAGATTCAGTCGACTAGCAACTGAGGCTGGTAATCCCATCTGTAGAACTGTGTGCATAATTGTAATAGCTAAGGACAGGTACATGAATTCTATTTTCACAATAAATGCGGCATATTGCCTGTCCCCCAAACAAGACTCTAGTTCTAGTTCTCTAATTGTAATACCTTGTTGCCAGTTGGAACTAGTGCATAAGACTCTTTTTAGCATGGCTGGACAATTTTGGAATCGCTTCACTATGAATACTTGAATTTCAAATGCATAAGCATGTAAAACATCTAGCACAATGGAATCCTAATTTCTACAGCAATACAAATAAGTGAGTTTTCTGTAGCATTGACTACCTAGTCCATAAACAATATAAGCCAAATATCTTTGGTTCAAAATATTTGGAGTAGAAACTATATAGAATCAACTAGCACAGTTTGTAATTTCAAAAAATAGCTTTAGTTCAAAGGGATTACAAAATCTGCAGCACTTTCAGCCTTGCTTTGCAGTAAAAAAGGTTAGATCCTTTGTAATTTTACCTAGTTTCCACTTTTTGGAGGACATTTCTTAATTTTTTTGAGATAATTTAGGATTTGCTAGTAAAGCCAGGATGGTCTCTTGCCATACTTCCTGACTTTCCTGCACAGTGGAATAGTTTACTTTTATTCTTGCTTTTAATGTCTCTTTGGAAAACTGCTATTTTGTCTTCATTTGTTTTTCCAGTTAGAATTGCTTTTCATGGGATCCTACCCACCAAGTCCCTGAGTTTGGTAAAGTCTGTCTCCTTGAAATTTGCTGTTTTTATTTTGCTGTTCTACCTCCTACCATTCCTTAGAATCAGGAACTCTTTCATTTCATGATCACTTTCACCCAAGCTGCCTTCTACCTTCAAATTCTTAACCAGTTCCTATCTATTTGTCAAAATCAAATCTAGAACAGCTTCCCCCCACTAGCTTTCTCCATCTTCTGAAATAAGTACTTAATACATCCCAAGAATTTGGGGAATCTGTGGCACTTTCCCAAAAGAGTTGAAGTCCCCATCACCACCAATTCATGTGCCTCCCCCATCTTGAGGTTCACATCAAAAATTTGATTGTTGGGGATCAAAGATGATACCTTAGCATCCTTCATCTAGGAAATAAATGGACAGTGAGTTTGCTTCATGAGGAGGGGGTCTCAGCTAGACCTGCCTGTGTAAGTGGTCTAAGTGCCACTACATGGGAACATGCTAGGAAGAAGTTTATATAAAATAAGGATAAATTTGTTAATTGAGTTTGTCTAGATCTGTGGGCAGTGTTCCTACCAATATACCCTAATATGCTGTTAGCCTTCTTGGTTACAAGGGCACACTGTTGACTCATATCTAGCTTCTCATCCACTGTAATCCCCAGGTCTTTTTCTGCCAAACTGCTGCTTAGCCAATCAGTCCCTGACCTCTAACAATGCTTGGCATTCTTCTGTCCCATGTGCAGGACTCTGCACTTCTCCTTTTTATACCTCACCAACTTTATTTTGGCCCAATCCTCCAATTTGTCTAGGTCACTGTGAACCCTATTCCTACTCTCCAATGTATCTTCCTCTCCCCCTAGCTTATTGTCATCCACAAACTTGCTGAGGGTGAAATCCATCCCCTCATCCCGGTCATTAATAAAGATATTCAAAAAAACTGGTCCTAGAACTGACACCTGGGGCACTCCACTTGACACTGCCCACCAACCAGACATTGAGTCATTGATCACTTCTCATTGAGCCCAATAATCTAGCCAGCTTTCTATCCACTCTACAGTCCTTTTATTCAATCCATACTTCCTTAACTTGCTGGGAAGAATACTGTGGGAGATTTTTAGCAAAGCTTTTGATACATCAAGATACATCACATCCACCGCCATCCCCATATCCATAGAGCCAGTCACCTTGTCATAAAAAGCAAGCAGGTTGGTCATGCATAAATTGCCCTTGGTGAATCCATGTTGAGTATTCCTGATCACTTTCCTCTTGCTTGCTCTTGTGTCCGCTCCAATTTCTTCTCTTCCTCATCCTTTACACCCTTGGATCTGACCTCCAACTCTGCTTCCCCACTATATCTTTGGCTCACTCCCTGGCTCTGACATTTAGCTTTTGAGCCCTGCTTCTGACCCTCATCTCTGTTCACAACCAAACCCAATAGGTGTATCCTGACCTTGAGTCCACTCAACCTCAACATAGGGCACTGCCATGGCCCCCACCACTAGGCATGACCATCTTCCTCCTGGACTTGATCATAACAGTTTTCATGAGCGGATTCCCCAGCTGGCACAGGCACAAACTCCTCTCACTAATGGTAGGTGATGGGAAGGTGCCTCACAACCCAGGGTAACTCTGGGAAGTGTCTGACACACAACTGCTCAGGGTAAGGAGGTAGAAGAGGCCCAGCAGCTTTTTGTTTCACATCATGCTGATTCAGATATAAAGGTCACTTTTTAATCACTAAAACCTCTTCCTGATATGGAATCTCTTTCTAATAGCACCTGATAGGGGAAAGCAACATGTTTTTTCCTCCTGAAGCAGTCCAACCAGTGAAATTTTAAGAACAGAATTTGTGGTGGTCTGACTGCAGACGCATAGGCTGTGTCTACATTAGCATGATTTTGCGCAAAAGCAGGTGCTTTTGTGCAAAAACATGCTGCCTGTCTACACTGGTGGGGAGTTCTTGTGCAAGAACTCTGACATTCTAATGTGTGAAATCAGTGCTTCTTGAGCAAGAACTATGATACTTAGGACTGTTCTTGCGCAAGAGGCCAGTGTAGACAGGCAACATGAATTTCTTGCGCAAGAAACCCCGATGGCTAATATGACCATCGGAGCTTTCTTGCACAAGAGAGTGTCTACACTGGCACAGATGCTTTTGCACAAAAGCACATGCCAGTGTAGACGCTCTCTTGCGCAAATACTCTAACGCAAAAACTCTTGTGTTAAAAGTATTTGAGCAAAATCTTGCCTATGTAAATGTAGCCATAGTTTTCAGAATGACTAGTTCTTGTATACCAAACTTCATCTTTTCCCTTCAGGTGGATTCTTCTGCCTAGCTTCTCCAATTACAGAGATTATTTTTGCTATTAGCTGAAAGGTCATGCTGTAGGAACTACTTAGCCCAACTGCCTCACTCAGTGAATTCTCATGGAAACAGCTTTATTGTTGAAGAGTAAAGGTTGGTTGTTACATCTGATATCATCAGATTCTTCGCATACATATGTGCTTTACAGTGGCTAAAAGCCCATGCTCTCCTATAGGTGTAATTTTAAATGATAGCTTAAAAATTGGATTGCAGCAGACCATGAAACCCAGTGACTGCTCAGCCTGGTGAGATTCTGAACAAAAAGATCTCAGCCATGTTTGTAGCTGTTCCCATCACTGCACACTGACTCTATGCAGACATGATAGGCTTCAGAATGGCACACAGTTGACAGTTCTGAAATCTTACCACTGCATAGCCTGTTGCATAGAAAAACTAGTAGGAAAAAACTTAGTGCACAAGGTTTGCTATCACACATGTTTCTAACACAGTCGTTTCATCAATAAGTTTGTCTAATTTTGATTGGTTACAAATAAATTTAGGTGTAAACAAATTCTGAAAGGCAAAAGCCTCTGCAATTCAGGAATAAGTAAGCTCATTTGTATCATTCAATAATGCTTTTCTTTCTCAATGTTGGGTAATTGACTTTGAATGAGTTTCAGGCTGATGAATTACTGTGACTAGTTTGTAGAGAAAGTAATGCCCAAATGTCTAATGGTAATTAAAAAGTCATTAGTAAATAAGAAATAGGCACATATTTCTTCAAGAGTTTATCTCTTCATGCTAGAGCTCTTTCCCTGAAATTGTTCATTTGTCATGAGCTTTCCATTCCTTTGCTTTTAACAATAGAAATGCATACTCTAATGATCATAGGTCACACAATTATTTTAACTTGCCTGCTGTAACAGAAATGCTGTGGTTATAGCACTTGACTCGAACTCAGATCAGGAACTCAGATCTTTCCAGGAAAGAGGTGTGAAATTCACTCCATCTCATTTTCTTACTATTTTCACAACTGTGAAAACGTGGATGTAGTTCATAGTTTATTTTTCTTATGTTCTCTAGCATGCCTCCAGATCAGTGTGGCAATCTGAAGGGCTCCCTACCTGCCAGGATTCTGGTATCTAGACACATCCCTGCTGAAGCCAATGTCCAGTGAGCTTAGGCTTTTAGGCTTTGTCCATATTTTAAGTGTGTGTGTGTGTGGTGTTTTTTGAGCACTGTCCACCTGAAAGTCAAAACAAATGGAGGAGGAAGGGAAGGGAGAGAAAGGAAGTATTAGACTTCCTGAGAGTACTTGAGTCATGAATGATTAAGTGATTTATCTAAGGTCACACAGTAAGTCTGTGATACAGATGGATTCCCCACTCTATCACAGCAAGTTTGTCCCAACTTTCACTGGAATCTACAATCTACCTCCCAGATACTTGTGCCAATGCTCCAGGATTCTGAAACTATTATTCATGAGGGTGCGTGTGATTCTGCCTTTACTCAGGAATTTGGGCATGGATTTGGGTTTTTTTGTTTCAATTCATAGCAAATATAATCAACTCCCTGACAAACTGAATGCGAAATTCTACATGTCAAGATGACAAAACTGTTTTCAACAGTTTTATGTTCTCTGGAGTTTTTAAACATCTGAAAATAAAACTCTCCTCCATAACCTGCAACTTTGCATTTTTAAATTTCTGGGTTCATAACACCTTCAACCCTTCCTGTAGGAAGACTTATTCTCTCTAAATATTTCATTCACCTTCTCATTCTGGGGGCAATATTTTCCTGACTTACAGCTGAAAGCACTCTAAATATCATGCAGTTTCTCCTTTTTGATGTACCTTATAGGGTTAAGTACAATTTCTTGTTCAAGTTTACAGAGAAAAAGTTCATACTGACAGTTTGGGAGTTGAGTTGAGTTGTCGATCTGTGAAGGCCAACTTGCATTTTTAATTATGTACTGTGGGGGAGAGCACCAACGGGGAAATGTACTTTCATGCTAAACATAATATTCCTCTGTAGTGCAGTTCTCTTCTGAATCTGCAGTGAGAATTAATGGTTAACTATTAATCTATCTGGAGATGAAAGATAAGGACTCAGCAGGGATATCAATCCATTTCAATCAATGCTAAATGGTTAGCTCCACACATAAGAGAAAGTAGTTAGCTATTAGCTTTGTACAAAATCAAATTCCTTAAACAGACTACCAGCCAGAGCACAAATAAAGGTCAAGTGTGTATAAACAACTCTGGCAGGAAAGGATTAATGCCAGTCACCCAACCAGAAGCATCTGGAGAAAATAATAAAGCCCACAAAAGTCCAGACTTATTTCCAATCTTTGGACAAAAGTGCAATTAGAAGCTCAGGATATTTAATGTTTGCACCGTTTAAGGAAGGACAGGTTATGGTACCATCACTGCTTCACTTCTCCAGGGATTTTAGTATGAGGGACTAAATAACTGGTCCAGCAAACTTTGAACATAGTGGCAAGCTTTTCAAAAACGGTTGAGTGATCTAAGAGCTTTCGTCCGATTGAAAGTGAAATGGGAATTAGAATCCTAAAGTCGTACTTAAACGTAGGCGTGGCAGAATTCAATTTTTTTAAACATTTCAATTCTCAAGCAGCCATGTAAATGTAAATGAAGCTGCGATCATTTAAATCGCGGCTTCATTTGCCTTTGCTGAACAAACAAATCTACATGCCTCTGCTGACAGAGGCATGTAGTTTAGACGTACCCTAGGTGTTTAGAGCTACAGGTAGACACTTTATAAATCCCACTAGGCACATAACTTCCATTGAAACTAGGTACCCACCTGCATCTTTCAGTGCCTAATATTTCTAAGTATATGGATCTTAGCAGATTGTGATTCTTTGAAAATTTTATTCTTTTGATCCCTAAAAGTCCTCCTGCTGATTCAGCAACTCAAGATTATCTCTCAGGTTTACCATCCCCACCCCTTTTGTCCCAATGCAGCCATTTAGAAGTATGTTCGATCTACTACTTGTACGTGTGCAACACATTATTAGCATGACATATCCTTCACAATTCACCACCAAATCTAATGTTCATATGCTCAAAATGCTCAGTTCTCCTACCTGAAAACCAGTTTTATTTCAACACTACTTGCACTTTGCATCATTTGATTATATCCCATTGCTATAGAATATTGCTGTACAGGTTGGACCTCCCAAAACTGGGACTTTCTGGTTCGGTAATATCTGTGGTTTGGCAGGATCATGGATATTCCTGGACCAGGGAGTTCTGGCTGGGAGCCCCAGTGGCAAGAGGGCTGGTGGCTTGGAGCCTGGCGGGGCTGGGGCCGGGGCTACGGCAACCCCCGTAGCAGGGCTCGGATCAGGGCCCTGGCTTCCCCAGTAGTGGGGGCCTCCCTTGGTTCAGCAAATTCCCCTGTTCAGGACCATATATCAGACTAAAGTTATAGATTACACATCTAAGAGTATTATAAATATTTTAACTTTCACAACAGATCTTGTAGATTTAAAATTCAATTTAAGGCCTAACTGTTATTATCTTGCATTGTCTCTTGTTCTGTCACCAGATTCTTTGTCCATTGAAATCAAGGCCAAAGTGCATTTAACTGCAGTAGGACCAGTATTTAGCCCACTGTGAGGGAGTGAAGAGAGGAGAGCCTGTCTGTACAGGAGTTGAACCCTTTTGGCCCAGCTGGACCCACCCTGCTTCACCTGTAGCCAATGCCAGGCCTGGAGCAAGTATAAAGGAAGGAGCCTGGCTCAGTTAGGGACTGACCAGCAAAGAAACAGGAGCTGGTTTTGCTGCCTGCAGGACCTGTGCTAGAGACCATCTACTTGGCCAGCCACAGGAGTACGTAAGCCTCCATCCCCACTCCCTGGGGCAAAGGGGGAAAACCTATGAGGAGCCCTCACCGAGAAGGGGGAAATCTGGACTTGGGGCCATGCCCCAAACTTAAGAACTTTACTCAGATAATAGGCCAGAGTTTGTAGACCCAGGGCACCAGTGACGGGGGGCTGCACCCCTTTGCCACCAGCTAATCTCAGTACCTAGTATCTCAGTACTAGGCCACCCTGCTGCCTGGTGCACCTGGCCTCATCGGTATGATATTTGGCATTAACGTCCATTAGAAAAGTAAGTTGGCTGATCAGATTTCTGGAGGCGGAATGGAAGGGATTGTGGGATTTATGATAAGGCATGTCAAGACACATGAGGCATGAGCTAACAAAGGTTTTCAGATATGGCTGAAATGTCAAATTGACTATGGTAGCTACTTCAAATTCTGAGTGAAGTTGGTTTTTTTTTCCTCTACTGATACTAGTATTAATACATTGTGTGTGGGGGGGAAGGCTTTTTTGTACATTTGAATTTCTATTGTCTTAAAACTTCACAGCTTTAGTTGTGATGGCTCAACATCATACAAAAATAAGAATTGACATACTCTGTAGTGTCACCAGGGAATATTTACTAAAATATTAATTATAGAAAAGCACCATAAAAACCTCACATTACATTTTTATTTTCTAACAATATTTCAGACTGACCTATGCATAACAGGAGCTTCAGGAGGTAGCCTAGTTAGTCTGTTATAGGAAAAAAATAACTAATGGTCTGGTAGCACTTTATAGACTAACAAAACATGTAGATGGTATCATGGTAACAGGATATTGCTGTGTCTGAAAGAATGGCAAACATGCAGCTTCAAATGAATTAAACATGAACTTTTTCCAGTTTTCAAGAAACATATTTCTGATAGTACATTCATAGTCACTGCGGAAGACTCTGATGAAATATCTTCACTCAGTATGGATAGTCATGGCTGGAATACACATTTGAATACTTAAGACCAGTGCTTGTTCACAGTCCAAAGAGCTGGAGCTTTAATAGGCCAAGTGCAAGATGTTTGTGTTTGTTGCAAAGTAGGGGAGAAGTAAACTGAGCAAATCAATGGAGAGACATTATATAGGAGTGCCTTTGCTGAACAGGTAGCATACACTGAAGACTGGTTTTAGTGTGTTAAGTTAGAAAATGTCTACAGTTGGGTTTGACAATGGCTAGCTGCATTCCCATCCTTGAGCTAAAATCCCCTTTTGTACCCTTCAGATTGCCAAGCACACAGAGTGACATAATCTGTTGCTTGCCTTCATCCAGAATATTGGACATGTTTCTCAGAGGCCATGTGAGGAAAACTGAAGAAACAATCCACCTATTTCAATCAGCAAAAATGGGACAATGTTGAAATGAAAACTGTTCACAGAATTGCTAACAAAAGTGACACTCGGGTACAGATGTCTCTAGTATAGGATGGTCCAAACTAGGGATGTAATCGTGTAGTCAATTAACTGATAAGCAAAAGCTTATCAGTTAATGCTATAGACTATATGCATTTCCCTCCCCTCTTCCCTCCCCCCCCAGTAATTTTTTTAGCAGGGGCTGCTGCCACCCCACACTGCTGCCTTTTTATCAGAGGAAGCAGCTCAGGATGACAAGCAGCTGGTCTGCAAGAGGAGCTGGTTTTTTTTTAAACTGGCTCCCCTCATGGACTAGCTCTCACCTGGCACTCTGTGCTGCTGCCAGCCCTGACCCCGGGGACTATAGAATAGTTGACTAACCGATAAGAATTCATGCAGTTACTCAACTAGTCAATTAACCGATAGTTCACATCTCTAGTCCAAACCAGGGTTTAGCAACAAATTTTTGGTGGACTCACCATTAGTCTAGTGGATGGCTGCACTTTTCCTAAGTACTTCAGGATAATTAAATTTTATATTTTTAATATATATATATATATAATAGATAGATAGATATATAATACACACACACACACACACACACACACACACAAGTCATTGTAGTTTATGTAGGTTTTCTAAACTCAATATGAATAATGCTGTGAAAAGTGATGATATCCATTTTCTCGGGGAGCCTCTGGCCAAATGGATGGGAGAACAGAGGGGAATCAGCAGGGGCCAGGCTAATAGTGGGATGGATGCAGACACTGGGGATGGTAGAGTCCAGGGGCAATGGGGATGCAGGTCCAGGGGAAGCAACCAAGGTCAGGGGCAATGGGGGCAGGTGAGGAGACCTGCAGACTTGTGACTGGAGCTGGGGGTAGGCCCAGTGCCACATGCCACACTGTCAGAGCCAGCATCTGTCACTGAGAATCTGGAGCTGCCACTGGCTAATGGGCAGGTGGTAGAGTTTGGCCCCAGGGCTGGGGATCATCACCTCGTTGGGCTAGGGACTGCTCCTGCATGACCAGCACCCAGACTTAGCATTCAGGGAGTCCTCCAGTGTAGATCTTTACTGAACCCATAGTCAGCATCCAGTACTGCGTGGCTGGGACCAGGGATCTGTGCACTCAAGGCTGGTGCCTGCCAGAGCCCAGTATCTGCTGCCATGCAGCTCAGGCTAGGGATCAGCAGCCCGGGCCAGTGCCTGGGGTCCTTGGCCATGGCCAGGACTGGGGATCAGTGCCTGCCACTGACAGCTAGGGCTGGGGATAAGCATCTGGGCCTGGACCCACAGCTATGCAGCCTAGGAATTGTGCCCAGGGTCAGCACTCACTACTATGTGGCTGAGGTGAAGGGTCTGGCCAGAGCTATAGCCTATGTTTGGCAACCTGGACATGGAATGGCAGCCTAGATTTCTCACAATACGCAAATCAGGCATGCCCTCTTTCATTGTTGGAGATTGGAAACTACACCTTAGCAAGGAATCTGGCCGCCTGGCTATTTCAGAGGGCTGATCAAGTAAAAGACAGAGATCCAGCAATTGATACTGTTCTTTTGGGTGGGATATTCTTATAAACATGTTGAAACCCATTGCTAGCAACATACTTCACTATGTTATGAAAGCTTTTTAAATTGTATAGCTCAAGACACAGCTGCAGAGTCGCAGAAGGATGGATGTAGCGTGGAATGTGTACACTGCCAAGTGTTTCAAGGCCCAGACCTGAGGTAACAGAAGAAAGGGAGACAAGAGGAGCTCCATGGCTTACTTCCCTCAATCGCTACATGGACAAGCATTTCTGTACATTAATGAAAATCAAATGGAACTCTTCTGCTTTCTCAATGCATATTGCAAAGGTAGCAGAAAACATTCTATGCAGGTTGCTTTTTGTACAAGATGTACATTGAAGCCTTGTGTATAAGGCCAGCCTTTCCCCTGTGGAACCACAAGAAGGCAAATACAGAATCATAAGACATACGGAGGCATTCAGTTAAAACTGTGCTTATGCATAGTTTACACCGATATCATCATCCTTGCTGTTACAGATATACAAAAGCTTCAGATCCTTGAACTGTGGATTGGCTGTGTGACCAGTTAGCCCCTGATGTGGTTCTTCTCAGAAATAGTATCTTCACTTGGCCTAAGCAAATCAAAGGCTTTACCGTTGTCCCATGTCTTTTACGGGTTGCAACACTGCCTGCCTCTGCTGGAAGAGGAAATGTCCTCATGGAGGACATGAAAGGTGTTTTTCAGAAGTGCCCCCCTGCTTTGATGGATTTAACTGCCATCCATAATCCATTGTTCAGTCATCTGTGCCCTCTGTTGGGGTAGTTGGTAGTGGTGCTTGCTGTCTGGCAGGCAAACAGTATTGCTGAGCCCTGAAAGCAGCCTTTCCCACAGCAGAACAGAGCTATGGAATCTCTCTAAGGGTGTGTCTAGACTACAGAGTTTTGTCGACAAAAGTGGACTTTTGTCGACAAAACTATACCTGCGTCTACACTACCACTGAGTTCTGTCGACATAACGTCGACAGAACTCAGTAGTTTTGTCGACGCTGGTAAACCTCATTTTACGAGGCATAACGCCTTCTGTCGACAGAGTTCTGTCGACAGAAGGTGTTATTGCATGTAGGGTTGTGTCTAGACTACAGGGTTTTGTCAACAAAGCAGCTTGCTTTGTTGACAGAACTGAATGTAGTCTAGACGCTCTTTGTCAACAGAAGCTTTGTCGACAGTATCTGTCGACAAAACTTCTGTCGACAAAAGCCTGTAGTCTAGACCAGGGGTCTCCAAACTACGGCCCTCTCATCCGGCCCGTGGAGACCTTTTTGTCTGGCCCCGCCTTCTTCCGCGTGCCGGTGTGACGAGGCGACCCCCGCCCGTCCCTGGGGCGCCGCCGAACGGGCCCTTCTTGCCGCGGGGGGGGGCCCTGTCAGGGGTGTGCGGCGTGTACTCACGCCGCACCGGGGCAGGAGAAGCGGGCCGCTCCGCTGACAAGCGGCCGCGCGGCGGCAAACGGCGCAGGGGGCGGGGGTTAGCACGGGCGGCGTTCCCCCGCCCAGACTGACAGGGCAGCCGGCCAATCAGGGGGCAGGATGGGCGGTGGTGGTAACGCCCGCCCGGCGACGTGCGGGGGAACGTGAACCCCGGCGGGAACTTTAAAAAGGTGACCCCTTCCGCCCGGGGGGGGGAAGGAGTGAGCGGTGGCAAGCAGGAGGGGAGGACAGCGTGCAGAGGAAGGGGAGAGCAGGGGGGAAAGCCCCCCCCCCTTCTCAGGAGTCCAGACCCGACGGCCACCCAGACAGCAGGACCAGCCCCGGCGGGAGGGGTGGGCGTCTGGATATACGACCGTCAGCCTGACGGACGAATCAAAGGTGACCGCCCCACGGTGGGGGGAGGTAGAGGGTCACACGAGGAGGGAAAGGAAGCAGCCCAGGGCAGAACTCGTTAGAGTTGGCGGGCTGACGAGTTACGGCAGGAGCCCCGTCAGCCGGACCGGAGCCAGCTGGTTCCGTGTCCTTAGGGCCTTGGGCTGGGGCCCGTGAGTGAGGGTGGGTCCGGGCCCCCCTTTCCCTCCCCTTCAGCACTGGAGGGAGTGCATGGTCAGAGTACCGGCCGCGCTGCGACAGAGGGCGCAATAGGCAACTGAAATTCCCCGTTGTGAAAGCGGCCCCCGAACTGCTGTTTGATAGTTAATGCGGCCCTCGGGCTGAAAAGTTTGGAGACCCCTGGTCTAGACGTACCCTAACAGGCTCCTTTTTTAGTTCCTCCCTCAAGTCAGGTTTTCTCTCCTCTCTTTTTAAGAAGGTGGGGGAACCTGACCACACCCAAGTATCTATTCTGGGTGGCCAAAACCTAGACCCTATTTCCTTACCACTTGCAAGAGGTGAAGGTGAGGAAGATGGAATCTGACCTTTCTGGGTCTTCTTAAGACTTTGAAGTTGGGGATAGTAATGAAAGTCAGACTTGCACATTCTCTGAGATACTCCGTATCTGAGGGCCCAGCAAAAGTAAGGGAAAGTGAATCTTACTAGTACTCCAACAACCCAGCCCCAGTGCTATGGGTTTGGAGAAATCACTTTGGTTGGGTCTTTGAAACAGGCTCAGTCTGGCTGTCTTATCATGGGAGTTTGTTGTAGTCTCATCAGAGTAAGGTGAAGGTTTCCTGACTAAGAGTTCCCTCCACAGCTTCAAGAGTCACTCCTGCAGTCTACTGCTTCGGGCAATTGTGCTCCCCTCACAGCTTTCTTTTAAGGGCCTCCTCACATGACTGATAGGGCTGGAGAGATAGGACTTGTTATTCCACCAGGCCTTTCTAGCTCTTTGTCTGTGTAGGGATGATCGACCCTCCCGCTGACCACAGGTGAGCTGCATACCAGCCAGGACACTACTCGTGTCAGACTTTGATACCTGCCTTTGAGCTTCCCTTTCACAAAGAATGTGGATGGGTTGGGCTAAAGGCACTATCAAGGGCCAGCTCCCCTCAACAGTCCCGAAGCTTGTGTCACTCCTCCCTCTACCGGGGCAGAGGTGGCCTAGAAACCTAGGCCATGGAGTACTCTCCCCTCAACAGGGATAAACATGGCCTGGAGGCCTAGTTCATAGAGCAGTCCCCTCTCTATCAGGGTGAATACAGCCTGAAGGCCTAGTCCACAGGTAAGCCTCCTAAACTGCTAGGGAGCAGGCTTGTTGAGGACCTGGGCCCTCCCACACCACTGGGTCCCAGCCCAGGGCCCTGTTGGCAGTGGAAAATTCCACTGCTTGCTCAGCGGGGCTCCTACTGAAACACACTGAGCTCCTGGAGGTCAAGCCTCTGTCCTGGACTACATCCTACCATTCCCGGCATGCCACTCAGCTCTTACTGTGTCGCTTGGTGTGTCGGACCCTCCCAGATGTCCTCCCTGGGCTGCTGCTGTTGCTGGAGCAACTGTTGCCCCAACTGAGTGGCTCCAGAGACTTTTATACCATGCCTCTCCTGTGAGAATGCCCAGCAGAGCGTTGGGGATGGTGCCTTTTTTTGTCCAGTTGGGCCAGGGCAGCTCCTTGCTTCTCAGTCCGAGAGTAGACCCACCCTGTCACAGATACCAATGGATGGTGGACAACTTTCCCAAAAGGAAGTGATTTTTGCGAACAGCTAAGATGCTGCAAATGAAGGTGCACAAGTGTGTCCAAGTAGCAGTGAGTTATACTGCTCAAAGCCATGGGATGGGGGATGTGATGTTTCAGTCTACTGATGACTGTGAAATGCTTCTTTGTTTCTTAATTTATTTTAGATTGCATGTTTATGAAAGTTGCCTTTTCAATCTTTGAGACACAGCAATATCCTGTTGTGCATACATCAGTTTGAAATATCTGTGATTAGCAAAAATAAATGTATCAAATATTTTAGTAAATATTCCCTGGAGATGCATGACAGAGGACAAAAATATTTTTGTATCCCTTTAAGCTGTCAATTCATTGCTTTAGTTTTTAGGACATCCATGACAATAGAAATATAATGTACAAAAATACCACACTTCCCTTGGATGGATCAATACAGTAAGCTATTAGTATCAGGAAAACATCAGTAGAAAACATTCATTTTAGAAACAAATGGCTGCCACAGCCAATGCAGAACAAGTTGACAATGGCCCTATATTTAAATCTTTATTAGGTCTTTCCTTGAGACTCTGGGAAATGTCATGCTTTCATCATACCATGCACAATTCATTCACAAATCAGATCAGCGATATTGAGTGTTGCTTATTTTACAAACACAAACTGAAGCTTGGATCGCCACAAAGAAACAATTAATCATCTTAATATTTTCACCTACAAAAAAGGAGCTAGGTGGAGGCATTGCTAAAAATAAATCAGTTATGAAACAAACATGAATAATAAAAACCCCTAGAACTCTGAGCTGGTAACTATATAAAAAGATTAATCTCTTTCTCTCCCTTCCCAGAGCTAATGTTGTGGAAAGAACAATAACAGTAAATATCAGGCAATGAGTAATGAGATGCTCTGTAATGCTAATTATGCATATACTGTTCTTTGCCTCTCTCTCCTTTCATTCCTGCTGTTTAATTCAACCTGTTACGAATCCTTCATTAATGTCATGTTAGAGCCCAGTAGCTCATGATGTTAGCAAATATTAACCATTTTTCTTCAAAAATAAACTTGTCCAGCAGTTGCACTGCTAGATTATTATCTTGACTAAGGTATTTCATTTAAGTATTTAATAAAAGAATTAAGAATACTGAGCTAACTACTGGCTGGAAAAGTTTATGGACTTCAACTGCCCTAAAACATTTTCAGCCTCCATTCAAAGCTGCTGCTAGCATCAGGCTTCAGAAGGAAACTGATTTGAAGATATAATTTTTAGACCAGGTATCCACTAGAAACTGTTTGACAGCATAGCTTATACCAGTTGGAGGGCAAAATAAGTTGCCCTGGCAAGAGCATGTTTATGCTTCATGTAAATGAAGTTATATTATCTGCCTCTACACATACATTGTCCTCCCATCCCCCAGTCACCACCTAAACTGATACTGCTTTATTGGCAAAAGTTCCTAGGGTAGACCTGACCATAAGAAAGGTATCTACTGAGGTATTTTCCAATTATACGCTATTTTGGGTAATGGTACTGGAAATAATAAAAATACACCTGAGCAATCTCAGGGAGGCAAGTCAATCAAAGACTGCTAATGTTTCTGTCACTCCCATAACTGAATAGCCTTTCAATTGTTTGCAATTTCATCCTTACACTGTGGCATGGTAGTGCTTGGTCTGTCTCTGAAGCCATATGTGGCTTTTCTGACTTGAGCTTTGTATAGCATTTGTGGCTCTTGAGAGTTAAGCAGCAAAATCTTCAGTCTAAGTTCACAAACTTATTGACTGCGTCTAGACTGGCAACTTTTTCCGCAAAAGCAGGTGCTTTTGCGGAAAAACTTGCCAGCTGTCTACACTGGCCACTTGAATTTGTGCAAGAACACTGACGATCTAATGTAAGATTGTCAGTGTTCTTGCGCAAATACTATGCTGCTCCTGTTTGGGGAAAAAGCCCTCTTGCGCAAATGTATTTGCGCAAGAGGGCCAGTGTAGACAACTAAAAAGTGTTTTGCGCAAAAAAGCCCTGATGGTGAAAATGGCGATCGGAGCTTTCTTGTGCAAAACCATGTCTAGATTGGCATGGACGCTTTTCGGCAAAAAGTGCTTTTGCGGAAAAGCGTCCATGCCAATCTAGATGCTCTTTTCCGCAAATACTTTTAATGGAAAAGTTTTTCCGTTAAAAGTATTTGCGGAAAATCATGTCAGTCTAGTCATAGCCAGTATGTTTAAGCCAGAATTTTTACTATTGAAGAAATCTGGCCTCATTTTGCAAGATTCTGAGTGCCCTCAACAGGTATTGGCACTGGGATTTGAGGGCACTCAAAACATAAAAATAGAAATAATAGCAATGTAGAGATGGAAGGACAACAAAAGGTCATCTAGTTTATCCATGACATGCTGAGGCAGGTTTAAGTATACCTATACCAGACCTTAAAGGTGTTTACAAAAACTCCAAAGAACAGATTAGTCAATGATAGAGATTTTACAACAGTGTTTCCTAAACTTTTTAAGATCGAGGAACACCAAACACTAATTTTTTTTAATGAGGAACACCAAGGATTTTTTTGTTGATCCAAAAAAAGGTTGAGGAGGTGGGGAGGGGAGGGGGAAGGGCCAGAGGGGAAGTTATTGGGGGGGGGGGGACATCACCTGCCCCTTTAAGGGTGACCATTTTGAATTCTGTTCTCCTTGGCACACCTCCGACTGCCTCACGGCGCACCAGAGTGCCACAGAACACAGTTTAAGAAACACTGTTCTAGAACCTCAAATGTTTTTCCTTGTATCTAACTTAAATCCCCCTAGCTGCAGATTTTTTTCTTTCTTCTGCAGCCCTTTACTTACAGGAATCTCTGCCTTTCACAAGAACAGATATGTAAAACCCAAAACAAGGCCATTAATGATGGCAACATGACTTGCTCCTAGTGGTCAATTTTGCTCCATTCTCTTCTTCTCCTTCATATATTCAGGCAGCACAGTATCAGGGATGACGACAGCCTCCACAGGCCCCTGGCAAAGGTATGAGGAGGGCTCAGCTCCATGCAAGGCTGAAGCAGACAGCCCTGAGTGCTGCCAGGAGTCACAACATTGTCCACCAGTCCTCAGCATTGCCTGGAGCATGCAGTGTAGCACTCTGGCATGGATTTAAAAGGTGTGGGACTCTGGCTGCCACCATTGCTGCAATAGCAACAGTGACATCTGGGAGCCTTGTCCCCCTGTGAATCACTGGGTCCCAGTGCAGCTGCCCACTTTGCCCCCTAACCTCAGTGGCGGGCCTGTAAGGGACATACATGAATCTAATCTTTGGGGTTTGAATGTAGGATTTACTACATTTTCAGGAAGAGCTTTTGACATCCATTTTATCTGTTCAAACTTCTCTATGGTTGGGGTGGCTAGCAGCCACAACTCCACTCATATTGCTGGGAATTGCAAGTGTCCAATACCTCTGAAAGTCTGGTCTAAAGTGTCTCAAGTTGGATACCTGAAAAGTGAATCCGCCACAGTTCCAATCCAAAGAGGTTAGCATTAGAACAGTTCAAAAATTGACACATTTTTCTGTTTCTGTGATTCTCTTCTGATAAATGAAGAAATGATGGATGTTTGTTGCCTTGTGAAAGCTATCTACGTGACTAACTCATAGCCAAACCAGGATAGAATTCAGGGATTCCAGGTTCATCTTGAATACTGGTACAACCACACTACCTCTTCCTTTCTATTTCCTGCATTTATCATGTATAGTCAAATAGAGCAGGACTTGAAATTCAAAGATTTCTAACTTGTTACTTTCCCCTTTTAAAAAGTACAATGGTTCTTTAAGAGGGAACCATGATGGCGAAAGATTCCTTTGAGTATAATCCAGTCAATCCTAAATCCTTAATTGTGGTGCGGGCCTTTGGCATAAGATACGTTATCCTATAAATCTGTTTATCTGCTCTGGTAACTTCCAGATACCAGGTCAGTATTGTTGTATGGTAGCACCTGTGGGAGATAATAGTACTGAAGAGAGATTTTTTGTTTTGGTTTGGTTTGTTTTCAACCTAACGCATGTGAAACTTCCTTGTGTTTTAATCGTTTGCTTGTACTTCAGAGTTTGAAAACTGAGTCACTTGGGTTTAGTCATTGTCAGAAGTTGCAGTGGTAGTAATGTATTTGCTGCTGTTTACTGGAACGTAATGGATTTGTCAGAGTTCAGTGTCCAAGTTTTGGAATTAGAAATTTAGCAGCCTGACACCTGATGGTGAACTGAGTATTCAAGCATATACAATTTATTGTGCTACCCCCAGGCTAGAAATCGATGGAAGGCAGCTGCCAGAGCTGGAACCTAGGCTGCAGTGCGGCTGCTCCAGGGGCTGGAGCCAGGAGTACTTGGCAACCATCATGCAGCCCTGGCCTTAGCTCCAACCCTGGGGAGAGGCCCAATGGCTCTGGTCTCTCTGCTCCTGCCTTCTCAGGTTGCTGCTGGGTGCTGTCCCATGCCAAGGTGAGTGCTCAGACTCCTTGGTGGGATGGTATTGTATTTCACTTCAACTTCTATTATTATTATTTATTAATTCATTAAAATGTTGTAGGTACCCAACAGAAACAAGTCGAGACAGAACTAGATCCACAATCAACATTTAATATTTAATGCCACAGTCCACATTTAATATTTCGCTTATGCTATTATTAATCATCATGTCAATTATCAATAATACTAAGTTGTATATTTTCAGTCCTGCAAGTGGACATTCTTATACAGTTCATTGTTGACCACTTGCTTTGAATTTTGAAGTGGTTTGGCTCTTTGGTTTGAAAAGGTTGCACTGGAAAACAAAAGAAAATGACAGTCACTACCTCAAGGAGCTCATAGCCTAAGCAAGACACAACAGGTAGATGCTACAAACAGACAAGGGCAGCATATAACAGTGGAACAAAGCTGGTCAGCACTGAAGCAAGTGTTCTGTAATCATTGTGTTATAGAAGGATTTGAAGGAGGACCCTGAGAGGGCTTTGGGGATGTTTAGAGAGAGCTTCTCCCTTGTTTAGGGGTAGGCTGAGAGAAAGCACAGAAGTGGTTCATTGGAAAAGTAACAAATTAGCCTCAACTTTATTGGGAAAGCTGCAGATAGTCCCATCGCTGCTTCTGTTTCTTGTGCCATTTATCCGAATATAAACCTCAGTTTGTTCTTTATGTATAATGTGGGAAAATGTGGAGAGTCCAATAACTCAGGCACCTATCCGCACAGTCTGTCTAAACCAAATATGAAGATTTGTCTTCAATAGAACACAAACATGGATAATATAGCAAAGGAATAAAAGTTGCAGGGGGTAGATGTAACTTAAAAAAAAATTTAAGAAACAACGAGTAGTCCTGTAGCACCATAGGGCATGTCTACTCTAAGAAATTACTTTGGAAAAACTAAATTCAAAATAAGCTTATTCCCCAAGGAAAGCAAGAGTACAGATTTTGAAATAAACTGCCTGTTGTTTCAAAATAACAGGCTTGGTAGTGTGGACACTCTGCTTGTTATTTTTAAATAAGACTCTACTGTAGACCAGGGCTTAGAATGTCTGTCTCTGGCCTGGCCTGGCCTAGACTAAAGGGGACAGTTGCCTTATGATATGCAACTCCAGCTATGTTAATTACGTATCAGGAGTTGACATTTCTTAGATTGTGTTTTCAGGCCATCCAGACAGCAGGAGGGTGACGGGAGCAATTCTCCCATCAACTTCCCTTACTCTTGGGGAAGAGGACTAACAGTAGCTCCCTCTGTTTGAATTAGCAGGTTTTCACTAGACTTGCTAATTTGAACCCCAGAAGATCAACTGAAGCAGCCTCGCTCTTTGTGTAGTGTAGACATGGCTTCTAACATGCAGCTGTTAAAATCCCCGGTTACTGCTAGAGTATGAATAACCCCTGTGTGAGTATCATTTTTCTACCACTCCTTAAACTCAGAGGTAACTTAAATACAGAAATCAATTTGGCTAATTCAGGAAATGTAATTTTAGACTATTGTGGTGGTAATAGGATTAGTTTGAATGAAGGACTCCATCAGCCTTGCATAGTTCAGTAGCCACATATATATATATATAAGAAAGCAACAATTAGAATAATTTTAAATTAAAAACCTCAGTGGGGAACACAGTCCTCTTTGTGCTAGCAATAAGAATTTGTGATGTGAGTGCACTTTCAGATAAGACCAATAATTTATTACTCTGCCACTTCAGATAAGATATTTCTTGCCTGTTTCATTAGGAGTAGGCAAACAGCAGAAATTAGCAGTGGTTAATCTTTTAAATTGTTGCTCTCACCTGAACAACAAATTTCCCTAGCTGAAAAGCTTGTTTATAAACTCTCTGCCATTTTTTTAAAATCCTCTACTCTTTTTAATGTTAGAGAAGTTTCTGGTTTCTAAGTTTCTCATGCCCTTGCTTCATGATTGAGAACTGGGTTTAGGAAAATGTCTACTGGAGAAGTAGGCTGAGGGGGATCCCTGCTCCTCAGGGACTCAGTTATACAGTAGAGAACTCTTCTGCCTTCCACCTACCTATTCCAATGTTCTAGCAGGGAAGATGTTCTGAATTAGCGCTGCTTTGGTAGAGGGTTGGAACTTAAAAAAAAAAAAAAAAAAACCTGTTGGCTAGAGCCTAATGTTAATTTATTTCCTGTAGTTCCTAGGAAATAGAGGATGGTAGGTATTTTGAAAAGCCCTGATGATGCACTGTTAATAAAACACTGCTATCCTCTGCCTGCTGCAGCACCGTTTTTACCAAATGCATTTCTGATTTTTTTTACTCATCTCTATCCCAGCAGGAGGACTCTCAGGATAATTTCTAGTATCTGTGCCAACAAAAGTGTTCTTGCAGAAGTTTATTCAATAGCAACATCTCAGATAGTGAAAGACTTTTATTTCTCAAATGATTATTCAGGGAAATGTGTGGTGTTTTTGAGGCATGGAGTGCTTATTTAACATTTACATAAAATTAAAATATTATAGAAGTCTAGCCCAGCAGCAGCCAAAGCCCACAACCCTGGGTCCTGCCTCCAAGATTGAAAAATGCTAGGAGAGAATATTATTAAAAGATACGTCCATGGTTACATTAATTTTGTTCAAAAAGACTCACATCCAGTCTTTTTAAAATTTCACTTATGTGGTACTTTGTGGCCCTGGGACTAGCTCTGAAGGTTGCTTGTGTATTGATGACTTTATTTTTTCAGGGATTGTAGTTTTTTGGTGAAGTAATTTGAAGATAGACTGAAGACTATTAGTGATGAAAATATGTTTCTTTTTTTCCACCCAAGGAAAGAGACTGACTGTAGTTCTAGCATGCTGGTAACTGTTGTGCAATCACAACTCTATATAGTCACTATCTGTAGCTTGTTTTTCAGCTGTTGTTTGTTGCCTGCTGTGGATAGCAAAGGCATTTCCATTTTTCACGTTTAGAGTCACAGTTGCAAGGGTTTTTTCTTCTTGCTATTCTGTCATGTCACTCACTTTTGATGAAGAGGGTGCTTGTGCTTTGACGATTTTATTTTTTTCTGTGTCAGAACACATTGTTGAGCTCTGGAGCTGGATTGAACAGAGTGGGTGAACAAGGGTAGAGGAAGATCAAGAAGCCTTACTCCATTGGACTTGGCACCTCTATGTGGAGGACATTCAGAAGTACAAAGACTATGCAGGGCCAGTGCTCACAAAAATGAAGGGTAGGCAGGAAATGGTTTCCTGACCGTCTGGGATGGAAAGGTTGTACTGCTGGGGTGAGAGCCTTTTTTGGGTTGGGCCACAGAAAAATCAGTCGGTCACACACAAGTGAGAAGCAAAAAATGAAACAAAACCCCGCACTGGCGTGGTCCCCCAAATGACAGCAGATAATAAGACTAATTTGCCTCACTTATGCAATTTGGGCTCCAGGGTATCCCTCATGCTCCAGCCTCATTTTCCTCAGGGCTGGATTAAATCCTATGGGGGCAGGTGCCAGTGGATTTTTTTTTCAGACCCATAGGCTCTGGGGAAGGGAGGAGGCAAAATAAAGGGTTCAGTGTGCAGGAGGGGGCTGCTAGGGAGTGAGCTGAGTGGGGGGTGGGGGGTGGGTGGGAGGTAGGATGTGGGAACAGGCTGGGGTGAGGGTGCAGGGGCTGGGTGACAGGTAAGGTGATGCAGAGCAGTGGGGGGGTAGGGTTTGAGCAGGAGGGAGGGTGCAGGACATGGGAGGGATGGTCAATGTGGGAGCAGAGAGGGATTGGGATGCTTACCTGGTGCAACTGTCAGGGGGGCACAAGTGGCTTCACGCTGCCCTGTGTGAGTGATTTGGGGCCAATGGGAGCATTGGTGGGGGGGAGCCTGCAGGTGAGCATTAACTTCCCCCTGCACTACCATTCCTTCAGCTGTGGGCGTGGGGAGGGGGGAATGGCAGCACTCAGGGCCGCTTCCTACCCCCTTCAGGCAGAGCTGGCCATGCAAGAGCTTTAGCACTAGCTCCCCACTGAGGGGGAGGGGCAGCCCAGACCCTCATGGGCGGATCAAGAGAAGCCAGGGGTTTGAATCCAGACTGTGGGCTATAGGTTTCCCATCCCAGTTCTACTGCTACTACCAATGCTGCAGCTGTGGTTAAGCTCGAGACTTCCTGCTTCAAGGCTGTCAATCGCCACTCTGAAGCGCAAGATGCACTTTACATAATGTTGCACATTCTGTCAGTTTCCATAAATGGCTAAGTTTTCTAGAGAGGGGTCTGAGGAAAGTGCAATATTAAAAATTCTAGAAAGGAAACAATCCCCTTTGCTCCCCTCCAAAGCCCTTAGTTTTATTTTTTTTAATGTGAAAGAAGCATGGTAATCCAATGTGTCACTTCTATTGCTTGCAGGTGTTAGTGCCACAGACCTTTTAAAAGGACACCTAGTTTCTCCAGACACACAAATTTGTAGCACAGTCACGTAAAGAAGAAAAAAGCCCTCAAGCTGGGAACAGCCGATCGTGTTTTGGACAAATTGTCAAATAAGCTTTACTGAGTTTGTGTGTGCATCTTTGTTTTGGAGATGTAACTTGAGTACTAAGTATGTTGAAATATAAGCTTTATGCCTGCAGGCTGTCCTAATGTCACATGTTAGAATAATTTTTGGACAGGAGAGATTGGAACCATAAAAACTGGGCCATTGACCAGATGAGACAGGTAGCATTAGTGAGAAACAGAGGATACACCAGACAGATAACTCACCATTTTGGAAGATAAGAGAATTTTAGAAAAGAAGGAAAATTAAATTATTGAAAGGAGGGAAAGAAGTGAAGTGCAGATGACGCAGCAAACTGGAAATGAGCTGCTGGATGTCTTGTCACTGATTCAAATCTGTTTGCAAGCTGTCACTGTTCTTTGGGGTCTTGGTGCCACAAAATAGTTTGTCCAATACCTACTGGTCCATGTCATTACAAAAAAATCCAATGAATGAAACTAAAACACTGAGACTACTTTAGAAAATCTGAAGAATCAGTTATTCTTAGTGACTAAGAAACATGCTCAATTACCATGTTTACTAGCCCTTTTAGGAGACTGTATTTCCCTCAGTAAGAGAGAGAATTCTGAAGATCTTACGCTTTTTATTTTTATGGTATGCTTTGGACTGTGTGACAGACCTCTATGTCCATAGGATTTGGACTAGGACCACAAATATATGTTAGTGGGGCTAACAAACAACTTTTTGAGTATTGACAGGTTTTTTTTTCAATATATTTGCCTTGGATTAGAACCTGCAGTTTGGAGGTGAAAAGTCCAGTAAGTGGTGTGGTGGGTTTTTTTTTCCCAGTAATAGTCTCCCCTTTTTGCTAAAAAAAGAATTACTATTTGCTCATCAAAAATGCCCTTATCTGAAAAGCCAGCAGCCTCTAAACACCTCTGCCATTGCTCACCTCTTTGGCTTGTCACCATGATACATATGACCAACTAGTTTTACTGCTACAGTTTGAACCTCTTTGCTCCGGCAACATCCGTGGTCCAGCATGGATGTTGCTGGACCAGAGAGCCCCAGCCACAGAGTACACCGGCAGCTGGGCAGAGTTGGTCTGCTGAGTCAGCAGCTGCAGGATCAGCAGCCAGGAGCACATTCCCACAAATCAGCAGAGTTCCTCCAGGAGCCCATGCGTAAGGAGCCCACAGTGCCAGTGGGCAATGTTGGAGCCCACCCACTTGCAAGCAGCAGAGCCAGGCAGGCAGGCTAGGGGTCAGTGCACCGGTGGGAGTTGGAGGGAGGAGAGCCGACGAGGCCTGACCTTCACTGTTCTGGCTACTCCCTTATTCAGGAACACTCAGGTCCCGAGGTTACTGGACCAGGGAGGTCTAACCTATGGTGTGATGACTCTTTACAATGTTGGAATTCCCTATTAATTTGTGTCCAATTTATTATTTTTCCAGGGCAATTTTATTGTATGTTTACCAGTCTGTGGACTAGTCTAGCTCATTGTACTTGAGGGAGGAATTTACTCAGGGTACTACTGATGCCTGCTTGCCCTTAGGGTTTACAGCAGAGGAGAAAAACTGTAATCTCTGCCAAATACCCATAAAAGACTTCCTAACTGATTCTGTTGAGAGAATGTGCTGAATCTGCGTATCTCCTTAGCGACCCTCCCCCCTCCCCCGGATTTGGCTTTCAGTATCTATTTTAGGGTGACTGTTTGCATCCTGCAGGCCTCTTTGGTGGAAGAGAGGTTGTGGGAACTTTGCTCCGCTGAAGCATACCTTTCCTGCTACCCTTGTCAGGCTTTCTCCCAGGAGGACACCTCTCACTAGGGCGGGGGTTTCAAACTCAAATTACCTTAGGGCCAGTTCCAGCCCTCAAATCTTTCTAGTGCCCCAGCGGGCATCCCCCTATGACAGTGTTTCAGGAGTGGTTGGGGTCCGTGTTCTCCTTTCCTCACACATTTCCTGGCCCCTTCTGCTGGCCTGTGCACCTCTCCCCACATCTCTCAGCCCCACATGCTGCCCCCAGATTATTTAAAACCTGCCAGAGGCTGCCGCCTCCATGACTTCTAGCTGCTAGCTCCATGCTGCTTCCAGCACATCCCTATGGAGTAAATTGTGAAGCTCTTAACTCATTTGTGAAACTGACTAGATATCAATGATGCCAACTCCTCTGATTTGGTCACAAGCCTCCTGATAACTGGGGCTTTTTTTCCTGGAAAGTCCCTGCCATGTTGTTAGAATTAAGCCAGATCTGGGAATTTGACTACCTGATGCCTCAGTGCACTGTGTTCTCTGACTGAGTAGTTTCTTTGGCACATGGTATTAGTAGAGAATTCCTGACATCTTTTCCTTTTTTTTAAAAAAAAAGACTTTAGGTTTCATGGTTTGTGGGGAAAAGTTAAACATGCTCCTAGTTCAGCCAAAGACCTCAAAAACCAGATGCTAAATAAAAAGATCTTCAAGTGTATTTCATCTGCACTAAGTGCAACCTGGTCGCCATTTTGGAAGAAAAAATTAGAGGTCTGGAGGCCCAAGTGTCGACCCTATGCTCAATCAGAGAGGATGAAAACTTCCTTGATAGAAGGCAGCATTTAATCCTTCAAGCACAGCAGGCAGAAGAGCCGGAGAGGGCAGTATAGGACCAGGAAGAGAACTGGCAGCATGTAACTTCTAGAAGGGGAAAGGCCAGCATGGGAATCCCACAATGCTATAGAGGTAAGTAATCACTTTCAGGCTCTCTCCACAGGTTCTGCAGTGCTGAATGCTTTGGAAGGGACCTCACAAGGAAGAAACCAGAAGGGAACACCATCTACTGGAAGGCATGGGATGCCTCGTCCTAGGGATGGGGGTTCCAAGGCCACCATGCCCAAAAGAAAACAACAGGTGGTGGTGGTCAGGGACTCCCTCCTAAGAGGGACTGAGCCATCCCTCTGCCATCCAGACCTGGAATCTCGAGAGGTGTGCTGCTTACCGGGAGCTTGCATTCAGGATATGACTGAGGGGCTTACCAAATTGATCAAACCTTCGAATCGCTACCCCTTCCTGCTTTTCCATGTGGGAACTAACGATACGGCCAAGAATGACCTTGAGCGGGTTACTGCAGATTATGTAGTGCTGGGAAGAAGGATCCAAGAATTTGGAGTGCAAGTGGTGTTCTCGTCCAACCTCCCTGTTGAAAGGAAAGGACTGGGCAGGGATCATCGAATTAAGGAAGTAAATGGATGGTTGTGCAGGTGGTGTCGCAGAGAGGACTGTGGTTTCTTTGACCAGGGGACTCTGTTCCAGGAACAAGGATTGTTAGGAAGAGATGGGATCCACCTAACCAAGAGAAGGAAGGCGTATCTTTGCTGGCAGGCTTGCAAACCTAGTGAGGAGGGTTTTAAACTAGGTTCATTGAGGGACGGTGACCAAAACCCTGAGGGGAGTGGGAAAGTCGGATACCGGGAAGAAATGCAAAGAGGAACAAGCAACAAAGGAGGACCTCTGATTCGAATGGTGAAGATAGGGCAATCAACTGGTTATCTGAGGTGTTTGTACACTAATGCGAGAAGCTTGGGCAACAAACAGGAAGGCCCTGGCCCAGTCCAAGAAATATGATTTAATTGGGATAACAGATTTGGTGGGATGACTCACATGACTGGAGCGCTGTCATGGAAGGGTATAGACTGTTCAGGAACAACAGAGCAGGGGAGAAAAGGAGGAGGAATTTCACTATATGTAAGAGAGCACTATGATTGCTCTGAACTCCAGTATAAAGAGGGAGAAAAATCTGTTGAGGGTCTATGGGCTAAGTTGAAAGGAGCAAACAACAGCAGTGATGTTGTGGTTGGTCTCTGCTACAGGCCACCGAATCAGGTGGATGAGGTAGATGAGGCTTTCTTCGGACAACTGAGAGAAGCTTCCACATCGCAGGCCCTGGTTCTCGTGGGGGACTTTAATCACCCTGACATCTGTTGGGAAACCAATACGGCAGTACACAGGCAATCCAGGACGTTTTTGGAGAATGCTGGGGATAACTTCTTGACACAAGTGCTGAAGGATCCGACAAGGGGCCGTGTGCAGCTTGACCTTCTGCTCACAAACAGGGAGGAACTAATAGGGGAAGTAGAGGTGGGTAACGACCTGGGAAGCAGTGATCATGAGATGGTAGATTTCAGGATCCTGACCAAAGGAAGAAAAGAGTAGTAAAATACACACCTTGGACTTCAAAAAAGCAGATTTTGACTCACGCAGAGATCTGATTGGCAGAATCCCCTGGGATGCTAACATGAAGGGGAAAGGAGTCCAGAACAGCTGGCAGTATTTTAAAGAAGCCTTATTGAAGGCTCAGAAAGAAACCATCCCGACGCGTAGCAAGAGGGGCAAACATGGTAGGAGACTGGATTGGCTTATAGGAGAAATCCTTGGTGAACTTAAGCACAAAAAGGAAGCTTACAAAAAGTGGAAACTTGGATAAATGACCAGGGAGGGGTTTAAATGTATAGCTCGAGAATGCCGGGGGGTTATCAGGAAGGCGAAAGCGCAAATGGAATTGCAACTGGCTAAGGATGTGAAGGATAACAAGAAAGGTTTCTATAGACATGTTAACAAGAAGAAGGTGATCAGAGATTGTGTGTGGCCCCTACTGGATGAAGGAGGTAACCTAGTGATAGATGATGTGGGGAAAGCTGAAGTACTCAATGCTTTCTTTGCCTCTGTATTCACAGACAAGGTGGGCTCCCGACTAATGCACTAAGTGACGCAAGATGGGATGAAGGCGGACAGCCCTTGGAAGGTAAAGAACAGGTTAGGAGCTATTTAGAAAAGCTAAACGTACATAAATCCATGGGTCCCGACTTACTGCATCTGAGGATACTGAGAGAGTTGGCAAATGTCATTGAGGAACCTTTGCCATTATCTTCGAAAAGTTATGGAGGTCGGGAGAGATACCGGATGATTGGAAAAAGGCAAATGTAGTGCCCATGTTCAAAAAAGGGAAGGACAATCCAGGGAACCAAAGGCTGGTCAGTCTTACCTCGGTTGCTGGAAAAATCATGGAAGGGATCCTTAAGGAATCCATTTTGAGACACTTGGAAGAGAGGAAAGTGATTAGGAATAGGCAGCATGGATTCACAAAGGGAAAGTCATGCCTGACCAATCTGATTAGCTTCTATGATGAGGTAACTGGCTCTGTGGACGTCGGGAAAGTCAGTGGATGTGATATACCTTGACTTTAGCAAGGCTTTTGATATGGTCTCCCACAGTATTCTTTCCAGCAAGTTAAGGGAATGTGGATCGGATAAATTGACAGTAAGATGGATAGAAAACTGGCTAGAAGGCTGGGCCCAGTGGGTAGTGATCAATGGCTCGATGTCGGGATGGCGGTCAGTTTCTAGCGCAGTGCCCCAAGGTTCGGTTCTAGGACTGGTTTTGTTCAATATCTTTTTTAATGATCTGGATGAGGGGATGGATTGCACCCTCAGCAAGTTTTCGGATGACACTAAGCTAGGGGGAGAGGTAGATACACTTGCGGGCAGAGAGAGGATCTAGAGGGACTTAGACAAATTGGAGGTTTGGGCCACAAGAAATCTGAGGTTCAACAAGGACAAGTGCTGAATCCTGCACTTGGGACGGAAGAATCCAAAGCATTGTTACAGGCTGGAGACCCACCAGCTAAGTAGTAGTTCTGCAGAAAAGGACCTGGGGGTTACAGTGGATGAGTAGTTGGATATGAGTCAATCGTGTGCCCTTGTAGCCAAGAAGGCTAATGGCATATTAGGGTGCATTAAAAGGAGCATTGTCAACAGATCCAGATAAGTGATTATTCCCCTTTATTCGGCTCTAGTGAGGCCACATCTGGAATATTGTGTTCAGTTCTGGGCCCCCCACTGTAGAAAGGATGTGGACACATTGGAGAGGGTCCAGCGGAGGGCAACCAAAATGATTAGGGGGCTGGAGCATATGACCTATGAGGAGAGGCTGAGGGACTTGGGTCTGTTTAGTCTGCAGAAGCGAAGAGTGAGGGGGGATTTGATAGCAGCCTTCAACTTCCTGAAGGGAGGTTCCAAAGAGGATGGAGAGAGGCTGTTCTCAATAGTGACCAATGGCAGCATGGTCTCAAGTTGTGGTGGGGGGAGGGGAGGGGTCCAGGTTGGATATTAGGAAAAAATATTTCACTAGGAGGGTGGTAAAGCACTGGAATTGGTTACCTAGGGAAGTAGTGGAGTCTCCATCCCTAGAGGTGTTTAAGTCTCGGCTTGACAAAGCCCTGGCTGGGTTGATTTAGTTGGAATTGGTCCTGCCTAGAGCAGGGGGCTGGACATGATGACCTTCTGAGGTCTCTTCCAGCTCTATCGTCCTAGGATTCTATTTTTATCTGTGATTTCAAGAAGCCATTCAGAAGCACGTCAGCCCAGGTGGCTCACCAGCCAGTGTGGCTTGCATTGCTATGGAGGCAGCCAGTGTAGCTTCCCAGACCAAGTGGGGCTGTTGGTGCTGCTAGGAACCATGTATGCAGAGGAGTCCCTGAACAGTACCCACTCCAACCCTCCGGCCTCAGACTGGCAACCGTGCAGGATTGTTTAAATAACTTTTTTTAAATTATTCCATGGGCTGCATTATGGAAGTGCTTGGGCCACAGGTAGCTCACAGGCTTGGAGTTTGAGACCGCTCATAAATTCTAACAGTGCAGATCCTGGATTGATTTTTGACCCTGTAACTTCACTTCCCCAGTCTGCCTGTGACCGTGTATATGCTTGTTGGATAAACTAAGCAAACGAATGGCATGATACACCAGGCTGATCTAGACAAATTAGTAGTGTGAATCAAACTTTTGGACAATTTGTGCATTCTGTAGACCAGTTGGTAAATGTTCTCAGGCACTTTTACAAATCAAGGGAGAGAAGAAAAAAAATGTTTGGAAATGACACCAAAGAAGCTGGCATCCTTTGTGGGGCGGTTAATAAACACCTTCATATCTGATGGGGGGGGGGGGGGCGGTAGTTACAAAGGAATGATATAATAAATCCCTAGTAGGAACATTTTATTTCAAAGATGGATTAGAAAAAGAGTGTGTGTTAGGTTGGACATGCACACTTCTTTCCTCCTTGAACTGTGAAAGATGGACATACAGGCAGTCCCCGGGTTACATGGATCCGACTTACATCGGATCCCTACTTACAAATGGGGTGAGGCAACCCCACACTAGCTGCTTCCCCCAGCAGACCAGGGAGACGCGAAGCTAGGCCCCCCCCCCCCCCCAGCAGACCAGGGAGACGCGGAGCAGCTTTTCTCAGCAGACACCTCAGCTTGAGAATAAAGGACTGAGGGAAGTGAGGTGTGGGAGAATAAAATTGAGCTCTGGAGAAATGTTTGGCTCGAGTTTCCCCTACAATATGTACCAGTTCCGACTTACATACAAATTCAACTTAAGAACAAACCTACAGTCCCTATCTTGTACGTAACCCGGGGACTGCCTGTAACTCTGGCTAACAAGCCACAAGATAAAAACTATTGATTGATTCTATAGCATAGGTTTAGATTTGTTGTAGATAAAGGTTTTAATTTAAAAACAGGGCAAAGTAGTGCTTGGATAGCTCAGCTAAATTACTTTATACTCCCTAGTTCTAGATTTGTGTTGCAATTTGAGAGAATAAGCCACATGCATGTATATTTATAGATGTCACTAAGAAGAGTAAGCAAGCAGATATTAAGGTTAAATGAACATGTTACTAAGGTGAAAATTATAACTTCATTAAGATCTAATGATCACAACTGAAATGGAGTCAGTAGATTCAAGGGTTGACAACATCGTTGTCTTTGGTCTGGCACCTGCTTGGTTGTCATCATTTGATGTCTGCATTACTTGAGCAATGATCGATGCTCATGACTGCTGGATTGATCACTGACTAATACATTTCATTATGTTGTTCAAACTAGCACCAAGGTGTGTTCTCAACCAAAAAACAAACAAACAAAACCGCCCAAACACCGCAAGTTATGTAGCTGAGCTCCACCAGCATGTTGGCTCCAGGCATGGTCCTTACTTTCTGAAAACCCCTGTCCTGGGAACCTGTGGTGAAACCCTTGACTACACCAAGTGAAGGTACAGGATTGGCTTAATACTAACAATAAGGAGATCCAGGACCTAACTGATGTTAAACACTGAGCATTCAAAACCTGTCATAGCAACTTCGGGTGTGTCTAGACTGCAGGCTTCTTTCGAAAGAGGCTCTTTCGAAAGCATCTTTCGAAAGAGCCTCTTTCGAAAGATCGCGTCTAGACTGCAGGCGGATCTTTCGATAGAGGAAATCCGCTTTTTCGAAAGAGAGCACCCAGCGAGTCTGGATGCTCTCTTTCGAAGACAGCCTCTTTACATTGAAGAACGCCTTCCTTCGAAAGAAGAACTTTCGAAGGAAGGCGTTCTTCCTCGTGAAACGAGGTTTACCGCCATCGAAAGAAAAGCCGCGTTCTTTCGAAATAATTTCGAAAGAACGCGGCTTGAGTCTGGATGCAGGGGAAGTTCTTTCGAAAAAAGGGTACTTTTTTCGAAAGAACCCCTGAGTGTGGACACGGCCTTCATGTCTTAGCAGAAGAAACATGATTACAAGCTTGCCAAGACCAAAGTACAACAAAGAATTAGAGTCCTTAAAAAGAACTGTTGGAGAGACAAAGTAAAGGAAATACAGGCCTATGCTGACTCCAGCAACAGTCATGAGTTCTTCAACACTGTTAGGGCAATTTATGGACCGTCAAAATATGGTGTCACTCCCATATGATCAGCAGACAGGACATTGCTTGTCAAGACCAAAGATGGCATCAATAGCCGGTGGTAGGAACACTTCAGCCACCTGTTCAACCCTGATGCAACTGCCGATGACAGTATTTTCAACATGATCACCAGTCTACCTGTCCGGGTCAATATGGATAACGAATCTTCCATCTGTGAGATCCAAGCAGCCACAAAAAAGACGCAAGATAAGTCCACAGGCATAGATGGAATCCCCATAAAGCTATTCAGAGAAGTCCATCCCTGCTGTCATGCCTATGTTTCCTTATTCTGATGATCTGGAGAGAGGAAACAATACCCAGCGAGCTCAGAGCCACCATCATAGTGATCACCTTTAAGAAGGGTAACTACAGTGACTGCAGAAACTTCTGAGAAATCTCCTTGCTTTCAACCACAGGTAAAATTCTTGCCCAAGTCTTTCTGAACCGTCTCCTTCCATTGGCTGAAGAAGTCCTTCCGGAGTCACAATGTGGCTTCTGACCAGGACAAGAAATGACTGATATGCTCTTTTCTGCCTGCCTAATACAAGAGAAGTGCCGTGAGCAATGATAGTCTCTGTATATGACATTCTTCGATTTGACTAAAACATTTGACTCAACCAACTGTGAGGCCCTTTGGAAAATCCTGTGACATTTTAGCTGTCCACCAAAATTTGTCAGTATTCTACATCTTACATGAGAACATACAGACCGTGATACTCAACAATGGTGATGTAACTGAACCAATTGACGTAAGAACTGGAGTCAAATAAGGGTGTGGGATAGCACCTATGCTATTTAATAGCTTTCTGGCAGCTATGCTCCAGGTTACTGGAGATGATCTCCCAGGCGGAGATGAAATTATCCTACAGGATCAATGGTTGCCTCTTCAATCTGGACTGCTTCCGAGCCAAGACCAAGACCACAATGTCGGTGGTAGAACTTCAGTACGCTGGTGACACCACGTCACTGCCACCTTGGAAGATGGTCTCCAAGCAATTGTCCATATTTTTGCCACGGCCTACCATGGATTGAGACCGTCTCAATACATAAAAGACCAGAGTTCTTTCAAACAACATCCACCATACCATTACTTGAACCAATCATCACAGTGGATGACCAAGTGCTGGAGAATGTCAACAGCTTCTGAGATAGTGGAAGCTATACGTCCAGCAATGCTGACAATGAAATCTGTCACCAAATCTCCAGTGCCAGTGTGGTTTATGGACATTTATGGAGGTGAGTCTTTGATGACTGTGACATCAAGACACAGACCAAGATCGATGGCTACAATGCTCTAGTCGTTTCCTACATTGCTATATGGAGCTGAAGCCTGGACTCCCTATAGTTGTAACAGTTAAGGATCTGGAGAAATTCCACCAAAAGTACCTGAGGAGAATATTGAGCATCACGTGGTAGGACAGATGGACCACCATTAGTATACTGCAGCATGGAGGCAATAATCACCTGCAGGAAGCTATGATGATCAGGATGCCTGACACAGATTTGCTTAAACAGATTTTCTGTGGTCAGTTAAAGACCAGGGCAAGGTCTCATGATGGGCAGAAAAAGCACTACAGAAACATCCTTAAGAACACCATGGTAAAGTGTGACATTGATGCTGACACCTGGGAGAGGCAGGTGGAGAATTGGGTAACCTGGAAAGCCACCACCAAGAACAGTGCCCAACACTTTAAGATCAAGCATTGTCTCCATGAAAAGGATTACAAAGCCCAGTGTAAGGAGCATGTCCAGGCCCGTATCGATGCTGCTGGTGTTGATGCCAATGGCAACAGAGACAGCATATGCACCCGCTGCCAGAGAGTGTTCCTTACCAGAATTGACCTAATTTCTCATCTTCACACTCATCAGTAATAGGCATCCAAGGGGAAGTCTTACTCGATTTGAGGGATCCCAGACAGAGAGGTCTTTGATTATCAGTTTACCAAATTATCCAATTAATACAGCAGATAACCAAATAATCAAGAAGACTCATAAAATAACTGTCTTTCATTCACCCGGCAAAAAGATACTTAAGGGCATAGTTGTTTTAATCAAAACCCACACAAATGAGATCCTGTCTCAACAGTGAAAATACCTTATCTGACATGTCCATTTTATTTTTCATCCTCTACAAAGAGAGGGCACTTGGAGTGGTGAACTCCACTCAGCAAAGCTTGAGGAAGAACAGAAACCAATGGATTTTGTTAGCTCACAACCTCAATGCCACTCCATGCTTCCTCTTTAAGTTTTATTGTTATGATAGCTAATATTCACCTCTTCTTCTTCCTCCATGCACTGAGCATAAGAGGTTTACCTAGTGATTAATGAACAATTCTTACTGTTAACTTTGTAATCTTTCCAAATCACACTCTTCCTAAATTGAAGAGTCACTAGTTGACTCAGACCTTTTTTTGGTCTAGTGCAGTCACACAACTGGTGAACAAACAAGAACATTCAATTTCTATTGACCTAACAACAGGGGTGAAATCACCTTAACTATGGCACTCGGGGGAATTTTTCAGATCTCCTGGATGATTTAACTGTGTAACTCTGTTTTTTTACTGTAGCTAAATCCCCAGGTGGAGATAGACAAAAATATTGCAGAGCAAAACAATGGAGGGTCGTATAAAATTATCATTTGGGCTATTTCATTCATAGACTATACCCCTTTTAAAAATAAAGATGGCCGACAGTGAGCAGATAAGTGTGGGAGAAGAAGGAAAACAGAAAACGAAGAAAAATGTATATCCCAAGCAAAGCCTATCTTGGAAGAGAAGCAGAAGATGCTCAAATTCCACTAGACTTCTAAGTGGGATGTTTTTCCATGGTAGTGCTACATAAAATAGAAACCGTAGTGACACCAGAGTAGCTGGAAAAAATCCTTGAATTTGCCACGCAGACTGAGTAAGCGCTGGGTTTGTTAGGTGTTCAATGATTCGCAGCACATCAGGTAATCTTCCCGAGAATCCCTGATTCTAATTGGAACAAAACCAAATTTCAAAATCGTCCATTATACTTAATTATCCTTTCTTATCCAGCTCTAGGTTTGCAGAACAGGGTATGGAAACTCTAAACGCCAAACACAATTTATGTTACAAGTAAAATTGGACATTAAAAATCCTTTCGTTTTGAATAATTTCAGGGTTATTCGAGACCTTGGGAATGGCAAGAGGTAAGGACTCAGCACCCCCACTTTTAAAAATGTCCCCACACCCTAACTACAGTGGCATGGGAACATTTTTAAAAGTGGGGGTGCTGAGTTATCTTTGTTCACTTCTACCCCCAGCTGAAGCCGTGAGCAAAGTGCCAGCACATGCTGCCAGCAGCCAGGATCCCGGGCATGGGGCCGGCACCAAAGGCCTCCACTGAATGAGGCTCAAACCGAGATCCCAGAATGCAGGGCTGGCAGAAGAGCCGTTGGTGCATGGAGCTGTCAGCTGGGACCCTGGGTGGTAGGCCAGGAATCTGGAGGTGCTGTAGCACCCCCCTCCACACACACTTCTAGTTCTCATTCCTATGGTTAACTGAATTGCTGAAGATTCAGACCATGTGTCTGTATTTATCTCACTAAATACAAGGACTAATTAAGAAGAAGTCAGAACACTATAAAATCTCTGGCAAAACATTATAATTGGTATCATAATCACTTTGTTTTTTATATGCATTGTGACAAATTAAACAGGGGTCATTTAGAGGGAAGAGACTTCATACAGAATTATAAGATAAATCACTATTTGAGTCTCTAATAATTCTGAGATTATTCAAGATGAAACTAACAGATTAGTATAACTTCATAGTCAAAATATGGGTAGCCATCCAGAGAGTTACTTTTCAGTAAGTCCCAGACAGCTCATAGGCTATAAACAAATATTTGCAGAAGTCCACCACATATCTGTGACTTTCCCTAAAAATAATGAAACACCTGATGATAGGGATTATAAATTACATTTATAAGAGCATACTTTAAGGAAAAGACTGTCAATATCTGCCAGACAGTTTTATCTGTGTCCTTAAGTGTTTTCCCTGGAAACCCTTATCTTAGGAAGAACAAATTAAGGGGATGACAGGTTATTCTAGGAGTGCCCCAAATCTTTTTTTTTTTTCAGAATAACAAAACATTGAATAAGTCAATAGTGGGATGTTGTTGAGGGAAAATATGTTTCATTATGGAGTATGAACAAGAGTGTTGTATGTCATAGAAGAGGCTGCTCATTCTATTGTGCTTAGCACTGGTGAGGCCTCAACTGGAGGATGGTGTCCAATTTTGTGCACCACAGTTTAGGAAAGCTGTAGACCAACTGGAGACAAAGGATAGGATGAAAAGGTTTAGAAAACCTGATCTATGAGAAAAGGTTAAAAAAAGTGGGCATGATTATATTTGAGGTGGAGGACCTTATAACTGTATTCAGATACATTTGAAGGCCATGTAATATCTGTTGTAAAGAGAATACTGACCAACTGTTCTCTATGACCACTGAAAGTAAGACAATCAGCAGCAAGCAAGGGTAGAGTTGGAAAGATTTTCATAATCGGTACCCTAAGTAAAGGTAAGCATTGGAATTCATGTCCAATCCCTGTCAGAGATGGCCTAGATGTATTTGGTCCCGCCTTAGCACAAGGGATTGGACTAGGTGAGCTCTCAAAGCTGCTTGCTGTTTTACATTTCTATGATTCATAAGTCCAGTATTTGACTTGCTCAAGTCCTGTGAGGGTTAGTGGAAGCTGGACCATGTGCATCAAACCCTCAGTAAAATATCAGCATTGTAAAAATAGACAGGGAACAGCACCATGCTGGTGTAAATACCATTAATATTCATTCAAATGTACTGGCGAGGCAAAATGAGAACAATAAGTATCTTTTTCTCCCTGGATACATGCTTTATACTTTCAAATTTATTAAGGGTTGACACTGAACAATCTTTTTTCTTTTCTCTGTTACTTCTACTCTGTGGAATAATGCTAGAATGTGACTATGCTTCTTTGTTCCTTATTCCAAAAATGTAACATAAGAAGTCTCCATTTTAATTAAAATATTGAAAAATATTTATCAAATGGCAATAAGTTCCACAGATGAGGTATATGGAAAAGAAAAATAGTTTTGTTCTGCATATTGTACATCACAGAGTAGGTAATTAACAAATAAAGACCATAGATGACCCGCTTGTGATGGTGATGCCCATCCTGAGAGAGCCAAAGTTAAATAATTGATTTACTACCAGTTAACCATTCCTCCTGGATTTGTGTTCTGATGCAGCCTTTAAAAGAAGGTTGTCTAGGAAAGCAAAGATGGCAGATGGCTCCTGCCAGGGGTGAGCAGCTTGCTGGGAAGCAGGGAGATCTTTGGGGACTGTGGCTGGCCAGTGTAAGTTACTAAAAGGAAAGATTTGAGCCAAGATGATAGCAAGTGAACCCTAAACCCTCACTCTGGGTAGGTCTACACTACAGCACTAATTCGAATTAGTTAATTCGAACTAGTGCATCTAGACCTAAAAACTAGTTTGAAATAGCACTTTGCTAATTCGAACTAGCATGTCTACATTGAGTGGACCCTGAACCGGGGTTAAGGATGGCCGGAAGCAGTGCCGGCAGGGCATCAGATTAGGACTTAGAGCATGGAGCTGCTGTCCCAGGATAGCCGAGGGCTGTGCTTAAAGGGACCCGACCCCCACCCCGGACAGACAGTTCTCAGGGTTCCCCGCTCGCTTGTCTAACTCGATGAGGGACAGCAAAGCAGTCCTGTCTTGGAGTGCCCTGAGTGCCCACACTCGGCACATTACAGCACTCAGCCATCAGCCTGGCTGCACTTGCCGCAGGCTGTCATCCGGGGAGGGAGGTCAATCGGGGGGCTGCAGGAGAGTTTCCACCCTGAGGAGCCCGCAGAACCACCCCAGTCCTCCCCATCGGGGGATCGTACCCCATTCCTCCCTCACCTCCTTCCACTTACCCCTCCCTAGCCCCCCTTACTGATGTACAAAATAAAGGACACGTGTGTTCAAAAATAGAAACTCTCTTTATTGAATAAAACTCGGGATGGAGGGGGGGATTAACCTCTGAGGAGACTGGGAAAAGGAGGTGGGAGAGGGGAAGAGAGAGGGTGGGAGAGGAGAGGGCAACTAAAATGATCAGGGGTTTGGAACAGGTCCCATATGAAGAGAGGCTAAAGAGACTGGGACTTTTCAGCTTAGAAAAGAGGAAACTGAGGGGGGATATGATAGAGATCTATAAAAGCATGAGTGCTGTGGAGAGGGTGCATAAAGAAAAGTTCTTCATTAGTTCCCATAATAGAAGGACTAGAGGACACCAAATGAAATGAATGGGTAGCAGGCTTCAAACTAATAACAGAAAGTTCTTCTTCACAAAGCAAATAGTCAACCTGTGGAACTCCTTGCTGCAGGAGGCTGTGAAGGCTAGAATTATAACAGAGTTTAAAGAGAAGTTAGATAAAGTCATGGAGGTTGGGTTTATGGAGTGATATTAGCCAGGGGGTAGAAATGGTGTCCCTGACCTCTGTTTGTGGAAGGCTGGAGATGGATGGCACGAGACAAATGGCTTGGTCATTGTCTTCGGTCCATCCCCTCCACGGTATCTAGTGTTGGACGCTGTCGGCAGACAGGCTACTGGGCTAGATGGACCTTTGGTCTGACCCAATAAGGCCATTCTTATGTTTTTATGTTCTAAGCTCAGGGCTCAGGGTCGGGGGTCTCACTGGACCAACTTGATTTTCATGCAAACCTGTTCCTGGGTGGCCAGGCTGGCAGCTATCCTGCCCTAGACGGCCACTTTCCTGTGCCTAGTGCGGAGGTCGTGGATGTTGGAGGCTTCCCCCCAAACCTCGATAAGGTCCACGATGTCCGCACTAGACCTGGCGGGCGCCCGCCTCTTGCAGCCCCGGGCAGGATCCTGGGAGCCGCCAGCCTGGTCCCGGGACGAGGCGGAGGGCTGGGTGGCAGCGGGTGGCTGGCTCATGCCGTGCCAGGTGCAGGGTCTGCTGGCTGGGTGCTGGCAGGCTTGCACCTGGCACGGGCACCATAGCCAGACCGTGCCCCTTTAAGGGCTCCGGGGCCAGGAGGGGGGCAGACGAGTTTCCCTGGTGGTGCCCACAGTAGCCACCAGGGCAAGCTGGGGAGGGCTAGCCTCCCACTAGTTCGAATTAAGTGGCTACACAGCCCTTAATACCAACTACTTAATTCGAACTAGGCGTTAGTCCTCATAGAATGAGGTTTACCTAGTTGGAATTAAGTTCGAACTAGCGGTTTCTATGAGTAGCGCCTATTAAAGTTAATTCAAACTAATGTCTGTTAGTTCAAATTAACTTTGTAGTGTAGACATACCCTCTGAGAGGTGCAGAACTAGAGCTAGGCAGTGGTCCCCAACGCAGTGCCCGTGGGTGCCATGGCACCTGCCAGGGCATTTGTGTGCATCCGCCTAGTGACCAGGACTGGCCCAAGCCATTCTTGTGCCCGGCACATGTGCGCGCCCCCCCCTCCCATGGGCCAACACATGTGAGGCCCCGCCCCCGGGTGCCCAGCAACCCCAAAAGTTTGGGGACCACTGAGCTAGAGCCTAGTCTGGCAGAAGATTCTTTTGGGACCTTTAAGGCTTTGTTTCCTGAAGGTCATCTTTCCCCTGGAAGGGGTGGAATGCTTCGAGGTCACCTAATTGGAGGGTGAGGCTGATACTGTGGATAGATAAGATATAGGGGGAGGGAAACTAAGGCAAAGCATCCACAAGACCATATTGTGCCACATGGGTGAGTGTGGTAGAGATGTGCCTCATCATTCAGTCCATAGAGAGCTTTTCAAAAGTTAAATGAAATCTTAAAATGTACATATGTTGCCCTGAGAATAGTGATAGAAATGTAGCCATGTTAGTCTGGTGTAGCTGAAACAAAAAACAGGACTATGTAGCATGCTTAAATTCGACACTTTACACCTAAGTTTGAATAAAGACGCCAATTATATTACCCATTACAAAGATAGCTTCCCCAATTATCACCTCTAATATCATTAGCTCACAGACATTTACCTTTCTCCTCCATCCCCTTTCTGTTCTGAAATTTGATTTGTCCTTTTCATGTGTTCATTTTTTTAATTGTATCCTTTGGTATATATGGTTGTGACAATTTTCTTCCACTATTTGATCTGAGGAAGTGGGTCTGGCCCCCGAAAGCTCATCACCTAATAAACCATCTTGTTAGTCTTTAAAGTGCTACATAGTCCTGTTTTTTGTTTCATATGTTGCCCTAAGAGTCAATATAATCTCCTAGAAAGAGGTTTACTGTACTTTGTTGCCAGACCAGTGTGAAGAGAAGCATAGTTGCTGAACTCTGAGTGAGCTGTGACACAGAGGTTCATTTATCACCAAATCCTGTGAATACATTAGCCTGTTACTAGGGCACTTTATGGTGAGAGCACTTGTCCTTTACCAGCTGTAGAGAAGCACTAAACAATCCATTGATGACTTATGCTTCTCCATACTGGGGGGCACAATCTAAAGGTGGCTCCATCCTGCCTGGCTGCTAGGGAGAGTGGTAGAATGTGCTGGAGTGGAAGACCCAGGAAGAGAGATTGGCAGGCCTATCTGAGGGGGTACACAACCCTCTTACTCCTCCTACGAATTGGCTCTGCTAAATACAGTCAGATATTAGCAGTTGGGATATTGATCTGAACCAGAGACTCAGTACGCAGGAATGAAAGTTCCTACATCCTTTCCAATTTTTCTCTAGCAATGATTTTGTGATTGTGAATGAAAGAATCTGATTATCTAAATTTCTGACCAGTAAGTCCTTCAAATAGTGAAACTGTGGAAGAAGGGGAAAGCCAAAACACTTGGCTGTGCTCATTAGTAATACCATTGAGATGGCATCTATTAAATTTAAGGTGTTTAAATGTATTTTTCAGTACGAAAAACACCATCTAAATTATGGAGGCTAAATCAGAAAATTTATAGCTATTGATTTAGGATTTGTAGCAGAGGCAACTGGTGAGGCTAGAACCTCTCCCCAGCCTAGGGAAGGATTGGGATAACTCGCTCCACCACAGCCCCTGCCTCTCCATGCCTCTGCCCCACCCTGCCTCTTCCTTCAACCAAAGTGGCTGGGCGGGAATAACAGAGACCAGGGTTGGCGCTGGCAGCAGGCTGCCTCCTCCCCTGCTGCACTCACTGGCAGCGTCAGTGGGAAGCTGAACAAGGCGGTCCCAACTATCTTTGGTCCCTGGGCCATGTCACTCCACTTCCTTCTGGGGAGTGCCACTCCCTCCCTCAGAGCAGCGCACCTGGGGTACGTCTAAACTACATGCCTCCATCGACGGAGGCATATAGATTAGCCAGATCAGCAGAGGGAAATGAAGCTGCAATTAAAATAATCGCGGCTTCATTTAAATTTAAATGGCTGCCCCGCTCTGCCGATCAGCTGTTTGTCGGCAGATCGGGGCAGTCTGGACGCAACGCGCCGACAAAGAAGCCTTTCTTGATCGGCACAGGTATGCCTCGTGAAACCAAGTTTACCTGTGCCGATCAAGAAAGGCTTCTTTGTCGGCGCGTCGCGTCCAGACTGCCCCGATCTGCTGACAAACAGCTGATCGGCAGAGCGGGGCAGCCATTTAAATTTAAATGAAGCCGCGATTATTTTAATCGCGGCTTCATTTCCCTCTGCCGATCTGGCTAATCTACATGCCTCCGTCGACGGAGGCATGTAGTTTAGACGTACCCCAGGAGTGCAAAACATCTGGAGCTGTCTTGATCTGTTCTCCCTGCCACTGCAAGTAAGTGTGTGTGTGTGGGGGGGGGGGGGGGCAGACTCCAGCTGCAGATGTCACATTCCTCTTCTGACCCCCTCTTCTTCCACTAGCCAGCCCCTCCCACCCAAGGTGTGTCGGGCATGGGACCACTCATTTCCCTCCCCCACGTTTCAATATACGTTTGAAAAAAGAGTGATTAGACAGTGTTTTTTATTATTTTAAAAAGTCTTTTTTTAAACGTAAGTATCCAATTCTTCTCAGCAGGATAAACTCAAATAAGTACTTCTAAAATCATCCCCGTCAAGTTCATTTTGTTTGCTTTGCCCATGGAGAACATGTTTGATTAATTCACACCTCACAATACATGGCACTTTGAAAGCGTTTCATATGTTTGCAAAATATTGTACAACAGATGTAAATGAATAATCCTCACGATACCTTTCTAATATTAACAGGGAGGTGTTAGTAACCGCAGTTTAGATGGGGAACTTGAGCCATAAAAGGTAAGTTGGGTGCTAATGACCACATACTGACTGAGTGACAAAGCTGAGATTAAATTTCAAGACCTCTTTACTCCAGTTTGTCCAGACCACAGAGCTTTATGAAAACAATGATCTGAATGGCTTAATTGGGATGTTTTATTGAAAAATAGATGCATTATATATTAAATTTTGTTTCCCCTCCTCTGATTAGAACTTTTCAGATAATAAGATTGAATAATTGCTGTCATAGACTGTCCCCTAATGTCCAACATTTTTACAAAACAATGGTAAAATTGTACAAAGCATACTTCGAAAGGTATAATTTGAAAATATATACTTTGCTGATCATTATTGTCCTGTTAAAGTGTGTCAAAATTGTATGTAAAGTTACCACATTCTAATGTATGATATTACTAAGGCATCTTCCAAATCTGGGGATGCAGCCTAAACCGGTTTCTAATATACAAAAGGCAAATGTATGTCTCAGCCAGATGCCAACAAAATCCGTTTGATAATCACCTAAGTGTATAGCTATTCTTAGCAGAAAGAGGGATGTGAGTGAGAAATTTACATTTTGGCAAACAGACTTGCTGTTGCTTTATATCCAGCTGGGGATGATCCTCGAAGGGAAATACTACTAGACAGGAGAACAGAGGACACAAACCATCCTCTCTCTCTCTCTCCTCATTGCTGCTCATGGAGTTAACATGAACTAGGGGAGTGGTCTTGGTTGAAGGATCCATCCTTACGACTTTAAGTAAAGGATGACAGAAAACTCTGGTTTGAATTAATTTAGGATGGTAAATTAGGGATTAGTCTGCATGAACTTTTTTTTTATTTCTTTTTAAACAAATCTGAACTATGCTTTGTAATCACTTTACATCTATCTTACTCTAGTTAATACATTTGTTTTATCCAGTCTGTTCTGAATGGAAGTGTTGGTAAACTTCATCTGATACACTTGGGCAGCAGGTCCAAGAGGTCAGAAAAGGCTAAACTTTCCTTCACAGCCAGCCTGCCACCACTGCTGAAAGGGTGCCCTAGCTATGGCCTCACATGACCATACTCTCCCCAAAGTACCACTCCCACTCATCCTCTTCCTCATGGCCCTGCTCTCCCTCCCCTTCTTCCTGTCCCTGATCTGCCCCCATGGGGCCTCTGTGGGTTAGGGATGAAGAGGTATGCATGAGCAGGGAGTAGCTGGCTGGCAGGTGGTGGGGGCTAGAGGAAGAGTTGGGGAGATGTGAGCAGCTGGCTGGCAGGTCAGCAGATGAGACTTAGGGGAGGGGCAAAGAAACAAGTGGTGAGCAGCTGGCCAGAGGATGAGGGCAGGTTTGGGGTGAAGAGGTATGTTGAAGTAGTGAGTGGTTGGCTGGCAGATGGCTGGGGATGGGGAGGGAACAGAACCTTAAGGGAGCAGGTAGGGGAAGGGTCAGGTGGTGGAAGGACATAACTGGAGACAAGCCGTGGGTCAGGGCAATGGCCTGGGCATACCCAGCTTCCCCAGATAGAGGACTCACATGCTGCTCATGTTTGTGCATATCATTTTCTCTTAATGAAATTACAGACTTTCCATGTACCCAGTATCCTCAATGGACAAGACTGATCTATCTGGGTGCATGTCTGGGATTGGGAATTTTCTGGTGTCACTCTAATGCAGTTCAGCAGTGGCTATTTGATACACTATTGCAGTAAAGCTGGGAGTAATTTTCAGGCTAGAGGCTGTGTGAAAGCAGACTGCTGTGAGAGCAACCATTCCTGAAGCAAGGTAAAAGGAACCCCAGGCTGGAACACTGAGGGGACGCAGCTGTGTAATAGTCCAGAATGTACTTTGGCAAATGTCTCAATTGATTTAAAGGAAAATGTCAAAAACTAATCAAATAATTTGCTTGCAATACATAATTTGACTGGTTCTGGATATTCATTCTTCCCCTTGGGCCTGGATAGTCCTTAATTATTTCATTTAATTTACCCACTTTAACAGATAATGGGATTTCTGTGGGGGTATTTTTCAAGCTCTCTGTAAATCTGAGCAAGAAACAAGAATAAAATAGTACATTTTAAAGATATACCACTTTGGTTGGGAAAGGGAATAAAAAGTTGATATTCCTTTGTGCCTCCTTTATAGTTACAAGCTTGTGTCAGATGAGGGTTGGCTTGCTGGAAAAAAATTAAACCCTTAGCAGGAATCGTTAGTTGTTTTGTGGAGGCAAGCAAGTTCTCTTTTCCCCATTAGGAGGCATAAAGTCTTTTTTCAAAGCATAGATAATGTTAGCAGGAGTAACACACATAGTAGCGTGGTACAAAGAGAATTGCTTAGTCTCTCTCTTTTCATAAGATGCTCTTGATGCATAAAGGCTGATCACATAAAAAGTTAATTGAAACTATCAAGATATGAGTGGGGAGGAAGAGAAATAGTGGTTTCACAAACGAATTCGCATGGAGGGCGTAATTAATTTAATTATGAATAGTTTTTGAAACTGTTTTTAAAAATAAAACCTGGTCAACCCAAAAGAAAATCATGGGAAAAGGATTAATGTCTGGCTTCCTATGGAAGATGGATGGCTGCCTCTCCACAAGATCAAATCACAAATTAAAATATTGCTCTTGGTTCAGTGAGCTGAAGGTGTCCTCCTGGCATTGCTGATCTCTGTACTCTGGTACTTGATGCAAGGAACAAAACAGATTAGCAACTATCTCCACAGGACCCATACATTTCCTGTAATCAACTGTAAGTTGATATGCAAGTGTTCTCTCCAGAAACAGGAGTTTTTGTTTATTGTAAACATGAAGTCTGTTGTTAGAATATATGAAAGCTATTTTGTGAACTCTGACGTATCATTTCAGACTAACCATTCAGGCATTATGTTCAAAAGTGATCAAATAAAATCAGAACATGGACAGTTACAAAAGTTTGGTTTCAAAATGGGTTTCCTCAGCTTTTTGCCTTCTATACACCAGAAAGGAAGCTGTCCTTCAGTTGTCAGGCAATTCAAATGCTGTTTAGTTAATGTTTTTCATTAATGTTAATGAAAAAATTACTCTTCATTTAAGATTCAGCATTACATTTCTCTCTCTCTCCTTGGAGATCAACAAGACAGCTATGTATGAGATTGCCATAATTTTCACAAATACCATCAACATGGACAAAACAACTCATTTGGGTGTGGCCAAATCGCTAAAGAAGTGAAAATAACAGGTCTAAATTTTAGAATGTTCAAAGATTAGAAATTAAATTTGAATTATTAGGTGCCAGCTTGAGAGCCTTAAAGGGGGCTATTTTTCAAGATTACATGTTCTGTACGTCTGAAAGTCAAGCTCCTTCTGGACATACGAAGTCTATCAATTTTAAGTCTTTCCCCCCCCCCCCCTTTTTTTTTTAAGCTGAACTGTCTCCTAGATATGCTTGTTCAGATCGGGCCACTAGTGCTGCTGTTGGAACTCTGGTCCCTTTGGATCGCTGCCAGAGCACTGCATGGTCTGTTCTAGGCACCGCTGAAGGCTGGTTAACAGTGGCATAGCGCTCTCTGGGGGCCATCCTTTCTGCCTGAGGACCTGATCCTTTTGGAGGGCTCAGAGCAGAGCCCTAGGCTCTGGCAAGGTTGTTGGCCCTGTTATTCAGATCTTACTGCTGTGTACTTTAGACAACTACATTTCTCCAAAGTAGATGTAAAATGCTGCTGTTTACAGCCACACACTTGGTTTCTATGAACAATTAATGTTCTAGTTCAAATTTCACCAAGTGCATCAAAATAGAATATTTCTTGCATTTTTGCTGTTAAGTATCATGTTGTTCTAATTCAGGGGTTCTTCTGGATGGCTAAATAAGAAAATAAAGATCTCTATTAAAACAACAGCTCAATACTTATCTGGCATAAAAATTGTGGTGTGTATTCCATAAATGCAGTAAAAAAAACTTTACCAGGAGAGAAATTTAATTTGCACTTGGGCTTAATATTTAAAATGTTCTTAAACCCGAATCTGACATTTGAAGTCAATAACCATAAATGAAGAGAGGAACTCTAGAACACTGTTCAGACAAAGTAAACTAAAAGAGCTATGGATTCAACATTAAATCCTGATCCTGACCTGGGATCTGTATAAGCATGCTTTTAAAAGAGTATAAAAATTAAAACTGGCTAGAACTCAAGATATAAGAAATCCACAGTGAGAAAGGAAGAAGTAATTAAGATGTAGCTGAGGAGGCTACAAATTAATATATCTTCCAGCAATATAAACGGAAAAAAATATCTATGTGATTAAAAGAGAAGCTTAAACACCAAAATAAGAGATCATCTGTAGTTTCTAAAATAGCATACAGGAACATGCCAGCAAAGACTCCTAAAGGGTTAATTCCCTGTACATGGAATTACCATAACTTTTATCACAAAGGACACATTGCCTGTCAGTATAATGTTATTAATATTTGAATTATATTAGAGCTTATCATTCTAGCTGACAATGGGGTCTCATTTCAGCACTCTACATGTGTCTATTAAAAGACCATTTCTGCCCCTGAAACATTTTATAATCTAAATAGACAAAAAGTAGGAAAATAATACATTAATTTTCTCATTTTACGTAAGGGAAACTGAGGCACTGAAAAAATAAACGCTTTGTCTAAGGTCACAGATGAAGTTCATTACCCCTTGGAACTGAACCTACGGGACTGAGACCCAGTCTAGTGCCAAAACCACAATCACTTTCTCTCCATCCCATTAGGTTATTTTTTCCACCTTCCTGCTGGTAATGCTTGTCTATAAAATTTGCAATACAGGATAACTTTTACATAGTCTATTGCATACTATTTGAAATCACTTCACCTGCGATTCCTGGGCTACATGATTCTGTTTCCAGATTTGATAAATATAACCCTCTTACAAATAAGTTTTTGTTGCAAATCCTCCTAGAAAGTCACTCTAAAGTCTGCATTCCTTGCGTGGGAGCTTTCATGCTTGCAACACTTAATTCCACAACTAGGGAAGGAGACAGTGAATATAAATGAGGCACAATTTTATTTTAAAATTCAGATGATCTCCTCCCTCCCCCATTGTTTTGTACATGACACTATTAACAGGCCTGCTGACAGCAATTCCAGGCCCCTGGGCAAAATAGACAATGGGCCTCCTGCAACTATGTCTGCCTGCCATTGTGACAGTGCTGGGCCTGCGCTGCTGGCAAAGTACCTCTTACTTTTTTCATCCATGCGAGCAATACCTTTTTTTATGGACACTGAGGCTTGTGCAGATATGCTCCACCAGTAGAAACAAAATTATATATAAAATTGCCAAATAGATAATTGCTCCAGACAGCACAGGTTAGGGATGTTAGAAATTACTATTCAAAGAACTGAACTCAGGCATGAGAGAGAGATAATAATTACAAAATGCACAGACCAGTCAAACACTAAAATTGCATGTTTTAGTAGTTACAACAACAATACATGTTACGTGTTTGGTGGTGAGTGTCACACAGAGACAAGACAGTGTGTGTGTGAGACAGAGACGGGACTGCATGTGTGTGTGCGAGAGAAAAAGAGAGAAGACACTATGGATGGGCGTGGTTGTAAGAGAGAAACAGACAATATCGCTATGTCTATACTACAATCCTCTTCCTCGAGGAAATGCAAATGGAGCGCTCATTTGCAGATGTCACGCTCTCATTTGCATTTCCTCCTCAGATCCCTTTTGAGCAACAGATTTTTGCACAAAAAAAGCACTGTGTAGACAGCTTCTTTTTGCACAAAAACCCCCTTTTGTACAAGAGCTGTTCTTCCTCAAGGAGACTTTTGCACAAAAAGGAGCCGTCTACACAGCGCTTTTTTGCACAAAGTATCAGAGGGGTAGCCGTGTTAGTCTGAATCTGCAAAAGCGGCGAGGAGTCCTGTGGCACCTTATATACTAACCGAAGTGTTGGAGCATAAGCTTTCATGGGCAAAGACCCACTTCGTCAGATGCAAGACGAAAGATGCATCTGACGAAGTGTGTCTTTGCCCATGAAAGCTTATGCTCCAACACTTTGGTTAGTCTATAAGGTGCCACAGGACTCCTCGCCATTTTTGCACAAAAACCTCTTGCGCAAAAGGGATCTGAGGAGGAAATGCAAATGAGAGCATGACATATGCAAATGAGCACTCCATTTGCATTTCCTCTTGCAGAAGAGGATCATAGTATAGATGTAGCCTTAGTGTGCTAGCAGCTGGGGAAACCTGAGAGTTGCCCCATCTGGGTGCCTGACTATTAAAAACAAAATTAAAAGAACCACATGCTCCCCATGCTTAAGAAATGACCATCTAGATAACAGGAAAATAGCCAAGAGCATTATGGAAGAGGATAACAAGATTAAAAGATCTACTGCTATTGGTAATGGTAGTGAATATATTCAGCTGAGTCCCTTAATATTAGGGGTGATCATTTGTCAAAATACTGACTGTCCTCTTGTTCAAAATCTTCTGCTTATCTTTTAGGGCAGTGTCAATCTAGAAGCATGTGTACCCCTGGATACATGTAGATAAGTTCCAGAGGTTGTATTAACTCATATAGATATTTGCCTAGTTTTACATCAAGCAGTATAAATGCACTAGCAAAGTCAAAACAAAATAAAATTTCATATAAATGATGACTTATTTATATTGCTCTAGATACTACATTGAAATGTAAGTATAATATTTCTATTCCAAATTATTTATTTTATAATTTTATATGGTAAAATTGAGAAAGTAAGCAAATGTTCCGTAATAGTGTGCTCGTGACACTTTTATATTTTTAGTTCTGAGTTTGAAAGCAAGTATTTTTTTAAAGAGAGGTATAACTGGGGGCAGACAAAAATTGAATAGTCCTGTATCACCTTAGACACTAACAAAAATATATACATAGTACTATGAGCTTTCATGGGCTAAACCCACTTCCTCAGATGAGCGGAAATAGGTCTTTCTTACGAAAACTCATAATATTATGTATCTATTTTTGTTAGTCTCTAAGGTGATACAGGACTGTTTGTTGTTGTTTTCTAAAATTATGAACTAACACAGCTACCTCTCTGTGGGCACACAAGACAAATCAGACTCCTGTAACACATGGAATAGTCTGGAATGGTTGAGAGCCAGGTGTTAGGGTATGTCAGCACTGCATTTGGACACCCACGATTGTAGTGTAGACTTTAGACCACATGGGACCTTCATACCTTGTACATGGCTTACACCCAGGCTTTAGCTCAAGTGTCTACTTGATAGTTAAACAGCTTTTTTAGCCTGAGCCCTTTGAGCCTAAGTCAATTGGCACAGGCCAATCACGGATTTTTAATGGCAGTGTAGACATTCTTTTATATACTTGCATTTATGCTGGCTTATTGTGCACCAATTAAACTGAAATTAGCTTCTTCGTATGGCTAGCAGAGATCCTTGAGCTAATCTCAGATATATATGGAGATGTAAAGCAATTTGTTGATCATGTCCATCTCACTGTTAGTTCAGGATTGTGTCCTATAAATTCCTGAGTTCATTCCTCAGTATTTTATCCTGTCAATTTTAACTAATTGTAGCACTGGCACGAAACTGAAAGGTACTTCCTCCCCCCCCCCTTCTTTTTGTGTTTAAAATTTGAGAGGGTTTCCGATTTTCTCTCCACTTTGCTCATCTGAAGAAGTAGGTTTTGCCTACAAAAGCTCATTATACTATATATATTTGTTAGTGTCTAAAGTGCCATAGGACTACTCCTTTTTTTTTTTAAGTTGCAGACTAACATGGCTACCCCACTGAGAATTGTAACTAACTTATTTGATGGGGCTTCCCCCATTTCCCTACAGTAATATAATCACAGACACTTAGGATGCATTTACACAGCACGGCTTAGCTCAATTTGCATAGCTTATTTCGGGTTATGTCAACTGCATAGCTTAGTTTGAAATTGGGAGTGTCTACACAGCACTTATTCAGAAACAGAGCACTCTTCCTCTGACTTCCCTTACTCCTCATACAATGAGAGTTATAGGAGTCAGAGTAAGAAGTCCTCCAGCTCAACAGTATTTCGACATTATTTTGAAATAGCTGCCTGCTGCGTAGATGCAGACTAAGTTATTTCAAAATAATGCTAATTATTTCAAAATAATGTTGTTGTGTAGATGTACCCTATTAAGCATGCCTGAGCCAACTTTCAGAATGCCCTCAGAACTGCCTACATCATTACTTATATGAGACTCTAGGTTGAGCACACTAGAACAAGGCTGGTTTGAAGAACTACACTTGGCTTTCCAGCATTCTGCTGCATCACTGAAAAACCAAAAACCTCACACCAGTGTGAGGTAACTTAAATAGATTACAGTCTTTGGGCATGATTTAAAACGATTGACTTTCACAGACTTTGACTCAAACCCTGGAAGATGTATTCCCAAGATGGTTCAGACACATTAGAATTCAAAACAACTATTAGTACTGTGTATTCCCTCATCTTCAACTCATTAAACTACTAGATTTTCTTATGTGCTTAATTATGTCAGATGTAATTCAGACCTCTAGGTTACATAAGAGAAATCTCAGAGCCTATGTTCTGAATCTATATTTGCTATGAATGATTAATGAATCGTATTTAAGAATACACACACACACAAACTTTTCCCTGTAGTTTAATCAGTGAGTTGATTGCTGAGAGACTACTTACTTATATTGGATAATCAGTTATACATTAAAATGGAATAATTCATACATTGACTATTAAAGATGGTTAATGAAGCTTTCAAAAGTCTTTCCCTAACTAAATGTGATTATAAGAACACAATACATGGAAATTTATTGTAGAAAATGAAGAGTATGGCATGTTACAAAGCAAAATGCTTCTAATCGTCTTGGAATATTGATGTCTAATTTCAATACACTGTGCTGGGTAATTGAGACAACATCTCGGCTACATCTACACTGGCACCCTTTTCCGGAAATGCTTAAAACAGAACAGTTTTCCATTATAAGTATTTCCGGGAAAAAGCACGTGTGACGTAGTGGGGGTACTTGCTGGGCTGTGGTGACCTCTGCTGTCTGGAGCAAGACCCAGCAGGGAAAACCTTATTATGCAAAGGTGACTCCATACTGGTTGAACCAGCCAACCCCCCATGGGGAGAAACAAAGGGAGGTGGAATGCTGCCCTGGCTGGGGGCAGGGCTTGGAGAGGGGGAGTTAGTTCCTGGCTGGAAAGGAGGAGAGAAGGAACTGGGGAGGGGCTGGGATTCCCCTGTCTCAAGGGGGGCACTGAGGCCTCTTAGCCCCCAGTTCCTGTAACTAGATTACATCTGTGCTGTGCTGTATCTTGGAGAAGCAATAAACCACCTGTATTCTACTGGCTGGTGAAGTCTGTTCGTGCCATTCCAGGGCTGCAGGAGACTGGGGAACCCCAACGCGCTGTCACAGCACGTCTACATTGGCAGGATGCTTTTCCAGAAAAGCACTTTTTCTGGAAAAGCGTCCGTGGCCAATGTAGACACGTTTTTCCGGAAAAAAGCCCCGATGGTCATTTTCACGATCGGGGCTTTTTTGCGGAAAAGACTACTGTGCTGTCTACACTAGCCCTTATCCGGAACAGTTTTTCCGGAAAAGGACTTTTGCCCGAACAGGAGCAGCATAGTTTTTCCGGAAAAACACTGACAATTTTACAGTAGATCGTCATTGCTTTTCCGGAAAAGCAAGCGGCCAGTGTAGACAGCTGGCAAGTTATTCTGGAAAAGCGGCTTCTTTTCCAGAATAAGTTGCCCAGTGCAGACACAGCCCTCATGTTTTGTGAAATCTTCTGTTTGACCTGGTGTTGGTTTTGTACATGGCACATAATCTTCAAATATCAGTCATTTTTTCAGAATAAGGCTTATTATCTCAACTTATTTTTCCTTATATGATTTAACTTTCATGTACTTGCTGTGGAAAATATTTTACCTTCCTTTGGAATTTATTGTTTTTTTCTTCCCTAATTCGTTGATTGGAAAGTACATTTTTCTTTAGAATATTCATCTCTGCTGTGAATGGGACAGGGAGAAGGAATGGCAAATTACATATTGCTTCACAGAACACACTTAGAGCTGTAAAGATTCATTTTTCTTCAAAAGACATATTGTTTAAATTAACCTGGACATCTTTTTGAGATGAGGGAAATTAGTTTTGGTGTATGTATTGGTTTTTAGTTTTGTAGTTTTGGTTTCAAACCCTTATCTGCAATGGAAAATTAGATTGTATGCTTCTAACAAATATGTCACTCTTCCCTCCCCTCTGCCCCCCCATGTAACACACAGTAGACAAGGAGGGTTGGGTTTAAAATCCTATCAGCTGTTTGTATTAGACCCAAAGATTAACTGTGAATACCTGACATGATTTTATACATGACAGTCCTATCTATATTGAGTACGGTATCAAACCTAATCTTCTGCTAATTAAACACAGAACAAGAATTCCATTCTTTGCAAAATGTTAACCAACATGAAATGACAGCAAGATCTCAAACTAGCCAAGTATATTAAATTGCTTAGTCTCAGTCTCACCCCCAAATTCTACCAATCAGCTCACCTGCAATGTAAATACCCACCTGAGTGTCCTGAAAGGGACCTTTTCTCAACCAAGAAAATCATCCTTTGGATGATGGCATAAGAAACTAACCTATTGCAGTTCAGTATGCAAAAAGTTCTGCTACTCCTGCACTCTGAGGCCATAAGATACTGCTGGGTTTGTACATCTGTTCTGCTTTTGATTAGTTAAAACAAAATACAAACTTTGAAAAAGAGACTGTCTACAAAGAAGCAGAAGTGGGAGAGGAGCTTATTCTGCCTAAAAGCAAACACTGCACCAGGTTGCCTCCAGAAACACTGCTGCAGGTGCACCCTTATTGAATTGGCTTTGGGATGAAAGGGAGAAATGGCGAGAAGGATTCTTTACCTGTGCAAAGAACCCAGGGGCATTTGAATCTGAATCATGGATCCAGCTAGGTCATAGAACTGATTCTATTTTGAGGTTTTGTTTGGTATGAGAACTCCAATACTCAAAAGGGTTAGTACACTGCTATTGCACAAAAACGCTGAGAGAGCTTGAGAGATGTATTTATTTGAGAGAAGATGGTATATCATCACACAATGATGGTGCATATTTTACTGCACTTGTTCACTCCTCTTCCTCTTTACATTGGGCCAGAGGTGCCTGTGATTCTTTGCCACACCTTTGGGCATATGGCATGGTTCTCTGAGTTCCAGTTCTTTTCTCCTCAAACTTCTCTTGACAGAAAGTCTTTCGATCATATTCTCTGTTTTCCACATATTTTCTTGTAGTCCTCTTCTTCCCATACATTCTTGGCTGCTCATTCTTCTCCTTTTCTTATCATTTCAACTGTATACTTCTGGCCTAACTTCCTCCTAGTTTCTTCCATTAACATGTAGTCTGTTCTCTAATCTCTTCATACCTGTGTATTTTCTACCACCAGTATCTTTTTTTTCTTTCTTCTCTGTAAGACTCAAACCATAGAGTAGGAAGGGATAAACACATGCAGCATACATTTTTCCTTTCAGCTTGTTACTTAACTGCCAGTCCAATACTACTTTTTCTCTGCTGCACATACAATTGGGTTTTTCTTTAATCCTCCCAGTTACTTTCTAATGGCACTATGTCAGCGTTTCTCAAAATGGCCCGTGGTCCCTCTCTGAGAGAATTGCTACCAGGCCACTCTGGTTTGTTTACTTACTGCAGGGGTGTTCAAACTTTTTTCAAAGAGGGCCAGATTTGATGAAGTGAACATGCGTGAGGGCTGACCATTTTGCCTGACATTCTTTGAACCATTAAAATTAAATGCAAATTAACTATTTTATGCAGAGTTTATTGCAAACAGCATACTTTTCATTTCGTCACATGGATGACAAATCTAAACAGGTGTTAAATCACTCTGCCTTTCATATCTGAAGGCCAGATAAAAAAAAAATCCAGGAAGCTGAAATATATGTCAGGAACATTGTAAAGTACGTTACATATTATTGGTAATAAAGGTTGTCTGTCAACTTTTAAGTTCAAAAAATATGAACAGGAACATAACACCAAGTATACATGTTGTGTCCAAATATATTTATAACTGATTTAGACCAACTGACATTAACTGAGATTTTACAATGTATTCATGTCAATACATATGGATTCGTTGGGGGCCATAAAAGATAGATATTGCCAAATTACCTGGGGGGCCGTATTAAACCGGAACACGGGCCGCAATTGGCTCGCGGGCCGGACTTTGGACATGCCTGACTTACTGTCTCTACAGCCACAGAGCCTCGCAGCTCCCATTGGCTCTGGTTCATCATTTGCAGCCAAGGGGAACTGCGGAAAGCAGTAGCCTGGGTCATGCTGCTTCCCATGGCTCCCTTTGACTGCAAATAGCCAACCGTAGCCAATGGGAGCTGCGAGGCTCCATGGCTGCGGAGCCGCTAAGTAAACAAACCAGAGCGGCCCAGTAGCAGTTTCCTCAGAGTGGGTCTGCAGACCACTTTGAGAATCACTGTTCGAAGTGTACTTTTGATGTCCACAAATTCTTTCTTCTGATTCAGTTCCTTACTCGAAAATTCAACTAACCGCTCTTCTTATGGTTTCCTCATTTACATAACTTCCATTTTCTTTGCGTCTATCTCCAAACCATGATCTTTAAACACAGATGCCTATTCTGATACCATGTTTCCCAAATCCACTTTATCATCAAGAAGACTCCTATCATCAACATGCATTAGTATTCTGCGTGGCTCTACAGGCTTGGTTCTCCTACTAATTGACTCCATAATTTAGGATGAAAAGAAGTGAATTTAGCATAGTCCATTGTCTCAAATCCAACACCGCCACGACAAAACTTGGGTGGTGGTGTGTTGTTGAGCTCTTGACTCTGGATTTGGTTCCTCTATCATCTCCACTTCAAGTCCCCCTCTTATTCATTTCAGAACTTCAAACAACTATGCTCATTGAACCAAGTTGTATGCTTTCACATGATCAGTGAATGCCACATAGCAGTTATGCCCTTCATTATCATTCTTTCAGACTTCTCAATCAATGTAAAAACTATGTTTATAGTACTCCTTCCCCCCTTAAAGTTGTGTTTCTCCCTTCCTATATTTTCCACCCTCTGGCACCTCAGCCTTGCCTCCAAAACTCTCTTTTGAGATCAAGATAGGATGCCAGATGACTGATTAATAGAGAGTTTGTAATGGGTAAGATAATTAATGTCTTTGTTTAAGTTTTGTTTAAACAAAGACATTAATTATCTTACCCATTACAAAGATAGCTTCCCCAGTTATCACCTCTAATATCATTAGCTCACAGACATTTACCTCTCCCCCCCCCTCCTGCTTCTGTTCTGAAATTTGATTTGTCCTTTTCATATGTGTTCATTTTTTTAAATTGTATCCTTTGGTATATATGGTTGTGACAGTTTTCTTCCACTATTTGATCTGAGGAAGTGGGTCTGGCCCATGAAAGCTCATCACCTAATAAACCATCTTGTTAGTCTTTAAAGTGCTACATAGTCCTGTATTTTGCTTCAGCTACACCAGACTAACATGGCTACATTTCTATCTCATTTCCTCAAAGTCACTGATTCATTCTTTTTAACATGTCTTCTGCATCAGATTGCCACCGCCAGCTTATTCTCTGAAAGCACTCTCTTACCACTCCTTCTGTCACACAGTGTCTCCACTGCCTTGATGAAGCATTCTGTAATCTTCCTCCATTTCCTTCATTGTCACTTGGCAAATCATGAAAGCTTTCCTATGCCTTCTAGAAAAACACTTAATTTTGCCTTCTCTTTACATCACCACCAATACAATTTCTTCCTCCAATTTATTATCCTTACTGTTCTCCCAGGATTGCAGTCAGGTTTTTGGCGGTTAATATTTTATATTGTTCTGCCACAGATTCAGTCAGTAGAAGTATAACTTTTACCTCTTTGCCCAATTTTAGTAAATTATAGATGGCATGGGAGATGGAAAGTTAGTCTGCTGATGCTTTATTTATAGGCATAAACCTGGTTCCCTCAGGAGTTGGGTGGATTGTATACACCAGTCATTTATTTTTTGAAAAGCAGATGTACTCATTGCTTTCTTTAATCACAACAGCTTTCTGACATCCGGTGTGAACTTGTTATTCAGTTTAAACCCATCCTTGTCACCGGCAACAATTTAAAATGCCAGATTCTCTGATATGCTTTAAAGAGATAAGGAACATACAGTAATACTTCTGGTCATTTAGATAACTTAACTTAACTTAACTTACTTCACTGGAAGTACCTCAAAGATGTCAAATCTTAATATACAAGTAAGTAGTCAGAGTAAAATGGTGCGTCTACTTTCTCAGAAACTTACATAGTCTATATTTGTGGCTTTGTATTTACCACTACAGTTCCTTTTAAGCATATTATTGCTTAATCTGATAGTTACCAGTCATTAAAATCTTAGCCCTATTAAATCAATAGGGGTTTTATTGACTTCAGTGAAGTTAGGTTGTAAGCCAGGAAGTTCTGAGAGGCTATGGGTTGGTTAGTATTCTGAAGCATGTCTTAGTCTTTCTCCATTCACTGCAAGTTGAGAATACATTATATGGACAGGAACTATTTGGCAAGTTTCATAAATCATTTGGAGGAATTAGAACAACCCGAAAGATGTGGTTTTTCATCACAGGAACTGAGAAATATGTGCCTAGAGACAGGAGCACTGTTCTTTCTCAAATTCTTTTTATTCTGATTTGTCCACTCCTTTGTTTCAGGTCACATTGCTTCTGCTGTTCAAAATACATTGTAGAAATTAAGATGTAGCAGCCTTCCCTCATATGTTTTGCCCTCCCCATCAATTGCTATAGTAAGTTATCCCAATTGTAGAATTGGTTCATTGGTTAAGTTATTCATAACTAGAGATGGCTGAAATTTCTGATTTTTGAGGAAAAAAATAATGTTTTTTAAACCAGTTTTTAGATCTGTAAGATGTTGGCAATTTTTCCTCTTGATGCTCCTCAATGCACATCAAAATCAATTGGTTAATGGTATCTGCTGGAGTTTGGCTGTTGATTTCAAGAGGATCTGGGCTATTGGAAGCTGATCACGATCTTGCAGGATTAAGCCCTGACATTTGAATTTTCAAAAGTAGATACTTCCAGATTTTAGAGGCTTAATCTGAGATCTTCAGGTTTGAAACAACCAAACATAGTACTTTCAAACATCTCTAAGGCCCAGATCCTCAAAGTAGTTTGTGTTGGGAGGGAGATGTCTAAATTGCATTGAGGATGTAGACTGAAAGGATATAGAAGCCTAATCTGATGTTCAAAAACCAGGGGTGTCACTGTTAAGAAAATAATAAGTATTCATGTTCCTACCTTGCTTGTGGACAGGTGTTTAAAGGATCAAGCCTGTGACTTTTACAGTGGAACTTTCGAAAGTCAGCTTTTTACAGAAATCTGCTGAGCAAAATAGCACTGTCTTTCAAAAATGAAAAAGGGGAGAAAAGGCCCCCAAATCTATTTAATATGAATAATACCATCTGAACTATTCATTAGAAATCCCATCTGGTATGATTTAAAAATAATAGTATAAATTAAACGTGTATGTGCCCTTACCTAAAACCCACTGATATCAATGGGAGTTGGTCTGTTAATTTCAGAGGGCTGTGAATTGGACCTAAATGGAAATATAGTGATTCTTTTCAAGGAGAATATAAAAAAGGCATTTTTCAGAATGCTTAAATAATGAAGACAGATTATACTGATCCAGATCTTGGATTTTTAATTAGTCCAAAATAAATTGTCAGGCAAAGCTGATCCCCAAAAATACAGTATAAGTGCTATTAGTTTTTAAATAAATCCTTCAATGCTGTTTTTTTCCTGAAACTACCATAAAGTTACACATAGGCTGTGTCTACACTGGGCCACTTATTCCGGAAAATCAGCCGCTTTTCCGGAATAAGCTGCGAGCTGTCTATACTGGCCCCTTGAATTTCCGGAAAAGCAACGACGCTCTACTGTACAAAATCAGCCGCTATTCCGGAAACCGTATGCTGTTCCCACTTGGGCATAAGTCCTTATTCCGGAAAAGCTTTTCCGGAAAAGGGCCAGTGTAGACAGCTTTTCCGGAAAAGCAGAAGAAATGGAAAAAAAGCGCTTTGGACGCCACGAGACCCTGCAGGAGCCCCGGACTTCCTGGTAACCCGAGCTCCTATAGAGCTCGGAGGCTGCTGGGAGTCCGTGGCAGGAGCCTGCCAGAGAGCGTGCAGCTTGAGCTATGGCACGTGGCGCTCTGCTGCCCAAGAGCCACCTCTGAGCCCAGCATGGCAGCTGCGGGTGGTGAGCCACCTGCACCCGCAGGGGAGGAAGCCCCCAGGGGCCGGAAACGCCGGGCCCCATCCTGGACCCCCAGGGAGCTGGAGACCCTCCTGGACTTGTGGCAGGAGGAGGAGGGTGTCCACGACCTGCAGTCCCGCCGCCGCAATGCAGACCTGTACACGTGGCTGGCGAGCAGAACCTGCGAGCAGATGCGGTCCAAAGTAAAAGAGCTGTGGCTGGGGTATGTGCGGGCCACCAATGGAAGGGGGGCAGGACCCGATGCCTGCCCCTATTACGACTGGCTCCACGCTTTTCTGGGCCAGCCAGCCCCGGAAGCCCCAGCTGTCCCTGTGGACACCTGCCAGCGCCCCCCCATCAACTGTCCCACCGAGCCAGGGGAGGGAGAAGACAGTGCCGTGTGTCTGGAGGTGAGGAGGCCAGCATAGCCACCGTCCAGCAGGCCCCCTCCAGCAGCTCCTCCGAGGCCGACGCCGGGGAGGAACCCACTGGTGAGTTTGTGCAGTTTGCACTCCCAACAGGCGGGGGGTGGAGGGCGGGGGGGGGGGAGGCTAGGTGGCCGGAGGGAGGAGGGGGAGAGCATGTCACTCAGGCCACGTGAGCTGCACGCTGTATGGCATGAGGCAGTAAGCAGCACGTGCAACCACGTGCAGCCTGGTGACCAAGCGGCACGTGGCCGTGGCAGGCAGCTGCAGGCCACGCCTGGAACTGTGCTGCTCACACACATTCGGCGGGACCAGGGGAAAGGGTGGATGCCGGCTGGAACCGGCCAGGGCCCCAGGGACTCAGCCCAGAGCCCGCAGCTCTGCCAAAGGTGCAGCACGGAGAACAGCAACACTGTCCCATGCCTGGCTGTGAGGCACAGCCAGCTGCTCTTGGGTACACTGCAGCGTCACGGTCGTGTGACCCTGGACCCCCACCGAGCCCCTCGGCTGCTCCCGGTGCCTTGGCTGCCTCCCCGAGGGAAGTCCCCACTGTGGCCACACATGTCCCTGGGCTACCGGGCTTGCGGGAGGGATAGTGGGAGGGGGAAGGGCCCCTGAGTGTTGCTGCAAGGATGGAACATCCCCCCCACCCAGTCACTCTTCTGGTTCCATCCAGGAGATATCCCACGCGAGGGGATCTGAGAGCCCAGACCTCCTCTGCCAGATGTGCTCCCAGGCACTGCATGGGGATGCATCTCGCTCCCTGTCTAACACCAGTGATTAGCCCAAAGATTTTCACAGTCTCCAACGGCAGGGAGTTCCACAAGTGAACGTAGCACAAGCATCCTCCCGCCCTCCACGGGGCCAGGATACAGACCGGTGCTTACAGTACTGGAGGGGGGACCCTACTCCAGGGGCGGTCCTCCTTGCAAACATACAACACCGGGGGCAGGAGGGAAACCGAGTGGGCCCAAGCCACACAACTGTGGGGTCACCTGGGCTCAGGGGTGGAGGGCATGCGGTGTGGGGACAGTGGACAGCCTGCCTGACTGACCCATCCTTTCTTCTCTTCCCTGCAGCGGGACCCAGCACCAGACCCTCCACTGCAGCAGCAGCGGCACCCCCAGCAGGCCAACCTTGGAGGCACAGGCTCCGCCAGAGGGACCAGCTGCTTCGCTGGCACGTCAACGCCATGGAGGCAATCCAGGCCTCCATCGCGGAGCAGGTGCAGGGAGACCTGCAGTGGCGGCAGGACGGCTGGGCTGCCTTCCTGGACGAATGCCAAGAGATGCGCACCAGAATGGACACGCTGACAGCACATATTGTGCATGCCATTCACTATGGCCGTGGTCCCCAACACGGTGCCCGCGGGCACCATGGCGCCCGCGGGGGCATTTGCATGCGCCCACCAGGTGCTCGGGCCTGGCCTGGCCCCGGGCACATGGTGCACGGTGAGTGCCGGCCCCGGGCGCGCGGCGCTTGCGGGGGGCGGTGGGAGCCCCGGGCCAGCCCTGGGCGCGCAGCCCTTGGAGGGGGCACCGGCCCCGGGCGCGTGGTTATGGGGGAGCCCCACCCCCGGGCATGCGGCTAAGGAGTCTCCCGCCCCCTGGCGCCCGGCGGGCGAACGGCCACACCCCCTGGCGCCTGACAACCTGAAAAGGTTGGGGACCACTGCACTATGGCATGGGCAGAGCCCAGGCCCCCGCCATCCCTCCCATAGCACAGCTCATGCCTCCTCCCATCCCAGCTCCTGCCCCTGTTCCTGCCCCTCCTCCTGCCCCTGCCCCTGCCCCTGCTCCTGCCCCTGGCCACCTCCGCGTGCAGCCTGCCCCGACGCGGTCTGCCCAGCGTGGGCAGGCTGGCCCCTGGAGGAGCGCTCGCAGGGGCCGCCTGTCCCAGTAACTGCCCCCCCTTCCTGTCCCAGTTGAAGGTCTCCCCCCCCTTCCTGTCCCAGTTGAAGGTCTCTCCTCCCCGCCCCCCCCCCGTAAATAAACTTCTCTATTTTGCTGTTCATTCCTGTGTTGGGTATTGTGTAACTCTAGGGTAGTGTACGAAATGATGTGAGATGCCAAGTAGCCACTTAAATTTAACATGGTGGCAAACTGTGAAGAACGAAATCTGTACTCTATCTCTGGGGGGGGCCCTTCGTAAGTGGTCAATGGTTTGTGGTGCAGAAATAAATGCTGATACTTTTCAGTAAAATGTAAACCACAAACTATATTTACATAGATAACAAACTAGCAAGAACGGTTACAAGATGCACACAACAGATAATTAAACATAGTCTAGGCGCAGGGAGGACAATTGTGGTGTTGCTGGCCACCTCAATCCTTTGGTCCTTCCGGGCCTCAGGAGAGGAACAGCCAGGAGATCCCTCGACGGAAGATGACTGGAATCAGGTCCCGCATCCTCGTGGCTGTTCTTCGGGACAGGCGATGGTGGCCTAAACCCTAGCCTAAGCTAAAAAGAAAAACCTAACTAAGCCTGACGCACCCGATGAACAGACTCGATGACGGCCGACATGCTTTGACCCGACGCTTTACAACTGGGAGGGAGCTAAGGGGAGGGGGTGGGGAAGGGTAGGAGATAGGCGGGAGTAGTCTGGGGAGACCCAGGCGACCTTACTACGGGGCTTGGACAAACATGTCCACCAGGGCCTCTCTGATGCGCACCGCATCCTGGCGTGCCTGGCGGACGGCAGCTGTGTCGGGCTGTTCCCAGGTCTGTGCCTCGGCTGCCACCCATGCAGTGAGGAAGGCCTCCCCACTGCGCTCCACAATGTTGTGGAACACCCATCTCGAGACGGGTGAGCAAGCAACGGAAGCGGGCCTTTAAACGTCCGAAGGCCAGCTCCACTGGGTTTCGGGCCCGGTTGAGGCGGTCGTTGAACCGGGACCGGTTCTGGTCTGGCTGCCCCGTGTAGGGCCGCATTAGCCAGGGCATCAGGGGGTAGGCCGCATCCCCGACGACGCAGATGGGCATAGGCACATCCCCGACAGTCAAGTCCCGCCGGGGGAAGTAGGTGCACGCCTCCAACCTGCGATACAGTCCAGAGTTCCGGAGGATGCGGGCGTCGTGTGCCCGGCCAGACCAGCCCCCGTAAATGTCCAGGAAGCAGCCCCGGTGGTCCACAAGGGCCTGCAGAACGATGGAGCAGTACCCCTTTCGGTTCATGAAATGGGCCGCTCGATGTTCCGGGGCCCGGATGGGGATGTGGGTGGTGTCCAGGGCTCCCCCACAGTTGGGGAACCCGAGGGCAGCGAAGCTGGCCATGGTATCATCCACGTCACGCAGGCGGATGATTCGCGGGAGCAGGACGTCGTTGATGGCGTGGACGACCTGCAGAAGGGTGCAGAGAAACAGAAGGGAACACATCACATATGGCAGGGATGAGTGTGCACTCCCTTGGGTCCCCCCCTTGATTCTCTCTGCACACACCTACTCCCCAGGGCCCCCCTCGCCCCAGGCCCCCCCCCCCACCGGGCCTGAGCAAGCGAGGGGCAGCCCAAACCCCTGGGTGACCCAGCCGGGAGTCTTGGCTGTCCCTGGGCCTGGAGTGCAGCATACTCCCACCATCCCACTCCCCCTGGGACTTACCTCCACGATGATCACTCCGACGGTTGATCTTCCCACCCCGAACTGCTGGGCCACCGAGCAGTAGCTGTCCGGTGTGGCCAGCTTCCAGAGTGCGATGGTGACCCTCTTCTTCACGGGGATGGGTGCCCGCAGCCGGGTGGTGGCTCTCTGCAGTGCGGGGATGAGCCAGGTGCACAGCTGCAGGAAGGTCCGCTTTCTCATTCGGAAATTCCAGATCCACTGGTAGTTGTCCCATCGTCCGAGGACCACCCGGTCCCACCAGTCAGTGCTGATGTCCAAACTCCAGATGGGCCGGTCTATGATCGGGTGCTGATGCCACACGGTTGCCAGGGCCTCCCTGGTGAGGGAGTCCAAGGCGATCTCTGCCTCCTGGTCCATGAACAGCATGGCACCAGCCTGCAGCAGGAGCCGCAGCCACCTGTACAGCCCCAACAGGTGCCTGACCAGGCACATGGCCACCCGTGGCTCCATAGCAGACAGAGCAGGGTAGAAAAAAAAACCGCAGGCAAAAGCAGTTGGGGCCAAAGGGTGGTGTCCCCAAAAGTCAGAGGGCACCCACAGACCCTGCGAAGGGTGTCAGTCCCTGGCAGAGGCCCCAAGGCATGGGAGCAGGAGACCAACGGCTGCCCGGCGAAACCCCTTTAACCACGTGTTTGAACGGTGCTCTGGCCCCGCCCCCGGAAAGGTCTGGTGGCCTTTGCCCTCTTCAAAATGGCTCCCGGCTTCTGCTTTTCTGGAAAAGCGCGCCACCAATGTAGACGCGCTTTTCCGGAAAAGTGCTTCGTTACGACGATAACTCCGGGGCCAATGTAGACGCTCCTTTTCCAGAAAAACTGAAAACGGAATAGTATTCCGTTTTAAGCATTTCCGGAAAAAGGTGCCAGTGTAGACGTAGCCATACAGTTTGTGCTGAAGGCTCTTAGTTAATGCTACTAAAACTCCACTTCCAATTTGAACGGAAGGTTCTTTGGAATTTCACTGAGATTGAAATCTACAGGGAGAAACCTGTCTATAAATAAAGACAAAAGATTGTTTGGTATAATGTAGAGTGGAAAGAGAGAGACACTGAATCCTCCACCGAGGAAACAAATGGAGATTGTGTCAGTCTCATGAAAAGAAAAACACATCCAGCGTGGGTGACCAAATCTTTAGTAGATGCAAGAGTACCTGGGTAATTAAGTATAAGCTTTGATTCTGATTTGATTTGATATAACCATTTGATTCCCATATTGGTACTTGTAATTGATTCTCTTTGCTGCCTTAAACAATTTTATATTTGATTTCACTATGAAAATCTGAGTACTGTGTGTTAGGCAGAGAGATGATCGGAGCTGGAACCAGTATGCTGTGGTGTATACTGTTTCTTTTGGAAGCAGCAAATTGTTTAATACTGCAAGTTTCCAGTGGCTGAATTCTCCACGGAAGATGCTTGGACAGTTCAAGGGCTGGAGTTAAAGCCAGATTAGCCATTAGGCTAATAAGGCAATAGCCTTAGGCCCTCCCATTGTTTAGGCCCTCCTGCTCAAGTGTGAGGTAGGGCTGGGCTGGGTGAGAGACGGGGAGTGACCTTGCTCACATACTAAGCTCCCGCTAAGCTGCGCAACCTGCAGGGATTTTCTGAGTCCTGCTCAGAGGTTCAAAGCTCCCACCCAGGCAGGGAGCTCAGCAGACTGGTGGGGGCTGGGGGTCTGTAAGCACCTGCTAAATGCAGCTTCCCCACGCTGAACTGAAGAGCTCCCAGAACAGATAATCAGGCGAGATAAGCAGGGAAGAAGTGACTGAGGGGAGTGAATGAGTGAGTAATTAATTAATTGGCTGGGGGGGCAGTCAGAGGGGGTGGAGTTTGGAGATTGCTGTCTGCCCTAGGAGACAGAGAGAGAGAGACAGAAACCCAGCAGTCTTTTCAACCCTCCTGGATTCATATCACTCTGAGAGAGAAAAAATGGTGAAAGCTTATGTATTTGGATATACCGAGTTATTACTCAATCCAATGTGACAGAATGTTTCCCAAATGTTGAGACTGCATTACAGCTGAATTTACCACTAGTAATCACTAAGGCTATGTCTATACTACAGGCTTCTTGTGCAAGAAGCTTTTTTTGGAAGAGATCTTCCCAAAGAGAGTGTACACACTGCAAAAGTGCATCGAAAAAATGATGCACTTTTCCGAAGGATAGCATCCAGACAGCCTGGGCGCTATCTCACATGTAAGCAGTGATTGCAATGGACAGTACGGCCACCAGAGCATCTGTGCTTTTTCCTCTTTCCTCTTCTTTCGAGAAAACTCCGTCTTCCCCATCCACACACGCCTTCTTGCAAAAGAGTTCTTTCGGAAAAAGGTTTCTTTCTTGTACAATGAGGAATACCAATTGTGCAAAGCCCCCTCTGTTCTTTTAATTTACCGTCGAAAGAATGCATTTGCAGTGTGAACATAACTCAAATTTAGTCAGAAAAATGGCTGTTTTTCTGACAAAACTCTGTAGTCTAGACATAGCCTAACTGTACTGGAGAATGTCCCTTTTCTCTTCTAATAGATCAAAAATATCCTCCGATTGACTACGGTTCAAGAGCATCTTAGTGCTTTGTCCCTCTTGAGCATTGAGAGTGAAACTGTCCAGTTTTTGAATTTGATTAGATCATTAACAACTTTGCCATAGCTCAGGTGGGAAACATTGTTTGAGTGCAGTCAGAATAGAATAAATGTGTTTAATTTTATGTAATTATGCATATGGATAAATGTTTGACTTGATTGTTTTTTTTCCAGTATGTAATTCAAATTTAGACCCTTCTCTCCCATTAGCCTTAAGCCCCTCATAACCTTAATCTGGCCCTGGCTGTAGTTTGCCTGCTGTTAACCTGCACACTACCAGAAGGGCATCAAGGCATTGGGGGAGAGGAGTACTTGTATTGCTCATGAAATTGTGGAGCTGATTCATGGCAGGCATAGACAAGGCTTCTGCAACCTAAGGGCAGGTGATAGGGATGTTCCTCACAATCCTGGCTTCCCCTGGGAAGTGTCACACAAGGTCACAAAGCAGGTCAGTTGTAGAACTCAAATACAAACCAAACCTGACAAGATTCAGTTGTCGCCCACTAGACGGCATTAGAGAGCCAATGTAAAAAAAGGCAAATTCTGAATATTACTGTTTCATGCACAGTACTGCATGGAAAAGCAACTTCACAAGAATTTATCGTTCTGTTCAGATATGTTCCATGTATAAGTACAATTGGTTTTATTCCTTCTTTCTTTCCTATTGACATTTCTACTATCTCAACGTGGGATTTGAAATTTAGATTGGATTTTTATTGTTATCATATACAAGAAATGAGAGCGTAATTTGCTCTGTATTTTCTAGAGAAGGAAAAGGTCTATCAAGTAAGAAGGGAGCATTTTTATATAGTCACTTTTCAAAGTCGAACTGCATTTTGAGAGGAAGATAAGATGGAACATGCTTCTTTGTTAATGTTAGCTTCTAGAAGCTCTTCAGTGTAAAACTGAAATGAGAATAATCTACTTGAAAATATGAATGTCATCCAACAGCTCACAGAATCAGAAAATCTACCCTTTCAGAAACAATTAGTTATTTATCTTCTTGCTTCATCTATCATAAAGTGAACTTTAGAGAAAGAAGGGATCATCTTTAAAATTCATATCTACTTACAAATGTGCAGCTCTGACCTTTATAGTAGAGGAGCCCAGTTATTTGTTTTCATCTTTTGATAATATCTGATTCATCATAAGATTTTCTGACAAATTAGAAGAGCTTAAAAAAACCTGTCTAATGCTAAGCAAAACCCTGGTGGTATGTGTAGAGTAGTGTGTGTCGGGGGTGGGGGAGGGAGTTGAACTGTGGAATCCTATACATTATGAAGTTTTACTTACCACTAGCTTACATGAAGTATTCCATAGAGATAAATTATCATACTACTACATAATACTAATAATTTACTCAAATTTGAGTTACATTAACAGGTTTAATAAAATAGGCAGAATCAGTTTTAAAAATATAGGCTTTGGGGACTTGACTATCAGATCATTAGTTTTTGCTACTTAGTGAATGATAAGTAGATAATCAGTGCTAATCATTTGCTCATGTGGGGGACTAATCTGAAAAATCAGAATTCTTTTCTTTAATAAAAATTCAGACAAAGAGAAAATGTTTCAGTCAAAATATTGAGGATTTTTTACGAAAAGAAAAAAAAATCATGTTCCTCTCTCCATTCCACTTAAAAAGGGAAGAAAAAAGAGAGAGAGCACACAGAGACAAATAAAAATTGCCAATGTTTCTTCTAAATTGATTCAAAATTTAAAATGTTTCATTTCACATCATTTCACTGAGCAAGGAGAAAAATTTCAAACATGAACAATTATTTGCATTAATTTTTAACTAGTAGTATATACAAAACTGCTCCTCTTCCAACTGTATGACTGAAATTGAGAGTTGTCTATTTCAGATTAAGACCTTACGGCAGGGATGGGCAACCACGAATCATGAGCGGGCTGCATGAGTGGCATCCTTCATCTTAGTGGGCTGCAGCAGCATGTGGCCTCCTTGGGTTTCACCTGCAGCTTGAAGACCCCTGCCTGCCCCTCTCTCACACATGCCTTTCATCCTCTGGCGCATTGGAGCCTCACACTTACCCGCTCCTTCCCCTTCCTCCCAGCACTTTCAGAGTACCATGAATCCATTGATTCATGCTATGGCCTCCTCTCTTTTTCCTTCCTCCCAGAGCTTGCACAACCATGAACAGCTCCTCACCTCCTTGATGACCATGGAGTTACACTGGTTAACACCAATGTTGTGGAATGGAGAATTGGTATCACTTTAGTACTGCGCTGCAATAAACAGTGATTTTTTCATGCACGAATAAAATTCCCATAATGAAAATATTCCACAGGTGCTTCTTCAGAGTGGCACTACAGCATCTTAGAACATACTTGGATGAAATGCCACCCATCTATATGAACAGTTTCTGAGGGAAACTGAGGGGGGCAGAGGTGAAATGGGAGAATCCCAGTCGTAAAGGAGGGAGACTATGTCCAAGGGACAGTAGGTAGCTCCTCTCCCTGGCAGTCTCTGACACCATTGGCCAGCTGGGTGAGATGGGTGCTCATTGGCTAGCATTCCCCATCTCCGTGAAAGGTCCATGTAGAACCTCTTTCAGCTTTGATGTAGCAGTGATAAAAGATCTGGAATTTTGGTGGGCCTTGGGCTCATGTGGCCCTTGCAGGTCAGTGTTTCCACCCTGTGGCACCTTGAGTCCCCCTGATAGGGTGGGCACTGGGATTCAGAAAGAGCTGAGGCCAAGAAGAGCCACTCCATATTATGGTTATATAGTAAGAGCTGTGTAGCTCCCCCTCACTGGAACCAATTACATGCCTGATATAGATGAGTATCGGTGACGGACAGGTAGTGCCTCTACTCTGTGTTAAAATTTAATAAAAGTTATGGCTTGCTGCATAGTTCCATGCATGGGTCCGTCCTTAATAAGCCACAGTGTCCATATCAATAGCACTTTGAAAGTGTCTTAGATAGGTGTGCAACTGCATATGTGTGTTCTCCTATGTGCAGACCTCGAGTGAACTGCCCAATGACCACATGGTCTTTCAAGGTTTGAATGGTCTGGGCCAGATTTATTGTCAACAATGCCCAGTAATAGCACTTGGCAGACTCTATGAGAACATGTATGCTCATAACAGTGGACGCAGTTCAGTGAATGTCAGAACCTACTCTCCCATTTCATCACTGGCCTTATCAATTTCCCTCATCTGTTATGTGGGTAGCATTATTATAAATGTTTTCAAACTTTAGAGTGTGAGGAATAAGATAGTATCCCTTTAAATAGTTTGTGATCCCTCTTGTGATTCTCACTGTGGTCTGTAAGTTAGAAGTCAATAGAAAACCAGTTGGAACATCTGTCTGTATTTAGCTAGGCCTGAAATGTTTGTATTGAGTTAGTGACATGGTTGGGTCACAACTAACCATGTTACATATGATACTCGCATGTTGTTTGTTGAATAAAGAGTAAAAGACATAGCTGGAACATGAATCCACCCCTGTAAAAATCTAAATTAAAGAGTTGCCTAATCAGATTCTACTATCCTACTTCCATTGGTGAAAGCTGGTACACATACATAGATGGTATCTTCTGTTACCCACTGGTAATAGAAAAACTAATGGATAAAGTTAATAAATAACAAGATCACTTTTTAATTAAAATGCAGGACAACATTCATGTATTCTCAGATGTCTCTAGGAACAGGCAAACTAATAGAGATTTTTGCCTCAGAGAGCTGAATTCTTATCTCTTGGTTTCAAGACATCAGTCATGTTCCCTGGTAAGCTTACTCAAAGTAAAGATGGAAACAATTATTTCTTAACTATGCTGAAGTTAAAGCTTTTTCCTTCCACATAGATGACTTCTAAAGATAAAGATGAATTGGGTACCGAAGATTAATTATCTATTCCATTTCCTTTTTGATTATATTTTCCTATTTGTAACATCTGTAAAATTCATTGTCATGATCTATATGCCATAGTCAAGCAATAGGGTTCTGTATTTGGCTAATTTCAAGTAATTTTCTTGAATAAATTTTGTACTTTGATACTTATATTATGTGGCTTTTGTTTTCTATCCTAATATTATTTTGCTTACTTCTTTTTTCCTAAACTTAATTTTTTTAAAAATATGGCAGCTTTGCTTGCAATATTTATCCCGTATTGCTATCTAGCTTCTTGTCTGGATGCATTTAGAAACTTCGATCAAAAATTTTAAAAAAATTTATCAGAAGATATTACCCCACTGACTTTTTAACATAATTTGAAAAGTACTTTCAATTGCTAAAATTCTTGGAACCTACTAATCACAAAGAAGATTCTATTAAGAAGAGGGATTTATCCAAGCTAATTTTACACATGTCCTAAATTAAACACTTATTCCCTAATATCTGTAAAATGGGTGGTAAAGAAATTACTTGTCTCAGTGCTACAGAAAACACTGAGAATTTGCTTTACATTTGTTTTGTGCACCAGAAGGACAATCTAGTCAACTGTCATGTATTATTGTTATTATTTATTATTGATTAAATCCTTTCATTTTTAAAAGTAACCTTTTAGTAGAACTGAACTTTTTTGAAGATATTCTGGTAGCCAAGATCTACGATGTTTATTAGAATACTGCTCAGTACAAGTAGAGGATGTAGAAACTGTCCCCACAATTGATACTTAGTATGTTCCTGACTAGACTGGTCATTTCATATTCTATGTAAATAGATTCACAGATTAACTAATTGAGTTTTTCAAAGTCCTCCAAATGATTTAGACATTAAATTTCCTTTTAAATTCAACAGGATTTGCATGAATAAACCATAAATTAGTTTTGAAAATGGCAACCAGAGATCCTGAGTCCAGAAGGATCATTGTGATCATCTTGTCTGACTTTCTTCATAACACAGACCAAAGAATTTCACCCAAGAAATCTTGAATCAAGACTAATTTATGGAAGAACTAGAGTATCTCTTTTAAAAAGAAATCAAATGTTGATTTAAAGTCCCCAAATGATGGTGAATTTACCATATTTTTAAAATTGTCATTAGAACTAGTTGGAATTTTTTTATTATTTTTTATTGAAAATACTAACTCACCAGAACTGAAATAGTTTGCAAAAGAACATTGGGTTTGACTAATTTCACACCTTGAAAAAAATGTCAGGGAAGGATTTTGAAACAACTGAAACATTTATTCCTGCTTGAATTTTTATATCCTCACTTTCCAGCTACTATATTTTATGATGCCTTGTCTGACATTAAAAAAGCCCTCTAATATCAGATATCTAATATGACATAACTATAAGTTGTACCTTAACCCTTTGTTGGATAAACTAACTAGTTTTAGATCCTTTAGTGTCTCATTGGAAGGCATCTCTTGCATCCCTTCAATTATTCTTGTAGTTCACCTCTTGTAGCTCATTTTTCAACATCTCTTAGAGTAGGGACATTATGACTGGATCCAATATTCTGGTGGCAGACTCACAACTGCAGAATACAAACACAGTGTTACCTCTTCATTCTCATTGCCTCCAAGGAACAAGTAATATGTAATGCAATAAACCAGAAATGATAAAATGTATCCTGTTGCAATTTTAATGAGGCTCACTAAGTACTTTAATTAGTACTTCCTGGTGAGCAGTATAATGGGCTTGAAGACTGAATCCAAGCTTAGGCTAATAGACATTGTGAAATAGAATATTGGAGAGAAACCGTTTCAATTACTTTTATCCCCAAAGCAATACTACCAACAAATGTATTAAGGACACATGTACACTATTCCTGCTTAATCCTATTTAAATTAGGGTGAGATGATTTTAAAGCACCTCAGGGACTTGTTAAAAAGAAATATCATGGTATTTTGTACTCCATAAACTTAATATATCTCATTAGGTAAACAGCTGAGAAATGCAGACAAGGAAACACTGCACTTAGAGGAAGCACTCTTGAGCCAAATGTTTAGATGGCATGACTCAGCATAGCTGCACTGAAATCAGTTGAAGCTATGCTGATTTACAACAGAGGAGGACCTAACCCTCTGAGTTAATTAAGCAGAAACGTTGGATTGATTGGCGTTGCGGTTAAAGAGCTAGCTGAGGCAATATCCATTGTGTACTGAGAGATCTGAGCTTAGTTAACACTCAAAGGATCAGCAAGAAATTCCTTCCGTAGCAGAAGTGAAGCTTTAGCTCTAAGTTGAAGAACATTTGATGGAAATCTTTGAGACAGCTTTAAGATGCCTTACGGGTAGTTGACAAATAGGAGAATCTCTTAGTGACAAATCCCACCCCTATCTCTTTAGGGTATGTTTAAACTACAAAATATTTTAGGAAAAACTGATGTTTTTCTGAAAAAACTTCAATTATGTCCACACTGCAATTGCGTTCTTCCACAAGAAAATCGAAAGAACAGAGGGGTTTTTCTGACTTTAGTAATCCTCATTCTACGAGGAAGAAGCCTTTTTCTGAGAGAGCTCTTTTGGAAAAAAGCATGTGTGAATGGGGAACAGGGAGTTCTTTCGAAAGAAGAGGAAAGGGGAAAAAGCACAGGTGCCCTGATGACTACGCTGTCCATAGTAATCACAGCTGAAATGCAAGATAGCATCCACACTGAATGGACGCTATCTTTTGAAAAAGCAGATCACTTTTTCGATGCACTTTTGCAGTGTGGACGCTCTCATTCGGAAGAAGTTTTTCCGGAAGATCTCTTCTGGAAAATCTCTTCCGAAAGAAGCCTGCAGTCTAGACATTGCCTTAGTGACAAATCCCTTGCTATGTTAATTTTGTTAGCAGCAGAGGGGGCTGGGATAAAAGAAATCTGAGGGTATGTCTACTACAGCGTTATTTCAAAATGTCTTATTTTGAAATAGTTAATTCGAAATAGCTTATTTTGAAATAATGCGTCTATACACAAAATGCATTTCGAAATAGTGTTTTGCTATTTCGAAATAACGCATGCACACTGAGTGGATGCTGAATCACATTTAAGGCTGGATGGACCAGGCCCAGCAGGGCATCTGGTCAGGAGTTACTTTTTGTGGCTGCTGCCTGAGGCTGAGGCTGGTGCTTAAAGGGACACCTTCCCCCTCCCTCCTTCCCCTCCCCTGCCCCTGGACAGCCAGTTCTCAGGTTTCCCTGCTTGCTTGCCTACCTTGATGAGGGACAGCAAAGCATTTTGTCTCTGCGTGCTCTGCTTGCCCTCACTTGGGACACCACAGCACTCTGCAACTCTGGTGCTTCTCGTGGACACATTGCTGCGAGCCTGGCTGCACTTTCTGTAGGCTGCCATCCAGGAGGTCCATCGGGGGGCAGTCAGTATCCAGGAAGCCCTGCGGGAGAACTTGCACCCTGAGGAGCACTAAGAGCCTCCCTGGTCTGCCCCAGGGGAGGCTTGTGCCTCATTCCTCCCTCATGTCCTTCCATTTACCACTCTCTAACCCCCCTTCCTGATATCAAACAAAATACATGTATTTTCATGAACACAAACTCTCTTTATTTAACTAAACTGGGGGGGGAGGCAGAATAAAACTCTGGTGAGATTGGGGAAAGGATGCTGGAGAGGGGAGAAGAGAGGGTGGGAGAGGGGAGGGGGAAGCCTGGGAGGAGGGAGCCGGAAGGGGGAAGCAAGGGCAAGAAGGGGGAGGGGAAACTCAGGGTTCGGAGTCTTGCTGGATCAACTTGATTTTCATGCAAACCTGTTCCTGGGTCCACATGTGGACTTTGGTGGCCAGGCTGGCAGCTATCCTGCCATAGACGGCCATGTTCCTCCCTCTAGTGCAGAGATCAGGGATGTTGGGGGCATCCCTCCCAAACCTGAATAAGGTCCATGATCTCCACCCTGTACCAGAAAGGCACCCACTTTCTCCGGGCCCTGGCAGGCTCCTGGGAGCTGGCAGACTGCTCCTGGGGAGCAGTGGAGGGTTGGCTGCCAGTGGCTTGCTGGCTCATGTTTTGGGGTCACTTTGTCAGGGGCAGTGACTGCTGGCTCTGGGCTGGAAGGCTTGGAGCTGGTACAGGCACTGTGGCCAGAGTCTACCCCTTTAAGGATGCCGGGGATGGGGGAGGGAGAGGAGTGTTCTTGGTTGAGGCTGGAGTGGCCACCAGGGCACTCCGGGAAGGCAGAAGGCCCCCTAATTCGAAATAAGTGTCTACACAGCACTTATTTCAAAATAGCTATTTCAAATTTGACTTTATTCCTCATGGAATGAGGTTTATCTAATTCAAAATAAGCACTCCGCTATTTCGAATTAATTTCAAAATAGCGGTTTGGCTGCGTAGATGCTAGCATATCTACTTTGCTGTGTAAACATACCCATAGTCTTTTATAAAGTTAGCATCTAATATTTGAGCCATATGGTATTTTCAAAGCCCTGTAGGCACATAGAAAACGATTATATAAACAATAATAATTAATTACAATGTAATTTTATGTACACGGAATTACTAGGAGAAAAATCAGGAGCAAAATTATTTTGTGTGCCTTTTTTTACCTTTTCTTTCATATAGCAGTATCACAGCATTAATGATGTATCTTTGCACTAAATATAGAATGCAATATGAATAATAGCAAGGTTTCTTGCCCTGCAGTACACCAATAAATAAAAAGCAAAAGCAGCCAAGAAATAGAACAAACCAGTCCCTTTAATAATCATTGTGAAAAATAGATTAGTTTTTGAAACCTGTGGCAAAGATACAAAGGGATACAAAGAAAAGGCAGTTCTTATTAGGAATTTACCATTTGAAACATAGTTGGAGAGAAATGTTTGTTAATGTTCTCTATGTTATTTACATTAATATAGTTCCTTTAAGTTAATCAGCATGATACATTGATATTGTGCTATGCAGCAGATAATTGTGGGAAATACTTTGTGGACAGTAAAGGAGAGCTTATATTCTTTTTGCATTCTTAAATGCTTCTGCATTCAGAGCATCTACTAAGAGAATGAGTGGACAATGCTTAGCATGGTGTTGTCATAGTTCTCAACCATCAAGATGAGTCAGAAAGTCTGTCTGTAGAGTTGTGGACAAAAAGGCCAACTCTGTTCTGTGTTTATATAGTACCATTACAGTGGGCCCCTTGGCTACCACAAAAGAAATAACATAAGACAGTGTTCCCACATTCAGTGCTCACGTTCGCCACTGCCTTGTACCCATTCATCTGACAATGTTTATTTATTGTTAGCTTTTTCTTCTTCATTTTGGTTTTTATAAAGTAGGCAGACTGGAAATGTATGGCTACAAAGGTTGTGGGTCTGAGAATTTGGGTAACAAGACTAAGAAAATATTGGGACTAGTCCCTGAAAGCAGTGGGAATCTTTCTTTTGAAAATAACCAGCTGCACATTTCAGTATGATTCCCCCAACGTGAAGGCATATTTTTGTGTCTATACCAAGTAATACAATTGTCACAATAAAACATGCTTAATTGCTGAGTATAAAAGAACATGGTCTGCTGTTTTCATGGACTTTGATTATACACAAGTTACTGCCCCCTAAGGTTAGAGAAACCAATGTACCTTTAAAAAATTCTCTTTGAAAGTCCTCTTCTGTATCAATTGTTGTTCTTCGAACCCTTTGAAGGAGAGGTTTTTGACAGTACAAAGAGGATTAATCTACTCTTTGCTATGTGCAAGAATAAGAATGTCTAGACTGCACAGTTTTTCTGGGATACCAGAGGTATCCCAGAAAAACTGCCATGTCTAGGGAATGCGTCTGCGTTTTCAGAATAGCTTTCAAAAAAACGGGCATGTTCTTTCAGAAGCCCTGTATTCCTCATTTTATGAAGAATAAGAGATTTTCTGAAAGAGTAGATTTTCCCCACATTTGGCCCCATGTAGACAGGCTAAATGTCAAAAAAGCTTATTCTGAAAAAACAAATGAAAAAAGGTACACAACTTGCAGTTCACAATTTGTGTATCTTTTTCCGGAAAAAAAACTCAGTGTAGACAAAACCTAAATGAGCATATACTGCACCGCCTAAAACAGGAGTAAGATTCGGAAAGCTGATTCAGCTTCTGTCTTCCTAAAAAAAAATGAGAAGGGGGAGGCGAATGATTATCCATCCTTGCAAAGTTCTTTGAGTCTTGCAGATGAAAAAGAGCCATAAAAGTCCATATCTTCTGATTAACAAGTAATCATTATTAACAACAATCACTTATAAAAGTTGTAGAGACTTGCAAAGAACATGAAAAGGATTAACCATTAAAAAGAATGAGAAATGAGTAGCTATAAATTGATTTCACTGATTTAAGTACCTCTTCCATAGCCCAAAACTGAGCCTATAGAGCCAAACTATGTGATTGCAAGCCAGCATAAAGTCAGATTAATTCCATTCACTCTACTGACTGTACAAGAGTTACTCTGGATTTCCAGTGGAATTTGGCCCACTGTCTCTCAGCCTGCCTTATTTCAGAATGTCAAAATCTACCTAAATTATAGAATAATTGATGAATGTATCCAAAGTTATTGGTTAGGAACAACATCAAGAAGTCTTTCTCAGCTATGAAAATGCATCCCTTCCATTCCCGAAAATCTAACTTAGCTGTCTCCCTGCTATATATATTTGAACATACAGTAAGTACTACCCCTTCTCCACCATTCCTGCCTCCAGTTTAACTCCCAACCCTTTAGGTCAGTGTTTCTCAAAGTGGGCTATGGGCTAATAGGCTGTTCCAGTTTGTTTACTTAACAACCATGGAGCCTTGTGGCTCCCATTGGCCACAGTTCACTGTTTGCAGCCAATGGGAGTGGTGAGGCTCCATGGCTGTGGGGCTTTTAAGTAAATAAACTGGAGTGGCCATTAGCATCTTTCTCAAAATGAGCCCACTTTCAGAAGCACTACTCTGGGAAGAACTATCTGCTTGCAGCAACTTGTGAAGGGCCATCCATTGGAAACTAGAGGTGCCGCATAGATGGTCCTTTCAGGAGATCGGTGATTCATGCACAAAGTCTTTGATCTCTGCGCTGATCAAAGCTTACATAGGTAAGCTGCAATAAAAGCTATTTCGTATTCTATCATGCGAGAGAACTGGCTCATCCTGTACATGTTATATAGTACATGATGTCCAAACAGAAGACAGTTCACACTAGAAATTTTAAAAATCGTTTACTTTCAAATTACTACAGAGCATTTTCCTAGTTATACAGTGCTGCTTGTCCTTAAACACTGATGTGTACACTCTATTTCTAGTCATCTCCAGGGAGACCAGAACATAGATTTTATAGTTCCAGCAAATTATAAATTCAGACCTACTTCTACCAATTACATATTTTCTTCTATCCTTGTCCCCAGCATATTGTCACCAGCAGCGGCCCTGATCATTTTGCCAGGACAGAAAACTCCCTTCCCCTATGCTAAGCCAATAAATTGCTGGACAATCATAGTGTAAATGCAAAGAGGGAAAAGCCAAGCATCACAAAAGGATAGCATCTCATGAAGTTGATGCCCAGAGAAACTGCCCTGTTCATCTGCCCTTAGAACAACTGTCATGAAGATAGTATGGAAGGGTTACAGTATTTAACAATATGGCCTCAATTTGCTAAAACCCAACTTAGTGATCAGCAAACATGAGCATTCAGAGGTTCAGTTTACATGCTTGATTTCCTGATTAATCTGAAAATCTAGCTGTAATATTCAAGAGAAGAAATTATCTCATGAGATATCCAGTCAGTCAGGATATGTCTATACTGTGAGGCTGTCTAGACTGGCAAGTTTTTCTGCAAAATCAGATGATTTTGCGCAAAAACTTGCTAGCTATCTACACTGGCCGCGTGAATTTCCGCAAGAACACTGACGATCTCATGTAAGATCATCAGTGTTCTTGCGGAAATACTGTGCTGCTCCCATTCGGGCAAAAGCCCCCTTGCATAAATCTTTTGCGCAAGAGGGCCAGTGTAAACAGCACAGTACTGTTTTCTGCAAAAAAAAGCTCCGATCGCGAAAATGGCGATTGGGGCTTTTTTGTGGAAAACTGCGTCTAGATTGGCCACGGACGCTTTTCCGCAAAAAGTGCTTTTGCAGAAAAGCGTCCTGCCAATCTAAATGTGATTTTTCTGAAAATGCTTTTAACAGAAAACTTTTCCGTTAAAAGCATTTCCGGAAAATCATGCCAGTGTAGACGTAGCCTGAAGGTATTTCAATAGCTATTCTGCATCTTTTGCATAAGCCCGTTATTTTGAAATATAATGGGCTTGCTATTCTGATGTCCCTGAAAACCTCATTCCATGAGGCTTAAGGGATGTTTGAGAATAACAAAATTTGGTGGTGTGTAAACAGTGCCAAATTACAAAATAAGCTATTTCAAAATGAACTCGAAATAAGCTATGCAAATTGCATAGCTCAAATTGCATAGTTTATTTTGAGCTAAGGGTGCAGTGTAGAAGCACCCTACCTGGGTACTAGACATCTCTGAGAACCCAGTTATGTCTTTCAAATGTCCAATTCTTCAGCTGGTGAAATTGAAAGAACCCTACTCTGCTCTGAAGGTTTGGTGCTAGGAATGGTTCACTAGGGCTTAGGCCTTTCAAAATCTGTGGGTAGAGAAGAGAGAATAGACAGGTACAGGTTCCTGTATGTTGGTTGATGATATCCTTATGATTTGGGCTACATCTACACTGCGGAGCTATTTTGCGATATGAGGAGTATCCCAAAATAGCTATTCTGCATCTTTTGAAAGAGCCCATTATTCAAAATAGAACAGGCTTGCTATTCTGATGTCCCTGTAAACCTCATTTCACAAGGAGTAAGGGACATTTCGAAATAGCACTCTATTTCAAAATTTGGCACTGTGTAGACAGTACCAAATTTTGAAATAAGCTATTTTGAAATTAACTCTAAATAAGCTACACAATTTACGTAGCTCAAATTGCCTAGCTTAAGCTGTGGTTGCAGAGTAGACTTATGAAGATCAGATGTCTATACTATTTTTTTGTTGAGGAAGAAGTTTAATCCAATGAATTTTATTTTGGCTTGTATAATGTTTTCTGTGACCTGTTTCACACATCAGCACTGCTGAAGTAAAATAGCTTGGTAGCTGGTACATTCCAGTCTCTAAGATGATATTCAGAAATCCAAACTTCCAGTCTATGTCAAAAGGTGGGGAGTTAAGTATTTTCTCTCACTGAGGTATTATAGAAGGTCATGGCAGATATGTGGAAGGACAGAAGCAAAGGAACCCAAAAGGAGGAATAAGTCGATGTCGGCATATGATTGACTGACTCTTCCCATGATTCTATACCATTGTCAACAGGGCAATGTACACTATATTCCAAACAGTCATTTGATATAGTACGGTTTTTGTTTTCCCTCAAGAACTCTAGTGAGGATTACACTTGTGCCTCACACCTTTATATCATATATATAGTAGCCCAATGTCTGTGACTCTGTAATGCTGAAATGCTAGCTGTTCCCTCTGGGTGGTGCTGTTGCCTCCTTGGCTGTTCCCTCTGGGTGGCGCTGTTGCCTGAGTCACATCCTTCGCCTCCCGCCATGGCGCTAGGCTGACTTCTGCACCACTCAACCGGGCCGCCGTGGGGGAGCAAGTGGCGCAAGCAGCTGTTTGGGTGCCACGGTCTCCATGCAGCACAGGAGTTACTCCTCAGCACGGAATTAGGAGCTTTAATTTGAACTACCTGGTCCATGCCACGTGTAGCTGTGGGCAGGTAGTTCGAACTATCGGGCATTTAAAAATGGTGGTGCCCGAGAACATGCAAATAAAGCCTAGGATATTTAAATCCCGGGCTTCATTTGCAAGTTCGAATGCCTACATTAGCCACCCTAGGTTAGGGTTCAAACTAGGGTGGCAGTGTAGACATATCCTGATATAGTAAAGCAAGCCTGAATTTGCAAAGAGCCTTAAACAGTTGCTCTGATAGTTCACTTCAATGAGTGCTAACTCATTAGTATTACCTTCAATATCGTTCCTGGCATCTATTTCACTTCTCTAGGCATATAGGAAAAGAGAACTTGATATTATAATTTGGAGATCTGTACAATCTATTCTGATTGACAATTTTGTGTAGTCATTTTATAACACACAATACATTCAAAATGGGCTCAATCAGTTTCAATTTCCTTTCAAAAGTTTGGAAATTGCTGTTTCAATCAACTTTTTATCTAGTAGAATGGCTCTGTCCAGCACCATTAAGCCTTTTAAACATTTTTCCTTTGATATTTCACTCAGCAGCAAGAATGCATGATATTCAAGGAGGCAGCAATGTGTAATATTTTGGAATATGCTAATTATGACATGTCTTGTTTTCGAAAAATTTCTACTGGCTTCGTTTCACTGCAGTCCAATTTTACAGTGCTTCAGTTGTTCCTCAAGTCAGCATATGGAGGTTTGAACGATCCAGCTAGAAATGTTGTTTCCAGTGTTCATATAGCATTTTATTCCTCTATCTAGTGTTTCATTTTTATTTGTTATGGACTAAGTAACCCTTGAGCCAACCCCAGCATGCACTCCATGCTTCTTTGCAATTCAGGGGCCCTGTACTGTCCCTTTGCACAGGGATGTCAGTCATCTTAGATGCACAAGTGTGTGTATGTGTTTCTATATTTATAGTCCATATGAAAGGATTAAGAATCATAGAAACCTAGGGCTGGAAGAGACCTCAGGAGGTCATCAAGTCCAGCCCCCTGCCCAAAGCAGGATCAATACCAATTAAATCATCCCAGCCAGGGCTTTGTCAAGCTGGGACTTAAAAACCTTTACGGATGGAGTTTCCACCACCTCCCTAGGTAACCCATTCCAGTGCTTCACCAACCTTCTAGAAAAATAGTTTTCCCTAATATCCAACCTAGGCATCTCCCACTGTAACTTGGGACCATTGCTCCTTGTTCTGCCATCTGTCACTACTGAGAACAGCCTCTCTCCATCTCTTTGGAATCTCCCTTTAGGTACTTGAAGGCTGCTATCATATCGCCTTCACTCTTCTCTTCTGCAGACTAAATAAGCCCAAATCCCTCAGTCTCTCCTCATAGGTCATGTGTGCTAGCCCCCTAATCATTTTCGTTGCCCTCCACTGGACCCTTTCCAATGCCTCCACATCCTTTCTATAATGGGGGCCCAGACTGGATGCAATACTCCAGATGTTGCCTCACCAGTGCTGAATAAAGGGGAATAATAACTTCTCTAGATCTGCTAAAAATGGTCCTCCTAATGCACCCTAATATGCCATTAGCCTTCTTGACTACAAGGACACACTGTTGACTCTCATAAGCTTCTCATAAGCACTGTGATATCAAGGAATATATTCAGGAGCAGGTCCAGCATATATTTCATTTTGTCATTATGTTAGACCTGGTCCTGAACATACTTCGCAATCAGCATCATGCTTATTCCTTATGTTTGGACTACTCATGGTAGCAAGCACTGTACTTAGTATTGAGTGTTGGCAGCGTTGGATCTTTTCATTGCAGCTATAAGAATTCTCTATTATTTGGTTTAATAATTTCATCCACAATAGTAAATGTATATTCACCTATATTAAAAACACATATGCACTGATATGCTATACTTGCTGACGTGTTATTGAAATAACAGAACTGTAGATTCCAAGGTTAGCAGAGACCACTGTGATCATTTAATTTCACCTTCTTTTAAAACAGCTCCCAGAAAATAAATCCAGTTGAACTAGAGCATATTTTGGGGGCGGGGAGGGGGAGGAGGGGGGAAACCCAGTCTTGATGTAAAAAATTACCAGTGACTAAGAAAACATCTCAGACTTTGGTAAATTGTTTCAATAGTTAATTACTCTAAATATTCAGACTTATTTCTAGTCTGAATTTATCTAGCTTCAGCTTCCAGTCAGTGGGTCTTGGTATACCTTTGTCTGCTAGATTGAAGAGCCCATAGTTTGATGTAAGACAAGAACTGACAACATGCTAATTGGTTGACTTCATATATCTGCAACAGAGATCAACATACAGGTGAGTTATAAATGAGGCTATGCAAACAGTTTGTCAGTGTACTGTCGATAAGGATCTGAAGAGGAATATTTATAAAAGTATGCTGATTAAAAATATTTGCAGCCAGGAATAAAATTAGACACCAGTCCTGCAACTAGTTTTGCATTTGACAAGAATGAGTTATCCCAGAGTAGATTTTTTTTCACCCACTCACTTATAAAGTCACTCACATGCTCATGTTTTTCAAGATTAAGGCTTTCCTTCTTTTCTCAGATATACCTGCTGACTACACCACATTAAGGTGTCAGCCAGTTATGACTAGAGTTTGCCCTCAGTCAGGTACATGTGCATATTACGTGTTTGCTCAAAACGGAGGTTATTTGAAAATTTGACTCATAGCATTAGTTGCTAAAAATAATTTGAATGCATGTCAGTCCTGGAACCGGTTCCTCAGACCTTCAAGCTATCAGGATTTTTGTGAGGCATCTTTCTGAACTATGATGATACTTTTCAAGTACCTACCTGATACTGGATATAAAGGCCCCAGAGTTAAACATTCACTAAGCCTTATCAATTGGAAATTAAAATATGTAAAAATCAATAACTTTGTAATATTTCTGATTGTGATAGGTCAAAATCATCATTGTTGTCAATGGAGAAGTATAGGAATCAATTTGGCTGCATATGTCTAAATTACATCTCAACATTATTATAAATCTGCTGCACAATTAGGCAAGATAGGAGCATGGCCATATAGTAGGAAAACACTTCCTATTTTTCAAGTACAGCCCTAAATATACTTGCTGTGTGTGGTGTTTTTTTCTAATATTTCATAATAATTCTTTTCAACCTAAATTTGCTCTGGTACATAAATGAAAACCACCACAACAGAAAACTTGTAGCGCAGGTAAGACCTATATCAATAATTTCACAATTAAACAATTTTTTTTTTCATTTCTACCAGTAGAAACCATACATCTGCTGTTTCCAGTGTCTTGGACCAATCTCTGTGGAAAATTTTCTCAGAGCAGTACTAAACATATTCTGAAGCTGTCTTCTCCTGGCCTCAAGCTCTAAGATAAAATTGCTGGGGTGGGAGGAGCAGAGACTAACTTTCAATAGATTGTACATCCTAAAATAGATTAATTTAGCCTTTGTAGCAGTCTGTATTTTAGTCTAATACAAAATGAGTCCATTGCAATCTTGGCAGACACCAGTTGCCATGGCAGCCTGCACCAGGTGGTACTTCTGCACATAGTTACTTGTGGAAAAAAACATTCAGTCTGGGGAGATGTTATTGTTACTAGTTTTGCTTATGTCAGGCTCTTGGTAGAGGAAGCTGTGTCACCAGCCAGGGAACTTGCTGTCTGCTTTGATCTTTGAAAAGAGTTAGTTCTGGAGGCAGAATAGTTCATTGGAGCACAGACATTCGTGCTGGGCATAGATTTCAGAAAAGAGGGGTTGCTTATATGCTATTGATTATTATTATTTGCATTACCATGGTACTTAAGGGCTGATCTACACTAAGACTTCACACTCATTATCTCAGTGATCTGTCCACATTACCAAGCATGTTGCACCACCCTTAGGAGTGCTGAAGTCAAATCCTGTAGTCCTGCTTTTCATGAGGAGTAACACTATTCTCAACTGTGCATGGCTGATGTTACACTAGTGTAGATTCTGCATTACTAGAAATCTGAGCCCATTGGCCTCTGGGAGGTTTCCTGCAGCTGTCCACTCTGGCCACACCTTGTGTTTCTGCTGCTCTTCCGCTGAATTAAAAAAGCCCCAAGAATTGTAGAATGTACTGTCCTATCTGGCCAACTTCATGAGCCCTTAGTGAGTGAGCCGCACACCGAGGAACACATGGACATGACTTCCACCACCAATCCATCAGATACTGCGATGACGGTGAATTATTCTGCTCCACGGCCTCTGCTTCCCAGAGGTGCAGAAGAGCTCCAGCCTGGAGTGACCAGGAGATCCTGGACCTCCTCAAGGTGTGTTTGTGGGGAGGGAGGGGGGGAGGAGGAAATGAAGCCATCCTAAAAGACCTCATGATAAAAAAACAGAATGCTGATATCTATGGCAGGATCGCAGGCAGCCTTGCAGTGTAAGGCTATTCCAGGACCTTTATGCAATGCAGAGTGAAAATCAAGGAGCTGAAGCAGTCTAATCAGAAATCCAGGGAGCAGAGTGGATGCTCTGGGGTGGCACCACACACCTGCTGCTTCTATGACCAGCTGGATGCCATTCAGTAGTCATCACCATAGTCATCTAGTCTGACCAAGACACACCTGGCATCAGCCTGCAGAAGAGAAGGGTGGAGGAGGGCCACAAGAAGAAGGAGGAATAGATGGAGGAAGAGGAGACTAGCCAGATGATATTGCCTGAGAATCAGGAGTTGCTCTTTACTTTACTTTGGAGCCGGTTCCTCCCTCCCAGGACATCTCCATCAACGTCCCCAGGGAGAGCACTTTCAATGAGTTCTCAAACTTTGTCAAACTACAAGCAGGGTGAGGCAATGGGATGTGAGGGGCAGCGTGCTCTCTCTCAGACTATTTGGCATTGGGGGGCGCAGAGTACCTCATTCACACGTCTGCAGATGGAGCATCGGTCTTGAGTACCAAGCTCCATGAAGCTCTCACATAGGAACACTTCGGTCCTTCTCACAAGGTTCCTGGGGAGGCCAGCCTTATTTTGGCCTCTGCAGTAGGCACCTTCCCATGCTAAGCCCTCAATAAGTAGATTAGAGTCATGGAACTACACAGCTGTGCAGCATGAGGGCCAGGTTCATGGCTACATTCAGTCAGCATTTGCTCTCAATCAATCACAGTGATGTGGAGAAGACTGATATCTTGCATGGGAACCTGGCAGGTAGAGGAGGAGGGAAACTTATTAGCATGCTCCCTGGGAGGCTGCATATGCTGCTCACACTTCTACCTCCCTCTCCCCTCCTGTGATCAGGGAAAGAAGCACTCTGGCAAGCCACATATGCCAGACCAGGTGTGTGCCAGACACAGCAGGAAGCCAATTCGCCTCTCCCCCATGCCTGAAGACTCCTGGTCTCTCTGGGAAAGTTGCACTGTGCTAAGAAGCCACATGTGCTGGACACAGCAGGACGCATTCCCCTGCTACCTGCAGGTTTGTGGCTCTCCCCTTACCATGACTGCCTACCTCTGGACCAAGTGTGTCCCAAAGCTCCCCTGAGACATCTGCGCACCTGCTGTAGTGTCCCTTTAAACCAAAAATGTGGCCTTGCATGAAACATCTCACCATTGTCTGAAACAAGACCTTCAGTGTACCCTAGGAAATTTGGGATAGGCTTCACACAGAGTATCACCTGTGATGCCTGCCCTTGTAACTTTTCTTTTCAGCTAGGACAGCTGCCAGCTCAGTATGTCCTACATCTCCCACTGCATCTGCCCACCTGACTCACATCTGCAAGTGAAAATGCACCAGAGACTGCATGTTCAGGGAGCAAATGGATTGCTTGCACTCCCCTGTGCAGGAGATCCAGACAGAGAGGCAGTACCAGGTCGCTGAGTGGGAGGAGAGGAAGGCTGCCAGGGCGCAGCTTGCGTGCCAGCATGAGAAAATGTTCTCTACCCTGACCTCTGTGATGGAGCGCGTTGTGACGTTCCTGGAATGGGCCACCAGCCAGAATCTCACCCACCCTGTGGCTTCCCCTACCAGGGTCCCCGAGGCCCGATACCTCAATGACTGCCAAAGCCTCCAGGCCAACTGGAGTCAAGCAGCAGTCCTACTCCCATTCCTGAGCCTCCCTTCCCTCTTCTGGTTCCTAATTCATTCCCCAAATGTAGTTTTTCCTCAAACATTCTTATCCTTTGAACAAGGAAGACAGTGGAGTGTACAAGTTAGGGCAGGATGGGGGGAGGGGGGGTGAAAGGCAAACACAGGGAATGGAGGGGCACCTTGTGGAGAGCCACAGTGGAGAGTCTCAACCCTGGCCTTGCATCATAATTGTCCTTCAGGGTGTCTCTGATTAGCATTGCCCTTTGCTGTATTCTCCTTATGATGCTGGTGTCCGACTGCTCAAACTTTTGGGTCAGGCGCTCTGCCTCAGCTCTCAACCGTGGCAGAAAAGTCTGCACCTTATTCGCACATGGGTTATGGAGCATACACTAGGTTGCCACCATGAAGGGAATGTTGCACTGATTGAGGTCCTAGCAGGTCAGGAGACTCCTGAACCTCACCTCTAATCACCCAAATGCACGTTCCACCACCATTCTGCACCTGGTCAGCCTGGTGCTGAACTCCTCCTTAAGAACATAGCAGCGGCCATAGTGGGTCAGACCAAAGGTTCATCTAGCCCAATATCCTGTCTGCTGTCAGCAGTCAATACCAGATGCCCCACAGGGAGGGAACAAGTAATCCTCATGAGATCTCTCTCCTGTCTTCCATTTCCAGACAAACAGAGGCTAGGGACACCATTCCTACCCATCCTGGCTAATAGCCATTGGTGGAGCTAACCTCCATGAATCCACCTAGCTTTTTTTAACCCTGTTAAAGTCCTAGTCTTCACCACATCCTCTGGCAAGGAGTTCCACAGGTTAACTATATGCTGAGTGAAGAAAACCTTCCTTTTGTTTGCTTTAAACCTGCTTTCTATTAATTTCATATGGTGACCCCTAGTTCTTATATTGTGGGAAGAAGTAAATAACTTTCCTTATTCACATGTTCCATACCTGTCATGATTTTATAGACCTCTGTCATATCCCCCCTTAGTCTCTTCTTTTCTAAGCTGAAAGTCCAAGTCTTTTTAATCTCTCTTCATATGGGACCCATTCCAAACTCCTAATAATTTTTGTTGCCCTTTTTGGAACCTTTTCCAATGTCAATATATCTTTTTAGAGATGATACGATCACATCTATATACAGTATTAAAGATGTGGGTGTACCATGGTTTATATAGAGGCAATAAGATGTTCTCTGTTTTATTCACTATCCCTTTTTTAATGATTTTTCCTAACATTCTGTTTGCTCTTTTGACTGACTCAGCACACAGAATCGTTGTGGATAGTTTTCTGAAAATATCCACTCATAGACTTTAAGGTCAGAAAGGACCATTATGATCATCTAGTCTGACCCCCTGCACAGTGCAGGCCACAGAATCTCACCCACCCCCTCCTAGAATAATCCTCTCACCTATATCTCAGATATTGGAGCCTTCAAATACTTTGAAGACTCCAAGATGCAGAGAACCCTCCAGCTGTGATCTGTACCCCATGCTACAGAGGAAGGCGAAAAATCTCCAGGACCTCTGCCAATCTACCCTGGAGGAAAATTCCTTCCCGACCCCAAATATGGCAATCAGCTGAAGCCTGAGCATGTGGGCAAGACTCATCAGCCAGACACCCAGAAAGTTCTCTATAGTAACTCCTATCATCCCTCTATTGACCTATTTACCACTGATAATGAATGGTTAATTAGTTACCAAGATCTCTCTCTTGAATAGTTGTCTTGTATGACAACAGTCCATTTTCCCCTCTCTGAACTAGTTCCTGACTGAGTGGTGGCTGTCTGGCATGGCAAGGTTCCATAGGGCAATGGCCACTTGCTTCTGCACAGTTAAAGTAGGCCTCCTTCACCTCAGGGCAGGGGCTAGCCATTCACAGATTTCCAGGAATGTAACATTATGCATGAGGAAGATGTGCAGCCACTGCTGATCGTCCCATCCCTGCATGACAATGCTGTCCCACCAGTCTGAGCTCTCAAGGCCAGAAGCAGCTTTCCACTCTGTCCAGGAGATTGAGTGGTGGCCACAGTAGCATGAGCACCAAGACATGGCTAAGCAGGGCCTCTGAACCATGCTGAGGTTCATTCTCCTCCTTCCTCTTGTCCTCGTCCTCTTCTTGGTCGAGCAACATGCAGGCACGCTCAAAATACTGCACCATGAGGCACAGCATGAGAGCCATGAGCATGGCAATGCTTTCCAGCACCTCAGGCTCCATGTTCGCAGTGTTGTGGCATCTGCGCGGGCAACCAGGAAACAAACATGCTTGTTGCAGCCCCTTTATGTCACATGAAGTAGGAGGGAGTAGAGGAGTGCCTTCTGGGACATGGCCGACAAGAGCCACTGTAAGCACCCACTGCTGATTTTTTTTGGACCTCATGTACAGTGGAAGCATAGGCCAGACTGCCAAGCTCCCCATGGTGCCTCCTTGCTCTCTGACTTGGTGTTAGGCTCCATAACTGTGGACGCATTACTTTGGACAACATTTGATTCTTGCCCATATTGGGGACATGGCCATGTGCCTTCTCAATATCAGGTGCCTAGAAATCTCCCAGAGTAGATTTGACCTTCTCTTGTTATGTAACTGTACCTAAGAGCCCTAGTCTTAGACCAGAGCCCTATTGTGCTAAATGCTGCACAACCCAAAACAAAAAGCCAGTCCATGCCCCAGAGAACATCCAGTCTGGCTGTGTCTAGACTGGCCAGTTTTTCCGGAAAATCAGCCGCTTTTCCGAAAAAAGTTGCCAGCTGTCTACACTGGTCGCTTGAATTTCTGCAAAAGCACTGATGTCCTACTGTAAGAAATCAGTGCTTCTTGTGGAAATACTATGCTGCTCCCATTCGTGCAAAAGTCCCTTTTGCACAAAACTTTTGCACAAAAGGGCCAGTGTAGACAGCTGAGATTTGTTTTCCGCAAAAAAGCCCCAATCACGAAAATGGCGATCGGGGCTTTTTTGCGCAAAAGCGCGTCTAGATTGGCCACGGATGCTTTTCTGCAAAAAGTGCTTTTGTGGAAAAGCATCCGTGCCAATCTAGACGCTCTTTTCTGAAAATGCTTTTAACGGAAAACTTTTCTGTTAAAAGCATTTCCGGAAAATCATGCCAGTCTAGACGTAGCCTCTAAGTGTAAGATGGAGACAACAGATGAGTACATACAGCGAAGTGCGATGAAACATATTGGTCAGTATGATAGGCAGTGGTCTCAGCACACCAGCAGTCTTAAGTGTTGTCCATTTTTGTAGGCACAATGGCAAAGGAGAATTTTGAAAATAGACATTGCTATGCAGATTTTTTTTTATGGTGAGCTCCCTGAGGGGCAGCAAGGGAGAAAGCATAGAAATGTTTGCCTGAAAATTTAACAAGTGGATGATAGAGGCTCACGTCAGGCCAAGTTAGAGGAGGGCTTGTGATAATGAAATGAGAGAGATGCCAAAGAGAGAGGTGTCATATAGAGCTATGACCAGGGCTGGCCCACAACATTTTGGCACCTGAGGCGGGGAGCTCAAATGACGCCCCCATTCCACCTTGCTTCGGCCAAATCTTTGAAAAGTCCTTGTGCCCTCCTTCTACAGCACAGCACTCTACCATCTCTGTGCATCTAGAGCTGAGAGAATACAGATGCACTAGCAGGAGACACAATTTTCTACACTCTGGGTCCTAGTGGCACCCTTCCACAGTCTGGCACCTGAGGCAGCCGCCTCAGTTCGCCTCATGGTAGGGCCTATGACTGTGAAAACAAATAGCTTGTGTTTGATATAATAAAGAAGGGAGACCAGTGGACGGATGCAAAGAAAAGGGTGATGTGATCAGAGCAATTGGATAGGAAATCGATCTTTGCAGCTCCATTTTAAATGGATATGAGTGGACCAAGATTGCATTTCTCAAGGCCAGAGAAAAGGAAGTGGAACAAGATCTTCAGTTGTGTGGCTAGAGAGGGAAGGCCCTATCCTAAACATGTTAGGCAGAAAGAATCCATAATATTTAGACATAGTCTGGCAGAGAACTGAGTTGAATAAGACACCCAGGCTGCGTCTAGACTGGCATGATTTTGTGCAAATACTTTTAACAGAAAAGTTTTTCCTTTAAAAGCATTTGCGTAAAACAGCGTCTGGATTGGCATGGATGCTTTTGCGCAAAAAGTGCTTTTGCGCAAAAGCATCCATGGCCAGTCTAGACATGCTTTTGCGCAAGAAAGCTCCGATGGCCATTTTAGCCATTGGGCTTTCTTGCACAAAAAATTAAGGTGCCTGTCTACACTGGCCCTCTTGCGCAAGTATTCTTGTTCAAGAGGGCTTATCCCTGAGTGGGAGCATCATAGTATTTGTGCAAGAACACTGACAATCTTACATTAGATCGTCAGTGTTCTTGTGCAAATTCAAGCAGCCAGTGTAGACAGCTGGCAAGTTTTTGCACAAAAGCAGCCGCTTTTGTGCAAAATCTTGCCAGTCTAGATGCAGCCCCAGAGTTATGGGCCTGAGTCACAAGCAAGAGGACATCATCCACAGTGATCAAGAGTGGGGCTGAAGGGGAATTAAGAGCTGTTTTTAGCCATGTTGTGTTTGAGCTGATGGCTAGGTGTCAGAGAAACAGACTCAGATTTTACTTTGGACAGAAAGAGGCAGATCTGTAGGAGAGAGGAATCTGTGAGATGTCTGCCTAGAGATCCTAGTTGAATTGGTATTTGCAGGATGCTCAGAGAAAGTGTAGAGAGGGAAGAGAAGGCAATAAAGAACAGAAGCTGTGTTCCAGGGATGATGTTTATATGCAAATAAAACAAGCTAGATATAGAATATACCCAGACTTTGTATCTCTAATTTCTTCTTCACTGGGAAGCTGAACTGCAAGGCCCTAGATATCTGCTACCACTGAACAGGGAGGTAATATTAGTGTCAGAAGAAAAGCAAAAGTATTTTAGATAAGATGCTTACAAGTTCTAAAAGAGTTGTAAGTATCACAGACAAACAAGAAGTACAGACTTAGGTTACAATACCTCTCCAGGATAATATGTAACTAAAAGCCAAATGCTAAGAGAGGCAAAATTTCTCAAGGGTGATCTAATTATATAAGACTTGCAGTTTACAGATAATGCTGTTAAAAGAAGCTAGTGTACTGGTGAAAATTATATTGAATATACTCTGTACTGAACATTGAGCATGACAGAAAATGTATTTTCTGTTCTTTAACAGCTTCAGGGTGTTCATCAGCAGTAGGCATAGTTTTCAAGGCACAAGTACTACATTAAGGAATTTGAAATGCAACACCATTAGAAACTGCTATATTGTGAATCCTTGATGTTAAAGAACAAGTGCTGAAAGAGATAGTGCAGTTAAAGAAATATTCATTGTGACTAAGATTTTCTAAAGAACCTAAGGGAGGTAGGTCCCCCTCTCCCATATGTTATGTTCATAGCATGCACATAGAGAAGTTGGATCACCATTTTCTGTCTGAATAACATGGCAATAATCATTAAAGATAAAGAGAAGAAAATAAAATCAAGATATCTATGACCCTGCACTTCACATTATCCAAGCACTGCCTTTCCACAAATGTTTGACCTTTGTACAGGACTTGTAGGAATATTTAAAAAAAACTGAAATGAACTATAGTAGTATCATCCAAACTGGCCTTTTATGTAGTGACACTTTATTGATCCAGAAAGTAATGCTGGTCATCGCTCAATGAGTATATATTTGTTTCCCTTCTTTGTGCTCTCTTTCTTTCTGAACTAAAATGAAGTGTTATTTTTCAAGATGTCTTGTTTGACAGCTAGGTTTATTAAATGCAATTGTAAAATGCAACTGTAACTAACTTATAGAAACTCTTAACAGCTATTAAATATTTGCCTGAACTGAATACAGTAAATCCCAAAGAATCATTCTGAAAATTATAAAATATAATCATACAATAAACACTAATAATAAAAAACAGACAAGCAAGGACAGTACTGAAAGCTGCTCTATTCAGGGAAATAAGGATATGGTAATTGAAGAAAAAAGCATGTTGTTGCATATTTTCTCTCCATTTATTTTAATATGAAGGTCGTGAACAGGCGCAATCATCGGACTAAGAGCTTGGCTATTAGCATCAAATATATTTCAAGAGACAGATGCAGCTGTGGACTCTTGCTTTTTGGGTTATAGAGCTGGATGAAAGGAAATGTCTAACTTAGGATTTGATGCTGGAAAGGACTGAGAAGTGTTCTTGCATTATTTCTCATTAGGGATCTTTTAAAGCAATCATTAGCTATAGGTACTTTATTTGTGAAGTAGCAATGGGATAAACAAACATCAAACACCTTTCAAAATCCATATAACCATTAACTATGGTATAATGAATGCCTTCTACTCTTATGACTTACTGTAGTTTATTTTAAAGTCAACCGGCTTTGACTTTATTCAATAGTAGTGTACTTCTATTTCTCATTTGTATTTGTGTGTGTGTGGTTGCTATTGTGATTAGTACATTTATACTGCAGTAGCACCTTAAATATCCATCCATGGGTCAGGACCTCATTACGTTAAGTGGTGTACACGTATGCTCTTCTGTTTCCCAACAAATCTAACACATGCAGTCTCATGATTATCTGAATAAGAAATGTGGCTCAAACACTAATTTCCTGGTGACAGAGTTAATCAGGGAAATGCTTGTGGTGATTCTTTTTGGGGAGTCAGTGTGGCGGAAACAATTTTAATATTGGGGGTGCCGAGACCCATTGAATCTAACCGTAAACCCCATGTATAATGGATAACACTTCAAGTCAAGAGGTACTGCAGCCCTCCACCCTCTCTGTACCCTTAGTTCCAGCAGCTATGGCGGGAGCAAATATCTGAATCAGTGTTTTTGAGTATTGTAGATGTCAGTTGGACTTTACAGTGCTGTACTGTTGGATACTCCAGAAAATGCAACAGGCTGCAAAACTTGAGACCTTATCAAGGTTTAATGGTCTGCTTCTCTTTCATCCTGAAGCACATTGTAAAATATACAACAGGACATTTAATTAACTTATTTACAAGCATGACCTTTGGCTGCAATGAGAAATTTGACATAGCGCATTTAATAACATCTTTTCCATTACAGAATGATTTATGCTGCATCCCTTTAACAATATCAATACACCTCTTGCACAGTTTTGCAGGACTATGTCTATTAATCCCCTGCTTAGCTTTTTCTTTTGACTCTCTCCTCCTTTCACTGCCCCAATGCTGTAGGATTATTTGTAGCCATTAGCATGCTAGTATTTTCAAGGGTGAACTTTGGGTCCAGCTGGGCTTTTGTTAGTTTACCATGTTATACTTTTCAAATATACTATACTTCATCTTGCTGGTTGTATAGCATGAGTCATTTGAATTTCAGCAATTAGGGTATGTCTCCATTGCATTCCTCTTTCAAAAGAGGAATGCAAATGCAGCTGCGCAAAATTGCAAATGAAGCACGGATTTGAATTTTCCACACTTCATTTGCATAATAGCGTGTGGGCGCTTTTTTGAAATATCCTATTTCAAAAGAAAAAACACAGTCTAGACGGGGTTATTTCGAGAAAAAAACCCTTCTTTCAAAATAACCCTTACTCCTTAAAAAACGAGGTTTAAGGGTTATTTCGAAAGAAGAGTTTTTTCTCTAAATAACCCCGTCTAGACTGCATTTTTTCTTTCGAAATAGAGTATTTCAAAAAAGCACCCGGACTCCATTGTGCAAATGAACCATGGGAAATTCAAATCTGTGCTTCATTTGCAATTTCGCTCGGCTGCATTTGCATTCCTCTCTTGAAAGAGGAATGCAATGTAGACATACCCTTAAGGAATCTCGAGGTGGATGCTCTTTTGTTTTGTTCAAAATGATTCAGAAATAATATCAGATTCCATCATGATACAGCCTTTTTGGGTAAAGGCTTGTGAAGGAGGCTCAGTGTGACATTGCATAAAATCAAAACATATTTTGTCATTGTGTGGCTCATCCTCAGGGTATAGAAACAGGCTGCTATTTCCTCGTTTTTTGATATTTCAATTCTCAGATGAAGTCCATTATTTGTGTGGTGGTGTCTGTATCTATGACAATTTTGAGGTGTTGTTAAGCTTGTCAGCCAGTTTGTAAGAAATCTTGTTTATGCCAGTTCTCTTTAAAATTTCAAAAGTTTTAGGCCCAGTACATTATTTGTCTGGGCCATCACATTCTGATGTTGAAATCTTAGCATATGGTCACATATAAGAGCTAAAGAAGTGAGTCTATCTTCTCCGGAAAGCTCTTTGGTGCAGAAAGTCTCCATCTGTGTTTATACAATGGTCAATCCCATGGAAACCAATAATCATTACAGTTTGGGGACACAATGGTAATTTTAAAAATTAGAATTTTTTTTTTCCAAATTATGAACTTTACAACAAAATCTCCAGCCTTAGAGAACCAGGAAGTATTTAGCTACAGTCAGAAAAAAAATCCACATTTGAAAGTATAGATATGCCTGGTTAAAGCAACAATCAATTATGCTCCAATAAAGCCTCATTGATAACAAGCAGAACCTCCACAACAATCTTATCTGTCAAGTTCATCATGTCAGTGAACAATAATGAGAATTATAATTTTTTCTTACAGTCATTCTTAAGTACTAACAAAGAAGGAGGGTGGGGGTAATGGAGGTTAGTTGGGTGAGACTAAGCTAATGAGACCACAAGGGGTGGGGTGAAAGGGGAAGAGAAGAGGAAAAGGGCATGAAGTCAGGGTAACTTAAGCTGAGGTGGAAAGACTGTGGAATGGAGCAAACAGCCAATCGGCCCAAGGGAGAGAACACCCTGCTGCAAAACCCCATGAGGCTGCTTCTTGGTCTGCCCCCACTGGCTTCAATTTCTTCAGGCTCTGGAATCTCCTCCCTGGAATTTCTTTTTGCCTTAAATACACATCACTAAGTATGTCTACACTACAGAGTTTTGTCAGAAATACAGCTGTTTTTCCAAGGAAACCTGAGTTACGTCCACACTGCAATCGCATTCTTCCAAAAGTAAATCAAAAGAACAGAGAGGGTTTTCTGGCATTGGTAATCCTCTATCTATGAGGAAGAAGCCTTTTTCTGAAAGAGCTCTTTAGGAAAAAAGGCGTGTGTGGAAGGGGAAGAGGGAGTTCTTTCGCAAGAAGAGGAAAGAGGAAAAAGCACAGTTGCCCTGGTGGCCCCACCGTCCATTGTAATCGCAGCTTAAATGAAAGATAAAGTCCATTCAGTGTGGACTCTATCTTTCAAAAAAGCAGATCACTTTTTCAATGTGTTTTTTGTGTGGATGCTCTCTTTTGGAAGAAGTTTTGTCGGAAGATCTCTTCTGAAAAAAGGTTCTTCCAAAAGAAGCTTTCAGTCTAGACGTAGCCTGACCCAGGCTGCACAGTTTGTTTGGGGGCAGGTGAAAGTGAAATCTCAGATCAGAGGCTTGACTCAAAATTTCAAGTGGCTAAAGTAGGAGGCAATAAAATAAACCAAAACCATAATTATATTATGAAGAAGGTTTGGTTTATGAACTAACTTAGGCCAATAATTGTTTCTTTATCTGTCTTCAATACTGACAAACACATTTTGGAATGACTTAGCTAGGAGATTTGTTTTTGATCCTACAGCTGGTTTTGGCTGAGGTAAGAGTTGGTATATCTACATAACATAAACTTGCTCCTGGTACTGTGCAGTGTGTTCCTATTGCTTGCTCAAACATGTATATAAGACACATTTTGCCTTTTTGCACAGTTCATATGAAGGCTGTTACTAGAGACACTTCATGTGAGAACAGAAATTGATTTTTGCCTGCTGTACAGCACATAGTGTATTCCTCATCATTATTGCCTCTTCATACACATTGGGTCCAATTTACTGGAGGAGAGGATTTTTTCCCAATGAACTTCTTTTGCCTATTATTATTTGTGGCACTGTACTGAGGAATCTTTCATGTGACGCATTGCTGTGGGGGATTAAATGTATGAATTTTTTCAAGTTTTGAAAACACAGAAAATATTTCCTGAGCACTTACTGAAACATTTATTTGAGAAGTTCTGTGCCACAATTCATGAATTCTCATAGTGCTGTCATACTCAGGAATTGCATCCAAGATTTGACAATCTCTCATTTGAGAGATCAGATGATCTATTTTTTACACACTGATCACATCAGGAAATCGATTTGTTATGACCTCTATATTATGGAAAGATGCAGAAAAATCATGGGTTGGACTTAGATTAACAAAAGCCTGGCTTTTAAATACAGAGTCTTTAGAAGACGTGTCTTTCAGACATGTCACACAACTTTAAGAAAAAATATTTTATTACATCTTACACTGTTCATGTTTTCCTTTCCTATGTAGTTATGTCTCAAAGCCCACAAACACTTCAAGTGAGGAGAGCTGCACAGAAGAGACCCTCATAATTAAATTGTAACATTTTTGCTTACAGCTACTATACAGGGCTGCATAAATCTCAAAAATGTGTTTTTATATAGGATCATCAGTGCTGGGTGCAAAAGTCTGGAGGAGCAAGTTGAATTTTTTAGACATGGGCAGCACTGCTTGCGAAAACAATAAATATACCTTTGCCAAAGGATTCTCCAAGCTAATTGAGAGTTGAGAACACTTGAAGTCTGCACATTTCAGGAGGGACATATAGGACAATGCCAGATATTTGGTCCCTCTCACCCCCATTTAAGCCTTCTAATCAAATTTTGTCTTTCGGTTTCCTCTACCGCTCCTGGAGCAGCTGTACCACAGCGAGCAAGGTATGAAAGTCCACTGTGAGGGATTACAACAGGAGTTAGTGACATGTGACAAGAATATTAACCTTTTATTCAGTCATATTACTGGTGCAGGAAAATAAAGATCACTGTCTGGCCAGTATATCATACCTGCATTGTTGGTGTGCTCCTGATGAGTAAAATGTCATTGCCTACTATGGGATTTCCTGTGTGTATGGGTGGTAGCTTTGGTTATGTAGCATATTTGTGGTTGTATATGTGTGAAATATGCTGCTATCATATAAGTAGTTCAATTTGTCTGGGTACTTACACCCCCTTCATCATCATAAAATTTACAGAATTAGGGTATAGAATTAATCAGCCAAGCTTTTTGAGCAGGAGATAATCTTTGTAGCCACAAAACAAAACCAATTACTTCAGCCAAAGCAACTGTGACAATGAAACCCTTTTCATACTGATGTTTTAACTCAAAGCTCAGATGTACTGTGTGGAACCCTGCAACCCCATAGGCAAACTCCTTCCCTATCTCCCCACTCAGCAGTTTATCTTATAACTCCTCTACAGAGCTCTAGTGCATAGGGGAGCAGGGATGTGGGAGAAGCGAAGTTAGCTGTGAACTAAACCCTTCGGCTGTGTCCAGACTCAGGGTTTTTTTCTGAAAAAGTAGCCTTTTTCCGAAAAAACTTCACCTGCGTCTAGACTGCAGCCGCATTCTTTCGAAATTAAATCGAAAGAACGCGGCTTTTCTTTCGATGGTGGTAAACCTCATTTTACGAGAAAGAACACCTTTTTTCGAAAGTGCTCTTTCGAAAAAAGGCGTTCTTGAATGCAAACGGGTTTTTCAAAAGAGAGCATCCAGACTGCCTTTTGAAAAAGCGGCTTGCTTTTTCAAAAGTTCCGCTTGCAGTCTAGACGCTCTTTTTCGAAAGAGGCTTTTTCAAAAGTATCTTTCGAAAAAGCCTCTTTCGAAAGAGGCTTGCAGTCTAGACATAGCCTTACTGTGAATCGCTGCCGTACCAAACACAGGGTACGTCTAGACTACATGCCTCTGTCGCCAGAGGCATGTAGTCTAGACGTACCCTAAGACATTCTTCTGTTCAGGGCTGGCCTCATGGAAAATGGCGCCCTGGGCGAACTTGTATTTTAGTACCCCTTGTGTTTAAGTATGTAGTACTGTTAGTGAAAATTTCAGAAATAAATCACTAATCTCAAGTTTTCATAAACGTACTCAAAAAATTGACACAAAATTTGATTAAATTTTATTAAAATAGTGTGCAAAACTAAACATTAAGCTAAACACTAAACTAATGAATAAGAACAAATACAAAATGTTGTTCACTAAGAGCTAAAATTCAGAAGGCAGCGCTGCCTTTGCTGCTGCAAACTGTAACACTGCTTCTGACAGGCAAGACTGTGACCCACCGTATTCTCCATAGAGAACAGGTGAAATTGGAGTCTTAGGAGATTAAGGGACAAGGCATGTCCTTGGGGCACAGGAAGTAAGCTGCTCAGTCCTTTGCTCTCCTGGGTGCTGGGCCCATTAATATCTCTGCCCTTTGCAAAGGGAATTGTCATTTTCAGTGCTTCTTGGCCAAGCCCTTCCTTTAAGAGCTACAAGGGAATGGATTATTTTAGATTAAATATTTACCCTAAGACATAAGGCACAGAAGTCAGGCTGCTGTTTTTGAATGGCATCAGATTGCGAAATGAAACAGTGGGTGAAAAACCTGAGTGTGTCACTCACCCTTCAGTGGGTTCTTCCTCCACAGTTTGAGCTGCCCCGCAGAAGCCCTGGAAACTCCTTGCTGCAGCTGCATTTGCCCCTTTTGCCTGGTACTTGTCCTGCAGCTCAAGGTGAGTGCCATGCTGTCAGATTAGGGTTGCATCTTGCCTGAGGCCATAGCCCTCCTATAGTCCTCTAGCCACTTCTAGCTCACAGGGGGGCTATTTCAGATGTGTGGTGGCGGCGGGACAGGGAGGATATTTAGACACCTGAAATCACTAGGATTTTTTTTTTTTTTTGCAAATAACTTAGAAATTAGCAGTTGATTTCACAGTACACACAAATCCTGAAATATTTCCATCAGTAATAATTAAACTATGTGTAAGGGGACTGTTACCCCTTACTAAAACTCTGTGGGAGTTTTTGGTTTGCCAGCTCCCAGTATCTGAGGGGGAAGAGTTCATGAGACTGACTGACCCCAGAGACAATGGAAAGCAGCCAACACTCCAGCTCAGCCTGATTGACAGGTTGGACAGGCCAGTGAGGAAGGGGAGAGGCCAGGCCCCGTCCTCCCTGTGAGCTGGGATTGTTCTGGCTCTCCCTCTCTCTGAACAAACAAGCTGTGTGCAGAAGAGGTCCTGCAAAGACAGAGAGCTGAAAAGAGCAGTGCAAGCTGTATGAAGAAGTCCTGCAAAAGGAACAGAGAGCTGAGGCACTGCTAAGAGGAGTGCAAGCTGTGCTGAGGGGCAGTTTTTGCAGCAGCAGAGCCAGGCATACACAACTCAAGGAATGCAGACCCTGTGTTGAGCAGCAGACTGGCAGTGCTCAGAAAGCCAAAAGGAACAGAGAAGCAACACAAGGAGCTGGAACTGGCCAAGCAGCACAGCCTGCAGCTGGATGTGGTGAGCACCTGGGACCAGCAAAGTGTGGGGAGAGGCTCTGGACTGGGAGAGGGGTCTGGCCACTTCGAGCTTGAGACTGTGTGGTCACTACCAGGGCTAGGGTGCTCAGCCTGTAGCCCCCCCTGCAGCATATCCAGGGCCTCTAAGAAAGAGACTGTGGACTGTCCTTACACTCTGCAGGCTGCTGTTTTGATGTCCCTGTGCTACAGAGCAGGGCTGTGTGTTCTCATTTAACCATTCTCATTTTTTTCTTATTCTTTTCTCTTTAATCCGTTGTTGTTTAATAAATTGTATTTGCTTTGAACCTTATGAAGTGATCACTGGGCCAAGAAGGGCTGCAGTGTAAAGAGAGCACCTCGGAGTGGGGACACCCTAACTCCTGCCCCTAGTGACTACAAGGTCAGGGATTAAGCCCCAGGAAACCTGGGCCCAGCCTTGTTGGGGTTTCAAGGGCTCTGCTACTCAGGAGAGTGGAGGGGGAGCCCTCAGGATCAGGGAGCCGTGGGGTAAAGGAAGTGGGAGCGGGGACTCAGATCCTTTCGCTGGTTCATTTCACCGGGGTGTATAGAAGCCAGGAAAGTTCCCCACAATAGCGGGACCATTCCCCCGCTTACATATGTACAGATAGGGAATGTAAGAAAACTGCTGGTTGAGAATTGTTAGAGTTAAAACTGAGTGATATATACTTCTGACCTGCGCTTGTTACAAATGGATGATTGAATGAAATGTTAAATCAACAAATCATGTCTGGTTTTAGGATATTTATTTTGTATATCTTGACGTGATATTGATATTTAGTGGGTTTTCCTGTTTTGTTGTAGTCAGGTGGATACCAGGATGCGAGCCACACGATGAATGAAGTAATATCTTTAATTGGATCAAATACGGTTGGTGAAACAGACAACCTCTGGAACTCCAGAGAGTTCTTCTCCAGGTCAGTGAAGCTCAAAGAGCTAATCTCTCAACAACCAAAGCTTGTCTAAAATTACAAAAAAAAAAAAAAAAAAAAAAAATTATTGCCTCACCCATCTCGTTTCTCTGTATTTTAACAGCTGTAAAGCTTGAACTCTTTGAAACTCAACTTCTACTGTCATTAAAAAATATCAGATCACCCTCCATAATTTCCCACAACTGTGAAAATTATAAAAAGACGACAATCTTAACAACATATATTACACAAAGTTATAAAAATGAAAAAGTTCATTCTATCAAGCATATTTATAAGCCAGAGCAGAAGGAGTGAATAGGGTTGCAAGGTATCCAGTTTTTGCCTGGAAAGACCGGTATTTGTGGCCCCTGTCTGGTTAAAAAAAAACCCAGAAAATACCAGACATGTAAAATGTCTGGTATTTTCTGTGTGTTTTTTTTTTTTTTTTGATGGAAGGCCAGCGGGGACATTTTTCCCCTGCTGCATATGGTGGAGCCGGGGGATGGAGCAAGGAACACATGGATGTTTAAAGGTGCAGTGACCTTTTTCTTTTTCCCTGCCAGTTTGGGATTTTTTGTGAAAGTATCTGGTATCCCTAGGGGGTGAAGCATGGGGTTGGGGGAGGGGGGGTGGGAGGGGTTGTGGGCAGAGCCTATATTCCCATTCAGTTGTCTCTGAGTTTAAGGGCCTGCTTGAAAGTGAACGTCACAATAATCACACGTTATCCTCACATCCTCACACTAGGAACCCCAGAGACTTCCAGATCATGAAGATGATTGGCAGGTTAAGATGGGGGAAAGAAAATTTCCTTATTCTTAATTTTGATGCAATAATAACACTGTGCCCAACAATAGCTTTGACATGTCCTCCCTGCCCTGTGGAATTTTAGCACCCTGTTAAGTACAACTTGTAGTAAAAACAAACAGAACCCAAGGGTGGTGGGTAGGTGATTAACACTTGAAGGAAAAGTATGTGTTTCAGCCAGGCAGACACCACCCACTGTGACCCCATTTCTCTCTCCTGTTGGGAGGAGACACATGGGATGGCTGATCTCAGTAACAATCACTTATCTCCTCTGCACTCACCACCTGCCTCACATTGGGGAACAGCAGCACCCTCCCCCTCCCCCCAAATAAGTAAAGTTTCTGAGCCAGGGGAGTAGGGAAGACAGGACCTTCAACTGCTGATGGGGAAGCAAAATTTAAAGGTCCCCCCCCTCCCAAAAACTCAAGAGTCATACCCCCTTCCCCAGTTGGTAGCACAGCCCTCCCCCCTCAATTCCCCTATAGGAAAGCAACTGTTCCTTCCTCCCTCCCTTTCTGCACAGCTGCAGCAGCAACAGCCTTCCCTCCTCCCTACTACTCCAGTCTCAGTTTTTTGGTGCACCAGCTCCTTGTTTATCCCTCCTCTCCAGGCCCCAGGCTGCTTCCAGCAAGCAGGAGAGGGCGTAGGAGAGAGCTGGGCAGGCAGACCCTAGCAGAAAATTGAGTGGTGTGGGGGCATGTGAGCCAATGCACTGAATGTCCTCCATGTGTCGCTGCTCTGCAGGAAAGGGATGTGATGGAAGCACAAAATGTGTGCCCAGTGCACCAGTCCTGTGGACAAAGCCAGGAGAAAGCCCATTCCTAGACAAGTGGGATTCTTGGGGAGCAGGAGAAGAAAAGAGGATGGGGACCCAGTCCTGCTCCACAACTAACCCAGACCAGCTCCGCAGGGCTACTCTAAACCACAGCTAGGCAGAGGACAGAGAGAAGCTGCATGCACTCACGCTCCCTCGACCCCACCAAACTCAGCAACCCACCCAGAGCCTGCCCCAGCTCAGGGTGTGTCTAGACTACCTAGTTTTGTCGACAAAAGTGGACTTCTGTCGACAAAACTATACCAGCATCTACACTACCGCTGAGTTCTGTCGACATAACGTCGACAGAACTCAGCAGTTTTGTCGACGCTGGTAAACCTCATTTTATGAGGCATAACACCTTCTGTCGACAGAACTCTGTCGACAGAAGGTGTTATTGCCTGTAACGTTGCGTCCAGACTACGGAGTTCTGTCGACAAAGCAGCTTGCTTTGTCGACAGAACTCAATGTGTCTGGACGCTCTTTGTCGACGGAAGTTTTGTCGACAGTATCTGTCGACAAAACTTCCGTCGACAAAACGCGGAAGTCTAGACGTACCCTCAGTCTGCCACAGCACTCCCCACAGAGCTTCTATAGGAGGTCCTCTGTCCCAGGGAGAATGGGGAGTGCCCCTGGGCACCCAGCTTGCTGCTGCTGTCACCAGAGCAGAGGAGTTACCTGAGACGAGTGAGGACTCTGTCCTCCCTGACCCTGAGTGAGCTGGCTGCTGTGTTTCCCCTCCTGCTTAGTGGCTGGCCCCAGGAGATCCCATTCATGTGAAACTATTCATATGTGCCCCCATCATCACATCGCCCTAGGCAGCAGCCCACATCGCCCATGTCTAGAGCTGCCATTGCTTCTGTTTTCCTGTCAGGTGTTAAAGAACAGCTCATTGAACAATTCTCAAATGAACTTAGAGCTTTCAAGTGCCATTTTTCTCCTTTTCTGTTCTTTCTAGTTTCTATTCGCTTTTAGTTTGGTAGTTGTGTATTTTTAAAAATACTTTATAGGGGTTGATGAACAAAAATATTAAGGCCTCTTGCTGTTTTTCCCCCTCTAGAATTGTATTTTTAGTAGCTTTTAAGCCAGAGCTGACAGGAGTACAATTAAGACTATTGTCATGCCTGCTGATGGGGCACAGCATTGTGGGATGGTTATTGATCACACTGGGACATTCTGTCTATTTGGTCTTTTGGTTATCCCTAAGACACCTTTATCTGAAGTCACAACTTTGCTTAACTAATCAGAAAAACTAATGAAAAAGCAGTTGCTCAATCTAGTTGCCCAATATCTGGTGCTAAACTCTGCCAGCAGTGAGGCTGATACTTGAGGGAGGATGGTGAGTCTCAAAGCTCAGAATCATCTGTAGAATAGTTATGGACCCTTCTGTGATTTCCCCTTCCTGCTTTATTACACTTGAATGCCTTACACTTTTTAAACATACTGTTATCTTCACACCACTTCTCCGGAATCATCCCTATCTTACAAATAGGGAAATTAGGCACATAGACTTTATCTACATTAAAGGGGTCTTGCGCAAAGGCTCATCCACACCTCAAAAGTACATCGCCAAAGCGATGTGCTTTTGTGCAAGACAGCATCCACACTGCATGGACACTCTTGTGCAAGAAAGCGCTGATTGTCATTCACAGAATGGCCATCAGAGTACCTGTGCTTTTTCTAATAGGCTCTTTTTGCGCAAGAAACCCCTGCATAGTGTCCACTTGTGCCTTTTTGCACAAGAGCTGTAGCGCAGAAAGGAGTTATTTCTCGTGGGGAGAGGAATAACTCTACCGGCAAAAGCCCTCTGTCCTGTCAATTTACTGTATTTTTTTCTGCAAAAACATGCTTGAGGTATGGACACTCCGCTGATTTTTGCACAAAAACCTAGTAGTGTAGACATGCCATAAAGATTAAATAACAGCCAAGATCATGCAGGAAGTCTGTGACAGAGCCAAGAGGAGCTCTGGGTTCAGCTGATTCCCAGTCTAGAGCATATTTTGCATGCATATGAAGTACAACTTTCTGTTCTTAAAAAGAGATGTAAAGAATAACCCAAGGCATCAGGGTAATTTAAGGACTTCTTTAAGGCTCTAAAAGCAGCTGTAGTTGTAAGAAGCAATGGTGATGATGCAGAAAATCCCAGTGTGGTAGAGTGTGAGGGGAATTAAACTATTTTGAAAAGATAAGGAAGCAAAACAAAATCTAATTTCCTGTAACTGGAGGGAGCTGTGTTGCATCTGAAACTATTTTGCTATGTGATGTGCAGTCCTAAAATGTAATCAGCATCTCCTAGACTTTCTCTGTTCCTTAGCCTTATTGGCTGAAGGCACAGCAGAGGAGGAGCATGCCTCTGAATACTTTTCTCCCCTCTACTCACCATAAAACCGGCTGCAAACATACACTGCCTGACAGAGTGGTGCCTGTGGTTTGAAATTGTTTCCGCTCAGCAGCAGTCACTTGAGTATTTTCACTTTACCTCTCCTAATGGAACACAAGAAAATATCCGAATGCATCAATATAAGATATAAGCAATTAATACCAAAACAGCTGTAGGCTGAATATCATGGAACTTAATAACCATGCTAGAAGTGATGATCATTAGAAACTGCATCTGAAAGAGACAAAACCAGCATTTCAGATTCTGAAATCCTGCTGTTTGGTATCATGCCAGAGTTTTAACTGTTTTCTTCCTTGGAGACCTTTGTGATAACTTTTCAAGTGAAAAGTCAAAGGAGGACTACGAGAAAGGCAAAAAAAGAAACTTGACATTTAAAAGGCAGCAAGCTGGAAAGATACGTGGAGGTGGCTCTGCACTTTGTACGATGAACGTCACACGCCACCATGGTGTGCACCAGCCTCTGCACTTCTGGAACCACAGCTATGGATTGCATGGTGGTACCAATGAGTCAGGTGGGAAAGGCTACTCCTCTGGGGGGTGCTATGAGCAACTTTCTGTCGCTCCTGAAGTGTTTGTGACTCTGGGCATTGTAAGTTTATTGGAGAACGTTTTGGTCATTGTGGCAATTGCCAAGAACAAGAATCTGCATTCACCTATGTACTTTTTCATCTGTAGTCTGGCAGTGGCTGACATGCTAGTGAGTCTATCAAATGGATCAGAAACCATTGTAATCACCCTGTTAAACAATACAGATACTGGTGCACAAAGTTTCACCGTAAACATTGACAACGTCATTGACTCAGTGATTTGCAGTTCCTTACTTGCATCCATTTGCAGCCTGCTTTCAATAGCCGTGGACAGGTATTTTACCATCTTTTACGCTCTCCAGTACCACAATATCATGACAGTGAAGCGTGTAGGGATCATCATAACATGCATCTGGGCTGCTTGCACAATTTCAGGCATTTTGTTCATCATTTACTCAGACAGCAGTGTTGTCATCATCTGTCTCATCAGCATGTTCTTCACCATGCTAGTTCTCATGGCCTCCCTCTACGTCCACATGTTTATGCTGGCCCGACTGCATATAAAAAAGATTGCAGTTCTTCCAGGGACTGGCACAATTCGTCAAGGTGCCAACATGAAGGGGGCCATCACTTTGACCATTTTGATAGGGGTTTTTGTTGTGTGCTGGGCCCCATTTTTCCTCCACTTGATTTTCTACATCTCCTGTCCCCATAACCCCTATTGCGTGTGTTTCATGTCCCACTTTAACTTGTACCTCATTCTCATCATGTGCAATTCTATCATTGATCCACTTATCTACGCATTCCGGAGTCAAGAACTCAGGAAAACCTTCAAGGAGATCATATGCTGCTGTTACCTGCGAGGGCTCTGTGACTTGTCCAACAAATATTAAATGGAAACAGAGAAGCTATTTTGCGTAAATATCACAGACCTCTAAGCCTTCTAGCACTTTTCTCAAGAGAACATGGGCTATACCTTTAATAATGAATCTCTCTTTCTTGCAGTTATAAGTCTCATTCATGAATAATGTATATCTGTGTGTAGTGCTTATGCAAGCTACAGCAGTGATTATTTAACTTTGCCGGGGAAAATCCTCACCAGACTGTAAGTAAAAGAAAAATGTAAATCTTTCTGGATTGTGACATACTAATAAATATGATCATTTGTAGCTCCTCAATGTTGGTAAATAAATGTGTTGCCTACTTAAAATACACATGCATTACTCTCCATGGTCCTTATTCTGTTAACCTTAAAGAAGAGAGGAAGTTAGTTATTTTCATCCATGTATTACATTGTACATACATGAAAATGTAAAATTCAGTTAGACTATTGATTAATGATTCTATATTTTTTTTGTCTAATGGTTGATTGAATAAAGCTCTTTCCACTGATGTATATACTGTAAAAAATGAGTAAGATTTTTATACCCTAATACATGAGGGGACAGCTAGATATATACTGTAATTGTTTATAACACAGTGAAGTTCAGCTTAGCAAGTGGAAATACTTTCCTAGAGTGACATTTAATTCTGGACAAAGTTGCCAGAGTGACATCACTGGAGGATTACATCATCTGTTTATCTGTGAACAGATGTAATAGGGGTAGTGTTGGCAGAATTTTTGGGTTTTGGGGTTGTTTTTTTTAGAATTTTGATAGACAATATTAAAGTTTATTTTAAGCTTTATCTATTTTTATCAATTTAAATGTTCACAGTTATGGGAAATTATGGAAGTTAGGCAACGAGAGGGTCAGACAATATCATTTCATAATAGATGTTGAGATTTAAAAAGTTAAAATTTTATAGCCACTAAAACACAATTGTCAATATCACACACCTAAATATATTCAGTACATCAAACTGTTAAATTCTCAAGCAGCATTTTTCTTGCTTTGCTTATCTGTAAAGTTTGATTTTAATTATTGATAAATATATTTTTCTTTAATTTGTGTGTGTTAAAATCAAGATTTATCAACATTTGCCAATAAAAAAATCTAATCCTTCCATGCACTGGAAGGGCACTGATCGCACAAGATTCTATACATAGCTTTATTTTGGTATCAGGGGATCCATCTTGAAGGTTAAAAGACAACTTCAGTCTGAGTATTTTCTGTCCTTTCCTTCTCTAATGAGACTACCTATATCACTTGTGGTATCACTTGTGGTTTGTGAGCAGGATGCAGGTACCTTTCATTATATAAATACCATAGTATTCAATAGTAATAGTGAAATACTGAATTATGTATTGCTTCACCATTATTGTAGAATATTTTATAGTACTTTCCTTTTAATAAAATCACCTGTCAGCTAGGACTTGCACTGAGATGATTAAATCATTCAGTGTATGCCACTGAGCAAGATAAGAATGTCCTTCGGGAATTGAGTGGAGAACTCATGTAGTAAAAATGGAATGCATTTTCTACTTCCAGTGCTGCCAGTGACCTGTGTCTAATCACTTGTGTGTCTGTTCCAAAATCAAACGCTAAAAACTCAGTGAATTCAAAGTTAAGGGAAACCCTAAAAAATGCAAACATGTTCAAGTATGAAAATGCATAATTAGTTCACACAGACAATCTTAACTTGGTCCTGCAAAAACACTGCTCAATAAACATATTTATGATTGAAGCTTGTTAACATCTTCATACCTAAATTAGATTAAATTAATGTTTAAAGACACATTTTTTCTTCTTTTTCATCTTTCTGTGAAAAAAATGCAGATTCCACAAAAGGAAAGCAATTGTTTCATCAAGAAAATTCTATGTTCACAACAAATTATAAAAGTTACATGTGTATTTGCCCCAAAATGCTTTTTCATAATATTTCTTTGCACTGGATTAAAGCAACTAATATTTAAAACACACATTTTGTAATTAGAGTGCCATTTGTGTTTAGAGGTATAAAAATGTTTGTTATGTGTGCAATTTTGCCAAGTTATTATTTAGGGTTGCCAGGTGTCCAGTTTTGAACTGGATAGTCCAGTACTTGAGCTTTCTGTTCAGGAAACAAATCGAGAAAATATAAATGTCTGGTATTTTCTAAATAAGGTGTAATGTAGATTGTGATGTAATGTCAAGTGTGTCTGGTATTTTTGTTAAACCATCTGGCAACCCTAATTTTCAATTTGCAAAGGTTATAAAATAACTCTGAAAAAACACACCAAAGAGGTTTTTTTAAAAGTACCTAAAACTCTGCTTCCTCTTTTCCTGCATTAGTTCTATATTCAGATGGCGAGTCACAGGCCTAAATATTTAAATATGGCTCACTTTTTGGATGCCCAACTTTAGATATTTTGAAAGGTCTTAAACACTGTGTTTCCTGATCTCACACCTGGTATGGACTGTGGCAGGCCAAATAAAATGATTCAGCAGGCTTGATGCCAGTTGTCCATCCTTGCACTATCCATCCTTCCCAGTCCGTAAGTCAGTTAACTTAAGGAAGATGTATAGCTTTTCACAAGTTTGTTTCCTGCAAATTAGTTTCAAATTCCTTGGAAGCAAACAGCTTAAAGAAAATCAAACATGATTTAGTCTCTGTTAGTTCAGTGGATGTGGGGTGATGCCCAAGAAGACTCATTAAATAGAAGCATGCTATCAACTAGAATGAAGTTAATGATGCAATATTAGTAAACATGGAGCATTAGTAATGTGCTAATTGATGATGCTTTAAATAGCTGTGTAACATTGAAATTAATTGTACTTCTCTGAAATGACTCTTTTGTTGTTAAAATAACCCTTATGTGAAGAGGTCTGTAATCTGAGGCTTAGCTCTTTGCCCTTAATCTGAAATTGTGTGTAAAAGAACTCTGTGAGGTTTTTTGCTTTATATACTATAATAGTCACGATTAGCACTGTTGATACATTTTAACTCCTTTATATGGGAACTATAAGGAGAGTTCAACTTTTGGGCTGGAATATTTAGTCTTTGTTCAAAAGTGAATTTATTTAAAATCAGTCACCCCAGCCCAAACATTGCTGGGATTTAGCTAAGACTGGTTCTGCACTAACATTTTAAATGTACTAATTCCTTCTCTTTGGGACGAATTGTCCTGCCACTTATACAAGTGCAACTCCTACTGTGCACAATGGTCAGAGTTAAGGTTGTTCTGGCAATGAAAACATATACTCCTTGCAAATCTTGTCTATTTTATATTGTCCATTAATAACAAAGAATAATATGTGGATATTTCATATTTGACATTGGGGAAAAGGAAGAAAAAGTGTCCAGTGTTGTGAAACTAATATTCCTGGAGCAAAGACATTTTGAGGGAATTTCTTAAATTTTGAGTCCTTGATGTGACAACCCAAGCGCCACACTAATACATTATATTTTTTAGGATTTAAAATATGAATAGTTTAAAAGCAATAACAAGGTAGACAAACAGAATACCAAGTATATTCAGAATTAGTATCAACAAAGCATAAAAACCATTCTGTTTAGGTAACTGAGCACATTTTTTTGAAATGCAGAAATAGGCAAAGGGTCTGAATATAAAAATTGTGTAGTAATCTGTGCTCTCTGGTATGGTGTATAAATGTAGCTTCTTATGATTTCTTTTAGGCTGATTGTGGGATGGTAAAGTAGTTTTCTTTTTGAAGAGTATAAAGGTTCTTTTTAATCTGAAGGTTAAATGTGGAATAAAGACGCAGGAATTTTATCAAAGTGATCATCTTTAATCCCTTAACAGTATGTCTACACTGCAGGCTAAAATTGAGTTAAGATATACAACTTCATTTACGTGAATTGCATAGGTGAAGTCAAAGTACCTTAAATTGACTTTTGGATTTGTCTGCACAGTAGGAAGTCAAAAGAACACTTGTTCTTCGACTTCCCTTACCCCTTGTGAAATGAGAGTTACAGAAGTCAGAGTAAGAAGCCTGTTATTTTGAAGTTATTTTGAAATAATGGGCTTGCAATGCAGATGCTCATTCTATTATTTCAAAAAAAGCATGTAGTGTAGACATAGCCTAAGTAACTTGTGATAGGATGTTAGAATGTGCTAGTGTTGGAACTGAATGGATCTAATATTTATTTAAATTGTCTTTCTTTTCTATAGGAATGAAATAAAGTGCTGCTGTCAGCTAATTGCTAAGTTGTCTCCCCAAAAAATAGAGTTTTCCAGCTCCTTAGTAGTCTTAATAAGAGGTGATCTGTGTGTGTGGTGGGGGTGAATAGGATTGGTCCCCTCAATTTGCTGTTTGGCTTGTACTGAGCATTCTCATTAACACTGCTGAAGATGCTGTCCTCAGTCTGACCCCTACACTCGCACTCTCTTCTCCCCGCATCATAGTATGCACATGTTGCTCCCCTCCCCAACTGAAATCTGAAATGGCACCCTGGTTTTCTTTTCAACACCTTCATGTAGTAGTTAATGATCATTACTAATAAAGTAAATCCCTTTTTCCTGTAGATAAAGGCATTAGTATTTAATGGCATGTCAATAACATGTAGCATTTAAGTCATTCCTGATGCAAAATTCTTTTCTCTTTGTACTGTGTAAAGGAGAAAGCATCTGGGCCACTACTTATGATCTGCTCTTGCCAGGTACATGAATCAAAGATAGAAATTCCATGGGGTCATCCAACTCATTGTTGTCCAGAGGGTCTTTAAAATCCTAACATCTTCCTTTGATGAAAGGGATTAAATATCCTCCTGTATTTCAGGTTATTTAATTGAGATGAATTCTTGACCTCATTAAACTCCATGTCAAAACTCCCCTTGACTATAATGAAGGCCAGGGATTTTATTCTGGTGTTTAAATTGACAATGGAAGAACTTCTGCCACTGAAGTTGCAGATCTTAAAAGCTGATCAAAATATGAGCAAGTTCCATGCCATTTGGAAACAACTGAGGTTTTAAATCCTGTAACAGTGAGATTATGCAGCTACGTGCTTAAATGTAAAACTTTAATCCAAAATTTTCAAAAGTTATTTGAAATTTTCTCTATTTTGGCATCCAAATATTGAGGCAACCAAATCACATCATCACTTTCAAAAATCTTGATATTTGCATAATGTACATTGATCTAACTGTCTGATCCCACACTACCTTTAGCTGATAAATGCTGTCCACTACCTGATTTGCACTTTTAATAAAATTCCTGGCCATCATCTGCTTCCAGCTTGTGTGCTTCAAAAAGCCATGTTAATGAATGCTTAGAGTTGGACTTTTCTAACTGCTTTAAATCACAGAAATTGCATGTGGTTGGACAAATTCAGTATCATGGATAATAATAAGATATTTTAAACAGCTGGGATATTTTAATTGGGATATTTAATTTCTGGATTTGTCAGTAGGTATAAAATCACTGAATGTGTCTTATTAAATTAAACGTAGCCAGAAAAAAAAATTACAAACTATATATTGTTTTCTAGAAAAAAATCTGCTCTCTCAAACAGAAAAGAAAAAGGTCATACGATTGCATCATGTATGTATTGTCTTGCAGTAATATTAAAGTAAATAACTATTAACTTTCATATCAACTACATGAACAACACTAATATTGTTTTCTACAGAAATTTCTTGTTATAACAAAAAGGATAATAAATCTGATTATATCTCCAAACATCCCAATTGCTCACTGTTGCCAACTCTCATGACTTTATCACAACTTTTGTCATATTTGGGGGGGTTGGGGTTTTTTTGTGAAAACTCTAGGAATCTGAGCTTTCATTAGGGGAAAAAAATTCTAACACTCATGACTGGGAGAGTAGCTTGTGAAAAATGTACGTCTTAATATGCTCAACAACCAGTAGGAAAATAAGACCTGAAATATAATATAGTCCCTTGGCTCTGTGGAGGGACAGCCATGGGACTATATTGCATTGCCCCCACCCTGTCCTGAACTCCGGCTGTGGAAGTACAGAGGCGATGACCGTGGAAGGAGACATTATGTACTACACAGAGCTTCCTGGCCATGATTCTGCCTAGGAGCCAAGGAATACGTCGTTGCTTGCAGCGAGTGAGGTCAGCACCACCCGGATCTTACATCTGGAAAGCCACAACCCCTGCTCTGAGCCCCTTCCACACCCAAACTCCCTATCAGGGCCTGCACCTTGTCTTACACCCCAACCTCCAGCCCTGGCCTCATCCTGCACTCTCAGTCCCACAGGCCCAGCCCAGATCCCCTTCCACACCCATCGACACACCCCCTGCCGTTGCCCTCAACCCCTCCTGCACCCCAACTCCCTGCCCATGCCTGGTGAAAATAAGCAAGGGAGTGAGGGTAGGGGAGAGGGAGCAACAGGGAGGAGGGATGAAGTGAGTGGGGACAGAGCCTCAGAGAAGGGGCATGGCAGGGGCAGGATCTTTGGTTTTGTGCAATTAGAAATTTGGTATCCCTACTAATTGGGATCCTTTAAACTTCTTGGCCTTGGCTCCTTCTTGATTGGGTTTGGGTGAAACTGTAGTTACTCTCCCAAGCCCACTCCCTTATGGGGCCAAAATGAGATGTCACTCAGAGAAAATTGCACCAATCTGTACTGCGTAATTATTCCTCCCATATTTTACATGATTTGAGCACTGAAATAGTTAACATTTACATTTCAAGTATTGTTACTGACCATCGGAGTTAGTACCCACTGAGATGAATGAAAGAAGTCACACATTTGGGTTCTACAAAGCCAGGTTGAGGTCACTGCATCTGTCACACATGATTCATGGTTCTGAGACTACTTCAGCAATCATAAGAACTAGAGCCTTACTTTTTAAACAATTAGATCTTACCACTGGAGAGCAGGGAGGCAACATGAAAGAGGGCTCTGCCTGAAACTTAAAAGCCTCTTAAATGATTCAGTTGTAAATATTCATGTTAAAATACTTAATTGATCTTGTCCAGATTTGACTTGTTCTGTTGATCTCACCCAAGACTAATTTGTATCACAGAGGTTTGGTCTACATCTAAAATTTCAGCCTGTCACTCAAAGGTGTGAAAAATTAACACTCCCAAGAGACATGTTTAAATTGATCTAAGTCCCGGTATAGACACTGTTAGATCAATGGAGGAATTCCTCCATCAACTTAGCTACCACCTCTCAAAGGGGTAGATTTACAGCAATGGAAAAAGCCTCATCGGTCACTGTAGCAAGTGTCTACATGACAGCACTAGAGTAGTCAAGCTGCAGAGCTGTATCTGTGCTAGTAGCAGTGCTTCTACTGTAGACATAACCTTAGTCAGAGCCTGGGGCTATGTCTACACTACAAGTCTTTGCAGCAGAGAGTATGGTAATGACGGACTGTCAAGGGGCTAGTCCCCTCCCTCGGCTTCATCACAAAGTCCAGTGCCCCTCTGTCAGGGTTTATATGGCTCTAGTAGCCTAGTCCCAAAGTCAATGCCCCTCTAGCAGGGTAAATAAGGCTCTTGAAGCCCAGCCACCGGAGAAGCCTTTCCTGGGCCAGGGGTTGATTGCCCAAGGTAGGGAAACAGGCGCTGGGGGACCCGGGCCTCCCTCTGCACCGGCTCCCAGCCCAGGCCCGTTAGGCAGGGACTATGGCTCCTGCCCGCGCGGCGGGGACTCCGGCTGATTCGCACCGAGCCGCACGACCGGTCCCTTGCCCTTGGCTGCTTCCTGCCACGCCCTGGTTCCCCCATAGGCCGCTGGCCCCTCGGACCGGTCCTCACCTGGGCTGTCGCTGGGGCTGCGGGCGCTCCTGCCTCCCGGCTGCTGGCTCTGCTCCAGTGTTGGCCGCGGGAAGCAACTCGGATCTCAGCTGCTGCAGAAACACCGGCGCGGCCTGGCCTCCTCCTCCTTCCCCCTACAGCCTCCCTGGCTGCAGGGCTCCCTCTGCTTTTATACCCAGGCTCTGCTGGGAGCTTGCCCCGCAAGGCTGGAGGGGCGGGGCCTTCTCAGCCAGCTGGGCCTGGCCTACTCCCTGCCCTTCAGTGCAGGGCCTGTCCGCCTCATCACACGGACTCATTAGCATGAGTTACGATGTCATTAGCATATTTTCTGCCGATGGTTTTTGCACAAAAAGAATCAGTGTAGCCACTTCCATTTTGTACAAAATCACCCTTTTGCGCAAGATTCTTATCATCTTGCACAAAAGGGTTTTTTTGCACAAAACGGACGTGGCTACACTGCTTCTTTTTGTGCAAAAACCCCTCGGGCAAAAAGCATCTGCAGAAATATGCTAATGACATCACGACTCATACTAATGAGTCCATCGTTAGTATACTCCCTGCTGCAAAAACCTTATAGTGTAGACCAGGGGTCTCCAAACTACGGCCCGGGGGCCGGATGCGGCCCGCGAGGCCCTCTCATCCGGCCCGTGGAGACCTTTTTGGATTCAAAGGCAGAAGAAGTGAGATTGTTTCAAAACCCATTTGAAGCAGATGTGGCCAGTTGCCCAGATGAACTGCAGCTGGAAGTCATTGAGTTGCAAGCAAATGACCTCCTTAGGGACAAGTTCAAAATAGGACTGGTGGGGTTTTACCAGTTTTTGCCCAAGGAAGACTTTCCTAATGTCAAAACTTTTGCATCAAGGTACCTTTCAATCTTTGGAACAACATACCTGTGTGAACAAACATTTTCAAGAATGAAATACGTGAAGAACAATTTGAGAACAAACTTGTCCGATGATAATCTCAGGTCACTGTTGATGTTAGGGACAACAAATCTAAAGCCAGAAATGTCTGCTATTTTGGCATCCAGGAAACAATTTCACCTTTCACACTAATACAGGTGATCATGTGTAGTGTATGAATGTGTTATTAAATAATAACTTAATAAAATAATATTAAATAAATAATTAACAACATCCATGTTTTGATTGTTTTTTATTTGGACCTCAAGTGTGTAGTCGGCCCCCGAACTGCTGTTTGATAGTTAATGCGGCCCTCGGGCTGAAAAGTTTGGAGACCCCTGGTGTAGACAAAGCCTGGTGGTTTGGAGCTGCAACACCCTAGCTAGAGCACCAGGAGGCAGAGTTCCCATGTGCAACCTGACATGCAGAGGAAGACTGACAACTACTAGGCCCCTTCTTAAGGTGCAGCCTGGTCCTACTACATGTTGTACCTCCAAAATCTGGGGCTCTCTGATCCTTGAGCAGAGAGCCTGGGAGCCTAAGGGCAGGAGAGCCAGGCGGGACATCAGAGTCGACTGCCTGGCTGGAGGTAGCACGGGATCAGAGCTGGAGTCCTCCAGCAGCCCTTAGGAGCACAAGGTCAGAGCCCTGCGGCTTCCCCCGGCTGCACAAGAACGGGGCTGGAGCCCCCTGGCTGAGCAGGGCCAAGGCTGGGGTGGAGCTGCTCCTTGGCTGCACAAGAACAGAGCCCTATGGCAGGAACTGGAGCTGGAGCTGGAGCCTGGTCCACCCTGGGAACCAGCAATAGCTGGGCAAGCAGCCCAGCCAGGTTTGGGGGAGGGAAGGTGAAGCAATGTTGCCTGCGGGGGCAGCCTGTCAGCAGCGGGTGATGGCTGGTGGCAGGAGACCTCCCCTACTCTGGAAAATTCTCTTGTTCGGTACCAGTCAGGTCCCAATGATGGTGGATCACAGTGGTCCAACCTGTATCTGATGTTGAGAAAAGGGAAGAGCTATGGAGCAATCATTTCTCTGCCCCTTTTGGACACACCCAGGGAATTCTGAGTTTGGAGTGTATAGTTTTGCCTGTCTTTTATGCAGGATTCACAAGGCATGGGGAAGGCTTCTTGAATACATGCACACCTTTTGATCACTCCCCATCACACTGTGCACATGGACATAAAAGTGAAGCATCCTGAAAATGTCTTGTACTGTATTAGATTGTGCTACAAGCTTCTGCATAAGAAATGCCCATTTCATTACATATTGTATTAACAACATGGGTGCAGAGTTAAAGGTGAGCTTTGAGCTCTAGTGCTGCATTTCCCAACAAAAGGTTTTAGTTCATTTTTTCTAAACAGTGACAGTGGTGTTTGCACTCATAAATCCATACAGTAACTACATTACAAAACAGAAATGAAAAATTGCAGCTTGAAAACTGTATGTATCATTTGCCTTTGTTTTAAATTATATCATTCTTTCATTCCACAGCACTGTCTTTATGAAGAGTTACCTCTGAACTACAGAAATCAATCTCCCTTAATGAGGAGGAGGAAGAGGAGGAGGAGGAGGAGGAAGGAAATAGCAGTAATCACAGAAGTAAGAGATTATACACTTTTTCACTCTTTTTCTTGTTTGTTCTTGTTCTATATCTTCTTGTAGTCGTAGATCTCCAATCCGCCCCCACTGTCTAATTTGTCACAAAGATCAGCCGTTGATCAGTCAAAGGTTGGATATAACGGGGAAAACATTCAAAGAAAAGTCAGATAAAATTGCATGTCAAAGTCTGACCAGTTCTTGGGATAAAGTGAGCTGCCAATTATTTCAGTATCTGGTGCCATCTAGGCAAGGTGTTGCGGGCCCCAGCTCCACCCAGTTCCTGAAAGGGTTGGACCTCAGGCAGAGGGGCGTGTGGTTGTGGCAGCCAGCCCTCCCCGTCACCCAGAGCATATGGTGCTGCCCCCGCCCCCAGCTCTGAGAACTGCCCAGAACACAATGCATCACTCCAGTGTTGATTTAAAGGGCCCGGGGTTCCTGTGATAAAGGCAGCCAGGAGCTCCAGGCTCTTTTGAATCACCGGGCTCCAGGGCAACTCCCCCTTTTGCTCCCCTATCAGCAAGCCTGCTCACACAAAACAGAACAGCCTTGTTCTGCCCCCACTCCACCACTTCTCTGAGGCTCTGCCCTCACTTTCAAACCCTCACTCACTTGCTCAGTTATATGAGGCTGAGGCTGAGGCAGAGAATTGAAGGGTGTGGGGGAGCATGGGATCTGGGGTGGAGCTGGGAATGAGGGTTTGGGGTGTAGGAGGATTCTCCAGGCTGGGATCAAGGGGTTCAGAGGGTGGGAAAGAGATAAGAGCTGGGGCAGTTGGTTGGGGGAAGGGCACAAGGTGGCAGGCTCCAGGTGGAGCTTACCTCAAGCAGCTCCCAGAAGCAGCAGCATGTCCCTCCTCCGGCTCCTAGGAGGAGGTGTGGGCCGGTGGTTCTGTGCACTGCCCTGTCCACAATTCTTACTGGTCATGGTTCCCAGCCAATGGGAGCTGCTGAGTCATCACATAAGAGCAGGGTGTGAAGCCACTTAGTTGCTCCATGCATAGGAGGCACAGGGGAGATATTTTGCTGCTTGTGGAGCCAGTGCTGCAGGGAGCCTGTGTAAGCAGGGAGCCTCCCTTAGTTTGCTGGTTGCTGACCACACTTTTAATGGCCTGGTCAGTGGTGCTGATTGGGCACTCCGGTTGAAAATCACACCTTGGGAACCCTAAGTACTATCCTGAAGGATGAGATTGTTTTGTTTTAGAAAGAAACACCTTCTCTCATCTGATAGTATATCAAACACTTCTGCAGCAGTGTGATTATCCAGATGGTTTTCTATTATATGAATTCACAGTACAGGCTTTGTCAGTGGTTAATTCCTTCCTGAAAAGTTCATTTATATGAATAACATACAATTGATCTGTATTAATATTTTGCCCCTCTTCTCAACAAGGCTATAAAATTGGCCTCTCCATGGCTTCCCTGTGTAACTTAAAGACACGCATATCAAAATCATAGGGTTATCCTTTCCAAAATATTCAAGGTGTCTATTTAAAACATAGCCTATGTCATTTCCACATAGCACATACCTTTGTTTTCCTTACAATGTTCCCCTCAGACTATCAGGTTATGTCTTCATTGTGATTCTTCTGCTCTCTTAGAAAAAAAATGAGGCAGACCAAGAGAGCAAAGTACAATGTCAGGATCTTAATATAGTCTATTACACAAATGCCTGTGGATACCTTATTTGAAACGTGTTTGGCACATACTCAGTGTCATTTTGTATAGGTTACATTCGGCATCTCAGTTTTGTACAGAAAATCCTTAGTACAATTAGGACTAAACAGTATGAAATCTGCAAATAAATTAATAGATCAACCGGTTTTGCTCCTGAATGGAAAACAGGTGAGATTTCCTTTTTTGTTTGTGCATGATTAAGGGGTGCATTGGGTTTAGATCACAAGAGGAGGTTTATTTTAGATATTTCACATATTTAATGGCTGTTCATTCTTCCCTCAGTGTTCCACAATAATTTGCTCTACTTCAGGAGTGGAAAAGGAGATGAATAGCATGCCTGGCCATTTTTATAGCTTTATCAGTGCCAAGAATTAGTCACAGCTTCTGTTTGGTCTGTGGAGGGACTGAGCTAGTTCTATGGATTGTTTCCAATAATACTAGTCAACCCCAATTCAGTTATTTTTTTTACTTGTGTGGAATCTAAATAAGCTATGCCCTAAATGTAGGCCTAAAACTTTGACTAAGTGTGCATACCTGCTTGGAGGCCTGAGAAGGAAAATGCTGTTGAATAAAGATAGGGAAAATGCTTACTGTTCTTTTTCTGAGAAAACCGGAACGATCTGGTTATCTGCAGAAGAAATGCTTTTCTGTTTTTATGATCTTGCTTTTTTCCTAATTTGGTAGTTGTCTCTTTATTTGGGACTGAGAAAGCTGTGCTGTATACCGACTATAAAAACTTTGTAACCTCCCTGCTGGGGGGCTTTTCTAACTGCGCAGTCTGCCTGTGCCGGTTGGTGAAGACCCTCCCAGCAGCTGCTTAATTGCTTTAATAAAGGTGCCTCTGGCAGATCTGAAACAAACACAAATGTGAAGACTGTGTTTTCTTCCACAATTTGGTGCTGTGACTCGGATTGCAACGCCGGGGATGGTCGCTGTGGAAGGCCAGCTGGCGTCGGGGTCCTCAGCGCCTAAAATTAGGAGACCTTTGAATTCTCCGACTAGGACTTCCCACGCTGCTTTGGTTCGACTGCTGGTGTCCCTCGTCCTGGCTGACGCGACAACGAAGTCTTGTTACTGATACAGGTTTGCCAGACTCTCTCCACAAGAACTTAAAGGTAATTCTAGTTTATTCTGGTTCTGGTTCTTATTTAAGGGGTGTCAGTGCATGTTTTGCCCTGTATGAGTGAGTCTGGGTCCAGTCGTTCGACCCGACATGTCCTACAGAAACTCGCTGGTGACTTTGAATGTGTGATGGTGGAGGTTGCTTGTGTGTGCATGTTTCTTTTCCGCCCTTTGTCTCTGGTTCTGGGGTGAGTTTTGAACTCACATGTAGGCGGGAAAAGGGTGTGGCAGTGCCTTTGCCAATGGCACCCTGTTGATAAGAACATTGGGTCATGAGCGTTGCGCCTCCACTGAATCCCTTCCGCCTCCCTCATAAGCTTTTCCTGTGTGTTTGGCGCTGCCCAGGGACTAGGGAGAAATCTCAAACCCTGTGCCGCAGTGCAATGAGCCACCGTATGGACAAATAGGAGTAGAATGAGAGGGTGTAGGATTGAGCCTTCCTATATACACACATAAGCCGTTGACCAGGTCTGTGCTCGTCTAGGCTCTGGCCGCCCCAAGACTACTGCTAGGGGAAACCCGATGACCAGGATATCTTGAATGCAAGGGTGATCGGACGAGTAATGTGACTCAACAGAAGGGTCCTCTTTCCATTCCCTGTTTCCTGGCTCGTTTTGAACCCCCTCAGTTCAAAATCGTGACCCTGATGGATGTGTGAATGAAAAGGAATGATTGAGTCTGGTTTAGGGGATTGGTGGAAAGGGATCTAAAGAAGTCCCTCCCCCTCCCCAGGGGATGCCTGCTTAATACATGTATGTACATTATGGTTTGGAGATTTGCAAGTATTTGGATAAATGGAATTGGTATACCAGGGATGATCTAGCAAAGCAGTTTCCTTTAATGGGAACGTTTGCTCTAGACAAGATAGTGCACCTTAGGGGAACTCTAGAGTCAAAAGGGGTGAAAATACTGGCTGGACAGTGGGAACAATTTTTTAAGTGGTATGAGGAAACAGCCAAGTGCTTAAATGAATCCTGGGTAAGGAGTCTGAAGGACTCCCAAGAAAAATTAAAAAGTCAATTGAAATTTTTGAAACAGAAGTCGGTGGCACAGCACGGCCCATCAGCTCTTTCCTCTACCATACATAATATGCTTTTCCTATCATCTACATTATAGATAACTAAGAGTAGAATTTTTTTCTCTCCCTGATTGACAAAATTCTCATTTTTTTAATGCATTTTAATTCAGCACTTAAGAAGTCATGGTGCTAGTTGTTTTGCATCTGAACTCTTTGTGGAATGTTCACTTGTATCCTCCCTCCTTACCGTCTCTTGGAGTTTAAATTAAAATGTATGCAGGTTTTATTTCCCTTCACTAGGGAATTGAACATTGGGGGGAAAGCCCTTGATTAATCATCATGTGTTTTTGTTTTGTTTTGTTTTGCAAACTCTTAATAGCCCGACTTCAGGCTTCTCAGAAAGGAAAGTTGACCTGAATGGAATCACTCAGAAGAATCTGCAAGTGAAATCTGGTGATGTAGTACAGTGGTGTGAGAAGAAGGAATGCTATAAAGCTCAGGTGTGGAATTTCTCTTTTGCCCCTCTCCCCACACAAATAGATCATTCTTCTCTTATGCTTCTGTGGTTTTCCAGTCATTGTTCTTCACCCCAATATGCCTTAAGCACAGTACTGTCCTCTATAGGATCACTGTTGCCAGTTTGGAGTTAAAGTATTTGGCTTGGTTTTCTGGGTCTATATTCAGCAAATTCACACTGGCCGTGTCTAGACTGTCAAGTTTTTCCACAAAATCATCTGCTTTTGCGGAAAAACTTGCCAGCTGTCTACACCGGCCGCTTGAATTTCCGCAAAAGCACTGACGATCTCATGTAAGATCTTTTTCCGAAAAACTTTTGCACAAAAGGGCCAGTGCAGACAGCAGAGATTTGTTTTCCGCAAAAAAGCCCCGATTGCAAAAATGGCGATCGGGGCATTTTTGCGGAAAAGCGTGTCTAGATTGGCTATGGACGCTTTTCCGCAAAAAGTGCTTTTGCGGAAAAGCGTCCTGCCAATCTAGATGCACTTTTCCGAAAATGCTTTTAATGGAAAACTTTTCCGTTAAAAGCATTTCCGGAAAATCATGCCAGTCTAGCCACTGAGTGTTGCCTTTTCCATAAATCTTTGCTCAGCAACTTCTATCCTCTGATTATCAAGAGGCAATTATTTTAGAGGAAGGAGGGAAAGTATTTTCTCACTTTCTCCCACAGATAACAGAGAATAAGGGATACTGCTGGAACATGTCATAGTAAAGAAAGAAAAATAAACCTAATTGATTTTTATTCCATTTTGAACTCTGCAGCTGTAGGTTTTTGTCTGTGTTCCCATGGACTTAAGAGTGAAGTTCAGGTTTGAGGGTCAAATTCTTCCTTTAGGCTACATCTACACTACGGGTTTTGCTGGAAGAGGAAATGCAAATGAAGCGCTGATTAGCATTTTCTCACACTTCATTTGCGTAATCTCTTCTGATCAGTTTTTGTGCAAGAGGTTTTTGCACAAAAACATTCAGTGTGGACATTTCCTTTTTGCGCAAAACCCCCTTTTTGTGCAAGATTCTTATGCCTCTCCGGGATAAGGAGAACCTGTGCAAAAAGGGTTTTTGGTGCAAAAAGTAATTGCGGAGACTTCATGGTGTAGTAAGGGAAAAATGAGGCTCTTGATACTTTCTCTACTTAGATTGCAAAAAGGGTTTGTGTTTGCAAAAATTAGGAGATGTCTCCTCTCCATGAGTGATTTTTTAAATACCAGTCACTTCTTAGCTAAAGCACTGCATAAGAATAAAGGAAAAGCAGTTCATATTCTTCCCTTTATTAACATGTAGAACTGTAGCTAAAGGGGAAGGGTGTTGTTAAATCAGTCTGTCCTGAGGAAGAGAGAGACTTCACATAATTTCTGCAAACCTGAGTAGAGAAAGTGACTAAACTGGACAACAATATGGTGCTCTATAGCCGTGGTCACCAACAGGTCGATCGTGATCGACTGGTCGATCGCGAGGCCTCGACCAGTTGATTGCGAGGCCTCGACCAGTCGATTGCGAGGCCTCGACCAGTCGATTGCGAGGCATCCTGTCTGCCCCGCCCCCATTTCCCTCCCACCCCCAAGAAGCCCCACTACCTACTTCCAGTGAAAATGGAGGTAGTGTAGGCTTCCCGGGGATGGACAGAAGTCCCGCAGCTTAGCGCCACTTCCGGCGATTCCGGAAGTAGCACTAGCTGTTCTGCCGGGTGTACTGCAGGAGGGAGCATCGGCTCCCTGCACCGCACAGGAGGGGTGAGTCAGCCCCAGGGGAGGCGCGTGCATAGGGTTTCCCTGCGCCAGGGGGTCAGCCCCGGGGCAGGCACGTGCTGGTTTCCCTCTGGGGGCGGGGGAATCCTGCGAGGAGGCAGATACAGGGGACTCTCTGCCTCCACTGGCACCCCACTCCGGAGCCTCCACTCCCCAGCCACAGAACTCTGTCCCCACTCTCCTGTCCCCAGCCACAGAATTCTGTCCCCACTCCCGTTCCCAGCTACAGAACTCTGTCCCAATTCCTGTCCCCACTGGCAGCCTGTCCCCAGCTGCAGAACTCTGTCCCCACAAAATGTATAATTATAAATGCTTCATTTTAGATTTAAATAGCATGAATAAAAAACAGACCATTTATTTCATAACTATAAACACGTGATTTTAATTTTATACATCGCATAATTTAAAAATAAACTGTTAATTTTTGAGGTATTTAAAACCTATTTTTTCAAACCTATAAGAATTCTGCAGATCTTCTGCAGCGGCAAACTCCTCAGCTGAACCAGGGTAGCCTTCTACAAATGAATTAGATCTCTTCGTGCTCATTTCTTCCTCTGAAAAGTAGGAATAATAATAATCAACTGTGCAGCACTGTTGTGAATTTCAAATTAATTTGTTTGTTTAAAAATTATATAGTATTTACATTGCTATTGCACTTAAAAGCCAGAACTAGATTGGGTCCCATTGTGCTAAGCATTTTACAAATATGTAATAAATGACATTGCAGAAAGAGTTTTAGTATAAAAGATTTTGAGAATTTTGTATGGAACGTGATATATAAGCATAATACAGTAATTATTGCAGCTGTTGAAGCAGTAGAAATGACATTTCTTGTGTGTGGAACATACCACTATAATCAGTTCCCATGAAAACAAAAGATGCTCTCTGAAAGGAAAGGTCTTTCTTTCTTGCACAGATCCCAAGGAATTTCTTTCTTTCTAAGCCTTGTGATAAAAAATAGTGAGAGTTTTAAAAATGAGCAATGTTGGGATAATTATATAACAATCTACATCCCTGTGACTGGATGCAGTCACAGAAGACCCTTTGGGATTGTTCCTCAGAGTGCTGATCATGCACTGATAACTGCCTTCTTGCTCCCTGAGGCTCCCACCATCCTGTCTTGCTGGGCCACATCCTCTGGTCTCCCACAGACAAGGAACAGAGTTGAGGCACAGGTACTGAACCACTTCAGCTCTGGGAAAATGCAGTTCTAAGGCACAGCACCCAGGAAACCAACCCCCAAAAGGGATCAAAACCCCAGTTAAAACCATCTTTATCTGGGTAAGAGTTTTACATGATGAAAGGTCATTCAGGAAAGCTCCCTTTAACAATAAAAGAAGGATGTGCACACTGATTGCCCCCCTCCCCCGCCCGGCAACACAGTTATTTACACTGAGCTGAATAGTAAACAAAAGGGTTATTATTAAGTACCAACGTAGGATTTAAGTGGTTGCAAGTGAAAACAGAAAGATCACAATTAAAAGAAATGGAAAATGCATAGCTAGTTCTAATAGACTAAAACTTACTGCAAGCAGTTTCTTACCCTAAAAACTGTTCTTTAAATGATCTTTTACTCTGACGTGAGTCTCCAGTTGTCTTTGTTCTCTTTGTATCACAGTGTGCACGGAGGTTCCCCAGGCCAGCTGAAAACATAAGGGCTGTGTCTACATTGGCACCCCTTTCCGGAAAATGGATGCTAATGTAGCACTTTGGAATAGGCAAATCCGCGGGGGATTTAAATATCCCCCGCGGCACTTGCATTAATATGGCTGCCGCTTTTTTCTGGCTTGGAGATAAGCCAGAGAAAAGCGCCAGTCTAGACGTGATTCTCCGGAAAATAAAGCCTTTTCCGGAGGATCTCTTATTCCAATCTTTCAAGTAGGAATAAGAGATCCTCCGGAAAAGGCTTTATTTTCCGGAGAATCACGTCTAGACTGGCGTTTTTCTCCAGCTTATCTCCAAGCCAGAAAAAAGCGGCAGCCATGTTAATGCAAATGCCACGGGGGATATTTAAATCCCCTGCGGATTTGCCTATTCCAAAGTCTACATTAGCATCCCTTTTCCGGAAAGGGGTGCCAGTGTAGACACAGCCAAGGATTGATAACTTCCCATTGCTTAAATAGACTTTTCCCTGGGCAAAAGTCCTTTGTTCTCCATTCCCCCATCTATGGAAAATTGCCTGGTCAAAATGGAATTCCAGTACCAGTTGTTATGGTCACATGTCTTACCAGTCTAATCATTCATGGACTTACAGGACAATCACTGTTTATAAGTTGCTAAGTCGATCACCCAGCTGTTAAGGCTTCCCAAGCACCACTGATGGTTCTCATTAGCACATTTGAAACTATAAACAATCTCATCCTTTGTATTTCTAACTTTACCTACAAGTATGATACATGTCCTACAATAAGACATACAGATCCAGCAGACTGTAACATTAAAACTGATAGGTTATATGAGGTATTTTATCCAAAGCATCTTCAACTTATGCATATTTATATTTATAAACCAATTTCATAAAGCATGGGGAGACCATCACAATCTGATACAAGTGCATTGCAAAATGTAGCTAGAAAACTAATATATTTCTCAACTTAAGCTTTTTTTTCATGGCTTTATGCAAAACTAACATATTGAGAGCGGTGGGAATATATTCTTCAAGTAAGAAAAATAATGTGTAATGTTCCTATTTTCCTGGAGAACGAGGGAGTTGCTTTGTATTTTTTGTAACTATCATATAATCTATTTGCTATTAACCGGCTGGCTTGCAAGAGTTATCAAAGGAGTCTGATAGAGAGGAACCAAATGGAAAAGAAACAATGTGAAAGAGAAATCTCCTTGGGGAAGCAACAGGAAAGGAATTGATTGGAGATATCCCTGTTCAACATAGTACATTCTTCCCAGAGCCAAAATTAGGATGGAAAGAGCCTAAAACTTAGATGCTAGTTTCAAGAATGAGCAGACATGAGTGGATTGTCAGAAGACTAAGGCCAACACGTAAGCTGACTGAGACAGACACTGACAGAGAGACACAGGGACTGCAATAAATGGACTGGCTCTCCCAGTCCAGAAATTGGAATAAATTGGACCAATCAGAGCGATAGATAGGGATGTTACTTAGATAAGGAAATATGCATAGAGGCTTCTTTTTTGTTGTTATAACCAATTTTCTTCAATGCCATGTTCACTTTTAGCAAGACAATGCTACTTTGTCTTGAAGATACTGTTTGTGAGTCACTTAAAATAGAGGCTGTCACAGCTCCCTTATAGATGCCAAACACAGTTGGACTTTTCAGAGTAATTTGATTGATAAAGAGGTGGCTGAAGCTCAGATTCAGTCCAGGAGTGCTTGGATTGTGTGGTTCCACCCAGCCTGAAATACAAGAAACCAGTCCTGTCACAAGAGGTTGTATTTGATAGGACCATACTGTGGCTAAGGTGGCCAGGCAGGCTAATCAACTCTATACGCTGAACCTGTAGGAAGAGCCAGGGAGCAAGAACTAATTAGAAGCAGGTTCAGCTGAGCAGGAACTGGTGGGGCTCGTATAAAGCTAGGTAGGTGGCAGCAGACGAGTGCTACTGAGGAAGACTGAAAGAAAGTAGACAGCACTCATTCTGAGAGGAGGATTTTGGAGCCAGAATACCCTGAGAGAAAGGCAGTCTGGCATGGTAAGGAGTTCAGGCAAGAAGCAGTGAGGGCTTGGAGAAGAAAGTCTGGGACTTCTAAACTGAGGGTCCCTGAACTGAAACATGCAGTAAACCTACCAGCTCCTGATGGAATGGCACTGAAGCAGTGAAAGGGCAGCATTCCTTGAACTGCAAGGGAGAAGGGATTTTGCCACCCCAGAATGGAGGGAAAACTGAGGTACCAGCTGGAGGGCAGAGCAGTGAAGTGGATTCTTCTTCGAGTGATGTCCCTGTGGGTGCTCCACTAAAAGTGTCGGGCTTGTCCCAGACTTGTGGTGGGTGGTATGCCCTATAACAGTGACCAGAAGGGGTCTGAGGTGCAGCTCACTCAGTAATGTGTGTGTGTGTATGTGAACCTATGTTGTAAAATCCTGACCACATTAAAGTTGTTGAGGCCAAGTGTACACTAAAGGGGAAGTTCGAATTAAGATATGCAACTCCAGCTGGGTTAATTACGTGACTGGAGTCAATGTACCTTGATTTGAGTTTTCCCATTATCCCCACAGCAGGAGCCCAATGTCCCTACTCCTTGCAGGAGCGGGAGTACAGGCCGCTGATGGGGGCACCCTCTGAGTTCTATTTAGTGGGTCTTTACTAGACGCGAGAAAACTTCTATTGGCTGAAATAGTCCCAAGAGTTCACCTGTATTCAACTGTGGAGATAGTAGGAAATGAAAATAGCCTTCATAAAGTGTTGTTTACACATTGGCTATGTCTAAACTACACCCCTCTGTCGGCAGAGGGATATAAAGTGCAAATGAAGCAGGGATTTAAATATCCCACACTTCATTTGCATAATCACATCATGGTGCTGTTTCGAACAAGCACCATTTCGAAACTGAAACCACAGCTAAGACTCCAGGATCTTTCGAAAAGGTGCCTCATTATCCAAAAAAGCCCTGTGTTTAAACTGCGGTTTCAGTTTCTAAATGGCACTTGATGATGAGTTCCCTTCCCCCATCCTAGACAGCAAGGGGGCCTGTCTAATTTAGGGCAGCCTAATAGAGCACCCCTATGGATTGCAGTGATGTCACTTCTGGCATGCCTTCTACACCAGAGCTTGTAAGGAGGTTCTTGGCAAGCAGCTTGTATGGCTATCTTTGGCAGTGCCTCTGCTGGGGAGTCATCCTTTGGATGGAGCTGTGGCTTTTAGAGAGACTATATGCTGGATAAAAGTGTCAGACTAGGGCTGAAGACCAGAGTGTTCAAAAATGTTATGATTTTAATGCCTTTTTTAGGGTAGTGCTTTTGAAGGTCCCAGCCTTCACTTTTTCAGTTATGGTAAAGTGGCTGCCTTTTGTGGGGTAGAATTAGTGCATGTTACAGATAAGAGAGGGTTTGACTTCTCTGGTGGAGACCTAACATTTGCTTTTTCTTAGGCTGCCTTAGCTAGAAATTCCACAACAGCATTGGGAATGGGAGAACCTGTCTGTTCACTTTAGCTAATCCATCTCCTCAAGAAGGGGTAGGTAGGCTGACAGAAGAATTTTTCCTTTGACCTAGTCCTGGAAGTTAGACTGGCTTAACTTTGTCACTCAGGGATATGGACTTTTCATATCTTGACAATGTTGCTGGGTCAACTTAAGTTTTTAGTGTAGACCAAACTTTAGAGTAATTATGCTGAATATTGAGTAATGTGTATAGAAAAAGGACCAAGACTTCTGGGAATCAAGATGAGACCTAAACCAAAACAGGGAGAGCCATGGAAACTAAAAGTGTTATAGGTTTGATTAAAACCATGCAACATTCCCAAACAAAAATGTGTTGCAATGGAGATTAGCAATATCTATACAAATATTACACCATCTTTCTATATACATTCTTTATCCTTCCTTACAAAACAAAAAATGTATGGTTTGACTGTCTAGAGATGAGCAATTAACTATTTCATGCTAGACTGTCACCTCATTTAATTACTAAGGCACTTTTTGCTTACCTCTGACCCCTTGTTTTTTCCTTTAGTGGAATTATGCTGTTCAATGTTTCTTGTAACTTATAAACTTATTAAATAACTAATAAATCTAAAGGATTACAGGCCCTGATCCAAAGACTATTAAAGTCATGGAGGTCCATCAATCTGCTATTGTTGGAGAAATTTTCATAGTGACCTGTTGGAGCAGAAGAGTATTTTGTGAATCCAGCTGGTGTGACTGATCAGCATGGCTGTCTAAAATGTGATTACTGGGAAATATTGTCTTATGTAAGTGTATGTAGATCTTGCAAGTTAAAAATACTATTTTTGTAGCAAATATTGTTGGTATTTTTAGCCATTTTATTTAGCAACTGTTAATGTTGAAGGAATAGATCACTGGAGCAAGAAATAGAATTTATAGTTGTTTGCTTTAATCGCTACACAATTCTGTGTTAGAGATAAGGATGGGTAGGGGTAAATTTGGAAGGGGGTGACACTAAGGGAGAAAGGTTATATGGCAGTGAGGAATGGGTTGAAGCTCTTAATTTTACATGTTAAATGCAAATTCCAATTTTGAAGGTCTAGTTGTTTTGCAAAGGTGTAATATTCTCAGAGGCTATTTTGGACTTCAGTAAAGCGCGGTTTCATATCTAATTTCTGGTTACATCATTACTCATATAAGCTAGCATAATTTGGAGAAAAAACTGCTCCTAAAGCTGTTTGAATCCATAAATATAATTGAGGTCAAGGCAACTGCATTCCAAAAATGTCCACTATATCAAAGAGTGATGCTAATTTGCTTACTAAAAAATGGTGTTAATGATTCCCTACTGCTGACATCTGGACTTTGAACATTTATCAATAGTAAAGAGCAATCATGCTGATTAAGGGCTCCATTCTACTTCAACTGAAGTCAAGAGTTAAAACTCCTCCTGATTTCAGTGAGGCAGGATTATGATCGAATTATAGTATAAGTGTAGTCCCTTAAGTAGAAAGAAAATTGGAAAAAAGTAGTCCCTTACGTTGGATTTGTGTATGTTGAAATATACATTTATAAATATAACTCAGCGTCTGACTGACTGCTGGGAGGAACACACTTTTCTTCCCCTCTTTGAACAGAATTTCTGATAGTTGTTACAAGGATTTTTCTCCCACAGAAACTCTTGTCCCTTGAAAGTTACATAGTGCCCAAACATCTTGTAGCAGGGTGAAATTTTATGTAACTCACTATTTCTGAAACTGAACGTCTCGGATTTCAATTTAGTGCAGCTATTACAATGAGTTGCGTTTACTCAAGTGAGTTGGCCATTAGTTTCCATAGGAGTAATGTGATTAAATGCTGCTGATTTTTCTCACACCTAGAAATGACTGAATTATACAAAGTTTATGACAATTTATGAATTAATCTACCTGCAAAGTTCATATGGAATGTGTCAATCCTGTCTTACAGTTTGCATCTGTTTGATTAAAACATAAATTCAATACCACAATGCAGTTCTAAAGTATGTTTGGAAACACTGTAGTTTGCATGTATCCCAGTGAGTATCTGGATTAAATTTTCTTTAACTCTTTTTACTTTTCTGCTAAGTTAAAATACAGTTCATGTAGACAAAGCAATAGAACACAAAGGTCAATAGAAAGAAGAAAATGAACAAAAAAGGCTCTGTTCATTTCTGTTGCCTCTTATGGCCATAGAATGACCTAATCCACAATTTCTCCCGCAATATGTATAGTTACAATAATTATATTGATCTCTGCATCAAGTATTTCTGGACCTAATGTTGTGGTTCTTTAAATGGATTATGCTCCACTGAATTAAATAGATCTGCACCAATTTATACATTAGAGAATTTGGTCCCAAATGCTAAGCAAGGAAAGATGGTTTTCTGAAAAGCATACAGCATTGACCTAACTATGTTCCCAGTGACGTTCATAGTAAAATTCCCATTGACTTTAGCTCCTACGGAGTTAGGTCAACAATGAGCTCTTCTCAAAAATCCCACTTAAGGGCACAATTATGGGGCTTTTTAATTAATTCATGCTTCATTACCAATATAATCAATGAGGCTGATAAAATACCTCAGACCACTCCTTACTACATTGGTATATTATTGTTTGTGAATATAGTGAAACAATGCTGTGGTGGAGCCCAGGTTTCCCATAATCAAGGGGAGTGCTCATACCACTGGAGTATAGGAACGCACTCCTCTCTCCTGTTGAAATTGTTCCACTTTGAGTAAATAATTAAATAGTTCCTCAGATACGGCAAGAAAGACACTTTATCATGGAGTTCTGGCTCAGAACCTGGATCTGATTTGTCCTAATTGCATGCCCTGATCACATGGTTATTGGCTACTCTCGGTTGTCTCTGAGGGTGCGCCTACACTGCAGAGCTTAACTCTAAATAAGCTATGCAAATTGAGCTACGTCAATTGCGTATTTTATTTCAAAATAGCTTATTGTGAAATAGGAAGTGTCTACACAGCACTTATTTTGAAATAGGGAAGTTTTAGGAAGAGTATTCTTACTCCTCATTCAATGAGGTTTACAGGAGTTGGAGTAAGAAGTCCTCCAGCTTGAGAGTACTTTGACACTATTTCAAAATAACTGCCTACTGCGTAGATGTGGACTAAGTTATTTTGGAATAGCGCTAGTTATTTCAAAATAGTGTTGCAGTGTAGATGTACCTTCAGTGTTTTTGCTTTTTCCTTCCACCTCTTCCTCCTCTCTTTCCAGTGTCTTCATCTCTGACAACTCCACTTTTCTCTCAGACAGCCAAGCCCAGAATCTCTAGTTTATTTCTTCCCTGATCTTTTTGCTTCTCCCTTTGTGACACCTACAAAATCCATACATCCCTTCTTTCCATAACAATTGCAAAAACGGCCTACATCCTTGTTAATCTTCCAGCCTGTCTCCTGCAAACTCTGCTACTCTCTCAGTTCATGCCCTGCTCACGATAATAAAAAAATTGCAATTACCCCAAATATCTACTAAAATGTTTATTCCGCTCCACATTACATTTTCTATGCCAATTATATGTTTGATATATGTAGTCCCGTCCTTATTAGAAAAGATAAACATGTTTAAATGGACAAGAATTTGTTTTTTCCCCAATGTGTGGTGTTGTCTCTTTAGTTAAACTCCTTTGTAATATAGAAGCCTTTGTATAAAAGCTTATGTGCTGTATAAAGAAGTATTTAAAGTGATTCAGACAGTTGGGTAAAAGTCTGTATTTATGATTCAAATCTGATACTGACCGCTGGATTTTTATTTGACTATAGCATCTTAACCTTTCCTGTCTCGCTGGCAAATTTAATGTAGGACTAACTTAATGCCATTCAGTTTTCCCAAGAGACATTATAAGCCCTGTTCATAAACTTTGGAGCTGATCCTGAATTAGTATAAATCTAAATCAAAGCTTTAATGTAGCTATGCCACTTTGCACCTATCCATAATGTGCCCTATTCTTTATCTTTTATAATACACGCTTGTAAAAAGCCGTTATCTTTTCTTAGTCAATGGATTGATTAAAACCTGATATCCAGAAAATACATTTTTCTATTCTTCTTCTTGTGTGGTTGTGTGCAATAATGAAACCATGATAAGTGTTTCATTTTTAGTGGATGAGACCCATATACATCTCCTACTTTTTGTCCTAAGTAGCTGACACTGAGTCAAGGTTGTGGCTAAAGCAGCTGATATGCAAATGGAAGTCCTTTCTGCCTTGAGCACATGTGTAACAGAGTATTGAAGAATGGATTATAGTCTGTGCCCAATGAATCTGCCAGTGTTTATTACCCAGTCTCTGTGCCTTGAGATCCATATGGCAATCAATCTTGAACTTAGTAACACCATTATTGACTACTACTTGTCAGCATGATCTATCTGTTATTGACAACTTTCAGCCATCAATGTCAATGTTGCACTGCTGCTAGCTATGATCCAATGCATTGTGGATGCATTTCTTCTACCCAGCTTGTACACGGTTATTCACTTTCATTTTGCCATACAGGCATACTGTATGCATTCCTGTGTCCTCAAGCCTCAACACATGACCTGCTCCAGGTAATAAAGATGCAATGAACATGGCTTCAGTCCTGTGGAGTGGCTGCATTCCAGAGCCTCCTTATAGATAACTTTATCCTACCATGTGATGTGGAGGATGGCACACAGGGTATGTCTGCACTAACCCCCTAGTTAAAACTAGGGCGGGTAATGTAGTCATACGGAGTTGCAAATGAAGCCCGGCCGGCTTTATGCAAATGAAGCCTGGGAAATTCAAATCCCGGGCTTCATTTGCAACTCTGTATGACTACATTACCCCCCCTTTGTTCGAACTAGGGGGGTAGTGTAGACATACCCACAGATATCATAAATGAAACTTATCTAGAAGCTTGATGTCAGGTCTGTAGCAGGTCCTGATCTTGCATCCATACAAGAAATGGGACAACAAAATTGCTTGCAGTCTGTTTGAAGCCAAATACTATGTTGCTGCTCAACTCTTCACTGCCAATGATAATCTGGCTTTGTTCATGGGATGTCAGCTGCATGTCTATAGCTACATGTATATTCTATCATGTAAACTGTTTAAAAAACATGAGGCTATATTTCAAGGGAAAACAGACCCTAGTAGACTAGATTTTTTTTTAAACTTTACTCATCCTGAAGAGCACTTACCATCCAGTACCTCTGGCTTCAGTGGTATTTCTTGTTGGAGTACTATTTTTTGTGCATAAGGACTGCAAAATAGAGCTCACAATTGCTTGAGCTAAGTAGGTACTTGCTAGGGCACTTTTGACAGATACAAATTGTGGCTGAACAAGAACACATTGAACTACTTAAGTATTTCATTTGTAGGCACTTCTTCTAGCCTTCAAATTATTTTTGTGGCTGTTCTGTGTATAGTCTCCAATTTTTCAACATAGTTTACAATAAAGCGTAGTCACCAGAGCTGACAGAATTCCCGAATTGGCCTCATCAATGCTGAACACAGAGATAAAGTCATCTCCAATAGTACTAGCAGAATCAGACATTTTGTTTACATATTACTACTAAAGGATTTGCTTGGCAATACTCAGGTTCTTAACTCAATGAATGTTAGGGTTTTTTTGGAAAACAAAATGAAAGTGTGCATACTTAATTTAAATCACTGCTCTGAGGTGGGGTTGGGGATTAGGGGTTCAGTATGCAGGCTGCCCCGAGGAGAGGGGACAACCCCAGCCCTCTCTCACCACGAAAACTTGGGGCCAGGTGAGAAGCACTTCTCCATGGCTGCTGCAGCTCCAGCAGACACAACCCAGGAGAAGGAGTGCCCAGTTCATCTGCTCCCTGTACTCTCTCACTAGAGTAAGAAATGCAGCAAACTGTGCAACTTCCCCATGTTTCCTAATGAAGGGGAACAGCCAGCAAATTGTGGGGGAGAGCTTCACACCCTCCCGAAGGGCACCTGGGTGGTGGGAGGATCAGGGCTGGGGCAGTCCCAGGTCGGGGGGGCACACCTCCAGCAAGCCCCTTTCACCAGCCTGGTGATTGTGGTTCTTTTCTTTATGTTCCATGAGAAGGAATCCAATTTTAAGCATATCCCATTTTCCTAGCATACACGAACCCTTCCCTTGCTTTAAAATTATGATAAGAGGAAACAGCATATCAAATTTGGAATTCCCTTGAATATATATAGTAGATAAAAAATACTTGAGAGTTCTATTAACAAATGTAAAGATTCCTTTCTATAAAAATCATAGAATTATAAAATCCAAGGGCTGGAAGAGACCTGAGGAAGTCATAGAGTCTAGCCCCCTGCCCAAAGCAGGACCAACCCCAACTAAATCATCCCAGCCAGGGCTTTATCAAGCTGGGACTTAAAAACCTCTAGGGATGGAGTCTCCACCACCTCCCTAGGTAACCCATTCCAGTGCTTCACTACCCTCCTGGTGAAATAGTTTTTCCTAATATCCAACCTAGACCTCCCCTACTGCAACTTGAGACCATTGCTCCTTGTTCTGCCATCCATCACTACTGAGAACAGGCTCTTTCCATCCTCTTTGGAACCTCCCTTCAGAAAGTTGAAGGCTGCTATCAAATCCCCTCCCCCACCCCCACTCTTCTCTTCTGCAGACTAAATAAGCCCAAATCCCTCAGCCTTTCCTCGTATGTCATGTACTCCAGACCCCTAATCATTTTGGTTGCCTCCTCTGGACCCTCTCCAATGCGTCCATCTTTTCTGTAGAGGGGGGAAGCAGAAATGGATGCAATACTCCAGATGTGGCCAACACTTCTCTAGATCTACTGGAAATGGTCCTCCTAATGCACCCTAATATGACAATAGCTTTCTTGGCTCCAAAGGCATATTGATCCAGCTTCTCATCCACTATAATCCCCAGGTCCTTTTCTGCTGAACTGCAATTTATTCAGTCGGTCCTCAGCCTGTAACAATACTTGGGATTCTTCCGTCCCAAGTGAAAGATTCTGCACTTGTCCTTGTTGAACCTCATCAGATTTCTTTTGGCCCAGTCTTCCAATTTGTCTAGGGCTGTGTCCAGATTCAGAGGTTTTTTCCGAAAAAACTTCACCTGCGTCTAGACTGCAACCGCGTTCTTTCAAAATTAAATCGAAAGAACGCAGCTTTTCTTTCAACGGTGGTAAACCTCATTTTACGAGGAAGAACGCCTTTTTTCGAAAGTGCTCTTTCAAAAAAAGGCGTTCTTGAATGCAAACAGGGGTTTTTCAAAAGAGAGCATCCAGATTGCCTTTCGAAAGCGGCTTGCAGTCTAGACATAGCCTAGGTCTAGACCTTATCCCCACCCTCTAACATAACTACCTCTCTGCCTAACTTAGTGTGATCTGTTCCCTCATCCAAGTCATTAAGAAAGATGTTGAAAAAAAAACTGGCTCTAGAACCGATTCTTGAGGCACTCCGCTTGAAACCGACTGCTAACCTGACATTGAGCCGTTGATCATTACCCATTGGGCCCGACAATCTAGCCAGCTTTCTATCCACCTTACAGTCCATTTATCCAATCCATACTTCTTTAACTTGCTGGCAAGAATATTGTGGGAGACTATATCCAAAGCTTTTCTAAAATCAAGGTATATCACATCCACTGACTTCCCCATGTCCACAGAGCCACTTATCTGATCATAGAAGCTAATCAGATTGGTCAGACATGACTTACCCTTGATGAATTCATGCTGACTATTCCTTATGACTTTCAATACCCTCCATGATTTTTCCAGGGACTGTGGTGAGGGTGACCAGTTTGTAGTTCTGTGGGTTGTTCTTCTCTTTTTTAAAGATGGGCACTACATTTGCCTTTTTCCAATCATCTGGGACCTCTCCCGATCTCCACGAATTTTCAAAGATAATGGCCAAGCGCTCTGCGGTGACATTTGCCAACTCCCTTAGTACCCTCAGATATATTAAATGAGGCCCCATGGATTTGTGTATGTCCAAATTTTCTAAATAGTTCTTACCCTGTTCTTTCTCCACTGAGGGCTGCCCACCTCCTTCCCATCCTGTGTTGCCTAGTGCAGTAGTCTGGGAGCTGACCTTGTCTGTGAAGACAGAGGCAAAAATAGCATTGAGTACTTCAGCTTTTCCCACGTCCTCTGTTACTAGATTATTTCATTCATCCAGTAAAGGTCCCACATCCTTCCTGATCACCCTCTTATGTTTTATGGGGATTTAACATTTTATAATACTATGGAAGTTTAATACAACAATAAGCCCAAAAGTAAATGTTAGGCCTAGTAAAACTGAATCATCTATGTTCTACTAAATAATCAAGAAATATTTTATTTAAAAGTATGCTCTGAGAGGTCAATCATAAAAACATAGAATAGCCTGCAACTTTCTTATTTGGATCTAAGCTAGGTCCTCGTGCTTTGAAAAATAATTACCTCCTACGGAAATATGATTTTCTGATTTCTCATTACTTATATATATTTTTAAATTTTGCAAAGTCATGTCTTCATTATCCGAGGCCTGAAAATAATAGAGGATTTTAAATAATTTCTGAAGGAAGTAAAATGAATATCTTGTTTCATTCACATAAAGGAGATGGGGAGTTTTCTTTATGTATAGTCCAAATAATAAAATGCAACTCGTATTAAATGAATGTGCTAATGAACTTAAAACAGCTGAATAAGAGAAGATTAGAAGAGAGAGAGAGAGAAAGAGAGAAGTTAATGGTATTTTTTATCAATTTTTTTCTTGTTCTATGCTGGGAAGAAAGAACCATAGAAGAGGGATAACATCCCTTTCCCAGAAGGCTTCTATTCCAGAGGAAAAGCTAGCTCCACAATGGCCCAGAGCACCATGTGTGTTTGCGATTGGGATTGAGATGGGCAGGAAAGGGTCATACCATGGGCAGGAGATAGGATAACCACAGCAGATCTGTTCCTCAGCAGCTGTGCACACCTAGAATGGTTCAGAGGTCACTGGAACAAGGGCACAAGTTAGAATATTCCTGAGGCATTCCCCAGCCTGTGCTAGAGGACAATTCTGCCTTCGTAGCCAATGAATATGGGAGATGCGAGCTGCATCTTTTCTGTGCATACACCAGTCTTTTGCACAGGCTTGAATCTTTGTCAATCACTTAAGGCACTGAACATTATTAATAACTGACACATCCATAATAAGCACTTTATAACGTGCCCTTTCTTCCTATTAATAATGATTGGCAATGGAAACAATCCTATAACCATAACAGAAAAATGTTGAGAGCATGTGCAAGATACTGATGAATAAATGTAGTGCATGAACTACCGGCAGTTAACAGTTAGTGGCCTTTAAAATAATGTGAAATCCATAATTCACAGATGCTCTCTGCTATTAAATCAGAAGGAAAAGGAGTGCAGGATTTTGCTCATTAGCTTGTTTTTCTACTGAAAATGTACTTATGCTCATGGTTTATCTTGCTAGGACTGAGAGCAGGTCTGAACAATTTGGCAACATTTGGCAGTAACTGAATGTGTGCACAGTGGTGTTTTCCTCTTGAGAATGCACAGTTCATGTTTGCTTGAGGAATAGACCTGCTGCCCAGCCTGGGTGGTCCAGCTGCTGCTCTGTGATTGCTTTTGATAAACTAGATAGAAGACACTTGAGAACATGAGAGAACTACTCTTTTGCTTCTTGTTCCATGTATACAGTTCCATGTATTCAGTGGATTCAATCAGATCAGATGCATCAGAAATTCTAGGTTTTATAAGAAATGACTAAGACAAAAATTCAGAAGAAAATTATTTCATCTGTAAGAAGTTTTTATTGCTTGTGTTAATCCCCTGTAAATTAATTAAAATAAGAAACTAAGAAGAACTATTATTCATATTTTGCTGTGAAAGCTCCCTCCGGGGTTCTGAAATCATCTTTGTAGTGGGTGTGCTTAAAGGGGAAATCGTGTATTTGGCTATTCAAGCTAGGAAGTCTCCCGCATCCCCAGCACTCCTAGTTCCAGCACTTCTGGCTTGCATCACCATCACTGTGGTTTCCTTAGGCACAATCTTATGGCTAAGCATTTTGACCTTCTATAATTGCCTTTTTAAAGAAAAAACATAAAGCCAAGTATTACTAAAGGTTGTCTGATTAATAAATGTAATAATCTTGGACACTATGAGCAGAGTTAGAATGTTGCCCTTTGCCCTCCAGAGACAACTACAATTGCTTCCAGAAACTTTAATCAATCTGAACTTTAATAAAGCAACCACAATCTCACAAAGAAGAATCAGACAAAATTCAATGTGGAATAAAGTATAATTTAGCTCTGTGTGATACTGATGAGATTTCTAGGGGCTAAGAAGCAAATAATTTATCAATCAAATTTACAAATTGTCCAAGAGCAAACTGGGATGTTGTGTTTACTGTTCGGCTATCTGACAGGTGTTTTATGAAACACATTTCAGCATATGGGTTGCAAACTGGACATAGCTGTGAGTATTCAATGTGTTTGATCACCTATGTTAAGTTACAAGATAAGGGTTCTATTCCACAACTAAATGACAGTAAGTCATAAACAGAAGGCTTGAAAAAGTCGCTGTACACAAGGGCAAGAGTCAAAAAGAGACAAGTGGATTTTAGAAAATATTAAGCTTTTTCCTTATACTCTTTTCCTCAGGAAGGAATGTTACATTTTGACTGTGCATGTGGATTCCAGACTTAGAAAATATTTAAATGCCTTCTTTACTGAAGGATGAAAACAAAAAGGATTGGAGATGATGCCTGCAAAAGAACAAAGGCTATAAAACAGTCTCTCTTTTTATTTGGATATGATGCTACTTCTGTTGTTATTTTCTTGGGGAGATAACAAAAGAAATAATTAAGGATACTTTAAAAGCACTTCAGTACTACAAATTTTACTGGTCTCATTAGGTATCTAGAAGAGTAGGATCCAAATGGTAAGCTTGGTTGCAGGTAGCAATGAAATATGGTCATATTTCAGCCACTTTGGTACAGGGAAAGTAGAAGAGCAATAACTCCCGAGGATGAAGTTAGCTCCTGGGAACAGAGATGCTTTCTTCCAATACAGCTGCAGCTAAGAACGCACTTGAAGGAGCAGTGCAGTGGGAGAGATGACCTTTGGACTTGCACCCTCATTCTTTGGTTGGAATGAAGGATACCCTTCCAGTTCCAGCAGAGTTGGGTTTTTTTCACAGATAAATTGGCTCAACATAGAAGAGCAGGAGTTCTCAGGGACAGAGTCATCTCTTGGGTATAAAGAATTTCCTCTGCCTGAAATGACTTCCAGGAAACTCTGGACAGCAGTGATATTATGATGGATCTGCTAAGAGAGGTCTGCCGCTCCTTTCCTACTTCACATCCTTTTCCTTCTGACCAGGTAAGGTGAAAGGCTCTGAGTCAGAAAGTGGCTAGACTGTGTTTGAAAATTCATAGCTAACCAGGAGCAGAAGAGAATCTGGATGCAGAAGCCATATGGTTAGCTAGGAGCTTCAGAGACCTATCCCCAGGAACTGTGGATGGATGTGTGGAACACACTGATAGTCAGAGGGTACACCTAGATGCAGGTATATGTGGGACATCCAAGGCAGCAGCAATGGCTGGCCTGGAGCTAGTGCAGCAGAGCACCAGTGAACAACACTAAGTGACCCTGCCCTGGAAATCTTCAGACTCCTATTTGTTGAATAAAGACTGGACTGGACCAGACATAAAGAAACCTGTCTCTCAATTGGGTGGCCCCACATAAGAATGGTTATTGCTCACTTTGAACTGTAGCAATCTAAGCCTCTGTACCTAGGATATATGAAATCTTTCCTTTTCTGCCAGCCCTAGTTAAATTCCTTTTCCCTAAGTCACATGTTTGGTTATTAGATCCCATTATGACTAGTTGCTGAAGCACCTGGTGTGCTTGCCACCAGGTCAATGGCACACTTGGCGTTCTGCTGGCACCTTAGTTCTTTGGTGTACTATATGTGATAGCATGTCCCAGGCCCTTTGAAGTCTCTGCTGGAGGCCTCACAGTTCTACCACAAGTGGCCCCAGAAAAGGACCTGTGGAGTTAGGCCCTCCAGGCCTGCCTAAAGAGGCTGCAGGGAGGCAGCCAATCAGAGCACAGTCAAAAGGAGATGCAGGGGTTGAGCTACTCATTTCCTGGCAGGGACTAGAAGAGAACGGAAGGGAGCTTCTTGCTGGAGCTCAAGGGGTAATCAGAAGATGGATACTGTTGGCACTGGCATTCAGTGAGGAACAAGAGGACTTGATAAATCCACTCTGAGATAAGGGTGAAGGGGAAGAGGCTATGTGGGAAGCAGCCCGGAGAATGCAGTAATGGCGACGATTAAAAAAGTAGCAAATGGCTCCTATTTGTAGGGTCTCTGGATTGGACACTGGAGTAGTGGGCAGGCCAGGTATCAGTGGCCTATGCCTCAAGCAGGGGATAAAAGTCAGTACAAAGATCCCAGAAAAGGAGCTAGAATTTAAATAGGATACCAGAGAACCACCGATGACAAAGAGTCTCCAGGGAGAGATGCCCGAGGGCAGTGTTTCTCAACCAGTGGTATGAGTACCCCCATGAGTACTCGAGAGAAGTCTGAAGGGTACATCCCCACAACTGAAATTTGGAGAAAACTGAATTTCTGTTTTAAGTTTTATAGCGCTTTATTATTTTTGTACCTTTTACATCCAAAAATTTCATCATCTGCCCAGCTATGATTAAGTTGTTTAAACAAATGTGTTGCAATGGTCGAAAAAATGTTTGTATGTCTGAAAACTGTAGGTAGTGGGGGTACTTTTTTTTTTTTTAAAAAAGGGGCACTTTATAAAAAAAAAAGGTTGAGAAACACTGCCTTAGAGGCTCTGTTCAATACCAAGGCAGGCATGGACTTGAACAAGCCCAGAAGAGGCTGAATCCAGAGATAGGGTTAAAGACATTAACAAGGGCACAAAGACAAGTGTTATTGGCTCTTTTAACCTGGAAATGGTTCATCCATCCTTAACTTAATGATTCAGCCACAGGGCTAAGACCTGCCTAAAGAAGGCAACAGGTGTGTGTGTGAGAGAGAGAGAGAGAGAAGGTTTGCATACAACCTATAAGAGGAAAATGACCATCACTTCATTATTGATCAGCCTTGATATTTACAATGTCATCAGATTTTTTTGCTACTCTTTTCTGTATGTATCTATTCAGCCTGCAGCAGTGAACCTCTGGGCTTGGGTCAACAGACTTGGGCTCTCAAGGTTTGTGCTAGTACATTAAAAATAGGCATTGCAACTCAGGTTAGCTGGAGGGGAGGGCGGAGCTTCAGAGCTAGCTGCAACATCTGCTCAGCTGTTCTTAGCCCATTATCATAAGCCTGAGTGTGTTGACCCAGGATGGCAGACTCTCAGCTGCAGGCCTCTGCTTGCTGTGTAGACACATTCTTTGTGAATTGGTTGTTTTCTTTGGTTACCTCTTATCCCCTTTCTCTCAACATCCTTCCACTTAACTCTTCCCTCTGTCTGCTACCTTGATTCTATCCTGTTTTCCCCCTCAGTATCTCTTCTTTTCTGGCTGCAATGATGCTTAGCTTTACCGATGAGCTTAATCTTGAGAATATTTATGTTGTTTGTCCATGCAGATAATAAGGGACTTGGAGACCTAGAGCAGGTGCTAAGGGGCATACATGCTGAGATCAGCCAGAATATACTTGTACTCTAGGCTATTTCAAGGTGTGTTCCCTGAGCTGCCTTCAGATAATGGAGAAACAATTATATCTCTTTCTGCAGCTGTGAAAGACACACTTATTTCTAATGATGAAGGCACTCATGAGGATAATGTGATATAAAGACTGTTCACTCAGATACGTATGCCACACCTATTAGGAAATGGAATAACAGACTCTGTAATACATACCAGAAGATAGACTATTCCTTGAGAGTTGGATTACACTGCTCTAGCACAAGTCTGCAGTTAAGGTGCTGCAGATCTGCACAGTGTCTGGAAAGCACAATGCTTCTCCATGCCCTTTCTGTAAATAAGAAGTAGCCACTGTTTAGGAGACTCTCTTCCACCTAGTCAGTTCTGTCCTCTGGTGCTCTTTTGGAAAAAGGCTTCTTCCTCATGGAAAGAGGTTTACCAGTGTCGGAAAAAACCCTCTGTTCTTTCAGGTTTTTTTTCGAAAGAACGCGATTGCAGTGTGGAAATAAGTGACGTTTTTTCAGAACAAGAGCAGTTTTTCTGAAAAAACTGCAGTGTATACAAACCCAAAGAATCAGAATTTTCACAACAAAGCAGAGACTAAAAAACAAGGCAGAGACTAAAAGTGTCTGGGCTGCCAGACACTCTATGTACTTGAGTTTTTGCAGGTATAGCAACTCGCAACTCCTATTGGCCACGGTTTGCCATTCACAGCCAATGGAAGCTTCAGGAATGGGTCACCACTTCCCATAGCTCCCATTGCCTAGAGCTTAAAGTGGCTGTACCTGCAGACATGGAGGTAAATAAAGCATCTGGCATGGATTAATCCTGGCAAACTGCATTTGGCCTGTACTTGTTGCTCACCCCTGTACTAATAGCTTCATTTTGATCTCTTGATTTGCTATAGTATAAATCAGGAATAACTGAGTAGAGTAGTAACTTTGAGGTTATATCTGTATAAGTGATTCCAATCCCAGAAAGAGAACTGGTTTTGGTAAAGGCCCAAGTGAAAATGTCATTTAGAAATGAAACTGTTTGGTAATCTTAACTTAAGTTCTTGTTAATAAGAAAACACTGAAAGACAGCACCCTTGCATGCTTTTAATGCGAGCCTGTATCAATTTGACCTCAGACTTAATTTGTTTGACATGAAATCATAGTCCTACTATAAGCAGAATTTCAGTTAAAATGGTTATGGGCAAAGCCTGGAAGTAGTATTTAAAAGTGTTTCATTGCTTGTCCTTCAAAATATTACCAAACGGTCTTCCACACAGCCCTTCTCTATATTTGTCATCATGCCAAGTGTTCGTGGCCTTGATGGGCAAACCTCAATTTTCTATTCTACTGTGCTTGCCTCAGTGGTCCAACTGTTCCAGTGTGAACAAATGATCAACCAATTCAGTCCTCTAGAACTGAGACATTTTCTTCCACCACTTTCTTTATTCCCAATAAACACTTCTAAACGCCTAATTTCTCCCCAAAATGTGATAGCAAATGCTTCCATATATTTGCACACTGTAGGAAACTTTGAAATGCAAGGACAATCTTTATTTTGTATCTTACACTTCACTGAACACATTGCTGGTATTTATCAAATTAAATACTTCTGAACTTGTCTAGTAATTGTTATAAACCCAGCTTTCTGTTTTCCTGGTTGTAGCAGATAAATCAATTATAGGGTCAACCTCCATGTGAACGCTCCTTTATTATTTACTGTTTTCTGGGCATGAATAGGAGCCCTAGTCAGAGACCATGACCTCATTGTGCTAAGTGCATACAAAGACAGAACAGAAATACAATGCGTACCCCAAAGAGTTTACAATCTAACTGTAAGGTAAGAGATAAGAAGTGGATACAGATGGGCGAGGAAGTAAAATTCCCCATGCCCGGAGTGCAGTCAAACCCTAGTTTCTAAAGTCTCCAAGCCTTAGGTGAAACAGATCTCTTCATCCAGCCACTGTTAAGAAGCCAGAGCTATTTGTTGCCACTTTTAGTTCTCTCTTTACTCCAGCAGAGAAGAGGAAGTGGAACTGCCACTCTAGAAATAAATAAAGCAATTAAATGTTTGTTTTTCGCCTGACTGAAATATAGCAGGTATTTTAAAAATGATTTAAACCAGCAGGCATCTTAGCATAATAATTCATCATACTGGATGCAGGGCATACTGGTTGTTTGCTGACACTTTCAACAAGTGTCAGTTATTAGAATGGAATACTGCCCTTACATTCAACACTGAATTATTAAGTCAGCTAGCAATGACTAGGAGAAATACTGCATATGTTCAATTTTTACTTATTCCCATCTGAATTCCTGTGGCTGGTCATTATTCAGCTCACTATGAAACTTCAACATAAAAATTAAAACCTTGTTATTAAAGTGCATCAGCACAAAACTGCAGAACAAAGACTTATTTTCTTGGAGATAGCCAGCATCCTTTCCTTCTCTTGCAACCTCTTCAGTGACCTTAGTTATTTTCACTCTGTGAATATTTTTTCCATTCTTGAAATATAACACTTCAGTTTTTTTTCACTAGGACTTCTTGTACCACCACAACAGACTAGAACAATAGCCACCATCCAAGACGAGCTGTTAGTGGCACTGATCATATATACTAAGGTAGTAGTGTATAATGGCATTGATCCTATACACTAAGGCCATGTCTATACTACAAGATAAGGTTGAATATATTAAGGTTGATTTTTTTAGCACCTGATTTTGTAAACTCGAAGGTGCGTGTCCCCACTATGTGCAATAATTCAACATAGTTCAAAGTAGTGAGTTCCTATTATGGTGGCTACCCATCAACTTTGCGAGTGATGCATTGTGTGTAGCTATCCCACAGCACCTTCACCCATTTGCATTCAGAGTTATGCTCACAATTCATGCTGGGACAAAAACTGTGCAGTGAATTGTTCTGGATGCATGTTATCAGCAGCCCATAATGCACTCATTTGCTCATTCCATCTGCAATGGCAAACACTCTATTCACACCCTTTTTTTTCTCTTGTTGGTTATTCACTTGGATGCCTGTCAAGGCTGATTCCCCACTCTGGAATGATGAATGCATAAGTGGGGGCCTGCAAAAGTATCCCAAAACCTTATCTTTCCAGGCTCTGGTATAAAGCTTCCCCCCAAAATCTTAAAAACCTAGATTTTGGGGATAAAAATATGCTGCCACCATCCAAATAATGGTAAGAAAACTAGGGAAGAGATCACTTGGGAAATCTCAGCCCTAAAGTAAAACCAGGACACAAAAATTAACCAATACCAGGTTATAAAGAAACTTTTATCATCACCACAATACTCCTGTTACAAGCATAATGAAAAGTTACCAATTAATATATGTATAGGGGGCTCCCAGTGGCCAAAAACCTAGTTACAAAGGAGAGGAAACCCCATTTCTAAATGCACAGACATCAGATTCCCATTCCCAAACCATAAAACAATAAAACCTAATGGATTTATCTAAACTTTGCCCTACTTACAGATGGTGAAGAGTCTTTTCATGGATAGAGGCATGTTGTCTGTCTCCCTCAGTATCTGGAGAGTCTACTGCCCAGAGACAAAGGAAAGAAAAACCAAAAATTCCTTTGTCCCAGTTTGAAATTCCTACTTGAATTTCTATTGGCTGATTGCTATCTGGCTAGGTATCGTTAATCCCCTAGGGTATGTCTACACTACCACCCTAGTTTGAACTAGGGTGGTAATGTAGGCAAGCGGAGTTGCAAATGAAGCCCGGGATTTGAATTTCCCGGGCTTCATTTGCATAAAGCCGGGCGCCGCCATTTTTAAATGTCTGCTAGTGTGGACTCCGTGCCGCGCGCCTACACGCGGCACGGACTAGGTAGTTCGGACTAGGCGTTTCACGAGGAGTAACGGTAGTTCGGACTAGGAAGCCTAGTCCGAACTACCTAGTCCGTGCCATGTGTAGCCGCGCGGCACGGAGTCCGCACTAGCGGACATTTAAAAATGGCAGCGCCCGGCTTTATGCAAATGAAGCCCGGGAAATTCAAATCCCGCACTTCATTTGTAACTCCGCTTGCCTACATTACCAACCTAGTTCGAACTAGGGTGGTAGTGTAGACATACCCTTAGTCCCCAGGCTGCTGGCCATCCCCCATGACCATGACAATGTCATAGCAGCATGAGCAGGAATCCCATTGTGGATTTTTTATGATGCTAACATTGGTGCACCTAATGCTGCAGTATGTCCAGAGCATAACCAGGGTCCGCTGGAATGAGGAAGAATCTGGATATACTGTTCTGCAAAGCACTTGAATTGAGTGAATTGCAAATTCTACTAGCATTCAATCCTCTGAGCACAATGGAATGATGTTTCTGGTGCCATGAGACAAGTACGGTATAGAAAGATCAACAGTGATTACAAAACTTTTGTATGTGTAAGGCTATTTTCATGGAACTTTGTAAATTGCTTTCCCTTGACTTGAAGTGAAGAATACCAGAATAAGACCTGCTCAAGGCTGCCTGAGTAGTGCGTTGGGAGGAAGCCATGAACTGGCTAGGGAGCATGGTTGGGACCCCCCAATAATTCATGCAGCTGCTCATAGATGCAGCATGTTTGTGGCAATGGTCCATCAGATTGTTCATTTGACACTCTTGTCTTTTTATATGTCTGCCTGAGATCATTTATTTCATGTGGGCATCCCTGGCACATCCTTTCTCCGCCTCGCCCCTTACAATATTAGCATAGATATCTGCAAAAAGAGATTCCTCTCCCCATCTAGCAACAAGATCCTGGATCTCCAGCATGCTCCATGGTGGTGCTCATCTGCAACCCTTGGAACTCATGGAGCACATGATCAGGTTTGCTGCTCAAGTGTGCTTGCCATGCTAGCCATGCAGGAAATGAAATTCAAATGTAAATGTTCTGGGACTTTTCCTGGAGACAAATAGAATTAGAATTCATGCCAGATAAGCACTGTGGAGTAATGTCAGACACCTCCTTGAGGCCAAGAACGTTGAGTTTCACAGTACTGCATCTACACTACTGTAAAGTCGACCATGCAAGGTTGAAACTGTCATCACTCCTTGTGAAAGCAGTAGTACATAAATTGACTTTAATAGCCCTTAAAGTCGACAGATTGGACTCATTGTTTGGAAAATTCACCTAATGCAGCTAAGTTCGAACTATACTCCTAGGCTACATCTAGACTACATCCCTTTTTTGTCAAACACCCAGGATGAAACTCACCACAGAAAGAGTTAAGATGCCATGCAGTAACTTCATCCAGAAAGTCAGGATGAGCAATGCTGGAATTAAAGCTCTCTCTTTAGTGGGAGATTTGGACCTCTGAGTTTCTTACCATTACAGAGCAGCAACACAAAGGGTACGTCTAGACTACATGGCTCCATCAACGGAGCCATGTAGATTTGTTTGTTTGGCAAGGGAAATGAAGCCGCGATTGAAATAATCGCGGCTTCATTTAAATGTAAAGGGCTGCCCAGCTCTGCCGATCAGCTGTTTGTCGGCAGATCGGAGCAGTCTGGACACTCCCTTGCTGACATGAAAGCCCTTTATCAACCTCTCCAGTAAACCTCATCCTATGAGGCATAACGGGGAGGTCGATAAAGGGCTTTCAGGTCGGCGTGGGAGCATCCAGACTAGCACGCTGAGCCGACATACAGCTGATCAGCTGTTTGTTGGCTCAGCGCAGCAGTCATTTAAATTTGAATGAAGCCGCGATTATTTAAATCGCGGCTTCGTTTCCCTTTGCCGATCAGCCTAATCTACATGGCTCCATCAATGGAGCCATGTAGCTTAGATGCACCCAAAGAGAGGGCTATCAGACATTACTTTTTCTAGACTAAAAGCTCTAAGGAAATGTTCAGTCTAGAAGTTTCCCAGGTGTAAATGGCAGGGTCTAAAGAAGAAAAATGGGCACTGTAACTCTTAGAATTCCTTAATGCCACCTGGTAAAGGATTCATTGTTCTAAAAAGCGCTTCCTAACAGGCTTGACAAACTCACTACACCTAGCACACTTTTATAGTATTTATTCAAAAAGTATCTTGTACGGTATTAAATAAAAGCCAGGGCCATGCTGTTAGTTGGTATAATTGTGAAATTAAGGCAAGCTAGCACTAGTGATTAGAGAACAAACACTCTGCATTTCAAAGGTTTACTGGACTTTAACAGGATGTGCCAGGAGAAGACCCAATTATCCATTTCAGTGAGGAACAACCTTGGTGGAGAGGGAAGTTTTTTAATGGTTTGGATACTGACTGAAAACCAGCAAGCTCTGAAAAAAGACATAAAAGGGTGAGAAATGGTTGTAGAGAAGGACTGTAGCCTAATGGTTTTAGTCTCTAAAAGGGCAGTGGAGACCCTATGAGGTTTCTACAAAACTGTATCTGTGCCGTTTGTTACCATTGCTCTCAAAGGAAACAGGACTTGTGTATAATTTGAACATAAACTACCTTAAGAAAATACTGGGACTCCACACTTCCAAATGGGAAACTGATTAACCCCACAACTGAAAACACACTTTTGCTCAACAAAGGGCAGTATCATTTAAATATTTGCCTTTAAACCCTTTTTCTCAAACTTCTGATGCTTTTCATATATGTTAAAATATACCAGATCAAGGAAATACAAATCCAAAATGGAGAAAAATGCACAACATATCAACCCCTCTATATTGAGTCAGCCTTCACAATGACTCTTTCCAAATTAGAGGGCCCTTAAAAATAATGACCTACAGAAATCCAACATCTCCCCCATGTATGCATAATGAAATGTCCCTTCCTTATTATTTATATTTCAGCAGCACCTAGAAAATACAAATGTTTAAGGCACTGTACATACACTAGCAAGATATATTCCTGGCCAAAGGGTATGTCTACACAGCAAAGTTATTTCGAAATAACTTTACTAGCGTCTACACAGCCAAACCGGTATTTCAAAATTAATTCAAAATAGCGGAGCGCTTATTTCGAATTTGGTAAACCTCATTCCATGAGGAATAACGCCAAATTCGAAATAGCTATTTTGAAATAAGTGCTGTGTAGACACTTATTTCAAAATAGGGGGCCTGCTGCCTTCCCAGGGTGCCCTGGTGGCCACTCCAGCCTCAACCAAGAACACTCCTCTCCATCCCCCCCTCCCCAGAGCCCTTAAATGGGCAGACTCTGGCCACTGTGCCTGTGCCAGCTCCAAGCCTGCCAGCCCAGAGCCTGCAGTCACTGCCCCTGACCCAGTGGCCCCCAAAACGTGAGTCAGCAAGCCACTGGCAGCCAGCTCTCCACCGCTCCCCAGAAGCAGTCTGCCAGCTCCCAGGAGCCTGCCAGGGCTCGGAGAAGGCAGGCACCTTCCTTTTCTAGGGTGGAGATCATGGACCTTATTCAGGTTTGGGGCGATGCCCCCAACATCCCTGATCTCTGCACTAGATGGAGAAACGCAGCCGTCTATGGCAGGATAGCTGCCAGCCTGTCCATCAAAGGCCACATGCGAACCCAGGAGCAGGTTTGCATGACAATCAAGTTGGTCTGGTGAGACCCCAAACCCTGAGCCCAGAGATTTCCCTCCCCCTTCTTCCCCCTTCCAGCTCCCTCCTCCCAGGTTTCCCCCTCTCTTCTCCTCTCTCCCGCCTCCTTTCCCCAGTCTCACCAGAATTTCACCCCCTCCCCCAGTTTTGTTAAAGAGAGTTTGTGTTCATGAAAATACATGTATTTTATTTGACATCAGGAAGGGGGGCTAGGAAGGGGTAAGTGGAAGGACATGAGTGAGGAATGAGGCACAAGCCCCTATTAGGGCAGACCAGGGAGGCTTTTAGTGCTCCTCATGATGGAAGCTCTCCCACAGGGCCACCTGGATACTGACAGGCCCCGATGGATCTCCTGGATGACAGCCTGCAGAACGTGCAGCCAGGCTCGCAGCAATGCATCCATGAGAAGCACCAGAGTGCCCAGGGGCAGCTCTGGCTCCATTTTGCAGAGTACTGTTGTGTTCCGAGTGATGGCAACCAGAGCACGCAGAGAAAAAATGCTTTGCTGTCCCTCATCGAAGTAGCCAAGCAAGCAGGGAAAACTGGGAACCATCTGTCCAGGTGGGATCCCTTTAAGCACAGGCCTCAGATAGCCTCAGGCAGCAGCCATCCAAAGTAACTCCTGACCTGATACCCTAACTGATCTGGTTCTGGCCGGCCTTAAATGCAATTCAGTGTCCACTCAGTATGGACGCGCTATTTCAAAATAGCAAAACGCTATTTCAAAATGTATTTTGTGTATAGACAGGTTATTTTGAAATAAGCTGTTCTGAAATAACTATTTCAAAATAACACTGAAGTGTAGACGTACCCAAAGAGCTTATAATGAAATAGACCAAATTAGTTGAAGGAAGGAGAAAGAAGAGCACAGGCAGGTGGACAGACTTGCATACACACACACTGCAGGTCAGTGACTGACCTAGGTCTCCTGAGACATATATACTCAGTGCCTAAGCCATTGAAACAAGGTGCCTTGCATTGAGCCCAGGAAAATACAGGGAGACCTATGGTCTCTCAAGTAAACAGGTTCCATGTATGTATTTTTCAATGTATGTATGCAGAGACTAGCATGTGGGGCAGGGGCAGATTAACTAGCATGTGGGGCCAGGACTATTAAGATTTTGTTGGACCTAGTGTACAAGTCTTTTTCCTAATTTTAAATAAAATGATTATTGTAATGGCATGGAGGCTATTAATGCTATACTAAGCTTGTTGTGGGTATAGGAGATGATTCTGACTGGGGTCAGAGGGTTAGGGGGCAGCAGAGGGTTAGGGAGAAGGAGGGAGTACAAGGTGCAAGCCCCGGGCACTTACCATGGGGCACAGGCAGGTTGTCTGCATGCAGTGGTCCTATGCTGCCCTATGAAGTGGCTGGCTGTTGGCACGTCTCTGCACTCCCCTTAGGGAAGGGGGACAGTATGTCTACATATGCTGCCCATGCCCGCAAGCAAGCACTGCTCTTGGCCAATGGGAGCTACAAGGATGTTGCTGGGGGTACAGGCAGCATGTTGGGCTGCATAGACATGCCATCAGCTGGTTGCTTCTGGGAGGCACGGGGCCACAGCATGCATGCAGCTGACCCTATACTGAGGTTCTTTTTATTTGCCATTACATTTTTGAAACATAAAGATACAGTGTTTGGGTTCAAGCTCCCCCAGTCCCTCCAAGCATAAGGGCTTATAATCAATGGGAGTTCAGGGCCTAAATACCTTTGAGGTTATGGACCTTTTAAAAAAAAGGAAAGGAAAGCAGAGCTTCTTACGGAATGACTCCAAGAGCAATGTCAAAAAGTGGAAAACCAACAACAAAAAGCCTACACCAAAGATTCCAAGGCTCATGACAAAATCATGAAAATTGGAAACAGTGAATTCTTCAGCCTGGATAATCCACTTTGTGCCACTTGTAGGTAGAAATGAATGCTGGTGAATTCCCCCCTCCTCAGGGGAACTCTTAGCTAGTAGAATCTCCTGATTCTATCTCTGATCTATAGAGAGGGAGGTGAGAGAGCTGTGCTTGAAAAAGTGACTTGTTCACATGCAGCAGAGGCTGGTATTAGGATCCTTTGAAAACTTGGCCCCAAAATAACAAATCTATTAGAGGAAAATAACTGAAAATAATTTTCGACTTTCAGTAATTTCCTGAGGGACTGTCAGTTTTCACATGCAACCGTTCTCTGCGCTGATTAAGTTGTTGGAAGAAACTTTGGTAGAGAAATACAACCCCTGAACTTTGTTCATTGTATGTCAGGATAAAAAATGAAACAAAAATTCTCCTCACCAGAAAGAATTGATATAATAACTCCCAGTGCTTTATGCTTAAAGCTTAACACTGTTATCTCAGAGGGTAATCAATATGTGAACCAAGGGCCTATAAAACATAAAGTATGTACTGCTAAGATCATTCATGAAACTGCTTTTGCACATCCTTACATTGGTGAGATAGAAAGCCAGTTATCAGGGTTGTTTTTTTTTAAAAAAAAATCCTTGATTCCAGACAAATAATAATAAATATCCAATATATGAGCTGCAAGACAAAATGAATGGATGATAGCTGATTTCAGACCTCAGATCAGACAGTGTTTAAGATTAGTAAGTGCAACAGTGCCCTCTATATCTCAATTCAAGCACATCTAACAACTTATTTCTAAAACTGTGGTGAACCTTAAATAAAAATGTTCATACAGGTTGGCAAAGTTTTTATGCATTATCTACTCACAACACACACAAAAGATAAATTGGGGTTCATAAAAATAGTTGTCTGCTTCAATTACAGTATATTTTATAATTTGAATCTTCATATTTTAACAAATCACAACATTTACAATTAGATTTGAGAGTCATCCCTATTTTTTTTTCAAATAAGGCAACTGTCTTGATCTCATTGGGAGATCGCTTGAGTTAGAATTGAGTAAAAGGCATGAAAGGCTCTGGATTTAACCCTATAATATATCTGAGAATACCGATAACATCATCAATCTTGCATAGGATTTCCATTTCTTTCTAATTTTGGCACAACAGTCCAATACATCTTTGTATATGTTGATTAGAAGACAGAACAGACTGCTAACAACAGATGTTAAGCATCATCGAGAGTAGGATGATCATGGAACTTTAAACCTGTCTCTCTGCACCTGTCTTCACCTTCAGGCAATGGAAGGTCCTTCAAGCAGAACAGCTGCAATGGTAATTGACATTCCTCAGAGTATAATCTGCACTGTTCAACAGCTGTGTCTCCTTAATTCTCTACCCTGAAGTAACTTTTACACCACTTTACTTTGAGAATAACCATTTTTGGTCTGCACTCGCACAGTCTCCAATTTATAAATCACTCTCAGCTATACGGGTTGAATGCGGTGGCCAGCCTTCCTTGAATTACATGGCAGTGCAACACCAGTAAATTCCCAGTGCCAGATTTTTCCCAGAAATGTGCCCTCTATTTATGGCAAGGAACACATCTTACTAGCACGTGTTATAGAAAAGCACGTGTACAAATCCTGTTATTTCAACTGGAGTGTCTCAGAAACTTCAAACCACGCGTACTAGTTTAGAGAAAACAAGTGTATTAACTACAAAAATATGTAATTACTCATCATTTAAGTAAAGAGGCATAGAACTCAGAATTAAGTAATAAAAAGGTAAAAAGTAGCTAGTAAACTAAGTAAAAGCAAAAAGGTCTCTCACCATCTGCTTCAGAAGTCTTAGGCCTAGTCTACATTACTTCACTCTTCTCCCAATCCCTCCCTCTGCCCCCATCAGTCTAAACAAAGCACCGTCAGCCATGTGAATAGCATAGCTGAAGTTCATATACTTATCATGGTGACTTCTGTGTATTAAGTTCAATGGAGGCTGCTCTCCCATTCACTCTGCCTACTTTTCTCACCCTGCTGAAGTACTGGAATCACCGTGAGAGCAATTGGAAGTCAGTTTATTGCATCTAAGCAGGAGAGATGTATTGAGCACCTGTGGATTGATCAATGCACCTTTGATCCACTGTGTAGTGAAGATAAGCCCTTTCTAGTGAATTCTCTTCAGACAGGATCCTTTCCTTATTCCAAAGTTGTTTCTTTGTTTCTCAAGTGCAGCTGTGGGTAGAGAGAAAGGGAGGAATATCTTTGAGCATCTGTTCCTTCCCCATTATTATTCTTTTTCCTCTTCTTTGAGGATCATATCCAGCTGGGATCAGGAGAAAAAAAGCCTGTAGGGACAGGAACCTCCACCTGCGTTTTTGCAAAGATATACAAAGAATATTTTTCTTGCTCTCACCCTTTTTCCTGACAAAGAATGGCTACTGAACCAAGGAATGGTCTATTTAATTTAATTAATACCTCAATAAGGCACCAATTTGTCTTTTATCTCTGTAGAACTGGTTTGTGGCTGCTTCTCCAGATTTGGTATATTTCTGAATAACATCATACAGTAGAATCTTGTAACTTTACATATAATGTTGCCACACGTATTTTATCAGGACAATAATGATCAGCAAATCATGAGATTTCAGATGTTACCTTACGAGATATAGTGTGCACAATATTTACCATAATCTACAGTTAAAGGATATAACACCCTCCACACATACATACCCATCCAATGTAGAAGCAATTGCATTGGTGCAAAAATGTCATATTTATCTAGTTTTTTCCAAAATAGAATGAAATAAATTATACTGGTTTAAGACACCTTTCCACCACTGTAAGTGCACATTAGAAGTTATAACAATTTAACCATATCAGGAGAAAAATAAAAAAAATATATTGTCAGTTCAGAAACTATATTTAATCCAGACCTTAATATCCCTCCCAACAATTTCTCATTTTTATGCCTTACTGATTTGTCCATTTAATAATTGGCATGTTCTTTATTTTATATGCCAAGTGCAAGGAAGCACCAGTAACCAGGAAGCTGATGTCCTGGAATAAACTTACTGTGATTATAACCCTTTGTTCTAAATGGGAGCCTGATCTTTCAAGTTTTTGAGCATCATAATTTCCTAGTGAAGTTGGTGAGAACTCAGCAGTTCTATTGATAGGGCCTTTATTAAAGTCCATTTGTAGATTAACTTTTGAATGATCAGGATCACTACCTGATTTCACTAGCCTGTTCAGTACACGAGTATTTGATTCTTTCTCTTTTGCGGTAACCTCTTTGAAATATATTCTTTGAATCTCATTGTATTGATTTCAGATCACTTCTCCTGCTTATATGCTTTTAATCTGTCCTTCAGAGTCTTTGCTATCCTTCAGTTAAATACTGTCTGATTCTATTCAGTGCTCTTTTCCATTGCATCTTTAGTGCTCTTTTGTAGATAATCTTTGGGCAGGTGTCAGTAGGTAGTGCTGTTGTACATAGTTTTTTACTATTTTTTCTCTTAATATGGAAAAAAAATCATTCTTTAATAGACATTGTCTATAGTGATGTAGATTATGCCAAGTTTTTATTCAGCAAGCTGTTCAAGGAGTACGTGAAAAAGTATTTGCAATTACTGCTACTTAAATAAGTTGATGAACATCTTCTTTCTCCTCAGATCTTCATCAAGGAGGGGAAATGTAAGGCAGAAATGCAAATGTATAATATCTGGATGATGTGAATTGGACCATGGGAACCTCTATGTAGTTTTTGGGGCTGATAATCTTTTAAATGTTAAGGTTAATTTGTTTTGTTTGAACCTGTAAACTTAAAGATGAGGAAATTTTGCAAGCTTACAAAATGGAGCCTAAAACTCCATTTTGTACTTAAACATTCTCTCTAATGTCATCCATTTAAGATCTACATTCTGACACGTCCACAGGTGACTGTTAGATTTTAAAAACTCGCTCACCTGTTGGGTATGATTTGCATAGGTTATGAATATGCATGAGCATTCCAAAACCAACCTATCAGTTTGTACCACGCTCAAGGTGCATCTTTTGGCAGCCAATCGGTTTAAATCATTGCAGTCTATGCATATTTATGAGGCCAGGTTATAAAAGGTCTGACCGAACAATGGTTCATTCTGGTCCTCGAGCTTATCCTGAGATCAGGGCGTCGTTCGCGTCGGGTGTAGGTTTAGGCAATAGACTAGGAGTGAATGTCAGTATGAAAACGGTCCTGTAAAGGTCTTGTCTTTAGAGAATTGGACGGAAGGTCCTCTTCTCTCTTTTAGGTTAGGCTAGTTAGTTTAGTAATTAGGTAAGTTAGTTCACGTCGTTGTGTTTGTTCGTCAGGCTGCTTCGGGTAAAAGCTTATCGGCCATCGTCGAGTCTGTACGTCGGGCGCGTTGCGTTTTAGCTTAGGGTTTTATTTTAGGTTAAGGTTAGAATAGGTAGAGACAGAGTCTAGCTTCCATCGCCGGTTCCAAAGGCGCCGAAGAGCCTGAAGAATCGCTCTTCACGGAATGTGAAGTCCGCAATTCTACCGAGCTCTTCGTGGGACTCCTGGCTGTTCCTCTCTTGAGGTCTGGAAGGATCGACGGATTGAGGTCGCCAGCTTCGACCCTGAGACAGCCGACAAGGGACGCCTGGTCGTTCCTCTCCTGAGGCTTTCAAATAGCCAAGGGATTGAAGGTCGCCAGCATCACCTCAATCGTCCTCCCATCGCCGTAGACTCTGTAAGTAGGAATAGGGACCTGGAGGGACTTCCCCTTCTTGTCCGTGTAATGTAATAGGGCACTGTCCCCTTATTTGTTAACTAGAGGTATATCATTTTTATAAATTATACTGTTTGTTAAATTTAATTTGCTTAATATAGTCTTGTGGTTGTCACTGAAAACCCAAGTCTTAAGTTTTATTTCACGCACCATCTCAATCTAAGCGTTGACACTGCCGGTGATCAGATACGGAATAAGAGTCCCAACCTGAAGTACCATTCCTAAGCGGATGAGTTTGGGTTATTTAATAACTCTCTGGGAAGCGTCTTTAAACACCTTTGACCTTCCTAATTCTGTTCGATAAACAGGTAACACTCTTTTGTAGATAATCTTTGGGTAGGTGTCAGTAGGTAGTGCTGTTGTACATAGTTTTCTACTATTTTTTCTCTTAATATGCAAAAAAAAAAATCATTCTTTAATAGACATTGTCTATAGTGATGTAGATTATGTCAAGTTTTTATTCAGCAAGCTGTTCAAGAACATGAGAACTTGCTGTCTGCCTTGCTTTTTATTTTATTGAGGCAAGATTGCTTCTTTGGAATCAGGCATTGGTGTTGGACTCAGAATTTTGAAAGAAGGGATTGCTTGCATCCTGTTTGACCATCTCTGTTCTAGAATTGGTATATAAGTGGAAATATAGGTTGGACATCACTGATCTTAGCACACAAGACCTGAGTGATCCTAAACAAGGGAGTTTCCTGGACCAGGGGAGATTAGGCCTCAGGAGCTCCTGGAGCTCCCTCCTTGCCTTGGCCCTAACCAGTGGGTTGTTCCCAGCCTGCCTGCTGAGCCCTGATTCCCCCAGCATGCTGATGAGGCTCCTTTGGGGGTCAACAGCTACACTCCTGCTGGTGGGGCTCCATGCCTCCAGCTGGCCAGGCTCCCTGGATCCAGGCCACTGGCCCTGTGGGCTGCCAGCTGCTGGCAATCTCTGTGGCTGGGGTGCTCTGGTCCAACAACATCTGTGGTCCTTCTGGACCATAGATGTTGCCAGACAACAGAGTCCTGGACCACAGAGGTTAAACCTGTAAAGCGATTAAGTGACTGCAGTATGTTAAGGACATATCCAATGTCATACGAAGGTCAACTGGATTTGGTGCATGCTGCAGGCATTGTCTGTTTAAGAAAATATATAATTTGTGGCTTACACTTGCATTATGTAGGTGAAATATGCCAGAAATGGTCTTGGAAAAGGTCAGCTGCAGAAACTACCACTTACTGCCGTAAGTGTCATATCATCACTCAGGACCTTGTCAATTTCTTAGAAGAACTGACCTTGATAGCTATATCAGGCATTGTTGTCATCGATTAACTTGTGCAAGAGTGTTGCTGGCAAGTCGTCAATGCACACATTGAGCAGCATTGGTGACAAAACCTGGAGGAAGAGCATTAATTTGACACTTCCGGGAACCACAACAGTCACCTATTTTGAAGGAACAGCTTTACTACTTCAACCACCCAAAGCAGGGCAACTTGGGAGTTTGCAAAGAAAGTATTTGTACAAACCCTGTCATAAGTGGTTGTCAAGTCCAGGAAGACAGTTTTAGATTTTGTTCAAAAGTTTCAGAGGGGTAGCTGAGTTAGTCTGTAACATGAAAAACCTAAACAACAAATAGTTTAGTAGCACTTTAAAGACTAACAAAACATGTAGATGGTATCAAGCTTATGATACCATCTACATGTTTCGTTAGTCTTTAAAATGCTGCTAAGCTATTTGTTGTTTTTAAGATTTTGTTGAAAGCCATTTTTTATAAAAGTGATCAAGGGAAGACTTGACCTCAGATGTTATGTCTTTTCCTAGATTGCCCACATTGAATAATCATCTAAAACAAAAACAAAAGACCTTACATTCATGTTCTTTTAAGATTGCAAATTTGTGAAAAAGCAAGAAATACAAATGGTAAAGAAGGGTAGATTTAATGATAAAGGGCCACAAAGAAAATGAACTGTGGTGGCTCAGTATAAAGTGAGGATAGGAAGCAAAAGATTATGAGGAACCTGGAACACTTATATTCTTACCACAATTCAAAGGGAAAATGAGGGCATTTGATCAAGTGCAATATGACAAATTCATGTAGAATTATAGAATCATAGAGCTGGAAGATACCTCACGAAGGCCCAAAGCAGGACCATTCTCAACTAACTCATCCCAGCCAGGGCTTTGTCAAGCCAAAACTTTAAAATCTCTAGGGTAACCCAATCCAATACTTCACCACCCTCCTGGAGAAATAATTTTTCCTAATATGCAACCTAGGCCTCTCCCACTGTAACTTGAGGCCATTGCTCCTTGTTCTGCCATCTGTCACTGCTGAGAACAACCTCTCTCCATCCTCTTTGGAACCTCCCTTTGGGAAGTTGAAGTCTGCTATCAAATCCTTTCTCACTCTTCTGTTCTGCAGACTAAATAAGCCCAAATCTCTCAGCCTCTCCTCGTATGTCATGTGCTCCAGCCCCCTAATTATTTTGGTTGCCTCCACTGGACCCTCTCCAATGTGTCCACATTTTTTCTGTAGTGGGGACCCAGAATTCGATGCAATACTCCAGATGTGGCCTCACCAGTGCAGAATAAAGGAGAATAATCACTTCTCTAGATCTGCTAGCAATGCTCCTTCTAATGTAACCTAATATGCCATCTTGGCTACAAGGGGACACTGTTGACTCATATCCAACTTCTCATCCACTGTAATCCCCAAGTCCTTTTCCGCTCAACTGCTACCTAGCAAGTTGGTCCCCAGCCTATCACAATGCTTGGGATTCTTCCATCCCAAGTGTAGGACTCCACACTTATTCTTGTTGAACCTCATCAAATTTCTTTTGGCCCAATCCTCTAATCTGTCTAGGTCACTCTGGACCCTATCCCTGCCCTCCTTCATATCTGCCTCTCCCCTTAGTTTACTGTCATCCATAAACTTGCTGAGGGTACAATCCATCCCCTTGTCCAGGTCATTAAAAAAGATGTTGAACAAAACCAGCTCTAGAACTGATCCTTGGGGCACTCCGCTTGAAACCGACTGCCAACCTGACATCAAGCCATTAATCACTACCCATTGGGCCCGACAATCTAGCCAGCTTTTTATCCTCCTTACAGTCTGTTTATCCAATCCATACTCCCTTAGCTTGCTGGCAAGAATATTGTGGGAGACCATATCAAAAGCTTTGCTAAAGTCAAGGTATATCACTTCCACTGATTGGTCGGGCATGAATTGCCTTTGATTCATATTTTGGTGCATTCTTTCTTTACTCTTTTTTGTTGTCTGATTTGCACACACATACACATCCCATCTGTAGTGCTATAATTTTGCATCTTTCTTTCCATAATACCCCTAATCTCTCTGATTTTTGCTTCAACTATTTTCTCTTAATATTTTCTGAGTCCCAAACCAGTATCCGACCCACAAGAACACCTTTCTTTTTCTTTCATAACAATAGGTTTCTTTTAATTAAAGAGAACTAGATCAATATTGGTAGGTTGCAGGTTCTTGTTTTAACTTTTTTAATAAGTGAAGAAAAGGAAGGAAAGATACACCATCATGCTTGAAAATCTGGAGGAATTTTTTATATGTATTTTGCTGAACTATCATAAGCTGTTAGTGTAAATAAATAAATGGTACTGATGATGATAATAATAAACCCCCTTACCCATTTGACTGTAACTGTAGCGTGTGTTATCTAAACACTGCAACAGGAATATTGTGTTTGGAATATTTTTAGAACAGCTCCTGGGTTCGTTAATTTTTTATCTGCCAACAAAATGAAAGAGCAGTTTTGGAGTAATGTATTCAAGTGCCCTGCAGTGACTGAAGAAACTAGTGATGGTGAACAAATCACTTTTTAGGACAGAAGCTTCTGTATGCTCCCTACCAGATATCCAGGTTGTACTGCATTTATGTATTACCAGTAACTCTTTTTTCCCCGATGATAAAGAGTAAGTCACTGGTTTTAAATTGAATTTCTCTCAGAATATTTGCAGAAGGGTATATGTCTATTCACTAAGAACACAAATAAAAAATCCTCCAAAGACTGGGTCCCATTTTCATTTATTACAGGCAGTCCCCGAGTTACGCGGATCCGACTTATGTCAGATCCGCAGTTACGAACGGGGCCCTTCCTCTCCCTGGTCTCCAGCAGACCAGGGAGAGGAAGCAAAGCGGCGGAACACGCGGGCAGCGGACAGGGCTGTCCGCTGCCCACGTGCACCGCGGCTTGGCTCTGCTTTGCCCCCCCCGTCCCCCTGGTCTGCAGACCAGGGAGACGGGGGGGGGGCAAAGCAGAGCAAAGCAGAGCCAAGCCGCGGAGCGCACAGTCAGCGGACAGCCCAGACGCGTCTGGGCTGTCCGCTGGCCGCGTGCTCCGCGGCTTAGCTCTGCTTTGCCCCCCCGTCCCCCTGGTCTGCAGACCAGGGGGACGGGGAGCAAAGCAGAGCAAAGCCACGGAGCCCGAGGGCAGCAGGACAGCCATGGCGCGTCTGGGCTGTCCTGCTGCCCCCGTGCTCCACGGCTTTGCTCCGGACACCTGTCGTACAGCAGCTGGGGCGCTCTGGGCGCTACTGGACCAACCGGGCAGCACCCCAGCTGCTCTGCCCCAGGCGTCCTGATTCAGCCACTGCTGGTCAGTTTCAGCAGCGGCTGAATCAGGACGCCTGGGGCAGAGCAGCTTGGGTGCTGCTGGGTTGGTCCAGTAGCGCCGAGGAGCGGCGGCGCTACTGGACCAACCCAGCAGCACCCCAGCTGCTCTGCCCCAGGCGTCCCCAAGTCAGCCGCTGCTGAAACTGACCAGCGGCTGACTACAGGAAGCCGCTGCCCCGGGCTTCCTGGGATCAGCCGCTGATCAGTTTCAGCAGCAGCTGACTTGGGGATGCCTGGGGTTCTTAAGTTGAATCTGTATGTAAGTCAGAACTGGCGTCCAGATTCAGCCGCTGTTGAAACTGATCAGTTTCAGCAACGGCTGAATCTGGACGCCAGTTCCGACTTACATACAGATTCAACTTACGAACAAACCTACAGTCCCTATCTTGTACGTAACCCGGGGACTGCCTGTATTCATTTTAAAAAATGCAACTAATTATCCAGCCTTTCATATATTGATGGTGAATAAACTTAACCTGTGCCACTATTCAGGGAAGCATTTACATTTATTCCTGTCCGGGAAAGATTAGCTGCGGTGGCACCAAATCTTTCCTGACTAGGCATGCTTTTAAGAACCAGCTCTATTCCAGAAAGCCCACAAAAGATTTTCTACTTTAATGATTCCCTATGGTACCTCTGCATGGGGAGAGTGGACTACTGAGATTATTTGAACACTTTTGTGTACTGGGGAGAGAGTTTATGAGCTGGCTTTGAATATTGGTGTGGACGGGAATGTTATTGGAAAATGAGAGATAGATTTATGGACATCAAATAACCACAAATTCCTATACATCTTGTATGGAGAGGTCAAGGGTGGTGGGCATGGGTAGGTTGCAAAGCTGTCCCTTGTTATGATTTTGAGTTGCAGTTTTGCCAACCCAATCCGACTCCATTGCACATTTCCCGGGCTTCATTTGCATGTTGCCGGGCGCTTCCATTTTTAAATGTCTGCTAGTTTGGACTCCGTGCCCCGCGGCTACACGCAGCACAAACTAGGTAGTTTGGAGTAGGCTCCTATTCCGAACTACCGTTACTCCTCGTGGAATGTGGAACGAGGACTAATGGTAGTTATAGGAAGCCTAGTCCAAACTACCTAGTTCGTGCCGCGTGTAGCCGCGGGGCATGGAGTCCGAACTAGCGGACATTTAAAAATGGTGGCGCCCGGCAACATGCAAATGAAGCCCGGGAAATTCAAATCCCGGGCTTCATTTGCAACTCTGGTTGACTACATTACCACCCTAGTTCGAACTAGGTTGGTAGTGTAGACATACCCTAAGAGTCCATCTCTCAGCAATATCAGCATTTCACATCTCTCTGGATGGCTCCTCTATATTCACCCATCCTATCACAAAAAGATTCTAGAGGGCTCCACAACGTATAGCCACCACGTAGAGCCCCACCCCCATTATGGGACCTTAACCTTGTCCTGAATTATCTCACCAGACTGCCCTTTGAACCATTGGTGATGGTGCAACTTCCCTTCCTTTATGAAAGTGTGTTTTCTATTAGCCATCACTTCAGTCAGGAGAGTAAGTGATCTCAGAGCACTAATGGCAGAACCCCCATATACCGTCTACACAAAGGATAGGGTCACACTGAGACCTCTCCTGGCGTTCTTTTCAAAAGTTTGCACGGAATTCCACGTAAAGGAACCCATTGTACTACTCACCTTCTTTCCAAAACCGCACACATCACAAAAAGATACTAGTCTGCACGCTTTAGATATCCAACGAGCTTTGGCCTTCTTTTTGGAATGAACAAAGCCGTTCCATTAATCCCAAAGACTCTTTATCTCCATCGCGGAATGTTCAAAGGGCTCACCTATCTCGGCCCAACATATCTCAAAGTGGATATCGACATATATACTGAACTGTCACACTTTGGCAAACAAACCATTGTGGCATCCACCAAGAGCTTACTCTACCCAGGCAACGGATGCTTTCACAGCCTTCTTGAACAATGTTCCCTTGAGAGACATTTATAGGGCCGCAACTTGATCATCTGAACACACCTTTGCCAGACATTATGCCATCTTACCTCAATTGGCTACCAACTCAGGAGTGGCCACAGCGGTATTGTCCATCACTGCTAAACATTGACTCCGTCTCCCTCCGACCAATCACATAGAGTACTGCTTTATAGTCACCTAGAGTGGAGCACCCATGGGGACACAACTCAAAGAAGAAAAGGGAGTTACTCATCTCATGCAGTAATGAGTGTTCTTCGAGATATGTGTCCCCAGGGGTGCTCCACTATCCTCTCTTCCTCCCCTCTGCTCGGAGTCTTTATTAATCAGGCGTTGAGGAGGAACTGAAGGAAGGGTTGAGCTGCGTGCAGGCAATCAGGAGGGAATGTCTCAAGATGCCTCCTATGCATGCGCGGCTCAACGGGGGAAACTGCTTAGGAAAGCTCAGATCTGCGGTACTGGGTGACCCGTCACCTAGAGTGGAGCACCCACGGGGACACACATCTTAGAAGAGCACTCACTATTGCATGAGGTGAGTAACTCTCTTTTTTTAAAACCTCCCCCAATTCCAGTTGCCCAGGAAAACACTTCATAGAAGTAAACAGTAATTGGGATAAAATGCAATGAGGTTTTACAAAAATTAGATTGTGCCAGACCAACTTCATCTCCTTTGAAAATATAACTGATTTTTTAGACAAAGGAAATGTAATAATCTAATCTACCCAAATTTCCACAAAGCCTTTGTTACATTTCCACAGTTCCAGCTATTAGTTAAATTGGAGAATATGGGGATTAATATGAGAATTGAAAAATGGATAAGGAACTGATTAGTGGGGAGACTACAGTGGGTTATTCTAAAAGGCTCAAGGGAAGTTACTAGTGGAGTTTGTCAGGGATGGCTCTTGGAACCAATCTTACTTAACAATTTTATTGATGACCTTGGCCCAAAAAATTGGAATGTGATCATTAAAAACTGCAGATAGTACAAAGTTGGAAGGAATTGCCAATACAGAGGAAGACCAGAATATCACACGAAAAGAGCTGGATGTCCTTGTAAACTGGAGTAAAAGAAATAGGATGAAATTTAATACTGCAAAGTATAAGGTCATGCATTTAGGGACTAACAAGAAATTTTTTTTCTGTAAACAAGGGACTTTGACACAGGAGGAGAAAGACCTGGGTGTACTAATTGATCGCAGGATGACTATGAGCTGCCAATATAAATATAGCCGTGAAAAAAGCTACTCCTAGGATGCATCAGGTCAGGTGAGAAATTTCCAGCAGAGACATGAAAGAGTTAGTAACATTGTACAAGGCACTTGTGAGATCCCATCTGGGATATTGGGTGCAATTCTCATCTCCCCTGTTAAAGAAAAAATGGATTCAAACTGAAGCAGGCATGGAGAAGGGCTAGTAGGATAAGCCAAGGAATGGCACCCTATCTTATGAGAAAAGAGTGTCAATGAGCGTGGTTTATTTAGCCTAACCAAAAGAAGACAGAGGAGAGATATGATTGCTTTCTATACATATATCAGAGAGATAAATACCAAGGAAGTTATTTAACTGGAGTTATTTAACTTAAACACAAGTGTGGACACAAGAACAAATGGGTGCAAACTGACTATCAACAAGTTTAGGCTTGAATTTGGCAACGATTTCTAACCGTTAGAGGAGTGAACTTCTGAAACAGCCTCCAAAGGCTCAGAGTCTATAAATGATTATGATGTGTGGAATTTTCTCCCAAATCAGATTGGCAGAGATCCAGAGTAGGGATTTGCCTTCCTCTGAAGCATGAGACACAGGTCACTTGCAGGTTAAAACAAGTGTAAATGGCGGGCTATCTGAAATTTGAAGTTTATAAACCAGGATTTGATAATTTCAGTAACTTCACCATCAACCTCAGCCTGGACCAGTCCACATGAGAAATCCACTTCCTGGACACTACAGTACAGTTAAAAATGGACAAATTTCCATCATCCTATATCAGAAACCCACCGACCACTACACTTACCTTCATGCCTCCAGCTTCCATCCCAGACACATTTCTCGGTCTATTGTATACAGCCAAGCCATAAGATACAACCGGATTTGCTCCGACCCCACAGACAGAGACTATCACCTACAGGATCTTTACAGAGCATTCCTAAAACTGAAATACACATCTGGAGAAGTAAAAAAACAAATTGACAGAGCCAAAAAAGTACCCAGACATGAACTACTTCAAGACAGACCCAAAAGAAAAAAATAACAGCACTCCTCTTGTTATTACCTATACAGGCAGTCCCCGACTTACATGGATCCGACTTACGTCGGATCCCTAGATACGAACGGGGTGAAGCAACTCCCGCACATGCGCAGCAGCATTCCCGGGGCTCTCTCACCTGGGTCCTAGGATCCTCCTCCTCCTCGGGCCGGCTCCGACTGGGGTCCTGCAGAGCTGCCGGGCAGAGGAAAAGTGCCTCCCCACGCCCGCTGCCCCCCCCACCCCCCTGCCAGCAACAGGCTGCCCCCTCCCCTGAGCAACAGGCTGCCGAACAGCAGACAAAAGCAGCCTCTCTGCCCCTCCTCCCCTCTATACATGCCTGGCTCCCGGAGCGCAGCAGCGTCCCCGGGGCTCGCTCACCTGGGTCCTAGAATCCACCTCCTCCTCCTCTTCGGCCGGCTCCAACTGGCCTCTGCCTGCAGCAGCTGGCCACAGGGACAGGGATCCCGCAGAGCTGCCGGGCAGAGGAAAAGTGCCTCCCCACGCCCGCTGCCCCCCCCCCCCCCGCGGCCTCGCATCCTGCACGCCTCCCCCTCCCCCCCTGCCAGCAACAGGCTGCCCCCTCCCCTGAGCAACAGGCTGCCGAACAGCAGACAAAAGCAGCCTCTCCGCCCCTCCTCCCCCTATACATGCTGGGCTCCCTGGGCAAACAAAGACTCCACCAAAACAAACAAAGTGCTGGCCTCATTGTGTTAGCAAAAAAAGGACCCTCCTCCTAGAACCTTGGGTGGTGTGTGGAAATAAAGCTATTAGCTCAAAGCATGGTGCAGAGCTGTTTGGTATTTGATGAGTTACTCCTTTAGTCCTGAGTTTTCACAGGGACAGAAATAGATGTGAAATCTTCTGAACAGGGGAACAGACAGCAAAACAAACATTAGAGGGGAGTTAACCTTTCCCTATGCTATCCAAAACTAAAAAAAATGTTTGGCTAGAGTTTCCCCTACAATATGTACCAGTTCCGACTTACATACAAATTCAACTTAAGAACAAACCTACAGTCCCTATCTTGTACGTAACCCAGGGACTGCCTGTAGTCCACAACTCAGACCCCTCCAGCACATTATACACAATCTACAACCAATCTTGGAAAATGATCCCTCACTCTCAGAGGCCTTAGGAGAAAAGCCTATTCTTGCTTACAGACAATCCCCAAACCTGAAACGAATTCTTTCTGATAACCATGCCACACAATCACATCATAAACCTCCAGGAACCTAGCCCTGCAACCAAAAATGATGCCAACTCTGTGCACATATCTATACAAGCAGATTCATCACTGGAGCCAATAACATAAGCTACCAAATCAAAAGATTATTTGACTGCACATCTAGTAATTTGATCTATGCCATCAAATGCCATCAATGCCCCACTGCTATATATATTGGACAAACTGGACAGTCTCTGTGGGAAAGAATCAATGGACATAAATCAGATATACGTAAAGGAAACATACAGAAACCTATTGGGGAACACTTCAATCTTCGGAATCACTGTTTAAAAGATCTTCAAGTAGCTGTCTTGTCACAAACCAGTTCTACTAACCAGACCCACAGAGAAGCATTGGAATTAGAGTTCATCCACAAATTCAATTCACATGCTAATGGACTCAATTGTGATGAAAGTTGGTTGGGACACTACCAACTTAACAGCCATTGAAGGTACAAACAACTCTTTGTGTAGACTTATATCAGGAAGTATACTATCTATTGACTTTGATTCTTATCTGCTTTGTTTTAACTACCCAATCTTCAGATACTTTATTTTTCCCCCTTTCCTATTTATTTTGGGTGTGCACATCTTAAACTCATAACTCCGGTCATCTGAAGAAGTGGGCTGTGCCCACGAAAGCCCATGATACCATCTACATGTTTTGTTATTTTATAAAGTGCTACCAAACCATCTGTTGTTTTTTCAGACAGAGGTGATGGATTTATAACAGAAGAGGGTGAGTAAGGTTCAGTAGTTTGTGACGTGCAGAAGATCATATACTGAGTGATCATGATGGTCCCTTCTGACTGTAAAGTCTGTTAGGGTATGTCTACACTGCCACCCTAGTTCGAACTAGGGTGGCTAATGTAGGCATTTGATGTTGCAAATGAAGCCTGGGATTTAAATATCCCGGGCTTCATTTGCATCTTGCCGGGTGCCACCATTTTTAAATCCCCCTTAGTGCGGACTCCGTGCCCGCGGCTACACGTGGCACGGAGTAGGTAGTTCGAATTAGACTCTCTAATTCGAACTACCGGTACACCTTGTTCCACGAGTGTCTGAAAAATAAAATTGGATTATCATAATATTGGAATCAATTGCCAAGGGAGGTGGTGGAATCTCCCTCTCTGGAGATATTTAAGAACAGGTTAGATAGACATCTGTCAGGGATGGTGTAGACAGAGCTTGGTCCTGCCTTGAGGGCGGGGGGCTGGACTCGATGACCTCTTGAGGTCCCTTCCAGTCCTATGATTCTATGATTCTATGATAATAAATAAGCATCCTTGGACATAATTTATTCCTTCTAAAAAACTAGGCAGGATTTATTATATCTGAGAACAATAACTACAAGCAAAATGTAAAAATATGCAGAGTTCCCCCCAGGAAGACATACTGTACTTATTTGTTCACCTTCTTAATGCTGGCTGATATGATAGCTAAACTTTTATTGCTATAAAATTAACCAGCTTATTTATTTAAAATGCATAATTAGTTACAGTGATGGGGCATCCTCGCCCCGCACTGCGACTCCCACCAAGCAGGCATTGCTTGGCACTAGGGGGGAGGCAGCCCGGTGGTACATGGTGTGTTCCCATGCCGCACCGTGGCTTGTTGTGCCGGCTGACCCGTGGGCGGCGGGCTGGGAGTGCGAAGGTGAGAGCGGGGACAACATGGAGGCATTCCCCCGTCCCGTGAGTCCAGCGCGTTGGGGAGCCAGCGGGGAGATACGAAAGCCCTGCCCTCCCCCTTTTGATGACGTCAGGTAGGGCGGAAGCAGCGCAGCATTTAAAAACGCTGCTGCCATAACTGGAGCGGGGAAGGGAGAGAGAGAGAAAGAGAGAGAGAGAGAGAGAGAGTAGCTGGGTGGAGGCTTGGAGACGCCACTGGGAGAGATCCCTGAGAACGGTTGGGAGGCTAGAAAGGGCGTTAAGAGACCGGCAATTCCGGTCCACTGACTCCTTTTTTTTGTGCGTCAGCAGCCTATCCGCCAAAGGAAAGGTAAGCCTTCCAGCGGCGAGAAGCCGGGTGCAGGGAAAGGAAGCAGCCCAGGGCAGAACCCATTAGGGTTGGTGGGTTGACGAGTTACAGCAGGATGCCCCGTCAGCCGGACTGGATCCAGACTGATCCGTGTCCTTAGGGCCCTGGGCTGGGGCCCGTGAGTGAGGGTGGGCCCGGGCCTCCTGTTCCCCCACCCCGCAGCCTGGGTGGAGGAGTTAGTATTCCGCGCCATGGAGAGGGCTTTTGCCGAGGCAGGAGGATCGTCCTAGCGGCCACCAGGAAAGGCGTCCTAACAACATTCCCCCCCCCCCTTGGAGGGGGGGTCATAGGGTACCACTGGACGAGGTGGGTACAGTTACCTACAGGCAGCTGGAAGCAACAAGTTATGTGATGATACAAGCATTAATTATACCATAAAATGTAACCTAGCCCACTTTCAACTTTTGGACATTGCTAGACTTTAGAAGTGCTTTAGCTTTCTTAGTTCTTAACAGGCTCCTGAAAATTGGTTGCTTCTGTCACACCTATCTGAATGATATAAAAATGATTGGCTCATGTGATTTAAAAGGCCAGAAATGTGTACCTCTTGATAGTTCAGTGCGTTAGACAAAGAATGAGTACTCTTGTTATCTTTTACTTCTTTTAAGGATTTGTAGGGTACCTCATGCCAGGAACTTCTCAGGCCTGTGTTTGGGTACCAAATCCAGCCTTTGCATAATCTCTGTAATGCATAAATATTTGTCTTGGCTACTCTTCTTTTCATATAATAGTTTCAGTTTTATTTACCTACTTGTACTTTGAAATACATTAAATCTATTCAATCTTTACAGATCTTAGTCCTGTTGTTCCTATAAAGCTTATAATTTTACACATTGTTTATTTTATTCTTGTTCCTTTCTTATTCACTAGAAGATTTACCTGGCATTGCTCAGGTACTTAACTCAATTTTTGCTTTTTGGAAAATAAAATGGTGGGCAATACAATTAAATAAGTGATTCAGTATGCAGGCTGCCCCAGAGAAAGTCTCTTTCACCCGCTTGGCAATTCTGTCTCTTTCCTGTATGGTTTTATGAGAAGCAATCTCATTCCAGGTACAATTTTCCTGGCACAACCAAATACTTACCTTGCTTTAAGTCTTGATAACAGGAAGACACATGCTGAATTTGGTGATCCTAGCTCTTAACTATCTCTACACTGCTGGTGGTGGGGGGGGTTGGGAAAAGATACGCAAATTGCAAACTGCAATTTACGTATCTTTTTCCGATTCTTTTTTCAGAAGAGGCTTTTCTGACATTTTGGGCCAGCTACACTGGGCCAAATGTCAGAAATAAAATGCTTCCTTGGAACATACCTTCTTCCTCATAAAACAAGGTTTACAAGGATGCCAAAAATATGCATCTGCTTTTCTGAATTTTTTTTTCGGAAAAGCAGACGCATTCCTTGGACACAGTATCCCAGAAAAATGCTGCAGTCTAGACATGGCCATCATTTAGGAAGAGTTCTTAAACAAACAGACAGATGCACATTTCTAAAATATATAGTAAGAAAATATCTATCTCCTATTACTCAACATTTTAGCTTTTTATTACTCACTTTCTTAGCCAAATATCCACTTCAATCTTTGATTGCTCATTACATCTGGTATGGAACCCTCCCCCCCCCCCAGTTTATGAAGTGGACTCATGGACATGAATATACATAACTCAAAGGTGGTTTGAGTGAATTATTTAATGTAATCCATTGATCTTCATGTCATGATCTGCTGGTTCTGTTTATCTTACTCTGTTGTATGTATCATTTGTGTGTGTAAAATTAGACACATAGAGTGGGGAATACTTTGTGAGTTTCAAATGTGTGAATGGGAGACATGGAAGATATTACCTGCAACTTCTAGATGAGCCACTGTTAAACAATCTTTTGTCCCTAAGTCCAAGCAGTGGTTGGTAGGGAGTGGCTTCAACTCCTTAACAAAAGGAATAGGAAAGGAGAGGCCTGGGTCTTTCGGCTGGGCTGCACCTGAAGGAAGGAGCCTGAGACCCCAAGGTGGGGAAGACAGCCCTGGTTTGGAGTGGCAGCTGGAAAAGGGATTGTAGGGTGAGTTTGAAGAGTTTGTACTGAGGTTTCAGTGGAGAATTAGTCAAGCGGTTTTGTTTCTTTTGATTTGTAACCTACTTGCTCTGCCTGTTTTTACTTATTACTACTAAAATCCTACTGCTTCAACTTAATAAAACCATTTTTATTTTCCTAATTCTTAGGGGTTTGATCCCATCTGGGGAGTGCTCTCTCAGGAGGCTGGCCCAGCAGGACCGGGCGGTGAGGAGCCCCACAAAGCATAAGGCGAGTGGCAGTGGCCGTGACAGCATCCCAGGAGGCACCCCTGAGGGGCCATCTGTGACCTTGCCCTGTCACAACATCATCCTAGGATAAGGAGTTTTGACTAAAATTCTTTCTAAGTATACTGTTTCCATTAAAAATTGTATTTGTCTCTCACATTATCTAATGATTATAACAAAAGCCATTTTAATTTTGGGCTGATATAAATTATTATCTTTTATAGCTTTGGCCTGCCACTAGAAAAGACAGGTAGGTGCCTAGGGCAGCAAAATATTAGTGCCTACTAAAGGTTCATTGGCTGCTTCTGTTGGGTGGCTACCTAATGATAAGAGGGATTGTAGGGCATCAGCAACTATAGCTGTCTCTGAGCTTTCAATTCCTGATTGTGTTTACCTTATTTCAACCTTTGAATGTTTTCTTTTTCTATTTGGAAGATAGTTTATCAGAATAAACCAATAGGAGTTCACTTTTGGTATTGTTATAATGGCACGTTCCAATATCAGCGCAAAATGTTGATTAAAAATTAGACTCCTGCCGACTCATACAGGGCATGTCTACACTGCAGAGTTTTTCTGGAAAAACGGCCATTTTTCTGGAAAAACTACACTTACGTCCACACTGCAATTGTGTTCTTTCAACAGAAAGTCGAAAGTACTTAGAGTTTTTTCCGACAGCGGTAAACCTCTTTCTACGAGTAAGAAGCCTTTTTCTGAAAGAGCTCTTTCAGAAAAAGGCATGTGTGGACAGGGAAGAGGGCTTTTTTTTTTTTTTTCAAAAGAAGAGGCCTCAAGGAAAAAGCACAGGTGCCCTAGTGGCCACTCTGTCCATAGTAATCACTACTTAAATGCGAGATAGTGGACACTATCTTTCAAAAAAGCAGATCGCTTTTTCAATGTGCTTTTGCTGTGTGAATGTTCTCTTTCGAAATAAGTTTTTCCGGATGATCTCTTCTGGAAATGCTTCCTCCAAAAGAAGATTGCAGTCTAGATGTAGCCACAGAAAGGTTCTGCTGATTTCATAAAAGCTTTAGGACAGACTTCTTAAAGGGTACTCCATCTATTCTCTACTTTTTTCACTGGCCATCAAATTGTATAATTTTTGAGCACTAGTAATGTAAGCTTAAACAGACAATAGTGAAATGTCCTCCATTTTCAGATACAAATGATGCTCGTATCCATAATTTAGGGAATTGTCTAAATTGTCTTTCACTTCTAAATCAATTGCTTTTCTGATGAGATAAGGCATAACTTTCTGCTGCTGATGATGATCTATACAGTTATTTAACCAATGACTTCATAATTAATAAATAAGTTCTATGTCTAGGACTGTTATTTCCTGATATTTGCCACTCTGCATCCTTAAATTTCTAAAACCAAAATTGGCACCTGGCATCCAAATGCCAGTTTTCTTACTCAAGGACAGCTGGCTTTTCACTTTGCCTTTTCACAACAGCAAAGGTAAATGTCGGGAGCAGACTGACCTAGCTATATTTCCTAATATAAATATACGATGAGAATACAGAATAGCTGTAAGTCAAATTAATGAAATAGATGACTAATGGTTAAATTCTAGAGGTTGGTAAATGTTCATATTTTTAGTTTCCCACACTTCATATAGACAATAAGTGCAAAATGTCATATTTAGATAAATAAGCATAACTTCTGTGAATGGTACTGGAAGTTTGACATTGGACACTGGAGATGGAAGTTAAAAAATAATGTTTATAAAAATTGGCATATCTACAACAAATAGGCTTACAATTTTATGCACATTTTCTGCAAATGTGCATACATTTAGCATAGTATATGCACGAGCAAGTATGTGAACATTTTAAAACCAATATCTGTGTGCAACTGTAGAGTATGGCCATAATTTCAGTCATATTTTGTACACGATAATATAACCTTTTCAGTTAAATTATGGAAAAAAATGCTAAATTATGTGCAAAAATGTATACATAGTTCCACATCTTAATTTGGAATGAAATCGATTCAAATAGTGAAAATGTATAATTAGAAGTGGAACAGTAATTTATGCCTGTATTTGTAGAAGTTTAATTCATGTGCATTTTTGTGTGTGGCTGCCTCACTCAAATATGGCACTAAACATATTAATCTAGTTAGCAAAGAGAAATCTAGTATGTCCGTAGCTGTGCAATTAGGTTCATACAAAATTCACGATTACCAAAAATCAAGACCTGTTCACTTTTTACATGGGAAATTTAACTCAAGGGTGGGAAGAGTTTCCTAGCCCAAGAAACATATGCAAACACCTTTGCAATAGATACATTCCATGCTGTTTCTCTCATTCATGTTATGACTAGACTGTTGACCCCACTTTATCTAATCTGTATTTGGAGAATGCCATAATGGGGCATTGTTCCCCTTCCCAGTTCTCTCCCCAGTTATCATCTGGGCAGCTGCCAGGAAATTGTCAGGATGAGGTCATTGTCAGGCTCCTTTGGGTGGAAGCTTTTTTGTTGTTTTTTAATTCAAACCTTTTCATCAAACCTTCAAGGACTGGTTCAGTTTCATCTTCTGTGAACAAATCCTTAAAGAAAGGTACAAACAGTTTTGTTGTTCAGAAAATGCCATGGTCTTATAATATGTCTCATGCTCAGGAGGGCTGGTCATATATTTTCCATTTTTTAACTTTTTTTCGTGCAAAACTGGGTTTTCAACATAATGAAAATTTTCACAAAGTGACTAATTTCTCTGGATTTTTAATCAAAACTATGAATGCACCAAAACCTAAAATATTTCAAACTAACCCATAATATCTCCATGTGGAAATGCTGATGACATTCTTTGTGGGTGCTGTAATTTAGTAGCCTAATGTCTTTGTCTCCCACAAAGCATTTAATCCATTTGCAGTCCATAAAGGAAAGCAATCTCCCATCTCTAAAATAAACTATCTATGAGCAATGTACTGTTTGGGAATCATTGATCTTTGTATCTTCGATATTCTAGATAAAAAAGGGTAAGGATATTAAAACAGAGTAAAGGTATCTATCAATAGAAAATCTAAATTTAAAAGGCTTTTAAAAACAAGTCAGTTTTTAAGCTGGTTGATACTTGAGTTCTGGAAATTGTTTGCACCAGGAGATAAGGTTCTGCAACATTCTCCCAGTTTCTAATTTCATTACAAATTTTGAACTCAGATCACTTCAGTTGAAAAGAGGTAAAGAATATTTCTTGCAAACGTGGATTGACTGATAGCTTCACTCCCAAGCCAAGCAAGCTCTGTAGCTTTGTATATAGGTGGACCAGTTTGGGCTAGATTTTTGTTTTGTGGTTAGATTGTCATCATTACTTGAAGTGAAATTTATTATTATTTGGAATGGGGGGCAAGTAAAACCACATAGATATTATCACCAAGCACCATCAAAACTCTTTGGGTGTGTTTTATCTTAGACATTTAGGCTCTTAGGTAATCAGACTTAAATAACAGCCTTTCAGAATTTTATCCTCACAATACCACTTAAACTATGGAATTTTTATCACCCACATTTTACAGGGAGACTAAGAATCTTTCCCAAGTCTAGCAGAGCAAGGAATTGTTCTTTCAAGTTCCTGAGTACCCTTTCTTTCTACTGAAGTCAAGGGTACATTGCACGTTTCAGAACTGGGCCATAGGTACACAAAGTAGCTGAAAATATTAAAAGGCAAACTTGGTAGGCATGCAGACTACTTTTATCTGACTGTACATATTAAAGATTTTTAAGGACGCTTTGAAAAAGGTGGTGCTTTAGAAACAAACTTGTGCTGGCAACTTAGAATAAGAGAGAGAATCATCTTATTTCCCCTCCCATTTTGTTGGACTAAAAGGAACGCCCAGAAACTCTGAGCAATACAGTGAAAGATTATAAATATTTGATAAATCTGTACTTGAGCAGTCTGTACAGCTGCACATATGCTTGTCATGCCCAAGTGTATTGCTTTTGGTTTAGGTTAGTATTGTTTTATGCAAAACTGTACTTTTTTTACTGCCCCAGGCATTTTCCTGTATTCTGCTGTTCTTCAGAGAAGCATAGGCATGGATTTCAGGACAGGTGCTAGCAAGACAAGTAAGTTCAAAGGTGACGTTAAATAATCTTTTCACTGAAAGGCATAATATGCAATTGTATAAGAACATTTAAAGATCAGAATAAAATGTGTTTATGTACTCCATTTAAAACGTGAGGCAGTCTTTGATCTTACTTTAACTAAATACAGGTATATAGAACTATCACCACATTAATTGCACTGAAAAAGCACACAAATATGGATCTGTTCTGTACCCCTTGGAGGTCAATGGAAAGACTCCAGCTGACTTCAGTGAGTTTAGATTCATGCCTCTATTTGTCTGACTTATAGGGCTGATCTGATATGATGAAATAATGAGGAAGCAGAGAATGCAGAAGAGGGATAATTACATTTTGGTGGTAGATTTTGATATATTACTTGCTCATGCCAAAAAAATGGGGGCAGGGATGCAGGGGTCAATTGGTAATTAGCAATGTTTTTGTGAAGAAAGGGTAGAAAAAATGAGATGTGTATTTAAAAGCTATTTGTGTATTGAGGCAAAGAATATAAAACCAAACAATGTCCACCCTTCTTTCTCAAAGTAGTGTTCAGTTAACTAGGATGTTAAAACTTTACTGCTTTTAGACGAGAACCAATCAGCACTAAGTCTCTGCTTAAACTCTGCCTCTTTGCTTTCTCGCATGACTTTCATCCTATTTTGTTTTCTAGCTGTTAATTATATTTAAAGGAAAATATCAGTAGTGTTTCTGAAGATGAAGACCTATTGCTAGGATGATTCTGCTGTCACTTGCACATGCATAAATTGGGAGTAGCTCTTGAGAAGTCTGTGTGGTTGCACTGATATAAAATAGATAAAAGAAGAAAGCTATATGAATACAGAGCACTGGTGGGCAACCAGCAGTCAGTGGGCTGCGTGTGGCCAATCAGGATCATCCACGGGCAGGTCCTGAGACATTTTGCTGATGTTGAGTATTTGTAGGCACAGCTCCTGCAGCTCTCATGGGCTGTAGTTCACTGAGGCCAGACAATGGAGCCACGGAAAGTGGTGCAGGCCGAAGAGACATGCTGGCTTCCATCTTCTGGAGCTCCCATTGCCTGGGAATGGTGAATCGTTACCAGTGGGAGCTGCAGGTAGCCATGCCAGTGGACCCTCACTGTCATCAAAATGTCTTGTGATCTGCCTTTAGATTACTCTGAGCTGCGTGCAGCTCATGGGCCACAGAGTGATCGCCACTGATATAGAGTATATAGAGCTCAATTCTCTACTTAAAAAAAGATAAATAAAAAAGCCCATACCTTATGCCAAGATTGATCTGAGCAATGGAGAGAGATTTGGTTAAACACAGAAAAGCAAACAGATCAAACTTTTGAACTGCTTTGCTTTGACTTAGCAACAGGGCAATCATAGTTCAGAGCTAATGGAGTCGCTTTAACATTTTCTTATTCATTACAGAGAACAGTTAGTCTGTGTCTACACTGGCACCCTTTTCCGGAAATGCTTAAAACGGAACAGTTTTCCGTTATAAGTATTTCCGGAAAAAGAGCGTCTACATTGGCAGGATGCTTTTCCAGAAAAGCCCTTTTTCCGGAAAAGCGTCCGTGGCCAATGTAGACGCGCTTTTCCGGAAAAAAGCCCCGATCGTCATTTTCGCGATCGGGGCTTTTTTGCAGAAAAGACTACTGTGCTGTCTACACTGGCCCTTTTCCGGTCCATGGATGGGGCCCAGGGTGTCCTAAGGGATTACCTGGGAGCCTGGCACAGGATGGCAGCAGGGGTTGCCTCTCTTCTGCACTCACTGTGGTTGTGAGAGACCAAGCAACCCTACAGCCTGCTCTGCTTTGCCCCACCCATCTGTCCTCTCCAACCCACTGTGCTCCACTTCACCACGGCAATGGGTGGTCACTGTGGAGAAGTGGAGTGCAGTAGGATGGAAGGGGAAGAGTGGAGCAGGCTGCTGGGTGGCTGTGGCTCCCACCACCATGGTGAGTGAAGGATAAGGGGCTGATCTCTGATGCTGCCCGATGCCAGCATCCCCCCCCCTACCAATAATCCTCCAGATTGTCTTGCTCAGGGGAGAGGGCTGCAGACGAGGAGGCAGAACAAAAGCATGAGTGGGAAGGATGGGATAGGGTGGAGCAGGAATGGGGTTTTGGGGAAAGGGGTGGAGCGGGTCCTGCAGTGAAGGGTTACCCTAGGCCTTGCATATGGGGTACTGGGCAAGAGATTGGGAGGATCCCCCAGGCCCTGTGTACCCTGCTAGGGATGGCTCTGCTCACAGGTCTACTTCAGAAGCTTGCAAAATCCCACAGGAACTGACAAGTCCCAATGACTAGTTTGTATTAACTTTTAGTGGAGGAAATTACCATATCCATTTTAGGAACACAGTAGTCTTGTCTCCACTTATTGGGAGATCAATATTTCTGCATCTCCCAGGGTTTGATTTAGTGCATCTAGTAAGAAATTAATGAGATCAGCAAAATTGAGGCAATAAATGCACCTTTGAAATGGCTATGTTCAGGGCTTGACAAGCAGCGATGAGACCCGCTTGCCAGCCGCGCTGTTTGGCATGCTGCACATGAGCAGACCGCGCTGTGGCGCCGTGCCGGCTTAAAATCTACTCGCCCCGGGCGAGTAGATTGACTAATTTGTCGAGCCCTGGCTATGTTTACTTGGAAATAGAAGTCAACTGGTGTAGTCTTTGAAGTCCTACACAGTTGCCTACGGAGATTGTGGAGATATTTAAGAGCAGGTTAGACAGACATCTATCAGGGATGGTCTAGATGTTACTGGGTCCTGCAGTGAGGTCAGGGGACTGGACTCAATGACTTCTCAAGGTCCCTTCCAGTTCTAGAGTTCTATAATTCTATGATTCTGTACAGGCCAGGCCTATACTAGAGGACAATGTCAAACTAAGATACATGACTCAAACTTTGTGGAGTAAATCTGGAGTCAACGTACAACTGTGGGAGGGCGATGGAAGAAATTCTCCCATCGACTCCCCTTACTATTCCCTGGGTTGTGAGGATTATTCTCTAGTCTAGGTCTGGCTTGTATGTAATGATCTCATTTCAACTTGTGTTTCTTGCCTTGATTTTTCTTATCTCGTTAAGCAAATACCTGATTATGAATGTTGTTTGTAACACATAACCAAAGAACACTGAAAGCAAAGGCAATTCATCAGCCAAGAGCTGTGGTGTCCACTATGCCTATGCTAGACTGCACCATGGCAGGAGAGAAAAAGATTATCTTATTCCTGGGGGCATGCTGTGCCCCTACAGGGGTGCATAATTAATGTGGCCTGCATTTTTCTGTGCCCCTTGCACAGGAAAATGGGGGGAAAAATTTTCTGGAGGGTCAGGAACACAGACCTTTTTCTGGGCGGCCCAGGTAGTGTGTCTGTATGCTGGAGCAGCCTTAAAAACAGGGGAGAAGGCAGGGATCAGCATACATATCTCCATGCTAACAAGAATGAGCATGAGCATGAGAGAGAGAGAGAGAGAGAGAGAGGCTTTGTCTAGACTTCTAAAATTAAAATGCAGCCATGACAGCACTTTAAAGCTCTTAGGGGAGTAGCTAACAGTGCTGGGAGTCTGTTTACACTGGCACTTTACAGTGCTGGAACTTGCTCTCATTTTCCACACCCCAAAGCCAGAATTTAGTAATACACTAAAATGGCAGTAGACTTAGCCAAAGACTCTCTCCCTGTCCTTGAGCTCCCTGGCATGTAAGGTAAGGCTTTTTAATTATGAAGGAGGCAGACTAGAGTAATTGATCTCATGCACAGAGTCATAGATGTAGGGTAAGTCAGCACAGCAGGGCTAAAGTCAAATTAAGCTACGCAACTTCAGCTATGTCAATTGGGTAGCTGAAGTCGAAATAGGTCAATTCGGCTTTTGGCGCTGTCTTGACAGCAGGAAGTGGAAGGAAGTATGCTCTTCCTTCAACTTCCCTTACTCCTTGTGAAATGAGGGTTACCACGAATTGGAATAAAAAGTCCTCCAGATCAATATTATTTCGAAATAAAGGCTTGTAGTTTAGACTCACACTACGTTATTTCAGAACAATGTCAATTATTCCGCTGCTGTGTAGACGTACCCTGACTGTGTATGAAAGTTGTTAAAGTTGTTGTTGATGCTTAATTTGATCTTGTAGCAGCATGACTATTGTCCCTATTGTTAACATCATCTAGTGTGAGCAATGCACTGTGGGTATGTATCCTGCAGTGCAGTACCATAGTAAGGTAGAGCTGATCGTAGCACATCTTCAGATTCCCTCTGAGGTCTCCCACAGTCTCCTCAGCTGCAAGGAGTAGTATCATGAATAGCTCTGCATCCTCAGGAATGTCAAGAGCAGCACATCAGTCTCTTCCTCCTCATTCTCCACCTTGACTACTTGCAGCAGTAGCCTGCCTGTTGTTGTGCTCCATGGCTCAACAGGAGCACTCCAATGATATGGTCTTTGTCTGCTCCCCAAACAAGCAGCACACTCAGCTGTCAGATACTTAAGCTCTGCTTATAAGGCAGCAGAGATCAAAAAACTGAGAAGAGCCACCAGGGCAGGTATTGTGGGATACTGGCAGAAGCCAGTTCTGTTGACAAAACAAACAGCAGAGTCTACATGGCTCTTTGTCAGCAATAAAGGCAGAGAAAAATAAAATAGTTTCTTGGGGAGGGGGAGGGAGTTTTTGTCACTGAGTTTTTGTCCCCAACAAAAGTCTCATTGCAATATGTATGTGGTCACTGTTTTGTCATCAAAAGCCAGTTTTTTACAACATCAGTTCCCACAGGAACATAAAAATTGTGAAATTTTTAAGGCCTCTTCATTGCCAGACTGATGAAAAGGAGTTTTTTTTTCTTACTTATAAAAATATGGATCCTTGTATTTTGTGCTTTTCCCCAATTATTAATAAAAAAAAATCACATCAAGGAAAATTAATGAATTTAATAAAAGCCTCTGTAAATCACTTCTTTTATTCAACCACCAAAACAAAAAAGCACATTTTTTTATTAAACAGATGGCTATATGATGAAGGTTTCTTGCTGAAACTGGGCATTTTTCCTGACAAAAATTGCATTGTAGTGTACGTGTAAGCAGGGGGGGTTACTATTTTGTCACCAAAAGGCAGTTTTTGGTGACATGGTGAAAAAACTTGGTAGTGAAAACAAAACCCAAGTCAAGTGGGCCTCATTCCTTTTTTCTTTCATCCTCAGGCAAATTCCTTTAGAACTCCACTATTTTGTTTCTCTTACCCTTGATATCTATTGTGAAGATTTAGATACTTTAGAAATTCTTTTAAGATATTTTATTAGGAAAAACGCTAGGTAGGCATCCATCAGAATTTGAAATTATAGTGACCAGAAGTAATAGCTTAAAGGGTTGCATGAAGAGTTTCTGAAAGGAAGTTAAATGGTAGTTAAATGTGGTTTTTTGAAGGAGGTGAATAGTTAGAGGCCACATTTTTCACCATTTTTCATGTTGATTAGCACAGTACCGCTTACCCCCAGCAATATCACTATATCAAAATTGGGCCCAAAGATTAAGTAGACAAAAGAGAAGTATCCAGGGTGATTTGAAAGGTTGTTCACATGTATTCTATATTCCTTAGAAAGACTAAAACTTTATGGTAATGTGTGATACTTGAGAGTATAGAGGCAGAACAATACAAACATAGGTCACAGATACATCACATAGGGGTATGGTGGAAAGAGGGATTTAATGAGACTTGTAAAGGGACCCATGGATCTCCTTGTCACCAGATATTATTGAATCCAAGGGCTTAATTGGGTTCAGAAAAAGATTAGCCATTTATAAGGATAATGAGAAACATCCAATTTTATTAGCTGGCATAAAATATAAGGGATAAATGATTCACCAAATAATCCAGCCCTATTTGATGTAGGAAGAAACTTCTGCTCTGGACTTTTTGTACTTTCCTTTGAAGCAATGTGTATTGACAATGACTGATACTGCAAGCCAACACATGTTTACAAATTATTGTAGGCCAGGCATTTTATGCAATTCTGGATTGGGGAAAGTTATTGCAGCTCCTGCAGGAACCAAAAACAGTGTGGAGAGAGGGAAGAGGGGTGGAGAGACTCACATATACATTTTCAAACTGGGCTTTCCAGAGACCAACAGACAAAGAAAGCATTTATGATGCAAAAAAGTTGATGTTAAACTGAATCAGGGTCTTCTTTTTGATCCAGAAAATGGATAGGATCTCCTGTCAAATGGAGCCCTTAACACTGGCAGAGGAGTTGGAATGATTTTCGTGCAGTAGGTCCCCTCCTGGGCAGATGATCACTGACTGGGTATTCCTCAAGTGGACCTTGGAGTGGGATAAAGGTGTAGCTATCCTAAAACTGACTCTGGCAACTGTCACTGACTGAATAATGGACTAGCGAATAGACTATGGCCTGGCAATTCCTATGTTGCAAATTATCATTTGAAGCCATTTTATTTTTTCAATCAGGTGGCATTTTCCCAGATGAACAGGTCCATGTTGAATCTACCCAGCTAAGAAAGAATCATATCTCTAGCCTTCAGGGAGAAAGTGAAGAGAAGGAAAAGGACACAAATTCTGAGAGTCTTATGACTAATTTTTCAAATATCTATGCATCGGGTAAGTCTACATAAAGTCTACATAAAAGGGAACAATTATAGAAAGGGTTGGTTGTTCTGTTTTTTGTTGGTTTGTTTTTGTATACTCTGTTGTTGTCAACAAATCCTACTTCATATTTCTCTTGGGAAGATTCCCAGTTTCTAAACAGACTGTTGTGAAAATGTGTCAAGGCTCAGTTTGAAGACCGTATTTTATATGACCAATCAAGCTAAAATGTCCTCTCTTCTTGATTCCAAATCTCTCCCTATCTATTCATTCTCTCACTATTCATTTCATAAATATTATAACAAACTCTCTTAAATAAAACCACCAGGCAACATTTTTCCCCTGTGTTTATTGCTCCACAGATTAATAGATCAAGAACAGCAATTTCCTCTTCCTACATACATCTGCTGAGGAGTAACCATGGGTTCATAGACCCTATCCATCTGTCAGAGGAGGAGTAGCTAAAATATTAGGTCTGTCTTGGTCCAGGGCAAAAATCCTAGGAGTTTCTCTTCCTACTTCACAGGCCATTGAATAAAAGTCAATGCATTCAAGGGGTATTTTCACCTTGACAGTGAGGCAAAGACCCAAGGATTTTTATAAATGTTCTTACCCTCCTTTCCAGGAAGAATAGCACAAGGGAAATATTGATCTTATCAATTTTATTGTCACCTTGTAGATTGAGAGGGGGCTGTAGTCTTCTGGATCTGAGAACTCAACCGAAAATAGTATCATAGTAAATATTTTTTTTTCTCTACCACTAGAGAATTTTCCCTTCATTTCTACGCTGGTCCAATCTGAACTGGACCTTCAATACTTCATTAGAATGTTTGGTCACTGAGAAAAATGCCTGATTTCCCACTATCTGCATCTGTATTCTGAGCTCTGCACGTAAAAGGTGCTGTAGAAGAGAAATATATTGTGAATGCTCCAAAGCAGTTAACATGCTAAGCCCTTAAATGATCATTGTAGAGACAAACGATGTGGTAATTAAGGGCTGAACTTTCTAAAAAATAAGTCTGGGCAGGATGCTGCAGAAGTTCATGTTATGCACAGCCAGTTAGAACTGGTCACAGAATAAAACAGGTTTTTTTTACAAGCACGTTACGCGCTCAAGTCCTCTTCCTTAAAGGTATTGATGAGTTTAATTCCCACTGATTTCCCAGTGTGGTAAGGATTCACTTCCTCAAAATAAACAGTTAAGACTTCAGTGATATCAGTGTTAATTTGGCTCTTAAATACCTTGAAGGACCTAGACCTAAGTGCTCAATGAAACCACAATGTGTTACAAAAGATGGAAGCAACCACAGTAAACTCCTGAGAACGTTCAGTGGGAAGTGGATATTTCCAGAAACCTGTACTGCATGAGACTGAGCAGAGCATTTATATTATGAAGTCAGTAACAGCAGTGTGCCTTGTCTCCAAGCAACTTGGCTCCTGAATGCATGTTAACAATTTCACTGATGTTCCCTTGATTTCTTCCTAGACTTGTTGCCTACTAGGAATAGTGAGGAATTGACAGACCAGTTCCTGCTTGAAGTGGTAGACATTCTTCTAAATTATATTAAAAAAACCTATGATGAGAAGAGCAAAGTTCTGGACTTTCATCACCCCCATCAGCTTCTGGAAGGCTTGGAAGGGTTCAGCTTGGAGCTGCATGATCAGCCAGAGCCTCTGGAACAGATACTTGTTGACTGTAGGGATACCTTAAAATATGGAGTTAAAACAGGTAACAGTATCCCCACCACAGCAAAAAAGGCACCTTTTCCTGTCTTCACAGACACATTATTTGGGGATGTAACATGTCACTATACTGGAATTTATTTGTCCAGGAATCTTAGTTTTGTCAGATTTGTGTAACTTCTGGAATATTTTTTTCCTGACCCTTCCTTTCCAGTAGAGGGTGTGTGTAGTGTTCTTTGAGCTTGTTTTGCTACAGTAAGTAACAAGGAGGGGACAATTCACTTTCTCAAGTGAACCAGTTAACATTCTCACAAATTATTCACTCATTTCTTTTTAATTAAATAATGTAATGTCATTATTCATTAAAGAGGATTATATACAAGAAATGATAACATTTTAGACAGGGCTGAGTATTTTTGCTCATTTTTCTGTTCTTTCCCTTTTGCATGCATAACAGTAGGGAGGTTTTGTCCAACAGTGTATACTTATACTTTAACACCTTTTTAGTTAATCTTTAACCATGTGAATTGATTTGGCATGTACAGAGATTTAAGGAATAGCACTTTGGATTAAAAAACATCCTTAGATTTAGAAGCTGGTTTAAGATAGTAGCTAGTTGAAGATGGTTTTAATAAAAAAAAAAAAAAAAAAAAAGGAAAAATGCTCAAGAGCACATAAATCGTATTGATATACATGTTTTTAAAAATGTTACCCCCTTCCAACATAAGAGACTATTTGTCTTGAATGATTTCTAAGTAGAAAGTAAATTAATTAGTAAATATGGTTCATTTAATTTGCTCAATAAAAACTGGAATGCCCAAGGTTCTACTTTATAACCATTTTTGAAGAAGACGTCTTTTCCCCAACATTATCTTAAAAAGAGACTTTCTTATTCTCCATACTGATTTCAGTGTTCTTGTCAACACAATTTAATTGGAGTCTGAGTGAAGAACAAAGTATTTCTATTTCTTACACATATTCTGCTTTATTTTTATTTCATTTTTAGGACATCCTCGCTACTTTAACCAGCTCTCCAGTGGCCTTGACATTGTTGGACTAGCTGGCGAATGGCTGACTGCTACTGCAAATACAAACATGTATGTATCATAAATCAGTCTTTGGTTACAAGTTAAATACTAATAAAAGCCAGAGACTTTTTCCTTTTTTTCATGAATGCAAAGTGCCTGTTTAAAAACAAGCAGGCACAGACTGCCCATTTTTTAAACAAGTGAGTGAAAACCTGAATAAATAGTGTTGACTATATATCTAAGTCTACTACTAGCAAATGGAGTAAATAAACTTGTGTTGTGCAGCAAAGTGACAGTGGCTCTTAAGGAGCCTCACTGGATGTAAACTCACTGGCTGTTTTCAAGCAAAATATGAGCTATATGGCAGTCTTAAAACTTTCGGCTAATTAATTTAACTTAGCAGCTAACAATTATCCGTGTTAATTTGGGGGCAAAACATATACAGACATATTGAGCAGAGAGAGTAACAGGGTTCACTTGCAAGTCCAACACATCAGCACCGAACAATGAAAATTCAAAACCACTAACATCTCTGTTAATGTTATATGGCTAGATTCAGTTGTGGGTAGTATCCATGTGACCAAAGGTGTAAGAACCCTGATATTGGAAAATTCCTGGAGCAGGCTTGTAGATCTGCATAAAACCTCTGCTCCACTAGGGAGCTCATAGCTGACCAATATAGTCCCAAGATGACTGCTGAGGAGAGAGCATGGCCAACCAAAGACTGAACTGATTCCCACAGTTACTATTAGAGGAGTTCTCAGGAAATCCCAAACAAAACTTAAATCTGATTAATCCTATTCTAGTCAATCATAAAAATTACAGAGCTGTCAGTTTCTCACTAGAAGAAATGCTGAAATAAAATGCAAAGAAATTAAATAATACAAAATGTTCAGCATATCTATAACACAACAAAATCTTACTTTATCTAAATGTTATAGGAACTGAATGACCAAAATGAGCATTTTAGTACATGGTGTCATATTGTCAAAGGGACCTCAAACCAGACTTCTCAATTGGCACTTGCAATTTTGCATCCCCAAATACTTTTGGCACACCCAAGACTTTTTAGTAAACAAAAATCCTTGAATTGGCACATACATAATGCATAATTAGATGCTGAACTCCCTGATTTAAAAAAGGCAAATAGCAGGGTTGAACATTCTTAATGTTGAGAATGGAAAAAACAAATCTCTTAGTGCATCACATTGTTCGTAAGGACTAAGTAGCAGGGTTTTTTTCTAAATGTTATCCATTTACATTGAAGACTTTTATCATGGACATATTTTATTGGTAATGTTTCCCAATAAAATATGACTTTTTAAAATTATACTGAACTTTTAAAATTCTAACTTGCTTTATTTGTATTGATAGTTTAATTATTCTGGTGAGATTTTTGTATATTACTGTGCAAGGAGTTGAAATGATTAAAGGCAGGTGTTTGAGATATGAGACTGCAGAGAAAGAAAAGGTGGAGGCAGTGGCCTGGAGAGAATTACTGAAAACACTTTATCTGGAGAATATGTAGAGTAGATTATGTGGATTTGGTAGACAGGAGAAGTTGAAAAGTACTAGGCCTAATCCATAAAGTGCATGTATTTACTGAAAAGTCATCACAAAGCCAAAGGGGGTAGCACCTCATAGGTACTGTAGGGAGGTTCAAAAGAAAGAATGACAGTGATAAAATTAGCTATATGACTAAAACTAAGGGTCTTGCATCCATAATTTCCAGTCATACCTTCTAAGGGATGCAGCTCAGGGCAGTTTATAATGTAATGAGGGGAAATAATCAAATTTTACTTTTCTAAAAGGAAAATACTATTAAAGACAGTAGCAGTGACTAATATCCACAGAGATCCAGAGCAGTGCATCTGAACAGTTTCTAGCCAAACCATATTTCTGTCCCTATTTCCCAATTAAAATGTTTTAGCACAGTTTTACTATTCACATGAACATTGAAACACATCTCTGCAGAGAATTTTCAGGAATAAAAACACGTATTTTATAACTCCTTAGGAAAAATTATATTGAAAAAAGTATACAGAATGTATGTATTCAGTACTTTCTTAACCCCCTGAAACATGTAAGATATGTTAATTCACATATAGTAGTTATCTTTTCTAAAAAATTGAGATGATAATGTTTACCCCATCATTGCAAAGTACTTTCAGGTTTATCTAGGAAAACACTAGGATTCAATCCAGGAAAACAATTAACTTTGTCTAACTTTACCTATGTGAGTAGCCCAACTTAAATGGTATTAGTTGTGTAGCTAAATATGTGCTCCATGTTTTGCTGGATCAGAGCTTAGACAAACACCAATGTATTATTAACTGGCTCACCACTTTCACTCTGATATGAAAAATGTAATTTACATTCATTAGGCTACATTGTTATACTTCAATTAGACTTTTTCATGTCTGGATTATTGCATGTTAAAAAACAGGCATGCAGAGTTTTGCCTGAAGTTTTGTTTGTGTTGTTTTTGGAAAATATAGATCACAGGTTTCTTTTATCCAAAGTAAATTCCTATTACTTTCTATTACAGCAGAACTGGGGTGTTATGGACAGGGCCAGCCTTAAGCCGATTTGGCCGATTCGGCTGAATCGGGCCCCGCACCTAAGTTGGCTTCCTCAGCTCCCTCCGCCTTTACCTGTGCATGCTGCCAGCGGCTGCTGCCGTGAGCGCTGTTCGCAGGTGGGCAGGGAGACATGCCCGGGATTTTAAAACTGAAAAGTACCACGCCGCCACTGCCGCGGTGCACGCGTTTCACAGTCTGGCCCCTCCTCGTGGAACGAGGTGTACCGGTAGTTCAGAATAGGAAGCCTAATCCAAACTACCTAGTTCGTGCCACACGTAGCTGCGGGGCACGGAGTCCGAACTAGCGGACATTTAAAAATGGCAGCGCCCGGAAATAAGCAAATGAAGCCCGGGAAATTCAAATCCCGGGCTTCATTTGCAACTCCGGTTGCCTATATTAACCACCCTAGTTCGAACTAGGGTGGTAGTGTAGCCATACCCTTAGATACTTGAAAGTGTTCTCATGTCCTTTTTCTGTCTTCTCTTTTCCAAGGTAAACAAGGCCAAATTCTTCAGCCTTGCCTCATATCTCATGTTCTCTAGACCTTGCATCATTTGTGTTGATCTTCTCTGGACTTTCTGCAATTTCTCCACGTTTCCTGAAATGTGGTGCCCAGAACTAGACATGATACTCCAGCTGGGGCCTAATGTAAATGGTTCATTCCCTGCTTAGGGGACGTGAGACTGGGCGGGTTAATTTCCAATCCTCCTGTTTATTTTTTTCCTAAACCAGGAGGGCACAGTAGTTCTGATGGGAGTTGAAGAGGGGATGGAAGCCAGTTCCAAGATCAATGAGCCCTGGGAAGTGGGCCCATTGTAAGGAGACTGGACCTGTGGATGCCTTGAGGGTCAGCAACAAGGGCCTGCTTTGGGAAGCCCCCTCTTTGGAGGTGAATGTGGCAGCATTGAGACACCACCCAGAAGCAGGCACCACAGACACTAACTGCAGATTCATGGGACGGCTTTCTCAGATCTTGCACATGTGTAAGATGATAGATCTGCAGGAGGGGGAGCAGTGGAGTAGTGAGGGGGCCAGAGGGGTCAGTTGCCCCAGGGAGAAAAATAATATAAAATTTAGCTAAAAATAGATGTCACACATTTTTAAAAGGAATACCGTATCTCCTGCCTTTTGTCTATTTTTGTCTCTTTAGGCCCCAGTTAAAATTTTCAAAGGCACTTGAGTGACTAGAGTCATTTTTGAAAATTGGACTTAGAAATATAAGCTCAGATTTTCAAAGGTAATTAAGCTCCTAAAGAGACAGTTGCCAACTTGGATCTTCAAAGATATCTATCTGATTTACACACCTTTGAAAATCTGGTCATAAGTGTCCTAGTCAGTTCTGAACGTGAGATGTAGGAGCCGAGTCCTAATTCCTTCAGATTTTTTTTTTTAATTTTAACATTTATCTACACTAATTCCTCTCCTTTTTCTTTCACTATCCAATAAATGCATGGATCAAAATTATAGGGGCTTTGTGAATCTGCTAAATTGAGAGTGGAAAGATTTCATATTGTCATGTATGATTCCTGGTAACCCATCTCAAATATGAAAAACTAGGTTGATACCTGTTCGTATAAGAGCTGTTGAATTCAGTTTACCATTTGCAGTATCTCATTAGGATGTTTAGTGGAGAAGATATTGTGGGGTTTTTTTTATTTATACTGTGGGCAAAGCATGGGCTCACAAGAATTCCTCCATTGTTTTACCATGAGTCTCAAAACATTTGGGCTGTGTCTACACTGGGCCACTTATTCCGGAAAATCAGCCGCTTTTCCGGAATAAGCTGCGAGCTGTCTACACTGGCCCTTGAATTTCTGGAAAAGCAACGACGCTCTACTGTACAAAATCAGCCACTATTCTGGAAAAACTATTCTGCTCCCACTCGGGCATAAGTCCTTATTCCAGAACACTGTTCCGGAAAAGGGCCAGTGTAGACAACCCAGTAGTCTTTTCTGGAAAAAAGCCCCTATCGCGAAAATGGCGATCGGGGCTCTTTTCCGGAAAAGCGCGTCTACATTGGCCACAGACGCTTTTCCGGAAAAAGGTCTTTTCCGGAAAAGCAGCCTGCCAATGTAGACACTCCTTTTCCGGAAAAACTGAAAACAGAATAGTATTCCGTTTTAAGCAGTTCTGGAAATTCATGCCAGTGTAGACACAGCCTTGGTGTTTTTCTAAAGGCGTGGAGTCAATTGATTATGTAGAAATCTCAGCTTTCATTTTAAAAAAGTTCTCTATACTTCTGGGCCTTACAGTTAAGGAGGAAAGCTTTAAAATATGAACCCTAAATACTCAAGAAACAAAAGGCCAATAAAAATCCAACATGTTTTATTTTTAAAATATCTTATAGACCATTCTCATAACTTTGTGTAAGCATTCCTTGTGATTTTTGGGTTGGCAATACTGCTCTTTGATTGGTGAATTTAGAGAGGTCTCTCCCTTCAGTTTTCCTTTCCACCCTCCTTTTTTGTCACAGGTCATCAGAGAATCATAGAGACAATCGAGAGTAGGGTGAGTCCATGACTATGGTTAATGACTGGTCAGGGTGACTATTATCAGCCAGTGGTCTGAATGAGCTATCTACTGCCATCTGTTAATCAACTGTAGGAAAAGGCTTCACGAGCAGACCTTATTTATATAACATGCCTACTTTGCCACAGAGATCAGTAGACACACTTGCTGTGTCAAGGTGCTCAATTTTGGCTCTTTTGAGTCAAAATTCACTTAAGACTTGGAGCTGGGAGAATGAAATGTTGTAATCCATATTATATGAATAAAGGTAAAAGACCTGAACTTAATATGACCTGGCTTAGAGTCTACCATAACTTGAACACTAAGCAGATGTAAGCGGGGGAATGGTCCCGCTATTGTGGGGAACTTTCCTGGCTTCTATACCACCCCGGTGAAATGGACCAGCGAAAGGATCTGAGTCCCCGCTCCCACTTCCTGTACCCCACGGCTCCCCTGATCCTGAGGGCTCCCCCTCCACTCTCCTGAGTAGCAGAGTCCTCAAAACCCCAACAAGGCTGGGCCCAGGTTTCCTGGGGCTTAATCCCTGACCTTGTAGTCACTAGGGGCAGGAGTTAGGGTGTCCCCACTCCAGGGTGCTCTCTTCACACTGCATGGTTTCTTGGCCCAGTGATCATTTCATCAGGTTCAAAGCAAATACAATTTATTAAACATCAACTGATTAAAGAGAAAAGAATAAGAAAAAAATGAGAATGGTTAAATGAGAACACACAGCCCTGCTCTGTAGCACAGGGACATCAAAACAGCAGTCTGCAGAGTGTAAGGACAGTTCACAGTCTCTTCCTTAGAGGCCCTGGATGTGCTGCAGGGGGCTGCAGGCTGGACATGCTTGCTCTGGCAGTGACCACACAGCCTCAAGCTCTAAGTGGCCAGACCCCTCTCCCAGTCCAGAGCCTCTCCCCACACTTTGCTGGTCCCAGATGCTCACCACACCCAGCTGTAGGCTGTGCTGCCTTGTCAGTGTCCAGCTCCTTGCATTGCTTCTCTGTCCCTTTTGGCTTCTCTGAGCACTGCCAGTCTGCTGCTCAACACAGGGTCTGTGCTCCTTGATTTGTGTGTGCCTGGCTCTATTGCTGCAAAACTGTCTCTCCACACAGCTTGCACTCCTTGGGCTGTCTGTGTCTGGCTCTGTCGCTGCAGGACTTCTTCTGCACACAGCTTGCACTGCTCTTAGCTGTCTCTCAGCTCTCTGTTTGCTCAGAGAGACCCAGAACAATCCCAGCTCACAGGGAGGATGGGTCCTGGCCTCTTGTTTTTCTCACTGGCCTGTCCAACTTGTCAATCAGGCTGAGCTGGAGTGTTGGCTGCTTTCCATTGTCTCTGGGGTCTGTCAGTCTCATGGACCCTTCCCCTTTTGATACTGGGAGCTGGCAAACCAAAAAACTCCCACAGAGTTTTAGTAAGGGGCTACCAGTCCCCTTACACAGAGGATAGTGAGTCACATCTAACTGAAAGTCACAGAAGATGGAAACAGGTTTTATTTCTGGTGGTGTAGAGTCTATTTGGGAGTCCTCAATTATATCTGACACTTTACATCCTTGCAAGTAGGAATAAGAGATCCTCCGGAATAGGGCTTTATTCCGGAGGATTGCGCCAGTCTGGACGCTTTTCTCCGGCTTATCTCCAAGCCAGAAAAAAGCGGCGGCCATGAAAATGCAAATGTCGCGGGGGATATTTAAATCCCCCACGCATTTGCCTCTTCCAAAGTGCTACATTTGCATGCCTATTCCATAATAGGCGGCCAGTGTAGACACAGCCCCAGTGTTTAAAGGCAGACCTGACTAGAATAAATTGAGAGTCCTTGTCTTGTCTCAGTGATCGCTTGATAAAATCATTGATAAAATCTTGTGTAGACTGACCTTGAACTCAACATACAGGCAATATGTGTTGAAGGGCAGTGCAAAGGAGGCAATGGTGGTGAGGTACCATATTATCTAGTGAAATGATTGGTGCTGAAATCACTAAGGACTGGAATTTGACCACAGAACTGACACTTTCTTAACAAAGACTCCATTCTTGCTATTTAAAAAGTAAATCAATGTAACAGAGAACTGCAGTGCTCTCTGGTAACTTTTTAAAAAAAGTATGGGTATGGTTTGTGGTTTGTTGTGTGGTTTGGGGTTTTTTTGTTTGTTTGTTCAACAAAAAATCCTGGGTCAGTGGGCCCTGCCAAAACTGTTTGAATTGGGCCCCGCACTTTCTAAAGCCAGCCCTGGTTATGGAGAAGCTTTAACTGAAAGTATATAGGTAGTTGTGAATAGTTTGGTAAAAATATCCTGGTTGGTTAGTCTTTTATTTGAACATATTGAACTAAATTTAAGCATTCTCTTGGGATAGTTTTTTTCCTCTGTTTTAGCTAGAGGTCTAGTAGGTCTGTAGTGAGTAATGTTGCTAAACCACCAGATTAGCTAAAACCATACTTTTAAATACATTTCAAAGGAAGAATAGAACCAAAAAAATGTAACTGGGGAGCAGCACAATTATAGACAGTTTCAGTAAAAGGCAGGACAGAAAATAGTTACTCCCTCAAGTCTTATACGCTATAAAAACACTGTAATGTAATGCTTTGATATGGTTACCTTCATTCACTAGCTGCCTAGTAAACACTGATATCTTTCCCTTGTATTACAAATCAGCATTAGCTACACAAAGTCAATGTATCAATCAGCAAACAGTGGAGTGCACTTTGATCTTGTTAGGTGATTCAGTTTTTTGGCACAAAAAACACTGTGCGACTCCTAAATGTAGTCAGTTATAAAAACTTCCTTACTTCTCTTTTAATTTTTAAAACCCCATATAAATGCTTACATGGGCGACTAGAAATTTAGGGAATGGATTTCTTTTAAATTGGTTTCAAGTCCTGTCTGCATTGTGAAGTCAGGTCAGAGTGTGTGTGATAAATTGTCTTTTTGTTTCTCTCTAGTTCTGTGCTCTCATAGCACTGGCCTCCTGTCTCTCTCCAAACGATCTGGTCATTTTGATTTGAGAGCTTTGTCTAACTCCATCCACAGCTATCTTCCTTTATCTCTCCATTTCAGCAGCTCCTAGTACCTAATAGGGCCATAATTCAGCTCTACATTATACATGGGTCTTCTGTGGGAATCCTAAATGCTCTGCCTCACTCCGTGCCCAGGATATCACATTAAAAAGCACCCCTGGGATGCACAGTAGTAATAAACAGGCAGTGTAAGATAGCTAAGATTTGAGGAATGATCCTGAAATGTTGGAATAGTTTCATTGGTTAACCTATGATTTTGAGGGCCATTCTAGTATAAACAACAAATCCAGTGAAGTCAAGTTATACTGAAGTAAGTGTAACTCACCATTTGGGTATGTCTAGACTACAGAGCTTTGTCAGAAAAATGGCTGTTTTTCCGACAAAACCTGAGTTAGGTCCAGAGTGCAAGCAAGTTCTTTTGACAGTAAATTGAAAGAAAGGGGCGGGGGGGGGGGGGTGTTTGCACAATTGGTAATCCTCATTCAATGAGGAAGAAGACTTTTTGTGAAAGCGTTCTTTCACAAAAAGGTGTGTATGGATAGGGAGGAGGGTTTTTTTACATAAGATCCAGGAAATAGTGCAGGTGCCCTGGTGGCCGCTCCATACAAGCTAATCACAACTCTATAGTTCCTGACTTCTGGTCCTTCTTAAAGCTGCAGGCACTCTGGACAAGCCTTGTGGCTGGAAGTCAAACAGAGAGAGTAGCAGTTCACCACAGGGCTCTCTCTGCCACAGCCATGTCCGCCCCTGAAACCCCCTGCAACTCCCTTGGCCCTCTCAGGGAGCATCCCCAGGGGTCCCAGAACCTATCCAGAGGGATGAAGAGGCGCACCCTGTCCTGGGCTGGCCCAGAGATCGTGTCCTTCCTTGAGTTGTGGGGCAAGGAGGAGACTTTAGAAGATTCCCAGGCCAAGCGACGGTATGCCGACATTTATAGCCGGATGGCCACCGCCTTGGCGGAGCATGGACACTCACCCCAGACCATGGAACAGGTCTAGAGTAAAGTAAAAGAGCTCCACCAGGGATATGTCAGAGCCACCAAGGGCAACTCCTGCTCAGGGGCAGGACCCCACATCTACTACAGGGAGCTGCACCAGATCCTGGTGGTGGGGAAATGTCTTCCCCATCCATCCTGGTGGACTCCGGGGTTGAGACCCCCATCATCGTCCAGCCAGACGTCACCCTGGAGGAGGAGCAGGAGGTCCGGGGCCAGCCAGCTGCATCAGAGGAGAAGGAGCAGGAGGAGGAGATAAGCACCATGACCCTCTGCCTGGAGCAGGTGTCAGTGACCCAAGATGTCTCCCAGGCCTCCTTGGACACCTGGGAGGGATCTTCAGGTGAGTGGTCTGACTTTTGTCACACACACAGGATGGGGGAGGCAGGTGCACAGGGAGTGGGGGGAGTGTCACGCAGGATGCTCGGGCTGGACAGGCTGGACATTGTGCTGTGGTCCATGCACGTGCAACCATGTTCTGCGTTACTGTGCGGCACGTGGACACAGAAGGCAGCCCCTGAATACACCCGGGATCCTGCTTCTTGGCTCAGGGGAGGCCACACACATCCTGCCACAGGGGGGAGTTCACCCCGACCAGAAGCAGACTAGCCACAAGGGTGCAGGAAGAACCCCACATAGACTAAGGAGTGCTGCACACAGGCATGCCTTCACGTACAAGACAGTAGCCACTCCCACACATAGCCCAGCGACCCGCACCAGTGTGTGAGGACCCCAGGGAGGCCCAGGCTACACTTGGCTCCTCTGCCACCCATGAGGCCATGCCACTGTGGCCAGACACTTCCCTTGGCTGCTTGTCTGTGGACCGGGATGGTGGGGTGGGAAGTGGGCAGCAGGGTCCTCTGGGCACTTTGGTGTCCATGTGAGACATGGCCTTGCTCCCGAGAGATCCCCCTCCTCTGGGGCACAGACTGTTGGTTGCTGCTCACAATGGAGGGCATGGCCTCAGGGACAGTGTCTGCAGAGATGACTGACCTCCTCTTTCTCTTGTAGGTTCTCCACAGCCAGACCAGCTGGGATTGAGTACTGAGTCATACCACCACAGCCACTTGCCAGAACCCGGGAAATCTGCAGGAACTCCAGGGTCCAAGAAGACCTGTGGCAGCACTTCAGTGTCCTTCGGGACATACACCAGACCATGGCGCACGAGGTCTGTACCAACCTGGAGTGGCAGGAGCGCACCTGGGGCCAACTTATGCAGCGGTGTGACACCATGTGTGGTGTCATGTCACGAATGCTGGCACACCCACCTGGGGTTGCTTCCATCCATCTTACCCCCTTTTATGCCTCTGCTCCCTCCCCAGGTGATGCCCATGCCCCCTCCCCTAGCAATGCCCATTCTCCCTCCTAAAGTAGTGCCTAGGACTCCAGCCCCCTCCTGTCCTCCCTCTTGTGCCCCCCAGACCCTCACAGCCCTGACAAGGTCCCCGCACCCAAGGGAGCACCTCAAGCCACTCCCCTTCCACTCCCAGTTGTGAGCCCCCTTCCCCCTGCCCACCTTTTCAAAATGTTTCATTAATACAGAGTTCATGTTTTGTAAAACCAAACAGGTGTGCTTATTGGGAGGTCAGGGAAGGGGCAAATGGAGGGGGTTTGGTGGGAAAGGGATGGAGAAGCAAGCCGGAGGCCATGGGGAGACTTACTGGGGTGCTTGAGAGAATCTCTCCCTCAGGGCCTCCAGGATACACACCCCAGCCTGATGGGCCTGTCGGATGGCAGCCTCCAGCTTCTTATAGAGGCTTTAGTTCTGAAAGACTCAGGAATCATGTGCCCTACCTCACCACCTGACAAAAATATCAGTAAATTGTCCCCGGTGGTCAACCAAGGCTTGCAGGACAATGGAAAAGTAGCCCTTCCGATTGATGTACTGAGCTATTCGATGGTCCTGTGCTCAGATGGGGATAGGGGGTCCCAATTATGGCTCCCCTGCAGTTGGGGAACCCCAGGACAGCAAATCCGGCCAGGGTTGCATCCAGGTCTCCCAGATGGTTGACCCTCCTCAGCACGAGGGAGTTGATGGCCCTTACCACCTGCAGAAGGAGACAAAGAAACACACAACACAGAGAATGAGAGATGGGGTGTCTGAGCTTCTTGGAGGTGCCCGCCCTGATCCCCTCCCCTGCCCCCTGCCGCCCTCTCCAAACATCCCAGGAGCCATCTCCTATGAAGCTGCTCCCCACCTCCCCAGCAGCAGGGCTGTGTGAGGATGGGACGGCACTAGCCCACAGGGACAGGGATTTCCTCCCCACCCCCACTCCATTCTCTACAGTCCACCCTCTCCTGAGGGTCCCCCTTATCCAACACTCCTCCTCCCTCCCTGTGCAGGGACTGAATCTCCAGAGTGCCTTATCTCCATAAGGAGGGCCCTATGGTGGACTTCCCCGCTCCAAACTGGTTGTTCACTGACTGGTAGCTGTCGGGGGTGGCCAGCTTCCAGAGGGCAATGGCGACTCACTTCTCCAGGAGGATGGCGGGCTGCAGGTGGGTGTCCTGTCTCCAGAGAGTGGGGGCGAGCCAGGCACAGAGTTCTAGAAAGATGTCCTTCCACATGTGGAAGTTGGTGAGCCACTGCTCGTTGCCCCACTACTCCAGGATCCAGCTGGTCCCACCAGTCTGAACTGGTGTCGAGCCTCCAGAACCTTCTCTCCACTGTGGGATTGGCTGCCAGAGCAGGAGCAGTAGCAGCCATGGAGAGGGACCCCAGAATGAGCTCGTGGTCCAAGTCCTACAGGACCAGGAAGGCAGCAGACACAAAGTGCTGCAAAACCTGCAACATGGCCATGTGAAGCCACCGCATGCCCAGGGGCAGCTCTGGCTCCATGGCACTTAAGAACAAACCTGTGGCTTTCAAAAAAGAAGAAGACTACCACAGCAGGCACTGCAAGAGGTTTGCAGTCCCTCGAAGAGGCAAACATGCAGCAGAAACAGAGAAATGGCTGTCAGGCGGGTCCTTTTGAACATCTGTCTCTACAAGGTTCCAGCACCAGCACTTGGAAGCAAATGGTGACCTAAAGCCCTCCCTGAAATGGTGGCCTTTTATGCGAGAGAGCGTCCAATGAGTCTGGATGCTCTCTTTCGCAAAAGCACATTGCTTTTTCGATGCGCTTTTGTGTGTGGATGCACTTTTGCACAAGAAGTTTTTTCAGAAGATCTCTTCTGAAAAGCTTGTAGTCTAGACGTAGCCTTTGTCTGTTCAGGGGGCAGTTCAGTATCTACAGTGTTCATAGTATCCTTCTGTGCTTAGCTTAGCAGGAAAACACAATTGCTGCAGATTGTCACATGCTGAGTGCTTAGTAACAGCCACAGCATATTACTTTCTAGAACCCCTTTAAATTATGGCATTCCCCACTAATTTAAAGCAAATTTAGAAATATCTGTAAAAGGATAGGCATTTCAATTTCACACCATTGTAACATGCAAAATAACTTTTTTATAAGAGACTTGAGGAGACCTGGTCAATGTTTGGAAAGGAGAAGACTGAGAGGGGACATGATAGTTGTTTTCAGATATTGAAACGGGTTTCACAAGAAGGAGGGAGAAAAAATGTTCTTTCTGGTCTCTGAGGATGGGACAAGAAGCAATGGGCTTAAACTGCAGCAAGAGAGGTTTAGTTTGGACATTAGGAAAAACTTCCTAACTATCAGGGTGGTTAAACACTGGAATAAGTTGCCTAGGGAGGTTGTGAAATCTCCATCTCTGAAGATATTTAAGAGCAGGTTAGATACACATCAATGAGGGGTGGTTTAGATGGTACTGGATCTTGCCATGAGGGTAGGAGACTGGAATCGATGACCTCTCGAGGTCCCTTCTAATTCTAGTGTTCTATGATTCTATGTATTCACTTTTTATAGTCAATCTCAGGGTAGATAAAACATATCTTCCCTCAATATTTTCACATTGCAAGTATATAGTAAAATAATAGATATTATGTGGAATGAGAAAAAAGGAAAGAAGGCCTTTAATATCACTCCATATATCATTCCTAAATCAAGTCTCAATTCCTTTTATACATCTTTTGCGTAATAGAAATACATTTCTGAAAATAGCCTGTTGCTACTTTTTAAAACCTATTTTAGGTTTACGTATGAAATAGCTCCACTGTTCATTGTTATGGAGGAGATTCTTCTTAAGAAAATGTATGAAATGGTTGGATGGAAGGAAACGGAAGCAGATGGTATATTTTCTCCTGGTAAGTAGACAAAAAATTATCCATGCTATGGGTTTGATTTAAAGCCCAAGGAAATCCATGATAGTTTTTCCATTAACTTTACTCACTTTTGGATCAGGACCATATGAGAACTGTATGGCTGTGTCTACATTGGCATCCCTTTCCGGAAAAGGGATGCTAATGAGACACTTCGGAATTGCAAATCCGCGGGGGATTTAAATATCCCCGCGGCATTTGCATTTACATGGCTGCCGCTTTTTTCCGGCTCGGGGTTTTTGCCGGAGAAAAGCGCCAGTGTAGACGCGATTCTCCGGAAAATAAGCCCTTTTCCAGAGGATCCCTTATTTTCCGGCTTAAGTGGCTTAAATAAAATAGGCTGCAACTCAAACCTTCACTTTAAACAAAATGCAAATGTGAAATGAACTGTTTTGCAGTTTGAAATGATACACTTAAATTAATTAAAACATTATAACTTCGCAATATTGTTAAAAGCAAGGATCTAGATAGAATATGGTAGGATAAAGAAGAAGGTTACTGCAATGTTATGGATCAATAAAAATATTTTCTCAGAATAAAAGTCCACAAATCTTGTCAGAATAGAAGAAATACAAGAATTCAATTTTACATCACATTAATTGCCAGAAAACAATACAGAAAGGATAGAGGGAAAAAAGAACCTTTCAGAAATCAAAATTTGGACAATACTAAATCTAGTTCCTTAATTTTCTGGTTTGGTTAGGGACTGGGATGTGGTAGCTTGGGGAAAAGAAAAGACTTTCAATCAAATTTACCTGACAAGCACAAATCTTATGAAGTACATAAAACTGAGACTCCCAATGGCACATCTTATCAAATCTGTGGAAGCCTAGAAAAGAGAACAGTGGATTAAATGGAGAGGGAGAAAATTCTGTGTCCATGGTTTGACTGGTATTCTAGACATGTTTGCTGCAGTCAAAATGGTAAGTCAGTTGGAGAACAGCAAATTTATTTATCATTAAGGAATCAAAATGAAGTCAAAGGAGGTATGCTAATTTATACCCGGGTTGAGAATCTGGGCTTATGTTGCAGTGATGTAAAACGTAAATGCTTAGTAGGCTATTGAAATCAAAACAGAAGTATTTGTTTTCCTTCCATGCTGTCAGGTGGGACCATATCAAACCTCTACAGTGTTCTAGTGGCGCGTTATAAGAGGTTTCCTGAGATTAAAACCAAAGGCATGCAAGCACTTCCACACATTGCAATGTTTGTTTCTGAACATGTAAGTACAGAAGTATAATGTTTGTGTGAAATAGCTTGTCTGTGCTAGGTTCAGCAATTAGTATTTAAATATTGAAAATCAGTATTTAAATAGTCAGACTATTGAAATAAATGAGCGGAAAATGAACTGAAATACTCCTGGAGAATGTTTGAGTAACATTTTCATAAGTGTGTATATGATTTAGGAGCATTTAGTCACATTGCAGCTCACTGGTGCTTGTACTCACATTGTAAGTCACATAGGCTCTTTTGAAAATTCCATTTTGTAACTTTAGGCACATCCCTGAGTAAGTGTAAATTGTACCAGGACTAGTCCTGGAGATCACTGGGTATGTCTACAATGAAATTAACAGCTCCTCCTCTCCCACAGCTAGACTATGCCAGCTGACTTGGGCTCATAGAACTCTGGTAAGGAGTAACTCTGTAGAGGTTCAGGTACAGCCTGGAGCCTGGGGTCTAAGACTCTCTGTGTAGGATCCCTGAATATGAGTTGCAGTCTGAGCCCAAATATCTACACTGGACCCCTCAAGCACTAATCATTTGGTATAGGCCAGCTGGGGGTGTCTAACTGCAGTGTAGACATAAACATTGTGACTCAGAAATAAATCATTGAGTCACAGTTCTGACCCAGCTATCCCCTAGCTCCAGAGGGAGGAATAGGAATTTCCTGCTTATCTGAACCAGCAGAAATGTATCCCACTCTGAGGACTGGCACTTTGGGATGATGGAGCCATACCCAAACCCATGTGAATCTGAGTAAGTAATTGGTCAAACAGCACATACTTGCTGCTAGGCATATGCAGAAAGTTCAGATTTCACACTCAGGGATAACTGGAATAAGTTCACTCCTTCCTACACCCATGTGTAGGTGCAATGTACAAGTCATAAGCTGACTGTTGGCACTTCAAGTGAAATTTTCCTGAGGTCTGATCGCAGATGTCAGTGGAAGTGTTTCTGTGGACCTAATTGGGTTGTGGAACAGGCCTGAAGTGCCTACTCTTCCCTAATTAGTGTACAGACATATTCATACGTACACTTTAAAAATAAGTGTTTGACTAGGCATAATGTAAATGCAGAATATTACAGAATATCAGGTATGGCTTTGTGATATTTCCCTTTGGAGTCTTCCACAGTTGCAAAAATTGTTCACTTTGCTACCGTGGAGGTACAAAGTGAGAGCTGCTAAGCATTCAGTGTTTTGTAAAGTCTCATTAATTTTTCTCATAAAATAATCTGTCACATGGATGTTAGAGAATAGTCTAAATTTGTTTTGAAATCTTTATTTAATAATGAAGAAATATAAAACATTGGGCAGATAAAATTCCAAATGCTATTTATCATTGTAGTTGTATGCTGGTGCAGATTTGTGTTTCCTTTTTGTAATAATAAACTTGAGGTCAGGCTGCAAAATAGTGCAAAAACATTTACCCTGTAATTAAACATATTTACCATGCAACCCAAAACTTAAATATTCATTAATAAGCACATGATTTTTCTATTGATTAACATAACTGACATAATCTAATACATAATCTCAAACCTGAAATTATAAAGATTATACACATTCATAAAGCTTTACTTTCTTTATCTTACTGAAAATAGTTAATTAGTAAATTAGTGAATAGCATGTTTAATGACCATAGCTAGGATTTTTAAAAAAATGTATAGCCCACCAGTAACAAGGGCAAATAATTATCTCCACATAATGGAGATAGTGGAAGCAGGAAGTACAATTACGCACATTATGACAGAGTGTCCTCTTTTTGAAACATCTGATTAAGAATCCTGTTAGACAGGCTTCTTGGTAAATTTCAGTAAGCCCATTCTTATACTCCTGTGTCATCACAACATCTGAGCCATGTATATTTACTGAAAAACAATGGTGTCATCCATAAATTGCATGTATTTTATGTACAGTACACACATCTATCTAACAAACTCCCTTAAACTTTTTTTATATATTTTAAGAGCCATTATTCAGTAAAGAAAGCTGCAGCAGTCCTTGGAATTGGGACAGATAATGTAATTACAGTAAAGTGCGATGAAAGGTATGTCTTTAATGTCGTCTTGTAAATGTTTCACTGAATTTAACCTCTTGTTCCACTTGTTCCTGTATCCATTCCTTTAGATGAATCATATTTTATAAAATCGTGCTCAGTTATAGCTAAAGCAGAATTGATTAAATGCAAAAGTACAAGTCAATTATGAATACAGAGGCAAATTTGTAGGTCCCTACACAGTATTTACTCAGTCGCTATTTGGACAAACCCTCACTGAAGTCATTAGGCCTGAATAAAGACAGAGTAAAACTAAAAGACCAACTTCTACTAACTTTTTTTCTAGTAGTAATACTACTTGAATAGTTGCCAAGAAACATACTATTTAACGTGGATAAAGGGGACACAACCTTACAAGGATTGACTGAGGTTTTACTACAGGTTGCACCTCTAAAATCTGTGATTCTCTGATCCAGCAACATCCGTGATCTGCCATAACCACAGATGTTCCAGGATCAGAGAGTCCTGGTGCCCTGCAGAGGGGTGTGGGGACTTTCGAGCTGGCATGCAGCTCAGTTGGGCTGCGAGGGTGGAGAGGGAGCAGGAACTGGTGCGTGACTTATTTGGGCTGCAGCAGGCGGGAGCCAGCACGCAGCTCAACTGAGCTGGGGGGTGAGCCTGGCTGGGGTGGGGGAGGAGTAGGCAGCAGCAGGGGGCCTGAAATGACCTCCCCTGGTCCAGAAAAATCCCTCATGTGGGACCAGTCAGGTCCAAGGGTGCCGGGAGGTCCAACCTGTATCAGCCTTATGTATGGAGCAAGGCTGGGCAACCCCAAGAACCTCACAGGGAAGGAAATGGGACTTTATAAAGAGGCACGATTCCTTTCTTTCCTTCTTGCACCTAGCTCCATGACATTAACAAATTAATGCCAGCTCAGCTATGCTGGTCAATGCACTGTGAAGTGCAGACAATTATCCAAACATTTCTGCCACGTTGGCCCATTTTCCACCCATTTGCTTGGGTGAAGTGTGATAACAGGAATCAGCAGCTTTTCTATGCATGCTCAGTATTAAGTTCAGGGATGTGTATACTGTGGCAATGTGGTCCACCTTTAAACCTGTTCTTTATAATACTATCTTCTCTTTATCCAAATATCTTATACATTTCTTCTGCGGGCAAGAGAGTTGATTTTTTTGTTTTTTGCTAGGTTGTGATTGTTTCTTTTCCATATTTTGCTCTGTGCCTAAAAGAAGAATTAGGGCACTTCTGTAATAGTCATATACATTTATATTTAGCATCCTATAGTCCTCAAATTCTGGTGTTGAGAAAATTAAAATTGATTATTTTATTTTATCTTTACTGATTTCTTTAGGAATACTGTAACATTGTAGTTTGGTGATGTGGAAGAGAAAACCCATTATCTTCACAAGCTGTATAATAACTGAAGTACTATAGAACTTTTTTTAGAAATAATATCATATTGGAAATGGAATTTTTAAAAGACATCTATTACAAAATGAATGCAAAAGGGAGAGTTAAGTTTAAGCTTCAGTGCTTTATTTTTTTCATGTTTCTTTTACTAGTTATTGCCATGTCTTCTAAAAGCTACTGGCATGCAAGTTACAGGCAGTCCCCGGGTTACGTACAAGATAGGGACTGTAGGTTTGTTCTTAAGTTGAATTTGTATGTAAGTCGGAACTGGTACATATTGTAGGGGAAACTCTAGCCAAACATTTCTCCAGAGCTCAGTTTTATTCTCCCACACCTCACTTCCCTCAGTCCTTTATTCTCAAGGTGAGGTGTCTGCTGAGAAAAGCCACTCTGCGTCTCCCTGGTCTGCTGGGGGGAAGCAGCTAGTGCGGAGTTACCTCACCCCGTTTGTAAGTAGGGATCCGATGTAAGTCGGATCCATGTAACCCGGGGACTGCCTGTATACTCTTTCTTTTTTAAACCGCAAAAGATTAGTCTATGTAACTTAAAGAAGGGAACTTTCATACAATTAGCAATATTAATGTGATGAGAACATACATGTACATTCAAAGAAAATGTGTCAAGGCACATAAAAGCACATTATTACATAATTGCATATCTCCAGTAGTACCTCATCTATACATTGGGGCTACGTCTACACTGGCCCCTAATTCTGGAAAAGTCATGCAAAGCAGGTAAGTCAGAATAGGGAAATCCGCAGGGGATTTAAATATCCCCCGCGGATTTAAATAAACATGTCCGCCGCTTTTTTTCCGGCTTGGGGAAAAGCTGGAAAAAAGCATCTAGACTGGCGTGATCCTCCGGAATAAAGCCCTTTTCCTAAGGATCCTGAAGGTACGAATAAGAGACCCTCCGGAAAAGGGCTTTATTCCGGAGGATCGCGCCAGTCTAGATGCTTTTTTCCGGCTTTTCCCCAAGCCGGAAAAAAAGCGGCGGACATGTTTATTTAAATCCGCGGGGGATATTTAAATCCCCCGCGGATTTCCCTATTCTGACTTACCTGCTTTGCATGACTTTTCCGGAATTTGGGGCCAGTGTAGACGTAGCCTGGTTGTATGTCTTTGTTATTGTTGCTGCTGTTACTTTGTTGTTAAAGGCATGACAACTTTACAAAAATTACATCACTGTCTAAATTTGTTTGATGAAGTACTATGAAAATTGATCATTCAGAACATCTGTAGAACCATGTATATCTCTGTAGCTTCCTTTTTATGGTGCTATAAATTCAGATGGATCCTTAGTTAAAACGATAGTCCCTACTAAATTCAGTGGAATTTGCACAGCATATTTATTATAATTCAACAATAGTGGCAGATTCAAAAACAGTAAAGTGTTGGAAGCTAGTTTTCCAGCCCTGCCCTTTCTGTCAGAGGCCCTGATCTCTCACAACAAAAAAGCTCCCCCCTTAACAGGAAGAGATCCAGGTCACCCACACCAGCCACATCAGGCCGAGCCACTGTCCTACCACCCTTGAAAGCTTCCTCCCAAGCCAAGGTAGGCTGGCTCCAGTGCTGGGCCGAGATGCCTGCCACTCAAGTATCAGGCAGTGTTTTTATTTTCATGAACAAAAAAGTATGGAAAAGCCAAAAATCTAAAATCTGGGTCCCCAAAATAGGACTATGCACAGAAACCTAAGAGCCTAAATAAAAGTGGCCAGATGTTCAGAGATGCTGAGTCTTTTTCACTACTTTTGCTAAAATCAGTCGGAGCTACATGCAGTCACTACTAGAACCAAATGAAAAAAATATTGGAAGTGCGGAGTTTATTGCTATGGGAAACGTGTTCCTTTTCAAGAAAATTTTTCTTTTTTTGTTTTTGGGGAAAAAGCAAGGAAGTGTTGACAAAATATTTTTTGTTCACATAGTTATTTTTTTGTAAGCTTCTTAGAGTATCAAGGACTGTGAGTCCCCTTGGCCCCATTCCCTGCCCCCACACTCACTTCCAGTGAGAGGGAGACTTTTCTGTGCTCTATCACTCAGCTTCTTGACATCACCTGTCTGTTAGTCATCAAGGGTGTGTCTAGACTACAGGGTTTTGTCGACAAAAAAAACTATACCTGCGTCTATACTACTGCCGAGTTCTGTTGACAGAACGTTGACAGAACTAGGCAGTTTTGTCGATGGCAGTAAACCTCATTCTATGAGGAATAACACCTTTTGTTGACAGTTCTGTCAACACTTTCATGTCGACAGAGCGGCTTCCTTTGTCGACAGAACTGGATATAGTCTAGACACACTCTGTTGACAAAAGCCTGTAATCTAGACGTACCCCAGTCTCCTCTGCACTAAGCCAGCCTCTGTCTGTCTGTCTTGCAAGTTAATAATAAGTGAGCCCCAGGCTCCAAGCCACTTTGAAGCATCTCCATGGGCAATGGGTGAAACTTTGTTTTGGGGAGGCTAGTCTGCCAACCCCGCCCCTTCTGCCCAAGGCCCTGCCCCCCACACCACAACCCTGAAACCTTTCCCTTAGCAGGAGGAGCCCTGAGGGCCCTCACCACAACCAGAGGAGCCCTAGCCCACCCACCTCAGCCATACTAGTCCAAACCACTGTCCTACCACCCCTAAAGGTCCTCTCCCCATCAGGCTAGGCTGGCTTCCAGTGCTGGGCTGAGATGCCTGCCACTCGAGCACCAGGCTGCCACCAGACTTGGGTCAAGCCACTAGTCCCCCAATGCCAGGCCAAGCCACCAGCCTTCCACAGTCAAGTTGCCTCACTTTTCCACCAGATGCCTCCATCCAGCCTTTTGCTGGCTTGCCATGTCCCTCCTAACCTGCCCTCCCAAGAGGAAGTGGGATAAAGTAAGCAGCATGGGGACTTCCAGGGGGGTTGTGGAGTGGCAGGGCAACCACAGACCAGGTATCCAGCCACAGCCTGACAGCAGGGAAGGCTTAGCCTTCCTTTTCCTATTATACCCATTGTCTCTGATCATCCCCATGTAGCATCAGCCCCATTTTTTCACAGGAATACCAGGTATGTTGACCAAAGGGATGTCTTCCTTGCCTTCTCCTTATATCACCTCTTGCCCTCATTGCTTATTCTCTTCTGTGTTGCCTCCATAGTGACTTCACGTTCTGTAGACTCTTGACTTAATATGAAAAGGAGGTTTCCATTGTGTTGGTTTAAAAAAATTGATATGTCAGCAGAGAGACAGATGAATTCATATCTTTTGTCTGGAAGAAAACCTGTTTGCCAAGTTTGCCTTGAAGCCAGACTTCAGATAACTCCTTACACAATATCTGTACATATATTAATGAGGAATGTGACGCTGTCACTGACCTCGTGACATTCTTTGGTGAACCAGAATGTGCATAACAGAATAAGATAATTCTTGTAACTCCCTTGCCAGTTGGTTTACAATTTTGTAGGGAAAAAATTCCCCTTTATGACCTGACTTATTCAATAAATACTTCTGTATTTCAGGACACTCTTATTTATGAACTTAAGTATGCATTTAGGAGCCTAACAATGGGAAAGACAAGTTTGAAAATTGTTCTGTTTTTTCCTGGAGTATATTACAAGGACTTTCTTAATCTCTACAGACCTGAGTGATGGATAGGAGTAGTGCTGGCCTGCACTTGGTGACTAAAGGATCAAATTCAGGTATCTAGGGGTATGTCTACACTACCCTCCTATTTTGAAATAGGAGGGTAATGTAGGCATACCGCACTTGCAAATGAAGCCCGGGATTTGAATTTCCCGGGCTTCATTTGCATAAGCCGGGCACCGCCATTTTTAAATCTCGGCTGGTTCGAACCCCATTCCATACTCATGGAATGGAGTAACGGTAGGAAGCCTAGTTCGAACTATCTAGTTCGTGCCCCGTGTAGCCGCGTGACACGGGGTTCAAACCAGCCGGGATTTAAAAATGGCGGCGCCCGGCTTATGCAAATGAAGCCCGGGAAATTCAAATCCCGGGCTTCATTTGCAAGTGCGGTATGCCTACATTACCCTCCTATTTCAAAATAGGAGGGTAGTGTAGACATACTCTAGGGGTGTTGGCAGGGAGTCAGAAGAACCAGTGGGATACAGTGCTGAAATTTGAATTGTAAGGATTTATCTACCTGCCATCTCTTGTGTGAGTTTTTAAGCCAGGAGCTGGGAGAAGCAGGATGTTTTAAATCCAGGCAGGTCTACCATGTCTCCAAGGAATACTAGGCAGGGAAATGGACTGGACCTTGAAGTGGACTGTGAGTAATACAGGAAAAATGTATATTTAGTGGTGATCAAGTTATTTCCTTTGTTTTGTTGTTTGTTTGGTTAGCTACCTGAGTTTAACTCTTTAGTCACTGCATGCTGGCCAGCCCACTTATCGATCACAACCTGGAGTGCAAAATCAGCAAGAGTAAAGGGGAGTATTTTGCAGTATAGGAAAAGAGAAGCTTGCAACAATTCATATAGAAAGAAGCCAACATTTCAGCATATGCACATGCCATACAATAAGATGGATACCTAAGAGGATAACATACCAACATAGAAATATGAATAGCATATGAGATTAAAAAACAATTAACAGATTAGAGCTAACATGTATTATTCTCACAAATATGTGTATTAGCCATTTTAAAAAAATGTTATGGGCCAAATCCTGCCATCAGATGCATGGTGAGCAGTGGGTAGAAACTGCTATTGTCTGGCAAGTTTTCTTCCTCGTGGCCCTGTATCATAACAGAACATTAATTTTCAATGAGTTTGTTTACATCAGTGGTTTCTTTATTTAGATGGGATAAGGGCCACAAAGGCATCAGTTAGTGCATTGGCACTGATCCACCACTGCCTTGCACCTCATGCAGTTATTGACTCTCATGCAAAGTAGGTCTACAATGCTACCAATCTCATTTGGCAACGCTTTACAGCCACTTTCCACACACATCTTTGCAGGGTAATGGAAATCAGGCTGCTGGTCTTTTGTCCAGTGTTTTATTGAAGACTATATAATTATTCATCAATAACAGTAATTACAAAATAATCTAAAAATAATCCGAGTGCATGTGTGGTAGGGGGAGAGAGTTGAAAATATTTTGCCACCAAAAAAAAGTAAATATCATCAGACAGAGTCAACTGAACAGTGTGGTAAATGACAAAGAAAGACCCATCACTGGGCTTTGCTTCACTGCATATTCTCAAGAGTAACAGGAAAAAACACTTATACTTTCCTCTTTTTTCTCTCTCCCAACATTCTACAATCATTTAGGGGGAAGATGATTCCATCAGATTTGGAAGCAAAAATACTCCAAGCCAAGAGTCAGGTTTGTGTTTTATTTACAGCCTTGTTATATTATTGAGCTAAATCTGACATTCCTCATTCATATGAAATTCCCATTGAATTTAATAGTAGGAACCACATTTTCAAAGGAATTCAGCATCCAGAGCTCCAAGTGAAATATTATTTAAATTAATGGGAGTTTTGGCAGCGTGAAGACTGCTGTATTTGCCTGGATTATAGAAAAGACGTTATCTTCTGAATTACAAAATTGTTTTTACGATGAAATGTAGAGAGTCATAGTATCATGGAAGGAATCTTGAATGGTCATTAAATCCAGCCCATGCACTGAGGTGGAACCAAGTAAATGTAAACTATCCCTGGCAGGTATTTATCCAACCTGTTCTTTGAAATCTTCAGTGATGGGAATTCTACATCCTTGCTAGGAAGCCTATTCCAGGGCTTAACTAACCTTAGACATAGAAAATGTTTTCTAGTATCTACACTAAATCTTTCTTGCTTCAGATTAAGCCCATTGCTCTTTGTCCTACATTCAGTGGGCATGGAAAAATAATTGTTCCCTCTCTTCTTTGTAGCAGCCTGAAGATGGCTATCTGCCCCCCCCCCCCCCATCTTCTTTTCGTAAGACTGAAAATGCCCAGTTTTTTAAACTTTGTGCATAGGTCAGGTTTTCTAAAGCTTTTAACATTTTTGTTGCTAATCTCCAGTTTGTCCACCCCATTCCTAAAATACAGTGCTCACAGTTGGACAACGTACTCTAGCTGAGGCCTTGATTGTATCAAGTAGAGCTGAACAATTGTCTCCCATGTCTTATGTACCATATTCCTATTAATAAAGCTCAAAATGAGATTAGCCTTTTTCTCCAACTACATCACATTAATTTTTATGCAATTTGTGCTCCACTATCACCCTCAGATCCTTTATAGCAATGCTACGCTTATCCAATTAGTCTCCATTTTGGAGTTGTGCATTTCATTTTTTTCCTCTCAAGTGTAGTATTTTGCATTTGTCCTTATTGAATTTCTTCTGGTTGATTTCAGCTCAATTTTCTGATTTGTCAAAGTCATTATGAATTCTAATCCTGTCCTCCAAAGTGCTTGTAACCATTCCCACCCTTTTATCCAACCCCTTATTAAATAGTATCTGGCCAATTAGAATCATCCTCCTAGATTGATAATACTTTGAGTATGGTGTTTCAGTGGTTCACTTTCAATCAGTTGGACACCTACAATAGAGTATAAGAATATCAGAATATCTATATTGGGTGAGACCAAAGGTCCATCTAGTCCAGTGCGCTGTCTTCCAACAATGGCCAATGCTAGGTGTCCAAGAGGGAATGAACAGAACAAGTAATCATCAAGTGATCCATCTCCCGTCACCCATTCCCAGCCCTAAAAGGGGCTAGGGACACCATCCTTGTTCATCCTGTTTAATATCCATTAATGGGCCTATCATACATGAATGTATCTAATCTTTTTTAACCCCTTTTTAAGTCATGGCCTTCACAACATCCTCTGGAAGGCAGTTTCACAGGTTGACTGTGTGTTGTGTGAAGAAATACTTCCTTTTGTTGGTATTAAACTTGCTGCCTATTTATTTCATTTTTGATACATAGTTCTTCTGTTATGTGAAGGAGAAACTAATTTTTTCTTCTTTTCTTTCTCTACACCAGTCGTGCTTTTATAGACTTCTAAGATGTTTCCTTATCTCTTTTCCAAGCTGAAAAGTCCCAGTTTTATTAATCTCTCGTAATAATCTTTCAACCATTCCATGTCTCTGATCATTTTTGTTGCCCTTTTCTGATCCTGTTCCAATTCCGATGTATCTTTTTAAAGATGAGGTGACCATATCTGCACACACGATTCAACACGTGGGCATACCATAGGTTTATCTAGAGGCAACAGGATATTTTCTGTTATATTATCCATCCTTTTCTTAATGTTTCCCTATGACTGCTGCTGCACATTGAGTAGATGTTTTCAGAGAATTATCTACAGTGATAGTACCACTCTCTGTCTTGAGTGGTAATACCTAATTTAGACCTCATAATCTGATACATATAGTTGAGATTATGTTTTCCAATATGCATTGCTTTGCATTTATCAATATTGAATTGCATCTGCCATTTCTAATGCCTGCTTATCCAGTTTTGTGTGATCCTTTTGAAGCTCTTTGCAGTTTGCTTTGGTCTTATGATCTTGAACAGGTTGGTATCATCTACAAATGTTGCCATCTCACTGATTACCCCTTTTGCCAGATCATTTATGCATATGTTGAATAGGACTGATGCCAGTACAGGCCTCTGAGGGACTTCTCTCCATTCTGAAAGCTGATAATTTATTCCCTACCTCTTTTAACTAGTTATTAGTCCATGAGAGGATCTTTCTTCTCATCCCATGACACCTTACTTTACTTAGAGCCTTTGGTGAGGGACTTTTTCAAAGGCTTTCTGAAAATCTAGGTAGACTATATTCACCGGATTCCCCCCTGCAGATTTTCCTCTTGTTGCTCCTTAGAACTTCATTGTGATTTATGTGCATTTGCCTCTCTCTCAACATGTAGACTTCTATTAAGGTCACTTTTATGCTTACCTGTGGGCTTGTGTCACCAGTTCTTTTTGAATTAGTTTAAATCTCTTTATTTGGTTGGCAAGTCAGTGAATAAAGAGGATATTGCCTTTTCCTCCCTCAGCTGACTCCCCTCTCTTCCTAATGGGACATATTTTCTGGTGTCATTATTATGGTACTGAACAAGCTTTCTACGACATTCACCAATCTGAGGCAGAAACTAAACAGCAAATTTTAGTCTCAGGTGGGAATTTTGGTAAAGTTATTAGTGTGTAGAAAAGGGGTGATGATGGAAATGTATTGCAACATTAATTATAGGAATAGATACTGATGAGAAGAAAGATAGACACATTCTCTGAGCATCCCTTCAGCTAATATGGTCTGAATTATCTTGTCTTTTCAGGAGCATATCCCACTGTATGTCAGTGCCACAGCTGGTACAACAGTGTATGGAGCCTTTGATCCTCTTGACAACATTGCTGACATCTGTGAGAAGTATGGACTCTGGATGCATGTGGATGTAATGCTTTTCATAAACATTGCTCGGTTATTCTTTTATAGGATAAAAATCTGGAACTCCTATCTTAATCACACAAAAGAGCCTCTGCTTTGAAGGGTTGTGATACAGACATACTTGAATAAGATATAATTGTAGTGAAGGGTGTGCCTGTTTAGAAAAGGAATTAAATAAATAGCCTTTGTTAGTATTCATTTAGTGTTCATTGGAATAATAAAACGAATACTGCTTCAAAATTCTCTGTCAGACCAGAGCAATTCAAAATGCCATAATACACCTGGCATAGAATGAATTACCATTTCAATGAATTCTTTTTTATGAATAATCCATTTGTTCTGCATATAATATCACCTTAGTAGTACAGAGTCACTGGCCTAAGTATAGCTCTTGGCAAGATAAGTCAGATTTAATAACCTAGGCCAAGTTCTTCTTTCTGATACAATTGAATGACTAGGTAGCTCATTGTATTATTTTTTTTACTCTGAAATAAAAAGTGTGAATCTTAACCCACATTCTCAGCAGTGGTTGCCTAACTTAAGGTTTGCACCTATGTCTATATTTAAGTCCCTAAATTGGAGGCCTGATTTTCAACATTTTTATTGATCAGAGCTGTCAGTTCTTAGCACCTCCTAAAATCAACCCAGTTCTCTTTACATGCCTAAATATTGATTTAGGCCTAACTTAAGGCAACTTTTTTTGGAAATTTTGTCTTAAAATAAATTGAATGTTTTAAAGTGTTTCTTTTTCAATAGGTACAATGCTATGCCAGTATAACCAAGTTACATGCAGTCATTTCAGTATATTGAACCCTACACGTGCAGTCTACTCTCTGAATATGAAGAAGATTTTTATATAAATTCTTCTCGGAGTTAGTAGGCTTTGTGGATCATGATAATGTGGCTTCCATTTGCTACTCTAAAGAAAGAAGGTGGTCATGACAATTTAAAACAGCGTGCAATTAATTAAATATGAGGGATTACGGGCCTTGAATTCGGGCCCACCAGTAGTGCTTAGGGTATGACTGCCACTCAGCAATTCCAATTGACTTCTGTGTGGGCAGAAATTCATCCTTTGTCCTTACTGAATGCTATGACGATCTTACTCATGCATGGAATTACATCAAAGCCAATGGACTGTTTTGTTCAAGTAAGGCACAATGAATGCGACCCATTTTTATCTATAATTATTATTTGCAGAATGCTTTATACAATTACAGCTGTGGCATATCACTTCACATTACTTTGTTACATGCCAACAAATGATCTGGAAATCTTGAACATGTCCACTTTGTTCCCCCATTGTCTGTGTGGTATGGTTGGGAGTTGCTCTGTTTCTTTTTGTTTTTATAGATTGGATTTCTCAAAACATTTGATACCTGATATATTCTTTAAATAGTTTATATCTTTTGGAAAAAATATTTTAGTAACTGTCTTACAAAGGATCGAATTTTTCTTCTGTTGTTTTTATTTTATAATGGCAAAGTCTCATTTCTTACAGGCAGCATGGGGAGGTGGGTTGCTGATGTCTAGGAAACATTCCTTTAAACTTAATGGCATTGAAAGGTGAGCATAATGCATTGTGTGTTTTTATTCAGAGTAAGTCCTTTTCCTCTCCTCCCCCTTGTTCTCACCATGTTGCCGACCACACATCTTGAATCCCTACACTTTCACATGACACACAGCCTCAACTATGAAACCCTAAATAATCTAACCCCACTTCCCTTTCTAATTTCATCTCCTTTTTTTCATACACTCTCCCCATTTCTCATTCTGAACTTCAAGTCTTATGCTTCCCCCTTCGCAAGGAAGAGTCTTCCTTTCCTCACCCATATTCTACTTTCTCTTTACTTCTTATAAACCTTTCTTTAAAAGCCATCCTCCACTTTTTATTGATAATTCCCTCACTTTCTCTACCCTTAACTATTTATCTTAAGCCAGAGGTGAGGAACTTCTGGAATGCCAACTGGATGCTGTTTCCCAGTGTTAGCTGCTAATGGGCTATCAGTTGCTTTGTTTAACTGAGTGTTTGTGGGAACAGCTACTCACAGCTTCTGTTGGCCATGGTTGACCATTTCTGGCCAATAGGAGCTGTGGGAAGCAGCACCAGCTGGGCCACCACTTTCCATAGCTCCCATTGTCTGGAAATGGTGAACTGCGGCTTCTGAGAGTTGCAAGCGGCCATAACTGCAGATGCTCAGGTAAACTTCACATCTGGGAGCCCACCAAGGGCTTATCCCAGCAAACCACATCAAGCCTAATGTGTGGAAGTTCCCTACCCCAGTCTTAAGACCTTGTTCTGTACGAATGTAAGCTCTTTGGAATAGAAGTGAAATACAAAATATTTCTGGAAAGTGGTGTGTGTGTGTATACAGGGACCTTTTGGGAGATTTAACACCTGGTATGTTTCTTACATTATAGTTTGTTTTATCACCTAGGGCCAATTCTGTCACCTGGAATCCACACAAATTGATGGGTGTTCCACTTCAGTGCTCTGCTTTCCTAGTCTGTGAAAAGGTACTGTCTTTCACATATCAAAACACTCTTTAGGTAACGGCTTAAAGTGATAGAATGTAGGCCAACTAACGTGATTGGGAAAGTTGACAAAAACAGAGGCAAAAGCAGAAACCTCAGCGCACAGCAGTCCTCAATGGTTACTGTACCCCTCTGACCTTTGAATTTTTTAGTGTTTTGAAAAACCTGACTTGCCCTGTGTTGCATGGTATATATGTTTTCTAGCTTCTACTCAGGTAGTTGTAGGTCACATCAGCTGCAGAACCATGGAACCATCAGATGATCTACCTTGGTGCTTAGTGAGGAAACAGACTATAATAAAATCTCTTTAAGATGACTTGGCAACAGGGCTTCCCAGCATTACACTCTAAAGAAGCAAAATGTGGGAAGAAAGAGGCCATACAATAACTCACACAGAGATGTGTCATCAGGCCCACAAACAGCTGGGGACAGCAAGGGCTTTTTTTTTTTTAAGTGATGTCCTTTACCTTAAACATTTATTTAGCAGGTAGTCATTTTTCCTCACTGAGACTTCATAAGTAAAACAGGTATCTAGGTCAGCTTTGGAGAAGAATTTTCTGGGGTCCAGTAAAGAGTATAGAGTTGTTTTTGGAGGGAAAGTCATGCTGATATTAGATTAATGGCATAATGTAGATCAAGTATTTCACTGAGTCATTTCCTTGGTAAGCTCTGAACTACTTTTTCAGCATAGATTTTTAGGGGGGAAAGTATTGAATTTAAAGACTTCAAGCCATGGAAACCTACCATTCCTAAGATTCCTCTGTATATCTTCTCTGTGGATATTTGAATCAAAATAGCAGACGATTCATTCATTCCTGTTTGCTATAAACATACCTTCTATGGAAGAAAACCATCTTATGATATCTAAGATTATCTGTAATATTAATGATTGACAAGTGGAACATATGTTTAGAAATAAACAGAATATTAAATTACCATTTGTGGTATATGTATGCCCCAATACAGTACTGTCTGATGTGTTTGAATTGATGTTTTTGTGGGAACCTTAACTGCTGAGCTTTCTTGGTCTTGAGTTTCCCTTTTAATATATTTTTTATAATCTTAACATTATATTAATAAGGTTTTTTCCATGGCATATAAATACACAGTTGGCAAGGCTTGCCTATCACAAAAAGTCAACATTTAGCAACTGGTAGTTAAATTTACCATGGTATTTGTCTTATTTCTCACTCTGTGGCAAGTTAGGAAACACCATGATTTCATCAATAAATCAAATACCATGGAAAGTCAATGTTTAATATACACTACTGCACAATTTACACACAGTTTCCTAAGAACTTATTTGGTTAGTATTAGACAAGATCCCTTCATTCTAAGACTTAAAGTAGCTTATTCTATTTTCTTTTTTCATGTTGTTTTTTTCTCTCCTCTGCTGCAGTAGAGTCTCTTTTCAAAGCAGAAACAGATTTCAGCAACACAATGAATTTGTCTGCCTGCAAATTCAGGTTGAGAACAAAAAATATATATTGTTTCATCACAGACACACACAAAGCAAATTCTGTAGTACTTTGCACTGAGATCTTTACCACAAAGTCTAAAGAAACTGTCAAGTGTATAAAAAACAAAGTAAAAGAATATATTGAAGAGAAATAAGCAGACAATGGGCCTTATGGAGAAATCATTAGTATATGGTGACAATTGCTGAGCCACAAAATTCCTCTTCCCTTCAGATTAACATAGTGCAGTCAGTATTCTTGCTTACTGCATAAACTATGAACAGTGAATATAATCATTGGTAGCTCACTCAGTAGCCACAAAGCACACAAATATTATGGCTTTTGCATAATAAAGATGGCAATTCAATGAAATTTTAATTACTCAAGATTTCATTCTGCATTTCTTTCCCATATATGCAGCATATGGAGCTCAGTGTCATGTGCCTAGTAAAGGGGGCTATTTATTAAGTTTTACAGACCAAGACTAAGGATTTGTCTATACAACAGTTAGTGCATGGCAAGCTGGGTGTCAGTTTATCTTGTGCTACCATGCTGTTTACTGTCTGCATAGATTCTGCTACCTTACACTAATTCCCTAGGGCACTTTGATCTACCCCACTTTGAAACAGAAATAGATACAAGTGCAGCAGAGTTTTTAGTGCCCTGCAGCTGGGCACAGCAGGCTATAGAGGGAGAGATTCACAACCCAGATTACTGTGCACTAAGGTAATATGTCTACACTGCTCCCTCTTGCACAAAAAAAATGCAAATGAAGCAAAGCGTGGACTATCACCACGCCTCATTTACATAATTAATGAGGCTCCATTTTTGTGCAAGACGCTTTTGCTCAAGAGCCATTCTTCCAGAAAAAAAGAGGAAGAATGGCTCTTTGCAAAAGCCTCTTGTGCAAAAATGGAGCCTCATTAATTATGCAAATGAGGCACAGTGATATTCCACGCTTCGCTTCACTTGCATATTTTTTTGCACAAGAGGGTTCAGGGTAGACATAGCTTAACTGTTTATATTGATGATCCCTAAATGTAGCATTAGTCTCAATGAGCATGTGTTTGCATTCCAGTGTAATTATCCTAGTACTTGCTCATTCTTGCCCACATTCAGTAGTTGATGCAGGCATTCTGAAGTAAATCTTTTTATTAAATATAGCAGGTATACTGATGGTTGTCTTCCTGCCCTAGGGTCTTCTGCAAGCCTGTAATCAGATGTGTGCCGGATATCTGTTCCAACCAGACAAACAGTATGATACAACTTATGACACTGGGGATAAGACCATTCAGTGTGGCCGGCATGTTGATGTCTTCAAACTTTGGCTAATGTGGAAAGCTAAGGTAAGAAAAGTCTACAGAAACCCAGTTTTAACCAGAAAAATAAATGTTCTTTAGTCCCTACAGACTGATACGTAAGTAGAATGAAAGTGAAGGCAATAGTGTGAGGAAGTTCATGGTGGAGCACCCTCAACAATGAAATTGTAGAAATCACTTGGAGTTCAAATCTTCCCAGCTTTAGATCAGCATTAAACTCCCCTTTTGTTTGAATTGATCAGCTAAACAGCACCAGCAGCACACTACCAGGACCAATGTGTGTGTTACTACTGATAAATAATTGACAAACTATGGAGAAGAGGTAGAGAATTGGTTCCTTCTCTATATAAATTACTGATATTGATTTAGTCTATGCATGTGGTGAACAGATATTAGTGTGATGAGAACTTAGGAAATATATACATAAACATCATATATATAGTAGCCCAATGTCTGAGAGTCTGTAATGCTGAAATGCTGGATGTTCCCTCTGGGAGGCACCGTTGTCTGAAATGCTGGCTGTTCTTTCTAGGCGGCGCTGTTGCTGAAATGCTGGCTCCCTTTGGGCGGCGCTGTTGCTGAAATGCTGGCTGTTCCCTCTGGGCGGCACTGTTGCTGAAATGCTGGCTGTTCCCTCTGGGCGAACAATGCTGCATGGGGAGTGTGGGGTCCAAACGGCCGCTTGCACCACTTGCTCCCCCGCGGCAGCCCGGCTGAATGGCGCAGAAGTCAGCTGAGTGCTACGGCGGGAGGCGAACGGGGGTGGGGCAGTGATGTGCGGCATGACAGTGGCTCCAGGCCCCGCCCCCTGGCGGTGACCGTCACTGCCTCATCCCTCCCCGCCCCCCTTTGCCTCCCACCATAGCACTTGGCTGACTTCTGTGCTGCTCAGCCAGGCTGCCGCGTGGGAGCAAGTGGCACAAGCAACCGTTTGGGCTCCGTGGTTCCCCGAGTGAGAGGCAGGAGAGGGAGAAGAAGAGAAAGAGAGACAGAGAGAGAGGCAGGAGGCGGAGGAGAGCTGAGAGAGAGCGGGAGGTAGTAGGAGAGAGAGACAGAGCAAGCGACCGGAGGCTCAGGAGAGAAGACCAACATGGAGGAGAGACCTGAAAATCCCGTCTTATGACAGGCTAATTGGCTAGTAACAATATAAGAGCTAAATCATTTAAGCCCCCCCCAAATATATGTTTTCTCCCTGGTTTACAGTGGTATAACTCTATTGAAGTCAAAGTTATTGCTTATTTATACTCTGAAACTGTGATCAAATTCAGACTTGTGTTCTGGGTACGTCTCTGGCTCTCTAAATCTTTTTGAGGCTCATCTAGTGATATTTAAAACCTATTTCCTGCCTGTCTGGAACCCAGCTCTGTAAGGAGCTGAATACTCTAAGCACCCATTGATTTCAGTCCCTCAAAAAAAAAAGCCACTAAAGATTTGTAATATACTCATGTCTCAGGTGCCTTATTTTTTAAAGCTTATTTTTTAAAGGACTTTACAAATAAAATGACAAGGCTTCAGTTCTGAGGGAATGGTATTTGCTTTGCTCCAAATGTTTCAGAAATGGTATGAAATTTTTGCTTTCTATGTAAATCTTTGAACTGTTTCCTTGAGTTATGGAGGTTACTATACATTGTTAATCTGAAATAAGATACATGTGCATGATGAGAATGCAAATGTTGTACAAGCCGAGTAAAAAGCGAAGAGCTAGTTTTCATAAAGCTTTGCAGTTATCAACAACAAAGTACATACACAATAGCTGTTACTTCAAGCAAAGTAAATCTTTAATGATCAATAGGCGCTTCACTGTCTAAAGCTCAGTCTTTCTATAGAGGAGACATACCACCACAGTGTAAAGTGATAAAAAAATCTGATTTTATTATTTCTAATTTACAAAAACAGACTAGAATTGCATCAATAGTGGGACACAGATCAGGACAAGAAATATAGCCAATTTCTGAAACCTTTGAAAAAGTGCTATTTTAGATGATGGAGTAAACCCATATTATTCCCCAAAAAGGAAAACAAATAAACAATGGTAAGTTTAAAAAAAAGAGAGGGAAAGCATAATTTATAAACTAAAATGATTCCAAAGTTGTATCAAAGGGCAGTCTTTATCACACATGCATGCAAAACCCAAACAAATTAGACTTCATTTTAATGTGGTTTTGGTTTAAGATGAATAGCTCTATATATATAGCTATATATTTCTTCTAAAAAGACACCTTTATAGAATGAGGTTCTTTATGTTATATGGAATGAACACTGATCAATTCTGTGCCACAAAACAATAAAATAACTTTCCTTAGGACCATATCCTAAATTCTCTCCTTCAAGCTCATTCCTGTACAATAAAGTTATTGCTAGGAGGACTTTTTTTTCTTATATGGCTCAAGTCACTCTTGTACCTCCCTTTCTATGTGATTTATTTTCATATTCTACAGGGCACTCGAGGCTTTGAGATTCTTATCAATAAAACCCTTGAACTTGCTGAATATCTTTACAAAAAACTGAATTCAAGAGAGAACTTTCAACTTGTATTTGATGCAGAAGTAAGTATCAAAATATTCCTCTGTTCCCGTACTCAGTATGTATTCTCTTCTACTTTACATGCCTTAAATTTGATCTTTTCCATTCTCTTCTTTTGAATATGTTCTCTTCTACTTTACATGTATTTAATTTGATGTTCAATTAAAAAAAAGTGCACATTTTCTTTTTGTCACTTTCCTGTCTAATTGAAATAGGCACTTCACAGAGACATGAAAAGTAATTCTTCTGCTGTACTCTGTGTTGATTAGGCCTCAACTGGAGAACAGTGTCCAGTTGTGGATGCCACATTTCAGGAAAGATGTGGACAATCTGGAGAAGGTCCAGAGAAGAGCAATAAAATTGATTTAAAGTCTGGAAAACATGACCCATGAGGGAAGACTGAAAGAACTGGGTTTGTTTAGTCCGGAAAAGAGAAGACGGAGAGGGGATATAGCAGCTTCCAAGTACCTAAAAGGTTGTTACAAGGGGGAGGGACATACATTTTTCCTCCATCTCTGATGACAGGACAAGAAGCAAGGGGCTTAAACTGTAGCAAGCAGGTTTAGGTTGGACATTAAGAGCACATCTACACAGCAGGGCTAAAGCTAAAATAAGCTACCCAACTTGAGCTACGTCAATTGCGTAGCTAAAGTCAAAATATATTATTTCAGCTTTTGGCGCTGTCTACTCAGCAGGAAGTCTTTGTTAGACTTTCCTTACTCCTTGTAAAATGAGGGTTACAAGAATTGGAGTAAGAAGTCCTCCAGTTCGGCATTATTTTGACATTTGAAATAGATGCTGTGTAGACCTACTCAAAGGAAAACTTGCTAACTGACAGGGTGGGTAAGCACTGAAATAAATTGCCTAGGGAGTTATAAAAATCTCTAATGAGATTCACAACTGGTTATACAAACCCTTTGTCAGGGATGGTCTAGATGGTGTTTGGTCCTGCCATTAGTGAAAGGACTGGATTTCATGACCTCTCAAGGTTCTTTCCCATATTCTATAATTCTATTAAATGAGTCTAACCACAGAATCAATTTATTGAATGAAAAGAGTGTTTTAAATCCTCGGTATTCATCCAAATCTTCTGGATTACAAAGATGGCAAACTGAAGTTAGATGATGGTTTTGTTACGTAACAATATGGATGGTTGTAAACAGTGAACTGGGCAATTAAGGGCTTTATTCTGCAAGGTGCAGAATAGAGCTGGTTGTACAATTTGTGGCTGAGTTGACTGAACAGGTTTTTTTCCCCCACTGGTGATTTGTCTGCTTCTTGACTCTTGATTTACTCTAGCTCACTCACCAGATATGTGACCAATCAGTGTTGCCCGTTCTCCAAAATGGCTAAGATGATTTTAGCTCTTGCTCAAGAGTTCTTACCCATACATCTGCCTATCCCCTGCCCCCCTTGCAGCAGGATTCTCCCCCTTTCCAGCCTTGGGATGGGTGAATGCATTTCTGAGAGATCTTCACCCCTCTTTCCCCATAATGCAGGCCACATAATGCAGGGGGAAAGGGAAAGAGCAGATTCCCCATCCTGCTCCATTATATATGGAAAGGGAGCGGGGAAGAGAGAATGGAGCCACACGGGTCTGCTGAGCTTTTTGCTCTCTCCTCTCCTTTCCTATGAGGGAGAAAATGCTGGCTTCCAGGGCACTTAATTGCATGAGGGAGCTGGACTTCTCATGCCATTGTGATATGATCTCCAGCCCCCATCAAAATCCACTAGCTCTCATGAAAAATCATGGAAATGGCAACACTAAACTTAGTCATAGTACTATTCAAGTGCTTATTATTAAGCGCATGAAATAGTGCTCCACTAGAGCAAGGCCAGAGTGCTCAACACCTTGCAGAACTGAGCCCTAAATTATATTACATTGACTAATAAACAATCATCACAAAGGTAACATTGTTTGTGATAATTATCAACCTGGGCCAGCGTTGAGGAAATGACTTAAAAGTAAATGGTAGGATTTTCAAAAGTGACTTAGAAGTATTAGAGTGATGTTTAGTGCACTTATGCCTATTCCATTTAGATACTATTGGTGGTAAATGCTAGCTGATTTCAGACCCCATAACAGAATAATTATTATTGTTTACTGAGAAATAAATGTCTTTGTTTTAAAGCCTGAACTCACCAATGTGTGTTTCTGGTACATTCCACCAAGTCTTAGAAGAATACCAAATGGGCCAGAACGAGAAAAATTACTTCATCAGGTAAGATTTCTACTATTGACATTCAGAGGATATCGTGACTAATATGGACTCTGATGGTGGTTCTCAAGCTTCATAAATTCCATATTTTCATACAACCTCCTTGTTCAATCAAGACTCAAATCTTAAAATTTGTATATTGTTCAAGGAAGAAAAAATGTAATGCAATGGACTTGGTATCAGAATTAGAACACAGCAGGTTCTTAAAAATTCTGACCCTTGATTCAGATGTGTTTGTGATCAGTTTTGTTTTCTCTGAACATTTGTAGGAGTGACTTTCCATTCACAGGAATGATTACAGACCCTTGTTCCAAGTGTGTCTGCAATCCTCTTAAATGTTCTTTCTGCATTTTGAAATAACTAAATCTGAACAATTACATGAGACTTAAGTGACCAGTGATAGAGCACTGATATGAAATTATGGAATCTAAATCAATAGTCATAGTGAATACTTTTGAAAGGCTCCTCAATTTGAAAATGTGTCTGCACAAATCATTCATCAGATAATTCCAAATATGCAAAAATAGAAAGTTAAGATTTTTAAATGCCTAATAATCTAGTGGACCTAAATATTGTGGTGTCCCACTTGAAACCCTCAAAGGGAGGGTTCTAAAGCACTTATGTGACTTATCACTCTTGAAAATCTTGGTTAAGTTCCTCCTTTAAGTAGAGAAAGGGGCTACATTAATTGAATAACTTGTTCACTTTGACTAGACCTGGGTAATCTATACAATCAGCCCTCCTCACAATGCCCACCTTACAGAATTCACAGGAGTTGAAGCAGTAGTTGTAGAACCTATTTTATGCTGTTTAACGATACCAAAGCTAACCTTACCTCACCTAGATACATAGGGCAACATGATCCAGGTGAGTACTTAAAAGGGAAAGAAAAATCAACTATGCACAATCACTTCATGATTTTAAAATGCTCATATCTTGGTCAAATCAAGCCGTCATCGGAAACAAGATTGTGTATTTCCTCAGCAAGGGTTATTTCTATACCAAATTCCACTTTTCAAATTTTATTAATTGACTATTAATTCACAAACATTTTCAATCCCTATGGGAGGGCTCTGAATGTTTTCAGTCTGGAAATATACAATCTACCATCAAAAAAACTCTTAATAAAAACATAAAGCAATCTAATCTCTGATTTTGGGTTCCCACCATTTGCGTGCTGAAAATCTTGATATTATCCACAAATCAAACAAGTTCTAAATCTACAAAATGAGATATGTTTGTGTGCCAATTAAAATTTTTGTTCATTTATTATTTTGGATATATTACCAACCAAAGTTTACATGTCATAGAAAAGAAGCACCTAAAATTTTAAGAGCACAGCATTAGGGATAACAAATGAACTAGCATGATTAAAACTTTACAGGACTGTTGTCACTGAAATTAGAGAGTTTTGTCTGTGTAGGGAGTGAGTAAAAGCAGTGTGAGGACTTTAGGATTTGTAACATCAACATCATATCTTATGCTGAAATTAAAAACAGAAGGACAAATCCTATTGTCTTACTCAAGTAGAACTCTCACTTATGTCAATAACAAGTCTTATGAAGCTTGAATCATGGTAGCTTTTTTGTTATACTGTGACTTGCAAAGGCTGGTTGGAATGAGTAGGGGGCACAGTTTCCAAGGGTACATCTACACTGCGGTGGTTTTCTGGGATACCAGAGATATCCCAGAAAAACTCCGCCATGTCCAAGGAACGCTTTTCCTCTTCTGCTTCTTTTTGTGGAAGAGCAAATACGCTCTTTCAGAGAACCCTATATACCTCGTTCTACAAGGAATAAGGGCTTCTCTGAAAGAGGAGGCATTTCCACCATTTGGTCCCATCTAGACAGGGCTAAATGGTGGGAAAGCCTCTTCCTGAAAAGCAATTGGAAAAAGCTACGTACTTTGCAATTTGCATAGCTTTTTTTAAAAAAATCCTATAGTGTTGACCTCATCCAAATGTAAAAGGAAAATAATTATGATGGCTGATTTTTTGTATACAGGTGGCACCAAAAATTAAAGTGCGGATGATAGAAGAAGGAACAACAATGGTTAGCTACCAGCCACATGGGGACAAAGTGAATTTTTTCAGAATGGTCTTTTCTAACCCAGCTACAAGAAAATTAGATGTTGATTTCCTTCTTGAAGAAATTGAAAGGCTTGGCAAGGATTTGTAATAACCGATGTTTCACTATGAAATGGACGCAGTTTTATGCTGATATAGTAGGCACCATTACAAATGTTAAATTTATTACTCCTTGTTATTTTCATATATTATGCAGCTTTCTGTTATGTGGATAGGAAGATACTGCAGTTGCTGGAGGTAACTAGAGTAATGAAAGCTCAACTTCTTTTAATGCACTTTCTTCAGATATGAGATCTCATTGTTTCATAGGACTTGAGGATCACTGTATGCATCCTTCTTTTGTATAGTCTTCCCCCAAATCCATACTTCTTTAACTTGCTGGCAAATACTGGCAAATCAAAAGCTTAACTGAAGTCAAAGTATATCATGTCCGCCACTTTCCCAATATCCAAAGAGCTGGTCATCTTATCATAGAGGGCAATCAGGTTAGTCAGGCATGATTTGCCCTTGATGAATCCATGTTGACTGTTCCTGATCATCATCTTCTGTTTCAAAATGGGTTCCTTAAGGACCCGTTCCACTGTTTTTCAAGGAACTATGATGAGACAGATCGGTCTCTAGTTCCCTGGATTCTCTTTCCCTTTTTTAAAGGGGCTTTAGACTCTGATACAGGTTACTGTTACAGTGTAAAATGTTCTGTGGAGCCTCACATCCCCATCTGATGCAAATGATTAAAGCATCGGCATAGAGTCCTTCCAGCTCCTTGTTATAAGCTGAGCTGGTACAAAAAGAGTGTAGAATTGGCTCAAATTACTCCTTGCACACTGTCCAAAAATATGGCAACTAGGGACCAGATAACTACATGCTGCTAATAACTTGGGGCTAGCCCTTAATGATTTTGATCTATTCAGCCATACTTCCCTCTGATGCCACTACAGGAAGCTAGAAATGCTACAGATTGTATTTATTTCCCTGATTCTCTGTATTCCTGAGAACCTTTGGGAAAGTGGATCAACACATGGATTACTCAGAAATACACGAACAAGGCTCTGGAGAATATACTGTAGAGAACCATCCCGCACTGGTCTCTTGTGGTGGAATAAATGACCTAACAGGTTTTTTTTAATTCTAAATTAAATTTAATTTTTTTCTTAATTTATTTTTTTTAATCTAATTCCTATCTGTAACACTGCAGACAACCCTGAATTTAACATAGTTGTATTGGCAATAGGTTTAGTTATTTAGACTATTTTTCTAATGGCTTTGTTATGAAGGATACATTTTTAAATTTTCTACTTCAATATATTGTAGTAATTGTTTCGTATTTATTTATCTTCATGCTGTATTGTTTTGTTTGTATTTTTAGCATATTATTATTGGACATTTAAAGTGTGCACATGAATAGGGAACCCTCTAACAATGAAATATAACAAGAGATCGGATTATATATACAGTATATACACACACACGCTTTGAGAATTGTTCCTTTTAGTAAATAGAAAAAAAGGTGGGTTAAAACACTGGACTCTGGATGGGTGTGAAAGAGAGGGAAATCTGTATATTGTAACAAAGCTACAGCAAAAGGCCAACTGTCTAGACTAATGTTGAATAAACTAGTTCACTGGACTTATGTATGAAAACCTACTTTGTGGAAGTGTCCTTAATTTCAACACAGTCCACAATAGGAACTCTACATATCATTTCTTTAGTTTTTATCATGGTACAATTCTTTGACTGAGGAGGTGAACAGGGAAGCAGGTGTCTGGTAAGTAGGCTAGTCACTGATAGCAGTGAAGAGAAGCCTATCCCCTCCATTGACATTGTGAAGAAGCAGGAGGACAGAGTTACCATTGGAGTGGGGTGTTGTTTGATTTTTGTTTGGGGGCATGTAACCGGGCATTGTGGGGGAGGCACCAAGGATTGCCCTAAATTTACCCCCAAAAGCCCCTTCCCGGCCACTGTCCACCTGTTAACTGCTCCCGCGGTCTAAATCCGTAGACCTGTCGGGGTCTGTACCCATAGTTCCTGGTCTGGCTCCTCCAGGTTTGGTCTCCATGCCGGTGTCCGGCCCCCGGCGAAGGGTGCCACCCCTGTCCCCGGCCGGCTGCTCTGGGGCTACTCTGGCTCCACAGTCCCACCGAGACTCCTGCCCTCTCTCTCCCAGGCTCGTCGGTCTAGCATTGGCCTGCAGGTGGTTGAGAGAAACACCATCCCCTGCTCTCCTCTCTCTCACCCTTTTTATCCATCCCACTCTAGAGGCCCACGCCCCCAGCCGGAGTCTGCATCGACCCAGTCTCCCCAGGTCCTATAGCCCGCCGGTTCCCCGCCAGGGACTCTTTCGCCTGCGTTGACTTTCCACGGCTGCCCTCCCACTTGGGCATCGCTCCTGCCTGCTGGCAGCAGTCTGCTGGCTCCAGGGAGCTGCAAGTGTGGGGTTCGGGTCCCTCACCACATGCCACTCCCAGCTCTGTGCTGCCGCCCGCCAGCTCCGGGCTGCCGCGAGTGCGGGGGTTGTGGCCCCCATCACACACCGCCCCCCTTTGTCTTTTACTCCCTTGCCCTTCCTCTGCCTGCTCGGCAGACCTGGACAGGAAATCTACGTTGGCATGGGCCCACCCTGCCTGGTGCACTATCTGTAATTTATACTGTTGTAAGAAGAGATACCACCTCGTTATCCGGGGGTTAGCCTCTCTCATGTTATGCATCCATGTCAACGGTGCATGATCTGCCATCAGGAGGAAGGTGTTACCTAAGAGGTAATATCGTAGGGATTCAACTGCCCACTTGATGGCTAGAGCTTCTTTCTATATGGTGGAATACTGCTGTTCCCGAGGTAGGAGTTTGCGGCTTATATATAAAATTGGTCGTTCCCCATCTTCCTGCTCTTGGGCCAACATGGCCCCTGTTCCTACATTTGAGGCATCTGTTTGGACTATGAATGTTTTGGAAAAGTCCAGTTGGGTCAGTAAAGGGGGTAGTCCTAGGGTCACCCGGAGAAGGACATGGGGTAGAGGCAGCATTGACGTTACCCTTACGACTAGTGAAGATGATCCCGAGTGATGACCCAGAATCTGGATTGCTTCGGCTGCCCTCCCACTTGGGTGTCGCTCCTGCCTCCCGGCAGCAGTCCGCCGGCTCCAGGCAGCTGGAAGTGTGGGGTTCGGGTCCCTTGCCACACGCTGCTCCTGGCTCCGTGCTGCCACCCGCCGGCGCCGGGCAGCTGAGAGCACGGGGTTCAAATCCCCTGTTGCCCGCTGCTCCCAGCCCCGAGCTGCAGCCCGCCGGCTCTGGGCTGCCGTGAGTGCGGGGCTTGAGGCCCCCAATGTAGGGCAGTATTCAATTCATTGTAGAGATTTGATTGGTTTATTCTGGGGGGTTAATTAGAAGTTGTCATTAGTGCCTGGCTCAGAGGGAATTTGGGGAAAAACATTTTGAGTGAGCTTTGATGGGCAAAGGTAGCAAAACCCTTGCCCTGTTCAGACTGAGGATACTGTAGCAAAGAGGAATTTGCTGAGTTTGTGTGGGAAAGGCTGGTTGAGGCCCAGTGCACCAGTGAGACCTGTTATTACTTTTTTAGATCTTCTGCAAAGCCTTTGATGCCTCACTACAGCAGTCTTGCCTCAGGAAATGCTGGTGGCAGCACTGCAGAACTTGTTAGGTATCCCTCCAGCAATATTGTCATAGAAACAGAGGCAGCAGATGCCAGTTCCCATGACACACAGGTACATGGACACGGTTATATGAGGTCACAGAGGAATTCATGGTCATCTTTTTTAAAAAAAAGTTGAAATAGTGGATGAGGTGTGTTAGTGTATGCCTCATCTTGTTTTAAATATCAGAGGGGATGACTCTTTCACCATTTCCCTGGGAAAGCTGTTTCGGAGACTATAGACCATCCTTTTAGAAGAAGTATATTTTCTAACCTAAGGTAGGTGTGCATATGTGCAGTAAATGTCTTTGTTAAATCTAATTAACATTGATAACGAATAATAGACATTTGACCTGGAATTATCTGCTGCATTCCCCAGAGGCAGTATAACATAGTGCCCTACACACATTTGCTAGTGTGCTTTGAATTTAGCAAAGTGATGCATTTATACTACTTCCCTTGGGACACTCTGCTAGCATATAATAGGTCTCATAAAACCTTTCTCCTGATCTTGTTGTGTCACTGTTACAGCACCAAGGTAACTCAATATCTTTCACAGGGTCTGATTCTTTTTTTTAATCTAGTTATTTGTGTGTGAACAGCAACAAGAGAACAAATTAAATTTACTGAAGTTAGAGCAACAAACCTTGTGTTTTAAGGTTAATTATATTTACTTTCCTAATAAAAAATGCCAGCTGGATAAAGGCAGCAGATCACTCCCTGCCTGGAGAAAACTGACCAAATCTTTAAATTGTTGAAACTTATAAACAGCATGTTTCCCTAAACTAGTTTCCAGAGAGTTTTTGGAGGGCATATCTATGCTACACTGGCCTTAGGCCCTATTCTGAATTCCTTACTCCCATCGAACTCCTAGCAAAATTCTATTACTTCAGAATGGTGGGCAGGAAATTTTTAAGTTTTCTTTTTCCCCAGCAAAAGCACTACCTAATGAATATGGGAGAATACTGTGGTGCATCCTGTGTCAGAGGGGGAGGGGAAGAATGCTAAAGAATTATAAGCCAATGTAGAGGATACTGGAGAATTATTTAGCTGCTGATTTTCAAATTTTCCAACTTTTGGAGGGGTTTTTTATACAGATATTTTGTAAAGAAGTGAAATATTTTGGGGGAAGGAGAGAGATTAGATGAATTTTGTAACCTTATGCTTTTAGACTTACCTGTTTTGTTTTAAGTGTTGGTTTTATTTAGGGACTTTCCTGTCTTTTGAATGTGCACCAACATTTTAAATCAGGGGTGGGGAACATCAGGCCCCGGGACCAGATGAAGCCTTTGGCTTGCCTGGATTTTACTCCTGAGGCTCAGGGTCCCCCTCCCCCTCAGCTTTAGGGAGCCTGTGCTGGTGCTCCCCCCCTCCAGCTGCCTTGCTGTGGGATGGGGCACACAAAATCTACTAAGCACCAAAGCCCCTAGGCTCTGGTGTATGAGGGGAATGTGGGGAGTGTTTTCTCAGTCAGTGGTCACAATGAGGGTTTTTTTCCCACTTCTCACTTGTGTATGGCTCCTGACTGATTTTTCTGTGGGTCATTGGCTCCCGACCCAAAAAAGATTCCCCACCCCTGTTTTAAATCAAGGGGTACGTCTAGACTACATGCCTCTGCTGACAGAGGCATGTAGATTAGGCTACCCAGCATAGGAAAATGAAGCAGTAATTTAAATAATCGCCACTTCATTTAAATGTAAATGGCTGCCGCGCTGAGCTGATCAGCTGTTTGTCGGCTCAGTGTGATAGTCTGGACGCTCCACAGTCGACATCAAAGGCATTTGTCAACCTCCCAGGTATGCCTCCTGGAATGAGGTTTACCTGAGAGGTCAACAAATGCCTTTGATGTTGACCGTGGAGCGTCCAGACAAACAGCTGATTAGCTCAGCGCAGCAGCCATTTAAATGTAAATGAAGCAGCGATTATTTAAATCGCTGCTTCATTTTCTGTTGCCAGAGGCATGTAGTCTAGACGTACCCAAGGTGGTGTATATGGTCAATGGTAGAATGGCCCTGTCCCTACGAATCTTATGAGGCCCAGCAACATAGAACTCCTATCCTGAAGCTTTTAGTAAATTCACAGCAGGTATCTGGTATGGGGGTTAGTGAATATTGAGAGAGAAACCAGGGGAGACTTTTATCTACATTGCAAACTTTAATTGCTTACAATCACGTTTTCCCACACTTATCCCAATGTGATCTCTGCCAGTTCCCCATACTCTATCTCCTGATCTTTCTGGTACCTAGAAAATGAGTGTGTGCACGCATGCACGCGCACGCGCGCACACACACACACACACACACACACACACTTTCTCTTCCACTGGTTCATTTAATCTCCCATCCATGTCCCTTAGTCCCTGCTATTCCACCCTCTATGTCCAACCGTACCCCTGCACAATTCTTCCCTGTACTATCTTCAGTGCTCATCATTTATGTGATGCACAAGTCTTCCAGCACCTCCATGCCAGGGATCCCACAGCCCTCTCAGCCACATCAGAATAGGTTTCATCAAGCCACACAGAGCAGCTTTGGGAGAAGGGTAGATATGGGGTGATAACCTACTCAAATTCAGAGTTTGCTCTGGATGAGTTTGTTTATTATTATTATTATTATTATTATTTTATTTATTATTTATTTGTATTACAGTAAGACTCAGACTGTAGCTCCATTGTACTGTACAATCACACAATGAATTCCAGTCATTGGCCCAATGACATTATGGTCTATATGAGGAGTAGGCAAATACTGTCCTGCGAGCTTTATCTGGTCTATGAGGGTTAGCCCCTAATGGGCCTCCATCACTATATTTACCTGTGTCACCTCAGGTATGGGCAATCACAGCTTCTGTTGGCCACAGGTCACCATTTCTGTCCAATGGGAGCTGAGGGAAGTGGTGTCCTGGTACACGCCATTTCCCACCACTCCCATTGGCTAGGAACAGCAATCCACAGTCAATTGGAGCCCAGGGGTGCTCTGGTGCTGCCTCCTGAGGCTGTGTGGTGCAGACTGGCACTGCAAATGCATCCACGTACATGGACTGCAGAATGATGCCCAGGCCAAGAAGGCCAACTGACAATCGCACCTTAGCCCCTTAGCGCCCGCCACCCCCACCCTGTGTGTGTGAAAAACTAAGAGCACTCACCTGATGATCCCTCCCCGGCCTTGGAGTATACCTGGGTCACATCCAGGCCATGGGGTACCGGCTCCAGGGTGATGGTGGTCACTGTGCTCACTGGTTCCTCCTGCTGCTGCTGCTCCTCCTCCTCTTCATGGTCTGGGACCACCTGTTGGCTGACGATGGGCATCTCCAGCCCCAAGTCCACCACCGGGAGAGAAGGACTGCACAGCCCCTCAGGAAGTGGTGCAGGTCATCAAAATAGGGGCAGGAGTGGGGTCCTGCCCTGGAGCCTGAGCTGCACCCCCTTATCCTGGAATAGGCCTGCCAGAGCTCCTTAACTTTGCTCCAGACCTGCACCAGGTTCCTGGTGTGGCCCTTTGTGGCCAGGTTCTTGGCCATCTGGCCATAGATATCGGTGTTGCACTGCTTGGGGCAGAGATCCTGGTGGTTCTCCTCATCACCCCACACCTCGAGGAGGGCCAGGATCTCCTCACCAGACCAGGATGGTACACACTTTTTGTGGCCCCTGGCAGGCTCCTCGGGGCCCTGTACATGTTCCCTGGGACAGAAAGAGGGCTCTTGGGGGGCTTGTGGCTGGGACATGGTGCCCAGACATCAGGCACTGTGAATTGCACTGCGACTGGAGGCTCTGAGGGCCGCAAGCCCTATCCCCTGTGTCTGCAGTTTTAAGAGCTCTAGGAGAACAGGAACTATAAGGTTGCAATGAGTGGCCAGCAGGGCACCTGTGGGATTTTCTGGAGGCCTCTTTTTTTGACAAAACTCCCTATTCTGCATCCACACATACCCTCTTCCAAAAAGCTTTTTCGGAAAAGGCCTTATTCCTCATGGAATTAAGTTTACCGCCATCGGAAAAAGCCATCCGTTATTTAGATTTTCGGTCAAAATGCAATTATGGTGTGGATGCTAGTACTGTTTTTCCGGAATAACAGCTGTTATCCTGGAAAAACAGTGCAGTGTAGACATACCCTTTGACAAGACAGACAAATGGTGGAAGGGAAAACAGTCATTGAAAGGGGAGTGACTGATTTAAGGTCAAAATCAAGTCAAAGGGGGAAAAAAACCAGTTCCAAGTAACTGGATAGCCACATTCAGGACAGAATAGCAAATTAGTTGCCTAGAATCCCAGCACTGTGGGATCAGTCTAGTTCTTTAATAATCTGACTTGTTAACCACTCTACTTCTGAGTCTGTGTCTGTGAGCAGAATGTGGCATGGTATCTTGATGTAATGTGTTGAGTGGTGATGGCTGAACTAAAGAATAAAAAAAAGACTTGTGTGTCTATTACAATTACAACATCATGCTCACTCATGCCCAGGTGCTTGAAATCCTATTAAAAAGCTGGAGCAAGGATCTTTGAAGTTTTCCCATCATTCAGTTTGAGGCATGATGTAAAGGTCTTTGGAGTCTCTGGAAAATAAGACGGAATCTGAAAAAAAACCCAAAACAAAACAGGCGATTCCCCAGGAAATGTTTGACAGGTATGAAATATGTATGAATTGCCTCATTAAAAATGTACTAAAATGTCTTTAAATCCCATAAATTTCTCCAGAAATCTGATTTTGTCTGTCAACTTCCTTTTCTTTAATTGCTGAATTAGTCTGTACAGGATAAAGTGCTACCAGATCTTTTTTTTATTATTATTGTCCTTTTTTGAGTCTCCCTGATACTCTCAGCAGATCAGCTAAACTTCTAACTTCTATTTTTTTCTGGTTTTCAAAGATAGGCTCATCTATTTCTGTTTTCTTTTTCTATTTGTCTTGCTTGTCCACACTTAAAATGTTGCTGTGTTGCTGCAAGGCTTCAGTGTAGACATTCCCTACACCAAGGAGAAGGGTTTCTGGTTGGGGAAGGTAATCCATCTCCCTAGTGCTATCTACACGGAGACTTAAATCAACCTAACGGCGATGCTCAGGAGAGTGGATTTTTCACACCTCTGGTGGATGCAGTTAAACCAACCTAATTTTCTAGTGTAGACCAGGCCTTACCCATCACCTGCAATTTCCTTGTGATTTTGGTGCTTGTGTGTCATTTGCCACTGAACAGCTTTTCAAGGCCATTAACCCTTTCCATATTTTAAGTCTGGACATAATCTTTTTGCAATTTTATTCACTGCTTCTTAGTGACTTTAGAAGCTCAAAACAAAGCTACTCATTTAAAATAAACTCACCTACTACACTCCTGTCATTGTCATGGTATGGTGCATTACTTCATATCCTTGGTTATGTCTAGACTACATGGCTCCATCAACAGAGCCATGTAGATTAGGGTTGTAGGCAAAGGGAAATGAAGCAGCGATTTAAATAATTGCCGCTTCATTTAAATTTAAATGGCTGCCGCGCTGAGCCAACAAACAGCTGATCAGTGGGATTCCTCATGGCCAGCTGTTTGTCAGCTCAGCGCAGCAGCCATTTACATTTAAATGAAGTGGCGATTATTTAAATTGCTGCTTCATTTCTCTTTGCCCAATAAACAAATCTACATGGCTCCGTCGACGGAGCCATATAGTGTAGACATACCTCTTAAGTCCTGGAGACAAGCTAGTAGGCCATTATTTTATTTTGTGAAGTAGCATCAGAGGAGATTGTGTTTCTGCCTGAACAGCAATTTGAAGACAGCAAGTGGCTTCCCTCTCATGTAGCCTGTGGCTAGATTAATTAATTTCAGTAGCGTAGAATCATAAAAGGGCCTGATCTGGAGAGAACGACATGATTTTGAACTTGTCTGAAAGGCTTTCTCCATCAGTGAGGAGTTTCAAGATAATTCTTTTTTTAACATTTACATGAGATGTGACAATGTCACCTTTGGGCAAATTAATTCTGTTCCCCTGACAGTTAATGTGTCAGAATGAGAAAAAATATTCAGAATGCTACACTTTTATTGGTAGCTTGATTTCATAAAAAGCTTCTCTGCTTGTCTGATCTGTACCAGAAGGAAAAGTTTCCCAGCTAATTTACAATGAAAATTCTATTGAAACAAAAATGTGACATTGAGCTATTGGCACTTTCCATAGTCCAAGTTGTGGAACTAGGGCTGCTGTCTCTTTTAATGTCAGCAGTGGTGCTAATTATACTTCTGGGATGGCTAACATTTTTATATATAACTAATGATTTTGGGTGGCCCAAGTTTTGGGAGAGCAAGATAAGGAACCGTAAGAAGGCCTGCCTATGAAAGGATGGACACTCCTTTCTGAAAATAAGGCTCTTCTCAGATGTCTCAGGTTGGGTACCTGGAATCACTGGTCTCTTTTGAAAATGTATGATTATACCACTAAGTTCAGGGAGCAGGAAACTCTCCATGTCAGCTCATTCATTCCATTGGAAGGGAGGAGATGAGTGTTTGCACTCCAATGACAAGACAGGAATACTCCCCCTAAACCAGCATTGTGTCTAGACCCACTAAACCTCAGGCTATCCATGGAGATGTAGTGCCTCCTCGAAACTCCTCAAACCCCTTTTCCCCATGCCTAAACAGCAGCACTCTCAGGAGCCATGTTGCCACTTACATGGACCATTAGCCTTTCTTGGCAGGGCTGGCAGTGATCCAGTTATATATAGACTTCAGCATTTCTCTTCCTGGTGCAGAGATCCTGGAGGTTGGTCTCCTCCCCCCAAACCTCAATGCAGTCTAGGATCACTGCACCAGTTCTGGCCGGAGCTGTTCTGCGTCCCTGGCCAGTGGCAGCTGAGGGAGCAGAGGCATGCTGGCAGCTGTGGGAGGGTCTACTGGAGCATTGGGATCACTCGTGCCTGCCTCACTGCTGGGTCACATGGGACTTTCACACTTTAGCCATATGGGACAAGCCCTTCTTCTGCTGCCAGGTCTTTTAAGCTCCATCAGAGGACGGGAACAGTGGAGATGCCAGGTATGGCCAGAGCGGTCAGAGGTGTAGCTACAAGAGGCCTCTGGAGGATAATTATTTCAAATTAGCGGTACCGGAGCATCCACACTAATGCTATTTCAAAGTAACTATTTAGAAATTAGTGTTACTCCTTGAGGAAAGCAGGAGTACAGATTTCTAAATAAGCAGCCTGTTATTTCAAAATAATGGGCTTGGTAGTGTGGACACTCTGCTTATAAATTCGACCTCAGGGGGCTATTTTGAAATAACACCCTAGTGTAGACCAGGGATAAGGGATTGGGGGGCCAGCTTGGTGCACTTTGGGTGGTGCCGAGGGCTGGTTGCCCCCATCTTATGCCTTTTCCCCAAGGCCTCTCCCCTTCCAGGATCATAGAGATGCTTACCCCAAACCTTCCAAGGAGCTTGGAGTGGCTGTTGGCGGCTCCCCTGTGCACCTGTACTAAAACAGTTAGGGGTACTGTACAGGGCTTTTTGCACCTAAAAGTGGATTATTTTCATAGTTCATGATCATGACTGAGGCACAAAACTGGAGAAGTTTGAAATTATATATCTGCTGGGTGAATAGAAGACTTTAATCTCTAGAACCATGTGTTACCACCATTCATGAGTACCATGCCTCACCTTAACATGTATGGGGTCCACCCATTAATCTTTTAGAGATAATCAGTTCCTATAGCTCTCACTGTCTTCAATAGAAGTTACAAGTGCTTAAGGCTTCTGAAAATCAAGCTCTGGGTGGCTCAAATTTGGCACTTAAAATCAGTGGTTGCATTTGGAAAATTAGCCCAACTGTTTTTAGGTAAAATTTTCAAATGGGCCTGTGATTGGGGGTAGACTAAGCCCCAACACTCCCTACAGGAGGCCAGAGGCCTTGCCACACCCCATCCCAATAAGAGGAGCAGAAGAGAGGTCCTCCAGGCAGGATAGAGTGACTGTTTCTGCAGCAGCCAATCAAGATCCAGAAGACTGGTATAAAAAAAGCTGCTGGGCTAGGGCCTGGCAGTTCCACAGAGGAGATTGACCCAGGCAGTGCTATATACTGACTAGAAGACAAGCAGCACTACAGACAGCTCTGAGTTCAAGCTGAACTTGGACCTGGTTGAGGCCCAGGTCCAGTGATGGAAGAGTGGCCATAAAGTTGAATATAAGAACAGATAGCACCATGGACAGGGCTAGTGAGCTCCTGCCCTCAGAACCTTGAAGACAACCAGACAGGGCAGCTTCTGGAAGAAGTGACGCAGGGAGCAAGGAAAGTATCAGATGGCCAGGCAAAGAGCTTATGCAGCACCCCTTGGGCATAGAGGGGTGCTTACACGCAGGCGGACCCTGTAACAGGGCATAAGTGACATAGGAGCCTAAATCCCACTGAAACACAATGGGGCTTACCCACCTAAGTTACGTAAGTGTGTGGAAATTTTACCCAATTTTATGATGAGAAAGTCATAACATTTAATAGCGCATAATAAGGTCTATCTAAAATTTTAGTTAAGTATTTAGAATGATAAGGCTATAATTCTCAATTAAATTCCATAGGTTTTCACGAGAGATTTCTAGAGAGCTATATTTAATTTCTGTAGTTAGCTGTAGCTTGTTCATGAGCAATAAAGTCTTATGCAGTCATGCTGTTCTTGTGTAATGTGAAATAAACATTTGACAAGTATTAAAATACTTTAGTGACTATGCTTTCTAAAGTACCACAGCATGGTGCACAAGAGCTTAAATAACATAACTATAAAGTAATAAATCATATGGAAACATTAAAGCAGATGGACAGCTCTTCTTGTCCAAGTCACTAGTTTTGTATATGCAGCCTACCAATGTGGAAGGGGACCTTTAAATGTAGTTTTGTAAGATTGTTTTATTTCCATTGAGCTGTTTTATGAATTGTGCAACTTTAAAAAAATCTCTGTATATTTTGTATAATGCCATATACTGAAATTTATCTTTTGTACAATTATTATTTACCATACTCTCTATGGGGATGTCTACACAGCAAAGTTATTTTGAAATAACAGCTGTTATTTTGAATTAACTTTCCTAGCATCTACACAAGTCAACTACTATTTCAAAATTAAATCGAAATAGTGGAGTGCTTATTTTGAAATTGGTAAACCTCATTCTACGAGGAATAGTGCCTATTTCGAAATAGTTATTTTGAAATAGGCGCTTTGTAGACAGGGAATAGGGGCTATTTCGAAATAGGGGGCCTCCAGCCCTTCCCAGGGTGCCTTGGTGGCCACTCTGGGCACAAACAGGAAAATTCCTCTCCTCCCTCCCCCTACTGGAGCCCTTAAAGGGATAGAGTCTGGCCACAGTCTTTTGTGACTAGCACCAGGCCTGCCAACCCAGAGCCACTCTGCTGGTGCCCTGGACCCACGCCGCAGCATGAGACAGCAAGCCACTGGCAGACAGCCCTCCACCACTCCCCAGGACCAGTCTGCCAGCTCCCAGAAGCCTGCCAGGGGCCAGAGAAGGTGAGCGCCTTCCTGGTCCAGTGCGGAGAACATGGACCTGATTGAGGTTTGGAAGGATGCAGCCAACATCCATGATCTCTGCACTAGATGGAGGAATGCAGCCGTCTACAGCTGAATGGCTGCCAGCCTGGCCACCAAAGGCCACATCTGAACCCAGGAGCACATTCGTATGAAAATTAAGGAGCTGCGATAGGCATACGTCAGGGCCACAGGGGGCAGCTCCCAACCAGGGGCAGACCCAGAGAGCTGCCCCTATTTGGATGCCCTGGACTGCATCCTGGGGGGCAGGATGGTCCATGCCCCCCAGGTGGTCATTGACCATTCACCAGGGGCAGAGGGTCCTGACCAGGGCAAGGAGTAGGAGGAGGGCCAGGAGCCACAGGAGCCCAGAGGTAGCATGCCGTTCAGCCAGGACCCCCGAGCTGTTCCAGTGGACCTATTTTCTGTGTCGTCCGAGGCCGGTGAAGCAACAACATGAGAGTGCCATCACTGTCCCCTTATGCGGGGATGGGAGAGAAGGGAGACCAGGGACTGTGCATGTGGGCTTTGCTGACCATGGATCATGAAGCAACCTGTGTACGTGCGGGCACGTGGCTCCAGCTGAATGCCACACAGGGCCTTGGCCTGTGAGCCACACAGGTGTGTGAAGAGACATGACATGCTTCTGAACCCAGGGTGGGACACAGCAGGATTCCCTCTCTCCACAAGCCCCCTCTACACAGAGGAAGGGGACATCTCCCCCCCACACATACACACACCGACACTATATACAGCACAGGGGTATGGGTGCAGTCTCGGGGCAGCTCCCACTCCCGGGGATAGCAGGACGTCCCAAACATGGCCTGTGTGCAAGCACATCAGCTCTGATGGTGCGGAGAACTGTCATCCTCACTTGCAGAGGGGGGCTGGGCTTTACCCACTGTGTCCCCAGGGATAACTGACCATTTCTCTTGTTTCACCACAGCCGCACCAGCTGTGAGTGCAGAGAGCACCACCCTGCACAGGACATCCTCCCGTATCCGAGCCAGCAGGCTGACTACCAGCAGCAGCACCTGGGGGCACTGCATGCCTACCCCACACCGTCAGCCACTGGGTGGAAGAAGACCTGCAGCTCCGGTGGGAGAGCTGGCGAGAGCAGCTTGCCTAGGGCCATGCCATCTGTGATCACCTGCAGACCCCGGTGCAGAGATTGCTGCCTCCTGCCGCTCTAGCCCCTGTTGTCTCCCCAGCTACCGCTCCTCCTCCTCCTCCTCCTCCTCCTCCTTCTCCCCCTCCTGTTTCTCCCTCCACACCCTCACCCCCCCCCCCCCAGGGATGCTGAGTCACCTGCACCCGTGGTGCTGGGAGGCAGTTGGGCCAGCGAGACCCCCAACCCTGAGCTCTGAGCTTCTCCTTCCCCTTCCTCCCCTTACTGCCCCCTTCCAGCTCCCTCCTCCCAGGTTTCCCCCTCCACTCACTCACTCTCTCTCCTTCCCCAGTCTCACTTGAATTTCATTCCCCCCCACCCCAGTTTTGTTCAATAGAGTGACTTTGTTTTCATGAACATATGTGTCTTTTATTTTACATCAGGAAGGAGGGCTAGGGAGGGGTAAGTGGAAGGACATGAGGGAGGAATGAGGCACAAGCCCCCAGTGGGGCACACCAGGGAGACATTAGTCCTCCTCTGGGTGGAAGCTCTCCCGCAGGGCCTCCCGGATTTGGACAGCCCCCCCCATTGGACCTCCCAGATGGCAGCCATGCAGGGCTGCATATATTGGCTGGCCAAGTGGTCAGCCTCTGCCATCCAGCCTGGCAGAAAAGTCTCCCCCTTCTGCACACACAAATTGTGCAGCACACAGCACGCTGCCACCACGTGCAGAATATTCTGCTCTGAGAGGTCTAGGTGGGTGAGGAGGTATCTAAAATGGGCCTTCAGCTGAAGGCACCCTCCACTATGATGCAGGCCCTACTCAACCTGGCATTAAATGCCTGTCGGGAAGGGTTGAGGTGTCCTGTGTAGGGCTTTATGAGCCAGGACTGTAGGGGATAGGCCGCATCCCCCACCACGCAGACAGGCATGTCAACATCTCCAACCCTGATGTGGCGGCTGGGGAAGAAAGGCCCGGCATGCAACCTCTGGCACATGGAGGATTTGCGGTAGACCTGCGTGTCATGTGCTCTGCTGGACCAGCCCACATTGGTGTCCACAAAGTGGCCCCGGTGGTCAGACTGGGGGTTGAATCAGGATTTGGCAAGAGATACAAGAAAGTCCAGGAGCATATCCATTGAGCAGCCAGTGAGATGCAGCTAATGCAGAGCTTAAGGACTGATCTGCTTGCTTCCTTGGGAAGTGGAAGTGGTGTGGTGGCCAGGCAGTTTACCTGGCTCATTAGGGTATGAGGTGTATTGAGCAACTACAGGATTTTACTCTTAATGGAGTGATACCAAATGCAACTTAAAATCAGAATAAGAGTAGCTATCCCTACCTAATGGTGTCCAGCATCATCACCCCCCTGCTTAATGGGCCCTGCGTACTATTTGATCCTTCCCTCCATTTTTTAAAGACAGATCTGAATAGACTCTTTTGAAAGTCAGGTTTTCTCAGTGATCATTAGAACTAAACTAGCTCCATAGGGGCTGAATGCCTGACATAGTATGTAGAATAGCGATAGAAATGTAGCCGTGTTAGTCTGGTGTAGCTGAAACAAAAAACAGGACTATGTAGCACTTTAATAAACCATCTTGTTAGTCTTTAAAGTGCTACATAGTCCTGTTTTTTGACATAGTATGGAGAGTCTTGCAGTGAAAAGACAATGTAGAAGAGGCAACAGCAGGAGTTCCCCATTATCAAGTGACACCAGTGACACCAGTGACACCGGGGATAAATGTCTCAGAACACAGTGTTTCAGCCAGAGACAGCAGTGATGGTTGTAGCGGTGAGCAGAGAAACAAGCAATGGCAGAGATTGCAGTAGCTTGGATGACTAGAGGTATCACTCAACTACCCTCTTCTCTCAGGAGTAAGAAACAAACCCACCCAAATCTATCACGAGGCTCTTGCTGACCTCAGACAACAAATTGTGAGGGTGGGAAAGGGTGACGTGTAGACAAAAAAGCAGAGTGGTATGTTAAAGGGACAGTCATCCCTTGGACTTTCAAACTGCAGGGTGGGAAGCTGAGAAAAAGGACTCTTCCCAGTATATTGAGGGGCGGGGGCTTTACTTATTGATTGCATACTTTCAAGGCTTTGCAATGATGTTTCTTCAAATTAATGTTGTGATAACTTCTTTTAATAACTTTCTTTGTTACAGACAAATTCAATGCTTGTGAGTGGGGAAGTATTTCTCTTATAGGCTCCAGTAATGAAGCAACTCCGCTCCGCTTCAGCAGCATGAGCTTGCCCCGCACCCAGGCTGCTCCGATCTCCATATTGTCCAGGGAGGTGGCTGCAAAAGCCCCTAGCTGTGCTATTTGTTCCCGCACCATGGCATAGCTGAGCACTACTACAGAATGGGGACTAACCCTAGAGGTTTTTGTGTGTTACCATTTCTGATGTCTGACTTGTGTTCATTTGTCCTTTTTTATAGAGACTGTCCAGTTTGGCCAATATACATGACAAAGGGGCATTGCTGGTACTTGATGGCATAGATCACACTGGGCACTCAATCATGGATTTGAAAGTAGCCATTTTTCTACAAAGGAATTTCACAATCCAGCTACAGAGAGAGTATGGCATTGACCTTCATAGGTAAATCTGATACTGTTTCCCTGGGCCTAAACAAAGGCATTAACTGGATGGCCCATTATAAAAACAACTTTTCTTACATTTAACACCTCATTGACATCAGTAGCCAAGTGTGGGACACTTCCAGCCCACTGAATTAGCCTCATTAGCACCAGTGCTACAATTGACAGATACTTTTTTCCTCTCTCTTCTTTTCCTGTTATGAATTCTAAGAATTTCCCTTTTTTCTCCACTCAAGGTCATCTGAAGAAGTGGGTTTTGCCCTTGAAAACTCAGGCTACTAATACATACCCCCACACACACAATACTAACACCAATTCCCCTTATTTTGAAACAACAAGCAGAGTGTCCACATTATCAAGCCCATTACAGTATTTTAAATAAGAGACTGTTTATTTTGAAATAACTCCTGCTTTCCATGAGCAATAATGCTAATTCTAAAATAGTTATTTCAAAATAGCATTAGTGTGGACGCTCCACTACTGCTATTTCAAAATAACTGCTCCCCAGAGTCATTCAAAGTAATTACTCCTCAGTGCTTCCTGGGGCTCTATTGGGGTGGTGTATCCACATTAAAGGGAGCCTGCTTTGGACTAATTTCAAGATTTCCCTGGAGTGTGGACACACTATTTTGAAATAGTTATTTCAGGAGCTATTTCAAAATCAGTTATTTCAGAATAATTTCCTTCAGTAGACATGCCCTAAGGTGCCACAGGACTACTCTGTTGAAGTGAAAAAGTGAAGTACTGTATAGACAATTCTGTAGCATGCAAACACATTCCTGTATTTCTTCCAAGATACCACAAGATGGCACAGTTACTTCACAGTAACAAACTTTTAAAAAGAACTATAGTAAAACACAACTACCAAAGCACTAAAAAGATCATAACTACCTCTGTAATACAGAAATTGCAGAATGAGCCATCTAAGCTCCAGTCTAAAGAGGAGGCAGTAGGCATTCCAGCTCCTTCTTGCATAAAAATGGACTTGAATTTTAATAACTTCTAGGCTTAAATCCTGTTTCCACAAGTCAATGAGAGTTTTGCCACTGACTTAAAATGAGGCCAGCATGTCACACCTGATTTTTTAACCAATTTAAGATAATAGTTGTTTTCAGTTAGTCTCACCTATTGATTTATGCGCCTTCATCTCTTTTGCCAGACTAGCCCGACCCTCCAAAGCAACTAGCAACAGGAACTTTTGGAATAGATTTACACTTCTGCAAGCAACCAAGAGAGGGAGAAGAAGAAATGGAAAGAGGAAGGAGAGACCGAGGAAGTCTCTACTTTTCTAGCAGCCAAGTAGGGAACGAAAGAAGAGAAGAATATATAGTTAGTGGAATCTGTGACAGCCCACAATAGGCCACCAAATGAGGATCCAACATCCTAACAGTGCTATGTGTTCACCTTATGATGATTTATCCATAATAGATGGCACTGTGCCCCCACTGCAGCATTGTCATAGTGTATCCACGCTATGGCATTGATTTGTTTTGTGGGTCTAACTCTGGTTGTTAGGCTTGGGATGGAAGTGGCTGGGTAGTGGTCAGATTAGATGATCTCGTGGTCCCTCTGGTCTTACACAGCAGGTCTTTCTAAAGCTGCTCTTTAGTAGTGCCTCTTTTTTTAGCCATCTGTAACAATACTAGAAAGATTACTGAGAAAAATTGATTCTGCTAAGAGAATTCCATTCAGATTGCTGCTTCCTTGTGGCTCAGACCTGGTCTCTTCTTCTCCTCTAATGCACTTTCTGGCACACTCGGGGCTAGAGCTGGACGTTTATGCCACTGTGCTCTGGGGGATATAGTGAAAATTGTGTAAAAATTACAAATAACTGTTTAAATCCTAAGAGGTTTCATGATCCTGGAGATGGGGTTCTGCTGGAAAGTGTGCATGGTTCAGTCAGCCTTCTGCAAAAAATAGGGTAGGATAGGATGCATCACACTTCTGTATCTTTAGAATTATCTTGTTTTCCCTCTCTCTTTGCTCCGGGGTTCTTCTGTCTTATAGTTCTGAATTCGAAGAAATAAAGAAGTATATGTTGCAATCTGTCAGTAAGAGTATTTTATGGTAGTATCTAAGGGTATGTCTACACTACAAAGTTAATTTGAACTAACGGACGTTAGTTTGAATTAACTTTGATAGGTGCTACACTAGCGCTCCGCGTAGCGCTTAGTTCGAACTAGGTAAACCTCATTGCACGAGGACTAAGCCTAGTTCGAACTTACTAGTTCGAATTAAGGGCTGTGTAGCCCCTTAATTCGAACTAGTGGGAGGCTAGCCCTCCCCAGGTTTCCTTGGTGGCCACTCTGGGCACCACCAGGGAAACTCATATGCCCCCCTCCTGGCCCCGGAGCCCTTAAAGGGGCACGGGCTGGCTACGGTGCCTGTGCCAGGTGCAAGCCTGCCAGCACCCAGCCAGCAGATCCTGCACCTGGCACGCCATGAGCCATCCACCCGATGCCCCCCAGCCCTCCGCCTCTTCCCGGGACCAGGCTGGCGGCTCTCGGGAGCCTGGCCAGGACCGCAAGAGGCGGGCACCCGCCTGGTCTAGTGCAGACATTGTGGACCTCGTCCACAAACTCCACACTAGGCACAGGAAAGTGGCTGTCTAGGGCAGAATAGCTGCCAGCCTGGCCACCCAGGAGCAGGTGTGCATGAAAATCAAGGTGGTCCACTGAGACCCCCGACCCTGAGCCCTGAGCTTAGAATGGCCGTACTGGGTCAGACCAAAGGTCCATCTAGTCCAGTAGCCTGTCTGACGAGAGAAGCCAACCCTAGGTACCCTGGAGGGGATGGACCAAAGACAGTGACCAAGCCATTTGTCTCGTGCCATCCATCTCCAGCCTTCCACAAACTTTGGGCAGGGACACCATTTCTACCCCATGGATAATACCACTCCATGGACCCAACCTCCATGACTTCATCTCACTTCTCTTTAAACTCTGTTCTAGTTCTAGCCTTCACAGCCTCCTGCAGCAAGGAGTTCCACAGGTTGAATATTTGCTTTGTAAAGAAGAACTTTCTGTTACTAGTTTGAAGCTTGCTACCAATTCCTTTCCTTTGGTGTCCTCTAGTCCTTCTATTATGGGAACTAATGGAGAACTTTTCTTTATGCACCCTCTCCACACCACTCTTGCTTTTATAGACCTCTATCATATCCCCCCTCCGTCTCCTCTTCTCTAAGCTGAAAAGTCCCAGTCTCTTTAGCCTCTCTTCATATGGGACCTGTTCCAAACCCCTGATCATTTTAGTTGCCCTCCCCTCTCCCAGCCTCTCTCTTCCCCTCTCCCACCTCTTTTTCCCAGTCTCCCCCAGTTTTGTTCAATAAAGAGAGATTCTATTTTTGAACACATGTTTTCTTTATTTTGTACATCAGGAAGGGGGGCTAGGGAGGGGTAAATGGAAGGAGGTGAGGGAGGAATGGGGTACGCGCCCCCGATGGGGAGGACTGGGTTGGCTCTGCGGGCTTCTCGGGGTGGAAGTTCTCCTGCAGTCCCCCGATTGCCTCCTCCCCCCGAATGGCAGCCTGCGGCAAGTGCAGCCGGGGTGATGGCCGAGTGCTGTGATGTTCCGCGTGTGGGCACTCAGGGTACTCCAAGGGGAACCCTGAGAACTGTCTGTCCGGGGTGGGGGTTGGGTCCCTTTAAGCACAGCCCTCGGCTAGCCTGAGACAGCAGCTCCATGCTCTAAGTCCTCATCTGATGCCCTGCCGGCACTGCTTCCGGCCATCTGTTCAGGGTCCACTCTGTGTGGACATGCTAGTTCGAATTAGCAAAACGCTAATTCGAACTAGTTTTTAAGTCTAGCTGTGCTAATTCGAATTAGCTTAGTTCGAATTAACTAAGTTAGTTTGAATTAGCGCTGTAGTGTAGACATACCCTAACATCTCTGTTTGTGTAGCATCAGTAGGAGCAGGGAATACACAGAGCTCTCTCTCTGAATCTTCCCCTTCCTCTCTCTGGCATTTTCTGGACTCCCTGAGGTCCTTTGTAACTGGGGAAATAAACTGTAGCTTCCTGCATTTTTTCTCATCACTTCTTCTCTTTACAGTGCAAGCAGGAACACAAATTGGTCTTTGCATTCTGCTCTGTTACATCCATAAAGTCACAAAGGTCACATGCATCTCATAGCAGAATTTTTGTATGTATTGTTATTTTTTGTTTCCCCTTATTTGACAAATATCTGCCCCCATAAACCTCATGACCTCTCTTGTGTTCTTCATTTTTTTCTCAGATTTCAAGTATGGAAAAGAAAACAAGTTTCCATAATTTTGAACCTACGGGAACATTGTGAATTAGAATTCTTGAGCCTATGTTCTACTTAGCAGAGACTAAGGCAGTGAAAGAAAGTAGCAATGGGAAATCTGAGCAAAAAAAAAAAATGAAAAAGAAAAAATGGAAAAAGCAGACACCCTGTTAAAAGTGGGGTACAGAGAAAAAAAATCTGATGTGGGGATTCTCTGGTTGATGATATCCTGGTAACTAAAATAATGAAATCTGCATGTGCTTAGTGCATAATATCGGATTTTTACCATATGGCCAATTTCAGTTTTTACTTTATTTCTTAGTGCCAATGAGACTTTATGAGGCACTTGTATTTTTGGCAGCTCACTAAAATCTATATCAACATGAATTATTATATCTTTAATGCACCCCAGTCTGTTAAACATCTCATCAAACCATTAGGGATATATTTTGCATTCTGTTCTGTTGGCAAGTTATACATCTATTTGTTTTGTGTATGTTTATTGTGTCTAGGGTCTTGTGACAAAGGCACAATGTCCGCTAGTTTTAGCAGCTATTGTTACAGGATAACACAGGTGTTAGAGAGGACAAAGTCTGGGCTGCCGAACTTTTCTCACTGGTAATGAAGTGCAAGCCAGAAATAACCCAATTTGATTCATATTTCAGGTGCTGTGACTGTGGCTAGCAATTTTTAAGAAAGCATAATTTTTCTAGTAACGGCAGCCCATTTTATAAAGAGACATTGGGGTTCAGTAAACATGGAACTTCATGGCACGATTTTAACTGAATATAACTACATCTTAACATCTATGGTGGTTAAAAGAACTTTATGTGGGCTGGCTTAGTAATACCCTTATTAGCCTCAAAGAAGTTGTTAAATTGTTACCAGCTGGCCAAATACTGCATATTTTTATGTGCTGTCTCAGGCTTGTAATTTACTCCCTGACAAGGACACTCAAGATTTTGTTAAACCAGCATCCAAAAGTGGGTCTTTGTGTTGTTTACAACCTTTTGCATGGGAAAAGTAGGCTACTGTGAGGAGAAACCTAGTAAGGAGAGCTACTTTTTTATTTGTTTGATTTGTTTGTTAATCTGGAGAGTCTTTGTTAACTTGTAATAATGAGTTGAAAAATATTCAGCTGATGGTTAAGAACTATTTTTAAACATTGTTTTATCTTCTCCTGAATCCCACTGTATCCGTTGGACATGATTGGCAGTGGATCAAGCATGAGCAGGCACATAGGGTAAGTGCTCCATCACTGCGCCCATTTGTTCACAGAGAGAGCAGAGAAGAAACGGAGCAGTGGCCAGCTCCTCCTTGTGCACTGAACTGTTGTTCGTATCAGTGGCCCTGAGGAGCACAGGGTGGACTATCCTAAACCATTCTATGCAAACTCTTCTCTTATGATAGCTTTAACTATAACAGGGGTGGGCAAAAGGGTCTCTGTAGGCCGGATCCAGCCCACCAAGCCAGTTGATCTGGCCCACGGAGGCCCTGCTGCTCTCCCGCCCCCAGGCCAATTAGGGCCTGGGGGGTAGGGGGAAGTGTGTGAGGCTCCTTCCAGGGTGGGAGGAGACTTCACACCCCCAAGGCCTGATTGGCCTGGGACAGAGGAGAGCACAAAATTTCCTCCACCCGTGAGGAGCATGAGGCACTTCTAAGCACCACGTGCTCCTGGCAGGGCAGGAGGAAGCTTTGTGCGCTTCCCTGCCCCCAAGCCGTGATTGCCCTGGGGGCAGAAAGGGGAACACGTGAAGTCTCCTCCCACTGCCAGGGGAATAGGCACCGAGTGAGAACTTCTTGGGGGCGGGCAGCAGAGGTGCTCCCCTGCCCCCAGACAAATCATGGTCTATGAGCAGGGAAGCAGGGAAGCATCCTGGCTACACACCTTCTGCTTTAGGTCCCATCCCTTCTGGTGCAGCCCAGGGCCACTTCAAAAAATTTTGAAGTGGCCCTCGGCAAAAAATTATTGTCCACCCTTGAACTACAAGCTTCCCCTCTCTTTTGTGTGCATAATGGATACATAGAAACTAAACAAACAGTGAAGTGAGCTATTTCCCCCACAGGCTGGCGCAGACATGAGAGATTGTTGTCATTAGTAGTTTTAAATACTTGGGAAGTGCTTGATGCTATACAGATGGTGCCCATGTAAATACCTAGAAAAACATAGTGAAGTACATACACTTATTAATCTCAATACCAACTTAAAATATAATTAACATCAGCAGATAAAAGAGAAGGTGAAAACACAGCAGCATAACCACTAAGCAGCAGGGAGTACAGAGATGTAAAATTAAATCTGATTAAAGCTGAAGCAGCGTGAAGTGATCTAGCAAGAAGTCATGCTTGACAGGTAAGAACATATGGGCTCAAATTTTTTAAATTACTGAAGTGATTTAGGATCCTAGGGATTGTTAAAAGGTATTTAGGAACTGAAAGATACTGATTAGCATCTATTAGGATTTTCAAAAACACTTAGGCACCCAACTCCCATTGAAGTCAGTTTCCTGGCAAGATTTTTAAAAGTATGTTGATATTTAACTCTCAATGGGAGTTAAGTACCTAAAATCCTTTTTAAAAATCTGGCTTTATGTGACTAGGCTCTTTTGAAATGTCAGCTAGGCACATACCTGCATCTTTACACACCTAAATACATTTTAAGAATCTAAACCTTAGGAATCTATGTCCTTCTGCAAATCAAAGGGAGATCATCTTTATGCTTTAATTTGCCCATTTTTGTTGGTCACACATGTCAAGGTTGCATAGAGTATAGAGAATTGTGTATTGAAATAATTATTTTATCTTTTAAAATGTTTAAAAGTATACCATCATATACCTTAAATCAATAATGCAGACTCTATTACTTTTTTTAAAGTTGTTATTAGTTGTGATCTTTTTATAATTTCAATAATTTGTGTATGTTTGGATTTCAGTCTAAGGCTGACGAGCAAACATGTTTGAGGCTTTTCAGCCTTTCACTGTAAGTCTGCATTGTTAACCTAAGATCATGTATTGTCCTCTCAATCAATAGCAGGACTAGCTTTCTCCTTGATTCTTTCAGTTAGTAGGTTTTATTTGGAAAACTGTTCTTATTTCTGTAGTTTCTTAATCATTTTGGGGGGCTTCAAAATAGAAGGCCTCATATCACAACTTTTACTGTACTCAATCTTGTTATATGAGAAATTTCAGGAGAGCTGTTCTAACAGCTCTAGGTAATTTTTAATTTGTTGTTGCTTGTTCTTAGGATTCTAATTAAGAAATTATTAAATCTGCATTGTTTAATGATGTTCATTTGGATCAAGCTTTCATTATGAGTTCATGCTAAGACTGCATAATAGATCTGATCCTAGTGTATGGGGTTATGTTGTGGTTTCTGACAAATTAATCAGTTCTTAAACAGGTTTTATGAGGATGAGTATAAAAACAATAGTGAAATTCCCCAGAGTGTCTGTGTCTCCAGATGTCCATTAAATGAAATTCTTGTATTGCATTTTGATGAATTTATTAATGTGGAATAATGAATCAGAATTTGGTTTGGAGCTGTCAAGACAAGGATGCAGATAAAATCAACCACTCTATTCACATTGCTGGCCATGTAATCACTCAGCTATGTGACTAAGCATGTTAGAAAAAAAAAAGTGTCTATTGCTGGTTGTAGATAATACTTGGTTTATCCTCAGATTTTATTGGTATTATTATGCTTATTTATCCTTCAAAGTTTCAAGAACTTCTAAAGAGGTAGGTTTTCTGATTAATGCCATACATAAATTGTGCCAGCACTTGAAATATAAAAAAACTAGAAGGCATACAGGTTAGCACAGGATAGAAGGGGCCATGCTGCTAGCCAGAGACTGCTCCACAGGGCTGGGGCACTTGCTGTACCCCATGGTCATTTGTGAGTAAAACTATCTGCCATAGTTTCTTGCCCATCCCTAAGGTCATTTGTGAGTTTAACTGTCCCCGCTAACACGCCCTTCCCTTCCAATTTGATGTGGAACAATCACATTCCAGTCACATCCCATTGTCCTGACACAATCAAACCCTGACCTTGCTTTGAAGGAAAAATAAGCACACTCATACCAAGAAAATCAGGGCCAATAATGGTACCATGATTCAGCTGTTGCCAAACGGTGTATTCTAAGCTGTGCAGTTACGTAATTGCCAAGCACCACAAGTGAAAATTCTCCCCCAAATAGTTTAAAAATAAAAGCAAAGGCTGTAGCTTTCACTGTATGGGGAGTTAGCCTCTGCTCTGGTTCAGTCTGGAGCAAATTTTAAAAGTTAAAAGCAGGAAGGGGTTGAAATAAATGAAATGTCTCAAAAGGAAATTGTTAGCCAGTTTGGGCTTATGACTCAGTCATTGTTACTATGTATATATCTCTAACATTCTGATAGCACCTAAAGCCTTATTGGGACATGTCTGGACTGCCTTTGGCTTTTGAAAGAAGATATGCAAATTTGGCATAAATTTGCATATCTTCTTCTGATCCTGTTTTTGGAAGAGGTGTTTTTTTTTTTTTAAAGCAGTCTATACACAGGGGGAGGGATAGCTCAGTGGTATGATCATTGGCCTGCTAATGACCTTGAGGGGGTCATTTAGGGATCTGGGGCAAATCTGTCAGGGATGGTACTTAGTCCTGCTATCAGGGCAAGGGATTGGACTCAATGACCTCTCAAAGTCCCTTCCAGTTCTATCTATAGGTTGATATCCATATTTAAAAAAACCCTTTTTCTAAAGAACCCTTTCTAAAAAAATGAGGTGTACAGGGTTCTCCCAAATTAAGATTTTTTTTTAAAGAACTGCATCTAAACTGCTTTTTTTTTTTCAAAAAAAATTCCGAAAATGGGATCGGAAGAAAATATGCAAATTCAAGCCAAATTTGCATATCTTCTTTCGAAAGCCACGGGCAGTCTAGATGTGCCCTTACAGAAAAAGGCTGCATTGTGCTCTGCATCAGTCCCTTCTAAGAAGAACATGCACACTTCCATGCAATAAGAGACAAAAGGTGGATAAAACAAACAGTGGGGAACAAGGAAACAATTAAATGCCATGGTCATTAGAATAAGAGCAGCCTTAGCACATCTGCTGCCTAGCTACTGTCAAGGGTTTTGTAGAAATTACAGGAGAGATGATTAAAGTGGGATTCAGAAGAGATATTGGCTTTACAAACATTAATGAAGAGCTCCTCCCATGCATAAGGAGCAGCATGGCTGAAAGCATTGAGGAGCTTGAGGGAAAATTTGACTAGTTGGTAATGAAGGCTGGCATCTTGCGGAGGTTCATATTGATGGCACTCTAATGTATTAAAGATGATAGTAGGCTGGGAGTAAGCTGTGAAGGGCCTCGAAAGGGTGACATTGAATTAGAAAAGTCCTCTAAAAATCAAATACATCAGACCTTTTATCTTTTGCAAGTTCACTATAAAAATGGCAGAAAAACGTATAGCCAAAACATTCTAATAATAAATCTCTCCAACGCATTCAATTGCAGTTCTGGTAGTTGAATGTAAATCAAGGCCATGAGGTTCTTTTTCAGGGAAGCAGTTTAAAAATGTTCCCTTTACCAGTGATCACTGATGGGTTCTTCCAGCTCTTGTTAAGACTATAGTGCAATGTAACCTCTATTTTCAAAAACAACCTCCTAGATTTGCAGGTAGAAAATAATGGATGCAATTATTTGCATATACATCACTTTTTAGAAGCTTGATTACTCAATTTCACCCATCAGTCAAATAACTAGATACGTAAATGGGTGCACGAGCAGAAGAAAATAATACTTCCTGCCACTCTGTATCTGATAATCGGCATGAATTGCATCTGCAATACTTGAGGCAAGTTAACGTCCAGCTAAAAATCAGGGATTACATAATTACACACTCTCATACAATCCCATCATTTAACATTCACCCAGACTATTCTCTAGAAAAATATTATTTATAATTTGTCTCACAGGGGTGCTGTAGGAGCCTCCACTATAGACCAGGACCCCATTGTGGTATAGATAGTCCTTACCCCAAAGAGCTTATTATCCGTGTATAAGACAAAAGATAACAGATGGATGCAGACAGATAGAGCACTACAATGAGACAATATTGATCAGCATGATAAGCTGTGGGGTTAGCTCCATTTTTGTGAAGTTTTCATCTCAGCCCTATTGCCAAAGTGTTGCCACTAAAATCCAAGACACAGTAATTGACTCAGACATTGGGGATTTGATTTAGGTCCAACTCTGAGGCTTGGGCCTCCTGCATGAAGAAAGCAGGAACACAAAACTTCTAAATTCTGACAAGCTACAAATACACAGGAGCTCTGTTTATTATGTCAAGGTTTTGAACCTGCTCTTGTGTTGTCTATACAACATCTGGGGTAGAGGATTATGCTCGCCAAAACTCTTTGTTGAAGTTCTCAAGCATTCCAGCTTTGCTTCAGCATTAATTCTCCCACAAAATCCCCCCATTGCCTTGTGTACTCCATCTCTTAATTAAACAAAAACAAAACAAACAAAAAAACCCAAACCCAGCACTTTGTTTAATCTTTAATTAGCACAATCCAAGTACAGTTCAGTCTGGGCAAGGACAGAGAGATATTGATTATCCATGCTCTACAGCACAGTGTCAAAAATTACTTCTGTGCTGTGTTTATTAATATATGTTCATAGCAAGGCAATGAAATCTATCATTATTATTGATCCTTCTTTTGCAGTAGTCAGTAGTCATTGACCCATGCAAATAAATTACTGGTGTGAATTTTGCTATTGCTGGCTAAGCCTGTCCTATCAATAGCTGACCTATTGAACAGTTTTTCTCTCTCTTTCACACACAAGTTAGGCAAAAAGATTAGCAGATGCTTAATTGGGAAATGGTTCACAAATCATTTGCTCTCCTCGGGAATGTCCAGTGCTTTTCTAATCTTCTCTGAAAAAGGAACAGTGCTAGTTACAAGATATTTATTTGTACCTGTTAGTGGCAGCAAAACACCCATTTTCACCAACCTTACAACATGAGAGAGAGAGCAGTGTTTTAAATTGCTGGCCCTTCAAATCATGAGTGTGTCACAATGGGACTACAAAAGAGCTAAGAATGATAACTCACATTTCTGATTATCTGCAGGTATCACTAAAGTCCTCCCCAGCGGTTATTAGAAACCACCTACATTAGGAAGTTTTGATCCAAAATAGGATGTCCACACTCTCTAAATTCATGAGTAATAGTACCTGCTCTCTGTAAACTTAGGGTATACCTATGTGTCTGGGGCCCCTCCCTGAAGCCTAAGGGTATGTCTAGACTACACCCCTTTTTCGAGAAAAAGATATAGATTAGGCATGTTGATATTGCAGATGAAGCCGGGATTTAAATATCCTGTAAACCTCATTTTTTGAGGAATTAGGGATCTTTCAAAAAAGGTTTAATGTTTGAAAAATCCCCATTTAAATTGCTTGTTTTTCCCGAAAAAGTCCCATTTCAGAAAAAAGTGGCAGCCGCCATTATGCAAATGAAGCGCAGGATATTTAAATCCCGGCTTTATTTGCAATATCAATGTGCCTAATCTACATCCCTTTCTCAAAAAAGAGGTGTAGTCTAGACACACCCTAAATGTCTACATTGCCATTAAACATCCCTGGTGGCTGGAGCCCAAGTCACCTGACACAGACCAGCCAGAGGTGTTCACTGCAATGTAGACATACTCGTCCCTATGAAAATTTTGCATCCGGATTTGGTCTTTCCCTAGTTTGGGAGGATTCAGAGTCAGAATTTTGGTTTGGGCCCTACTCTAGTATTGAGTAGAGTGAAGTAGACAGGGGGCTGCAGACAGGGCAATTTGAGAGGGAATCCTCGTATGACTAGGAAGAGCCGTAACACCTATGCCAGCACTGCTTCTGTCACCTCCACCTGCAGCTATATCCAGACAGAGATCACCTGACCATGGATGCCTCTACCCAGATCCTGGTGTGGTTTGGCAGGGACTGTGGCCTGCAATTCCCACTTACTGAAATCCAGACTGGGGAGACTATCCAACATGAAAGGTGCCCGCTGGTGGAATCTCTCAGGAATCAGGTGGGAGAACTACAGAATGAGTTGAGTAAGCTGAGGATCATGTGAGTCCACTAGGAATTCCTGGTGAGTGTCCTTGTGGAGACCACTGCTGCTGAGGAAGCTATCCCATTACAAAACACTGCTGACACACCACTTCTGGAGGAGGAGATGGCTCTGTCTCGGGGGATGCTGGCAGCCGTCACTTCTGGCAGCAGGCAGTACTCCATCCCTGCTCCCAGCCCTCCCAGCATGATTCTGGAGAAACTTTATACTGTTCTGGATATGGGAGATAAGGAATCACCCACTAAAGAAGAGGAGAAGCCTTCTACCCACAAGGCTGGGAGATCTGCAACCACCACTGAGAGGAAGAAATGTGATTGTTGGAGACTCTCTTCTGAGGCAGACAGAGGCAACTAACCGTTGCCTTGATGTGTCACCTCAGGAGGTATGCTGCATGCCAGGGGCCTACATCCGAAATGTTACAAGGTCATTGTTGAGTATTATTCAACCCTCTGACTACTACCCCATGCTACTCATCCATGTGGGCACTAATGATACTGCAAGGTGTGACTTTGAGTAGATCAAAGTACTCTGGGAGTATGGGTGAAGGAGTTTGGAGCAAAGGTATGTCCTCTTCAGTCCTTCCTGTCAAAGATAAGGGCCCAGGCAGAGACAGGTGCATCCTGGAGGTGAATGCCTGGCTGCAGAGATAGTGTAGCCAGGAGGGCTTCAGCTTCTTTCACTACAAGATGCTGCTCCAAGAAGACTGCTAAGCAGGGATGATGTTGGCCTTTTGAGGAAGGGGAAGAGGGTATTTGGACACAAACTGGCTAACCTAGTGAGGAGGGCTTTCATCTGAATTCAATGGGGGTAAGTGGCCAAAGCCCACAGGTAAGTGAGAAACATGGAGACCTGGGAGATGGCTCAAAAATGGGATGGAGAATGGGCTAGAATAGCAGAGATAAAGGAGGGAGGAGGCAGAACGGACGGAAGGGGCAAAATCAAATCAGTATCTTAGATGCTTGTATCCAAATGTAAGGAGTATGTGGAATAAACAGAAAGAACTTGAAGTGCTAATAAATAAACACAACTATGACATAGTTGGTATCACAGAAACTTAGTGGGATAATACACATGATTGGAATATTGATATAGAAGGATACAGATTGCTCAGGAAGGATAGGCAGGGAAAAAGGGAGGAGGTACTGCCTTATATAGTCACTTGGATTGAGGTGGAAATGGACATAGGAGACAGACTTGCTGAGAGTCTCTGGGTTAGGTTAAAAGGGGTAAAACACGAGGGTGATGTCATGCTAGGGGTCTACTACAGAATACTTACCTAGGCAGAAGAAGTGGATGAGGCTTTTTTTAAACAATTAACAAAATCATCCAAAGCGCAGGATTTGGTGGTGATAGGGGACTTCAACTACCCAGACATCTGTTGAGAAACTAACACAGCAGGGCACAGATTATCCAGTAGGTTCTTGGACTGCATTGGAGACAATTTTTTTTATTTCAGAAGGTTGAGAAACCTACTGGGGGGAAGCTGCTCTTGATTTGATTTTAACAAATAGGGAGAAACTGGTTGAAAATTTGAAAGTGAAAGGCAGCTTGAGTGAAAGTGAGCATGAAATCATAGAGTTCATGATTTTAAAGAATGGTAGAAGGGAGAACAGCAAAACAGAGACAGTGGTTTTCAAGAAGGCAGATTTTAGTAAACTCAGAGAGCTGGTAAGGTCCCATGGGAAGCAAGACTAAGAGGAAAAAACAACTGAAGACTGTTGGCAGTTTTTCAAAGGGACATTATTCAGGGCCCAAAAGCAAACTATTCCACTACTTAGGAAAGATAGAAAGTATGGTAAGAGACCACTTTTCCTTAACGAGGAGCTCTTACATGATCTAAAAATCAGAAAAGAGTCGTATAAACAGTTGAAACTAGATCAAATTACAAAGGATCAATATAAGCAAACAACATGGCTGTGTCTAGACTGGCCACTTTTTCCGAAAAAGCAGTCGCTTTTCCGGAAAAACTTGCCAGCTGTCTACACTGGCCACTTGAATTTCCGCAAAAGCACTGACGATCTCATGTAAGATTGTCAGTGCTTTTGCGGAAATACTATGCTGCTCCCGTTCAGACAAAAGTCTTTTTCCGAAAAACTTTTGCGCAAAAGGGCCAGTGTAGACAGCAGAGATTTGTTTTCCGCAAAAAAGCCCCCATCGCGAAACTGGCGATCAGGGCTTTTTTGTGGAAAAGCGCATCTAGATTGCCTACGGACGCTTTTGCGCAAAAAGTGCTTTTGCGGAAAAGCGTCCTGCCAATCTAGACGCACTTTTCCGAAAATGCTTTTAACGGAAAACTTTCATTAAAAGCATTAAAAGCATTTCTGGAAAATCATGCCCATCTAGACGTAGCCCACAGGTATTCAGGGGCAAGAATAGAAAGGTAAAGGCACAAAATGAGCTCAATCTAACTAGAGACGTAATGGGTAACAAGAAGTTATTCTACAAACATATTAGAAGCAAGAGGAAGACCAAAGACAGGGTAGGCCCACAGTTTAGTACAGAAGGGAGAAACAATAAAAGGAAACTTGGAAATGACACAGGTGCTTAATGACTTCTAAGTTTCACACAGACAGAATGGGAAGTGATTATCTAGGAAGGAGCACTGCAGAAAGGTATCTGGGGTCATAGTGGACTACAGGCTAAATGTGAGTCAAGAGTATAATACTCTTTTCATCAAAAAGTTTGATGTTAGGCCTCCCCTCACCATAGAGAACGCTAGTGAAAATGGGGTAGGTTTAGAAGTTAAAAATAAAAAAGTGCAAGTTAAAAATAACTTAGAAAAGTTAGATGTCTTCAAGGTCCGATGAAATGCATCCAAGAACACTCAAGGAGCTGATAGAGAAGGTATCTGAGCCTTTAGCGATCATCTTTGAAAAGTCATGGAACTCTGGAGAGATCCGAGAAGACTGTAAAAGGGTAAACATACTGCCCATCTATAAAAAGGGAAATAACAACAACCCAGGAAACTACACCCCAGTCAGTTTAACTGTACCAGGGAAGATGATGGAGCAAGTAATTAAGGAATCCATCTGCAAACATCTGGAAGATAATAAGGTGATAGGAAATAGTCAGCATGGACTTTTAAAGAACAAATCACATCAAACCAATCTGATAGCTTTTTTTGATAGGATAATAAGTCTTGTGGGTAAGGGAGAAGCAATGGAGTTGGTATACCTGGACTTTAGTAAAGAATTTGATAGAGTCACGCATGACCTTCTTATCAATACACTAGAGAAATACAACCTAGATGGTGCTACTAAAAGGTAGGTGCATATCTGGCTGGAAAACCATTCTCAGAGAATCATTATTAATGGTTAACAGTCATGCTGGAAGGGCATAACAAGTGGGGTTCCACAGGAGTCTGTTTTGGGACCCATTCTATTAAAGTCTTCATCAGCGATTTAGATAATGGCATAGAGAGTAGGCCTACTAAGTTTGCAGATGATACCTAGGGTCATAATTAAAAATGATCTGGACAAACTAGAGAAATGGTCTGAGGTAAACAGGATAAAGTTTAATAAGGATAAATGCAAAGTATTCCACTTAGAAAGAAACAAGCAGTTTCACACATACAGAATGGGAAGCAACTGTCTAGAAAGGAGTACTGCAGAAAGGGATCTAAGAGTCATAGTGGACTACAAGCAAAATTGAGTCAACAGTGTGACACTGTTGCAAAAAAAGCAAAGGTCATTCTGGTCATTCTGCATTAACAAGAGTGTTGTGAGCAAGACAGAAGAAGTCATTCTTCTGCTCTACTCTGCGCTGATTAGGCCTTAGTTGGAGTATTGTGTCCAGTTCTGGTCACAATATTTCAAGAATGATGTGGAGAAATTGGTGAAAGTCCAGAGAAGAGCAAAAAAAATTATTAAAGATCTAGAAAACATGACCTATGAGGGAAGACTGAAAGAACTGGGTTTGTGTAATTTAGAAAAGAAGACTGAGAGTACCTCTCCACTGCGTGGCAATTTTGGGATATCGGAGGTATCCTGAAATAGCTACCCCATGTCTTAACAAGCTGCCTGTTATTTTGAAATATTGTTTGAAATAATGGCATGCTATTTTGGCATCCCTAGTTAAGGGATGTCTCGAAATAGTGCGTTATTTCAAAATTTGGTGCTGTGTAGATGTGGCAAATTTCAAAATAAGCTATTTCAAAATAGAGTCAAAATAGGATACACAATTTATGTTATGCAAATGCATAACTTATTTTGAGTTTAGGGTGCTGTATACACACAACCTCAGAGGGGATGTGATAGCAATTTTCAAGTATCTAAAAGGGTGTTACAAGGAGGAGGAAGAAAAATAGTTCTCTGGGGCCTCTGATGATAAGACAAGAAGCAATGGGCTTAAATTGCAGTAAGGGAGGTTTAGGTTGGACATTAGAAAAAACTTCCTAACTGTCAGGGTGGTTAAACAATGGAATAAATTGCCTAGGGAGGTTGTGGAATCTCCATTACAAGATATATTAAAGGGCAGGTTGGATAGACACCTATCAGGGATGATTCTAGATGGTGCTTGGTCCTGCCATGAGGGCAAGGGATAGGACTTGATCATCTTTCAAGGTCCCGTCCAGGTCTAGTGTTCTGTGATTCTATGAAAATAACCTAATTTGGCCTGGTAAATTAAAAAGCTTTTATTTTGTTTCAAATTTCCCCTTTTATTATAATAAAGTGGAAGACAGGTCTAGAGGGTTTCCAAATTTGGCTTAAAATAGAGCCTCAGTTTCAGCCAGCATCTTAACTGTCTTCTATTTTTGTGCCTGTAATATACAGCAGACAATTAGGGATTTGCCTACGTAAAGAATGAAGTGATATAGTTAGGGTCAGATTGTGCGACTGAGTCTAAGTTGAGGACTTCTGCACCCACATAAATCCCTATGCACTTGCCAATACACATTCAGCTACAGGATCTACGATCCAGCTCTTAAAATACCTGAAAGGCAAAATATATATGTATGCGTATGTATAATGTATGTGAAGATGAGGTAAACAGTTCTATTGTATAGCGTGTGTTTTGATTTGCAGATTGGCTGCCCAGAACATAGAAATATCACCTAATATGGTTTTTATGTGCCTAAATATGTATACACACATATGTATAATAAAACAATCTGCAAATCAAAACACACGCTATACAATAGAACTGTTTTCCTCATCTTCACATACAAATGCATCTTCACCAGCTAATAAGATTATCATAACACAAACACAACTTCTTACAAATTTACCACTTCCTCAAAAGTCTGGGGAAGAAAATAGACTCTGAAGTGTGCCTACAAGGTTAACAGAGATTTATTTCAGTGGGCCAATGGGACTGTGAATTCCAAAGTCAAGAATTCCTCCTACAGAATAATTTGAAAGCAACTCCCTCCTGGTAAAATATCTCTGGAGAGTCACTAGTGAACCAGGCAGAGAGGTTTCACAGATAATTGAGGCTCCAAAATATTTGACATTAACCTACAAATCTCTAATCAACCTTGAATTCCACTTGGAAATTCACTGTAATCCATAGCAGATCTCACCATATTCTGTGCTGCTTGTGTGCCACAAAGCAATAAGAGCATAGTGCAGGTTCAGTTTCCAGAGTGTGGAATACATGGCTACAAGGCACTGGGTAGATTCTTATGGCACAGAGTGTTCCTGCTAACTATTAATGTTACAAGAGAGGGAAGTCCTGGGATTTATATGAAGAGGATTATTTTACAAGGATGGGGAAATGATAACTCTGAACTCAGGGATTCACCTGGTAGGACTATGCATGGAATCTGCACATAGAAGAGGTGCCCGTTGAGTCTGATGGGTCAGTTAATTGAACAGGTGATATTAAGCTAATGAGTGCTAAGGGTAAATAATTTTTGTTTCTGCCCAATTCACTTGTGAGAGACTGAGAGTAATGGGTTTCTATCAGAATGGCAAGGTAGATTGTGACTCCACTATTCTGCCCTCTTTAGAATCATAGAGTTGGAAGACATCTCAGGAGGTCATCAAGTCCAAGCCCCTCCCAAAGCAGGACCAACCCCAACCAAATCATCCCAGCTAGGGCTTTGTCAAGCTGGGACCTCCCTAGATAACCCATTCCAGTGCTTCACTACCTTCCTAGTGAATAGTTAGAAAAATGTTAAGTGGCTCAGCCGGTACACAGAAACAGTATGTAACACCTTGGAAATAGAAAATGCCACATCCAGCTGCAGTTTTAGAGGGAATTTTAGTTAGGAATAATATGCTTAGTAGAATTGAGTAAATGAATAACAAATAATGCACCTACTTATGTTTGGGTTTTATACTGTGGCTCCTCACAATAGTATCTGAGCACCTTCTACATAAATAGCAATAGCAAAATCTTTAGTGGACCTCATGGAGTATCTGTCACTTCTCTGTTCTGGGGGGTTAAAACTTTGCTTGTGGGTCACCCACCTCTACCCACCTCTAAGAGTTCAGGGTTAGAAATGAGTGACAGTCTTTGAGTTTCATTCTTATGCTTTTTCTTTGAGAATATATTTATTTCACAATTTCTCCGTTAGTTTGGCTTGTGAATGACCATGACCATGACCATGACCATGACCATGACCATGACCATGACCAGATCACAAAATCCTCTTTTGGATTTTGCAAAGTATGCAAAGTACACACAAATGTCTACTGAATAACTCTTGGTTATTCACTCAGCTCAGTCACTATTTGAAAATTGTAAACATAATTCACAATTCATGCTGCTTTGTTTAGTTATGAGTCACGTGGTCTAATTTGCATTAGTCTCCATAATTAATCAGCCCTACCACACATTTTAGAATTGAATATAATCAAAATTTGCTTTTGGCAAAGCTCAAGCTTAAATTTAAGTTTTTGGAAGATTTTCACTTTTCAGGAGTACAGTATTTGAGCTAGTTAACCTTAATCAGACAAATATTTGTGGAAAGCAAAACTAGGGATTGGGGACACAATTCAATTTCATTTTTGGTTTAGAATTCAAGCAAACATTTATGAAAAGGTTTCTCCTCTTTGCTCAGATCTATCATTTATCCAGCTAGAATTTTGTCAGAACATGATGCTATCACTCCTCCTCTCATGAAAAGTACTAAGGGGTCCCTAGAGATTGCAAGTGATCAGAACCTTACTTTTACATCTCATGCGAAAGATAGTGCTTCCAGAAGTACGGAACAGCCTAATACCATTATGGCATATTGACTGAGAAATTATTTAAAATGCAGAGAAGAAAAAAGAGTGAGTGATTTAGAGGACGAGTGCATTTTACTAATGGACAAAACCTACCAATTAACTTTCTGCGGTACTGAGTTTTCTTTGGAGGTTTCTCACAGAAGATATAAGCCAGACCCAGTTCTGCCATTAACTTAGTACCATGTAAGAAAATACTTCTGTACGAAGACTATAAAGTACAATTGGGTGTTTTAAACATAGTAAGTGCTGTATAATTAGCTTTCCAAATGAATGTTTCCACTCATCTAAATAACTTGTTGAGTAAAATTCTTAATTTACATAACTAAAAGCCAACAACAGCTTCATCTTCCCTTCATTTGATTATACTTTGTTGGCCACCTGCCATTTTCTAAAGTATATGAGGTAATTAGAACCATTGATAGTATGCTGTTACTCTTTTTATGGCACAGATGCAGTTGATGCAGTCATTATCATATCTGGTGTAATTTTATGGATAATATCATAGGTCTGCTGCCCATCAATTTAATTGGAAATGCTAATCAATTGAATATGCATTTTAATTAGTGCCATAGTACTTTTGCTTAACACAACAGAACTTTAACATTTTTAGCAAAATATATTATACAGTATAAAAACAGTCTTCTTTAACCCTTGTGCACCAATGGGTGTGTCTGCATGTTATTTCTCATATGCACACGCATGTTTTCACACACACACACACACACACACACACACTCTCATTTTGGCAAACTAAGCCACAATAAAAAAGTCTCTAGAGCTTATCCATTGAAATGATTTAGAATTAATATTATAGACCCCAAGTATTGCTATTATGTATTGATGCTGTATATAGGGCACTTTCACAAGGATCTTTGCTCAGGACTGTACAGTGTAATGATTAACACATCATAACAATAGAGGATAATGAAGATATGAAACAATACTTTAGCTATGCCTATACTTCAAGGAGATATATGTACTAGCTCTCATTGAGGTAGCCAGCTAAGCATAAAATATAGCTGTTGTGAGGTGAGCAGCAGGAGAGGCTAGCCATCCTGAGCACATATCTGTTCAAGATGCAAGACACTCATTATTTGTCATTTTATTTCATTTACAATGATTTATTTGACAATATTTGAATAAGAATTAACATATCACTGATATGAATATATTACTACAAGCACAGTCCTTTTTGCAGAAATACCTATATGAGTACCTCAGTGAGGACACTGTGGTTCTGGGAAAAGGGTCTTTTTTTATTCATGACCCCTTGTTTTATTAGAATAATCTCTACTTTGCCAGAATTAGGATGGGAAATCTTTGAATTCCGGTCTAGCAATATAAGTCATATAGAGCAGAAACTAATCTATCAGCAGAGAGTTCATAGGGCAAGAGATATAGGACTTGATCCTGTGTCATACAAATAATGTACTTCAATGGGAGCAGAAGCAAGTCAATACAATTGACTTTCATTAGCTTATTGATAAACCTCTAGTCCATGCTGAGAAATTATCCAGCTAAAAGACCTAATATATGCAACGAACAAGGATGACTGTATGCTCAATGTCTCAGTGATTATACAAATTATCAGTCATCACAGAAAGACTCCAACCTTCCAGGTATTATTAGGCTCAGTGTTCCCTGTAAGCTGAGCACTTGGGTGGCCACCCAGGAGAGATTCAGGTATCCTCCCCCCCATCTGATTAGCAGAGTGCCTAGAGCCTCCCACAGTCAGCAGCCTGTTTTTCTACTGGTGGTGCACATCTGCGCATGCTTTGGTGCCTGCACATAACAAAATGTACTCTGCCCGCAGATGAAAATATTAGAGGGAACGCTGGTTAGGACCACTCAAACCTATACTAGTGGCCTTTTTTTTTCAACCACACCCTCTTTTTCTGCTGAAGTAACACTCTCTGTTCCCATATACAATGCTTTTGAGAGGCCCAGTGTGACCAAAATGGTTGATATAGACTCAAAGGACTGGAAAGGATCTCAAGAGGACATCTAGTCCATTCCCCCACGCTCATGGCAGGACTGGTATTTATCGAACCTGCTTTTAAAAAAATCACCAATAATGGATATTCCACAACTTCCCTAGGTAATTTATTTCAGTGCTTAATCACACTGACAAGAAGTTTTTTCTAATATCCAACCTAAACCTCCCTTGCTGCAGTTTAAGCACATTTCTTCTTGTCCTGTTCCAAGAGGTTAAGACAAGCAATTCTTCCACTTCCTCCCTGTTGCAATCTGTTGTACACTTGAAAACAATTATTATGTCCCTCTCAGTCTTCTCCTGTTCCAAACTAAACAAAATCAGGTTTTACAATCTTCCCTCATAGGTCATGTATTCTAGACAGTTAATCATTTTTGTTGCTGTTCTCTGGACTTCCTACTTGTCCATATTTCTTGAAATGTACCCAACACTGGAACAACATTCTAGTTGAAGCCTAATCAGCACAGAGTTGAGTGGAAGAATTACCTGTTGTGTCTTACTTATGATACTTCTGTTAATACAGCTCAGAATTATGTTTCTCTCTCTCTCTTTTGTAACATTGTTACATTATTCACTCATATTTATCTTGTGATCCACTATGACTCCCCAAATCCATTCCACAATGCCCCTTCCTAGGCAGTCACTTTCCATTCTATATGTCTGCAACTGATTGTTCCTTTCTAAATGGAGTACTTTGCATTTGTCCTTACTGGATTTCATCCTTTTTCCTTCTGACCATTTCTCCAGTTAGAGCTAAATAGATTCATGGAGGTTAGGTCCACCAAAGGCTATTAGCCAGGATGGGTGGGAATGGTGTCCCTAGCCTCTGTTTTTCAAGAGGTGGGTGACAGGAGAAGGATCATATGAGAATTACCTGTTGTGTCCCCTCCCTCTGGGGCATCTAGTATTGGCCACTGTCGGCAGACAGGATACTGGGCTGGATGGACCATAGGTCTGACCCAGTATGGCCGTTCTTATGTTCTTATGTTCAGTTTGTCCAGATCATTTTGCATTTTAACCCTATCCTGCAAAGCACTTGCAACCCCTCCCAGATTGGTATTGTCCACAAATGTTATAAATGTATTCTCTATTCCATTAACCCAATCACTGATGAAGATATTGGATTGATCCCTACAGGACTCCACTTGTTATGCCCTTCCAATATGACTGTGAACCATTGATAACTACTCTCTGGAAAATGTTTTGCCAACCAGTTTTGCACCTATCTTGCGTTTCCCTAGTTTGTTTATGAGAAAGTCATGTGAGACAATATCAAAAGCTTTACTAAAATCAAGATCCACATAGTCTACCTCTTTACCCCTAACCACAAGACTTGTTACCCTGTCAAAGAAAGGGTATGTCTACACTACCCCGCTAGTTCGAACTAGCGGGGTAATGTAGGCATACCGCACTTGCAAATGAAGCCCGGGATTTGAATTTCCCGGGCTTCATTTGCATAAGCGGGGAGCCGCCATTTTTTAAACCCCTCTGGTTCGAACCCCGTGCAGCGCGGCTACACGGGGCTCGAAATAGGTAGCTCGAACTAGGATTCCTATTCCGAGGTGGAACGAGGTGTACCGGTAGTTCGGAATAGGAATCCTAGTTCGAACTACCTAGTTCGAGCCCCGTGTAGCCGCGCTGCACGGGGATTCGAACCAGCGGGGTTTTAAAAATGGCGGCTCCCCGCTTATGCAAATGAAGCCTGGGAAATTCAAATCCTGGGCTTCATTTGCAAGTGCGGTATGCCTACATTACCCTCCTAGTTCGAACTAGGAGGGTAGTGTAGACATACCCAAAGTGATATAGGTTGGTTTCCATGATTTATTCTTGACTAATTCATGCTGACTGTTACTTTTCACCTTATTATTTTCAAGATGTTAGCAAATTGATTGCTTGATTATTTGCTCCATTATCTTTCCTGATACAGAAGTTATCCTAACTGGAATATAAAGCTCCAGGTTGTCATTATTTCTTTTATATAGATTAGTACAATATTTTCCCTTTCCCAGTACTCTGGAATCTTTCTCATATTCCATGATTTTTCAAAGATAATTTCTAATGTTGCAGGTATCTAGTTTGTCTAAGTAATTTTAACTTGTCTCCCCCGCCCCCATTTTAGCCTCTCATCCGACCTAATTTTCACTGGCATTTGCTATGTTAGACATCCAATCACTGCTAATTTTCTTGGTGAAAACTAAGCAAAGAAGTTATTCAGCACCTCTGCCATTTCCACATTTTCTGTTGTTATTCCCCCTCCCACTGAATAAAAAGGCCTACTCTGTCCATGGTCTTCCTCTTGCTTCTAGTGTATTTATAGAATATTTTTTTGATCTCCTCCATTAACCATAGGCAGAAGATAAAGCCCAAAGGGTAATAAATTGTCTTCACTAGAAATAATGTGTTCTTACGAGTAGCTAACATATGGTAAACCCTAGTGAAGAAAAGGTAGCTTGTTGTTTTCATATACATTAGCAGTTCAAGGTACACCCCTGAGTCCTCCTTAGCCTTTGTCGTTCCACATGAATTACCAGGTCAAATTAAACTGACTTATTTTCCCTGGGATTTTACCTTTTATGTAAGCTAACTCAAGTTAAGAATTTATCTTTTCTCCTCTTTGCACCCTTTGAGAGCAGTTTCAACTCTGAAAAACATTGGTATACATTCAGTCTGGGTTCCAATGTGAACATAAGGCTCAAATCACTTTCTTCTGTTTGATAGAAAGTGATGAGAAATTGAATGTCAAGAGGGTCTCTGTCTCCCCTGTTAGATCTGTTCCACTTTGTATAACTAACTAAATATTCACTGGACCAGGGAGAATGAACCCAGTGACTCCATAGCCCAGGGATTTGGGCCCATATATGGAATGTGTAAGACTC